>NW_027480422.1:11250000-12500000 GCF_051401765.1 Calliopsis andreniformis | reverse complement strand
ACTTCTAAGGCCCTAACTATTCGATCTGGTGGAGCGACGCCCTAGAGTGAAGCCTAGGTTGCCCGGAACGTAAAAATGGCCATTACTTCCACACCGGTTGCAATTACTCGTTTTATACGATTGAAAAACTGTTGAATCTGTATTGTATTTTAAGCTTTGGGCGTTTACTTCTAAGGCCCTAACTATTCGATCTCGTGGAGCAACGCCCTAGAGTGAAGCCTAGGTTGCCGGAACGCAGAAATGACCGTTACTTTCACTCTGGATGCAATTGTTCGTTTTATACGATGGAAAAACTCTTGTAATCGTTTTCTATTTTATGCGTCTGGCATTGACTTCTTAGGCTCTAACTATTCGATCTGTTGGAGCAACGCCCTAGAGCGAAGCCTAGGTTGCCCGGAATGTAGAAATAACCTTAACTTTCACACTGGTTGCAATTATTCGTTTTATACGATGGAAAAGGTGTTGTATTTATATTGTGTTTTATGCTTCTGGCGTTGACTTCTTAGGCCCTAGCTATTCGATCTGGTGGGGCGACGCCCTAGAGTGATGCCTAGGTTGCCCGGAACGTAGAAATGACCATTACCTTCACACTGATTTGAATTATTCATTTTATACTATGGAAAAACTGTTGTATTTATATTGTATTTTATGCTTCTGGCGTTGACTTCTAAGGCCGTAGCTATTCGGTGTGGTGGAGCAACTCCCTAGAGTGAAGCCTAGGTTGCCCGGAACGTAGAAATGACTATTAGTTTCACTCTGGATGCAATTGTTCGTTTTATACGATGGAAAAACTCTTGTAATCGTTTTCTATTTTATGCGTCTGGCATTGACTTCTTAGGCTCTACCTATTCGATCTGTTGGAGCAACGCCCTAGAGCGAAGCCTAGGTTGCCCGGAATGTAGAAATAACCTTAACTTTCACACCGGTTGCAATTATTCGTTTTATACGATGGAAAAACTGTTGTATTTGTTTTGTATTTTATGCCACTGGCGTTGACTTCTTAGGCCCTAACAATTCGATCAGGTGGTGCAACGCCCTAGAGTGAAGCCTAGGTTGCCCGGAACGTAGAAATGACTATTACTTTCACACTGGTTGCAATTATTTCTGTTATATGATGAAAAACTGTTTTATTTTTATTGTATTTTAGGCTTCTGGCGTTGAATTCTTAGTCCCTAGCTATTCTATCCGGAGAAGGAGCGCGCTAGTGTGAAGCCTAGGTTGGCCGGAACGTAGAAATGATCAGTACTTTCACACTGGTTCCAGTTATTCCTGTTATACGATGGAAAGGCTGTTGTATTTTTGTTGTATTTTATGCTTCAGGCGTTGACATCTAAGGCCCTAACTATTCGATCTGGTGGAGCAACGCCCCAGAGTGAAGCCTAGGTTTGCCCGGAACGTGGAAATGACCGTTACTTTCACTTCGGATGGAATTATTCGTTTTATACGATGGAAAAACTGTGGTAATTGTTTTGTATTTTATGCGTCCGGCATTGACTTCTTAGGCTCTAACTGTTCGATCTGGTGGAGCAACGCCCTAGAGTGAAGCCTAGGTTGCCCGGAACGTAGAAATGACTATCACTTTCACACGGGTTGGAACCATTCGTGTTATACGATGGAAAAACCCTTGAATTTTCATTGTATTTTATGCTTCTGGCGTTGACTTCTTAGGCCCTAACTATTCGATCTGGTGGAGCAACGCCTTAGAGCGAAGCCTAGGTTGCCCAGGACGTAGAAATGACTATCACTTTCATACTGGTTGCCATTATTCGTGTTATACGATGGAAAGACTGTTGCATTTTTATTGCATTTTATGCTTCGGGCGTTGACTTCTAGGGCCCTCTCTATTCCATCTGGAGGAGCAACGCCCTAGTGTGAAGCCTAGGTTGCCCGGAACGTAGAAATAACCATAAATTTCACACCGGTTGCAATTATTCGTTTTATACGATGGAACACCTGTTGTATTTATATTGTGTTTTATGCTTCTGGCATTGACTTCTAAGGCCCTAACTATTCGATCTGGTGGAACAACGCCCCAGAGTGAAGCGTAGGTTGCCCGGAACGTAAAAATGGCCATTACTTCCACACTGTTTGCAATTATTCATTTTATACGATGGAAAAACTGTTGTATTTATATTGTATTTTATGCTTCTGATGTTGACTTCTAAGGCCGTAGCTATTCGATGTGGCGCAACAACGACCTAGATTGAATCCTAGGTTGCCCGGAACGTAGAAATAACCATAAATTTCACACCGGTTGCAATTATTCGCTTTATAAGATGGAAAAACTGTTGCATTTGTTTTGTATTTTACACTTCTGGCGTTGACTTCTAAGGTCCTAACAATTCGATCTGGTGGAGCAACGACCTAGAGCGAAGCCTAGGTTGCCCGGAACGTAAAAATGGCCATTACTTCCACACCGGTTGCAATTACTCGTTTTATACGATTGAAAAACTGTTGAATCTGTATTGTATTTTAAGCTTTGGGCGTTTACTTCTAAGGCCCTAACTATTCGATCTCGTGGAGCAACGCCCTAGAGTGAAGCCTAGGTTGCCGGAACGCAGAAATGACCGTTACTTTCACTCTGGATGCAATTGTTCGTTTTATACGATGGAAAAACTCTTGTAATCGTTTTCTATTTTATGCGTCTGGCATTGACTTCTTAGGCTCTAACTATTCGATCTGTTGGAGCAACGCCCTAGAGCGAAGCCTAGGTTGCCCGGAATGTAGAAATAACCTTAACTTTCACACTGGTTGCAATTATTCGTTTTATACGATGGAAAAGGTGTTGTATTTATATTGTGTTTTATGCTTCTGGCGTTGACTTCTTAGGCCCTAGCTATTCGATCTGGTGGGGCGACGCCCTAGAGTGATGCCTAGGTTGCCCGGAACGTAGAAATGACCATTACCTTCACACTGATTTGAATTATTCATTTTATACGATGGAAAAACTGTTGTATTTATATTGTATTTTATGCTTCTGGCGTTGACTTCTAAGGCCGTAGCTATTCGGTGTGGTGGAGCAACTCCCTAGAGTGAAACCTAGGTTGCCCGGAACGTAGAAATGACTATTAGTTTCACTCTGGATGCAATTGTTCGTTTTATACGATGGAAAAACTCTTGTAATCGTTTTCTATTTTATGCGTCTGGCATTGACTTCTTAGGCTCTACCTATTCGATCTGTTGGAGCAACGCCCTAGAGCGAAGCCTAGGTTGCCCGGAATGTAGAAATAACCTTAACTTTCACACCGGTTGCAATTATTCGTTTTATACGATGGAAAAACTGTTGTATTTGTTTTGTATTTTATGCCACTGGCGTTGACTTCTTAGGCCCTAACAATTCGATCAGGTGGTGCAACGCCCTAGAGTGAAGCCTAGGTTGCCCGGAACGTAGAAATGACTATTACTTTCACACTGGTTGCAATTATTTCTGTTATATGATGAAAAACTGTTTTATTTTTATTGTATTTTAGGCTTCTGGCGTTGAATTCTTAGTCCCTAGCTATTCTATCCGGAGAAGGAGCGCGCTAGTGTGAAGCCTAGGTTGGCCGGAACGTAGAAATGATCAGTACTTTCACACTGGTTCCAGTTATTCCTGTTATACGATGGAAAGGCTGTTGTATTTTTGTTGTATTTTATGCTTCAGGCGTTGACATCTAAGGCCCTAACTATTCGATCTGGTGGAGCAACGCCCCAGAGTGAAGCCTAGGTTTGCCCGGAACGTGGAAATGACCGTTACTTTCACTTCGGATGGAATTATTCGTTTTATACGATGGAAAAACTGTGGTAATTGTTTTGTATTTTATGCGTCCGGCATTGACTTCTTAGGCTCTAACTGTTCGATCTGGTGGAGCAACGCCCTAGAGTGAAGCCTAGGTTGCCCGGAACGTAGAAATGACTATCACTTTCACACGGGTTGGAACCATTCGTGTTATACGATGGAAAAACCCTTGAATTTTCATTGTATTTTATGCTTCTGGCGTTGACTTCTTAGGCCCTAACTATTCGATCTGGTGGAGCAACGCCTTAGAGCGAAGCCTAGGTTGCCCAGGACGTAGAAATGACTATCACTTTCATACTGGTTGCCATTATTCGTGTTATACGATGGAAAGACTGTTGCATTTTTATTGCATTTTATGCTTCGGGCGTTGACTTCTAGGGCCCTCTCTATTCCATCTGGAGGAGCAACGCCCTAGTGTGAAGCCTAGGTTGCCCGGAACGTAGAAATAACCATAAATTTCACACCGGTTGCAATTATTCGTTTTATACGATGGAAAAACTGTTGTATCTTTATTGTATTTTATGCTTCGGGCGTTGACTTCTAAGGCCCTAACTATTCGATCTGGTGGAGCGACGCCCTAGAGTGAAGCCTAGGTTGCCCGGAACGTAAAAATGGCCATTACTTCCACACCGGTTGCAATTACTCGTTTTATACGATTGAAAAACTGTTGTAATCGTTTTCTATTTTATGCGTCTGGCATTGACTTCTTAGGCTCTGACTATTCGATCTGTTGGAGCGACGCCCTAGAGCGAAGCCTAGGTTGCCCGGAATGTAGAAATAACCTTAACTTTCACACTGGTTGCAATTATTCGTTTTATACGATGGAAAAGGTGTTGTATTTATATTGTGTTTTATGCTTCTGGCTTTGACTTCTTAGGCCCTAGCTATTCGATCTGGTGGAGCAACGCCCTAGAGTGATGCCTAGGTTGCGCGGAACGTAGAAATGACCATTACCTTCACACTGATTTGAATTATTCATTTTATACGATGGAAAAACTGTTGTATTTATATTGTATTTTATGCTTCTGGCGTTGACTTCTAAGGCCGTAGCTATTCGGTGTGGTGGAGCAACTCCCTAGAGTGAAGCCTAGGTTGCCCGGAACGTAGAAATGACTATTAGTTTCACACTGGTTGCAATTATTCCTGTTATATGATGAAAAACTGTTGTATTTTTATTGTATTTTATGCTTCTGGCGTTGAATTTTAAGACCCTAGCTATTCTATCTGGTGGACAAACGCGATAGTGTGAAGCCTAGGTTGCCCGGAACGTAGAAATGATCAGTACTTTCACACTGGTTCCAGTTATTCCTGTTATACGATGGAAAGACTGTTGTATTTTTGTTGTATTTTTTTCTTCTGGCGTTGAATTCTAAATCCCTAGCTATTCGATCTGGTGGTGCAACGCCCTAGAGTGAAGCCTAGGTTGCCCGGAACGTAGAAATGACCATATCTTTCACACCGGTTGCAATTACTCGTTTTATACGATTGAAAAACTGTTGTATCTTTACTGTATTTTATGCTTCGGGCGTTGACTTCTAAGGCCCTAACTATTCCATCTGGTGGAACAACGCCCTAGATTGAATCCTAGGTTGCCCGGAACGTAGAAATGACTATCACTTTCACGTTGGTTGCAATTATTCGTTTTATACGATGGAACGGCTGTTGTATTTATATTCTGTTTTATGCTTCTGGTGTTGACTTCTTAGGCCCGAACAATTGGATCTGGTGGAGCAACGCCCTAGAGCGAAGCCTAGGTTGCCCGGAACGTAGAAATGACCATTACCTTCACACTGATTGCAATTATTCATTTTATACGATGGAAAAACCATTGTATCTTTATTGTATTTTATGCTTCGGGCGTTGACTTCTAAGGCCCTAACTATTCGATCTGGTGGAGCAACGTCCTAGAGTGAAGCCTAGGTTGCCCGGAACATAAAAATGGCCATTACTTCCACACTGTTTGCAATCATTCATTTTATACGATGGAAAAACTGTTGTAATTATCTTGTATTTTATGCATCTGGCGTTGACTTGTAAGGCCGTAGCTATTCGATGTGGTGGAGCAACTCCCTAGAGTGAAGCCTAGGATGCCCGGAACGTAGAAATGATCAATACTTTCACACTGGTTCCAGTTATTCCTGTTATACGATGGAAAGACTGTTGTATTTTTATTGTATTTTTTTCTTCTGGCGTTGAATTCTAAATCCCTAGCTATTCGATCTGGTGTTGCAACGCCCTAGAGTGAAGCCTAGGTTGCCCGGAACGTAGAAATGACCATAACTTTCACACCGGTTGCAATTATTCGTTTTATACGATGGAAAAACTGTTGTATTTGTTTTGTATTTTATGCCACTGGCGTTGACTTCTTAGGCCCTAACAATTCGATCAGGTGGTGCAACGCCCTAGAGTGAAGCCTAGGTTGCCCGGAACGTAGAAATGACTATTACTTTCACACTGGTTGCAATTATTTCTGTTATATGATGAAAAACTGTTTTATTTTTATTGTATTTTAGGCTTCTGGCGTTGAATTCTTAGTCCCTAGCTATTCTATCCGGAGAAGGAGCGCGCTAGTGTGAAGCCTAGGTTGGCCGGAACGTAGAAATGATCAGTACTTTCACACTGGTTCCAGTTATTCCTGTTATACGATGGAAAGGCTGTTGTATTTTTGTTGTATTTTATGCTTCAGGCGTTGACATCTAAGGCCCTAACTATTCGATCTGGTGGAGCAACGCCCCAGAGTGAAGCCTAGGTTTGCCCGGAACGTGGAAATGACCGTTACTTTCACTTCGGATGGAATTATTCGTTTTATACGATGGAAAAACTGTGGTAATTGTTTTGTATTTTATGCGTCCGGCATTGACTTCTTAGGCTCTAACTGTTCGATCTGGTGGAGCAACGCCCTAGAGTGAAGCCTAGGTTGCCCGGAACGTAGAAATGACTATCACTTTCACACGGGTTGGAACCATTCGTGTTATACGATGGAAAAACCCTTGAATTTTCATTGTATTTTATGCTTCTGGCGTTGACTTCTTAGGCCCTAACTATTCGATCTGGTGGAGCAACGCCTTAGAGCGAAGCCTAGGTTGCCCAGGACGTAGAAATGACTATCACTTTCATACTGGTTGCCATTATTCGTGTTATACGATGGAAAGACTGTTGCATTTTTATTGCATTTTATGCTTCGGGCGTTGACTTCTAGGGCCCTCTCTATTCCATCTGGAGGAGCAACGCCCTAGTGTGAAGCCTAGGTTGCCCGGAACGTAGAAATAACCATAAATTTCACACCGGTTGCAATTATTCGTTTTATACGATGGAAAAACTGTTGTATCTTTATTGTATTTTATGCTTCGGGCGTTGACTTCTAAGGCCCTAACTATTCGATCTGGTGGAGCGACGCCCTAGAGTGAAGCCTAGGTTGCCCGGAACGTAAAAATGGCCATTACTTCCACACCGGTTGCAATTACTCGTTTTATACGATTGAAAAACTGTTGTAATCGTTTTCTATTTTATGCGTCTGGCATTGACTTCTTAGGCTCTGACTATTCGATCTGTTGGAGCGACGCCCTAGAGCGAAGCCTAGGTTGCCCGGAATGTAGAAATAACCTTAACTTTCACACTGGTTGCAATTATTCGTTTTATACGATGGAAAAGGTGTTGTATTTATATTGTGTTTTATGCTTCTGGCTTTGACTTCTTAGGCCCTAGCTATTCGATCTGGTGGAGCAACGCCCTAGAGTGATGCCTAGGTTGCGCGGAACGTAGAAATGACCATTACCTTCACACTGATTTGAATTATTCATTTTATACGATGGAAAAACTGTTGTATTTATATTGTATTTTATGCTTCTGGCGTTGACTTCTAAGGCCGTAGCTATTCGGTGTGGTGGAGCAACTCCCTAGAGTGAAGCCTAGGTTGCCCGGAACGTAGAAATGACTATTAGTTTCACACTGGTTGCAATTATTCCTGTTATATGATGAAAAACTGTTGTATTTTTATTGTATTTTATGCTTCTGGCGTTGAATTTTAAGACCCTAGCTATTCTATCTGGTGGACAAACGCGATAGTGTGAAGCCTAGGTTGCCCGGAACGTAGAAATGATCAGTACTTTCACACTGGTTCCAGTTATTCCTGTTATACGATGGAAAGACTGTTGTATTTTTGTTGTATTTTTTTCTTCTGGCGTTGAATTCTAAATCCCTAGCTATTCGATCTGGTGGTGCAACGCCCTAGAGTGAAGCCTAGGTTGCCCGGAACGTAGAAATGACCATATCTTTCACACCGGTTGCAATTACTCGTTTTATACGATTGAAAAACTGTTGTATCTTTACTGTATTTTATGCTTCGGGCGTTGACTTCTAAGGCCCTAACTATTCCATCTGGTGGAACAACGCCCTAGATTGAATCCTAGGTTGCCCGGAACGTAGAAATGACTATCACTTTCACGTTGGTTGCAATTATTCGTTTTATACGATGGAACGGCTGTTGTATTTATATTCTGTTTTATGCTTCTGGTGTTGACTTCTTAGGCCCGAACAATTGGATCTGGTGGAGCAACGCCCTAGAGCGAAGCCTAGGTTGCCCGGAACGTAGAAATGACCATTACCTTCACACTGATTGCAATTATTCATTTTATACGATGGAAAAACCATTGTATCTTTATTGTATTTTATGCTTCGGGCGTTGACTTCTAAGGCCCTAACTATTCGATCTGGTGGAGCAACGTCCTAGAGTGAAGCCTAGGTTGCCCGGAACATAAAAATGGCCATTACTTCCACACTGTTTGCAATCATTCATTTTATACGATGGAAAAACTGTTGTAATTATCTTGTATTTTATGCATCTGGCGTTGACTTGTAAGGCCGTAGCTATTCGATGTGGTGGAGCAACTCCCTAGAGTGAAGCCTAGGATGCCCGGAACGTAGAAATGATCAATACTTTCACACTGGTTCCAGTTATTCCTGTTATACGATGGAAAGACTGTTGTATTTTTATTGTATTTTTTTCTTCTGGCGTTGAATTCTAAATCCCTAGCTATTCGATCTGGTGTTGCAACGCCCTAGAGTGAAGCCTAGGTTGCCCGGAACGTAGAAATGACCATAACTTTCACACCGGTTGCAATTACTCGTTTTATACGATTGAAGAACTGTTGTATCTTTATTGTATTTTATGCTTCGGGCGTTGACTTCTAAGGCCCTAACTATTCGATCTGATGGAGCAACGCCCTAGAGTGAAACCTAGGTTGCCCGGATCGTAGAAATGGCCATTACTTTCACACTGGTTGCAATTACACCTGTTATACGATGGAAAAACTGTTGCATTTGTTTTGTATTTTACGCTCCTGGCGTTGACCTCTAAGGCCCTGACAATTCGATCTGGTGGAACAACGCCCTAGAGTGATGCCTAGGTTGCCCGGAACGTAGAAATGACCATTACCTTCACACCGACTGCAATTATTCGTGTTACACGAAGTAAAAGCTGTTGCATTTTCATTGTATTTTATCCTCCTGCTGTTGACTTCTTAGGCCCTAACTATTCGATGTGGTGGAGCAAGGCCTCAGAGTTATATCTAGGATGCCCGGAACATAGAAATAGCCATCACTTTCACACTGGTTGCAATTATTCCTGTTATATGATGAAAAACCGTTGTATTTTTATTGTATTTTATGCTTCCTGCGTTGAATTCTAAGTCGCTAGCTATTCTATCTGGTGGAGAAACGCGCTAGTGTGAAGACTAGGTTGCCCGAAACGTAGAAATGATCAGTACTTTCACACTGGTTCCTGTTATTCCTGTTATACGATGGAAAAACTGTTGTATTTTTTTGAATTTTTTGCTTCTGGTGTTGAATTCTAAATCCCTAGCTATTCTATCTGGTGGTGCAACGCCCTAGAGTGAAGCCTAGGTTGCCCGGAACGTAGAAATGACCATAACTTTCACACCGGTTGCAATTACTCCTTTTATACGATGGAAAAACTGTTGTATTTGTTTTGTATTTTATGCTTCTGGCGTTGACTTCTAAGGACCTAACAATTCGATCTGGTGGAACAACGCCCTAGAGTGAAGCCTAGGTTGCCCGGAACGTAGAAATAACCATCACTTTCACACTGGTTGCAATTAATCCTGTTATACGATCGAAAAACTGTTGTATTTTTATTCTATTTTATGCTTCGGGCGTTGACTTCTAAGGCCCTAACTATTCGATCTGGTGGAGCAACGCCCTATAGTGAAACCTAGGTTGCCCGGAACGTAGAAATGGCCATTACTATCACACTGTATGGAATTATTCATTTTATACGATGAAAAAACTGTTGCATTTATATTGTATTTTATGCTTCGGGCGTTGACTTCTAAGGCCCTAACTATTCGATCTTGTGGAGCAACGCCAAAGAGTCAAGCGTAGGATGCCCGCCACGTAGAAATGGCCATTACTTGCACACTGGATGCAATTATTCGTTTTATACGATGGAAAAGCCGTTGTATTTATATTGTATGATATGCCTCTGGCGTTGAGTTCTTAGGCCCTTGCTATTCGATCTGGTGGAACAACGCCCTATATTAAATCCTAGGTTGCCCGGAACGTAGAAATGACCATAACTTTCACACCGGTTGCAATTGCTCGTTTTATACGATGCAAAAACTGTTGTATTTGTTTTGTATTTTATGCTTCTGGCGTTGACCTCTAAGGACCTAACAATTCGATCTGGTTGAACAACGCCCTAGAGTGAAGCCAAGGTTGCCCGGAACGTTGAAATAAGCATCACTTTCACACTGGTTGCAATTAATCCTGTTATACGATGGAAAAACTGTTGTATTTTTATTCTATTTTATGCATCGGGCGTTGACTTCTAAGGCCCTCACTATTCGATCTGGTGGAGCAACGCCCTCGAGTGATACCTAGGTTGCCCGGAACATACAAACGGCCATTACTTTCACACTGTCTGCAATTATTCATTTTGTACGATGGAGAAACTGTTGTATCTTTATTGTATTTTATGCTTCGGGCGTTGACTTCGTAGGCCGTAGCTATTTGATGTGGTGGAGCAACTCCCTAGAGTGAAGCCAAGGTTGCCCGGAACGTTGAAATAAGCATCACTTTCACACTGGATGCAATTAATCCTGTTATACGATGGAAAAACTGTTGTATTTTTATTCTATTTTATGCTTCGGTCGTTGACTTCTAAGGCCCTAACTATTCGATCTGGTGGAGCAACGCCCTCGAGTGATACCTAGGTTGCCCGGAACATACAAACGGCCATTACTTTCACACTGTCTGCAATTATTCATTTTGTACGATGGAAGAACTGTTGTATCTTTATTGTATTTTATGCTTCTGGCGTTGACTGCTAAGGCAATAGCTATTCGATGTGGTGGAGCAACGCCCTAGAGTGAAGCCTAGGTTGCCCGGAACGTAGAAATGACCATTACTTTCACACTGGTTGCAATTATTCGTTTTATACGATGGAAAAGCTGTTGTATTTATATTGTGTTTTATGCTTCTGGCGTTGACTTCTTAGGCCCTAACGATTCGATCTGGTGGAGCAACGCCCTAGAGTGAAGCCTAGGTTGCCCGGAACGTAGAAATGACCATCACTTTCACACTGGTTGCAATTACTCCTCTTATACGATGGAAAAACTGTTGTATCTTTATTGTATTTTATGCTTCGGGCGTTGACTTCTAAATTCCTATCTACTCGATCTGGTGGTGCAACGCCCTAGAGTGTAGCCTAGGTTGCCCGGAACGTAGAAATGGCCATTACTTCCACACTGTTTGCAATTATTCATTTTATACGATGGAAAAACTGTTGTATTTATATTGTGTTTTATGCTTCTGGCGTTGACTTCTAAGGCCCTAACAATCCGATCTGGTGGAGCAACGCCCTAGGGCCAAGCCTAGGTCGCCCAGAACGTAGAAATGACCATCACTTTCACACTGGTTGCAATTACTCCTGTTAAACGATTTAAAAACTGTTGTATCTTTATTGTATTTTATGCTTCGGACGTTGACTTCTAAGGCCCTAACTATTCGATCTGGTGGAGCAACGTCCTAGAGTGAAGCCTAGGTTGCCCGGAACATAAAAATGGCCATTACTTCCACACTGTTTGCAATCATTCATTTTATACGATGGAAAAACTGTTGTATTTATATTGTATTTTATGCTTCTGGCTTTGACTTCGAAGGCCGTAGCTATTCGATCTGGTGGAGCAACGCCCTAGAGTGAAGCCTAGGTTGCCCGGAACGTAGAAATGATCAGTACTTTCACACTGGTTCCAGTTATTCCTGTTATACGATGTAAAGACTGTTGTATTTTTATTGTATTTTTTTCTTCTGGCGTTGAATTCTAAATCCTTAGCTATTCGATCTGTTGTTGCAACGCCCTAGAGTGAAGCCTAGGTTGCCCGGAACGTGGAAATGACCACTACTTTCACACTGGTAGCAATTATTCCTGTTATACGATGAAAGACTGTTGTATCTTTATTGTATTTTATGCTTCGGGCGTTGACTTCTAAGGCCCTAACTATTCGATCTGGTGGAGCAACGCCCTACAGTGAAGCGTAGGTTGCCCGGAACGTAGAATTGGCCATTACTTGCACACTGGATGCAATTATTCGTTTTATACGATGGACAAACCGTTGTATTTATATTGTATGATATGCCTCTGGCGTTGACTTCTTAGGCCCTTGCTATTCGATCTGGAGGAACAACGCCCTATATTAAATCCTAGGTTGCCCGGAACGTAGAAATGGCCATTACTTCCACACTGTTTGCAATTATTCATTTTATACGATGGAAAAACTGTTGTATTTATATTGTATTTTATGCTTCTGGCGTTGACTTCTAAGGCCGTAGCTATTCGATGTGGTGGAGCAACTCCATAGAGTGAAGCCTAGGTTGCCCGGAACGTAGAAATGACTATTACTTTCACACTGGTTGCAATTATTTCTGTTATGTGATGAAAAACTGTTGTATTTTTATTGTATTTTAGGCTTCTGGCGTTGAATACTTAGTCCCTAGCTATTCTATCTGGTGAAGAAGCGCGCTAGTGTGAAGCCTAGGTTGGCCGGAACGTAGAAATGATCAGTACTTTCACACTGGTTCCAGTTATTCCTGTTATACGATGGAAAGGCTGTTGTATTTTTATTGTATTTTTTGCGTCTGGCGTTGAATTCTAAATCCCTAGCAATTCGATCTGGTGGTGCTAGGCCCTAGATTGAAGCCTTGGTTGGCCGGAACGTAGAAATGACCATCACTTTCACACTGGTTGCAATTACTCCTGTTATGCGATGGAAAAGCTGTTTTATCTTTATTGTATTTTATGCTTCGGGCGTTGACTTCTAAGGCGCTAACTATTCGATCTGGTGGAACAACGCCCTAGATTGAATCCTAGGTTGCCCGGAACGTAGAAATGACTATCACTTTCACATTGGTTGCAATTATTCGTTTTATACGATGGAACGGCTGTTGTATTTATATTCTGCTTTATGCTTCTGGCGTTGACTTCTTAGGCCCTAACTATTGGATCTGGTGGAGCAACGCCCTAGAGCGAAGCCTAGGTTGCCCGGAACGTAGAAATGACCATTACCTTCACACTGATTGCAATTATTCATTTTATACGATGGAAAAACCGTTATATTTTCATTGTATTTTATGCTTCGGGCGATGACTTCTAAGACTCTAACTATATGATCGGGTGGAGCAACGCCCTACAGTGAAGTCTAGGTTGCCCGGGACGTAGAAATGACCATAAATTTCACACCGGTTGCAATTATTCCCTTTGGACGATGGAAAATCTGTTGTATTTATATTGTATTTTATGCTTCGGGCGTTGACTTCTAAGGCCCTAACTCTTCGATCTGGTGGAGCAACGCCCTAGAGCGAAGGCTAGGTTGCCCGGTACGTAGAAATGGCCATAACTTTCACACCGGTGGCAATTATTCGTTTTATACGATGGAAAAACTGTTGTATTTGTTTTGTATTTTATGCCACTGGCGTTGACTTCTTAGGCCCTAACAATTCGATCTGGCGGTGCAACGCCCTAGAGTGAAGCCTAAGTTGCCCGGAACGTAGAAATGACTATTACTTTCACACTGGTTGCAATTATTTCTGTTATATGATGAAAAACTGTTGTATTTTTATTGTATTTTAGGCTTCTGGCGTTGAATTCTTAGTCCCTAGCTATTCTATCTGGTGAAGAAGCGCGCTAGTGTGAAGCCTAGGTTGGCCGGAACGTAGAAATGATCAGTACTTTCACACTGGTTCCAGTTATTCCTGTGATACGATGGAAAGGCTGTTGTATTTTTATTGTATTTTTTGCTTCTGGCGTTGAATTCTAAATCCCTAGCTATTCGATCTGGTGGTGCTAGGCCCTAGTGTGAAGCCTTGGTTGCCCGGAACGTAGAAATGACCATAACTTTCACATCGGTTGCAATTACTCGTTTTATACGTTTGAAAAACTGTTGTATCTTTATTGTATTTTATGCTTCAGGCGTTGACATCTAAGGCCGTAACTATTCGATCTGGTGGAGCAACGCCCCAGAGTGAAGCCTAGGTTTGCCCGGAACGTGGAAATGACCGTTACTTTCACTTTGGATGGAATTATTCGTTTTATACGATGGAAAAACTGTTGTAATTGTTTGGTATTTTATGCGTCTGGCATTGACTTCTTAGGCTCTAACTATTCGATCTGGTGGAGCAACGCCCTAGAGTGAAGCCTAGGTTGCCCGGAACGTAGAAATGACTATCACTTTCACACGGGTTGGAACCATTCGTGTTATACGATGGAAAAACCCTTGAATTTTCATTGTATTTTATGCTTCTGGCGTTGACTTCTTAGGCCCTAACTATTCGATCTGGCGGAGCAACGCCTTAGAGCGAAGCCTAGGTTGCCCAGAACGTAGAAATGACTATCACTTTCATACGGGTTGCCATTATTCGTGTTATACGATGGAAAGACTGTTGCATTTTTATTGCATTTTATGCTTCGGGCGATGACTTCTTAGGCCCTAACAATTAGATCTGGTGGAACAACGCCCTAGAGTGAAGCCTAGGTCGCCCAGAACTTAGAAATGACTATCGCTTTCACACTGGTTGCAATTATTCGTGTTATACGATGGAAAAACCGTTGCATTTTCATCGTATTTTATGCTTCGGGCGTTGACTTCTAGGGCCCTCTCTATTCCATCTGGAGGAGCAACGCCCTAGTGTGAAGCCTAGGTTGCCCAGAACGTAGAAATAACCATAAATTTCACACAGGTTGCAATTATTCGTTTTATACGATGGAAAAACTGTTGCATTTGTTTTGTATTTTATGATTCTGGCGTTGACTTCCAAGGCCCTAACAAATAGATGTGGTGGAACAACGCCCTAGAGTGAAGCCTAGGTTACCCGGATCGTAGAAATGGCCATTACTTTCACATTGGTTGCAATTATTCGTTTTATACGATGGAACACCTGTTGTATTTATATTGTGTTTTATGCTTCTGGCATTGACTTCTAAGGCCCTAACTATTCGATCTGGTGGAGCAACGCCCTAGAGTGAAGCCTAGGTTGCCCGGAACCTAGAAATGGCCATTACTTTCACACTGTATGCAATTATTCGTTTGATACGATGGAAATGCAGTTGTATTTATATTGTATATTATGCATCGTGCGTTGACTTCTAAGGCCCTAACTATTCGATCTGGTGGTGCAACGCCCTAGAGTGAAGCCTAGGTTGCCCGGAAAGTAGAATTGACCATAACATTCACACTGGTTGCAATTATTCGTTTTATACGATTGAAAAACTGTTGAATCTGTATTGTATTTTATGCTTTGGGCGTTGACTTCTAAGGCCCTAACTATTCGATCTCGTGGAGCAACGCCCTAGAGCGAAGCCTAGGTTGCCCGGAATGTAGAAATAACCTTAACTTTCACACTGGTTGCAATTATTCGTTTTATACGATGGAAAAGGTGTTGTATTTATATTGTGTTTTATGCTTCAGGCGTTGACATCTAAGGCCCTAACAATTAGATCTGGTGGAACAACGCCCTAGAGTGAAGCCTAGGTCGCCCAGAACTTAGAAATGACTATCGCTTTCACACTGGTTGCAATTACTCGTGTTATACGATGGAAAAAAAGTTGCATTTTCATTGTATTTTATGCTTCGGGCGTTGACTTCTAAGGCCCTAACTATTCGATCTGGTGGAGCGACGCCCTAGAGTGAAGCCTAGGTTGCCCGGAACGTAAAAATGGCCATTACTTCCACACCGGTTGCAATTACTCGTTTTATACGATTGAAAAACTGTTGAATCTGTATTGTATTTTAAGCTTTGGGCGTTTACTTCTAAGGCCCTAACCATTCGATCTCGTGGAGCAACGCCCTAGAGTGAAGCCTAGGTTGCCGGAACGCAGAAATGACCGTTACTTTCACTCTGGATGCAATTGTTCGTTTTATACGATGGAAAAACTCTTGTAATCGTTTTCTATTTTATGCGTCTGGCATTGACTTCTTAGGCTCTAACTATTCGATCTGTTGGAGCAACGCCCTAGAGCGAAGCCTAGGTTGCCCGGAATGTAGAAATAACCTTAACTTTCACACTGGTTGCAATTATTCGTTTTATACGATGGAAAAGGTGTTGTATTTATATTGTGTTTTATGCTTCTGGCGTTGACTTCTTAGGCCCTAGCTATTCGATCTGGTGGGGCGACGCCCTAGAGTGATGCCTAGGTTGCCCGGAACGTAGAAATGACTATTACTTTCACACTGGTTGCAATTATTTCTGTTATATGATGAAAAACTGTTTTATTTTTATTGTATTTTAGGCTTCTGGCGTTGAATTCTTAGTCCCTAGCTATTCTATCTGGAGAAGGAGCGCGCTAGTGTGAAGCCTAGGTTGGCCGGAACGTAGAAATGATCAGTACTTTCACACTGGTTCCAGTTATTCCTGTTATACGATGGAAAGGCTGTTGTATTTTTGTTGTATTTTATGCTTCAGGCGTTGACATCTAAGGCCCTAACTATTCGATCTGGTGGAGCAACGCCCCAGAGTGAAGCCTAGGTTTGCCCGGAACGTGGAAATGACCGTTACTTTCACTTCGGATGGAATTATTCGTTTTATACGATGGAAAAACTGTGGTAATTGTTTTGTATTTTATGCGTCCGGCATTGACTTCTTAGGCTCTAACTGTTCGATCTGGTGGAGCAACGCCCTAGAGTGAAGCCTAGGTTGCCCGGAACGTAGAAATGACTATCACTTTCACACGGGTTGGAACCATTCGTGTTATACGATGGAAAAACCCTTGAATTTTCATTGTATTTTATGCTTCTGGCGTTGACTTCTTAGGCCCTAACTATTCGATCTGGTGGAGCAACGCCTTAGAGCGAAGCCTAGGTTGCCCAGGACGTAGAAATGACTATCACTTTCATACTGGTTGCCATTATTCGTGTTATACGATGGAAAGACTGTTGCATTTTTATTGCATTTTATGCTTCGGGCGTTGACTTCTAGGGCCCTCTCTATTCCATCTGGAGGAGCACCGCCCTAGTGTGAAGCCTAGGTTGCCCGGAACGTAGAAATAACCATAAATTTCACACCGGTTGCAATTATTCGTTTTATACGATGGAACACCTGTTGTATTTATATTGTGTTTTATGCTTCTGGCATTGACTTCTAAGGCCCTAACTATTCGATCTGGTGGAACAACGCCCCAGAGTGAAGCGTAGGTTGCCCGGAACGTAAAAATGGCCATTACTTCCACACTGTTTGCAATTATTCATTTTATACGATGGAAAAACTGTTGTATTTATATTGTATTTTATGCTTCTGATGTTGACTTCTAAGGCCGTAGCTATTCGATGTGGCGCAACAACGACCTAGATTGAATCCTAGGTTGCCCGGAACGTAGAAATAACCATAAATTTCACACCGGTTGCAATTATTCGCTTTATAAGATGGAAAAACTGTTGCATTTGTTTTGTATTTTACACTTCTGGCGTTGACTTCTAAGGTCCTAACAATTCGATCTGGTGGAGCAACGACCTAGAGCGAAGCCTAGGTCGCCCAGAACGTAAAAATGACCATCACTTTCACACTGGTTGCAATTACTCCTGTTATACGATGGAAAAACTGTTGTATCTTTATTGTATTTTATGCTTCGGGCGTTGACTTCTAAGGCCCTAACTATTCGATCTGGTGGAGCGACGCCCTAGAGTGAAGCCTAGGTTGCCCGGAACGTAAAAATGGCCATTACTTCCACACCGGTTGCAATTACTCGTTTTATACGATTGAAAAACTGTTGTAATCGTTTTCTATTTTATGCGTCTGGCATTGACTTCTTAGGCTCTGACTATTCGATCTGTTGGAGCGACGCCCTAGAGCGAAGCCTAGGTTGCCCGGAATGTAGAAATAACCTTAACTATCACACTGGTTGCAATTATTCGTTTTATACGATGGAAAAGGTGTTGTATTTATATTGTGTTTTATGCTTCTGGCTTTGACTTCTTAGGCCCTAGCTATTCGATCTGGTGGAGCAACGCCCTAGAGTGATGCCTAGGTTGCGCGGAACGTAGAAATGACCATTACCTTCACACTGATTTGAATTATTCATTTTATACGATGGAAAAACTGTTGTATTTATATTGTATTTTATGCTTCTGGCGTTGACTTCTAAGGCCGTAGCTATTCGGTGTGGTGGAGCAACTCCCTAGAGTGAAGCCTAGGTTGCCCGGAACGTAGAAATGACTATTAGTTTCACACTGGTTGCAATTATTCCTGTTATATGATGAAAAACTGTTGTATTTTTATTGTATTTTATGCTTCTGGCGTTGAATTTTAAGACCCTAGCTATTCTATCTGGTGGACAAACGCGATAGTGTGAAGCCTAGGTTGCCCGGAACGTAGAAATGATCAGTACTTTCACACTGGTTCCAGTTATTCCTGTTATACGATGGAAAGACTGTTGTATTTTTGTTGTATTTTTTTCTTCTGGCGTTGAATTCTAAATCCCTAGCTATTCGATCTGGTGGTGCAACGCCCTAGAGTGAAGCCTAGGTTGCCCGGAACGTAGAAATGACCATATCTTTCACACCGGTTGCAATTACTCGTTTTATACGATTGAAAAACTGTTGTATCTTTACTGTATTTTATGCTTCGGGCGTTGACTTCTAAGGCCCTAACTATTCCATCTGGTGGAACAACGCCCTAGATTGAATCCTAGGTTGCCCGGAACGTAGAAATGACTATCACTTTCACGTTGGTTGCAATTATTCGTTTTATACGATGGAACGGCTGTTGTATTTATATTCTGTTTTATGCTTCTGGTGTTGACTTCTTAGGCCCGAACAATTGGATCTGGTGGAGCAACGCCCTAGAGCGAAGCCTAGGTTGCCCGGAACGTAGAAATGACCATTACCTTCACACTGATTGCAATTATTCATTTTATACGATGGAAAAACCGTTGTATCTTTATTGTATTTTATGCTTCGGGCGTTGACTTCTAAGGCCCTAACTATTCGATCTGGTGGAGCAACGTCCTAGAGTGAAGCCTAGGTTGCCCGGAACATAAAAATGGCCATTACTTCCACACTGTTTGCAATCATTCATTTTATACGATGGAAAAACTGTTGTAATTATCTTGTATTTTATGCATCTGGCGTTGACTTGTAAGGCCGTAGCTATTCGATGTGGTGGAGCAACTCCCTAGAGTGAAGCCTAGGATGCCCGGAACGTAGAAATGATCAATACTTTCACACTGGTTCCAGTTATTCCTGTTATACGATGGAAAGACTGTTGTATTTTTATTGTATTTTTTTCTTCTGGCGTTGAATTCTAAATCCCTAGCTATTCGATCTGGTGTTGCAACGCCCTAGAGTGAAGCCTAGGTTGCCCGGAACGTAGAAATGACCATAACTTTCACACCGGTTGCAATTACTCGTTTTATACGATTGAAGAACTGTTGTATCTTTATTGTATTTTATGCTTCGGGCGTTGACTTCTAAGGCCCTAACTATTCGATCTGATGGAGCAACGCCCTAGAGTGAAACCTAGGTTGCCCGGATCGTAGAAATGGCCATTACTTTCACACTGGTTGCAATTACACCTGTTATACGATGGAAAAACTGTTGCATTTGTTTTGTATTTTACGCTCCTGGCGTTGACCTCTAAGGCCCTGACAATTCGATCTGGTGGAACAACGCCCTAGAGTGATGCCTAGGTTGCCCGGAACGTAGAAATGACCATTACCTTCACACCGATTGCAATTATTCGTGTTATACGAAGTAAAAGCTGTTGCATTTTCATTGTATTTTATCCTCCTGCTGTTGACTTCTTAGGCCCTAACTATTCGATGTGGTGGAGCAAGGCCTCAGAGTTATATCTAGGATGCCCGGAACATAGAAATAGCCATCACTTTCACACTGGTTGCAATTATTCCTGTTATATGATGAAAAACCGTTGTATTTTTATTGTATTTTATGCTTCCTGCGTTGAATTCTAAGTCGCTAGCTATTCTATCTGGTGGAGAAACGCGCTAGTGTGAAGACTAGGTTGCCCGAAACGTAGAAATGATCAGTACTTTCACACTGGTTCCTGTTATTCCTGTTATACGATGGAAAAACTGTTGTATTTTTTTGAATTTTTTGCTTCTGGCGTTGAATTCTAAATCCCTAGCTATTCTATCTGGTGGTGCAACGCCCTAGAGTGAAGCCTAGGTTGCCCGGAACGTAGAAATGACCATAACTTTCACACCGGTTGCAATTACTCCTTTTATACGATGGAAAAACTGTTGTATTTGTTTTGTATTTTATGCTTCTGGCGTTGACTTCTAAGGACCTAACAATTCGATCTAGTGGAACAACGCCCTAGAGTGAAGCCTAGGTTGCCCGGAACGTAGAAATAACCATCACTTTCACACTGGTTGCAATTAATCCTGTTATACGATCGAAAAACTGTTGTATTTTTATTCTATTTTATGCTTCGGGCGTTGACTTCTAAGGCCCTAACTATTCGATCTGGTGGAGCAACGCCCTATAGTGAAACCTAGGTTGCCCGGAACGTAGAAATGGCCATTACTATCACACTGTATGGAATTATTCATTTTATACGATGAAAAAACTGTTGCATTTATATTGTATTTTATGCTTCGGGCGTTGACTTCTAAGGCCCTAACTATTCGATCTTGTGGAGCAACGCCAAAGAGTCAAGCGTAGGATGCCCGCCACGTAGAAATGGCCATTACTTGCACACTGGATGCAATTATTCGTTTTATACGATGGAAAAGCCGTTGTATTTATATTGTATGATATGCCTCTGGCGTTGAGTTCTTAGGCCCTTGCTATTCGATCTGGTGGAACAACGCCCTATATTAAATCCTAGGTTGCCCGGAACGTAGAAATGACCATAACTTTCACACCGGTTGCAATTGCTCGTTTTATACGATGCAAAAACTGTTGTATTTGTTTTGTATTTTATGCTTCTGGCGTTGACCTCTAAGGACCTAACAATTCGATCTGGTTGAACAACGCCCTAGAGTGAAGCCAAGGTTGCCCGGAACGTTGAAATAAGCATCACTTTCACACTGGTTGCAATTAATCCTGTTATACGATGGAAAAACTGTTGTATTTTTATTCTATTTTATGCATCGGGCGTTGACTTCTAAGGCCCTCACTATTCGATCTGGTGGAGCAACGCCCTCGAGTGATACCTAGGTTGCCCGGAACATACAAACGGCCATTACTTTCACACTGTCTGCAATTATTCATTTTGTACGATGGAGAAACTGTTGTATCTTTATTGTATTTTATGCTTCGGGCGTTGACTTCGTAGGCCGTAGCTATTTGATGTGGTGGAGCAACTCCCTAGAGTGAAGCCAAGGTTGCCCGGAACGTTGAAATAAGCATCACTTTCACACTGGATGCAATTAATCCTGTTATACGATGGAAAAACTGTTGTATTTTTATTCTATTTTATGCTTCGGTCGTTGACTTCTAAGGCCCTAACTATTCGATCTGGTGGAGCAACGCCCTCGAGTGATACCTAGGTTGCCCGGAACATACAAACGGCCATTACTTTCACACTGTCTGCAATTATTCATTTTGTACGATGGAAGAACTGTTGTATCTTTATTGTATTTTATGCTTCTGGCGTTGACTGCTAAGGCAATAGCTATTCGATGTGGTGGAGCAACGCCCTAGAGTGAAGCCTAGGTTGCCCGGAACGTAGAAATGACCATTACTTTCACACTGGTTGCAATTATTCGTTTTATACGATGGAAAAGCTGTTGTATTTATATTGTGTTTTATGCTTCTGGCGTTGACTTCTTAGGCCCTAACGATTCGATCTGGTGGAGCAACGCCCTAGAGTGAAGCCTAGGTTGCCCGGAACGTAGAAATGACCATCACTTTCACACTGGTTGCAATTACTCCTCTTATACGATGGAAAAACTGTTGTATCTTTATTGTATTTTATGCTTCGGGCGTTGACTTCTAAATTCCTATCTACTCGATCTGGTGGTGCAACGCCCTAGAGTGTAGCCTAGGTTGCCCGGAACGTAGAAATGGCCATTACTTCCACACTGTTTGCAATTATTCATTTTATACGATGGAAAAACTGTTGTATTTATATTGTGTTTTATGCTTCTGGCGTTGACTTCTTAGGCCCTAACTATTCGATCTGGTGGCGCAACGCCCCAGAGTGAAGCCTAGGTTGCCCGGAACGTAAAAATGGCCATTACTTCCACACTGTTTGCTGTTATTCATTTTATACGATGGAAAAACTGTTGTATTTATATTGTATTTTATGCTTCTGGCTTTGACTTCTAAGGCCGTAGCTATTCGATGTGGTTGAACAGCGCCCTAGATTGAATCCTAGGTTGCCCGGAACGTAGAAATGACCATAAATTTCACACCGGTTGCAATTATTCGCATTATACGATGGAAAAACTGTTGCATCTGTTATGTATTTTACGCTTCTGGCGTTGACTTCTAAGGCCCTAACAATCCGATCTGGTGGAGCAACGCCCTAGAGTGAAGCCTAGGTTGCCCGGAACGTAGAAATGATCAGTACTTTCACACTGGTTCCAGTTATTCCTGTTATACGATGTAAAGACTGTTGTATTTTTATTGTATTTTTTTCTTCTGGCGTTGAATTCTAAATCCTTAGCTATTCGATCTGTTGTTGCAACGCCCTAGAGTGAAGCCTAGGTTGCCCGGAACGTGGAAATGACCACTACTTTCACACTGGTAGCAATTATTCCTGTTATACGATGAAAGACTGTTGTATCTTTATTGTATTTTATGCTTCGGGCGTTGACTTCTAAGGCCCTAACTATTCGATCTGGTGGAGCAACGCCCTACAGTGAAGCGTAGGTTGCCCGGAACGTAGAATTGGCCATTACTTGCACACTGGATGCAATTATTCGTTTTATACGATGGACAAACCGTTGTATTTATATTGTATGATATGCCTCTGGCGTTGACTTCTTAGGCCCTTGCTATTCGATCTGGAGGAACAACGCCCTATATTAAATCCTAGGTTGCCCGGAACGTAGAAATGACCATAACTTTCACACCGGTTGCAATTACTCCTTTTATACGATGGAAAAACTGTTGTATTTGTTTTGTATTTTATGCTTCTGGCGTTGAATTCTAAGTCGCTAGCTATTCTATCTGGTGGAACAACGCCCTAGAGTGAAGCCTAGGTTGCCCGGAACGTAGAAATAACCATCACTTTCACACTGGTTGCAATTAATCCTGTTATACGATCGAAAAACTGTTGTATTTTTATTCTATTTTATGCTTCGGGCGTTGACTTCTAAGGCCCTAACTATTCGATCTGGTGGAGCAACGCCCTAGAGTGAAACCTAGGTTGCCCGGAACGTAGAAATGGCCATTACTATCACACTGTATGGAATTATTCATTTTATACGATGAAAAAACTGTTGCATTTATATTGTATTTTATGCTTCTGGCGTTGACTTCGAAGGCCGTAGCTATTCGATCTGGTGGAGCAACGCCCTAGAGTGAAGCCTAGGTTGCCCGGAACGTAGAAATGGCCATTACATCCACACTGTTTGCAATTATTCATTTTATACGATGGAAAAACTGTTGTATCTTTATTGTATTTTATGCTTCGGGCGTTGACTTCTAAGGCCCTAACTATTCGATCTTGTGGAGCAACGCCAAAGAGTGAAGCGTAGGATGCCCGCCACGTAGAAATGGCCATTACTTGCACACTGGATGCAATTATTCGTTTTATACGATGGAAAAGCCGTTGTATTTATATTGTATGATATGCCTCTGGCGTTGAGTTCTTAGGCCCTTGCTATTCGATCTGGTGGCTAAACGCCCTAGAGAGAAGCCTAGGTTGCCCGGAACGTAGATATGACCACAACTTTCACACCGGTTGCAATTATTCGTTTTATACGATGGAAAAACTGTTGTATTTATTTTGCTTTTTATGCTCCGGGCGTAGACTTCTAAGGCCCTAGATATTCGACCTGGTGGAGCAACGCCCTAGAGTGAAGCCTAGGTTGCCCGGAATGTAGAAATGACTATCACCTTCACACAGGTTACAATTATTCCTGTTAAACGATGGAGAAGCTGTTGTATTTTTACTGTATTTTATGCTTCTGCCGTTGAATTCTAAGTCCCTAGCTATTCGATCTGGTGGAGCAACGCCCTAGAGTGAAGCCTAGGTTGCCCAAACGTAGAAATGACTACAACTTTCACACTGGTTTCAATTATTTCTGTTTTACGATGGAAAAACTGTTGCATCTTTATTCTATTTTATGCTTCGGGCGCTGACTTCTAAGGCCCTAACTATTCGATCTGGTGGAGCAACGCCCTAGAGTGAAACCTAGGTTGCCCGGAACGTAGAAATGACCAGTACTTTCACACTGGTTGCAGTTATTCCTGTCATACGATGGAAAAACTGTTGTATTGTTATTGTATTTTTTGCTTCTGGCATTGAATTCTAAGTCCCTAGCTATTCGATCTGTTGGACCAACGCCCTAGAATGAAGCCTAGGTTTCCCGGAACGTAGAAGTGGCCATTACTTTCACACCGGTTGCAATTATTCGCTTTATACGATTGAAAAACTATTGCATTTGTTTTGTATTTTACGCTCCTGGCGTTGACTTCTAAGGCCCAAACAATTCGATCTGGTGGAGCAACGCCCTAGAGCGAAGCCTAGGTCGCCCAGAACGTAAAAATGACCATCACTTTCACACTGGTTGCAATTACTCCTGTTATACGATGGAAAAACTGTTGTATCTTTATTACATTTTATGCTTCGGGCGTTGACTTCTAAGGCCCTAACTATTCGATCATGTGGAGCAACGTCCTAGAGCGAAGCCTAGATCGCCCAGAACGTCAAAATGACCATCACTTTCGCTCTGGTTGCAATTACTCCTGTTATACGATGGAAAATCAGTTGTATCTTTATTGTATTTTATGCTTCGGGCGTTGACTCCTAAGGCCCTAACTATTCGATCTGGTGGAGGAATACACTAGAGTGAAGCCTAGGTTGCCCGGAACGTAAAAATGGCCATTACTTTCACACTGTTTCCAGTTATTCCTGTTATACGATTGAAAGACTGTTGTATTTTTATTGAATTTTTTGCTTCTGGCGTTGAATTCTAAATCCCTAGCTATTCGATCTGGTGGTGCAACGCCCTATAGTGAAGCCTAGGTTGCCCTGAACGTAGAAATGACCATCACTTTCACACTGGTTGCAATTACTCCTGTTATACGATGGAAAAACTGTTGTATCTTTATTGAATTTTATGCTTCTGGCGTTGACTTCTAAGGCCGTAGCTATTCGATGTGGTGGAGCAACGCCCTAGAGTGAAGCCTAGGTTGCCCGGAACGTGGAAATGACCACTACTTTCACACTGGTTGCAATTATTCCTGTTATACGATGAAAGACTGTTGT
The DNA here is from genome assembly GCF_051401765.1 of Calliopsis andreniformis. Taxonomy (NCBI): domain Eukaryota; kingdom Metazoa; phylum Arthropoda; class Insecta; order Hymenoptera; family Andrenidae; genus Calliopsis; species Calliopsis andreniformis. The sequence goes on along the minus strand of NW_027480422.1, from coordinate 12,474,316 downwards.
AACTTTATTGTATTTTATGCTTCGGGCGTTGACTTCTAAGGCCCTAACTATTAGATCTGGTGGAGCAACGCGCTACAGTGAAGCGTAGGTTGCCCGGAACGTAGAAATGGCCATTAGTTGCACACTGGATGCAATTATTCGTTTTATACGATGGAAAAACCGTTGTATTTATATTGTGTGATATGCTCTGGCGTTGACTTCTTAGGCCCTTGCTATTCGATCTGGTGGAACAACGCCCTATATTAAATCCTAGGTTGCCCGAAACGTAGAAATGACCATAACTTTCACACCGGTTGCAATTACTCCTTTTATACGATGGAAAAACTGTTGTATTTGTTTTGTATTTTATGCTTCTGGCGTTGACTTCTAAGTACCTAACAATTCGATCTGGTGGAACAACGCCCTAGAGTGAAGCCTAGGTTGCCCGGAACGTAGAAATGACCATCACTTTCACACTGGTTGCAATTACTCCTGTTATACCATGGAAAAACTCTTGTATCTTTATTGTATTTTATGCTTCGGGCGTTGACTTCTAAGGCCCTAACAATTCGATCTGGTGGAACAACGCCCTAGAGTGAAGGCTAGGTTGCCCGGAGCGTAGAAATAACTATCACTTCCACATTGACTGCATTTATTCGTTTTATACGATGGAACGGCTGTCGTATTTATATTCTGTTTTATGCTTCTGGCGTTGACTTCCTAGGCCCTAACTATTCGATCTGGTGAAGCAACGCCCTAGAGCGAAGCCTAGGTTGCCCGGAACGTAGAAATGACCATTACCTTCACACTGATTGCAATTATTCATTTTATGCGATGGAAAAACAGTTGTATTTTTATTGTATTTTATGCTCCGGGCGCAGACTTCTAAGGCCCTAGCTATTCGATCTGGTGGAGCAACGCCCTAGAGTGAAGCCTGGGTTGCCCGGAACGTAGAAATGACTATCACCTTCACACGGGTTGCAACTATTCGTGTTATACGATGAAAAAACCGTTGCATTTTCATTGTATTTTATGCTTCGGGCGTTGACTTCCAAGGCCCTAACTATTCTGTATGGTGGAGCAACGCCCGAGACTAGAGCCTAGGTTGCCCGGAACATAGAAATGACCATAACTTTCACACCGGTTGCAATTATACGTTTTATACGATGGAAGAACTGTTGCATTTGTCTTGTATTTTATGATTCTGGCGTTGACTTCCAAGGCCCTAACAATTCGATGTGGTGGAACAACGACCTAGAGTGAAGCCTAGGTTGCCCGGAACGTAGAAATGACCATCACTTTCACACTGGTTGCAATTATTTCTGTTTTACGATGGAAAAACTGTTGCATCTTTATTCTATTTTATGCTTCGGGCGCTGACTTCTAAGGCCCTAACTATTCGATCTGGTGGAACAACGCCCTATATTAAATCCTAGGTTGCCCGGAACGTAGAAATGACCATAACTTTCACACCGGTTGCAATTACTCCTTTTATACGATGGAAAAACTGTTGTATTTGTTTTGTATTTTATGCTTCTGGCGTTGACTTCTAAGTACCTAACAATTCGATCTGGTGGAACAACGCCCTAGAGTGAAGCCTAGGTTGCCCGGAACGTAGAAATGACCATCACTTTCACACTGGTTGCAATTACTCCTGTTATACGATGGAAAAACTCTTGTATCTTTATTGTATTGTTGCGAGCACCCGGTACACAGCCACGGCCAACTGGTGCTCGCGAGAAGAATAATCGAAAATCGAAAGAGATCGATTAGAGTGACAGCTGTCAAGCTGTCAGTGGAGACCGCGATCGCGAGTGAATTGGTTGTACGCGAAACTATCGGCCAACTAACGGTATACTCAAGTGTAAATAAAGTGTATTATAAACTAAAATGCCCCGTGGAGTTCCTCGAGCGGCGGTGGGCCGTCGCCGGCGGACCTACCGTCGCAACAGTGGTGTCAGAAGTGGGATTCCACCCGGGATGGATCTCGCTTCCGGCGACCCTCTCCGCGTATTTTGCAGAGAACTGAACGAGTCTCTGATGCATCAACTACAGGAACAGCGGAGAATGATTGAGGAACAACGGAGCGCCGATCGGGTGAGGCAGGAGGAGACCGCGGCTTTCTTACAAGCTCGCGTTGAGGCCCTGCTAGTCGCCGATCGAGCCGTACAGGAGGAGACCGCAGCCGCTGTGCGTGCTCGCGTTGAGGCCCTGGAACGGCGGATGCAGGTGACGTGTATACCTGCAGCTGTAGATAGCGCGATATGTGGTGCGGGGAGTGCGGGATTCGGGTCGGTCGGAGCGAGGGCTGCTGTAAATAATGTAAATAGTAGCGAAGTAGTTGCACCCCCTTCGATCGCTCCGGGTCCCTCGGCTGCCCCGACCTGTTTCTCGTTGCCGTGTCCGGGTTTGCCTGTCGCGGGGGATTGTGAACGCCGCGTACCCCTGAGCTTGGGATACGCGGTCAAGCCGGCGAGGTACGACGGAAGAACGTCCTGGGAAGAGTACCTCATTCAGTTCGAGGCGGTGGCGCGGGCAAATGGTTGGGACGGGGCGGCCAAAGCTACGGCTTTGATCGCTTCGTTGGACGGAACGGCAAGGGGAATCTTAACCTCTTCCTCTGCTGCCCAGTTACTAAATTACCCCTCCCTTATTTCGGCCCTGGAGCTCCGTTTTGGAGCTAGAAATTTGGCAAATTTGAATTACGTATTGTTTCAAAACTGCCGGCAGCGGGGGGGAGAGTCGATTTCGTCGCTTGCGGCCGAAGTAGAGAGGTTGGCCAGGGCTGCTTTCGCAGATTGTCCTGCGGAAGTGCGAGACAAGCTGGCGGCCTCTCAATTTATTTCGGCGCTACGCAGCGACGAAATGCGGAAAGTGCTGCGCCTCGGCGGGTTCGCTACCTTCGGGGCTGCGGTGACGAGGGCCCTCGAGGTGGAGGCTGTGGAGGCGCTGTCGCGTACCCCGACGCGGCGTGAAGAACTATCTATTAATACTGTATGTTCTGAATTTCGAGGAGTTAGCTTGACAAGGCGCAAGAGGAGGATGACCGCACCCTCTGGACGAGACAGAGGGTGCTGGACCTGCGGAGAGAACGGCCACCTGAGCAGAAACTGTCCTGACGGGAACAGTTCGAGGAAGAAGAGGAAACTAGCGGAAAACACGAAGAGGACTGCGTAGCGGGGGAGCGTCGGTCCTCAGCAATTCTGCCTCCGCCAACGAGGGATCATGGGGCTCGCATTCGACGAGCGAAGAGGATTAAAAAACAGCGTTGGGCAGAAAATCACGAGGCTCGCATTCGACGAGCGAAGAGGACACCGGGACAGCGTGGGACGGAGAACGATGCGGTTCAGCGTGGGACAGAAGACGCGGTGATCCATGGGCGAATCGGAAATGTCGAATGTGAGATGATCCTTGACACGGGCTCACCAGTAAATTTATTGAACAAGAATTTGTGTCCGCCCGGTGGCCTACGAGAAGCTCCATTGAAGATTCGCTCCAGCGTGGGAGAAGAAATGCCAGTGCTCGGTACGAAACTCCTGAAGCTACAGATTCAGGAGTTCGTTACCGAAGAAGAATTCTACGTCGCCGAGATGTTGGAACCGTGCATCCTTGGGATGACCTTCCTACGGAAGCATCGCTGCCAGATCGACCTGTTGCGGAATCTGGTTCGCCTGCCCGATAATCGGCTGGTACCGTTAAGAAGAACGGCAGAAGAGGAGGTACGAGGAAGAAAAGAAGACACAAGGAGGAAAGAAGAGGACGCGCCGGACCAAGCGGTACCAAAACACTTGGCAGGGCTGTACGAGCGATGCTGCACGGAGCTGTCCAATAGTCAGCGACAGCAGTTCGCGAAAATGTTGAACGAATACCAGGACGTGTTCGCTAGCGATCCAGATGAAGTGGGCAGGTGCGGAATAGTTAAACACCGCATTGACACCGGCGACCATTCCCCGATTAAACAGGCGCCGAGGAGACTACCGTTCAACCGGCGACAAGAAGTCGAAGATTTGCTTAAGAAGATGAAGGCTCAAGGCGTAATAGAAGAGTCGCTGAGCCCATGGTCGTCGCCAATCGTCCTCGTGAAAAAAAAGGACGGGTCCACGAGATTCTGCGTGGACTACCGCCGGCTGAACGATGTAACTAAGAAGGACTCCTATCCCCTGCCCAGGATCGAGGACACGTTGGACGCCCTAGTCGATTCAACCTGGTTCTCTACCTTGGATCTGCAAAGCGGATATTGGCAGATCCTGGTAGACGAAAGAGACCGCGAGAAGACTGCTTTCTGCGTAGGCGCAGGGCTATGGCAGTTCAAAGTCATGCCCTTTGGTTTGTGCAACGCGCCGGCTACGTTTGAGCGGTTGATGGAGAACGTGCTACAGGGGCTGAATTGGCGGATCTGCCTGGTCTATCTCGACGACGTCATCGTACACGGAAGAAGCTTCGAAGAGGAGTTAGATAACTTGCGATTGGTGTTCTCCCGATTAAGAAAAGCGAAGCTCCTGATGTCACCGAAGAAGTGTTCATTCTTCAAAAAGGAGGTGAAGTATTTGGGGCATGTTGTGACGGAGATGGGAGTGAAGACGGATCCTGAGAAGATTAAAGCAATTCAAGATTGGCCAGTCCCGCAAAACATAACCGAATTGAGAAGTTTCCTGGGACTGTGCACGTACTACAGGAAATTCGTAAAGAACTTTTCTCACATCGCAAAGCCCCTGCATCGCTTAACTGAGGATAGGCAACAATTCCAGTGGACAGGAGAGGCACAAAGAGCCTTCGAAGAATTGAAGAGGCGAATGACTGAGTCCCCTGTTCTGGCGTATCCTGTGCCAGGAGCTGACTTCGTGCTGGATACGGACGCCTCCGCTTTCGCCATTGGAGCGGTTCTCTCTCAGATACAGGAGGGACAGGAAAAGGTCATCGCCTATTTCTCCAAGACCCTTGGAAAGCCAGAACGCAACTACTGCGTGACCAGAAGAGAGTTACTCGCAGTAGTGAAGGCGGTGGGGCACTTTCACCATTATTTGTACGGGCGGAGATTCCTGCTAAGGACGGACCATGCAGCGCTGCGTTGGCTGATGTCCTTTAAGAATCCGGAAGGACAAGTGGCCCGATGGATCGAACGACTACAGGAGTATGATTTCGAAGTTCGCCATCGAGACGGAAAGGCACACGGGAACGCCGACGCACTATCCCGGAGACCGTGTGAGATTTCCGCTTGCAAGCGATGCTTACGCATGGAAAAGAACGAGGAGGAACTCAAGGCAACGAGAGTCCTGAGAACCCGATGCGAGACTGCGACGACAGAAGAATGGAAGAAAGCGCAGTCTGAAGACGAAGACGTCGGGAATATCCTCCGTTGGAAACAGCAAAGGCACAAACCCGACTGGCAGGAAATCGCAAAATACTCGCCCCTGACCAAATTCTATTGGACGGTGTGGGATTCCCTGGAAGTCAGAGAAGAGCTTCTATTCCGGAAGTGGGAATCCGCGAATGAAACAGCGTCCACGTGGCTTTTGGTTGTGCCCCAAGGGAAAGTACCGCAGGTCCTGCAAGAATGCCATGGATCCCCTATAGCAGGGCACTTTGGCATCAAGAAAACACTTGCGAAGGCACGGCAACAGTACTACTGGGCGAGCTGCCGCCGAGACGTGGAAGAGTGGTGCCAGCGCTGCAAGATATGCGCGGCGAAGAAAGGGCCACGACAGAAAGGAGCGGGACCCCTGAAGACTTATAACGTGGGAGCCCCCTTTGAAAGGATTGCACTGGATGTCGTGGGTCCACTTCCAAAGTCAAATGCAGGGAACAAATACTTGCTGGTAGTGGCCGACTATTTCACGAAGTGGCCAGAGGCGATACCCATGCCGAATCAGCAAGCCGTGACCGTAGCCAGGGCCCTCCTGGTGCACGTGATCAGTCGACACGGAGTCCCCTTGGAGCTACACTCGGACCAAGGAAGAAACTTCGAGTCGGCTGTGTTCCAGGAGTTGATGCGGATACTGGGAATCCGGAAGACTCGGACTACGCCGCTGCACCCCCAGTCAGATGGAATGGTGGAACGCCTGAATCGAACATTGCTGCAGTACCTGGCCATGTTCGTTTCGGAACACCAAAGAGACTGGGACGAATGGATCCCGCTATTCCTACTGGCGTATCGGTCCTCCAAACACGAGTCGACACAGATGACACCGTCAATGGTGCTTTATGGAGAAGAGATACGCCTCCCAGCTCATCTCTGGAGAGGATCCCCACCAGAGGAGGAGCATGACGATGTAGAGACAGAATACACCACTCGCATCAGAGAGAAGATGAAGAGGATCCATCGATTCGTTCGTCATTGCCTGGACTTGACCAGCACAAAAATGAAAACCTGGTACGATAGCCACGTCCGAGCAATCGTCTTCGTCCCAGGCGAAAAGGTCTGGTTGTTCCAACCACGGAGGACCAAAGGAAAATGTCCAAAACTCCAGTCCGACTGGGAAGGACCGTACACGGTGGAAGACAAACTAAATGACATCATCTACCGTATTCGACGCTCGCCGAGGTGCAAATGCAAGATCGTGCACGTGAACCGTTTGGCGAAGTATGAAGGGCAGGAACACCCATTCCCTTAGCAAGCATGACTTCAAGAGGATAACATGCAAAGAAGAGAAGAAACAAGGTCGCAAGAAACATCAAGAGGCAAGAGGAGAGCTAAGGGAAGCCGGAGGAAAACCCTTCACAGTATAGTTTCCCCAGTCAGCAACGAGAGGACGAACGAAGCAGCCATGAATCCCCACTTGGACGAGCAAGAATGTGGAGGACGTCATCGTGGGTCCCGTAGGACTGGACGCCTGTCTCCGTAAGACGTCTGAAGCCAGGTCTTGCGCTCCTGGCAGGACGCAGAGACGAGAGGGCGTCGCCTGCCACCGCGGGATGCCGGATGGTTTTCTCTGGCCAAACGCACGTCCAAGGTCACCGCCGAAGAAGAGAGATCAATCACAATACCGACAGGAAGTCGAAGGAGGGACCTGGAGACAATCAAGGAAGAATGGGAGTTCACGAAACTTCGGACCGTCCTCACCCAAGAAGAAGATGCGCCATCGAAGAAGACTAGGGTGAGTTTCCCTTCTCTACCCTTCGTACTGCTTCGCCGTCCAGGGACACAACGGCTACCATCGTGTGCCGCCCGGGGTCCGCAGTGCGGGCCGGCCGACAGCGGGTGGGGGACTTAACCGTACGCGGGTCTGCTTCCCCACACCGGAGAAGTCTCGCTTTCCCGGGAAGGCGGGCCTCCGGGGCCGGTCCCTGGATTTGCGGCGCACCTATGGATCTATATAGAGATCCCCTTGCCATACGAGGAATGATGATTCCTCGGTGGGAAACAAGGAGGTGCGTCCGGCGGGGTTGCTTCGTCGGGAGAGACCGTAGGGAACAGGACCCGAGAAAACGTCAAGAGAGAAGCACGCAAGTCACAAGAAGCAAGAGGAAGGGTGAGGAACCAAAGAAGAAAACTCCCATGGAAACAGGACCAGGTCCCAGAGAACCACCACCTTGCCCAAGGTTTTTGCGTGGTTTTCCTTGGGACAAAGGGCGAATGCCAAGGTGGCATCTGTCTGGAAAGGCCACGCAGGTATTATTCTTGTATACCTCTTTTTCCAGGCAGCAGTTTCCGAGTGCCGACCGTTCCAGAGGACTGACTTGAAGCGGTCGGGACGCCCGCTCTAGAAGGAGGGGAGCAATGTTGCGAGCACCCGGTACACAGCCACGGCCAACTGGTGCTCGCGAGAAGAATAATCGAAAATCGAAAGAGATCGATTAGAGTGACAGCTGTCAAGCTGTCAGTGGAGACCGCGATCGCGAGTGAATTGGTTGTACGCGAAACTATCGGCCAACTAACGGTATACTCAAGTGTAAATAAAGTGTATTATAAACTAAAATGCCCCCTGGAGTTCCTCGAGCGGCGGTGGGCCGTCGCCGGCGGACCTACCGTCGCAACAGTATTTTATGCTTCGGGCGTCGACTTCTAAGGCCCTAACAATTCGATCTGGTGGAACAACGCCCTAGAGTGAAGCCTAGGTTGCCCGGAACGTAGAAATGGCCATCACTTTCAAACTGGTTGCAATTACTCCTGTTATACTCTGGAAATACTATTGTAACTTTATTGTATTTTATGCTTCGGGCGTTGACTTCTAAGGCCCTAACTATTCGATCTGGTGGCTAAACGCCCTAGAGAGAAGCCTAGGTTGCCCGGAACGTAGAAATGACCACAACTTTCACACCGGTTGCAATTATTCCAGTTATACCATGGAAAAACTGTTGTATCTTTATTGCATTTTATGCTTCGTGCTTTGACTTCTAAGGCCCTAACCATTCGATCTGGTGGAGCAACGCCCTAGAGTCAAGCCTAGGTTGCCGGAACGTAGAAATGAGCATAACTTGCACACTGGTTGCAATTATTCGTTTTATACGATGGAAAAACTGTTGTATTTATTTTGTATTTTATGCTCCGGGCGTAGACTTCTAAGGCCCTAGATATTCGATCTGGTGGAGCAACGCCCTAGAGTGTAGCCTAGGTTGCCCGGAACGTAGGAATGACCATTACTTTCACACTGGTTGCAATTATTCATATTATACAGTGGAAAAACTGTTGTATTTATATTGCATTTTATGCTTCTGGCATTGACTTCTAAGGACCTAACTATTCGATGTGGTGGAGCAACGCCCTAGAGTGAAGCCAAGGTTGCCCGGAACGTAGAAATGACCATAGCTATCACAGTAGTTGCAATTATTCCTGTTATACAAGGGAAAAACTGTTGTATTTATATTGTATTTTATGCTTCTGGCGTTGACTTCTTAGGCCCTAACTAATCGATCTGGTGGAGCAACGCCCTAGAGTGAAGTCTAGGTTGCCCGGAATGTAGAAATGACCATCACTTTCACACTGGTCGCAATTATTCTTGTTATACGATGGAAAAACTGTTGTATTTATTTTGTATTTTATGCCTCTGGCGTTGCCCCCTAATGCCGTAGCTATTCGATGTGGTGGAGCAACGCCCTAGAGTGAAGCCTAGGTTGCCCGGAACGTAGAAATGACCATGCCTTTCACACTGGCTGCAATTATATCTGTTATACGATGGAAAAACTGTTGTATTTATATTAAATTTTATGCTTCAGACGTTGACTTCTAAGGCCGTAGCTATTCGATGTGGTGGAGAAATGCCCTAGAGTGAAGCATTGGTTGCCCGGAAAGTAGAAATGACCATTACCTCCACACTGTTTGCAATTATTCATTTTATACAATGGAAAAACTGTTGTATTTATATTGTCTTTTATAGTTATGGCGTTGCCCCCTAAGGCCGTAGCTATTCGATCTGGTGGAGCAACGCCCTAGAGCGAAGCCTAGGTTGCCCGGAACGTAGAAATGACCATTACCTTCACACTGATTGCAATTATTCATTTTATACAATTGACAAACAGTTGTATTTTTATTGTATTTTATGCTCCGGGCGTAGACTTCTAAGGCCCTAGCTATTCGATCTGGTGGCGCAACGCCCTAGAGTGAAGCCTAGGTCGCCCGGAACGTAGAAATGACCATTACCTTCACACTGATTGCAATTAATCATTTTATACGATAGAGAAACTGTTGCATTCTTATTGTATTTTATGCTGCGGGCGTTGACTTCTAAGGCCCTAACTTTTCGATCTGGTGGAGCAACGCCCTAGTGTGAAGGCTAGGTTGCCCGGAACGTAGAAATGGCCATTACCTTCACACTGGTTGCAGTTACTCCTGTTATACGATGGAAAAACTGTTGTATTTTTATTGTATTATATGCTTCTGGCATTGACTTCTAAGTCCCCAGCTATTCGATCTGGTGGAGCAACGCCTTGGAGTAAAGCCTATGTTACCCGGAACGTAGAAATGACCATGCCTTTCACACTGGCTGCAATTATATCTGTTATACGATGGAAAAACTGTTGTATTTATATTAAATTTTATGCTTCAGACGTTGACTTCTCAGGCCGTAGCTATTCGATGTGGTGGAGAAATGCCCTAGAGTGAAGCATTGGTTGCCCGGTAAGTAGAAATGACCATTACCTCCACACTGTTTGCAATTATTCATTTTATACAATGGAAAAACTGTTGTATTTATATTGTCTTTTATAGTTATGGCGTTGCCCCCTAAGGCCGTAGCTATTCGATCTGGTGGAGCAACGCCCTAGAGCGAAGCCTAGGTTGCCCGGAACGTAGAAATGACCATTACCTTCACACTGATTGCAATTATTCATTTTATACAATTGACAAACAGTTGTATTTTTATTGTATTTTATGCTCCGGGCGTAGACTTCTAAGGCCCTAGCCATTCGATCTGGTGGCGCAACGCCCTAGAGTGAAGCCTAGGTCGCCCGGAACGTAGAAATGACCATTACCTTTACACTGATTGCAATTAATCATTTTATACGATGGAAAAACTGTTGTATCTTTATTGTATTTTATGCTTCGGGCGTTGACTTCTAAGGCCCTAACTATTCTATCATGTGGAGCAACGCCCTAGAGCGAAGCCTAGATCGCCCAGAACGTCAAAATGACCATCACTTTCGCGCTGGTTGCAATTACTCCTGTTATACGATGGAAAATCAGTTGTATCTTTATTGTATTTTATGCTTCGGGCGTTGACTCCTAAGGCCCTAACTATTCGATCTGGTGGAGGAATGCACTAGAGTGAAGCCTAGGTTGCCCGGAACGTAAAAATGGCCATTACTTTCACACTGGTTCCAGTTATTCCTGTTATACGATTGAAAGACTGTTGTATTTTTATTGAATTTTTTGCTTCTGGCGTTGAATTCTAAATCCCTAGCTATTCGATCTGGTGGTGCAACGCCCTATAGTGAAGCCTAGGTTGCCCTGAACGTAGAAATGACCATCACTTTCACACTGGTTGCAATTACTCCTGTTATACGATGGAAAAACTGTTGCATTTGTTTTGTATTTTACGCTTCTGGCGTTGACTTCTAAGGCCCTAACAATTCGATCTGGTGGAACAACGCCCTAGAGTGAAGCCTAGGTTGCCCGGATCGTAGAAATGACCATCACTTTCACACTGGTTGCCATTACCCCTCTTATACGATGGAAAAACTGTTGTATCTTTATTGTATTTTATGCTTCTGGCGTTGACTTCTAAGGCCGTAGCTATTCGATGTGGTGGAGCAGCGCCCTAGAGTGAAGCCTAGGTTGCCCGGAACGTGGAAATGACCACTACTTTCACACTGGTTGCAATTATTCCTGTTATACGATGAAAGACTGTTGTAACTTTATTGTATTTTATGCTTCGGGCGTTGACTTCTAAGGCCCTAACTATTAGATCTGGTGGAGCAACGCGCTACAGTGAAGCGTAGGTTGCCCGGAACGTAGAAATGGCCATTAGTTGCACACTGGATGCAATTATTCGTTTTATACGATGGAAAACCCGTTGTATTTATATTGTATAATATGCCTCTGGCGTTGACTTCTTAGGCCCTTGCTATTCGATCTGGTGGAACAACGCCCTATATTAAATCCTAGGTTGCCCGGAACGTAGAAATGACCATAACTTTCACACCGGTTGCAATTACTCCTTTTATACGATGGAAAAACTGTTGTATTTGTTTTGTATTTTATGCTTCTGGCGTTGACTTCTAAGTACCTAACAATTCGATCTGGTGGAACAACGCCCTAGAGTGAAGCCTAGGTTGCCCGGAACGTAGAAATGACCATCACTTTCACACTGGTTGCAATTACTCCTGTTATACGATGGAAAAACTCTTGTATCTTTATTGTATTTTATGCTTCGGGCGTCGACTTCTAAGGCCCTAACAATTCGATCTGGTGGAACAACGCCCTAGAGTGAAGCCTAGGTTGCCCGGAGCGTAGAAATGACTATCACTTCCACATTGGCTGCATTTATTCGTTTTACACGATGGAACGGCTGTCGTATTTATATTCTGTTTTATGCTTCTGGCGTTGACTTCCTAGGCCCTAACTATTCGATCTGTGAAGCAACGCCCTAGAGCGAAGCCTAGGTTGCCCGGAACGTAGAAATGACCATTACCTTCACACTGATTGCAATTATTCATTTTATACGATGGAAAAACCGTTGCATTTTCATTGTATTTTATGCTTCGGGCGTTGACTTCCAAGGCCCTAACTATTCTGTATGGTGGAGCAACGCCCGAGACTGGAGCCTAGGTTGCCCGGAACATAGAAATGACCATAACTTTCACACCGGTTGCAATTATTCGTTTTATACGATGGAAGAACTGTTGCATTTGTCTTGTATTTTATGATTCTGGCGTTGACTTCCAAGGCCCTAACAATTCGATGTGGTGGAACAACGACCTAGAGTGAAGCCTAGGTTGCCCGGAACGTAGAAATGACCATCACTTTCACACTGGTTGCAATTACTCCTCTTATACGATGAAAAAACTGTTGTATCTTTATTGTAATTTATGCTTCGGGCGTTGATTTCTAAATTCCTAGCTTCTCGATCTGGTGGTGCAACGCCCTAGAGTGAACCCTAGGTTGCCCGGAACGTAGAAATGTCCATCACTTTCACGCTGGATGCAATTATTCGTTTTATACGATGGAAAAACTTTTGCATTTATATTGTGTTTTATGCTCCTGGCGTTGACTTCTTAGGCCCTAACTATTCGACCTGGTGGAGCAACGCCCTAGAGTGAAGCCTAGGTTGCCCGGAACGTAGGAATGACCATTATCTTCACGCTGGTTGCAATTATTCCTGTTATACGATGGAAAAAATCTTGTATTTATATTGTATTTTACGCTCCTGGAGTTGACTTCTAAGTCCGTAGCTAATCGATCTGGTGGAGCAACGCCCTAGAGTGAAGCCTAGGTTGCACGGAACGAAGAAGTGACCATAACTATCACACCAGTTGCAATTATTCGTTTTATACAATGGAAAAACTGTTGTATTTATTTTGCTTTTTATGCTCCGGGCGTAGACTTCTAAGGCCCTAGATATTCGATCTGGTGGAGCAACGCCCTAGAGTGAAGCCTAGGTGGCCCGGAATGTAGAAATGACCATAACTTTCACACTGGTTGCAATTATTCGTTTTATACGATGGTAAAGCTGTAGTATTTATAGAGTATTTTATGCTTCTGGCGTTGAATTCTAAGCCCCTAGCTATACGATCTGGTGGAGCAACGCCCTAGAGTCTAGCCTAGGTTGCCCGGAGCGTAGAAATGACCATCACTTCCACACTGGTTGCAATTACTCCTGTTATACTCTGGAAAAACTGTTGTATTTATATTGTATTTTATGCTTCTGGCGTTGACTTCTAAGGCCCTAACAATTCGATCCGGTGGAACAACGCCCTAGAGTGAAGCCTAGGTTGCCCGGAACGTAGAAATGGCCATCACTTTCAAACTGGTTGCAATTACTCCTGTTATACTCTGGAAATACTATTGTAACTTTATTGTATTTTATGCTTCGGGCGTTGACTTCTAAGGCCCTAACTATTCGATCTGGTGGCTAAACGCCCTAGAGAGAAGCCTAGGTTGCCCGGAACGTAGAAATGACCACAACTTTCACACCGGTTGCAATTATTCCAGTTATACCATGGAAAAACTGTTGTATCTTTATTGCATTTTATGCTTCGTGCTTTGACTTCTAAGGCCCTAACCATTCGATCTGGTGGAGCAACGCCCTAGAGTCAAGCCTAGGTTGCCGGAACGTAGAAATGAGCATAACTTGCACACTGGTTGCAATTATTCGTTTTATACGATGGAAAAACTGTTGTATTTATTTTGTATTTTATGCTCCGGGCGTAGACTTCTAAGGCCCTAGATATTCGATCTGGTGGAGCAACGCCCTAGAGTGAAGCCTAGGTTGCCCGGAACGTAGGAATAACCATTACTTTCACACTGGTTGCAATTATTCCTGTTATACGATGGAAAAACCGTTGTATTTATATTGTATGTTATGATTCTCGCGTTGACTTCTTAGGCCCTTGCTATTCGATATGGTGGAACAGCGCCCTATATTAAATCCTAGGTTGCCCGGAACGTAGAAATGACCATAACTTTCACACCGGTTGCAATTACTCGTTTTATACGATGGAAAAGCTGTTGTGTTTGTTTTGTATTTTATGCTTCTGGCGTTAATTTCTAAGTCCCTAACTATGCGATCTGGTGGAGCAACGCCCTACAGTTAAGCCTAGGTTGCCCGGAACGTAGTAATGTCCATAACTTTCACACTGGTTGCAATTATTCGTTTTATACAATGGAAAAACTGTTCTATTTATTTTGTATTTTATGCTTCTGGCGTTAATTTCTAAGTCCCTAACTATGCGATCTGGTGGAACAACGCCCTAGAGTGAAGCCTAGGTCGCCCCGATTGTAGAAATGACCATAACTTTCACACTGGTTGCAATTATTCGTTTTATAAAATGGAAAAACTGTTCTATTTATTTTGTATTTTATGCTTCTGGCGTTAATTTCTAAGTCCCTAACTATGCGATCTGGTGGAGCAACGCCCTACAGTTAAGCCTAGGTTGCCCGGAACGTAGAAATAAGCATAACTTTCACACTGGTTGCAATTATTCGCTTTATACAATGGAAAAACTGTTCCATTTATTTTGTATTTTATGCTTCGGGCGTTGAGTTGTAAGGCCCTAGCTATTCGATCTGGTGTAGCAATGCCCTAGAGTGAAGCCTAGGTTACCCGGAACATAGAAATGACCAGTACTATCACACTGGTTGCAGCTTTCCTGTTATACGATGGAAAAACTGTTGCATTTTTATTGTATTTTATGCTTCTGGCGTTGTATTCAAAGCCCCTAACTATTCGATCTGGTGGAGCAACGCCCTGGAATTAAGCCTAGGTTGCCAGGAACGTAGAAATGACCGTAACTTTCACACTGTTTGCAATCATTCGTTTTATACGATGGAAAAACTGTTGTATTTTTATTGTATTTTATGCTTATGGCGTTGACTTCTAAGTCCATAGCTATTCGATCTGGTGGAGCAGCGCCCTACAGCGAAACCTAGGCTGCCCGGGACGTAGAAATGACCTTTACTTTCACACTGTTTGCAAATATACATTATATACGATGGAAAAACTGTTGCATTTTTATTGTATTTTATGCTTCTGGCGATGACTTCTTAGGCCCTAGCTATTCGATCTGGTGGAACAATGCCCTGGAATTAAGCCTAGGTAGCCCGGAACGTAGAAATGACCATAACTTTCACACTGGTTGCAATTATTCGTTTTATACAATGGAAAAACTGTTCTATTTATTTTGTATTTTATGCTCCGGGCGTTGACTTCTAAGGCCCTAACTATTCGATCTGGTGAAGCAACGCTCTACAGTGAAGCCTAGGTTGCCCGAAACCTAGAAATGACCATTACATTCACACTGCTAGCAATTATACATTTTATATGATGGAAAAACTGTTGTATATATGTTGTATTTTAAGCTTCGGGCGTTGACTTCTAAGGCCCTAGCTATCCGATCTGGTGGAGCAATTCCCTAGAGTGAAGCCTAGGTTACCCGGAACATAGAAATGACCAGTACTTTCTCACTGGTTGCAACTTTCCTGGTATACGATGGAAAAACTGTTGCATTTTTATTGTATTTTATGCTTCTGACGTTGTATTCAAAGTCCCTAACTATTCGATCTGGTGGAGCAACGCCCTGAAGTTAAGCCTAGGTTGCCAGGAACGTAGTAATCACCGTAACTTTCACACTGTTTGCAATCATACATTTTATACGTTGGAAAAGCTGTTGTATTTATATTGTATTTTATGCTCCTGGAGTTGACTTCTAAGGCCGTAGATATTCGGTGTGGTGGAGCAACGCCCAAGAGTGAAACCTAGGTTGCCCGGAACGTAGAAATGACCGTCACTTTCACACTGGTAGCAATTATTCCCTTTATACGATGGAAAAACTGGTCTATTTATTTTGTATTTTATGCTTCGGGCGTTGACATCTAAGGCCCTAACTATTTGATCAGGTGGAACAACGCCCTAGAGTGAAGCCTAGGTCGCCCGGAACGTAGGAATGACCATAACTTTCACACTGGTTGCAATTATTCGTTTTATAAAATGGAAAAACTGATCTATTTATTTTGTATTTTATGCTTCTGGCGTTAATTTCTAAGTCCCTAACTATGCGATCTGGTGGAGCAACGCCCTACAGTTAAGCCTAGGTCGCCCGGAACGTAGTAATGAAGATAACTTTCACACTGGTTGCAAATATTCGTTTTATACAATGGAAAAACTGTTCTATTTATTTTGTATTTTATGCTTCTGGCGTTGACTTCTAAGGCCCTCACTATTCGATCAGGTGGATCAACGCCCTAGAGTGAAGCCTAGGTTGCCCGGAATATAGAAATGACCATCACCTTCATACGGTTCGCGATTAATCATTTTATACGATGGTAAAACTGTTGTACATATATCGTATTTTATGCTTCTGGCGTTGACTTCTTAGGCCCTCACTATTCGATCAGGTGGAGCAACGCCCTTGGGTGAAGCCTAGGTTGCTCGGAACGTAGAAATGACCATCACTTTCACACTGGTCGCAATTATTCTTGTTATACGATGGAAAAACTGTTGTATTTATTTTGTATTTTCTGCGTCTGGCTTTGACTTCTAAGGTCCTAGCTATTCGATCTGGTGGGGCAACGTCCAAGAGTGAAGCCTAGGTTGCCCGGAACGTAGAAATGACCATGCCTTTCACACTGGCTGCAATTATATCTGTTATACGATGGAAAAACTGTTGTATTTATATTAAATTTTATGCTTCAGACGTTGACTTCTCAGGCCGTAGCTATTCGATGTGGTGGAGAAACGCCCTAGAGTGAAGCATTGGTTGCCCGGTAAGTAGAAATGACCATTACCTCCACACTGTTTGCAATTATTCATTTTATACAATGGAAAAACTGTTGTATTTATATTGTCTTTTATAGTTATGGCGTTGCCCCCTAAGGCCGTAGCTATTCCATCTGGTGGAGCAACGCCCTAGAGTGAAGCCTAGGTCGCCCGGATTGTAGAAATGACCATAACTTTCACACTGGTTGCAATTATCCGTTTTATAAAATGGAAAAACTGTTCTATTTATTTTGTATTTTATGCTTCTGGCGTTAATTTCTAAGTCCCTAACTATGCGATCTGGTGGAGCAACGCCCTAGAGTGAAGCCTAGTTTGCCCGGAAGGTAGAAATGACTATCACTTTCACACTGGTTACAATTATTCGTGTTAAACGATGGAAAAGCTGTTGCATTTTCATTGCATTTTATGCTTCGTGCTTTGACTTCGAAGGCCCTAACCATTCGATCTGGTGGAGCAACGCCCTAGAGTCAAGCCTAGGTTGCCGGAACGTAGAAATGAGCATAACTTGCACACTGGTTGCAATTATTCGTTTTATACGATGGAAAAACTGTTGTATTTATTTTGTATTTTATGCTCCGGGCGTAGACTTCTAAGGCCCTAGATATTCGATCTGGTGGAGCAACGCCCTAGAGTGAAGCCTAGGTTGCCCGGAACGTAGGAATGACCATTACTTTCACACTGGTTGCAATTATTCCTGTTATACGATGGAAAAACCGTTGTATTTATATTGTATGTTATGCTTCTCGCGTTGACTTCTTAGGCCCTTGCTATTCGATCTGGTGGAACAGCGCCCTATATTAAATCCTAGGTTGCCCGGTACGTAGAAATGACCATAACTTTCACACCGGTTGCAATTATTCGTTCTATACGATGGAAAAACTGTTGTATTTGTTTTGTATTTTATGCTTCTGGCGGTGACTTCTAAGGCCCTAACAATTCGAGTTGGAGGAACAACGCCCTAGAGTGAAGCCTAGGTCGCCCAGAGCGTAGAAATGACCATCACTTTCACACTGGTTGCAATTACTCCTGTTATACGATGGAAAAAATGTTTAATCTTTATTGTATTTTATGCTTCTGAAGTTGACTTCTAGGGCCGTAGCTATTCGATGTGGTGGGGCAACGCCCTAGAGTGAAGCCTAGGTTGCACGGAACGTAGAAATGACCACTACTCTCACACTGGTTGCAATTATTCCTGTTATACGATGGAAAAACTGTTGTATCTTTATTGTATTTTATGCTTCGGGCGTTGACTCCTAAGGCCGTAGCTATTCGATGTGTTGGAGCAACGCCCTAGAGTGAAGCCTAGGTTGCCCGGAACGTGGAAATGACCACTACTTTCACGCTGGTTGCAATTATTCGTTTTATACGATGGAAAAACCGTTGTATTTATATTGTATGTTATGCTTCTGGCGTTGACTTCTTAGGCCCTTGCTATTCGATCTGGTGGAACAGCGCCCTATATTGAATCCTAGGTTGCCCGAAAGGTAGAAATGACCATAACTTTCACACTGGTTGCAATTATTCGTTTTATAAAATGGAAAAACTGTTCTATTTATTTTGGATTTTATGCTTCTGGCGTTAATTTCTAAGTCCTTAACTATGCGATCTGGTGGAGCAACGCCCTACAGTTAAGCCTAGGTTGCCCGGAACGTAGTAATGTCCATAACTTTCACACTGGTTGCAATTATTCGTTTTATACAATGGAAAAGCTGTTCCATTTAATTTGTATTTTATGCTTCGGGCGTTGACATCTAAGGCCCTAACTATTCGATCTGGTGAAGCAACGCTCTACAGTGAAGCCTAGGTTGCCCGAAACGTAGAAATGACCATTACCTTCACACTGCTTGCAATTATACATTTTATACGATGGAAAAACTGTTGTACTTATGTTGTACTTTATCCTTCTGGCGTTGAATTCTAAGTCCCTAGTTATTCGATCTGGTGGAGCAATGCCCTAGAGTGAAGCCTAGGTTACGCGGAACGTAGAAATGACTACCACTTTCACAATGGTTGCAATTATACCTGTTGTACGATGAAAAACGGTTGTATTTTTATTGTATTTTATGCTACGGGAGTAGACTTCTAAGTCTCTAGCTATTCGATCTGGTGGAGCAACGCCCTAGAGTGAAGCCTAGTTTGCCCGGAAGGTAGAAATGACTATCACTTTCACACTGGTTACAATTATTCGTGTTAAACGATGGAAAAGCTGTTGCATTTTCATTGCATTTTATGCTTCGGGCATTGACTTCTAAGGCCCTAGCAATTCGATCTGGTGGAGCAACGCCCTAGAGTGAAGCCTAGGTTGCCCGGAACGTAGAAATGACCATAACTTTCACACCGGTTGCAATTACTCGTTTTATACGATGGAAAAGCTGTTGTGTTTGTTTTGTATTTTATGCTTCTAGCGTTGACTTCTAAGGACCTAACAATTCGATCTGGTGGAACAACGCCCTAGAGTGAAGCCTAGGTTGCCCGGAACGTAGAAATGACCATCACTTTCAAACTGGTTGCAATTACTCCTGTCACACTATGGAAAAACTATTGTATCTTTATTGTATTTTATGCTTCGGGCGTTGACTTCTAAGGCCCTAACTATTCGATCTGGTGGCTAAACGCCCTAGAGAGAAGCCTAGGTTGCCCGGAACTTAGAAATGACCATTACCTTCACACCGGTTGCAATTATTCGTTTTATACGATCGAATAACTGTTGCCTTTTTATTGTATTTTATGCTTCGGGCGTTGACTTCTAAGGCCCTAGCTATTCGACCTGGTGGAGCAACGCCCTAGAGTGAAGCCTAGGATGCCCGGAACTTAGAAATGACCATTACCTTCACACCGGTTGCAATTATTCGTTTTATACGATGGAAAAACTGTTGCATTTATTTTGTATTTTATGCTTCTGGTGTTGACTTCATAGGCCCTGAATATTCGATCTGGTGGAGCAACGCCCTAGAGTGAAGCCTAGGTTGCCCGGAACTTAGAAATGACCATCACTTTCACACTGGATGCAATTATTCGTTTTATACGATGGAAAAACTTTTGTCTTTATATTGTATGTTATGCTTCTGGCGTTGACTTCTTAGGCCCTTGCTATTCGATCTGGTCGAACAACGCCCTAGATTGAATCCTAGGTTGCGCGGAACGTAGAAATGACTATCACTTTCACATTGGATGCAATTATTCGTTTTATGCGATGGAACAGCTGTTGTATATATACTCCGTTTTATGCTTCTGGCGTTGACTTCTTAGGCCGTAGCTATTCGATCTGGTGGCTCAACGCCCTAGAGTGAAGCCTAGGTCGCCCGGAACGTAGAAATGACCATCACTTTCACACTGGATGCAATTATTCGTTTTATACGATGGAAAAACTGTTGCATTTATTTTGTATTTTATGCTTCTGGTGTTCACTTCTAAGGCCCTAGCTATTCGATCTGGTGGCGCAACGCCCTAGAGTGAAGCCTAGGTCGCCCGGAACGTAGAAATGACTATAACTTTCACACGGGTTGCAAATATTCGTGATATACGATGGAAAAACCGTTGCATGTTCATTGTATTTTATATTTCGGGCGTTGACTTCTAAGGCCCCAACAATTCTATCTGGTGGAGCAACGCCCTAGAGTGCAGCCTAGGCTGACCGGAACGTAGAAATGACCATAACTTTCAGACCGGTTGCAATTATACGCTTTATACGATCAAAAAACTGTTGTATTTGTTTTGTATTTTATGCTTCTGGCGTTGACTTCTTAGTCCCTTACTATTCGATCTGGTTGAACAACGCCCTAGGCTGAAGCCTAGGATGCCCGGAATGTAGAAATGACTATCGCTTTCACGCTGGTTGCAATTATTCCAGTTATACGATGGAAAAACTGTTGTATTTATTTTGTATTTTATGCTCCGGACGTAGACTTCTAAGGCCCTAGATATTCGATCTGGTGGAGCAACGCCCTAGAATGAAGCCTAGGTTGCCCGGAACGTAGGAATGACCATTACTTTCACACTGGTTGCAATTATTCCTGTTATACGATGGAAAAACCGTTGTATTTATATTGTATGTTATGCTTCTCGCGTTGACTTCTTAGGCCCTTGCTATTCGATCTGGTGGAACAGCGCCCTATATTAAATCCTAGGTTGCCCGGAACGTAGAAATGACCATAACTTTCACACCGGTTGCAATTACTCGTTTTATACGATGGAAAAGCTGTTGTGTTTGTTTTGTATTTTATGCTTCTAGCGTTGACTTCTAAGGACCTAACAATTCGATCTGGTGGAACAACGCCCTAGAGTGAAGCCTAGGTTGCCCGGAACGTAGAAATGACCATCACTTTCAAACTGGTTGCAATTACTCCTGTCACACTATGGAAAAACTATTGTATCTTTATTGTATTTTATGCTTCGGGCGTTGACTTCTAAGGCCCTAACTATTCGATCTGGTGGCTAAACGCCCTAGAGAGAAGCCTAGGTTGCCCGGAACGTAGAAATGACCACAACTTTCACACCGGTTGCAATTATTCGTTTTATACGATGGAAAGACTGTTGTAATTGTTTTGTATTTTATGCTTCTGCCGTTGACTTCTAAGGCCCTAACAATTCGATCTGGTGGAAAAACGCCCTCGAGTGAAGCCTAGGTTGCCCGGAACGTAGAAATGACCATAACTTTCACACCGGTTGCAATTATTCGTTCTATACGATGGAAAAACTGTTGTATTTGTTTTGTATTTTATGCTTCTGGCGGTGACTTCTAAGGCCCTAACAATTCGAGTTGGAGGAACAACGCCCTAGAGTGAAGCCTAGGTCGCCCAGAGCGTAGAAATGACCATCACTTTCACACTGGTTGCAATTACTCCTGTTATACGATGGAAAAAATGTTTAATCTTTATTGTATTTTATGCTTCTGAACTTGACTTCTAGGGCCGTAGCTATTCGATGTGGTGGGGCAACGCCCTAGAGTGAAGCCTAGGTTGCCCGGAACTTAGAAATGACCATCACTTTCACACTGGATGCAATTATTCGTTTTATACGATCGAATAACTGTTGCCTTTTTATTGTATTTTATGCTTCGGGCGTTGACTTCTAAGGCCCTAGCTATTCGACCTGGTGGAGCATCGCCCTAGAGTGAAGCCTAGGATGCCCGGAACTTAGAAATGACCATTACCTTCACACCGGTTGCAATTATTCGTTTTATACGATGGAAAAACTGTTGCATTTATTTTGTATTTTATGCTTCTGGTGTTGACTTCATAGGCCCTGAATATTCGATCTGGTGGAGCAACGCCCTAGAGTGAAGCCTAGGTTGCCCGGAACTTAGAAATGACCATCACTTTCACACTGGATGCAATTATTCGTTTTATACGATGGAAAAACTTTTGTCTTTATATTGTATGTTATGCTTCTGGCGTTGACTTCTTAGGCCCTTGCTATTCGATCTGGTGGAACAACGCCCTAGATTGAATCCTAGGTTGCCCGGAACGTAGAAATGGCTATCACTTTCACATTGGATGCAATTATTCGTTTTATGCGATGGAACAGCTGTTGTATATATACTCTGTTTTATGCTTCTGGAGTTGACTTCTTAGGCCCTAACTATTCGATCTGGTGGCTCAACGCCCTAGAGTGAAGCCTAGGTCGCCCGGAACGTAGAAATGACCATCACTTTCACACTGGATGCAATTATTCGTTTTATACGATGGAAAAACTGTTGCATTTATTTTGTATTTTATGCTTCTGGTGTTGACTTCTAAGGCCCTAGCTATTCGGTCTGGTGGCGCAACGCCCTAGAGTGAAGCCTAGGTCGCCCGGAACGTAGAAATGACTATAACTTTCACACGGGTTGCAAATATTCGTGATATACGATGGAAAAACCGTTGCATGTTCATTGTATTTTATATTTCGGGCGTTGACTTCTAAGGCCCTAACAATTCTATCTGGTGGAGCAACGCCCTAGAGTGCAGCCTAGGCTGACCGGAACGTAGAAATGACCATAACTTTCAGACCGGTTGCAATTATTCGCTTTATACGATCAAAAAACTGTTGTATTTGTTTTGTATTTTATGCTTCTGGCGTTGACTTCTTAGTCCCTTACTATTCGATCTGGTTGAACAACGCCCTAGACTGAAGCCTAGGATGCCCGGAATGTTGAAATGACTATCGCTTTCACGCTGGTTGCAATTATTCCAGTTATACGATGGAAAAACTGTTGTATCTTTATTGTATTTTATGCTTCGTGCGTTGACTTCTAAGGCCCTAACTATTCGATCTGGTGGAGCAACGCCCTAGAGTCAAGCCTAGGTTGCCCGGAACGTAGGAATGACCATTACTTTCACACTGGTTGCAATTATTCCTGTTATACGATGGAAAATCCGTTGTATTTATATTGTATGTTATGCTTCTCGCGTTGACTTCTTAGGCTCTTGCTATTCGATCTGGTGGAACAGCACCCTATATTAAATCCTAGGTTGCCCGGAACGTAGAAATGACCATAACTTTCACACCGGTTGCAATTACTCGTTTTATACGATGGAAAAGCTGTTGTGTTTGTTTTGTATTTTATGCTTCTAGCGTTGACTTCTAAGGACCTAACAATTCGATCTGGTGGAACAACGCCCTAGAGTGAAGCCTAGGTTGCCCGGAACGTAGAAATGACAATCACCTTCAAACTGGTTGCAATTACTCCTGTCACACTATGGAAAAACTATTGTATCTTTATTGTATTTTATGCTTCGGGCGTTGACTTCTAAGGCCCTAACTATTCGATCTGGTGGCTAAACGCCCTAGAGAGAAGCCTAGGTTGCCCGGAACGTAGAAATGACCACAACTTTCACACCGGTTGCAATTACTCCTGTTATACGATCGAAAAACTGTTGTATCTTTATTGCATTTTATGCTTCGGGCGTTGACTTCTTTGGCCCTTACTATTCGATCTGGTGAGAGCGACGCCCTAGTGCGAATCCTAGGTTGCCCGGAACGCAGAAATGACTATTACCTTCACACTGATTGCAATTATTCATTTTACACGATGGAAAAACTGTTGTATTTTTATTGTATTTTATGCTCCGGGCGTACACTTCTAAGGCCCTAGCTATTCCATCTGGTGGAGCAACACCGCACAGTGAAGCCTAGGTTGCCCGGAATGTAGAAATGACTATCACTTTCACACTGGTTGCAATTACTCCTGTTATACGATCGAAAAACTGTTGTATCTTTATTGCATTTTATGCTTCGGGCGTTGACTTCTAAGGCCCTAAGTTTTCGATCTGGTGGAGCAGCTCACTAGAGTGAAGCCTAGGTTGCCCGGAACGTAGAAATGACCATTACCTTCACGCTGGATGCAATTATTCTTTTTATACGATGGAAAAACTGTTGTACTTTTATTGTATTTTATGCTCCTGGCATAGACTTCTATGGCCCTTTCTATTCGATCTGGTGGACCAACACCGTAGAGTGAAGCCTAGGTTGCCCGGAACGTAGAAATGACCATTACCTTCACACTGATTGCAATTAATCATTTTATACGATTGCGAAACCTTTGTATTTTTATTGTATTTTATGCTACGGGAGTAGACTTCTAAGGCCCTAGCTATTCGATCTGGTGTAGCAACGCCCTAGGGTGAAGCATAGTTTGCCCGGAACGTAGAAATGACCATAACTTTCAGACCGGTTGCAATTATTCGTTTTATACGATGGAAAAACTGTTGTATCTTTATTGTATTTTATGCTTCGTGCGTTGACTTCTAAGGCCCTAACTATTCCATCTGGTGGAGCAACGCCCTAGAGTCAAGCCTAGGTTGCCCGGAACGTAGAAATGACTATCACTTTCATACTGGTTGCAATTACTCCTGTTATACGATGGAAAAACTGTTGCCTTTTTATTGTATTTTATGCTTCGGGCGTTGACTTCTAAGGCCCTAGCTATTCGATCTGGTGGAGCAACGCCCTAGAGTGAAGCCTAGGTTGCCCGGAACTTAGAAATGACCATTACCATCACACCGGTTGCAATTATTCGTTTTATACGATCGATAAACTTTTGTCTTTATATTGTATGTTATGCTTCTGGCGTTGACTTCTTAGGCCCTTGCTATTCGATCTGGTGGAACAACGCCCTAGGTTGAATCCTAGGTTGCCCGGAACGTAGAAATGACTATCACTTTCACATTGGATGCAATTATTCGTTTTATACGATGGAACAGCCGTTGTATATATACTCTGTTTTATGCTTCTGGCGCTGACTTCTTAGGCCCTAACTATTCGATCTGGTGGAGCAACGCCCTAGAGCGAAGCCTGGGTTGCCCGGAACGTAGAAATGACCATTACCTTCACACTGATTGCAATTATTCATTTTATACAATTGACAAACAGTTGTATTTTTATTGTATTTTATGCTCCGGGCGTAGACTTCTAAGGCCCTAGCTATTCGATCTGGTGGCGCAACGCCCTAGAGTGAAGCCTAGGTCGCCCGGAACGTAGAAATGACTATCACTTTCACACGGGTTGAAGATATTCGTGATATACGATGGAAAAACCGTTGCATGTTCATTGTATTTTATATTTCGGGCGTTGACTTCTAAGGCCCTGACAATTCTATCTGGTGGAGCAACGCCCTAGAGTGCAGCCTAGGCTGACCGGAACGTAGAAATGACCATAACTTTCAGACCGGTTGCAATTATTCGCTTTATACGATCAAAAAACTGTTGTATTTGTTTTGTATTTTATGCTTCTGGCGTTGACTTCTTAGTCCCTTACTATTCGATCTGGTTGAACAACGCCCTAGACTGAAGCCTGGGAAGCCCGGAATGTAGAAATGACTATCGCTTTCACGCTGGTTGCAATTATTCCAGTTATACGATGGAAAAACTGTTGCCTTTTTATTGTATTTTATGCTTCGGGCGTTGACTTCTTTGGCCCTAGCTATTCGATCTGGTGGAAAAACACCGTAGAGTGAACCCTAGGTAGCCCGGAACGTAGAAATTGCCATTACCTTCACACTGGTTGCAGTTACTCCTGTTATACGATGGAAAAACTGTTGTATTTTTATTGTATTATATGCTTCTGGCGTTGACTTCCAAGGCCCTAACTATTCGATCTGGTGCAGCAGCGCCCTAGAATGAACCCTAGGTTGCCCGGAACGTAGAAATGACCATTACTTGCACACTGGTTGCAATTATTACTGTTATACGTTGGAGAAACTGTTGTACTTTTATTGTATTTTATGCTTCTGGCGTTGACTTCTTAGCCTCTAGCTATTCGATCCGGTGGAGCAACGCCCTAGAGCGAGACATAGGTGGCCCGGAACGTAGAAATGACCATTACCTTCACACTGGATGCAGTTACTGCTGTTATACGATGGAAAAGCTGTTGTATTTTTATTGTATTATATGCTTCGGCCGTTGACTTCTAAGGCCTAACTATTCCATCTGGTGGAGCAACGCCCTAGCGTGAAGGCTAGGTTGCCCGGAACGTAGAAGTGACCATAGCTTTCACACTGGTTGCAATTATTCGTTTTATAGGATGGAAAAACAGTTGAATTTATTTTGTATTTTATGCTTCTGGCGTTGAATTCTAAGTCCCTAGCTATTCGATCTGGTGGATCAACGCCCTAGAGTGAAGCCTAGATTGCCCGGAACGTAGAAATGACTATCACTTTCACACGGGTTGCAAATATTCGTGTTATACGATGGAAAAACCGTTGCATTTTCATTGTATTTTATGCTCCGTGCGTAGACTTCTAAGGCCCTAGCTATTCGATCTGGTGGAGCACCGCCCTAGAGTCAAGCCTAGGTTGCCCGGAACGTAGAAATGACTATCACTTTCATACTGGTTGCAATTACTCCTGTTATACGATGGAAAAACTGTTGTATTTTTATTGTATTATATGCTTCTGGCGTTGACCTCTAAGTCCCCAGCTATTCGATCTGGTGGAGCAACGCCCTACAGTAAAGCCTAGGTTGCCCGGAACGTAGAAATGACCATTACTTGCACACTGGTTGCAATTATTACTGTTATACGTTGGAGAAACTGTTGTACTTTTATTGTATTTTATGCTTCTGGCGTTGACTTCTTAGCCTCTAGCTATTCGATCCGGTGGAGCAACGCCCTAGAGCGAGACATAGGTGGCCCGGAACGTAGAAATGACCATTACCTTCACACTGGATGCAGTTACTCCTGTTATACGATGGAAAAGCTGTTGTATTTTTATTGTATTATATGCTTCGGCCGTTGACTTCTAAGGCCTAACTATTCCATCTGGTGGAGCAACGCCCTAGCGTGAAGGCTAGGTTGCCCGGAACGTAGAAGTGACCATAGCTTTCACACTGGTTGCAATTATTCGTTTTATAGGATGGAAAAACTGTTGAATTTATTTTGTATTTTATGCTTCTGGCGTTGAATTCTAAGTCCCTAGCTATTCGATCTGGTGGATCAATGCCCTAGAGTGAAGCCTAGATTGCCCGGAACGTAGAAATGACTATCACTTTCACACGGGTTGCAAATATTCGTGTTATACGATGGAAAAACCGTTGCATTTTCATTGTATTTTATGATCCGTGCGTAGACTTCTAAGGCCCTAGCTATTCGATCTGGTGGAGCAACGCCCTAGAGTCAAGCCTAGGTTGCCCGGAACGTAGAAATGACTATCACTTTCATACTGGTTGCAATTACTCCTGTTATACGATGGAAAAACTGTTACCTTTTTATTGTATTTTATGCTTCGGGCGTTGACTTCTAAGGCCCTAGCTATTCGATCTGGTGGAGCAACGCCCTAGAGTGAAGCCTAGGTTGCCCGGAACTTAGAAATGACCATTACCTTCACACCGGATGCAATCATTCGTTTCATACGATCGAAAAACTGTTGCCTTTTTATTGTATTTTATGCTTCTGGCGTTGACTTTATAGGCCCTGAATATTCGATCTGGTGGAGCAACGCCCCAGAGTGATGCCTAGGTTGCCCGGAACGTAGAAATGGCTATCACTTTCACACTGGATGCAATTATTCGTGTTATACGATGGAAAAACTGTTGCATTTTCATTGTATTTTATGCTTCGGGCGTTGACTTCTAAGGCCCTAGCAATTCGATCTGTTGTAACAACACCCTAGAGTGAAGCCTAGGTTGCCCGGAATGTAGAAATGACCATAACTTTCACACCGGTTGCAATTATTCGCTTTATATGATGGAAAAACTTTTGTGACTGTTTTGTATTTTATGCTCCGGGCGTAGAGTTCTAAGGCCCTAGCTATTCGATCTGGTAGCGCAACGCCCTAGAGTGAAGCCAAGGTTGCCCGGAACGTAGAAATGACTATCACTTTCATACTGGATGCAATTATGCGTGTCATACGATGGAAAAACTGTTGCATTTTCATCGTATTTTATGCTTCGGGCGTTGACTTCCAAGGCCCTAACTATTCGAACTGGTGCAGCAGCGCCCTAGAATGAACCCTAGGTTGCCCGGAACGTAGAAATGACCATAACATTCACACCGGTTGCAATTATTCGCTTTATACGATGGAAAAACTGTTGTAACTGTTTTGTATTTTATGCGTCTGGCGTTGTCTTCTAAGGCCCTAACTATTCCATCTGGTGGAGCAACGCCCTAGAGTCAAGCCTAGGCTGCCCGGAACGTAGAAATGACTATCACTTTCATACTGGTTGCAATTACTCCTGTTATACGATGGAAAAACTGTTGCCTTTTTATTGTATTTTATGCTTCGGGCGTTGACTTCTAAGGCCCTAGCTATTCGATCTGGTGGAGCAACGCCCTAGAGTGAAGCCTAGGTTGCCCGGAACTTAGAAATGACCATTACCATCACACCGGTTGCAATTATTCGTTTTATACAATCGATAAACTTTTGTCTTTATATTGTATGTTATGCTTCTGGCGTTGACTTCTTAGGCCCTTGCTATTCGATCTGGTGGAACAACGCCCTAGGTTGAATTCTAGGTTGCCCGGAACGTAGAAATGACTATCACTTTCACATTGGATGCAATTATTCGTTTTATACGATGGAACAGCCGTTGTATATATACTCTGTTTTATGCTTCGGGCGTTGACTTCTAAGGCCCTAGCTACTCGATCTGGTGGAGCAACGCCCTAGAGTGAAGCCTAGGTTGCCCGGAACTTAGAAATGACCATTACCTTCACACCGGTTGCAATTATTCGTTTTATACGATGGAAAAACTGTTGCATTTATTTTGTATTTTATGCTTCTGGCGTTGACTTCATAGGCCCTGAATATTCGATCTGGTGGAGGAACGCCCCAGAGTGATGCCTAGGTTGCCCGGAACTTAGAAATGACCATCACTTTCACACTGGATGCAATTATTCGTTTTATACGATGGAAAAACTGTTGTACTTATATTGTATTTTATGCTTCTGGCGTTGACTTCTATGGCCCTAACTATTCGATCTGGTGGAGCAACGCCCTAGAGTGAATCCTAGGTTGCCCGGAACGCAGAAATGACCATTGCCTTCACACTGATTGCAATTATTCATTTTACACGATGGAAAAACTGTTGTATTTTTATTCTATTTTATGCTCCGGGCGAAGACTTGTAAGGCCCTAGCTATTGCATCTGGAGGAGCAACACCCGACAGTGAAGCCTAGGTTGCCCGGAACGTAGAAATGGCTATCACTTTCACACTGGATGCAATTATTCGTGTTATACGATGGAAAAACTGTTGCATTTTCATTGTATTTTATGCTTCGGGCGTTGACTTCTAAGGCCCTAACAATTCGATCTGTTGTAACAACACCCTAGAGTGAAGCCTAGGTTGCCCGGAATGTAGAAATGACCATAACTTTCACACCGGTTGCAATTATTCGCTTTATGTGATGGAAAAACTGTTGTGACTGTTTTGTATTTTATGCTCCGGGCGTAGAGTTCTAAGGCCCTAGCTATTCGATCTGGTAGCGCAACGCCCTAGAGTGAAGCCAAGGTTGCCCGGAACGTAGAAATGACTATCACTTTCATACTGGATGCAATTATGCGTGTCATACGATGGAAAAACTGTTGCATTTTCATCGTATTTTATGCTTCGGGCGTTGACTTCCAAGGCCCTAACTATTCGATCTGGTGCAGCAGCGCCCTAGAATGAACCCTAGGTTGCCCGGAACGTAGAAATGACCATAACTTTCACACCGGTTGCAATTATTCGCTTTATATGATGGAAAAACTGTTGTAACTGTTTTGTATTTTATGCGTCTGGCGTTGTCTTCCAAGGCCCTAACAATTCGATCTGGTGGAACAACGCCCTAGAGTGTAGCGTAGGTTGCCCGGAACGTAGAAAGAACCATAACTTTCACACGGGTTGCAATTATTCGTTTTATACGATGGAAAAACTGTCGAATTTGTTTTGCGTTTTATGCTTCTGGCGTTGACTTCTAAGGCCCTAACAGTTCGATGTGTTGGAACAGCGCCGGAGAGTGAAGCCTAGGTTGCCCGGAACGTTGAAAGAACCATAACTTTCACACGGGTTGCAATTATTCGCTTTATATGATGGAAAAACTGTTGTAACTGTTTTGTATTTTATGCTTCTGGCGTTGAATTCTAAGTCCCTAGCTATTCGATCTGGTGGAGCAACGCCCTAGAATGAAGCCTAGGTTGCCCGGAACGTAGAAATGACCATTACCTTCACACTGATTGCAATTATTCATTTTATACAATGGTCAAACAGTTGTATTTTTGTTGTATTTTATGCTCCGGGCGTAGACTTCTAAGGCCCTAGCTATTCGATCTGGTAGCGCAACGCCCTAGAGTGAAGCCTAGGTTGCCCGAAACGTAGAAATGACCATTACATTCACACTGTTTGCAATTATTCATTTTATTCGATGTGAAAACTGTTGTATTTATAATATATTTTATGCTCCTGGCGTTGACTTCTAAGGCGGTAGCTATTCGATCGGGTGGAGCAACGCCCTAGAGTGAAGCCTATGTTGCACGGAACGTAGAAATGACCATAACTTTCACACCGGTTGCAATTATTCCAGTTATACGACGGAAAAACTGTTGTATCTTTATTGTATTTTATGCTTCGGGCGTTGACTTCCATGGCCCTAACTATTCGATCTGGTGGAGCAACGCCCTAGAGTGAATCCTAGGTTGCCCGGAACGCAGAAATGACCATTGCCTTCACACTGATTGCAATTATTCATTTTACACGATGGAAAAACTGTTGTATTTTTATTCTATTTTATGCTCCGGGCGAAGACTTCTAAGGCCCTAGCTATTCCATCTGGAGGAGCAACAACCGACAGTGAAGCCTAGGTTGCCCGGAACGTAGAAATGGCTATCACTTTCACACTGGATGCAATTATTCGTGTCAAACGATGGAAAAACTGTTGCATTTTCATCGTATTTTATGCTTCGGGCGTTGACTTCCAAGGCCCTAACTATTCGATCTGGTGGAGCAACACCCTACAGTGAAGCCTAGGTTGCCGGAACGTAGAAATGACCATTACCTTCACCCCGGTTGCAATTATTCGTTTTATACGATGGAGAACCTGTTGTACTTATATTGTATTTTATGCTTCTGGCGTTCACTTCTTATGCCCTAACTATTCGATCTGGTGGAGCAACGCCCTACAGTGAAGCCTAGGTTGCCCGGAACGTAGAAATGACCATTACTTTCACACTGTTTGCATTAATTCATATTATACGATGCAAAAACTGTTGTATTTATTCTGTATTTTATGCTTCGGGAGTTGACTTCTAAGGCCCTAACCATTCGATCGGGTGGAGCAACGCCCTAGAGTCAATCCTAGGTTGCCCGGAACGTAGAAATGACCAAAGCTTTCACACTGGTTGCAATTATTCGTTTTATAGGATGGAAAAACTGTAGAATTTATTTTGTATTTTATGCTTCTGGCGTTGAATTCTAAGGCCCTAACAATTCGATGTGGTGGAACAACGCCCTAGAGTGATGCCTAGGTTGCCCGGAACGTAGGTATGACCATCCCTTTCACACTGGTTGCAATTACTCCTGTTATACGATGGAAAAACTGATGTATCTTTATTGTATTTTATGCTTCGTGCGTTGACTTCTAAGGCACTAACTATTCGATCTGGTGGAGCAACGCCCTAGAGTCAAGTCTAGGTTGCACGGAACGTAGAAATGGCCATTACTTTCACACTGGATACAATTACTCGTTTTATACGATGGAAAAACTGTTGTACTTATATTGTACTTTATGCTTCTGGCGTTGACTTCTAAGGCCCTAACTATTCGATCTGGTCGTGCAACGCCCTAGAGTGCAGCCTAGGATGCCCGGAACGTAGAAATGACCATAACTTTCACACCGGTTGCAATTATTCCAGTTATACGACGGTAAAACTGTTGTATCTTTATTGTATTTTATGCTTCGGGCGGTGACTTCCAAGGCCCTAACAATTCGATGTGGTGGAACAACGCCCTAGAGTGAAGCCTAGGTTGCCAGGAACGTAGAAAGGACCATCACTTTCACACTGGTTGCAATTACTCCTGTTATACGATTGAAAGCTGTTGTATCTTTATTATATTTTATACATCAGGCGTTTACTTCTTAGACCCTTACTATTCGAGCTGGTGGAACAACGCCCTAGAGTGATGCCTAGGTTGCCCGGAACGTAGAAATGGCCGATACTTTCGCACTGGTTGCAATTATTCGTTCTATAGGAAGGAAAAACTGTTCAATTTATTTTGTATTTTATGCTTCTGGCGTTGAATTCTAAGTCCCTAGCTATTCGATCTGGTGGAGCAACGCCCTAGAGTGAAGCCTAGGTTGCCTGGAACGTAGAAATGACCATTACCTTCGCACTGGTTGCAATTATTCCAGTTATACGATGGAAAAGCTGTTGTATCTTTATTGTATTTTATGCTTCGTGCGTTGACTTCTAAGGCCCTAACTATACGATCTGGTGGAGCAACGCGCTAGAGTCAAGTCTAGGTTGCACGGAACGTAGAAATGGCCATTACTTTCACACTGGATACAAGTACTCGTTTTATACGATGGAAAAACCGTTGTACTTATATTGTATTTTATGCTTCTGGCGTTGACTTCTTAGGCCCCAACTATTCGATCTGGTGGAGCAACGCCTCAGAGTTATGCCTAGGATTCCCGGAACGTAGAAATGGCCATAACTTTCACACTGGTTGCAATTATTCGTTTTATACGATGAAAAGCTGTTGTATTTATATTGTGTTTTAGGCTTCTGGCGTTGACTTCTTAGGCGCTAACTATTCGATCTGGTGGAGCAACTCCCTAGAGTGAAGGCTAGGTTGCCGGAACGTAGAAATGACAATAATTTTCATACCGGTTGCAATTATTCGTCTTATACGATGGAAATACTGTTGTATTTGGTTTTGTATTTTATGCTTCTGGCGTTGACTTCTGAGGCCCCAACAATTCGACCTGGTGGAACAGCGCCCTAGAGTGAAGCCTAGGTTTCCCGGAACGTAGAAATGGCCAGTACGTTCACACTAGATGCAGTTTTTCGTTTTATACGATGGAAAAACTGTTGTACTTATATTGTATTTTATGCTTCGGGCGTTGACTTCTAACGCCCTAACTATTCGATCTGGTGGAGCAACGCCCTAGAGTGAAGCCTAGGTTGCACGGAACGTAGAAATGACCATTACATTCACACTGTTTGCAATTATTCGTTTTATACAATGGAGAAACCCTTGTATTTGTATTGTATTTTATGCTTCTGGCGCTGAATTCTAAGGCCCTGACCATTAGAGATCGTGGAGCAACGCCCTAGAGTCAAGCCGAGGTTGCCTGGAACGTAGCAATGACCATAAGTTTCACAGGGGTTGCAATTATTCGTTTTATACGGTGGAAAAACTGTTGTATTTATTTTGTATTTTATGCTTCTGGCGTTGACTTCTAAGGCCCTAACTACTCGATCTGGTGGAGCAACGACCTAGATTCAAGCCTAGGTTGCACGGAACGTAGAAATGACCAGTACCTTCATACTGGTTGTAGTTATTCCTGGTATGCGATGGAAAAGCTGTTGTATTTAAATTGTATTTTATGCTCCTGGTGTTGACTTCTTAGGCCCCAACTATTCGATCTGGTGGAGCAATGCCTCAGAGTTATGCCTAGGATTCCCGGAACGTCGAAATGGCCATAACTTTCACACTGGTTGCAATTATTCGTTTTATACGATGAAAAGCTGTTCTATTTATACTGTGTTTTAGGCTTCTGGCGTTGACTTCTTAGGAGCTAACTATTCGATCTGGTGGAGCAACTCCCTAGAGTGAAGGCTAGGTTGCCGGAACGTAGGAATGACCATAGCTTTCACACTGTTTGAAATTATTCATTCTATACGATGTAAAAACCGTTGTATTTATATCGTATTTTATTCTTCTGGCGTTGACTTCGTAGGGCCTAACTATTCGATCTGGTGGAACAACGCCCTAGAGTCATGCCTAGGTTGCCCGGAACGTAGAAATGGCCATTACCTTCACACCGGATGCAATTATTCGTTAATACGAATGAAGAACTGTTGTATTTATATTGTATTTTATGCTTCTGGCGTTGACTTCTTGAGCACTAATTATTCGATATGGTGGAACAACGCCACAGATTGAAGCCTAGGTTGCCTGGAACGAAGAAATGACCATTACCTTCACACTGATTGCAATTATTCATTTTATACAATTGACAAAAAGTTGTATTTTTATTGTATTTTATGCTCCGGGCGTAGACTTCTAAGGCTCTAGCTATTCGATCTGGTGGAGCAACGCCCTAGTGTGAAGGCTAGGTTGCCCGGAACGTAGAAAAGGCCATTACTATCACACTGGATGCAATTATTCCTGTTATACTGTGGAAACACTGTTGTATTTTTATTGTATTTTATGCTTCTGGCGTTGAATTCTAAGCCCCTAGCTATTCGATCTGGTGGAGCAACGCCCTAGAGTGAAGCCTAGGTTGCCCGGAACGTAGAAATAACCATAACTTTCACACCGGTAGCAATTATTCGTTTTATACGATTGAGAGACTTTTGTATTTTTATTGTATTTTATGCTACGGGAGTAGACTTCTAAGGCTCTAGCTATTCGATCTGGTGGAGCAACGCCCTAGAGTGAAGCCTAGTTTGCCCGGAAGGTAGAAATGACTATCACTTTCACACTGGTTACAATTATTCGTTTTATACGATGGAAAAACTGTTGCATTTATTTTGTATTTTATGGTTCTGGCGTTGACTTCATAGGCCCTGAATATTCGATCTGGTGTTGCAACGCCCTAGGGTCAAGCCTAGTTTGCACGGAACGTAGAAATGACCATTACTTTCACACTGCTTGCAATTATACATATTATACGATGCAAAAACTGTTGTATTTACATTGTATTTTATGCTTCTGGCGTTGACTTCTTTGGCCCTTACTATTCGATCTGGTGAGAGCGACGCCCTAGTGTGAATCCTAGGTTGCCCGGAACGCAGAAATGACTATTACCTTCACACTGATTGCAATTATTCATTTTACACGATGGAAAAACTGTTGTATTTTTATTGTATTTTATGCTCCGGGCGTACACTTCTAAGGCCCTAGCTATTCCATCTGGTGGAGCAACACCGCACAGTGAAGCCTAGGTTGCCCGGAATGTAGAAATGACTATCACTTTCACACTGGTTGCAATTACTCCTGTTATACGATCGAAAAACTGTTGTATCTTTATTGCATTTTATGCTTCGGGCGTTGACTTCTAAGGCCCTAAGTTTTCGATCTGGTGGAGCAGCTCACTAGAGTGAAGCCTAGGTTGCCCGGAACGTAGAAATGACCATTACCTTCACGCTGGATGCAATTATTCTTTTTATACGATGGAAAAACTGTTGTACTTTTATTGTATTTTATGCTCCTGGCATAGACTTCTATGGCCCTTTCTATTCGATCTGGTGGACCAACACCGTAGAGTGAAGCCTAGGTTGCCCGGAACGTAGAAATGACCATTACCTTCACACTGATTGCAATTAATCATTTTATACGATTGCGAAACCTTTGTATTTTTATTGTATTTTATGCTACGGGAGTAGACTTCTAAGGCCCTAGCTATTCGATCTGGTGTAGCAACGCCCTAGGGTGAAGCATAGTTTGCCCGGAACGTAGAAATGACCATAACTTTCAGACCGGTTGCAATTATTCGTTTTATACGATGGAAAAACTGTTGTATCTTTATTGTATTTTATGCTTCGTGCGTTGACTTCTAAGGCCCTAACTATTCCATCTGGTGGAGCAACGCCCTAGAGTCAAGCCTAGGTTGCCCGGAACGTAGAAATGACTATCACTTTCATACTGGTTGCAATTACTCCTGTTATACGATGGAAAAACTGTTGCCTTTTTATTGTATTTTATGCTTCGGGCGTTGACTTCTAAGGCCCTAGCTATTCGATCTGGTGGAGCAACGCCCTAGAGTGAAGCCTAGGTTGCCCGGAACTTAGAAATGACCATTACCATCACACCGGTTGCAATTATTCGTTTTATACGATCGATAAACTTTTGTCTTTATATTGTATGTTATGCTTCTGGCGTTGACTTCTTAGGCCCTTGCTATTCGATCTGGTGGAACAACGCCCTAGGTTGAATCCTAGGTTGCCCGGAACGTAGAAATGACTATCACTTTCACATTGGATGCAATTATTCGTTTTATACGATGGAACAGCCGTTGTATATATACTCTGTTTTATGCTTCGGGCGTTGACTTCTAAGGCCCTAGCTACTCGATCTGGTGGAGCAACGCCCTAGAGTGAAGCCTAGGTTGCCCGGAACTTAGAAATGACCATTACCTTCACACCGGTTGCAATTATTCGTTTTATACGATGGAAAAACTGTTGCATTTATTTTGTATTTTATGCTTCTGGCGTTGACTTCATAGGCCCTGAATATTCGATCTGGTGGAGCAACGCCCCAGAGTGATGCCTAGGTTGCCCGGAACTTAGAAATGACCATCACTTTCACACTGGATGCAATTATTCGTTTTATACGATGGAAAAACTGTTGTACTTATATTGTATTTTATGCTTCTGGCGTTGACTTCTATGGCCCTAACTATTCGATCTGGTGGAGCAACGCGCTAGAGTGAATCCTAGGTTGCCCGGAACGCAGAAATGACCATTGCCTTCACACTGATTGCAATTATTCATTTTACACGATGGAAAAACTGTTGTATTTTTATTCTATTTTATGCTCCGGGCGAAGACTTGTAAGGCCCTAGCTATTGCATCTGGAGGAGCAACACCCGACAGTGAAGCCTAGGTTGCCCGGAACGTAGAAATGGCTATCACTTTCACACTGGATGCAATTATTCGTGTTATACGATGGAAAAACTGTTGCATTTTCATTGTATTTTATGCTTCGGGCGTTGACTTCTAAGGCCCTAACAATTCGATCTGTTGTAACAACACCCTAGAGTGAAGCCTAGGTTGCCCGGAATGTAGAAATGACCATAACTTTCACACCGGTTGCAATTATTCGCTTTATATGATGGAAAAACTGTTGTGACTGTTTTGTATTTTATGCTCCGGGCGTAGAGTTCTAAGGCCCTAGCTATTCGATCTGGTAGCGCAACGCCCTAGAGTGAAGCCAAGGTTGCCCGGAACGTAGAAATGACTATCACTTTCATACTGGATGCAATTATGCGTGTCATACGATGGAAAAACTGTTGCATTTTCATCGTATTTTATGCTTCGGGCGTTGACTTCCAAGGCCCTAACTATTCGATCTGGTGCAGCAGCGCCCTAGAATGAACCCTAGGTTGCCCGGAACGTAGAAATGACCATAACTTTCACACCGGTTGCAATTATTCGCTTTATATGATGGTAAAACTGTTGTAACTGTTTTGTATTTTATGCGTCTGGCGTTGTCTTCCAAGGCCCTAACAATTCGATCTGGTGGAACAACGCCCTAGAGTGTAGCGTAGGTTGCCCGGTACGTAGAAAGAACCATAACTTTCACACGGGTTGCAATTATTCGTTTTATACGATGGAAAAACTGTCGAATTTGTTTTGCGTTTTATGCTTCTGGCGTTGACTTCTAAGGCCCTAACAGTTCGATGTGTTGGAACAGCGCCGGAGAGTGAAGCCTAGGCTGCCCGGAACGTTGAAAGAACCATAACTTTCACACGGGTTGCAATTATTCGCTTTATATGATGGAAAAACTGTTGTAACTGTTTTGTATTTTATGCTTCTGGCGTTGAATTCTAAGTCCCTAGCTATTCGATCTGGTGGAGCAACGCCCTAGAATGAAGCCTAGGTTGCCCGGAACGTAGAAATGACCATTACCTTCACACTGATTGCAATTATTCATTTTATACAATGGTCAAACAGTTGTATTTTTGTTGTATTTTATGCTCCGGGCGTAGACTTCTAAGGCCCTAGCTATTCGATCTGGTAGCGCAACGCCCTAGAGTGAAGCCTAGGTTGCCCGAAACGTAGAAGTGACCATTACATTCACACCGGTTGCAATTATTCCAGTTATACGACGGTAAAACTGTTGTATCTTTATTGTATTTTATGCTTCGGGCGGTGACTTCCAAGGCCCTAACAATTCGATGTGGTGGAACAACGCCCTAGAGTGAAGCCTAGGTTGCCAGGAACGTAGAAAGGACCATCACTTTCACACTGGTTGCAATTACTCCTGTTATACGATTGAAAGCTGTTGTATCTTTATTGTATTTTATACTTCAGGCGTTTACTTCTTAGACCCTTACTATTCGAGCTGGTGGAACAACGCCCTAGAGTGATGCCTAGGTTGCCCGGAACGTAGAAATGGCCGATACTTTCGCACTGGTTACCAATTATTCGTTCTATAGGAAGGAAAAACTGTTGAATTTATTTTGTATTTTATGCTTCTGGCGTTGAATTCTAAGTCCCTAGCTATTCGATCTGGTGGAGCAACGCCCTAGAGTGAAGCCTAGGTTGCCTGGAACGTAGAAATGACCATTACCTTCGCACTGGTTGCAATTATTCCAGTTATACGATGGAAAAGCTGTTGTATCTTTATTGTATTTTATGCTTCGTGCGTTGACTTCTAAGGCCCTAACTATACGATCTGGTGGAGCAACGCGCTAGAGTCAAGTCTAGGTTGCACGGAACGTAGAAATGGCCATTACTTTCACACTGGATACAAGTACTCGTTTTATACGATGGAAAAACCGTTGTACTTATATTGTATTTTATGCTTCTGGCGTTGACTTCTTAGGCCCCAACTATTCGATCTGGTGGAGCAACGCCTCAGAGTTATGCCTAGGATTCCCGGAACGTAGAAATGGCCATAACTTTCACACTGGTTGCAATTATTCGTTTTAAACGATGAAAAGCTGTTGTATTTATATTGTGTTTTAGGCTTCTGGCGTTGACTTCTTAGGCGCTAACTATTCGATCTGGTGGAGCAACTCCCTAGAGTGAAGGCTAGGTTGCCGGAACGTAGAAATGACAATAATTTTCACACCGGTTGCAATTATTCGTCTTATACGATGGAAATACTGTTGTATTTGGTTTTGAATTTTATGCTTCTGGCGTTGACTTCTGAGGCCCCAACAATTCGACCTGGTGGAACAGCGCCCTAGAGTGAAGCCTAGGTTTCCCGGAACGTAGAAATGGCCAGTACGTTCACACTGGATGCAGTTTTTCGTTTTATACGATGGAAAAACTGTTGTACTTATATTGTATTTTATGCTTCGGGCGTTGACTTCTAACGCCCTAACTATTCGATCTGGTGGAGCAACGCCCTAGAGTGAAGCCTAGGTTGCACGGAACGTAGAAATGACCATTACATTCACACTGTTTGCAATTATTCGTTTTATACAATGGAGAAACCCTTGTATTTGTATTGTATTTTATGCTTCTGGCGCTGAATTCTAAGGCCCTGACCATTAGAGATCGTGGAGCAACGCCCTAGAGTCAAGCCGAGGTTGCCTGGAACGTAGCAATGACCATAAGTTTCACAGGGGTTGCAATTATTCGTTTTATACGGTGGAAAAACTGTTGTATTTATTTTGTATTTTATGCTTCTGGCGTTGACTTCTAAGGCCCTAACTACTCGATCTGGTGGAGCAACGACCTAGATTCAAGCCTAGGTTGCACGGAACGTAGAAATGACCTTTACTTTGACACTGTTTGCAAATATACATTATATACGATGGTAAAGCTGTTGCATTTATATTGTATTTTATGCTTCTGGCGTTGTTTTCTTAGGCCCTAACTATTCGATCTGATGGAACAACGACCTAGAGTGAAGCCTAGGTTGCCCGGAACGTGTAAATGACCATAACTTTCACACTGGTTGCAATTATTCGTTTTATACAATGGAAAAACTGTTCTTTTTATTTTATATTTTATGCTTCGGTCGTTGACATCTAAGGCCCTAACTATTCGATCTGGTGAAGCAACGCTCTAGAGCGAAGCCTAGGTTGCCGGAACGTAGAAATGACCATTACACTCACACTGCTTGCAATTATACATTTTATACGATGGAAGAACTGTTGTAATTATGTTGTATTTTATTCTTCTGGCGTTGAATTCTAAGTCCCTAGCTATTCGATCTGGTGATGCAATGCCCTAGAGTGAAGCCTAGGTTACCCGGAACATAGAAATGACCAGTACTTTCACACTTGTTGCAGCTTTCCTGTTATACGATGGAAAAACTGTTGCATTTTTATTGTATTTTACGCTTCTGGCGTTGTATTCAAAGTCCCTAACTATTCGATCTGGTGGAGCAACGCCCTGGAGTTAAGCCTAGGTTGCCCGGAACGTCGAAATGACCATAACTTTCACACTGGTTGCAATTATTCGTTTTATACAATGGAAAAACTGTTCTATTTATTTTGTATTTTATGGTTCGGACGTTGACATCTAAGGCCCTAACTATTCCATCTGGTGGAGCAACGCTCTAGAGTGAAGCCTAGGTTGCCCGGAACGTAGAAATGACCATTACCTTCACACTGCTTGCAATTATACATTTCATACGATGGAAAAACTGTGGCACTTATGTTGTATTTTATTCTTCTGGCGTTGAATTGTAAGTCCATATCTATTCGATCTGGTGGAGCAACGCCCTACAGTGAAGCCTAGGTTACCCGGAACATGGAAATATCCAGTACTTTTACACTGGTTGCAGCTTTCCTGTTATACGATGGAAAAACTGTTGCATTTTTATTGTATTTTATGCTTCTGGAGTTGATTTCTTCGGCCGTAGCTATTCGGTGTGGTGGAGCAACGCCCAAGACTGAAACCTAGGTTGCCCGGAACGTAGAAATGACCTTTACTTTCACACTGTTTGCAAATATACATTACATACGATGTAAAAGCTGTTGTATTTATATTGTATTTTATGCTTCAGGCGTTGACTTCTAAGGCCGTAGCTATTCGATGTGGTGGAGCAACGCCCTAGAGTGAAGCCTAGGTTGCCCGGAAAGTAGAAATGACCATTACTTCCACACTGTTTGCAAATATTCATTTTATACAACGGAAAAACTGTTGTATTTATATTGTTTTTTATAGTTATGGCGCTGACTCCTAAGGCCGTAGCTATTCGATGTGGTGGATCAATGCCCTAGAGTGAAGCCTAGGATGCCCGCAACGTAGAGATGACCTGTACTTTCACACTGGTTGCAATTATTCCTGTTATACTATGGAAAAACAGTTGCATTTTTATTGTATTTTATGCTTCTGGCGTTAAATTCTAAGTCCCTAACTATGCGATCTTGTGGAGCACCGCCCTACAGATAAGCCTAGGTTGCCCGGCACGTAGAAATGACATTTACTTTCACACTGTTTGCAAATATACATTATATACGATGGAAAAGCTGTTGCATTTATATTGTATTTTATGCTTCTGGCGTTGACTTCGTAGGCCCTAACTATTCGATCTGGTGGAACAACGCCCTCGACTTAAGCCTAGGTTGCCCGGAACGTAGAAGTGACCATAACTTTCACACTGGTTGCAGTTATTCGTTTTATACAACGGAAAAACTGTACTATTTATTTTGTATTTTATGCTTCGGGAGTCGACAGCTAAGGCCCTAACTATTCGATCTGGTGGAGCAACGCTCTAGAGTGAAGCCTAGGTTGCCTGGAACGTAGAAACGACCATTACCTTCACACTGCTTGCAATTATACATTTTATACGATGGAAAAACTGTGGTACTTATGTTGTATTTTATTCTTCTGGCGTTGAGTTCTAAGTCCATAGCTATGCGATCTGGTGGAGCAACGCCCTAGAGTGAAGCCTAGGTTACCCGGAACATAGAAATGACCAGTACTTTCACACTGGTTGCCGCTTTCCTGTTATGCGATGGAAAAACTGTTGCATTTTTATTGTATTTTATACTTCTGGCGTTGTATTCAAAGTCCCTAGCTATTCGATCTGGTGGGGCAACACACTGGAGTTAAGCCTAGGTTGTCCGGAACGTAGAAATGACCACAACATTCACACTGTTTGCAACCATTCATTTTATACGATGGAAAAGCTGTTGTATTTATATAGTATTTTATGCTTCTGGATTTGACTTCTACGGCCGTAGCTATTCGGTGTGGTGGAGCAACGCCCAAGAGTGAAACCTAGGTTGCCCGGAACGTAGAAATGACCATTACTTTCACACTGGTTGCAAATATACATTTATACGATGGAAAAACTGTTGTATTTTTATTGTATTTTATGCTTCTGGCGTTGACTTCTATGTCCCTAGCTATTCGATCTGGTGGAGCAGCGCTCTACAGCGAAAGCTAGGTTGCCCGGAACGTAGAAGTGACCTTTACTTTCACACTGTTTGCAAATATAAATTATATACGATGGGAAAGCTGTTGTATTTATATTGTATTTTATGCTTCTGGCGTTGACTTCTTAGGCCCTAACTATTC
The DNA here is from genome assembly GCF_051401765.1 of Calliopsis andreniformis. NCBI lineage: Eukaryota > Metazoa > Arthropoda > Insecta > Hymenoptera > Andrenidae > Calliopsis > Calliopsis andreniformis. The sequence continues at coordinate 12,431,643 of NW_027480422.1, read as the reverse complement.
GATCTGGTGGAACAATGCCCTAGAGTGAAGCCTAGGTTGCCCGGAACGTAGAAATGACCATAACTTTCACACTGGTTGCAATTATTCGTTTTATACAATGGAAAAACTGTTCTATTTATTTTGTATTTTATGCTTCGAGCGTTGACTTCTAAGGCCCTAACTATTCGATCTGGTTTAGCAACGCTCTAGAGTGAAGCCTAGGTTATCCAGAACGTAGAAATGACCATTACCTTCACACTGCTTGCAATTATACATTTTATACGATGGAAAAACTGCTGTACATATGTTGTATTTTATTCTTCTGGCGTTGAATTCCAAGTCCCTAGCTATTCGATCTGGTGGAGCAACGCCCTAGAGTGAAGCCTAGGTTGCCCGGAACGTAGAAATGACCATAACTTTCACACTGGTTGCAATCATTCGTTTTATACAATGGAAAAACTGTTCTTTTTATTTTGTATTTTATGCTTCGGTCGTTGACATCTAAGGCCCTAACTATTCGATCTGGTGAAGCAACGCTCTAGAGTGAAGCCTAGGTTGCCGGAACGTAGAAATGACCATTACACTCACACTGCTTGCAATTATACATTTTATGCGATGGAAGAACTGTTGTAATTATGTTGTATTTTATTCTTCTGGCGTTGAATTCTAAGTCCCTAGCTATTCGATCTGGTGGTGCAATGCCCTAGAGTGAAGCCTAGGTTACCCGGAACATGGAAATGACCAGTACTTTCACACTTGTTGCAGCTTTCCTGTTATACGATGGAAAAACTGTTGCATTTTTATTGTATTTTACGCTTCTGGCGTTGTATTGAAAGTCCCTAACTATTCGATCTGGTGGAGCAACGCCCTACACTTAAGCCTAGGTTGCCCGGAACGTAGAAATGACCTTTACTTTCACACTGTTTGCAAATATACATTATATACGATGGTAAAGCTGTTGCATTTATATTGTATTTTATGCTTCTGGCGTTGTTTTCTTAGGCCCTAACTATTCGATCTGATGGAACAACGACCTAGACTGAAGCCTAGGTTGCCCGGAACGTATAAATGACCATAACTTTCACACTGGTTGCAATTATTCGTTTTATACAATGGAAAAACTGTTCTATTTATTTTGTATTTAATGCTTCGGGCGTTGACATCTAAGGCCCTCCTAACTATTCGATCTGGTGGAGCAACGCTCTAGAGTGAAGCCTAGGTTGCCCGGAACGTAGAAACGACCATTACCTTCACACTGCTTGCAATTATACATTTTATACGATGGAAAAACTGTGGTACTGATGTTGTATTTTATTCTTCTGGCGTTGAATTCTAAGTCCATAGCTATTCGATCTGGTGGAGCAACGCCCTAGAGTGAAGCCTCGGTAACCCGGAACATAGAAATGACCAGTACTTTCACACTGGTTGCCGCTTTCCTGTTATAAGATGGAAAAACTGTTGCATTTTTATTGTATTTTATACTTCTGGCGTTGTATTCAAAGTCCCTAGCTATTCGATCTGATGGGGCAACACACTGGAGTTAAGCCTAGGTTGTCCGGAACGTAGAAATGACCACAACATTCACACTGTTTGCAACCATTCATTTTATACGATGGAAAAGCTGTTGTATTTATATAGTATTTTATGCTTCTGGATTTGACTTCTACGGCCGTAGCTATTCGGTGTGGTGGAGCAACGACCAAGAGTGAAACCTAGGTTGCCCGGAACGTAGAAATGACCATTACTTTCACACTGGTTGCAAATATACATTTATACGATGGAAAAACTGTTGTATTTTTATTGTATTTTATGCTTCTGGCGTTGACTTCTATGTCCCTAGCTATTCGATCTGGTGGAGCAGCGCTCTACAGCGAAAGCTAGGTTGCCGGGAACGTAGAAGTGACCTTTACTTTCACACTGGTTGCAAATATACATTATATACGATGGGATAGCTGTTGTATTTATATTGTATTTTATGCTTCTGGTGTTGACTTCTTAGGCCCTAACTATTCGATCTGGTGGAACAATGCCCTAGAGTGAAGCCTAGGTTGCCCGGAACGTAGAAATGACCATAACTTTCACACTGGTTGCAATTATTCGTTTTATACAATGGAAAAACTGTTCTATTTATTTTGTATTTTATGCTTCGAGCGTTGACTTCTAAGGCCCTAACTATTCGATCTGGTTTAGCAACGCTCTAGAGTGAAGCCTAGGTTATCCAGAACGTAGAAATGACCATTACCTTCACACTGCTTGCAATTATACATTTTATACGATGGAAAAACTGCTGTACATATGTTGTATTTTATTCTTCTGGCGTTGAATTCCAAGTCCCTAGCTATTCGATCTGGTGGAGCAACGCCCTAGAGTGAAGCCTAGGTTGCCCGGAACGTAGAAATGACCATAACTTTCACACTGGTTGCAATCATTCGTTTTATACAATGGAAAAACTGTTCTTTTTATTTTGTATTTTATGCTTCGGTCGTTGACATCTAAGGCCCTAACTATTCGATCTGGTGAAGCAACGCTCTAGAGTGAAGCCTAGGTTGCCGGAACGTAGAAATGACCATTACACTCACACTGCTTGCAATTATACATTTTATGCGATGGAAGAACTGTTGTAATTATGTTGTATTTTATTCTTCTGGCGTTGAATTCTAAGTCCCTAGCTATTCGATCTGGTGGTGCAATGCCCTAGAGTGAAGCCTAGGTTACCCGGAACATGGAAATGACCAGTACTTTCACACTTGTTGCAGCTTTCCTGTTATACGATGGAAAAACTGTTGCATTTTTATTGTATTTTACGCTTCTGGCGTTGTATTGAAAGTCCCTAACTATTCGATCTGGTGGAGCAACGCCCTACAGTTAAGCCTAGGTTGCCCGGAACGTAGAAATGACCTTTACTTTCACACTGTTTGCAAATATACATTATATACGATGGTAAAGCTGTTGCATTTATATTGTATTTTATGCTTCTGGCGTTGTTTTCTTAGGCCCTAACTATTCGATCTGATGGAACAACGACCTAGACTGAAGCCTAGGTTGCCCGGAACGTATAAATGACCATAACTTTCACACTGGTTGCAATTATTCGTTTTATACAATGGAAAAACTGTTCTATTTATTTTGTATTTAATGCTTCGTGCGTTGACATCTAAGGCCCTCCTAACTATTCGATCTGGTGGAGCAACGCTCTAGAGTGAAGCCTAGGTTGCCCGGAACGTAGAAACGACCATTACCTTCACACTGCTTGCAATTATACATTTTATACGATGGAAAAACTGTGGTACTGATGTTGTATTTTATTCTTCTGGCGTTGAATTCTAAGTCCATAGCTATTCGATCTGGTGGAGCAACGCCCTAGAGTGAAGCCTCGGTAACCCGGAACATAGAAATGACCAGTACTTTCACACTGGTTGCAGCTTTCCTGTTATACGATGGAAAAGCTGTTGCATTTTTATTGCGTTTTATGCTTCTGGCGTTGTGTTCAAAGTCCCTAACTATTCGATCTGGTGGAGCACCGCCCTGGAGTTAAGCCTAGGTTGCCCGGAACGTAGAAATGACCATCACTTTCACACTGGTTGAAATTATTCGTTTTATACGATGAAAAAACTGTTGTATTTTTATTTTATCTTTTACTTCTGGCATTGACTTCTAATGCCCTAGCTATTCGATCTCGTGGAGCTACGCCCTAGAGTCAAGTCTAGGTTGACCGGGACGTAGAAATGACCATTACTTTCACTCTGGTTGCAATTATTCATGCTATACGATGGAAAAACTGTTGTATCTTTATTGTATTTTATGCTTCGGGCGTTGACTTCTTAGGCCCTAACTATTGGATCCGGTGGAACAACGCCCTAGAGTGAAGCCTAGGTTGCCCGGAACGTAGAAATGACCATCATTTTCACACTGTTTGCAATTATTCCTGTTATACGATGGAAAAACTCTTGTACATATATCGTATTTTATGCTTCTGGCGTTGACTTCTTAGGCCCTAACTATTCGATCTGGTAGAGCAACGCCCTAGGGTGAAGGCTAGGTTGGCCGGAACGTAGAAACGACCATTACCTTCACACTGCTTGCAATTATACATTTTATACGATGGAAAAACTGTGGTACTTATGTTGTATTTTATTCTTCTGGCGTTGAGTTCTAAGTCCATAGCTATGCGATCTGGTGGAGCAACGCCCTAGAGTGAAGCCTAGGTTACCCGGAACATAGAAATGACCAGTACTTTCACACTGGTTGCCGCTTTCCTGTTATGCGATGGAAAAACTGTTGCATTTTTATTGTATTTTATACTTCTGGCGTTGTATTCAAAGTCCCTAGCTATTCGATCTGGTGGGGCAACACACTGGAGTTAAGCCTAGGTTGTCCGGAACGTAGAAATGACCACAACATTCACACTGTTTGCAACCATTCATTTTATACGATGGAAAAGCTGTTGTATTTATATAGTATTTTATGCTTCTGGATTTGACTTCTACGGCCGTAGCTATTCGGTGTGGTGGAGCAACGCCCAAGAGTGAAACCTAGGTTGCCCGGAACGTAGAAATGACCATTACTTTCACACTGGTTGCAAATATACATTTATACGATGGAAAAACTGTTGTATTTTTATTGTATTTTATGCTTCTGGCGTTGACTTCTATGTCCCTAGCTATTCGATCTGGTGGAGCAGCGCTCTACAGCGAAAGCTAGGTTGCCCGGAACGTAGAAGTGACCTTTACTTTCACACTGTTTGCAAATATAAATTATATACGATGGGAAAGCTGTTGTATTTATATTGTATTTTATGCTTCTGGCGTTGACTTCTTAGGCCCTAACTATTCGATCTGGTGGAACAATGCCCTAGAGTGAAGCCTAGGTTGCCCGGAACGTAGAAATGACCATAACTTTCACACTGGTTGCAATTATTCGTTTTATACAATGGAAAAACTGTTCTATTTATTTTGTATTTTATGCTTCGAGCGTTGACTTCTAAGGCCCTAACTATTCGATCTGGTTTAGCAACGCTCTAGAGTGAAGCCTAGGTTATCCAGAACGTAGAAATGACCATTACCTTCACACTGCTTGCAATTATACATTTTATACGATGGAAAAACTGCTGTACATATGTTGTATTTTATTCTTCTGGCGTTGAATTCCAAGTCCCTAGCTATTCGATCTGGTGGAGCAACGCCCTAGAGTGAAGCCTAGGTTGCCCGGAACGTAGAAATGACCATAACTTTCACACTGGTTGCAATCATTCGTTTTATACAATGGAAAAACTGTTCTTTTTATTTTGTATTTTATGCTTCGGTCGTTGACATCTAAGGCCCTAACTATTCGATCTGGTGAAGCAACGCTCTAGAGTGAAGCCTAGGTTGCCGGAACGTAGAAATGACCATTACACTCACACTGCTTGCAATTATACATTTTATGCGATGGAAGAACTGTTGTAATTATGTTGTATTTTATTCTTCTGGCGTTGAATTCTAAGTCCCTAGCTATTCGATCTGGTGGTGCAATGCCCTAGAGTGAAGCCTAGGTTACCCGGAACATGGAAATGACCAGTACTTTCACACTTGTTGCAGCTTTCCTGTTATACGATGGAAAAACTGTTGCATTTTTATTGTATTTTACGCTTCTGGCGTTGTATTGAAAGTCCCTAACTATTCGATCTGGTGGAGCAACGCCCTACAGTTAAGCCTAGGTTGCCCGGAACGTAGAAATGACCTTTACTTTCACACTGTTTGCAAATATACATTATATACGATGGTAAAGCTGTTGCATTTATATTGTATTTTATGCTTCTGGCGTTGTTTTCTTAGGCCCTAACTATTCGATCTGATGGAACAACGACCTAGACTGAAGCCTAGGTTGCCCGGAACGTATAAATGACCATAACTTTCACACTGGTTGCAATTATTCGTTTTATACAATGGAAAAACTGTTCTATTTATTTTGTATTTAATGCTTCGTGCGTTGACATCTAAGGCCCTCCTAACTATTCGATCTGGTGGAGCAACGCTCTAGAGTGAAGCCTAGGTTGCCCGGAACGTAGAAACGACCATTACCTTCACACTGCTTGCAATTATACATTTTATACGATGGAAAAACTGTGGTACTGATGTTGTATTTTATTCTTCTGGCGTTGAATTCTAAGTCCATAGCTATTCGATCTGGTGGAGCAACGCCCTAGAGTGAAGCCTCGGTAACCCGGAACATAGAAATGACCAGTACTTTCACACTGGTTGCAGCTTTCCTGTTATACGATGGAAAAGCTGTTGCATTTTTATTGCGTTTTATGCTTCTGGCGTTGTGTTCAAAGTCCCTAACTATTCGATCTGGTGGAGCACCGCCCTGGAGTTAAGCCTAGGTTGCCCGGAACGTAGAAATGACCATCACTTTCACACTGGTTGAAATTATTCGTTTTATACGATGAAAAAACTGTTGTATTTTTATTTTATCTTTTACTTCTGGCATTGACTTCTAATGCCCTAGCTATTCGATCTCGTGGAGCTACGCCCTAGAGTCAAGTCTAGGTTGACCGGGACGTAGAAATGACCATTACTTTCACTCTGGTTGCAATTATTCATGCTATACGATGGAAAAACTGTTGTATCTTTATTGTATTTTATGCTTCGGGCGTTGACTTCTTAGGCCCTAACTATTGGATCCGGTGGAACAACGCCCTAGAGTGAAGCCTAGGTTGCCCGGAACGTAGAAATGACCATCATTTTCACACTGTTTGCAATTATTCCTGTTATACGATGGAAAAACTCTTGTACATATATCGTATTTTATGCTTCTGGCGTTGACTTCTTAGGCCCTAACTATTCGATCTGGTAGAGCAACGCCCTAGGGTGAAGGCTAGGTTGGCCGGAACGTAGAAACGACCATTACCTTCACACTGCTTGCAATTATACATTTTATACGATGGAAAAACTGTGGTACTTATGTTGTATTTTATTCTTCTGGCGTTGAGTTCTAAGTCCATAGCTATGCGATCTGGTGGAGCAACGCCCTAGAGTGAAGCCTAGGTTACCCGGAACATAGAAATGACCAGTACTTTCACACTGGTTGCCGCTTTCCTGTTATGCGATGGAAAAACTGTTGCATTTTTATTGTATTTTATACTTCTGGCGTTGTATTCAAAGTCCCTAGCTATTCGATCTGGTGGGGCAACACACTGGAGTTAAGCCTAGGTTGTCCGGAACGTAGAAATGACCACAACATTCACACTGTTTGCAACCATTCATTTTATACGATGGAAAAGCTGTTGTATTTATATAGTATTTTATGCTTCTGGATTTGACTTCTACGGCCGTAGCTATTCGGTGTGGTGGAGCAACGCCCAAGAGTGAAACCTAGGTTGCCCGGAACGTAGAAATGACCATTACTTTCACACTGGTTGCAAATATACATTTATACGATGGAAAAACTGTTGTATTTTTATTGTATTTTATGCTTCTGGCGTTGACTTCTATGTCCCTAGCTATTCGATCTGGTGGAGCAGCGCTCTACAGCGAAAGCTAGGTTGCCCGGAACGTAGAAGTGACCTTTACTTTCACACTGTTTGCAAATATAAATTATATACGATGGGAAAGCTGTTGTATTTATATTGTATTTTATGCTTCTGGCGTTGACTTCTTAGGCCCTAACTATTCGATCAGGTGGAACAATGCCCTAGAGTGAAGCCTAGGTTGCCCGGAACGTAGAAATGACCATAACTTTCACACTGGTTGCAATTATTCGTTTTATACAATGGAAAAACTGTTCTATTTATTTTGTATTTTATGCTTCGAGCGTTGACTTCTAAGGCCCTAACTATTCGATCTGGTTTAGCAACGCTCTAGAGTGAAGCCTAGGTTATCCAGAACGTAGAAATGACCATTACCTTCACACTGCTTGCAATTATACATTTTATACGATGGAAAAACTGCTGTACATATGTTGTATTTTATTCTTCTGGCGTTGAATTCCAAGTCCCTAGCTATTCGATCTGGTGGAGCAACGCCCTAGAGTGAAGCCTAGGTTGCCCGGAACGTAGAAATGACCATAACTTTCACACTGGTTGCAATCATTCGTTTTATACAATGGAAAAACTGTTCTTTTTATTTTGTATTTTATGCTTCGGTCGTTGACATCTAAGGCCCTAACTATTCGATCTGGTGAAGCAACGCTCTAGAGTGAAGCCTAGGTTGCCGGAACGTAGAAATGACCATTACACTCACACTGCTTGCAATTATACATTTTATGCGATGGAAGAACTGTTGTAATTATGTTGTATTTTATTCTTCTGGCGTTGAATTCTAAGTCCCTAGCTATTCGATCTGGTGGTGCAATGCCCTAGAGTGAAGCCTAGGTTACCCGGAACATGGAAATGACCAGTACTTTCACACTTGTTGCAGCTTTCCTGTTATACGATGGAAAAACTGTTGCATTTTTATTGTATTTTACGCTTCTGGCGTTGTATTGAAAGTCCCTAACTATTCGATCTGGTGGAGCAACGCCCTACACTTAAGCCTAGGTTGCCCGGAACGTAGAAATGACCTTTACTTTCACACTGTTTGCAAATATACATTATATACGATGGTAAAGCTGTTGCATTTATATTGTATTTTATGCTTCTGGCGTTGTTTTCTTAGGCCCTAACTATTCGATCTGATGGAACAACGACCTAGACTGAAGCCTAGGTTGCCCGGAACGTATAAATGACCATAACTTTCACACTGGTTGCAATTATTCGTTTTATACAATGGAAAAACTGTTCTATTTATTTTGTATTTAATGCTTCGGGCGTTGACATCTAAGGCCCTCCTAACTATTCGATCTGGTGGAGCAACGCTCTAGAGTGAAGCCTAGGTTGCCCGGAACGTAGAAACGACCATTACCTTCACACTGCTTGCAATTATACATTTTATACGATGGAAAAACTGTGGTACTGATGTTGTATTTTATTCTTCTGGCGTTGAATTCTAAGTCCATAGCTATTCGATCTGGTGGAGCAACGCCCTAGAGTGAAGCCTCGGTAACCCGGAACATAGAAATGACCAGTACTTTCACACTGGTTGCCGCTTTCCTGTTATAAGATGGAAAAACTGTTGCATTTTTATTGTATTTTATACTTCTGGCGTTGTATTCAAAGTCCCTAGCTATTCGATCTGATGGGGCAACACACTGGAGTTAAGCCTAGGTTGTCCGGAACGTAGAAATGACCACAACATTCACACTGTTTGCAACCATTCATTTTATACGATGGAAAAGCTGTTGTATTTATATAGTATTTTATGCTTCTGGATTTGACTTCTACGGCCGTAGCTATTCGGTGTGGTGGAGCAACGACCAAGAGTGAAACCTAGGTTGCCCGGAACGTAGAAATGACCATTACTTTCACACTGGTTGCAAATATACATTTATACGATGGAAAAACTGTTGTATTTTTATTGTATTTTATGCTTCTGGCGTTGACTTCTATGTCCCTAGCTATTCGATCTGGTGGAGCAGCGCTCTACAGCGAAAGCTAGGTTGCCGGGAACGTAGAAGTGACCTTTACTTTCACACTGGTTGCAAATATACATTATATACGATGGGATAGCTGTTGTATTTATATTGTATTTTATGCTTCTGGTGTTGACTTCTTAGGCCCTAACTATTCGATCTGGTGGAACAATGCCCTAGAGTGAAGCCTAGGTTGCCCGGAACGTAGAAATGACCATAACTTTCACACTGGTTGCAATTATTCGTTTTATACAATGGAAAAACTGTTCTATTTATTTTGTATTTTATGCTTCGAGCGTTGACTTCTAAGGCCCTAACTATTCGATCTGGTTTAGCAACGCTCTAGAGTGAAGCCTAGGTTATCCAGAACGTAGAAATGACCATTACCTTCACACTGCTTGCAATTATACATTTTATACGATGGAAAAACTGCTGTACATATGTTGTATTTTATTCTTCTGGCGTTGAATTCCAAGTCCCTAGCTATTCGATCTGGTGGAGCAACGCCCTAGAGTGAAGCCTAGGTTGCCCGGAACGTAGAAATGACCATAACTTTCACACTGGTTGCAATCATTCGTTTTATACAATGGAAAAACTGTTCTTTTTATTTTGTATTTTATGCTTCGGTCGTTGACATCTAAGGCCCTAACTATTCGATCTGGTGAAGCAACGCTCTAGAGTGAAGCCTAGGTTGCCGGAACGTAGAAATGACCATTACACTCACACTGCTTGCAATTATACATTTTATGCGATGGAAGAACTGTTGTAATTATGTTGTATTTTATTCTTCTGGCGTTGAATTCTAAGTCCCTAGCTATTCGATCTGGTGGTGCAATGCCCTAGAGTGAAGCCTAGGTTACCCGGAACATGGAAATGACCAGTACTTTCACACTTGTTGCAGCTTTCCTGTTATACGATGGAAAAACTGTTGCATTTTTATTGTATTTTACGCTTCTGGCGTTGTATTGAAAGTCCCTAACTATTCGATCTGGTGGAGCAACGCCCTACAGTTAAGCCTAGGTTGCCCGGAACGTAGAAATGACCTTTACTTTCACACTGTTTGCAAATATACATTATATACGATGGTAAAGCTGTTGCATTTATATTGTATTTTATGCTTCTGGCGTTGTTTTCTTAGGCCCTAACTATTCGATCTGATGGAACAACGACCTAGACTGAAGCCTAGGTTGCCCGGAACGTATAAATGACCATAACTTTCACACTGGTTGCAATTATTCGTTTTATACAATGGAAAAACTGTTCTATTTATTTTGTATTTAATGCTTCGTGCGTTGACATCTAAGGCCCTCCTAACTATTCGATCTGGTGGAGCAACGCTCTAGAGTGAAGCCTAGGTTGCCCGGAACGTAGAAACGACCATTACCTTCACACTGCTTGCAATTATACATTTTATACGATGGAAAAACTGTGGTACTGATGTTGTATTTTATTCTTCTGGCGTTGAATTCTAAGTCCATAGCTATTCGATCTGGTGGAGCAACGCCCTAGAGTGAAGCCTCGGTAACCCGGAACATAGAAATGACCAGTACTTTCACACTGGTTGCAGCTTTCCTGTTATACGATGGAAAAGCTGTTGCATTTTTATTGCGTTTTATGCTTCTGGCGTTGTGTTCAAAGTCCCTAACTATTCGATCTGGTGGAGCACCGCCCTGGAGTTAAGCCTAGGTTGCCCGGAACGTAGAAATGACCATCACTTTCACACTGGTTGAAATTATTCGTTTTATACGATGAAAAAACTGTTGTATTTTTATTTTATCTTTTACTTCTGGCATTGACTTCTAATGCCCTAGCTATTCGATCTCGTGGAGCTACGCCCTAGAGTCAAGTCTAGGTTGACCGGGACGTAGAAATGACCATTACTTTCACTCTGGTTGCAATTATTCATGCTATACGATGGAAAAACTGTTGTATCTTTATTGTATTTTATGCTTCGGGCGTTGACTTCTTAGGCCCTAACTATTGGATCCGGTGGAACAACGCCCTAGAGTGAAGCCTAGGTTGCCCGGAACGTAGAAATGACCATCATTTTCACACTGTTTGCAATTATTCCTGTTATACGATGGAAAAACTCTTGTACATATATCGTATTTTATGCTTCTGGCGTTGACTTCTTAGGCCCTAACTATTCGATCTGGTAGAGCAACGCCCTAGGGTGAAGGCTAGGTTGGCCGGAACGTAGAAGTGGCCATTACTTTCACACTGTTTGCAATTATTCATTTTATACGATGGAAAAGCTGTTGTACTTATGTCGTATTTTATACTTCTGGCGCTAAATTCTAAGTCCCTATCTATTCGATCTGGTGGAGCAACGAACTGGAATCAAGCTTAGGTTGCCCGGAACGTAGAAATGACCATAACTTACACACTGGTTGCAATTATCCCTTTTATACGATGGAAAAGCTGTGGTATTTTTATTGTACTTTATGCTTCTGACGTTAACTTCTTGGGCCCTAACTATTCGATCTGGTGGAGCAACGCCCTAGAGTGAAGCCTAGGTTGCCCGGAACGTAGAAATGGCTATTACTTTCACACTGGTTGCAAATATACCTTTTATACGATGGAAAAGCTGTTGCACTTTTATTGACCTTCATGCTTCTGGCGTTGACTTCTAAGGCCCTAGCTATTCGATCTGGCGGAGCAACGCCCTAGAGTAAAGTCTAGGTTACCCGGAATGTAGAAATGACCAGTACCTTCACACTGTTTGCAATTAGTCATTTTATACGATGGAAAAACTATTGTATTTTTATTGTATTTTATGCTTCGGGCGTTGACTTCTAAGGCTCTAACTATTCGATCTGGTGGAGCAACGACCTGGAGTCATGCCGAGGTTGCCCGGAACGTAGAAATGACCATAACTTTCACACTGGTTGCAATTATTCGTTTTATACAATGGAAAGACTGTTCTATTTATATTGCATTTTATGTATCTGGCATTCACTTCTAAGGCCCTAACTATTCGATGTGGTGGTGCAACGCCCTAGTGCGAAACCTAGGTTGTCCGGAACGTAGAAATGACAATTACTTTCACACTGGTTGCAATTATTCATGATATACGATGGAAAAACTGTAGTACATATATCGTGTTTGTGCTTCTGGCGTTGACTTCTTAGGCCCTAGCTATTCGATCTGGTGGATCAACGCCCTAGAGTGAAGCCTAGGTTGCCCGGAACGTAGAAATGACCATCACTTTCACACTTGTTGCAATTACTCCTGTTATACGATGGAAAAACTGTTATACTTTTATCGTATTTTATGCTTTGGGCATTGACTTCTATGGCCCTACCTCTTCGATCTGGTGGAGCAACGCCCTAGATTCAAGCCTAGATTGCCCCGAACGTAGATCTGACCATTACTTTCACACTGGTTGCAATTATTCGTTTTATACGACGGAAGAACTGTTGTATTTATATTGTATTTTATGCTTCGGGCGTTGACTTCTAAGGCCCTAACTATTCGATCTGGTGGAGCAACGCCCTAGAGTCAAGACTAGGTTGCCCGGAACGCAGAAATGACCGTTACTATCACAATGTTTGCAATTACTTATTCTATACGATGGAAAAACTGTTGTATTTATATAGTATTTTATGCTTCGGGCGTTGACTTCTAAGGCCCTATGTATTCGATCTGGTAGAGCGATGCTTCAGAGTTAAGTCTAGGATGCGCGGAACGTAGAAGTGACCACGACTTTCACACTGGTTGCAATTATTCGTGATATACGATGGAAAAACTGTTGTACATATATCGTATTTTATGCTTCTGGCGTTGACTTCTTAGGCCCTAACTATTCGATCTGGTAGAGCAACGCCCTAGGGTGAGGCCTAGGTTGCCCGGACCGTAGGAGTGGCCATTACTTTCACACTGGATGCAATCATTCGTTTTATACGATGGAAAAACTGTTGTACTTATGTTGTATTTTATACTTCTGGCGTTGAATTCCAAGTCCCTAGCTATTCGATCTGGTGGAGCAACGACCTGGAATCAAGCCTAGGTTGCCCGGAACGTAGAAATGACCATAACTTTCACACTGGTTGCAATTATCCCTTTTATACGATGGAAAAGCTGTTGTATTTTTATTGTACTTTATGCTTCTGACGTTAACTTCATGGGCCCTAACTATTCGATCTGGTGGAGCAACGCCCTGGAGTGAAGCCTAGGTTGCCCGGAACGTAGAAATGGCCATTACTTTCACACTGGTTGCAATTATCCCTTTTATACGATGGAAAAGCTGTTGCATTTTTATTGTCCTTTATGCTTCTGGCGTTGACTTCTAAGGCCCTAGCTGTTCGATATGGCGGAGCAACGCCCTACAGTGAAGCCTAGGTTACAGGGAATGTAGAAATGACCAGTACCTTCACACTGTTTGCAATTAGTCATTTTATACAATGGAAAAGCTGTTCTATTAATTTTGTATTTTATGCTTCGGACGTTGACTTGTAAGGCCCTAACTATTCGATCTGGTGGAGCAACGCCCTAGAGTGAAGCCTAGGTGGCCCGGAACGTGGAAATGACCATCACTTTCACACTGGCTGTAATTATTCCCGGTATGCGATGGAAAAATTGTTGCATTTATATTGTGTTTTATGCTTCTGGCGTTGACTTCTAAGGCCCTAGCTATTCGATCTGGCGGAGCAACGCCCTAGAGTGAAGCCTAGGTTGCCCGGAACGTAGAAATGACCATTACCTTCACACTGTTTGCAATTATTCATTTTATACGATGGAAAAACTGTTGTACTTATGTTGTATTTTATACTTCTGGCGTTGAATTCTAAGTCCCTAGCTATTCGATCTGGTGGAGCAACGACCTGGAATCTGGCCTAGGTTGCCCGGAACGTAGAAGTGGCCATTACTTTCACACTGGATGCAATTATTCGTTTTATACGATGGAAAAACTGTTGTATTTATTTTGTATTTGGTGCTTCTGGCGGTAACTTCTTAGGCCCTAACTATTGGATCTGGTGGAACAACGCCCTAGAGTGAAGCCTAGGTTGCCCGGAACGTAGAAATGACCATTACTTTCACACTGTTTGCAATTATTCATTTTATACGATGGAAAAACTGTTGTACTTATGTTGTATTTTATACTTCTGGCGTTGAATTCTAAGTCCCTAGCTATTCGATCTGGTGGAGCAACGACCTGGAATCAAGCCTAGGTAGCCCGGAACGTAGAAATGACCATAACTTTCACACTGGTTGCAATTATCCCTTTTATACGATGGAAAAGCTGTTGAATTTTTATTGTACTTTATGCTTCTGACGTTAACTTCATGGGCCCTAACTATTCGATCTGGTGGAGCAACGCCCTGGAGTGAAGCCATGGTGCCCGGAACGTAGAAATGGCCATTACTTTCACACTGGTTGCAATTATCCCATTTATACGATGGAAAAGCTGTTGCATTTTTATTGTCCTTTATGCTTCTGGCGTTGACTTCTAAGGCCCTAGCTATTCGATATTGCGGAGCAACGCCCTACAGTGAAGCCTAGGTTACAGGGAATGTAGAAATGACCAGTACCTTCACACTGTTTGCAATTAGTCATTTTATACAATGGAAAAGCTGTTCTATTAATTTAGTATTTTATGCTTCGGACGTTGACCTCTAAGGCCCTAACTATTCGATCTGGTAGAGCAACGCCCTAGGGTGAAGTCTATGTTGCCCGGAACGTAGAAGTGGCCATTACTTTCACACTGGTTGCAATTATCCCTTTTATACGATGGAAAAGCTGTTGCATTTTTATTGTCCTTTATGCTTCTGGCGTTGACTTCTAAGGCCCTAGCTATTCGATATGGTGGATCAACGCCCTAGAATGAAGCCTAGGTTGACGGGAGCGTAGAAATGGCCATTACCTTCACAGTGTTTGGAATTATTCCTGTTATACGATGGAAAAACTGTTGGGTTTTTATTGTATTTTATGCTTCTGGCGTTGACTTCTAAGACCGTAGCTATTCGATGTGGTGGAGCAACGCCCTAGAGTGAAGCCTATGTTGCACGAAACGTAGAAACGGCCATAACTTTCACACTGTTTGCAATTACTCCTGTTATACGATGGAAAAACTGTTGTATTTATATTGTATTTTATGCTTCGGCCGTTGACTCCTAAGGCCCTAACTATTCGATCTGGTGGAGCAACGCCCTAGAGTCAAGAGTAGGTTGCCCGGAACGCAGAAATGACCATTACCTTCACACTTGTTGCAATTACTCATTTTATACGATGGATAAACTGTTATAGCTTTATCGTATTTTATGCTTCGGGCGTTGACTTCTTAGGCCCAAACTATTGGATCCGGTGGAACAACGCCCTAGAGTGAAGCCTAGGTTGCCCGGAACGTAGAAATGACCATCATTTTCACACTGTTTGCAATTATTCCTGTTATACGATGGAAAAACTGTTGTACATATATCGTATTTTATGCTTCTGGCGTTGACTTCTTAGGCCCTAGCTATTCGATCTGGTAGAGCAACGCCCTAGGGTGAAGCCTAGGTTGGCCGGAACGTAGAAGTGGCCATTACTTTCACACTGTTTGCAATTATTCATTTTATACGATGGAAAAGCTGTTGTACTTATGTCGTATTTTATACTTCTGGCGTTAAATTCTAAGTCCCTAGCTATTCGATCTGGTGGAGCAACGAACTGGAATCAAGCCTAGGTCGCCGGGAACGTAGAAATGACCATAACTTACACACTGGTTGCAATTATCCCTTTTATACGATGGAAAAGCTGTGGTATTTTTATTGTACTTTATGCTTCTGACGTTAACTTCTTGGGCCCTAACTATTCGATCTGGTGGAGCAACGCCCTAGAGTGAAGCCTAGGTTGCCCGGAACGTAGAAATGGCCATTACTTTCACACTGGCTGCAATTATCCCTTTTATACGATGGAAAAGCTGTTGCATTTTTATTGACCTTCATGCTTCTGGCGTTGACTTCTAAGGCCCTAGCTATTCGATCTGGCGGAGCAACGCCCTAGAGTGAAGTCTAGGTTACCCGGAATGTAGAAATGACCAGTACATTCACACTGTTTGCAATTAGTCATTTTATACGATGGAAAAACTATTGTATTTTTATTGTATTTTATGCTTCGGGCGTTGACTTCTAAGTCTCTAACTATTCGATCTGGTGGAGCAACGACCTGGAGTCAAGCCGAGGTTGCCCGGAACGTAGAAATGACCATAACTTTCACACTGGTTGCAATTATTCGTTTTATACAATGGAAAGACTGTTCTATTTATATTGTATTTTATGTATCTGGCATTCACTTCTAAGGCCCTAACTATTCGATGTGGTGGTGCAACGCCCTAGTGCGAAACCTAGGTTGTCCGGAACGTAGAAATGACAATTACTTTCACTCTGGTTGCAATTATTCGTGATATACGATGGAAAAACTGTTGTACATATATCGTGTTTGTGCTTCTGGCGTTGACTTCTTGGGCCCTAGCTATTACATCTGGTGGAACAACGCCCTAGAGTGAAGCCTAGGTTGCCCGGAACGTAGAAATGACCATCACTTTTACACTGGTTGCAATTATTCGTTTTATACGTTGGAAAAACTGTTGTATTTAGTTTGTATTTGGTGCTTCTGGCGTTGACTTCTTAGGCCCTAACTAATGGATCTGGTGGAACAACGCCCTAGAGTGAAGCCTAGGTGGCCCGGAACGTGGAAATGACCATCACTTTCACACTGGTTGCAATTATTCTCGGTATACGATGGAAAAATTGTTGCATTTATATTGTATTTTATGCTTCTGGCGTTGACTTTTAAGGCCCTAACTATTCGATGTGGTGGAGCAACGCCCTAGAGTGAAGCCTAGGTTGACGGGAGCGTAGAAATGGCCATTACCTTCACAGTGTTTGTAATTATTCCTGTTATACGATGGAAAAACTGTTGGATTTTTATTGTATTTTATGCTTCTGGCGTTGACTTCTAAGGCCGTAGCTATTCGATGTGGTGGAGCAACGCCCTAGAGTGACGCCTATGTTGCACCAAACGTAGAAATGGCCATAACTTTCACACTGTTTGCAATTACTCCTGTTATACGATGGAAAAACTGTAGTATTTATATTGTATTTTATGCTTCGGGCGTTGACTTCTAAGGCCCTAACTATTCGATCTGGTGGAGCAACGCCCTAGAGTCAAGAGTAGGTTGCCCGGAACGCAGAAATGACCATTACCTTCACACTTGTTGCAATTACTCATTTTATACGATGGAAAAACTGTTATATCTTTATCATATTTTATGCTTCGGGCGTTGACTTCTATGGCCCTACCTCTTCGATCTGGTGGAGCAACGCCCTAGAGTCAAGCCTAGATTGCCCGGAACGTAGATATGACCGTTACTTTCACACTGGTTGCAATTATTCGTTTTATGCGATGGAAAAACGGTTGTATTTATTTTGTATTTTATGCTTCGGGCGTTGACTTCTAAGGCCCTACCTTTTCGATCTGGTGGAGCAACGCTCTAGATACAAGCCTAGATTGCCCGGAACGTAGATATGACCATTACTTTCACACTGGATGCAATTATTCGTTTTATACGATGGGAGAACTGTTGTATTTATTTTGTATTTGGTTCTTCTGGCGGTGACTTCTTAGGCCCTAACTATTGGATCTGGTGGACCGACGCCCTAGAGTGAAGCCTAGGTTGCCCGGAACGTGGAAATGACCATCACTTTCACACTGGTTGCAATTATTCCCGTTATACGATGGAAAAACTGTTGTACTTATTTTGTATTTGGTGCTTCTGGCGTTGACTTCTAAGGCCCTAACTATTGGATCTAGTGGACCAACGCCCTAGACTGAAGCGTAGGTTGCCAGGAACGTAGAAATGACCATCACTTTCACACTGTTTGCAATTATTCCTGTTATACGATGGAAAAACTGTTGTACATATATCGTATTTTATGCTTCTGGCGTTGACTTCTTAGGCCCTAACTATTCGATCTGGTAGAGCAACGCCCTAGGGTGAAGTCTATGTTGCCCGGAACGTAGAAGTGACCATTACTTTCACACTGGATGCAATTATTCGTTTTATACGATGGAAAAACTGTTGTATTTATGTTGTATTTTATGCTTCTGGCGTTGACTTCTAAGGCCCTAGCTATTCGATATGGCGGAGCAACGCCCTAGAGTGAAGCCTAGGTTACAGGGAATGTAGAAATGACCAGTACCTTCACACTGTTTGCAATTAGTCATTTTATACGATGGAAAAACTATTGTATCTTTATTGTATTTTATGTTTCGGGCGTTGACTTCTAAGGCCCTAACTATTCGATCTGGTGGAGCAACGACCTGGAGTCAAGCCGAGGTTGCCCGGAACGTAGAAATGACCATAACTTTCACACTGGTTGCAATTATTCGTTTTATACAATGGAAAGACTGTTCTTTTTATATTGTATTTTATGTATCTGGCATTCACTTCTAAGGCCCTAACTATTCGATGTGGTGGTGCAACGCCCTAGTGCGAAACCTAGGTTGTCCGGAACGTAGAAATGACAATTACTTTCACACTGGTTTCAATTATTCGTGATATACGATGGAAAAACTGTTGTACATATATCGTGTTTGTGCTTCTGGCGTTGACTTCTTAGGCCCTAACTAATGGATCTGGTGGACCAACGCCCTAGAGTGAAGCCTAGGTGGCCCGGAACGTGGAAATGACCATCACTTTCACACTGGTTGCAATTATTCCCGGTATACGATGGAAAAATTGTTGCATTTATATTGTGTTTTATGCTTCTGGCGTTGACTTTTAAGGCCCTAACTATTGGATGTGGTGGATCAACGCCCTAGAGTGAAGCCTAGGTTGACGGGAGCGTAGAAATGGCCATTACCTTCGCAGTGTTTGGAATTATTCCTGTTATACAATGGAAAAACTGTTGGATTTTTATTGTATTTTATGCTTCTGGCGTTGACTTCTAAGGCCGTAGCTATTCGATGTGGTGGAGCAACGCCCTAGAGTGAAACCTATGTTGCACGAAACGTAGAAACGGCCATAACTTTCACACTGTTTGCAATTACTCCTGTTATACGATGGAAAAACTGTTGTATTTATATTGTATTTTATGCTTCGGGCGTTGACTTCTAAGGCCCTAACTATTCGATCTGGTGGAGCAACGCCCTAGAGTCAAGAGTAGGTTGCCCGGAACGCAGAAATGACCATTACCTTCACACTTGTTGCAATTTCTCATTTTATACGATGGAAAAGCTGTTATATCTTTATCGTATTTTATGCTTCGGGCGTTGACTTCTATGGCCCTACCTCTTCGATCTGGTCGAGCAACGCCCTAGAGTCAAGCCTAGATTGCCCGGAACGTAGATATGACCGTTACTTTCACACTGGTTGCAATTATTCGTTTTATGCGATGGAAAAACGGTTGTATTTATTTTGTATTTTATGCTTCGGGCGTTGACTTCTAAGGCCCTACCTTTTCGATCTGGTGGAGCAACGCCCTAGACTGAAGCGGAGGTTGCCAGGAACGTAGAAATGACCATCACTTTCACACTGTTTGCAATTATTCCTGTTATACGATGGAAAAACTGTTGTACATATATCGTATTTTATGCTTCTGGCGTTGACTTCTTAGGCCCTAACTATTCGATCTGGTAGAGCAACGCCCTAGGGTGAAGTCTATGTTACCCGGAACGTAGAAGTGGCCATTACTTTCACACTGGATGCAATTATTCGTTTTATACGATGAAAAAACTGTTGTATTTATGTTGTATTTTATGCTTCTGGCGTTGACTTCTAAGGCCCTAGCTATTCGATCTGGCGGAGCAACGCCCTAGAGTGAAGCCTAGGTTGCCCGGAACGTAGAAATGACCATTACTTTCACACTGTTTGCAATTATTCATTTTATACGATGGAAAAACTCTTGTACTTATGTTGTATTTTATACTTCTGGCGTTGAATTCTAAGTCCCTTGCTATTCGATCTGGTGGAGCAACGACCTGGAATCAAGCCTAGGTTGCCCGGAACGTAGAAATGACCATAACTTTCACACTGGTTGCAATTATCCCTTTTATACGATGGAAAAGCTGTTGTATTTTTATTGTACTTTATGCTTCTGACGTTAACTTCATGGGCCCTAACTATTCGATCTGGTGCAGCAACGCCCTGGAGTGAAGCCTAGGTTGCCCGGAACGTAGAAATGGCCATTACTTTCACACTGGTTGCAATTATCCCTTTTACACGATGGAAAAGCTGTTGCATTTTTATTGTCCTTTATGCTTCTGGCGTTGACTTCTAAGGCCCTAGCTATTCGATATGGCGGAGCAACGCCCTAGAGTGAAGCCTAGGTTACAGGGAATGTAGAAATGACCAGTACCTTCACACTGTTTGCAATTAGTCATTTTATACAATGGAAAAGCTGTTCTATTAATTGTGTATTTTATGCTTCGGACGTTGACTTCTAAGGCCCTAACTATTCGATCTGGTGGAGCAACGCCCTAGAGTGAAGCCTAGGTTGCCAGGAACGTAGAAATAACCATCACTTTCACACTGTTTGGAATTATTCCTGTTATACGATGGAAAACTGTTGGATTTTTATTGTATTTTATGCTTCTGGCGTTGACTTCTAAGGCCGTAGCTATTCGATGTGGTGGAGCAACGCCCTAGAGTGAAGCCTAGGTTGCCGGGAACGTAGAAATGGCCATTACTTTCACACTGGTTGCTATTATCCCTTTTATACGATGGAAAAGCTGTTGCACTTTTATTGTCCTTTATGCTTCTGGCGTTGACTTCTAAGGCCCTAGCTATTCGATGTGGTGGAGCAACGCCCTAGAGTGAAACCTATGTTGCACGAAACGTAGAAACGGCCATAACTTTCACACTGTTTGCAATTAGTCATTTTATACGATGGAAACACTATTGTATCTTTATTGTATTTTATGTTTCGGGCGTTGACTTCTAAGGCCCTAACTATTCGATCTGGTGGAGCAACGACCTGGAGTCAAGCCGAGGTTGCCCGGAACGTAGAAATGACCATCACTTTCACACTGGTTGCAATTATCCCTTTTATACGATGGAAAAACTGTTGTACTTATGTTGTATTTTATACTTCTGGCGTTGAATTCTAAGTCCCTAGCAATTCGATCTGGTGGAGCAACGACCTGGAATCAAGCCTAGGTTGCCCGGAACGTAGAAATGACCATAACTTTCACACTGGTTGCAATTATCCCTTTTATACGATGGAAAAGCTGTTGTATTTTTATTGTACTTTATGCTTCTGACGTTAACTTCATGGGCCCTAACTATTCGATCTGGTGCAGCAACGCCCTGGAGTGAAGCCTAGGTTGCCCGGAACGTAGAAATGGCCATTACTTTCACACTGGTTGCTATTATCCCTTTTATACGATGGAAAAGCTGTTGCACTTTTATTGTCCTTTATGCTTCTGGCGTTGACTTCTAAGGCCCTAGCTATTCGATATGGCGGAGCAACGCCCTAGAGTGAAGCCTAGCATACAGGGAATGTAGAAATGACCAGTACCTTCACACTGTTTGCAATTAGTCATTTTATACGATGGAAAAACTATTGTATCTTTATTGTATTTTATGTTTCGGGCGTTGACTTCTAAGGCCCTAACTATTCGATCTGGTGGAGCAACGACCTGGAGTCAAGCCGAGGTTGCCCGGAACGTAGAAATGACCATAACTTTCACACTGGATGCAATTATTCGTTTTATACAATGGAAAGACTGTTCTTTTCATATTGTATTTTATGGCATCTGACATTCACTTCTAAGTCCCTAGCTATTCGATCTGGTGGAGCAACGACCTGGAATCAAGCCTAGGTTGCCCGGAACGTAGAAATGACCATAACTTTCACACTGGTTGCAATTATCCCTTTTATACGATGGAAAAGCTGTTGTATTTTTATTGTACTTTATGCTTCTGACGTTAACTTCATGGGCCCTAACTATTCGATCTGGTGCAGCAACGCCCTGGAGTGAAGCCTAGGTTGCCCGGAACGTAGAAATGGCCATTACTTTCACACTGGTTGCAATTATCCCTTTTACACGATGGAAAAGCTGTTGCATTTTTATTGTCCTTTATGCTTCTGGCGTTGACTTCTAAGGCCCTAGCTATTCGATATGGCGGAGCAACGCCCTAGAGTGAAGCCTAGGTTACAGGGAATGTAGAAATGACCAGTACCTTCACACTGTTTGCAATTAGTCATTTTATACAATGGAAAAGCTGTTCTATTAATTGTGTATTTTATGCTTCGGACGTTGACTTCTAAGGCCCTAACTATTCGATCTGGTGGAGCAACGCCCTAGAGTGAAGCCTAGGTTGCCAGGAACGTAGAAATAACCATCACTTTCACACTGTTTGGAATTATTCCTGTTATACGATGGAAAACTGTTGGATTTTTATTGTATTTTATGCTTCTGGCGTTGACTTCTAAGGCCGTAGCTATTCGATGTGGTGGAGCAACGCCCTAGAGTGAAGCCTAGGTTGCCGGGAACGTAGAAATGGCCATTACTTTCACACTGGTTGCTATTATCCCTTTTATACGATGGAAAAGCTGTTGCACTTTTATTGTCCTTTATGCTTCTGGCGTTGACTTCTAAGGCCCTAGCTATTCGATGTGGTGGAGCAACGCCCTAGAGTGAAACCTATGTTGCACGAAACGTAGAAACGGCCATAACTTTCACACTGTTTGCAATTAGTCATTTTATACGATGGAAACACTATTGTATCTTTATTGTATTTTATGTTTCGGGCGTAGACTTCTAAGGCCCTAACTATTCGATCTGGTGGAGCAACGACCTGGAGTCAAGCCGAGGTTGCCCGGAACGTAGAAATGACCATCACTTTCACACTGGTTGCAATTATCCCTTTTATACGATGGAAAAACTGTTGTACTTATGTTGTATTTTATACTTCTGGCGTTGAATTCTAAGTCCCTAGCAATTCGATCTGGTGGAGCAACGACCTGGAATCAAGCCTAGGT
Organism: Calliopsis andreniformis; assembly: GCF_051401765.1. Classification (NCBI taxonomy): domain Eukaryota; kingdom Metazoa; phylum Arthropoda; class Insecta; order Hymenoptera; family Andrenidae; genus Calliopsis; species Calliopsis andreniformis. Next base: position 12,408,211 of record NW_027480422.1, on the reverse strand, counting down.
TGCCCGGAACGTAGAAATGACCATAACTTTCACACTGGTTGCAATTATCCCTTTTATACGATGGAAAAGCTGTTGTATTTTTATTGTACTTTATGCTTCTGACGTTAACTTCATGGGCCCTAACTATTCGATCTGGTGCAGCAACGCCCTGGAGTGAAGCCTAGGTTGCCCGGAACGTAGAAATGGCCATTACTTTCACACTGGTTGCTATTATCCCTTTTATACGATGGAAAAGCTGTTGCACTTTTATTGTCCTTTATGCTTCTGGCGTTGACTTCTAAGGCCCTAGCTATTCGATATGGCGGAGCAACGCCCTAGAGTGAAGCCTAGCATACAGGGAATGTAGAAATGACCAGTACCTTCACACTGTTTGCAATTAGTCATTTTATACGATGGAAAAACTATTGTATCTTTATTGTATTTTATGTTTCGGGCGTTGACTTCTAAGGCCCTAACTATTCGATCTGGTGGAGCAACGACCTGGAGTCAAGCCGAGGTTGCCCGGAACGTAGAAATGACCATAACTTTCACACTGGATGCAATTATTCGTTTTATACAATGGAAAGACTGTTCTTTTCATATTGTATTTTATGGCATCTGACATTCACTTCTAAGGCCCTAACTATTCGATGTGGTGGAGCAACGCCCTAGAGTGAAGCCTAGGTTGCACGAAACGTAGAAATGACCATAACTTTCACACTGGATGCAATTATCCGTTTTATGCGATGGAAAAACTGTTGTATTTATTTTGTATTTGGTGCTTCTGGCGGTGACTTCTTAGGCCCTAACTATTTGATCTGGTGGAGGACCGCCCTGTAGTGATGCCTAGGTTGCCCGGAACGTAGAAAAGACCTTTACTTTCACACCGTTTGCAAATATACATTATATACGATAGAAAAACTGTTGTATTTATTTTGTATTTTATGATTCTGGCACTGACTTCATAGGGCCTAACTATTGGATCTGGTGGAGCAACGGCCACGGGTGAAGCCTATGTTGCGCGGAACGTAGAAATGACCACAACTTTCAAACTGGTTTCAATTATTTGTTTTATAGAATGGAAAAACTGTTCTAGTTATTCTGTATTTTATGCTTCGGGCGTTGACTTCTTAGGCCCTAACTGCTGGATGTGGTGGACCAACGCCCTAGAGTGAAGCCTAGGTTGCCCGGAATGTAGAAATGACCATTACCTTCACACTGTTTGCGATTATTCATTTTATACGATGGTAAAACTGTTGCACATATATCGTATTTTATGCTTCTGGCGTTGTCTTCATAGGCCCTAACTATTCGATCAGGTGGAGCAACGCCCTAGGGTGAAGCCTAGGTTGCCCGGAACGTAGAAATGAACATACCTTTCATACTGGTTGCAATTATTCGTTTTATACGTTGGAAAAGCTGTTGTATTTATTTTGTATGTGGTGCTTCTGGCGTTAAATTCTAAGTCCCTAACCATTCGATCTGGTGGACCAACGCCCTAGACTGAAGCGGAGGTTGCCAGGAACGTAGAAATGACCATCACTTTCACACTGTTTCCAATTATTCCTGTTATACGATGGAAAAACTGTTGTACATATATCGTATTTTATGCTTCTGGCGTTGACTTCTTAGGCCCTAACTATTCGATCTGGTAGAGCAACGCCCTAGGGTGAAGTCTATGTTGCCCGGAACGTAGAAGTGGCCATTACTTTCACACTGGATGCAATTATTCGTTTTATACGATGGAAAAACTGTTGTATTTATGTTGTATTTGATGCTTCTGGCGTTGACTTCTAAGGCCCTAGCTATTCGATCTGGCGGAGCAACGCCCTAGAGTGAAGCCTAGGTTGCCCGGAACGTAGAAATGACCATTACTTTCACACTGTTTGCAATTATTCATTTTATACGATGGAAAAACTGTTGAACTTATGTTGTATTTTATACTTCTGGCGTTGAATTCTAAGTCCCTAGCAATTCGATCTGGTGGAGCCACGACCTGGAATCAAGCCTAGGTTGCCCGGAACGTAGAAATGACCATAACTTTCACACTGGTTGCAATTATCCCTTTTATACGATGGAAAAGCTGTTGTATTTTTATTGTACTTTATGCTTCTGACGTTAACTTCATGGGCCCTAACTATTCGATCTGGTGCAGCAACGCCCTGGAGTGAAGCCTAGGTTGCCCGGAACGTAGAAATGGCCATTACTTTCACACTGGTTGCAATTATCCCTTTTATACGATGGAAAATCTGTTGCATTTTTATTGTCCTTTATGTTTCTGGCGTTGACTTCTAAGGCCCTAGCTATTCGATATGGCGGAGCAACGCCCTAGAGTGAAGCCTAGGTTACTGGGAATGTAGAAATGACCAGTACCTTCACACTGTTTGCAATTAGTCATTTTATACAATGGAAAAGCTGTTCTATTAATTTTGTATTTTATGCATCGGACGTTGACTTCTAAGGCCCTAACTATTCGATCTGGTGGAGCAACGCCCTAGAGTGAAGCATAGGTTGCCCGGAACGTAGGTATGACCATAACTTTCACACTGGTTGCAATTATTCGTTTCATACGATCGAAAGACTGTTGTATCTATATTGTATTTTATGTTTCTGGCGTTGACGTCTAAGGCCCTAACTATTCGATCTGATGGAGCAACGCCCTAGCGTGAAGCCTAGGTTGCCAGGAACGTAGAAATGACCATCACTTTCACACTGGATGCAATTATTCGTTTTATACAATGGAAAGACTGTTCTTTTCATATTGTATTTTATGGCATCTGACATTCACTTCTAAGGCCCTAACTATTCGATGTGGTGGAGCAACGCCCTAGAGTGAAGCCTAGGTTGCACGAAACGTAGAAATGACCATAACTTTCACACTGGATGCAATTATCCGTTTTATGCGATGGAAAAACTGTTGTATTTATTTTGTATTTGGTGCTTCTGGCGGTGACTTCTTAGGCCCTCACTATTTGATCTGGTGGAGGACCGCCCTGTAGTGATGCCTAGGTTGCCCGGAACGTAGAAAAGACCTTTACTTTCACACCGTTTGCAAATATACATTATATACGATAGAAAAACTGTTGTATTTATTTTGTATTTTATGATTCTGGCACTGACTTCATAGGGCCTAACTATTGGATCTGGTGGAGCAACGGCCACGGGTGAAGCCTATGTTGCGCGGAACGTAGAAATGACCACAACTTTCAAACTGGTTTCAATTATTTGTTTTATAGAATGGAAAAACTGTTCTAGTTATTCTGTATTTTATGCTTCGGGCGTTGACTTCTTAGGCCCTAACTGCTGGATGTGGTGGACCAACGCCCTAGAGTGAAGCCTAGGTTGCCCGGAATGTAGAAATGACCATTACCTTCACACTGTTTGCGATTATTCGTTTCATACGATGGAAAGACTGTTGTATCTATATTGTATTTTATGTTTCTGGCGTTGACTTCTAAGGCCGTAGCTATTCGATGTGGTGGAGCAACGCCCTAGAGTGAAACCTATGTTGCACGAAACGTAGAAACGGCCATAACTTTCACACTGTTTGCAATTACTCCTGTTATACGTTGGAAAAACTGTTGTATTTATATTGTATTTTATGCTTCGGGCGTTGACTTCTAAGGCCCTAACTATTCGATCTGGTGGAGCAACGCCCTAGAGTCAAGAGTAGGTTGCCCGGAACGCAGAAATGACCATTACCTTCACACTTGTTGCAATTACTCATTTTATACGATGGAAAAACTGTTATATCTTTATCGTATTTTATGCTTCGGGCGTTGACTTCTATGGCCCTACCTCTTCGATCTGGTGGAGCAACGCCCTAGAGTCAAGCCTAGATTGCCCGGAACGTAGATATGACCGTTACTTTCACACTGGTTGCAATTATTCGTTTTATGCGATGGAAAAACGGTTGTATTTATTTTGTATTTTATGCTTCGGGCGTTGACTTCTAAGGCCCTACCTTTTCGATCTGGTGGAGCAACGCCCTAGAGTCAAGCCTAGATTGCCCGGAACGTAGATATGACCATTACTTTCACACTGGATGCAATTATTCGTTTTATACGATGGAAGAACTGTTGTATTTATTTTGTATTTGGTTCTTCTGGCGGTGACTTCTTAGGCCCTAACTATTGGATCTGGTGGACCGACGCCCTAGAGTGAAGCCTAGGTTGCCCGGAAAGTGGAAATGACCATCACTTTCACACTGCTTGCAATTATTCCCGTTATACGATGGAAAAACTGTTGTATTTATATTGTATTTTATGCTTCTGGAGTTGACTTTTAAGGCCCTAACTATTCGATGTGGTGGAGCAACGCCCTAGAGTGAAGCCTAGGTTGACGGGAGCGGAGAAATGACCATTACCTTCACACTGTTTGGAATTATTCCTGTTATACGATGGAAAACTGTTGGATTTTTATTGTATTTTATGCTTCTGGCGTTGACTTTTAAGGCCGTAGCTATTCGATGTGGTGGAGCAACGCCCTAGAGTGAAGCCTAGGTTGCACGAAACGTAGAAATGACCATAACTTTCACACTGGATGCAATTATCCGTTTTATGCGATGGAAAAACTGTTGTATTTATTTTGTATTTGGTGCTTCTGGCGGTGACTTCTTAGGCCCTAACTATTTGATCTGGTGGAGGACCGCCCTGTAGTGATGCCTAGGTTGCCCGGAACGTAGAAAATACCATTACCTTCACACTGGTTGCAATTATTCCTGTTATACGATGGAAAAACTGTTGCATCTTTATTGCATTTCATGCTTCGGGCGCTGACTTCTAAGGCACTAACTTTTCGATCTGGTGCAGCACCGCCCTGTAGTGAAGCCTAGGTTGCCCGGAACGTAGAAATGACCGGTACTTTCACACTGGTTGCAGTTATTCCAGTTATATGATGGAAAATCTGTTGCATTTTTATTGTATTTTATGCTTCTGTCGTTGAATTCTAAGTCCCTAACTATGCGATCTGGTGGAGAAACGCCCTACAGCTAAGCCTAGGTTGCCCGGAACGTAGAAAAGACCTTTACTTTCACACCGCTTGCAAATATACATTATATACGATAGAAAAACTGTTGTATTTATTTTGTATTTTATGCTTCTGGCACTGACTTCATAGGGCCTAACTATTGGATCTGGTGGAGCAACGGCCACGGGTGAAGCCTAGGTTGCGCGGAACGTAGAAATGACCACAACTTTCAAACTGGTTTCAATTATTTGTTTTATACAATGGAAAAACTGTTCTAGTTATTCTGTATTTTATGCTTCGGGCGTTGACTTCTTAGGCCCTAACTGCTGGATGTGGTGGACCAACGCCCTAGAGTGAAGCCTAGGTTGCCCGGAATGTAGAAATGACCATTACCTTCACACTGTTTGCGATTATTCATTTTATACGATGGTAAAACTGTTGCACATATATCGTATTTTATGCTTCTGGCGTTGTCTTCATAGGCCCTAACTATTCGATCAGGTGGAGCACCGCCCTGTAGTGAAGCCTAGGCTGCCCGGAACGTAGAAATGACCGTTACTTTCACACTGTTTGCAAATATACATTATATACGATGGAAAAGCTGTTGTATTTATATTGTATTTTATGCTTCTGGCGTTGACTTCTTAGGCCCTAACTATTTGATCTGGTGGAGCACCGCCCGGTAGTGAAGCCTAGGTTGCCCGGAACGTAGAAAAGACCATTACCTTCACACTGGTTGCAATTATTCCTGTTTTACGAAGCAAAAACGGTTGCATCTTTATTGTATTTTATATTTCGGGCGCAGACTTCTAAGGCACTAACTATTCGATCTGGTGGAGCACCGCCCTGTAGTGAAGCCTAGGCTGCCCGGAACGTAGAAATGACCATAACTTTCACACTGGTTGCAATTATCCCTTTTATACGATGGAAAAGCTGTTGTATTTTTATTGTACTTTATGCTTCTGACGTTAACTTCATGGGCCCTAACTATTCGATCTGGTGCAGCAACGCCCTGGAGTGAAGCCTAGGTTGCCCGGAACGTAGAAATGGCCATTACTTTCACACTGGTTGCAATTATCCCTTTTATACGATGGAAAAGCTGTTGCATTTTTATTGTCCTTTATGCTTCTGGCGTTGACTTCTAAGGCCCTAGCTATTCGATATGGCGGAGCAACGCCCTAGAGTGAAGCCTAGGTTACAGGGAATGTAGAAATGACCAGTACCTTCACACTGTTTGCAATTAGTCATTTTATACGATGGAAAAACTATTGTATCTTTATTGTATTTTATGTTTCGGGCGTTGACTTCTAAGGCCCTAACTATTCGATCTGGTGGAGCAACGACCTGGAGTCAAGCCGAGGTTGCCCGGAACGTAGAAATGACCATAACTTTCACACTGGTTGCAATTATTCGTTTTATACAATGGAAAGACTGTTCTTTTTATATTGTATTTTATGTATCTGGCATTCACTTCTAAGGCCCTAACTATTCGATGTGTTGGTGCAACGCCCTAGTGCGAAACCTAGGTTGTCCGGAACGTAGAAATGACAATTACTTTCACACTGGTTTCAATTATTCGTGATATACGATGGAAAAACTGTTGTACATATATCGTGTTTGTGCTTCTGGCGTTGACTTCTTAGGCCCTAGCTATTCGATCTGGTCGAACAATGCCCTAGATTCAAGCCCAGATTGCCCGGAACGTAGATGTGACCATTACTTTCACACTGGTTGCAATTATTCGTTTTATACTTTGGAAAAACTGTTGTATTTAGTTTGTATTTGGTGCTTCTGGCGTTGACTTCTTAGGCCCTAACTAATGGATCTGGTGGACCAACGCCCTAGAGTGAAGCCTAGGTGGCCCGGAACGTGGAAATGACCATCACTTTCGCACTGGTTGCAATTATTCCCGGTATACGATGGAAAAATTGTTGCATTTATATTGTGTTTTATGCTTCTGGCGTTGACTTTTAAGGCCCTAACTATTGGATGTGGTGGATCAACGCCCTAGAGTGAAGCCTAGGTTGACGGGAGCGTAGAAATGGCCATTACCTTCACAGTGTTTGGAATTATTCCTGTTATACGATGGAAAAACTGTTGGATTTTTATTGTATTTTATGCTTGTGGCGTTGACTTCTAAGGCCGTAGCTAATCGATGTGGTGGAGCAACGCCCTAGAGTGAAGCCTAGGTTGCACGAAACGTAGAAATGACCATAACTTTCACACTGGATGCAATTATCCGTTTTATGCGATGGAAAAACTGTTGTATTTATTTTGTATTTGGTGCTTCTGGCGGTGACTTCTTAGGCCCTAACTATTTGATCTGGTGGAGGACCGCCCTGTAGTGATGCCTAGGTTGCCCGGAACGTAGAAAAGACCATTACCTTCACACTGGTTGCAATTATTCCTGTTATACGATGGAAAAACTGTTGCATCTTTATTGCATTTCATGCATCGGGCGCTGACTTCTAAGGCACTAACTTTTCGATCTGGTGCAGCACCGCCCTGTAGTGAAACCTAGGTTGCCCGGAACGTAGAAATGACCGGCACTTTCACACTGGTTGCAGTTATTCCAGTTATATGATGGAAAATCTGTTGCATTTTTATTGTATTTTATGCTTCTGTCGTTGAATTCTAAGTCCCTAACTATGCGATCTGGTGGAGAAACGCCCTACAGCTAAGCCTAGGTTGCCCGGAACGTAGAAAAGACCTTTACTTTCACACCGTTTGCAAATATACATTATATACGATAGAAAAACTGTTGTATTTATTTTGTATTTTATGCTTCTGGCACTGACTTCATAGGGCCTAACTATTGGATCTGGTGGAGCAACGGCCACGGGTGAAGCCTAGGTTGCGCGGAACGTAGAAATGACCACAACTTTCAAACTGGTTTCAATTATTTGTTTTATACAATGGAAAAACTGTTCTAGTTATTCTGTATTTTATGCTTCGGGCGTTGACTTCTTAGGCCCTAACTGCTGGATGTGGTGGACCAACGCCCTAGAGTGAAGACTAGGTTGCCCGGAATGTAGAAATGACCATTACCTTCACACTGTTTGCGATTATTCATTTTATACGATGGTAAAACTGTTGCACATATATCGTATTTTATGCTTCTGGCGTTGTCTTCATAGGCCCTAACTATTCGATCAGGTGGAGAAACGCCCTAGGGCGAAGCCTAGGTTGCCCCGAACGTAGAAATGAACATACCTTTCATACTGGTTGCAATTATTCGTTTTATACGATGGAAAAGCTGTTGTATTTATTTTGTATGTGGTGCTTCTGGCGTTAAATTCTAAGTCCCTAACCATTCGATCTGGTGGAGCAACGCCCTAGAGTGAAGCCTAGGTTGCCCGGAACGTAGAAATGACCTTTACTTTCACACTGTTTGCAAATATACATCATATAGGATATAAAAGCTGTTGTATTTATATTGTATTTTATGCTTCTGGCGTTGACTTCTGAGGCACTAGCTATTCGATCTGTTGGAGCAACGCCCTAGAGTGAAGCCCAGGTTACCCGGAACATAGAAATAACCAGTACCTACACACTGGTTGCAGCTTTCTTGTTATACGATGGAAAAACTGTTGCATTTTTGTTGTATTTTATGCTTCTGGCGATGTATTCAAAATCCCTAACTATTCGATCTGGTGATGCAACGCCCTGGAGTTAAGCCTCGGTTGCCCGGAACGTAGAAATGACCATAACCTTCTCACTGTTTGCAATCATTCATTTTATACGATGGAAAAGCTGTTGTATTTATATTGTATTTTGTGCTTCTGCAGTTGACTTCTAAGGCCGTAGCTATTCGATGTGGTGGAGCAACGGCCAAGAGTGAAACCTAGGTTGCGCGGAACGTAGAAATGTCCATTACTGTCGCACTGGTTACTATTATCCCTTTTATACGATGGAAAAGCTGTTGCACTTTTATTGTCCTTTATGCTTCTGGCGTTGACTTCTAAGGCCCTAGCTATTCGAAATGGCGGAGCAACGCCCTAGAGTGAAGCCTAGGTTACAGGGAATGTAGAAATGACCAGTACCTTCACACTGTTTGCAATTAGTCATTTTATACGATGGAAAAACTATTGTATCTTTATTGTATTTTATGTTTCGGGCGTTGACTTCTAAGGCCCTAACTATTCGATCTGGTGGAGCAACGACCTGGAGTCAAGCCGAGGTTGCCCGGAACGTAGAAATGACCATAACTTTCACACTGGTTGCAATTATTCGTTTTATACAATGGAAAGACTGTTCTTTTTATATTGTATTTTATGTATCTGGCATTCACTTCTAAGGCCGTAACTATTCGATGTGGTGGTGCAACGCCCTAGTGCGAAATCTAGGTTGTCCGGAACGTAGAAATGACAATTACTTTCACACTGGTTTCAATTATTCGTGATATACGATGGAAAAACTGTTGTACATATATCGTGTTTGTGCTTCTGGCGTTGACTTCTTAGGCCCTAGCTATTCGATCTGGTCGAACAATGCCCTAGATTCAAGCCTAGATTGCCCGGAACGTAGATGTGACCATTACTTTCACACTCGTTGCAATTATTCGTTTTATACTTTGGAAAAACTGTTGTATTTAGTTTGTATTTGGTGCTTCTGGCGTTGACTTCTTAGGCCCTAACTAATGGATCTGGTGGACCAACGCCCTAGAGTGAAGCCTAGGTGGCCCGGAACGTGGAAATGACCATCACTTTCACACTGGTTGCAATTATTCCCGGTATACGATGGAAAAATTGTTGCATTTATATTGTGTTTTATGCTTCTGGCGTTGACTTTTAAGGCCCTAACTATTGGATGTGGTGGATCAACGCCCTAGAGTGAAGCCTAGGTTGACGGGAGCGTAGAAATGGCCATTACCTTCACAGTGTTTGGAATTATTCCTGTTATACGATGGAAAAACTGTTGGATTTTTATTGTATTTTATGCTTCTGGCGTTGACTTCTAAGGCCGTAGCTATTCGATGTGGTGGAGCAACGTCCTAGAGTGAAACCTATGTTGCACGAAACGTAGAAACGGCCATAACTTTCACACTGTTTGCAATTACTCCTGTTATACGATGGAAAAACTGTTGTATTTATATTGTATTTTATGCTTCGGGCGTTGACTTCTAAGGCCCTAACTATTCGATCTGGTGGAGCAACGCCCTAGAGTCAAGAGTAGGTTGCCCGGAACGCAGAAATGACCATTACCTTCACACTTGTTGCAAATACTCATTTTATACGATGGAAAAACTGATATATCTTTATCGTATTTTATGCTTCGGGCGTTGACTTCTATGGCCCTACCTCTTCGATCTGGTGGAGCAACGCCCTAGAGTCAAGCCTAGGTTGCCCGGAAAGTGGAAATGACCATCACTTTCACACTGGTTGCAATTATTCCCGTTATACGATGAAAAACTGTTGTATTTATGTTGTATTTTATGCTTCTGGAGTTGACTTTTATGGCCCTAACTATTCGATGTGGTGGAGCAACGCCCTAGAGTGAAGCCTAGGTTGACGGGAGCGGAGAAATGACCATTACCTTCACACTGTTTGGAATTATTCCTGTTATACGATGGAAAACAGTTGGATTTTTATTGTATTTTATGCTTCTGGCGTTGACTTTTAAGGCCGTAGGTATTCGATGTGGTGGAGCAACGCCCTAGAGTGAAGCCTAGGTTGCACGAAACGTACAAATGACCATAACTTTCACACTGGATGCAATTATCCGTTTTATGCGATGGAAAAACTGTTGTATTTATTTTGTATTTGGTGCTTCTGGCGTTGACTTCTGAGGCACTAGCTATTCGATCTGTTGGAGCAACGCCCTAGAGTGAAGCCTAGGTTACCCGGAACATAGAAATAACCAGTACCTACACACTGGTTGCAGCTTTCTTGTTATACGATGGAAAAACTGTTGCATTTTTGTTGTATTTTATGCTTCTGGCGATGTATTCAAAATCCCTAACTATTCGATCTGGTGAAGCAACGCCCTGGAGTTAAGCCTCGGTTGCGCGGAACGTAGAAATGACCATAACTTTCTCACTGTTTGCAATCATTCATTTTATACGATGTAAAAGCTGTTGTATTTATATTGTATTTTATGCTTCTGGCGTTGACTTCTTAGGCCCGAACTATTCGACCTGGTGGAGCAACGCCCGAGGGTGAAGCCTAGGTTGCCCGGAACGTAGAAATGACCGTTACTTTTACACTGTTTGCAAATATACATTATATACGATGGAAAAGCTGTTGTATTCATATTGTATTTTATGCTTCTGGCGTTGACTTCTTACGCCCTAACTATTTGATCTGGTGGAGCACCGCCCTGTAGTGAAGCCTAGGCTGCCCGGAACGTAGAAATGACCGTTACTTTCACACTGTTTGCAAATGTACATTATATACGATGGAAAAGCTGTTGTATTTATATTGTATTTTATGCTCCTGGCGTTGACTTCTTAGGCCCTAACTATTAGATCTGGTGGAGCACCGCCCTGTAGTGAAGCCTAGGTTGCCCGGAACGTAGAAAAGACCATTACCTTCACACTGGTTGCAATTATTCCAGTTATACGATGGAAAAACTGCTGCATCTTTATTGTATTTTATTTTTCGGGCGCTGACTTCTAAGGCACTAACTATTCGATCTGGTGGAGCAACGCACTAGAGTGAAGCCTAGGTTACCCGGAACGTAGACATGACCATTACCTTCACGTTTGTTGCAGTTATTCCTGTTATACGATGGGCAAACTGTTGGATTTTGATTGAACTTTATGATTCTGGCGTTGACTTCTAAGGCCCTATGTATTCGATCTGGTGGAGCAATGACTCAGAGTTAAGTCTAGGATGCCCGGAACGTAGAAATGGCCATTACTTTCACACTGGTTGCAATTATTCCTTTTATACGTTGGAAAAGCTGTTGTATTTATTTTGTATGTGGTGCTTCTGGCGTTAAATTCTAAGTCCCTAACCATTCGATCTGGTGGAGCACCGGCCTAGGGTGAAGCCTAGGTCGCCCGAAACGTACAAATGGCCATTACTTTCACACTGGTTGCAATTATTCCTTTTATACGATGGAAAAACTGTTCTATTTATTTTGTATTTTATGCTTAAGGCGGTGACATCTAAGGCCGTAGCTAATCGATGTGGTGGGGCAACGCCCTAGAGGGAAGGCTAGGTTGCCCGGGACGCAGTAATGGTCATTACTTTCACACTGGTTGCAATTATTCTTTTTATACGATGGAAAAACTGTTGTATTTTTATTGTATTTTATGCTTCTGGCGTTGACTTCTTAGGCCGTAACTATTCGACCTGGTGGAGCAACGCTCTAGTGTGAAGCCTAGGTTGCCCGGAACGTAGAAACGACCATAACTTTCACACTGGTTGCAATTATTCGATTTATACAATGGAAAAACTGTTCCATTTATTTTGTATTTTATTTTTCGGGCGCTGACTTCTAAGGCACTAACTATTCGATCTGGTGGAGCAACGCACTAGAGTGAAGCCTAGGTTACCCGGAACGTATAAATGACCATTACCTTCACGTTTGTTGCAATTATTCCTGTTATACGATGGGCAAACTGTTGGATTTTGGTTGAACTTTATGCTTCTGGCGTTGACTTCTAAGGCCCTATCTATTCGATCTGGTGGAGCAATGCCTCAGAGTTAAGTCTAGGATGCCCGGAACGTAGAAATGGCCATTACATTCACACTGGTTGCAATTATTCCTTTTATACGATGGAAAAACTGTTGTATTTTTACTGTATTTTATGCTCCTGGCGTTGACTTCCTAGGCCCTAACTATTTGATCTGGTGGAGCACCGCCCTGTAGTGAAGCCTAGGCTGCCCGGAACGTAGAAATGACCGTTACTTTCACACTGGTTGCAGTTATTCCTGTTATACGATGGAAAAACTGTTGCATTTTTATAGCATTTTATGCTTCTGTCGTTGAATTCTAAGTCCCTAACTATGCGATCTTGTGGAGAAACGCCCTACAGTTAAGCCTAGGATGCCCGCAATGTAGAAAAGACCATTACCTTCACACTGGTTACAATTATTCCTGTTATACGATGGAATAACTGTTGCATCTTTATTGTATTTTATTTTTCGGGCGCTGACTTCTAAGGCACTAACTATTCGATCTGGTGGAGCAACGCACTAGAGTGAAGCCTAGGTTACCCGGAACGTAGAAATGACCATTACCTTCACGTTTGTTGCAATTATTCCTGTTATACGATGGGCAAACTGTACGATTCTGATTGAACATTATGCTTCTGGCGTAGACTTCTAAGGCACTATGTATTCGATCTGGTGGAGCAATGCCTCAGAGTTAAGTCTAGGATGCCCGGAACGTAGAAAAGACCATTACCTTCACACTGGTTGCAATTATTCCTGTTATACGATGGAAAAACTGTTGCATCTTTACTGTATTTTATGCTTCGGGCGCTGACTTCTAAGGCACTAACTATTCGATCTGGTGGAGCACCGCCCTGTAGTGAAGCCTAGGTTGCCCGGAACGTAGAAGTGACCTGTACATTCACACTGGTTGCAGTTATTCCTGCTTTACGATGGAAAAAATGTTGCATTTTTATAGCATTTTATGCTTCTGTCGTTGAATTCTAAGTCCCTAACTATGCGATCTTGTGGAGAAACGCCCTACAGTTAAGCCTAGGTTGCCCGGAACGTAGAAATGACCTTTTCTTTCACACTGTTTGCAAATATACATTATGTACGATAGAAAAACTGTTGTATCTACTTTGTATTTTACGCTTCTGGCGTTGACTTCTTAGGCAATAGCTATTCGATCTGGCGGAGCAACGCCCTAGAGTGAAGCCTAGGTTGCCCGGAACGTAGAAATGACCATTACTTTCACACTGTTTGCAATTATTCATTTTATACGATGGAAAAACTGTTGTACTTATGTTGTATTTTATACTTCTGGCGTTGAATTCTAAGTCCCTAGCTATTCGATCTGGTGGAGCAACGACCTGGAATCAAGCCTAGGTTGCCCGGAGCGTAGAAATGACCATAACTTTCACACTGGTTGCAATTATCCCTTTTATACGATGGAAAAGCTGTTGTATTTTTATTGTACTTTATGCTTCTGACGTTAACTTCATGGGCCCTAACTATTCGATCTGGTGCAGCAACGCCCTGGAGTGAAGCCTAGGTTGCCCGGAACGTAGAAATGGCCATTACTTTCACACTGGTTGCAATTATCCCTTTTATACGATGGAAAAGCTGTTGCATTTTTATTGTCCTTTATGCTTCTGGCGTTGACTTCTAAGGCCCTAGCTATTCGATATGGCGGAGCAACGCCCTAGAGTGAAGCCTAGGTTACAGGGAATGTAGAAATGACCAGTACCTTCACACTGTTTGCAATTAGTCATTTTATACAATGGAAAAGCTGTTCTATTAATTTTGTATTTTATGCTTCGGACGTTGACTTCTAAGGCCCTGACTATTCGATCTGGTGGAGCAACGCCCTAGAGCGAAGCATAGGTTGCCCGGAACGTAGGTATGACCATAACTTTCACACTGGTTGCAATTATTCGTTTCATACGATGGAAGGACTGTTGTATCTATATGGTATTTTATGTTTCTGGCGTTGACGTCTAAGGCCCTAACTATTCGATCTGATGGAGCAACGCCCCAGAGTGAAGCCTAGGTTGCCAGGAACGTAGAAATGACCATCACTTTCACACTGTTTGGAATTATTCCTGTTATACGATGGAAAACTGTTGGTTTTTTATTGTATTTTATGCTTCTGGCGTTGACTTCTAAGGCCGTAGCTATTCGATGTGGTGGAGCAACGCCCTAGAGTGAAGCCTAGGTTACAGGGAATGTAGAAATGACCAGTACCTTCACACTGTTTGCAATTAGTCATTTTATACGATGGAAAAACTGTTGTTTTTATATTGTATTTTATGCTTCGGGCGTTGACTTCTAAGGCCCTAACTATTCGATCTGGTGGAGCAACGCCCTAGAGTCAAGAGTAGGTTGCCCGGAACGCAGAAATGACCATTACCTTCACACTTGTTGCAATTACTCATTTTATACGATGGAAAAACTGTTATATCTTTATCGTATTTTATGCTTCGGGCGTTGACTTCTATGGCCCTACCTCTTCGATCTGGTGGAGCAACGCCCTAGAGTCAAGCCTAGATTGCCCGGAACGTAGATATGACCGTTACTTTCACACTGGTTGCAATTATTCGTTTTATGCGATGGAAAAACGGTTGTATTTATTTTGTATTTTATGCTTCGGGCGTTGACTTCTAAGGCCCTACCTTTTCGATCTGGTGGAGCAACGCCCTAGAGTCAAGCCTAGATTGCCCGGAACGTAGATATGACCATTACTTTCACACTGGATGCAATTATTCGTTTTATACGATGGAAGAACTGTTGTATTTATTTTGTATTTGGTTCTTCTGGCGGTGACTTCTTAGGCCCTAACCATTGGATCTGGTGGACCGACGCCCTAGAGTGAAGCCTAGGTTGCCCGGAAAGTGGAAATGACCATCACTTTCACACTCGTTGCAATTATTCCCGTTATACGATGGAAAAACTGTTGTATTTATATTGTATTTTATGCTTCTGGAGTTGACTTTTAAGGCCCTAACTATTCGATGTGGTGGAGCAACGCCCTAGAGTGAAGCCTAGGTTGACGGGAGCGGAGAAATGACCATTACCTTCACACTGTTTGGAATTATTCCTGTTATACGATGGAAAACTGTTGGATTTTTATTGTATTTTATGCTTCTGGCGTTGACTTTTAAGGCCGTAGCTATTCGATGTGGTGGAGCAACGCCCTAGAGTGAAGCCTAGGTTGCACGAAACGTAGAAATGACCATAACTTTCACACTGGATGCAATTATCCGTTTTATGCGATGGAAAAACTGTTGTATTTATTTTGTATTTGGTGCTTCTGGCGGTGACTTCTTAGGCCCTAACTATTTGATCTGGTGGAGGACCGCCCTGTAGTGATGCCTAGGTTGCCCGGAACGTAGAAAAGACCATTACCTTCACACTGGTTGCAATTATTCCTGTTATACGATGGAAAAACTGTTGCATCTTTATTGCATTTCATGCATCGGGCGCTGACTTCTAAGGCACTAACTTTTCGATCTGGTGCAGCACCGCCCTGTAGTGAAACCTAGGTTGCCCGGAACGTAGAAATGACCGGTACTTTCACACTGGTTGCAGTTATTCCAGTTATATGATGGAAAATCTGTTGCATTTTTATTGTATTTTATGCTTCTGTCGTTGAATTCTAAGTCCCTAACTATGCGATCTGGTGGAGAAACGCCCTACAGCTAAGCCTAGGTTGCCCGGAACGTAGAAAAGACCTTTACTTTCACACCGTTTGCAAATATACATTATATACGATAGAAAAACTGTTGTATTTATTTTGTATTTTATGCTTCTGGCACTGACTTCATAGGGCCTAACTATTGGATCTGGTGGAGCAACGGCCACGGGTGAAGCCTAGGTTGCGCGGAACGTAGAAATGACCACAACTTTCAAACTGGTTTCAATTATTTGTTTTATACAATGGAAAAACTGTTCTAGTTATTCTGTATTTTATGCTTCGGGCGTTGACTTCTTAGGCCCTAACTGCTGGATGTGGTGGACCAACGCCCTAGAGTGAAGACTAGGTTGCCCGGAATGTAGAAATGACCATTACCTTCACACTGTTTGCGATTATTCATTTTATACGATGGTAAAACTGTTGCACATATATCGTATTTTATGCTTCTGGCGTTGTCTTCATAGGCCCTAACTATTCGATCAGGTGGAGAAACGCCCTAGGGCGAAGCCTAGGTTGCCCGGAACGTAGAAATGAACATACCTTTCATACTGGTTGCAATTATTCGTTTTATACGATGGAAAAGCTGTTGTATTTATTTTGTATGTGGTGCTTCTGGCGTTAAATTCTAAGTCCCTAACCATTCGATCTGGTGGAGCAACGCCCTAGAGTGAAGCCTAGGTTGCCCGGAACGTAGAAATGACCTTTACTTTCACACTGTTTGCAAATATACATCATATAGGATATAAAAGCTGTTGTATTTATATTGTATTTTATGCTTCTGGCGTTGACTTCTGAGGCACTAGCTATTCAATCTGTTGGAGCAACGCCCTAGAGTGAAGCCCAGGTTACCCGGAACATAGAAATAACCAGTACCTACACACTGGTTGCAGCTTTCTTGTTATACGATGGAAAAACTGTTGCATTTTTGTTGTATTTTATGCTTCTGGCGATGTATTCAAAATCCCTAACTATTCGATCTGGTGATGCAACGCCCTGGAGTTAAGCCTCGGTTGCCCGGAACGTAGAAATGACCATAACCTTCTCACTGTTTGCAATCATTCATTTTATACGATGGAAAAGCTGTTGTATTTATATTGTATTTTGTGCTTCTGCAGTTGACTTCTAAGGCCGTAGCTATTCGATGTGGTGGAGCAACGGCCAAGAGTGAAACCTAGGTTGCGCGGAACGTAGAAATGTCCATTACTGTCGCACTGGTTACTATTATCCCTTTTATACGATGGAAAAGCTGTTGCACTTTTATTGTCCTTTATGCTTCTGGCGTTGACTTCTAAGGCCCTAGCTATTCGATATGGCGGAGCAACGCCCTAGAGTGAAGCCTAGGTTACAGGGAATGTAGAAATGACCAGTACCTTCACACTGTTTGCAATTAGTCATTTTATACGATGGAAAAACTATTGTATCTTTATTGTATTTTATGTTTCGGGCGTTGACTTCTAAGGCCCTAACTATTCGATCTGGTGGAGCAACGACCTGGAGTCAAGCCGAGGTTGCCCGGAACGTAGAAATGACCATAACTTTCACACTGGTTGCAATTATTCGTTTTATACAATGGAAAGACTGTTCTCTTTATATTGTATTTTATGTATCTGGCATTCACTTCTAAGGCCGTAACTATTCGATGTGGTGGTGCAACGCCCTAGTGCGAAATCTAGGTTGTCCGGAACGTAGAAATGACAATTACTTTCACACTGGTTTCAATTATTCGTGATATACGATGGAAAAACTGTTGTACATATATCGTGTTTGTGCTTCTGGCGTTGACTTCTTAGGCCCTAGCTATTCGATCTGGTCGAACAATGCCCTAGATTCAAGCCTAGATTGCCCGGAACGTAGATGTGACCATTACTTTCACACTCGTTGCAATTATTCGTTTTATACTTTGGAAAAACTGTTGTATTTAGTTTGTATTTGGTGCTTCTGGCGTTGACTTCTTAGGCCCTAACTAATGGATCTGGTGGACCAACGCCCTAGAGTGAAGCCTAGGTGGCCCGGAACGTGGAAATGACCATCACTTTCACACTGGTTGCAATTATTCCCGGTATACGATGGAAAAATTGTTGCATTTATATTGTGTTTTATGCTTCTGGCGTTGACTTTTAAGGCCCTAACTATTGGATGTGGTGGATCAACGCCCTAGAGTGAAGCCTAGGTTGACGGTAGCGTAGAAATGGCCATTACCTTCACAGTGTTTGGAATTATTCCTGTTATACGATGGAAAAACTGTTGGATTTTTATTGTATTTTATGCTTCTGGCGTTGACTTCTAAGGCCGTAGCTATTCGATGTGGTGGAGCAACGCCCTAGAGTGAAACCTATGTTGCACGAAACGTAGAAACGGCCATAACTTTCACACTGTTTGCAATTACTCCTGTTATACGATGGACAAACTGTTGTATTTATATTGTATTTTATGCTTCGGGCGTTGACTTCTAAGGCCCTAACTATTCGATCTGGTGGAGCAACGCCCTAGAGTCAAGAGTAGGTTGCCCGGAACGCAGAAATGACCATTACCTTCACACTTGTTGCAAATACTCATTTTATACGATGGAAAAACTGATATATCTTTATCGTATTTTATGCTTCGGGCGTTGACTTCTATGGCCCTACCTCTTCGATCTGGTGGAGCAACGCCCTAGAGTCAAGCCTAGGTTGCCCGGAAAGTGGAAATGACCATCACTTTCACACTGGTTGCAATTATTCCCGTTATACGATGAAAAACTGTTGTATTTATGTTGTATTTTATGCTTCTGGAGTTGACTTTTATGGCCCTAACTATTCGATGTGGTGGAGCAACGCCCTAGAGTGAAGCCTAGGTTGACGGGAGCGGAGAAATGACCATTACCTTCACACTGTTTGGAATTATTCCTGTTATACGATGGAAAACAGTTGGATTTTTATTGTATTTTATGCTTCTGGCGTTGACTTTTAAGGCCGTAGCTATTCGATGTGGTGGAGCAACGCCCTAGAGTGAAGCCTAGGTTGCACGAAACGTACAAATGACCATAACTTTCACACTGGATGCAATTATCCGTTTTATGCGATGGAAAAACTGTTGTATTTATTTTGTATTCGGTGCTTCTGGCGTTGACTTCTGAGGCACTAGCTATTCGATCTGTTGGAGCAACGCCCTAGAGTGAAGCCTAGGTTACCCGGAACATAGAAATAACCAGTACCTACACACTGGTTGCAGCTTTCTTGTTATACAATGGAAAAACTGTTGCATTTTTGTTGTATTTTATGCTTCTGGCGATGTATTCAAAATCCCTAACTATTCGATCTGGTGAAGCAACGCCCTGGAGTTAAGCCTCGGTTGCGCGGAACGTAGAAATGACCATAACTTTCTCACTGTTTGCAATCATTCATTTTATACGATGGAAAGGCTGTTGTATTTATATTGTATTTTGTGCTTCTGCAGTTGACTTCTAAGGCCGTAGCTATTCGATGTGGTGGAGCAACGGCCAAAAGTGAAACCTAGGTTGCGCGGAACGTAGAAATGTCCATTACTGTCGCACTGGTTGCAATTACTCCTTTTTATACGATGGAAAAGCTGTTGTATTTTTAGTGTATTTTATGCTTCTGGCGTTGACATCTTACGCCCTAACTATTTGATCTAGTGGAGCACCGCCCTGTAGTGAAGCCTAGGTTGCCCGGAACGTAGAAAAGACCATTACCTTCACACTGGTTGCAATTATTCCTGTTATACGATGGAAAAACTGTTGCATCTTTATTGTATTTTATGCTTCGGGCGCTGACTTCTAAGGCACCAACTAATCGATCTGGTGGAGCACCGCCCTCTAGTGAAGCCTAGGTTGCCCGGAACGTAGAAATGACCTGTACTTTCACACTGGTTGCAATTATTCCTGTTATACGATGGAAAAACTGGTGCGTTTTTATTGCATTTTATGCTTCTGGCGTTAAATTCTAAGTCCCGGAATATGCGATCTGGTGGAGCAACGCCCTGCAGTTAAGCCTAGGTTGCCCGGAACTTAGAAATGACCTTTACTTTCGCACTGTATACAAATATACATCATATACGATGTAAAAGCTGTTGTATTTATATTGTATTTTATGCTTCTGGCGTTGACTTCTTAGGCCCGAACTATTCGACCTGGTGGAGCAACGCCCGAGGGTGAAGCCTAGGTTGCCCGGAACGTAGAAATGACCGTTACTTTTACACTGTTTGCAAATATACATTATATACGATGGAAAAGCTGTTGTATTCATATTGTATTTTATGCTTCTGGCGTTGACTTCTTACGCCCTAACTATTTGATCTGGTGGAGCACCGCCCTGTAGTGAAGCCTAGGCTGCCCGGAACGTAGAAATGACCGTTACTTTCACACTGTTTGCAAATGTACATTATATACGATGGAAAAGCTGTTGTATTTATATTGTATTTTATGCTCCTGGCGTTGACTTCTTAGGCCCTAACTATTAGATCTGGTGGAGCACCGCCCTGTAGTGAAGCCTAGGTTGCCCGGAACGTAGAAAAGACCATTACCTTCACACTGGTTGCAATTATTCCAGTTATACGATGGAAAAACTGCTGCATCTTTATTGTATTTTATTTTTCGGGCGCTGACTTCTAAGGCACTAACTATTCGATCTGGTGGAGCAACGCACTAGAGTGAAGCCTAGGTTACCCGGAACGTAGACATGACCATTACCTTCACGTTTGTTGCAGTTATTCCTGTTATACGATGGGCAAACTGTTGGATTTTGATTGAACTTTATGATTCTGGCGTTGACTTCTAAGGCCCTATGTATTCGATCTGGTGGAGCAATGCCTCAGAGTTAAGTCTAGGATGCCCGGAACGTAGAAATGGCCATTACTTTCACACTGGTTGCAATTATTCCTTTTATACGTTGGAAAAGCTGTTGTATTTATTTTGTATGTGGTGCTTCTGGCGTTAAATTCTAAGTCCCTAACCATTCGATCTGGTGGAGCACCGCCCTAGAGTGAAACCTATGTTGCACGAAACGTAGAAACGGCCATAACTTTCACACTGTTTGCAATTACTCCTGTTATACGATGGAAAAACTGTTGTATTTATATTGTATTTTATGCTTCGGGCGTTGACTTCTAAGGCCCTAACTATTCGATCTGGTGGAGCAACGCTCTAGAGTCAAGAGTAGGTTGCCCGGAACGCAGAAATGACCATTACCTTCACACTTGTTGCAAATACTCATTTTATACGATGGAAAAACTGATATATCTTTATCGTATTTTATGCTTCGGGCGTTGACTTCTATGGCCCTACCTCTTCGATCTGGTGGAGCAACGCCCTAGAGTCAAGCCTAGGTTGCCCGGAAAGTGGAAATGACCATCACTTTCACACTGGTTGCAATTATTCCCGTTATACGATGAAAAACTGTTGTATTTATGTTGTATTTTATGCTTCTGGAGTTGACTTTTATGGCCCTAACTATTCGATGTGGTGGAGCAACGCCCTAGAGTGAAGCCTAGGTTGACGGGAGCGGAGAAATGACCATTACCTTCACACTGTTTGGAATTATTCCTGTTATACGATGGAAAACAGTTGGATTTTTATTGTATTTTATGCTTCTGGCGTTGACTTTTAAGGCCGTAGCTATTCGATGTGGTGGAGCAACGCCCTAGAGTGAAGCCTAGGTTGCACGAAACGTACAAATGACCATAACTTTCACACTGGATGCAATTATCCGTTTTATGCGATGGAAAAACTGTTGTATTTATTTTGTATTCGGTGCTTCTGGCGTTGACTTCTGAGGCACTAGCTATTCGATCTGTTGGAGCAACGCCCTAGAGTGAAGCCTAGGTTACCCGGAACATAGAAATAACCAGTACCTACACACTGGTTGCAGCTTTCTTGTTATACAATGGAAAAACTGTTGCATTTTTGTTGTATTTTATGCTTCTGGCGATGTATTCAAAATCCCTAACTATTCGATCTGGTGAAGCAACGCCCTGGAGTTAAGCCTCGGTTGCGCGGAACGTAGAAATGACCATAACTTTCTCACTGTTTGCAATCATTCATTTTATACGATGGAAAGGCTGTTGTATTTATATTGTATTTTGTGCTTCTGCAGTTGACTTCTAAGGCCGTAGCTATTCGATGTGGTGGAGCAACGGCCAAGAGTGAAACCTAGGTTGCGCGGAACGTAGAAATGTCCATTACTGTCGCACTGGCTGCAATTACTCCTTTTTATACGATGGAAAAGCTGTTGTATTTTTAGTGTATTTTATGCTTCTGGCGTTGACATCTTACGCAATAACTATTTGATCTAGTGGAGCACCGCCCTGTAGTGAAGCCTAGGTTGCCCGGAACGTAGAAAAGACCATTACCTTCACACTGGTTGCAATTATTCCTGTTATACGATGGAAAAACTGTTGCATCTTTATTGTATTTTATGCTTCGGGCGCTGACTTCTAAGGCACCAACTAATCGATCTGGTGGAGCACCGCCCTCTAGTGAAGCCTAGGTTGCCCGGAACGTAGAAATGACCTGTACTTTCACACTGGTTGCAATTATTCCTGTTATACGATGGAAAAACTGGTGCGTTTTTATTGCATTTTATGCTTCTGGCGTTAAATTCTAAGTCCCGGAATATGCGATCTGGTGGAGCAACGCACTGCAGTTAAGCCTAGGTTGCCTGGAACTTAGAAATGACCTTTACTTTCGCACTGTATACAAATATACATCATATACGATGTAAAAGCTGTTGTATTTATATTGTATTTTATGCTTCTGGCGTTGACTTCTTAGGCCCGAACTATTCGACCTGGTGGAGCAACGCCCGAGGGTGAAGCCTAGGTTGCCCGGAACGTAGAAATGACCGTTACTTTTACACTGTTTGCAAATATACATTATATACGATGGAAAAGCTGTTGTATTCATATTGTATTTTATGCTTCTGGCGTTGACTTCTTACGCCCTAACTATTTGATCTGGTGGAGCACCGCCCTGTAGTGAAGCCTAGGCTGCCCGGAACGTAGAAATGACCGTTACTTTCACACTGTTTGCAAATGTACATTATATACGATGGAAAAGCTGTTGTATTTATATTGTATTTTATGCTCCTGGCGTTGACTTCTTAGGCCCTAACTATTAGATCTGGTGGAGCACCGCCCTGTAGTGAAGCCTAGGTTGCCCGGAACGTAGAAAAGACCATTACCTTCACACTGGTTGCAATTATTCCAGTTATACGATGGAAAAACTGCTGCATCTTTATTGTATTTTATTTTTCGGGCGCTGACTTCTAAGGCACGAACTATTCGATCTGGTGGAGCAACGCACTAGAGTGAAGCCTAGGTTACCCGGAACGTAGACATGACCATTACCTTCACGTTTGTTGCAGTTATTCCTGTTATACGATGGTCAAACTGTTGGATTTTGATTGAACTTTATGATTCTGGCGTTGACTTCTAAGGCCCTATGTATTCGATCTGGTGGAGCAATGCCTCAGAGTTAAGTCTAGGATGCCCGGAACGTAGAAATGGCCATTACTTTCACACTGGTTGCAATTATTCCTTTTATACGTTGGAAAAGCTGTTGTATTTATTTTGTATGTGGTGCTTCTGGCGTTAAATTCTAAGTCCCTAACCATTCGATCTGGTGGAGCACCGCCCTAGAGTGAAACCTATGTTGCACGAAACGTAGAAACGGCCATAACTTTCACACTGTTTGCAATTACTCCTGTTATACGATGGAAAAACTGTTGTATTTATATTGTATTTTATGCTTCGGGCGTTGACTTCTAAGGCCCTAACTATTCGATCTGGTGGAGCAACGCCCTAGAGTCAAGAGTAGGTTGCCCGGAACGCAGAAATGACCATTACCTTCACACTTGTTGCAAATACTCATTTTATACGATGGAAAAACTGATATATCTTTATCGTATTTTATGCTTCGGGCGTTGACTTCTATGGCCCTACCTCTTCGATCTGGTGGAGCAACGCCCTAGAGTCAAGCCTAGGTTGCCCGGAAAGTGGAAATGACCATCACTTTCACACTGGTTGCAATTATTCCCGTTATACGATGAAAAACTGTTGTATTTATGTTGTATTTTATGCTTCTGGAGTTGACTTTTATGGCCCTAACTATTCGATGTGGTGGAGCAACGCCCTAGAGTGAAGCCTAGGTTGACGGGAGCGGAGAAATGACCATTACCTTCACACTGTTTGGAATTATTCCTGTTATACGATGGAAAACAGTTGGATTTTTATTGTATTTTATGCTTCTGGCGTTGACTTTTAAGGCCGTAGCTATTCGATGTGGTGGAGCAACGCCCTAGAGTGAAGCCTAGGTTGCACGAAACGTACAAATGACCATAACTTTCACACTGGATGCAATTATCCGTTTTATGCGATGGAAAAACTGTTGTATTTATTTTGTATTCGGTGCTTCTGGCGTTGACTTCTGAGGCACTAGCTATTCGATCTGTTGGAGCAACGCCCTAGAGTGAAGCCTAGGTTACCCGGAACATAGAAATAACCAGTACCTACACACTGGTTGCAGCTTTCTTGTTATACAATGGAAAAACTGTTGCATTTTTGTTGTATTTTATGCTTCTGGCGATGTATTCAAAATCCCTAACTATTCGATCTGGTGAAGCAACGCCCTGGAGTTAAGCCTCGGTTGCGCGGAACGTAGAAATGACCATAACTTTCTCACTGTTTGCAATCATTCATTTTATACGATGGAAAGGCTGTTGTATTTATATTGTATTTTGTGCTTCTGCAGTTGACTTCTAAGGCCGTAGCTATTCGATGTGGTGGAGCAACGGCCAAGAGTGAAACCTAGGTTGCGCGGAACGTAGAAATGTCCATTACTGTCGCACTGGTTGCAATTACTCCTTTTTATACGATGGAAAAGCTGTTGTATTTTTAGTGTATTTTATGCTTCTGGCGTTGACATCTTACGCAATAACTATTTGATCTAGTGGAGCACCGCCCTGTAGTGAAGCCTAGGTTGCCCGGAACGTAGAAAAGACCATTACCTTCACACTGGTTGCAATTATTCCTGTTATACGATGGAAAAACTGTTGCATCTTTATTGTATTTTATGCTTCGGGCGCTGACTTCTAAGGCACCAACTAATCGATCTGGTGGAGCACCGCCCTCTAGTGAAGCCTAGGTTGCCCGGAACGTAGAAATGACCTGTACTTTCACACTGGTTGCAATTATTCCTGTTATACGATGGAAAAACTGGTGCGTTTTTATTGCATTTTATGCTTCTGGCGTTAAATTCTAAGTCCCGGAATATGCGATCTGGTGGAGCAACGCCCTGCAGTTAAGCCTAGGTTGCCCGGAACTTAGAAATGACCTTTACTTTCGCACTGTATGCAAATATACATCATATACGATGTAAAAGCTGTTGTATTTATATTGTATTTTATGCTTCTGGCGTTGACTTCTTAGGCCCGAACTTTTCGACCTGGTGGAGCAACGCCCGAGGGTGAAGCCTAGGTTGCCCGGAACGTAGAAATGACCGTTACTTTTACACTGTTTGCAAATATACATTATATACGATGGAAAAGCTGTTGTATTCATATTGTATTTTGTGCTTCTGGCGTTGACTTCTTACGCCCTAACTATTTGATCTGGTGGAGCACCGCCCTGTAGTGAAGCCTAGGCTGCCCGGAACGTAGAAATGACCGTTACTTTCACACTGTTTGCAAATGTACATTATATACGATGGAAAAGCTGTTGTATTTATATTGTATTTTATGCTCCTGGCGTTGACTTCTTAGGCCCTAACTATTAGATCTGGTGGAGCACCGCCCTGTAGTGAAGCCTAGGTTGCCCGGAACGTAGAAAAGACCATTACCTTCACACTGGTTGCAATTATTCCAGTTATACGATGGAAAAACTGCTGCATCTTTATTGTATTTTATTTTTCGGGCGCTGACTTCTAAGGCACTAACTATTCGATCTGGTGGAGCAACGCACTAGAGTGAAGCCTAGGTTACCCGGAACGTAGACATGACCATTACCTTCACGTTTGTTGCAGTTATTCCTGTTATACGATGGGCAAACTGTTGGATTTTGATTGAACTTTATGATTCTGGCGTTGACTTCTAAGGCCCTATGTATTCGATCTGGTGGAGCAATGCCTCAGAGTTAAGTCTAGGATGCCCGGAACGTAGAAATGGCCATTACTTTCACACTGGTTGCAATTATTCCTTTTATACGTTGGAAAAGCTGTTGTATTTATTTTGTATGTGGTGCTTCTGGCGTTAAATTCTAAGTCCCTAACCATTCGATCTGGTGGAGCACCGGCCTAGGGTGAAGCCTAGGTCGCCCGAAACGTACAAATGGCCATTACTTTCACACTGGTTGCAATTATTCCTTTTATACGATGGAAAAACTGTTCTATTTATTTTGTATTTTATGCTTAAGGCGGTGACATCTAAGGCCGTAGCTAATCGATGTGGTGGGGCAACGCCCTAGAGGGAAGGCTAGGTTGCCCGGGACGCAGTAATGGTCATTACTTTCACACTGGTTGCAATTATTCGATTTATACAATGGAAAAACTGTTCCATTTATTTTGTATTTTATTTTTCGGGCGCTGACTTCTAAGGCACTAACTATTCGATCTGGTGGAGCAACGCACTAGAGTGAAGCCTAGGTTACCCGGAACGTATAAATGACCATTACCTTCACGTTTGTTGCAATTATTCCTGTTATACGATGGGCAAACTGTTGGATTTTGGTTGAACTTTATGCTTCTGGCGTTGACTTCTAAGGCCCTATCTATTCGATCTGGTGGAGCAATGCCTCAGAGTTAAGTCTAGGATGCCCGGAACGTAGAAATGGCCATTACATTCACACTGGTTGCAATTATTCCTTTTATACGATGGAAAAACTGTTGTATTTTTACTGTATTTTATGCTCCTGGCGTTGACTTCCTAGGCCCTAACTATTTGATCTGGTGGAGCACCGCCCTGTAGTGAAGCCTAGGCTGCCCGGAACGTAGAAATGACCGTTACTTTCACACTGGTTGCAGTTATTCCTGTTATACGATGGAAAAACTGTTGCATTTTTATAGCATTTTATGCTTCTGTCGTTGAATTCTAAGTCCCTAACTATGCGATCTTGTGGAGAAACGCCCTACAGTTAAGCCTAGGATGCCCGCAATGTAGAAAAGACCATTACCTTCACACTGGTTACAATTATTCCTGTTATACGATGGAATAACTGTTGCATCTTTATTGTATTTTATTTTTCGGGCGCTGACTTCTAAGGCACTAACTATTCGATCTGGTGGAGCAACGCACTAGAGTGAAGCCTAGGTTACCCGGAACGTAGAAATGACCATTACCTTCACGTTTGTTGCAATTATTCCTGTTATACGATGGGCAAACTGTACGATTTTGATTGAACATTATGCTTCTGGCGTAGACTTCTAAGGCACTATGTATTCGATCTGGTGGAGCAATGCCTCAGAGTTAAGTCTAGGATGCCCGGAACGTAGAAAAGACCATTACCTTCACACTGGTTGCAATTATTCCTGTTATACGATGGAAAAACTGTTGCATCTTTACTGTATTTTATGCTTCGGGCGCTGACTTCTAAGGCACTAACTATTCGATCTGGTGGAGCACCGCCCTGTAGTGAAGCCTAGGTTGCCCGGAACGTAGAAGTGACCTGTACATTCACACTGGTTGCAGTTATTCCTGCTTTACGATGGAAAAAATGTTGCATTTTTATAGCATTTTATGCTTCTGTCGTTGAATTCTAAGTCCCTAACTATGCGATCTTGTGGAGAAACGCCCTACAGTTAAGCCTAGGTTGCCCGGAACGTAGAAATGACCTTTTCTTTCACACTGTTTGCAAATATACATTATGTACGATAGAAAAACTGTTGTATCTACTTTGTATTTTACGCTTCTGGCGTTGACTTCTTAGGCAATAGCAATTCGATCTGGTGAAACAACGCCCTAGGGTGAAGCCTAGGTTTGCCGGAACGTAGAAATGACCATAACTTTCATACTGGTTGCAATTATTCGATTTACACGATGGAAAAACTGTTGTACTTATTTTGTATTCGGTGCTCCTGGCGTTGACTTCTTAGGCCCTAACTATTGGATCTGGTAGACCAACGCCCTAGAGTGAAGCCTAGGTTGCGCGGAACGTAGAAATGACCATAACATTCATACTGGTTGCAATTATTCGTTTCATACGATGTAAAAGCTGTTGTATTTATATTGTATTTTATGCTTCTGGCGTTGACTTCTTAGGCCCGAACTATTCGACCTGGTGGAGTAACGCCCGAGGGTGAAGCCTAGGTTGCCCGGAACGTAGAAATGACCGTTACTTTTACACTGTTTGCAAATATACATTATATACGATGGAAAAGCTGTTGTATTCATATTGTATTTTATGCTTCTGGCGTTGACTTCTTACGCCCTAACTATTTGATCTGGTGGAGCACCGCCCTGTAGTGAAGCCTAGGCTGCCCGGAACGTAGAAATGACCGTTACTTTCACACTGTTTGCAAATGTACATTATATACGATGGAAAAGCTGTTGTATTTATATTGTATTTTATGCTCCTGGCGTTGACTTCTTAGGCCCTAACTATTAGATCTGGTGGAGCACCGCCCTGTAGTGAAGCCTAGGTTGCCCGGAACGTAGAAAAGACCATTACCTTCACACTGGTTGCAATTATTCCAGTTATACGATGGAAAAACTGCTGCATCTTTATTGTATTTCATTTTTCGGGCGCTGACTTCTAAGGCACTAACTATTCGATCTGGTGGAGCAACGCACTAGAGTGAAGCCTAGGTTACCCGGAACGTAGACATGACCATTACCTTCACGTTTGTTGCAGTTATTCCTGTTATACGATGGGCAAACTGTTGGATTTTGATTGAACTTTATGATTCTGGCGTTGACTTCTAAGGCCCTATGTATTCGATCTGGTGGAGCAATGCCTCAGAGTTAAGTCTAGGATGCCCGGAACGTAGAAATGGCCATTACTTTCACACTGGTTGCAATTATTCCTTTTATACGTTGGAAAAGCTGTTGTATTTATTTTGTATGTGGTGCTTCTGGCGTTAAATTCTAAGTCCCTAACCATTCGATCTGGTGGAGCACCGGCCTAGGGTGAAGCCTAGGTCGCCCGAAACGTACAAATGGCCATTACTTTCACACTGGTTGCAATTATTCCTTTTATACGATGGAAAAACTGTTCTATTTATTTTGTATTTTATGCTTAAGGCGGTGACATCTAAGGCCGTAGCTAATCGATGTGGTGGGGCAACGCCCAAGAGGGAAGGCTAGGTTGCCCGGGACGCAGTAATGGTCATTACTTTCACACTGGTTGCAATTATTCTTTTTATACGATGGAAAAACTGTTGTATTTTTATTGTATTTTATGCTTCTGGCGTTGACTTCTTAGGCCGTAACTATTCGACCTGGTGGAGCAACGCTCTAGTGTGAAGCCTAGGTTGCCCGGAACGTAGAAACGACCATAACTTTCACACTGGTTGCAATTATTCGATTTATACAATGGAAAAACTGTTCCATTTATTTTGTATTTTATTTTTCGGGCGCTGACTTCTAAGGCACTAACTATTCGATCTGGTGGAGCAACGCACTAGAGTGAAGCCTAGGTTACCCGGAACGTATAAATGACCATTACCTTCACGTTTGTTGCAATTATTCCTGTTATACGATGGGCAAACTGTTGGATTTTGGTTGAACTTTATGCTTCTGGCGTTGACTTCTAAGGCCCTATCTATTCGATCTGGTGGAGCAATGCCTCAGAGTTAAGTCTAGGATGCCCGGAACGTAGAAATGGCCATTACGTTCACACTGGTTGCAATTATTCCTTTTATACGATGGAAAAACTGTTGTATTTTTACTGTATTTTATGCTCCTGGCGTCGACTTCCTAGGCCCTAACTATTTGATCTGGTGGAGCACCGCCCTGTAGTGAAGCCTAGGCTGCCCGGAACGTAGAAATGACCGTTACTTTCACACTGGTTGCAGTTATTCCTGTTATACGATGGAAAAACTGTTGCATTTTTATAGCATTTTATGCTTCTGTCGTTGAATTCTAAGTCCCTAACTATGCGACCTTGTGGAGAAACGCCCTACAGTTAAGCCTAGGATGCCCGCAATGTAGAAAAGACCATTACCTTCACACTGGTTACAATTATTCCTGTTATACGATGGAATAACTGTTGCATCTTTATTGTATTTTATTTTTCGGGCGCTGACTTCTAAGGCACTAACTATTCGATCTGGTGGAGCAACGCACTAGAGTGAAGCCTAGGTTACCCGGAACGTAGAAATGACCATTACCTTCACGTTTGTTGCAATTATTCCTGTTATACGATGGGCAAACTGTACGATTTTGATTGAACATTATGCTTCTGGCGTAGACTTCTAAGGCACTATGTATTCGATCTGGTGGAGCAATGCCTCAGAGTTAAGTCTAGGATGCCCGGAACGTAGAAAAGACCATTACCTTCACACTGGTTGCAATTATTCCTGTTATACGATGGAAAAACTGTTGCATCTTTACTGTATTTTATGCTTCGGGCGCTGACTTCTAAGGCACTAACTATTCGATCTGGTGGAGCACCGCCCTGTAGTGAAGCCTAGGTTGCCCGGAACGTAGAAGTGACCTGTACATTCACACTGGTTGCAGTTATTCCTGCTTTACGATGGAAAAAATGTTGCATTTTTATAGCATTTTATGCTTCTGTCGTTGAATTCTAAGTCCCTAACTATGCGATCTTGTGGAGAAACGCCCTACAGTTAAGCCTAGGTTGCCCGGAACGTAGAAATGACCTTTTCTTTCACAATGTTTGCAAATATACATTATGTACGATAGAAAAACTGTTGTATCTACTTTGTATTTTACGCTTCTGGCGTTGACTTCTTAGGCAATAGCAATTCGATCTGGTGAAACAACGCCCTAGGGTGAAGCCTAGGTTTGCCGGAACGTAGAAATGACCATAACTTTCATACTGGTTGCAATTATTCGATTTACACGATGGAAAAACTGTTGTATTTATTTTGTATTCGGTGCTCCTGGCGTTGACTTCTTAAGCCCTAGCCATTGGATCTGGTGGACCAACGGCCTAGAGTGAAGCCTAGGTTGCCCTGAACGTAGAAATGACCATAACAGTCATACCGGTTGCAATTATTCGTTTCATACGATGGAAAAACTGTTGTATTTTTATTTTATTTTATCCTTCTGGCGTTGACTTCTAAGTCCCTAGCTATTCGATCTGGTGGAGCAACGCCCTACAGTGAAGCCTAGGTTGCTCGGAACGTAGAAATGACCTTTACTTTCACACTGTTTGCATATATACATTATATACGATGGAAAAGCTGTTGTATTTATATTGTATTTTATGCTTCTGGCGTTGCCATCTTAGGCCCTAACTACTCGATCTGGTGGAACATGCCCTAGAGTTACGCCTGGGTTGCCCGGAAAGTAGAAATGACCATAACTTTTACACTGTTTGCAATAATTCATTTTATACGATGGACAAGCTGTTGTATTTATATTGTATTTTATGCTTCTGGAGTTGACTTCTAAGGCCGTAGCTATTCGATGTGATGGACCAACGCCCAAGAGTGACGCCTAGGTTATCCGGAACGTAGAAATGACCATTACCTTCACACTGCTCGCAATTATACATTGTAAACGATGGAAAAACTGTTGTACTTATGTTGTATCTTATGCTTCTGGCGTCGAATTCTAAGTCCCTAACTATTCGATCTGGTGGAGCAGCGCCCTAGCGTTAAGCCTAGGTTGCCGGGAACGTAGAAACGACCGTTACTTTCACACTGTTTGCAAATATACATTATATACGATGGAAAAGCTGTTGTATTTATATTGTGTTTTATGCTTCTGGCGTTGACTTCTTAGGCCCGAACTATTCGACCTGGTGGAGTAACGCCCGAGGGTGAAGCCTAGGTTGCCCGGAACGTAGAAATGACCGTTACTTTTACACTGTTTGCAAATATACATTATATACGATGGAAAAGCTGTTGTATTCATATTGTATTTTATGCTTCTGGCGTTGACTTCTTACGCCCTAACTATTTGATCTGGTGGAGCACCGCCCTGTAGTGAAGCCTAGGCTGCCCGGAACGTAGAAATGACCGTTACTTTCACACTGTTTGCAAATGTACATTATATACGATGGAAAAGCTGTTGTATTTATATTGTATTTTATGCTCCTGGCGTTGACTTCTTAGGCCCTAACTATTAGATCTGGTGGAGCACCGCCCTGTAGTGAAGCCTAGGTTGCCCGGAACGTAGAAAAGACCATTACCTTCACACTGGTTGCAATTATTCCAGTTATACGATGGAAAAACTGCTGCATCTTTATTGTATTTCATTTTTCGGGCGCTGACTTCTAAGGCACTAACTATTCGATCTGGTGGAGCAACACACTAGAGTGAAGCCTAGGTTACCCGGAACGTAGACATGACCATTACCTTCACGTTTGTTGCAGTTATTCCTGTTATACGATGGGCAAACTGTTGGATTTTGATTGAACTTTATGATTCTGGCGTTGACTTCTAAGGCCCTATGTATTCGATCTGGTGGAGCAATGCCTCAGAGTTAAGTCTAGGATGCCCGGAACGTAGAAATGGCCATTACTTTCACACTGGTTGCAATTATTCCTTTTATACGTTGGAAAAGCTGTTGTATTTATTTTGTATGTGGTGCTTCTGGCGTTAAATTCTAAGTCCCTAACCATTCGATCTGGTGGAGCACCGGCCTAGGGTGAAGCCTAGGTCGCCCGAAACGTACAAATGGCCATTACTTTCACACTGGTTGCAATTATTCCTTTTATACGATGGAAAAACTGTTCTATTTATTTTGTATTTTATGCTTAAGGCGGTGACATCTAAGGCCGTAGCTAATCGATGTGGTGGGGCAACGCCCAAGAGGGAAGGCTAGGTTGCCCGGGACGCAGTAATGGTCATTACTTTCACACTGGTTGCAATTATTCTTTTTATACGATGGAAAAACTGTTGTATTTTTATTGTATTTTATGCTTCTGGCGTTGACTTCTTAGGCCGTAACTATTCGACCTGGTGGAGCAACGCTCTAGTGTGAAGCCTAGGTTGCCCGGAACGTAGAAACGACCATAACTTTCACACTGGTTGCAATTATTCGATTTATACAATGGAAAAACTGTTCCATTTATTTTGTATTTTATTTTTCGGGCGCTGACTTCTAAGGCACTAACTATTCGATCTGGTGGAGCAACGCACTAGAGTGAAGCCTAGGTTACCCGGAACGTATAAATGACCATTACCTTCACGTTTGTTGCAATTATTCCTGTTATACGATGGGCAAACTGTTGGATTTTGGTTGAACTTTATGCTTCTGGCGTTGACTTCTAAGGCCCTATCTATTCGATCTGGTGGAGCAATGCCTCAGAGTTAAGTCTAGGATGCCCGGAACGTAGAAATGGCCATTACATTCACACTGGTTGCAATTATTCCTTTTATACGATGGAAAAACTGTTGTATTTTTACTGTATTTTATGCTCCTGGCGTCGACTTCCTAGGCCCTAACTATTTGATCTGGTGGAGCACCGCCCTGTAGTGAAGCCTAGGCTGCCCGGAACGTAGAAATGACCGTTACTTTCACACTGGTTGCAGTTATTCCTGTTATACGATGGAAAAACTGTTGCATTTTTATAGCATTTTATGCTTCTGTCGTTGAATTCTAAGTCCCTAACTATGCGACCTTGTGGAGAAACGCCCTACAGTTAAGCCTAGGATGCCCGCAATGTAGAAAAGACCATTACCTTCACACTGGTTACAATTATTCCTGTTATACGATGGAATAACTGTTGCATCTTTATTGTATTTTATTTTTCGGGCGCTGACTTCTAAGGCACTAACTATTCGATCTGGTGGAGCAACGCACTAGAGTGAAGCCTAGGTTACCCGGAACGTAGAAATGACCATTACCTTCACGTTTGTTGCAATTATTCCTGTTATACGATGGGCAAACTGTACGATTTTGATTGAACATTATGCTTCTGGCGTAGACTTCTAAGGCACTATGTATTCGATCTGGTGGAGCAATGCCTCAGAGTTAAGTCTAGGATGCCCGGAACGTAGAAAAGACCATTACCTTCACACTGGTTGCAATTATTCCTGTTATACGATGGAAAAACTGTTGCATCTTTACTGTATTTTATGCTTCGGGCGCTGACTTCTAAGGCACTAACTATTCGATCTGGTGGAGCACCGCCCTGTAGTGAAGCCTAGGTTGCCCGGAACGTAGAAGTGACCTGTACATTCACACTGGTTGCAGTTATTCCTGCTTTACGATGGAAAAAATGTTGCATTTTTATAGCATTTTATGCTTCTGTCGTTGAATTCTAAGTCCCTAACTATGCGATCTTGTGGAGAAACGCCCTACAGTTAAGCCTAGGTTGCCCGGAACGTAGAAATGACCTTTTCTTTCACAATGTTTGCAAATATACATTATGTACGATAGAAAAACTGTTGTATCTACTTTGTATTTTACGCTTCTGGCGTTGACTTCTTAGGCAATAGCAATTCGATCTGGTGAAACAACGCCCTAGGGTGAAGCCTAGGTTTGCCGGAACGTAGAAATGACCATAACTTTCATACTGGTTGCAATTATTCGATTTACACGATGGAAAAACTGTTGTATTTATTTTGTATTCGGTGCTCCTGGCGTTGACTTCTTAAGCCCTAGCCATTGGATCTGGTGGACCAACGGCCTAGAGTGAAGCCTAGGTTGCCCTGAACGTAGAAATGACCATAACAGTCATACCGGTTGCAATTATTCGTTTCATACGATGGAAAAACTGTTGTATTTTTATTTTATTTTATCCTTCTGGCGTTGACTTCTAAGTCCCTAGCTATTCGATCTGGTGGAGCAACGCCCTACAGTGAAGCCTAGGTTGCTCGGAACGTAGAAATGACCTTTACTTTCACACTGTTTGCATATATACATTATATACGATGGAAAAGCTGTTGTATTTATATTGTATTTTATGCTTCTGGCGTTGCCATCTTAGGCCCTAACTACTCGATCTGGTGGAACATGCCCTAGAGTTACGCCTGGGTTGCCCGGAAAGTAGAAATGACCATAACTTTTACACTGTTTGCAATAATTCATTTTATACGATGGACAAGCTGTTGTATTTATATTGTATTTTATGCTTCTGGAGTTGACTTCTAAGGCCGTAGCTATTCGATGTGATGGACCAACGCCCAAGAGTGACGCCTAGGTTATCCGGAACGTAGAAATGACCATTACCTTCACACTGCTCGCAATTATACATTGTAAACGATGGAAAAACTGTTGTACTTATGTTGTATCTTATGCTTCTGGCGTCGAATTCTAAGTCCCTAACTATTCGATCTGGTGGAGCAGCGCCCTAGCGTTAAGCCTAGGTTGCCGGGAACGTAGAAACGACCGTTACTTTCACACTGTTTGCAAATATACATTATATACGATGGAAAAGCTGTTGTATTTATATTGTGTTTTATGCTTCTGGCGTTGACTACTTAGGCCCTAACTATTCGACCTGGTGGAGCAACGCCCTAGCGTTAAGCCTAGGTTGCCCGGAACGTAGAAATGACAGCTGCTTTCACACTTTTCTCAAATATACGTTATATACGATGGAAAAGCTATTGTATTTGGATTGTATTTAATGCTTCTGGCGTTCACTTCTTACGCCCTAACTATTTGATCTGGTGGAGCACCGCCCTGTAGTGAAGCCTAGGTTGCCCGGAACGTAGAAAAGACCATTACCTTCACACTGGTTGCAATTGTTCCTGTTATACGATGGAAAAACTGTTGCATCTTTATTGTATTTTATGCTTCGGTCGCTGACTTCTAAGGCACTAACTATTCGATCTGGTGGAGCAACGCCCTAGAGTGAAGCCTAGGTTGCCCGGAACGTAGAAATGACGTTTACTTTCACACTGTTTGCAAATATACATTATATACGATGGAAAAGCTGTTTTATTTTTATTGTATTTTATGCTTCTGGCGTTGCCTTCTAAGTCCCTAACTATGCGATCTGGAGGAGCAACGCCCTACAGTTAAGCCTAGGTTGCCCGGAACGTAGAAATGACCCTTACTTTCACTCTGTTTGCAAATATACATCATATACGATGGAAAAGCTGTTGTATTTATATTGTATTTTATGCCTCTGGAGTTGACCTCTAAGGCCGTAGCTATTCCATGTGGTGGAGCAACGCCCAAGAGTGAAACCTAGGTTGCCCGGAACGTAGAAATGACCATCACCTTCACTCTGGTTGCAATTATTCCTGCTATACGATGGAAAAACTGTTGTATTTATATTATATTTTATGCTTCAGGCGTTGACTTCTAAGGCCCTAACTATTCGATCTGTTGGAGCAACGCCCTAGAGTGAAGCCTAGGTTCCCCAGAACGTGGAAATGATCATCACGTTCACCTTTGTTGCAATTATTCCCGTTATACGATGAAAAAACTGTTGTATTTTTATTGTATTTTATGTTTCGGGCGTTGACTTCTAAGGCCCTGGCTATTCGATATGGTGGATCAACGACCTAGAGTGAAGCCTAGGTCGCCCGAAACGTAGAAATGACCATTACTTTCACTCTGGTTGCAATTGTTCATGCTATACGATGGAAAAACTATTGTATTTTTATTGTATTTCATGCTTCTGGCGTTGACTTGTTAGGCCCTAGCTATTCGATCTGGCGGAGCAACGCCCTGGAGTGAAGCCTGGGTTGCGCGGAACGTAGAAATGACCATTACCTTCACACTGTTTGCAAATATACATTATATACGATGGAAAAGCTGTGTTATCTATTTTGTATTTTATGCTTCTGGCGCTGACTTCTTAGGTCCTAGCTATTGGATCTGGTGGAGCAACGCCCAGGGGTGAAGTCTAGGTTGTTCGGAACGTAGAAATGACCATAAATTTCACACTGGTTTCAATTATTCGTTTTATACAATGGAAAAACTGTTGTATTTATTTTGTTTTTGGTGCTTCTGTCGTTGACTTCTTAGGCTCTAACTATTGAATCTGGTGGACCAACGCCCTAGAGTGAAGCCTAGGTTGCCCGGAACGTGGTAATGACCATCACTTACACATTTGCTGCAATTATTCCCGTTATACGATGGAAAAACTGTTGTATTTTTATTCTATTTTAGGTTTCGGGCGTTGACTTCTAAGGCCGTAGCTAATCGATGTGGTGGAACAACGACCTAGAGTGAAGCCTAGGTTGCCCGGAACGTAGAAATGACCATAGCTTTCACACTGGTTGCAATTATGCGTTTTATACGATGGAAAAACTGGTGTATTTATATTGTATTTTATGCTTCTGGCGTTGTCTTCTTAGGCCCTAACTATTCGATCTGGTGGAGCAATGCTCTAGAGTAAAGCCTAGGTTGCCCGGAACGTAGAAATGACCATTACCTTCACACTGCTTGCAATTATACATTTTATACGATGGAAAAACTGTTATACTTATGTTGTATTTTATTATTCTGGCGTTGAATTCTAAGTCCCTAGCTATTCGATCTGGTGGAGCAACGCCCAAGGGTGAACCCTAGGTTAGCCGGAACATAGAAATCACCAGTACTTTCACACTGGTTGCAGCTTTCCTGTTATACGATGGAAAAACTGTTGCATTTTTATTGTATTTTATGCTTTTGGCGTTGTATTCAAGGTCCCTAACTATTCGATCTGGTGGAGCAACGCCCTGGAGTTAAGCCAAGGTTGCCCGGAACGTAGAAATGACTGTTACTTTCACACTGTTTGCAAATATACATTATAAACGATGGAAAAGCTGTTGTATTTATATTGTATTTTATGCTTCTGGCGTTGACTTCTAAGGCCGTAGCTATTCGATGTGGTGGGGCAACGCCCTAGAGTGAAGCCTAGGTTTCCCGGTACGCAGAAATGGCCAATACTTTCACACTGGTTGCAATTATTCGTTTTAAACGATGGAAAAGCTGTTGTTTTTATTTTGTATTTGGTGCATCTGTCGTAGACTTCTTAGGCCCTAACTATTGGATCTGGTAGACCAATGACCTACAGTGAACCCTAGGTTGCCCGGAACGTGGTAATGACCATCTCTTTCACATTTCTTGCAATTATTCCCGGTATGCGGTGGAAAAGCTGTTGTATTTTAATTGTATTTTAGGTTTCCGGCGTTGACTTCTAAGGCCCTAGCTATTCGACCTGGTGGAGCAACGCCCTAGAGTGAAGCCTAGGTCGCCCGAAACGTAGAAACGACCATTACTTTCACTCTGGTTGCAATTATTCCTGTTATTAGATGAAAAAACTGTTCCATTTTTATTGTATCTTATTCTTCTGGCGTTGAGTTCTAAGCCCCTAGCTATTCGATCTGGTGAAGCAACGCCCTAGAGTGAAGCCTAGATTGCCCGGAACGTAGAAATGACCATCGCTTTCACACTGTTTGCAAATATACATTATATACGATGGAAAAACTGTTGTATTTATACTGTATTTTATGCTTCAGGCGTTGACTTCTATGGCCCTACCTATTCGATCTGGTGGAGCAATGCCATAGAGTCAAGCATTGGTTGCCCGGAACGTAGAAATGACCATAACTTTCACTCAGGTTGCTATCATTCGTTTTATACGACGGAAAGGCTGTTGTATTTATTTTGTATTTTATGCTTCTGGCTTTGACTTCTAAGGCCCTAACACTTCGATCTGGTGGAGCAATGACTCAGAGTTAAGTCTAGGATTCCCGGAACGTAGAAATGGGCATTACTTTCACACGGGCTGCAATTATTCCCGTTATACGGTGGAGAAGATGTTGTATTTATATTGTATTTTATGCTTCTCGCGTTGACTTCTTAGGACCTAACTATTAGATCTGGTGGAGCAACGCCCTAGCGTGAAGCCTAGGTTGCCCAGAACGTAGAAGTGACCATCACTTTCACACTGGTTGAAATTATTCGTTTTATACGATGGAAACACTGTTGTATCTTTATTGTATTTTATGCTTCGGGCGTTGACTTCTATAGCCCTACCTATTCGATCTGGTGGAGCAATGCCCTAGAGTCAAGTCTAGGTTGCCCGGAACGTAGAATTGACCATACCTTTCACACAGGGTGCAATTATTCGTTTTATACGATGGAAAGGCTGTTGTATTTATTTTGTATTTTATGCTTCTGGGTTTGACTTCTAAGGCCCTACCTCTACGATCTGGTTGAGCAATGCCACAGAGTTAGGGCTAGGATTCCCGGAACGTAGAAGTGGCCATTACTTTCTCACTGGCTGCAATTATTTGTGTTATATGATGGAAAAGCTGTTGTATTTATATTGTATTTTATGTTTCTGGCGTTGACTTCTTAGGACCTAACTATTCGATATGGTGGAGAAGCGCCTTAGAGTGAAGCCTAGATTGCCCGGAACGTAGAAATGACCATTGCCTTCACACTGGTTGCAATTATTCCTGTTATACGATGGAAAGGCTGTTGTATTTTTATTATATTTTATGCTTCTGGCGCTGACTGCTTAGGCCTTACCTATTCGATCTGGTGGAACAACGACCTAGAGTGAAGCCTAGGTTGCCCGGAACGTAGAAATGACCCTTACTTTCACAGAGTTTGCAATTACTCATTTTATACGGTGGAAAAACTGTTTTATTTATATTGCGTTTTATGCTTCTGGCGTTGACTTCTTAGGCCCTAACTTTTCGATCTGGTGGAGCAACTCCCTAGAGTGAAGCCTGGCTTGCCCGGAACGTAGAAGTGACCATCACTTTCACACTGGTTGAAATTATTCGTTTTATACGATGGAAACACTGTTGTATCTTTATTGTATTTTATGCTTCGGGCGTTGACTTCTATAGCCCTACCTATTCGATCTGGTGGAGCAATGCCCTAGAGTCAAGCCTAGGTTGCCCGGAACGTAGAAATGACCATAACTTACACACAGGGTGCAATTATCCGTTTTATACGATGGAAATGCTGTTGTATTTATTTTGTATTTTATGCTTCTGGGTTTGACTTCTAAGGCCCTAACTCTACGATCTGGTGGAGCAATGCCTCAGAGTTAAGGCTAGGATTCCCGGAACGTAGAAGTGGCCATTACTTTCTCACTGGCTGCAATTATTTGTGTTATATGATGGAAAAGCTGTTGTATTTATATTGTATTTTATGTTTCTGGCGTTGACTTCTTAGGACCTAACTATTCGATATGGTGGAGCAGCGCCTTAGAGTGAAGCCTAGATTGCCCGGAACGTAGAAATGACCATTGCCTTCACACTGGTTGCAATTATTCCTGTTATACGATGGAAAGGCTGTTGTATTTTTATAATATTTTATGCTTCTGGCGCTGACTGCTTAGGCCTTACCTATTCGATCTGGTGGAACAACGACCTAGAGCGAAGCCTGGGTTGCCCGGAACGTAGAAATGACCCTTACTTTCACAGAGTTTGCAATTACTCGTTTTATACGGTGGAAAAACTGTTTTATTTATATTGCATTTTATGCTTCTGGCGTTGACTTCTTAGGCCCTAACTTTTCGATCTGGTGGAGCAACTCCCTAGAGTGAAGCCTGGCTTGCCCGGAACGTAGAAATGACCATTACCTTCACACTTGTTGCAATTATTCCTGTTATACGATGGAAAAACTGTTGTATTTTTATTGTGTTTTATGCTTCAGGAGTTATCTTCTAATGCGCCAGCTATTCGATCTGGTGGAGCAACGCCCTCGAGTTAAGCTTAGGTTGCCCGGAACGTAGAAGAGACCATTACTTTCACACTGGTTGCAATTTTTCCTGTTATACAATGGAAAAACTTCTGTATCTATATTGTATTTTATGCTTCCGGCGTTGACTTCTAATGCCCTATCTCTTCGGTCCGGTGGAGCAATGCCTCAGAGTTAGGTCAAGGATGCCCGGAACGTAGAAATGGCCATTACTTTCACACTGGTTGCAATTATTCCTGTTATACGACGGAAAAGCTGTTGTGTTTATATTGTATTTTATGGTTCTGGCGATGACTTCTTAGGACATAACTATTCAATCTGATGGAGCAACGCCCTAGAGTGAAGCCTAGGTTGCCCGGAACGTGGTAATGGCCATTACATTCACACTGGTTGCAATTATTGCTATTATACGATGGAAAAGCTGTTGTATTTATATTGTATTTTATAGTTCTGGCGTTGACTTCTTTGGCTCTAACTTTTCGATCTGGTGGAGCAACGCCCTAGAGTGAAGCCTAGGTTGCCCGGAACGTAGAAATGACCATAAAATTCACACAGGTTGCTATTATTCGTTTTATACGATGGAAAGGCTGTTGTATTTATTTTGTATTTTATGATTTTGGCTTTGACTTCTAAGGCCCTAACTCTTCGATCTGGTGGAGCTATGCCTCAGAGTTAAGTCCAGGATTCCCGGAACGCAGAAATGGGCATTACTTTCACACTGGTAGCAAGTATTCCTGTTATACGATGGAAAGGCTGTTGTATTTATATCGTATTTTATGCTTCTGGCGTTGACTTCTAAGGCCGTAGCTATTCGATGTGGTGGAGCAACGCCCTTGGGTGAAGCCTAGGTTGCCCGGAACGTGGAAGTGACCATTACCTTCACTCTGGTTGCAATTATTCCTGTTATACGGTGGAAAGACTGATGTAACTTTATTGTATTTTATGCTTCGGGCGTTGACTTCTAAGGCCCTAGCTATTCGATATGGTGGAGCAACGCCCTAGAGTGAAGTCTAGGTTGCCCGGAACGTAGAAATGACCGTTACTTTCACAATGGTTGCAAATATACATTTTATAAGATGGAAAAGCTGTAGTATTTATATTGTATTTTATGGTTCTGGCGTTGACTTCTAAGGCACTACCTATTCGATCTGGTGGAGCAACGCCCTAGAGTGAAGCCTAGGTTGCCCGGAACGTGGAAATGACCACCACTTTCACACTGGTTGCAATTATTCATGCTATACGATGAAAAAACTGATGTATTTATATTGTATTTTATGCTTCTGGCGTTGACTTCTAAGGTCCTAGCTATTCAATCGCGTGAGGCAACGTCCAGGAATGAAGCCAATGTCGTCCGAAACGTAGAAATGACCACTACTTTCAAACTGGTTGCAATTATTCATTTTATACGATGGAAAAACTGTTGTATTTATTTTGTATTTGGTGCTTCTGGCGTTGACTTCTTAGGCCCTAACTATTGGAGCTGGTGGAACAACGCCCTAGAGTGAAGCCGAGGTTGCCCTGAATGTAGAAATGACCATCACTTTCACACTGGTTGCAATTATTCCTTTTATACGAGGGAAAGGCTGCTGTATTTATATTGTATTTTATGCCTCTGGCGTTGACTTCTTATGCCCTAACTATTCGATCTGGTGGAACAACGCCCTAGAGTGTAGCCTAGGTAGCCCGGAACGTAGACATGACCATAACTTTCACACGGGTTGCAATTATTCGTTTTATACGATAGAAAGGCTGTTGTATTTATTTTGTATCTTATGCTTCTGGCTTTGACTTCTAAGGCCCTAACTCTTCGATCTGGTGGCACAATACCTCAGAGTTGAGTCTAGGATTCCCGGAACGTAGAAATGACCATTACCTTCACACTTGTTGCAATTATTCCTGCTATACGATGGAAAAACTGTTGTATTTTTATCGTGTTTTATGCTGCAGGAGTTGACTTCTAATGCCCTAGCTATTCGACCTGGAGGAGCAACGCCCACGAGTAAAGCCTGGGCTGCCCGGAACGTCGAATTGACCATTACTTTCACACTGTTTGCAATTATTCGTTTTATACGATGGAAAAACTTTTGTATTTATTTTGTATATGGTACTTCCGGCGTTGACTTCTTAGGCCCTAACTATTGGATGTGGTGGACCAACGCCCTAGAGTGAAGCCTAGGTTGCCCGGAACGTAGAAATGACCATACGTTTCACACTGGCTGCAATTATGCCAGTTATACGATGGTAAAACTGTTGTATTTTTATTGTATTTTACGTTTCGGGCGTTGACTTCTAAGGCCCTAGCTATTCCATATAGTGGATCAACGCCCTAGAGTGAAGTCTAGGTCGCCCGAAACGTAGAAATGACCATTACTTTCACTCTGGTTGCAATTATACATGCTATACGATGGAAAAACAGTTGTATTTTTAGTGTATTTTGTGCTTCTGGCGTTGACTTCTTAGGCCCTAACTATTGGATCTGGTGGACCAACGCCCTAGAGTGAAGCCTAGGTTGCCCTGAACGTGGAAATGACCATCACGTTCACATTTGTGGCAATTATTCCCGTTATAGGATGGAAAAACTGTTGTATTTTTATTGTATTTTACGTTTCGGGCGTTGACTTCTAAGGCCCTAGCTATTCGACCTGTTGGAGCAACGCCCTAGGGTGAAGCCTAGGTTGCCCGGAACGTAGAAATGACCATCACCTTCATTCTGGCTGCAATTATTCCTGTTATACGTTGGAAAAGCTGTTGTACCTTTATTGTATTTTATGCTTCTGTCGTTGACTTCTTAGGCCCTAACTATTGGATCTGGTGGACCGACGCCCTAGAGTGAACACTAGGTTGCCCAGAACGTGGAAATGATCATCACGTTCACATTTGTTGCAATTATTCCCGTTATACGATGGAAAAACTGTTATATTTTTATTGTATTTTATGCTTCGGGCGTTGACTTCTAAGGCCCTAGCTATTCGATATGGTGGAGCAACGCCCTAGAGTGAAGCCTATGTCGCCCGAAACGTAGAAATGACTATTACTTTCACTCTGGTTGCAATTATTCATGCTATACGATGGAAAAACTGTTGTATTTTTATTGTATTTTATGCTTCTGGCGCTCACTTCTTAGGTCCTAGCTATTGGATCTGGTGGAGCAACGCCCAGGGGTGAAGCCTAGGTTGAGCGGAACGTAGAAATGACCATAACTTTCACACTGGTTTCAATTATTCGTTTTATACAATGGAAAAACTGTTCTATTTATTTTTTATTTTATGCTCCGGGCTTTGACTTCTAAGGCCCTAACTATTCAATCTGGTGGAGCAACGCCCTAGAGTGAAGCCTAGGTGGCCGGGAACGTAGAAATGACCATATCTTTCAGACTGGTTGCAATTATTCCTGTTATACGAAGAAAAAAATGTTGTATTTTTATTGTATTTTATGCTTCAGACGTTGACTTCTAAGGCCCTAACTATTCGATGTGGTGGAGCAACGCCCTAGAGACAAAACCTAGGTTGCCCGGAACGTAGAAACGACCATTACCTTCACGCTTGTTGCAATTATTCCTGTTATACGATGGACAAGCTGTTGGATTTTGATTGTACTTTATGCTTCTGGCGTTGACTTCTAAGGCCCTATGTATTCGATCTGGTGGAGCAATGCCTCAGAGTTA
Source organism: Calliopsis andreniformis (assembly GCF_051401765.1). Classification (NCBI taxonomy): domain Eukaryota; kingdom Metazoa; phylum Arthropoda; class Insecta; order Hymenoptera; family Andrenidae; genus Calliopsis; species Calliopsis andreniformis. The sequence goes on along the minus strand of NW_027480422.1, from coordinate 12,363,583 downwards.
AGTCCAGGATGCCCGGAACGTACAAATGGCCATTACCTTCGCACTGGTTGCAATTATTCGTTTTATACGATGGAAAAACTGTTGTATTTATATTGTATTTTATGCTTCTGGCATTGACTTCTAAGGCCATAGCTATTCGATCTGGTGGAGCAACGCCATGGAGTGAAGCCTAGGTCGCCCGAAACGTAGAAATGACCACTACTTTCACTCTGGTTGCTATTATTCATGCTATACGATGGAAAAACTGTTGTATTTTTATTGTATTTTATGCTTCTCGCGTTGACTTCCTAGGCCCTAACTATTCGATCTGGTGGAACAACGCCCTAGAGTGAAGCCGAGGTTGCCCTGAATGTAGAAATGACCATCACTTTCACACTGGTTGCAATTATTCCTTTTATACGAGGGAAAGGCTGCTGTATTTATATTGTATTTTATGCCTCTGGCGTTGACTTCTTATGCCCTAACTATTCGATCTGGTGGAACAACGCCCTAGAGTGTAGCCTAGGTAGCCCGGAACGTAGACATGACCATAACTTTCACACGGGTTGCAATTATTCGTTTTATACGATAGAAAGGCTGTTGTATTTATTTTGTATCTTATGCTTCTGGCTTTGACTTCTAAGGCCCTAACTCTTCGATCTGGTGGCACAATACCTCAGAGTTGAGTCTAGGATTCCCGGAACGTAGAAATGACCATTACCTTCACACTTGTTGCAATTATTCCTGCTATACGATGGAAAAACTGTTGTATTTTTATCGTGTTTTATGCTGCAGGAGTTGACTTCTAATGCCCTAGCTATTCGACCTGGAGGAGCAACGCCCACGAGTAAAGCCTGGGTTGCCCGGAACGTCGAATTGACCATTACTTTCACACTGTTTGCAATTATTCGTTTTATACGATGGAAAAACTTTTGTATTTATTTTGTATATGGTACTTCCGGCGTTGACTTCTTAGGCCCTAACTATTGGATGTGGTGGACCAACGCCCTAGAGTGAAGCCTAGGTTGCCCGGAACGTAGAAATGACCATACGTTTCACACTGGCTGCAATTATGCCAGTTATACGATGGTAAAACTGTTGTATTTTTATTGTATTTTACGTTTCGGGCGTTGACTTCTAAGGCCCTAGCTATTCCATATAGTGGATCAACGCCCTAGAGTGAAGCCTAGGTCGCCCGAAACGTAGAAATGACCATTACTTTCACTCTGGTTGCAATTATACATGCTATACGATGGAAAAACAGTTGTATTTTTAGTGTATTTTGTGCTTCTGGCGTTGACTTCTTAGGCCCTAACTATTGGATCTGGTGGACCAACGCCCTAGAGTGAAGCCTAGGTTGCCCTGAACGTGGAAATGACCATCACGTTCACATTTGTGGCAATTATTCCCGTTATAGGATGGAAAAACTGTTGTATTTTTATTGTATTTTACGTTTCGGGCGTTGACTTCTAAGGCCCTAGCTATTCGACCTGTTGGAGCAACGCCCTAGGGTGAAGCCTAGGTTGCCCGGAACGTAGAAATGACCATCACCTTCATTCTGGCTGCAATTATTCCTGTTATACGTTGGAAAAGCTGTTGTACCTTTATTGTATTTTATGCTTCTGTCGTTGACTTCTTAGGCCCTAACTATTGGATCTGGTGGACCAACGCCCTAGAGTGAACACTAGGTTGCCCAGAACGTGGAAATGATCATCACGTTCACATTTGTTGCAATTATTCCCGTTATACGATGGAAAAACTGTTATATTTTTATTGTATTTTATGCTTCGGGCGTTGACTTCTAAGGCCCTAGCTATTCGATATGGTGGAGCAACGCCCTAGAGTGAAGCCTATGTCGCCCGAAACGTAGAAATGACTATTACTTTCACTCTGGTTGCAATTATTCATGCTATACGATGGAAAAACTGTTGTATTTTTATTGTATTTTATGCTTCTGGCGCTCACTTCTTAGGTCCTAGCTATTGGATCTGGTGGAGCAACGCCCAGGGGTGAAGCCTAGGTTGAGCGGAACGTAGAAATGACCATAACTTTCACACTGGTTTCAATTATTCGTTTTATACAATGGAAAAACTGTTCTATTTATTTTTTATTTTATGCTCCGGGCTTTGACTTCTAAGGCCCTAACTATTCAATCTGGTGGAGCAACGCCCTAGAGTGAAGCCTAGGTGGCCGGGAACGTAGAAATGACCTTTACTTTCTCACTGTTTGCAAATATACATTATATACGATGGACAAGCTGTTGTATTTATATAGTATTTTATGCTTCTGGCGTTGTCTCCTTAGGCCCTAACTATTCGATCTGGTGGAGCAACGTCCTAGAGTGAAGCCTAGGTTACCCGGAACGTAGAAATGACCAGTGCTTTCACACTGGCTGCAGTTATTCCTTTTATAAAATGGAAAAACTGTTGCATTTTTATTGTATTTTATGCTTTTGGCGTTGTATTCAAAGTCCCTAACTACTCGATCTGGTGGAACATGCCCTAGAGATAAGCCTAGGTTGCCCGGAAAGTAGAAATGACCATAACCTTCATACTGATTGCAATTATTCGTTTTATACGATGGAAAAACTGTTGTACTTATATTGTATGTAATGCCTCTGGCGTTGACTCCTAAGGCCGTAGCTATTCGATGTGGTGGAGCAACGCCCTAGAGTGAAGCCTAGGTTGCCGCGAACGTAGAAGTAACCATTACTTCCACTCTGTTTGCAATTATTCATTTTATGCAATGGAAAAACTGTTGCATTTATATTGCAGTTTATGCTTCTGGCGTTGACTTCTTAGGCCCTAACTATTCGATCTGGTGGAAGAACGCCCCAGAGTGAAGCCTAGGTTGCCCGAAACGTAGAAATGACCATCACTTTCACACTGGTTGCAATTATTCCTGTTATACGATGGAAAAACTGTTGTATCTATTTTGTATTTTATGCTTCTGGCGTTGACTTTTTAGGTCCTATCTATTGGATCTGGTGGACCAACGCCCTCTGGTGAAGCACAGGTTGACCGGAACGTAGAAATGACCATAACTTTCATACTGATTGCAATTATTCGTATTATACGATGGAAAATCTGTTGTATTTATATTGTATTTTAACCTTCTGGCGTTGACTTCTAAGGCCGTAGCTATTCGATGTGGTGCAGCAACGCCCTGGAGTGAAGCCTAGGTTGCCCGGACCGTAGAAATGACCATACCTTTCACACTGGTTGCAATTATCCCTGTTATACGATGGAAAAACTGTTATATTTCTATTGTATTCTATGCTTCTGGCGAAGACTTCTTAGGCCCTAACTATCGATCTGGTGGAACAACGCCCTACAGTTAAGCCTAGGATGCCCGGAACGTAGAAATGACCATAACTTTCACACTGGTTGCAATTATTCGTTTTATAGAATGGAAAAACTGTTCTATTTAGTTTGTATTTTATGCTTCGCGCGTTGGCATCTAAGGCCCTAACTATTCGATCTGGAGAAGCAACACTCTAGAGTGAAGCCTAGGTTGCCCGGAACGTAGAAATGACCATCACTTTAACACTGGTTGCAATTATTCATGATATACGATGGAAAAACTGTTGCATTTTTATTGTATTTTTTGCTTCTGGCTTGGACTTCTAAAGTCCTAGCTAGTCGATCTGGTGGGACAACGTCCAAGAGTGAAGCCTATGTTGCCCGGAACGTAGAAATGACCATTACCTTACCGCTTGTTGCAATTATTCCTGTTATACGAAGGAAAAACTGTTGTATTTTTATTGTATTTTACGTCTCGGGCGTTGACTTCTAAGGCCCTAGCTATTCGATCTGGTGGAGCAACGACCTAGAGTGAAGCCTAGCTTGCCCGGAACGTAGAAATGACCATCTTCTTCACACTTGTTGCAATTATTCCTGCTATACGAAGGAGAAACTGTTGTATTTTTATCGTATTTTATGCTGCAGGAGTTGCCTTCTAATGCCCTAGCTATTCGACCTGGAGGAGCAACGCCCACGAGTAAAGCCTGGGTTTCCCGGAACGTCGAAATGACCATTACTTCCACACTGTTTGCTATTATTCATTTCATACGCTGGAAAAACTGTTGTATTTATACTGTATTTTATGCTTCTGGCGTTGACTTCTAAGGCCGTAGCTATTCGATATGGTGGAGCAACGCCCTAGAGTGAAGACTAGGTTGCCCGGAACGTAGAGATGACCAGTACTTCCACACTGGTTGCAGTTATTCCTGTTATACGATGGAAAAACAGTGGCATTTTTATTGTATTACATGCGTCTGACGTTGAATTCTAAGTCCCTAACTATTCGGAATCGTGGTGCAATGCACTAGAGTGAAAACTAGGTTGCCCGGAACGTAGAAATGAACATCACTTTCACACTGTTTGCAAATATACATTATATACGATGGAAAAACTGTTGTATTTATACTGTATTTTATGCTTCAGGCATTGACTTCTATGGCCCTACCTATTCGATCTGGTGGAGCAACGCCATAGAGTCAAGCATTGGTTGCCCGGAACGTAGAAATGACCATAACTTTCACTCAGGTTGCTATTATTCGTTTTATACGACGGAAAGGCTGTTGTATTTATTTTGTATTTTATGCTTCTGGCTTTGACTTCTAAGGCCCTAACACTTCGATCTGGTGGAGCAATGCCTCAGAGTTAAGTCTAGGATTCCCGGAACGTAGAAATGGGCATTACTCTCACACTGGCTGCAATTATTCCTGTTATACGATGGAAAAGCTGTTGTACCTTTATTGTATTTTATGCTTCTGTCGTTGACTTCTTAGGCCCTAACTATTGGATCTGGTGGACCGACGCCCTAGAGTGAACACTAGGTTGCCCTGAACGTGGAAATGACCATCACGTTCACATTTGTGGCAATTATTCCCGTTATAGGATGGAAAAACTGTTGTATTTTTATTGTATTTTACGTTTCGGGCGTTGACTTCTAAGGCCCTAGCTATTCGACCTGTTGGAGCAACGCCCTAGGGTGAAGCCTAGGTTGCCCGGAACGTAGAAATGACCATCACCTTCATTCTGGCTGCAATTATTCCTGTTATACGTTGGAAAAGCTGTTGTACCTTTATTGTATTTTATGCTTCTGTCGTTGACTTCTTAGGCCCTAACTATTGGATCTGGTGGACCGACGCCCTAGAGTGAACACTAGGTTGCCCAGAACGTGGAAATGATCATCACGTTCACATTTGTTGCAATTATTCCCGTTATACGATGGAAAAACTGTTATATTTTTATTGTATTTTATGCTTCGGGCGTTGACTTCTAAGGCCCTAGCTATTCGATATGGTGGAGCAACGCCCTAGAGTGAAGCCTATGTCGCCCGAAACGTAGAAATGACTATTACTTTCACTCTGGTTGCAATTATTCATGCTATACGATGGAAAAACTGTTGTATTTTTATTGTATTTTATGCTTCTGGCGCTCACTTCTTAGGTCCTAGCTATTGGATCTGGTGGAGCAACGCCCAGGGGTGAAGCCTAGGTTGAGCGGAACGTAGAAATGACCATAACTTTCACACTGGTTTCAATTATTCGTTTTATACAATGGAAAAACTGTTCTATTTATTTTTTATTTTATGCTCCGGGCTTTGACTTCTAAGGCCCTAACTATTCAATCTGGTGGAGCAACGCCCTAGAGTGAAGCCTAGGTGGCCGGGAACGTAGAAATGACCATATCTTTCAGACTGGTTGCAATTATTCCTGTTATACGAAGAAAAAAATGTTGTATTTTTATTGTATTTTATGCTTCAGACGTTGACTTCTAAGGCCCTAACTATTCGATGTGGTGGAGCAACGCCCTAGAGACAAAACCTAGGTTGCCCGGAACGTAGAAACGACCATTACCTTCACGCTTGTTGCAATTATTCCTGTTATACGATGGACAAGCTGTTGGATTTTGATTGTACTTTATGCTTCTGGCGTTGACTTCTAAGGCCCTATGTATTCGATCTGGTGGAGCAATGCCTCAGAGTTAAGTCCAGGATGCCCGGAACGTACAAATGGCCATTACCTTCGCACTGGTTGCAATTATTCGTTTTATACGATGGAAAAACTGTTGTATTTATATTGTATTTTATGCTTCTGGCATTGACTTCTAAGGCCATAGCTATTCGATCTGGTGGAGCAACGCCATGGAGTGAAGCCTAGGTCGCCCGAAACGTAGAAATGACCACTACTTTCACTCTGGTTGCTATTATTCATGCTATACGATGGAAAAACTGTTGTATTTTTATTGTATTTTATGCTTCTCGCGTTGACTTCCTAGGCCCTAACTATTCGATCTGGTGGAACAACGCCCTAGAGTGAAGCCGAGGTTGCCCTGAATGTAGAAATGACCATCACTTTCACACTGGTTGCAATTATTCCTTTTATACGAGGGAAAGGCTGCTGTATTTATATTGTATTTTATGCCTCTGGCGTTGACTTCTTATGCCCTAACTATTCGATCTGGTGGAACAACGCCCTAGAGTGTAGCCTAGGTAGCCCGGAACGTAGACATGACCATAACTTTCACACGGGTTGCAATTATTCGTTTTATACGATAGAAAGGCTGTTGTATTTATTTTGTATCTTATGCTTCTGGCTTTGACTTCTAAGGCCCTAACTCTTCGATCTGGTGGCACAATACCTCAGAGTTGAGTCTAGGATTCCCGGAACGTAGAAATGACCATTACCTTCACACTTGTTGCAATTATTCCTGCTATACGATGGAAAAACTGTTGTATTTTTATCGTGTTTTATGCTGCAGGAGTTGACTTCTAATGCCCTAGCTATTCGACCTGGAGGAGCAACGCCCACGAGTAAAGCCTGGGTTGCCCGGAACGTCGAATTGACCATTACTTTCACACTGTTTGCAATTATTCGTTTTATACGATGGAAAAACTTTTGTATTTATTTTGTATATGGTACTTCCGGCGTTGACTTCTTAGGCCCTAACTATTGGATGTGGTGGACCAACGCCCTAGAGTGAAGCCTAGGTTGCCCGGAACGTAGAAATGACCATACGTTTCACACTGGCTGCAATTATGCCAGTTATACGATGGTAAAACTGTTGTATTTTTATTGTATTTTACGTTTCGGGCGTTGACTTCTAAGGCCCTAGCTATTCCATATAGTGGATCAACGCCCTAGAGTGAAGCCTAGGTCGCCCGAAACGTAGAAATGACCATTACTTTCACTCTGGTTGCAATTATACATGCTATACGATGGAAAAACAGTTGTATTTTTAGTGTATTTTGTGCTTCTGGCGTTGACTTCTTAGGCCCTAACTATTGGATCTGGTGGACCAACGCCCTAGAGTGAAGCCTAGGTTGCCCTGAACGTGGAAATGACCATCACGTTCACATTTGTGGCAATTATTCCCGTTATAGGATGGAAAAACTGTTGTATTTTTATTGTATTTTACGTTTCGGGCGTTGACTTCTAAGGCCCTAGCTATTCGACCTGTTGGAGCAACGCCCTAGGGTGAAGCCTAGGTTGCCCGGAACGTAGAAATGACCATCACCTTCATTCTGGCTGCAATTATTCCTGTTATACGTTGGAAAAGCTGTTGTACCTTTATTGTATTTTATGCTTCTGTCGTTGACTTCTTAGGCCCTAACTATTGGATCTGGTGGACCAACGCCCTAGAGTGAACACTAGGTTGCCCAGAACGTGGAAATGATCATCACGTTCACATTTGTTGCAATTATTCCCGTTATACGATGGAAAAACTGTTATATTTTTATTGTATTTTATGCTTCGGGCGTTGACTTCTAAGGCCCTAGCTATTCGATATGGTGGAGCAACGCCCTAGAGTGAAGCCTATGTCGCCCGAAACGTAGAAATGACTATTACTTTCACTCTGGTTGCAATTATTCATGCTATACGATGGAAAAACTGTTGTATTTTTATTGTATTTTATGCTTCTGGCGCTCACTTCTTAGGTCCTAGCTATTGGATCTGGTGGAGCAACGCCCAGGGGTGAAGCCTAGGTTGAGCGGAACGTAGAAATGACCATAACTTTCACACTGGTTTCAATTATTCGTTTTATACAATGGAAAAACTGTTCTATTTATTTTTTATTTTATGCTCCGGGCTTTGACTTCTAAGGCCCTAACTATTCAATCTGGTGGAGCAACGCCCTAGAGTGAAGCCTAGGTGGCCGGGAACGTAGAAATGACCTTTACTTTCTCACTGTTTGCAAATATACATTATATACGATGGACAAGCTGTTGTATTTATATAGTATTTTATGCTTCTGGCGTTGTCTCCTTAGGCCCTAACTATTCGATCTGGTGGAGCAACGTCCTAGAGTGAAGCCTAGGTTACCCGGAACGTAGAAATGACCAGTGCTTTCACACTGGCTGCAGTTATTCCTTTTATAAAATGGAAAAACTGTTGCATTTTTATTGTATTTTATGCTTTTGGCGTTGTATTCAAAGTCCCTAACTACTCGATCTGGTGGAACATGCCCTAGAGATAAGCCTAGGTTGCCCGGAAAGTAGAAATGACCATAACCTTCATACTGATTGCAATTATTCGTTTTATACGATGGAAAAACTGTTGTACTTATATTGTATGTAATGCCTCTGGCGTTGACTCCTAAGGCCGTAGCTATTCGATGTGGTGGAGCAACGCCCTAGAGTGAAGCCTAGGTTGCCGCGAACGTAGAAGTAACCATTACTTCCACTCTGTTTGCAATTATTCATTTTATGCAATGGAAAAACTGTTGCATTTATATTGCAGTTTATGCTTCTGGCGTTGACTTCTTAGGCCCTAACTATTCGATCTGGTGGAAGAACGCCCCAGAGTGAAGCCTAGGTTGCCCGAAACGTAGAAATGACCATCACTTTCACACTGGTTGCAATTATTCCTGTTATACGATGGAAAAACTGTTGTATCTATTTTGTATTTTATGCTTCTGGCGTTGACTTTTTAGGTCCTATCTATTGGATCTGGTGGACCAACGCCCTCTGGTGAAGCACAGGTTGACCGGAACGTAGAAATGACCATAACTTTCATACTGATTGCAATTATTCGTATTATACGATGGAAAATCTGTTGTATTTATATTGTATTTTAACCTTCTGGCGTTGACTTCTAAGGCCGTAGCTATTCGATGTGGTGCAGCAACGCCCTGGAGTGAAGCCTAGGTTGCCCGGACCGTAGAAATGACCATACCTTTCACACTGGTTGCAATTATCCCTGTTATACGATGGAAAAACTGTTATATTTCTATTGTATTCTATGCTTCTGGCGAAGACTTCTTAGGCCCTAACTATCGATCTGGTGGAACAACGCCCTACAGTTAAGCCTAGGATGCCCGGAACGTAGAAATGACCATAACTTTCACACTGGTTGCAATTATTCGTTTTATAGAATGGAAAAACTGTTCTATTTAGTTTGTATTTTATGCTTCGCGCGTTGGCATCTAAGGCCCTAACTATTCGATCTGGAGAAGCAACACTCTAGAGTGAAGCCTAGGTTGCCCGGAACGTAGAAATGACCATCACTTTAACACTGGTTGCAATTATTCATGATATACGATGGAAAAACTGTTGCATTTTTATTGTATTTTTTGCTTCTGGCTTGGACTTCTAAAGTCCTAGCTAGTCGATCTGGTGGGACAACGTCCAAGAGTGAAGCCTATGTTGCCCGGAACGTAGAAATGACCATTACCTTACCGCTTGTTGCAATTATTCCTGTTATACGAAGGAAAAAGTGTTGTATTTTTATTGTATTTTACGTCTCGGGCGTTGACTTCTAAGGCCCTAGCTATTCGATCTGGTGGAGCAACGACCTAGAGTGAAGCCTAGCTTGCCCGGAACGTAGAAATGACCATCTTCTTCACACTTGTTGCAATTATTCCTGCTATACGAAGGAGAAACTGTTGTATTTTTATCGTATTTTATGCTGCAGGAGTTGCCTTCTAATGCCCTAGCTATTCGACCTGGAGGAGCAACGCCCACGAGTAAAGCCTGGGTTTCCCGGAACGTCGAAATGACCATTACTTCCACACTGTTTGCTATTATTCATTTCATACGCTGGAAAAACTGTTGTATTTATACTGTATTTTATGCTTCTGGCGTTGACTTCTAAGGCCGTAGCTATTCGATATGGTGGAGCAACGCCCTAGAGTGAAGACTAGGTTGCCCGGAACGTAGAGATGACCAGTACTTCCACACTGGTTGCAGTTATTCCTGTTATACGATGGAAAAACAGTGGCATTTTTATTGTATTACATGCGTCTGACGTTGAATTCTAAGTCCCTAACTATTCGGAATCGTGGTGCAATGCACTAGAGTGAAAACTAGGTTGCCCGGAACGTAGAAATGAACATCACTTTCACACTGTTTGCAAATATACATTATATACGATGGAAAAACTGTTGTATTTATACTGTATTTTATGCTTCAGGCATTGACTTCTATGGCCCTACCTATTCGATCTGGTGGAGCAACGCCATAGAGTCAAGCATTGGTTGCCCGGAACGTAGAAATGACCATAACTTTCACTCAGGTTGCTATTATTCGTTTTATACGACGGAAAGGCTGTTGTATTTATTTTGTATTTTATGCTTCTGGCTTTGACTTCTAAGGCCCTAACACTTCGATCTGGTGGAGCAATGCCTCAGAGTTAAGTCTAGGATTCCCGGAACGTAGAAATGGGCATTACTCTCACACTGGCTGCAATTATTCCTGTTATACGATGGAAAAGCTGTTGTACCTTTATTGTATTTTATGCTTCTGTCGTTGACTTCTTAGGCCCTAACTATTGGATCTGGTGGACCGACGCCCTAGAGTGAACACTAGGTTGCCCAGAACGTGGAAATGATCATCACGTTCACATTTGTTGCAATTATTCCCGTTATACGATGGAAAAACTGTTATATTTTTATTGTATTTTATGCTTCGGGCGTTGACTTCTAAGGCCCTAGCTATTCGATATGGTGGAGCAACGCCCTAGAGTGAAGCCTATGTCGCCCGAAACGTAGAAATGACTATTACTTTCACTCTGGTTGCAATTATTCATGCTATACGATGGAAAAACTGTTGTATTTTTATTGTATTTTATGCTTCTGGCGCTCACTTCTTAGGTCCTAGCTATTGGATCTGGTGGAGCAACGCCCAGGGGTGAAGCCTAGGTTGAGCGGAACGTAGAAATGACCATAACTTTCACACTGGTTTCAATTATTCGTTTTATACAATGGAAAAACTGTTCTATTTATTTTTTATTTTATGCTCCGGGCTTTGACTTCTAAGGCCCTAACTATTCAATCTGGTGGAGCAACGCCCTAGAGTGAAGCCTAGGTGGCCGGGAACGTAGAAATGACCATATCTTTCAGACTGGTTGCAATTATTCCTGTTATACGAAGAAAAAAATGTTGTATTTTTATTGTATTTTATGCTTCAGACGTTGACTTCTAAGGCCCTAACTATTCGATGTGGTGGAGCAACGCCCTAGAGACAAAACCTAGGTTGCCCGGAACGTAGAAACGACCATTACCTTCACGCTTGTTGCAATTATTCCTGTTATACGATGGACAAGCTGTTGGATTTTGATTGTACTTTATGCTTCTGGCGTTGACTTCTAAGGCCCTATGTATTCGATCTGGTGGAGCAATGCCTCAGAGTTAAGTCCAGGATGCCCGGAACGTACAAATGGCCATTACCTTCGCACTGGTTGCAATTATTCGTTTTATACGATGGAAAAACTGTTGTATTTATATTGTATTTTATGCTTCTGGCATTGACTTCTAAGGCCATAGCTATTCGATCTGGTGGAGCAACGCCATGGAGTGAAGCCTAGGTCGCCCGAAACGTAGAAATGACCACTACTTTCACTCTGGTTGCTATTATTCATGCTATACGATGGAAAAACTGTTGTATTTTTATTGTATTTTATGCTTCTCGCGTTGACTTCCTAGGCCCTAACTATTCGATCTGGTGGAACAACGCCCTAGAGTGAAGCCGAGGTTGCCCTGAATGTAGAAATGACCATCACTTTCACACTGGTTGCAATTATTCCTTTTATACGAGGGAAAGGCTGCTGTATTTATATTGTATTTTATGCCTCTGGCGTTGACTTCTTATGCCCTAACTATTCGATCTGGTGGAACAACGCCCTAGAGTGTAGCCTAGGTAGCCCGGAACGTAGACATGACCATAACTTTCACACGGGTTGCAATTATTCGTTTTATACGATAGAAAGGCTGTTGTATTTATTTTGTATCTTATGCTTCTGGCTTTGACTTCTAAGGCCCTAACTCTTCGATCTGGTGGCACAATACCTCAGAGTTGAGTCTAGGATTCCCGGAACGTAGAAATGACCATTACCTTCACACTTGTTGCAATTATTCCTGCTATACGATGGAAAAACTGTTGTATTTTTATCGTGTTTTATGCTGCAGGAGTTGACTTCTAATGCCCTAGCTATTCGACCTGGAGGAGCAACGCCCACGAGTAAAGCCTGGGTTGCCCGGAACGTCGAATTGACCATTACTTTCACACTGTTTGCAATTATTCGTTTTATACGATGTAAAAACTTTTGTATTTATTTTGTATATGGTACTTCCGGCGTTGACTTCTTAGGCCCTAACTATTGGATGTGGTGGACCAACGCCCTAGAGTGAAGCCTAGGTTGCCCGGAACGTAGAAATGACCATACGTTTCACACTGGCTGCAATTATGCCAGTTATACGATGGTAAAACTGTTGTATTTTTATTGTATTTTACGTTTCGGGCGTTGACTTCTAAGGCCCTAGCTATTCCATATAGTGGATCAACGCCCTAGAGTGAAGCCTAGGTCGCCCGAAACGTAGAAATGACCATTACTTTCACTCTGGTTGCAATTATACATGCTATACGATGGAAAAACAGTTGTATTTTTAGTGTATTTTGTGCTTCTGGCGTTGACTTCTTAGGCCCTAACTATTGGATCTGGTGGACCAACGCCCTAGAGTGAAGCCTAGGTTGCCCTGAACGTGGAAATGACCATCACGTTCACATTTGTGGCAATTATTCCCGTTATAGGATGGAAAAACTGTTGTATTTTTATTGTATTTTACGTTTCGGGCGTTGACTTCTAAGGCCCTAGCTATTCGACCTGTTGGAGCAACGCCCTAGGGTGAAGCCTAGGTTGCCCGGAACGTAGAAATGACCATCACCTTCATTCTGGCTGCAATTATTCCTGTTATACGTTGGAAAAGCTGTTGTACCTTTATTGTATTTTATGCTTCTGTCGTTGACTTCTTAGGCCCTAACTATTGGATCTGGTGGACCAACGCCCTAGAGTGAACACTAGGTTGCCCAGAACGTGGAAATGATCATCACGTTCACATTTGTTGCAATTATTCCCGTTATACGATGGAAAAACTGTTATATTTTTATTGTATTTTATGCTTCGGGCGTTGACTTCTAAGGCCCTAGCTATTCGATATGGTGGAGCAACGCCCTAGAGTGAAGCCTATGTCGCCCGAAACGTAGAAATGACTATTACTTTCACTCTGGTTGCAATTATTCATGCTATACGATGGAAAAACTGTTGTATTTTTATTGTATTTTATGCTTCTGGCGCTCACTTCTTAGGTCCTAGCTATTGGATCTGGTGGAGCAACGCCCAGGGGTGAAGCCTAGGTTGAGCGGAACGTAGAAATGACCATAACTTTCACACTGGTTTCAATTATTCGTTTTATACAATGGAAAAACTGTTCTATTTATTTTTTATTTTATGCTCCGGGCTTTGACTTCTAAGGCCCTAACTATTCAATCTGGTGGAGCAACGCCCTAGAGTGAAGCCTAGGTGGCCGGGAACGTAGAAATGACCTTTACTTTCTCACTGTTTGCAAATATACATTATATACGATGGACAAGCTGTTGTATTTATATAGTATTTTATGCTTCTGGCGTTGTCTCCTTAGGCCCTAACTATTCGATCTGGTGGAGCAACGTCCTAGAGTGAAGCCTAGGTTACCCGGAACGTAGAAATGACCAGTGCTTTCACACTGGCTGCAGTTATTCCTTTTATAAAATGGAAAAACTGTTGCATTTTTATTGTATTTTATGCTTTTGGCGTTGTATTCAAAGTCCCTAACTACTCGATCTGGTGGAACATGCCGTAGAGATAAGCCTAGGTTGCCCGGAAAGTAGAAATGACCATAACCTTCATACTGATTGCAATTATTCGTTTTATACGATGGAAAAACTGTTGTACTTATATTGTATGTAATGCCTCTGGCGTTGACTCCTAAGGCCGTAGCTATTCGATGTGGTGGAGCAACGCCCTAGAGTGAAGCCTAGGTTGCCGCGAACGTAGAAGTAACCATTACTTCCACTCTGTTTGCAATTATTCATTTTATGCAATGGAAAAACTGTTGCATTTATATTGCAGTTTATGCTTCTGGCGTTGACTTCTTAGGCCCTAACTATTCGATCTGGTGGAAGAACGCCCCAGAGTGAAGCCTAGGTTGCCCGAAACGTAGAAATGACCATCACTTTCACACTGGTTGCAATTATTCCTGTTATACGATGGAAAAACTGTTGTATCTATTTTGTATTTTATGCTTCTGGCGTTGACTTTTTAGGTCCTATCTATTGGATCTGGTGGACCAACGCCCTCTGGTGAAGCACAGGTTGACCGGAACGTAGAAATGACCATAACTTTCATACTGATTGCAATTATTCGTTTTATACGACGGAAAGGCTGTTGTATTTATTTTGTATTTTATGCTTCTGGCTTTGACTTCTAAGGCCCTAACACTTCGATCTGGTGGAGCAATGCCTCAGAGTTAAGTCTAGGATTCCCGGAACGTAGAAATGGGCATTACTCTCACACTGGCTGCAATTATTCCTGTTATACGATGGAAAAGCTGTTGTATTTATGTTGTATTGTATGCTTCTCGCGTTGACTTCTTAGGTCCTAACTATTCGATCTGGTGGAGCAACGCACTAGAGTGAAGCAGAGGTTGCCCGGAACGTAGAAATGTCCATTACCTTCACACTGGTAGCAAGCATTCCTGTTATACGATGGAAAGGCTGTTGTACTTATATCGTATTTTATGCTTCTGGCGTTGACTTCAAAGGTCGTAGCTATTCGATGTGGTGGAGCAACGCCCTGGGGTGAAGCCTAGGTTGCCCGGAACGTAGAAATGATCATTACCTTCACACTGGTTGCAATTATTCCTATTATACGATGGAAAGACTGTTGTATCTTTATTGTATTTTATGCTTCGGGCGTTGACTTCAATGGCCCTACCTATTCGATCTGGTAGAGCAACGCCATAGAGTCAAGCCTGGGTTGCCCGGAACGTAGAAATGACCTGTACCTTCACACCGGTTGCTGTTATTCCAGTTATACGATGGAAAAAGTGTTGCGTTTTTATTGTATTTTATGCTTCTGGCGTTAAATTCTAAGTCCCGAACTATGCGATCTGGTGTAGCAACGCCCTACAGTTAAGCCTAGGTTGCCCGGAACGTAGAAATGACCTTTACTTTCACACTGTCTGCAAATATACATCATATACGATGTAAAAGCTGCTGTATTTATATTGCATTTTATGCTTCTGGCGTTGACTTCTTAGGCCCTAACTATTCGACCTGGTGGAGCAACGCCCTAGTGTTAAGCCTAGGTTGCCCGGAACGTAGAAGTGACCCTAACTTTCACACTGGTTGCAATTATTCGATTTATACAATGGAAAAACTGTTCTATTTATTTTGTATTTTATGCTTCGGGCGTTGACTTCTAAGGCCCTAACTATTCTATCTGGTGGAGCAACGCTGTAGAGTGAAGCCTATGTTGCCCGGAACGTAGAAATGACCATTACCTTCACATTGCTTGCAATTATACTTTTTGTACAATGGACGACTGTTGTATTTTTATTGAATTTTATGCTTCTGGCGTTGACTTCTAAGTCCCTTGTTATTCGATCTGGTGGAGCAACGCCCTAGAGTGAAGCCTAGGTTGCCCGGAACGTAGAAATGACCATTAGTTTCACACTGGTTGCAATTATTCGTTTTATACGATGGAAAAACTGTTGTATTTATTTTGTGTTTGGTGCTTCTGGCGTTGACTTCTTAGGCCCTATCTATTGGATGTGGCGGACCAACGCCCTAGAGTGAAGCCTAGGTTGCCCGAAACGTAGAAATGACCATATCTTTCACACTGGTTGCAATTATCCCTGTTATACGACGAAAAAAATGTTGTATTTTTATTGTATTTTACGCTTCAGGCGTTGACTTCTAAGGCCCCAACTATTCGATGAGGTGGAGCAACGCCCTAGAGCAAAACCTAGGTTGCCCGGAACGTAGAAATGACCATTACCTTCAAGCTTGTTGCAAACATTCCTTTTATACGATGGACAAACTGTTGGATTTTGATTGTACTTTATGCTTCTGACGTTGACTTCTAAGGCCCTATGTATTCGATCTCGTGGAGCAATGCCTCAGAGTTAAGTCTAGGATGCCCGGAACATAGAAATAGCCACTACTTTCACGTTGGTTGCAATTATTCGTTTTATACGATGGAAAAACTGTTGTACGTATATCGTATTTTATGCTTCTGGCGTTGACTTCTTAGGCCCTAACTGTTGGGTGTGGTGGAGCAACGCCCTGGAGTGAAGCCTAGGTTGCGCGGAACGTAGAAATGACCATTACCTTCACACTGCTGGCGATTATTCATTTCATACGATGGTAAAACTGTTGTACATATATCGTATTTTATGCTTCTGGCGTTGACTTCTTAGGCCCTAGCTAATCGATCTGGTGGAGCAACGCCCTAGGGTGACGCCTAGGTTGCCCGGAACGTAGAAATGACCATCACCATCACTCTGGTTGCAATTATTCCTGGTACACGATGGAATAGCTGTTGTATTTTTATTGTATTTTATGCTTCAGGCGTTGACTTCTTACGCCCTAACTATTCGATCTGGTGGAGCAACGCCCTGGAGTGAAGCCTGGCTTGCCCGGAATGTAGAAATGTCCATTACCTTCACACTGTTTGCAAATATACATTATATACGATGGAAAAGCTGTCGTATCTATTTTGTATTTTATGCTTCTGGCGCTGACTTCTTAGGTCCTAACTATTGGATCTGGCGGAGCAACGCCCAGGGGTGAAGCCTAGGTTGCCCGGAACGTAGAAATGACCATTACCTTCACATTGCTTGCAATTATACATTTTATACGATGGAAAGACTGTGGTATTTTTATTGTATTTTATGCTTCTGGCTTTGACTTCTAAGTCCCTTGCTATTCGATCTGGTGGAGCAACGCCCTTGGGCGAAGCCTAGGTTGCCCGGAACGTAGAACTGACCCGTTCTTTCACACTGGTTGCAATTATTCCTGTTATACGATGGAAAAACTGTTGTACTTATGTTGTATTTTATGCTTCTGGCGTCGAATTCTAAGTCCCTAACTATTCCATCTGGTGGATCAACGCCGTAGAGTGGAGCCTAGGTTGCCCGGAACGTAGAAATGACCATAACTTTCACTCTGGTTGCAATTATTCGTTTTATACAATGGAAAAACTGTTCTATTTATTTTGTATTTTATGCTTCGGGCGTTGACGTCTAAGGCCTTAACTATTCGATCTGGTGAAGCAACGCTCTAGGGTGAAGCCTAGGTTTCCCGGTACGCAGAAATGGCCATTAGTTTCACACTGGTTGCAATTATTGGTTCTATACGATGGAAAAGCTGTTCTAATTATTTTGTAATTCATGATTCGGGCGTTGACTTCTAAGCCCCTAACTATTCGATCTGGTGGAGCAACGCCCTACAGCTAAGCCTACGTTTCCCGGAACGTAGAAATGACCTTTGTTTTCACATTCTTTGCAAATATACATTATATACGATGGAAAAGCTGTTGTATTTATATTGTATTTTATGCTTCTGGAGTTGACTTCTAAGGCCGCAGCTATTCGATGTGATGGAGCAACGGCCAAGAGTGAAGCCTAGGTTGCCTGGAACGTAGGAATGACCATTACTTTCACACTGGTTGCAATTATTCCTTCTATACGAAGGAAAAACTGTTGTATTTTTATTGTATTTTATGCTTCTGGCGTTGAATTCTAAGTCCCTATCTATTCGATTTGGTGGAGCAACTCCCTAAAGATAAGCTTATGTTGCCCGGAACGTAGAAATGACCATCACTATAACACTGGTTGCAATTATTCATGATATACGATGGAAAAACTGTGGTATTTATATTGTATTTTATGCTTCTGGCGTAGGCTTCTTAATCCCTAACTATTCGAATTGGGGGAACCGCGCCCTAGACTGAAGCCTAGGTTGCCCGGAACGTAGAAATGACCATCACTTTCACACTGGTTGCAATTATTCCTGTTATCCGATGGAAAAACTGTTGTATTTATATTGTATTTTATGCTTCTGGTGTAGACTTGTTAGGCCCTAGCTATTCGATCTGGAGGAACAACGCCCTAGAGTGAAGCGTAGGTTACCCGGAACGTAGAAATGACCATCACTTTCACACTGGTGGCAATTATTCCTGTTATACGATGGACAAACTGTTGTATTTTTAATGTACTTTATGCTTCTGGCGTTGACTTCTAAGGCCCTATGTATTCGATCTGGTGGAGCAATGACTCAGTGTTAAGTCTAGGATGCCCGGAACGTAGAAATGGCCGTTACTTTCACACTGGCTGCAAGTACTCATTTTATGCGATGGAGTATCTGTTGTACATATATCATATTTTATGCTTCTGGCATTGACTTCTTTGGCCCTAACTATTCGATATGGTGGAGCAACGCCCTAGGGTGAAGCCTAGGTTGCCCGAAACGTCGAAATGACCATATCTATCAGACTGGTTGCAATTATTCGATTTATACGATGGAAAGACTGTTGTATTTATACTGTATTTTATAGTTATGGCGTTGTCTTCTAGGGCCGTAGCTATTCGATGTGGTTGCGCAACGCCCTAGAGTGAAGCCTAGGTTGCACGGAACGTAGAAATGACCATTACTTCCACACTGTTTGCAATTATTCATATTATACAGTGGAAAAACTGTTGTATTTATATGGCATTTTATGCTTCCGGCATTGACTTCTAAGGCCCTAACTATTCGATGTGGTGGAGCAACGCCCTAGAGTGAAAGCTTGGTTGCCCGGAACGTAGAAATGAGCATAGCTTTCACACTGGTTTCAATTATTCCTGTTATACAAGGGAAAAACTGTTGTATTTATATTGTATTTTATGCTTCTGGCATTGTCTTCTAAGGCCCTAACTATTCGATGTGGTGGAGCAACGCCCTAGAGCGAAGCCTAGGTTGCCCGGAACGTAGAAATGACCATAGCATTCACACTGGTTGCAATTATTCCTGTTATACAAGGGAAAAACTGTTGTATTTATATTATATTTTATGCTTCAGACGTTGACTTCCAAGGCAGTAGCTATTCGATGTGGTGGAGAAACGCCCTAGAGTGAAGCCTAGGTTGCCCCGAAAGTAGAAATGACCATTACCTCCACAGTGTTAGCAATTATTCATTTTATACAATGGAAAAACTGTTGTATTTATATCGTTTTTTATAGTTATGGCGTTGACTTCTAAGGCCGTAGCTATTCGATGTGGTGGAGCAATGCCCTAGAGTGAAGCCTAGGATGCTCGCAACGTAGAAATGACCATATCTTTCACACTGTTTGCAATTATTCCTGTTATACGATTAAAAACTGTTGTATTTATATTGTGTTTTATGCTTCTGGCGTTGACTTCTAAGGCCGCAGCTATTCGATGTGGTGGAGCAACGCCCTAGAGTGAAGCCTAGGTTGCCCTGAACGTAGAAATGACCATACCTTTCACATTGGTTGCAATTATTCCTGTTATACGATGGAAAAGCTGTTGTATTTGTATTGTATTTTATGCTTCTGGCGTAGACTTCTTAGGCACTAACTGTTCGATCTGGTGGAACGACGCCCTAGAGTGAAGCCTAGGTTGCCCGTATGGTAGAAATGACCATATCTTTCACACTGGTTGCAATTATTCCTGTTATACGATGGAAAAACTGTTGTATTTCTATTGTATTTTATGCTTCTGGCGTTGACTTCTTAGGCCCTAAATATTCGATCTGTTGGAGCAACGCCCCAGGGTGAAGCCTAGGTTGCCCGGAACGTAGAAATGACCATAACTTTCATACCTGTTGCAATTATTCGTTTTATACCGTGGAAAAACTGTTGTATTTATATTGTATTTTATGCGTCTGGAGTTGTTTTCTGAGGCCCTAACTATTCGGCCTGGTGGACCAACGCCCTAGAGTGACGCCTAGGTTGCACAGAACGTAGAAATGCCCATTACTTTCACACTGGTTGTAATTATTCCTGTTATACGATGGAATAACTGTTGTATTTTTATTTTATTTTGTGCTTCTGGCGTTGACTTCTAAGGTCCTAGCTATTCGATCTGGTGGAGCAACGCCCTAGAGAGAAGCCTAGGTTGCCCGGAATGTAGAAATGACCATAACTTTCACAATGGTTGCAATTATCCTTTTTATACGATGGTCAAACTGTTGGATTTTTAATGTACTTTATGCTTCTGGCGTTGACTTCTAAGGCCCTATGTATTTGATCTGGTGGAGCAATGCCTCAGTGTTAACACTAGGATGCCCGGAACGTAGAAATGGCCGTTACTTTCACACTGGTTGCAATTAATCATTTTATACGATGGAAAAACTGTTGTACATATATCGTATTTTATGCTTCTGGCATTGACTTCTTGGGCCCTAATTATTGGATCTGGTGGAGCAACGCCCTAGAGTGAAGTCTAGGTTGCCCGGAACGTAGAAATGACCATAACTATCAGACTGGTTGCAATTATTCGTTTTATACGATGGAAAGACTGTTGTATTTATATTGTATTTTATAGTTATGGCGTTGTCTTCTAGGGCCGTAGCTATTCGATGTGGTGGAGCAACGCCCTCGAGTGAAGCCTAGGTTGCCCGGAACGTAGAAATGACCATAGCTTTCACACTGGTTGCAATTATTCCTGTTATACGATGGAAAAACTGTTGTATTGCTATTGTATTTTATGCTTCTGGCGTTGACTTCTAAGGCCCTAACCATTCGACCTGGTGGACCAACGCCCTGGAGTGAAGCCTAGGTTGCCCGGAACGTAGAAATGCCCATTACTTTCACACTGGTTGTAATTATTCCTTTTATACGATGTAATAACTGTTGTATTTTTATTTTATTTTGTGCTTCTGGCGTTGACTTCTAAGGTCCTAGCTATTCGATCTGGTGGAGCACCGCTCTAGAGTGAAGCCTAGGTTGCCCGGAACTTAGAAATGACCATCACCTTCACTCTGGTTGCAATTATTCCTGTTATACGATGGAAAAACTGTGGTATATATATTGTATTTTATGCTTCTGGCGTAGGCTTCTTAGGCCCTAACTATTCGAATTGGGGGAACCGCGCCCTAGACTGAAGCCTAGGTTGCCCGGAACGTAGAAATGACCATCACTTTCACACTGGTTGCAATTATTCCTGTTATCCGATGGAAAAACTGTTGTATTTATATTGTATTTTATGCTTCTGGTGTAGACTTGTTAGGCCCTAGCTATTCGATCTGGAGGAACAACGCCCTAGAGTGAAGCGTAGGTTGCCCGGAACGTAGAAATGACCATCACTTTCACACTGGTGGCAATTACTCCTGTTATACGATGGACAAACTGTTGTATTTTTAATGTACTTTATGCTTCTGGCGTTGACTTCTAAGGCCCTATGTATTCGATCTGGTGGAGCAATGACTCAGTGTTAAGTCTAGGATGCCCGGAACGTAGAAATGGCCGTTACTTTCACACTGGCTGCAAGTACTCATTTTATGCGATGGAGTATCTGTTGTACATATATCATATTTTATGCTTCTGGCATTGACTTCTTTGGCCCTAACTATTCGATATGGTGGAGCAACGCCCTAGGGTGAAGCCTAGGTTGCCCGGAACGTCGAAATGACCATATCTATCAGACTGGTTGCAATTATTCGATTTATACGATGGAAAGACTGTTGTATTTATATTGTATTTTATAGTTATGGCGTTGTCTTCTAGGGCCGTAGCTATTCGATGTGGTTGCGCAACGCCCTAGAGTGAAGCCTAGGTTGGACGGAACGTAGAAATGACCATTACTTCCACACTGTTTGCAATTATTCATATTATACAGTGGAAAAACTGTTGTATTTATATGGCATTTTATGCTTCCGGCATTGACTTCTAAGGCCCTAACTGTTGGGTGTGGTGGAGCAACGCCCTGGAGTGAAGCCTAGGTTGCGCGGAACGTAGAAATGACCATTACCTTCACACTGCTGGCGATTATTCATTTCATACGATGGTAAAACTGTTGTACATATATCGTATTTTATGCTTCTGGCGTTGACTTCTTAGGCCCTAGCTAATCGATCTGGTGGAGCAACGCCCTAGGGTGACGCCTAGGTTGCCCGGAACGTAGAAATGACCATCACCATCACTCTGGTTGCAATTATTCCTGGTACACGATGGAATAGCTGTTGTATTTTTATTGTATTTTATGCTTCAGGCGTTGACTTCTTACGCCCTAACTATTCGATCTGGTGGAGCAACGCCCTGGAGTGAAGCCTGGCTTGCCCGGAATGTAGAAATGTCCATTACCTTCACACTGTTTGCAAATATACATTATATACGATGGAAAAGCTGTCGTATCTATTTTGTATTTTATGCTTCTGGCGCTGACTTCTTAGGTCCTAACTATTGGATCTGGCGGAGCAACGCCCAGGGGTGAAGCCTAGGTTGCCCGGAACGTAGAAATGACCATTACCTTCACATTGCTTGCAATTATACATTTTATACGATGGAAAGACTGTGGTATTTTTATTGTATTTTATGCTTCTGGCTTTGACTTCTAAGTCCCTTGCTATTCGATCTGGTGGAGCAACGCCCTTGGCCGAAGCCTAGGTTGCCCGGAACGTAGAACTGACCCGTTCTTTCACACTGGTTGCAATTATTCCTGTTATACGATGGAAAAACTGTTGTACTTATGTTGTATTTTATGCTTCTGGCGTCGAATTCTAAGTCCCTAACTATTCCATCTGGTGGATCAACGCCGTAGAGTGGAGCCTAGGTTGCCCGGAACGTAGAAATGACCATAACTTTCACTCTGGTTGCAATTATTCGTTTTATACAATGGAAAAACTGTTCTATTTATTTTGTATTTTATGCTTCGGGCGTTGACGTCTAAGGCCTTAACTATTCGATCTGGTGAAGCAACGCTCTAGGGTGAAGCCTAGGTTTCCCGGTACGCAGAAATGGCCATTAGTTTCACACTGGTTGCAATTATTGGTTCTATACGATGGAAAAGCTGTTCTAATTATTTTGTAATTCATGATTCGGGCGTTGACTTCTAAGCCCCTAACTATTCGATCTGGTGGAGCAACGCCCTACAGCTAAGCCTACGTTTCCCGGAACGTAGAAATGACCTTTGTTTTCACATTCTTTGCAAATATACATTATATACGATGGAAAAGCTGTTGTATTTATATTGTATTTTATGCTTCTGGAGTTGACTTCTAAGGCCGCAGCTATTCGATGTGATGGAGCAACGGCCAAGAGTGAAGCCTAGGTTGCCTGGAACGTAGGAATGACCATTACTTTCACACTGGTTGCAATTATTCCTTCTATACGAAGGAAAAACTGTTGTATTTTTATTGTATTTCATGCTTCTGGCGTTGAATTCTAAGTCCCTATCTATTCGATTTGGTGGAGCAACTCCCTAAAGATAAGCTTATGTTGCCCGGAACGTAGAAATGACCATCACTATAACACTGGTTGCAATTATTCATGATATACGATGGAAAAACTGTGGTATTTATATTGTATTTTATGCTTCTGGCGTAGGCTTCTTAATCCCTAACTATTCGAATTGGGGGAACCGCGCCCTAGACTGAAGCCTAGGTTGCCCGGAACGTAGAAATGACCATCACTTTCACACTGGTTGCAATTATTCCTGTTATCCGATGGAAAAACTGTTGTATTTATATTGTATTTTATGCTTCTGGTGTAGACTTGTTAGGCCCTAGCTATTCGATCTGGAGGAACAACGCCCTAGAGTGAAGCGTAGGTTACCCGGAACGTAGAAATGACCATCACTTTCACACTGGTGGCAATTATTCCTGTTATACGATGGACAAACTGTTGTATTTTTAATGTACTTTATGCTTCTGGCGTTGACTTCTAAGGCCCTATGTATTCGATCTGGTGGAGCAATGACTCAGTGTTAAGTCTAGGATGCCCGGAACGTAGAAATGGCCGTTACTTTCACACTGGCTGCAAGTACTCATTTTATGCGATGGAGTATCTGTTGTACATATATCATATTTTATGCTTCTGGCATTGACTTCTTTGGCCCTAACTATTCGATATGGTGGAGCAACGCCCTAGGGTGAAGCCTAGGTTGCCCGAAACGTCGAAATGACCATATCTATCAGACTGGTTGCAATTATTCGATTTATACGATGGAAAGACTGTTGTATTTATACTGTATTTTATAGTTATGGCGTTGTCTTCTAGGGCCGTAGCTATTCGATGTGGTTGCGCAACGCCCTAGAGTGAAGCCTAGGTTGCACGGAACGTAGAAATGACCATTACTTCCACACTGTTTGCAATTATTCATATTATACAGTGGAAAAACTGTTGTATTTATATGGCATTTTATGCTTCCGGCATTGACTTCTAAGGCCCTAACTATTCGATGTGGTGGAGCAACGCCCTAGAGTGAAAGCTTGGTTGCCCGGAACGTAGAAATGAGCATAGCTTTCACACTGGTTTCAATTATTCCTGTTATACAAGGGAAAAACTGTTGTATTTATATTGTATTTTATGCTTCTGGCATTGTCTTCTAAGGCCCTAACTATTCGATGTGGTGGAGCAACGCCCTAGAGCGAAGCCTAGGTTGCCCGGAACGTAGAAATGACCATAGCATTCACACTGGTTGCAATTATTCCTGTTATACAAGGGAAAAACTGTTGTATTTATATTATATTTTATGCTTCAGACGTTGACTTCCAAGGCAGTAGCTATTCGATGTGGTGGAGAAACGCCCTAGAGTGAAGCCTAGGTTGCCCCGAAAGTAGAAATGACCATTACCTCCACAGTGTTAGCAATTATTCATTTTATACAATGGAAAAACTGTTGTATTTATATCGTTTTTTATAGTTATGGCGTTGACTTCTAAGGCCGTAGCTATTCGATGTGGTGGAGCAATGCCCTAGAGTGAAGCCTAGGATGCTCGCAACGTAGAAATGACCATATCTTTCACACTGTTTGCAATTATTCCTGTTATACGATTAAAAACTGTTGTATTTATATTGTGTTTTATGCTTCTGGCGTTGACTTCTAAGGCCGCAGCTATTCGATGTGGTGGAGCAACGCCCTAGAGTGAAGCCTAGGTTGCCCTGAACGTAGAAATGACCATACCTTTCACATTGGTTGCAATTATTCCTGTTATACGATGGAAAAGCTGTTGTATTTGTATTGTATTTTATGCTTCTGGCGTAGACTTCTTAGGCACTAACTGTTCGATCTGGTGGAACGACGCCCTAGAGTGAAGCCTAGGTTGCCCGTATGGTAGAAATGACCATATCTTTCACACTGGTTGCAATTATTCCTGTTATACGATGGAAAAACTGTTGTATTTCTATTGTATTTTATGCTTCTGGCGTTGACTTCTTAGGCCCTAAATATTCGATCTGTTGGAGCAACGCCCCAGGGTGAAGCCTAGGTTGCCCGGAACGTAGAAATGACCATAACTTTCATACCTGTTGCAATTATTCGTTTTATACCGTGGAAAAACTGTTGTATTTATATTGTATTTTATGCGTCTGGAGTTGTTTTCTGAGGCCCTAACTATTCGGCCTGGTGGACCAACGCCCTAGAGTGATGCCTAGGTTGCACAGAACGTAGAAATGCCCATTACTTTCACACTGGTTGTAATTATTCCTGTTATACGATGGAATAACTGTTGTATTTTTATTTTATTTTGTGCTTCTGGCGTTGACTTCTAAGGTCCTAGCTATTCGATCTGGTGGAGCAACGCCCTAGAGAGAAGCCTAGGTTGCCCGGAATGTAGAAATGACCATAACTTTCACAATGGTTGCAATTATCCTTTTTATACGATGGTCAAACTGTTGGATTTTTAATGTACTTTATGCTTCTGGCGTTGACTTCTAAGGCCCTATGTATTTGATCTGGTGGAGCAATGCCTCAGTGTTAACACTAGGATGCCCGGAACGTAGAAATGGCCGTTACTTTCACACTGGTTGCAATTAATCATTTTATACGATGGAAAAACTGTTGTACATATATCGTATTTTATGCTTCTGGCATTGACTTCTTGGGCCCTAATTATTGGATCTGGTGGAGCAACGCCCTAGAGTGAAGTCTAGGTTGCCCGGAACGTAGAAATGACCATAACTATCAGACTGGTTGCAATTATTCGTTTTATACGATGGAAAGACTGTTGTATTTATATTGTATTTTATAGTTATGGCGTTGTCTTCTAGGGCCGTAGCTATTCGATGTGGTGGAGCAACGCCCTCGAGTGAAGCCTAGGTTGCCCGGAACGTAGAAATGACCATAGCTTTCACACTGGTTGCAATTATTCCTGTTATACGATGGAAAAACTGTTGTATTGCTATTGTATTTTATGCTTCTGGCGTTGACTTCTAAGGCCCTAACCATTCGACCTGGTGGACCAACGCCCTGGAGTGAAGCCTAGGTTGCCCGGAACGTAGAAATGCCCATTACTTTCACACTGGTTGTAATTATTCCTTTTATACGATGTAATAACTGTTGTATTTTTATTTTATTTTGTGCTTCTGGCGTTGACTTCTAAGGTCCTAGCTATTCGATCTGGTGGAGCACCGCTCTAGAGTGAAGCCTAGGTTGCCCGGAACTTAGAAATGACCATCACCTTCACTCTGGTTGCAATTATTCCTGTTATACGATGGAAAAACTGTGGTATATATATTGTATTTTATGCTTCTGGCGTAGGCTTCTTAGGCCCTAACTATTCGAATTGGGGGAACCGCGCCCTAGACTGAAGCCTAGGTTGCCCGGAACGTAGAAATGACCATCACTTTCACACTGGTGGCAATTACTCCTGTTATACGATGGACAAACTGTTGTATTTTTAATGTACTTTATGCTTCTGGCGTTGACTTCTAAGGCCCTATGTATTCGATCTGGTGGAGCAATGACTCAGTGTTAAGTCTAGGATGCCCGGAACGTAGAAATGGCCGTTACTTTCACACTGGCTGCAAGTACTCATTTTATGCGATGGAGTATCTGTTGTACATATATCATATTTTATGCTTCTGGCATTGACTTCTTTGGCCCTAACTATTCGATATGGTGGAGCAACGCCCTAGGGTGAAGCCTAGGTTGCCCGGAACGTCGAAATGACCATATCTATCAGACTGGTTGCAATTATTCGATTTATACGATGGAAAGACTGTTGTATTTATATTGTATTTTATAGTTATGGCGTTGTCTTCTAGGGCCGTAGCTATTCGATGTGGTTGCGCAACGCCCTAGAGTGAAGCCTAGGTTGGACGGAACGTAGAAATGACCATTACTTCCACACTGTTTGCAATTATTCATATTATACAGTGGAAAAACTGTTGTATTTATATGGCATTTTATGCTTCCGGCATTGACTTCTAAGGCCCTAACTACTCGATGTGGTGGAGCAACGCCCTAGAGTGAAGGCTTGGTTGCCCGGAACGTAGAAGTGACCATATCTTTCACACTGTTTGCAATTATTCCTGTTATACGATTGAAGAACTGTTGCATTTATATTGTATTTTATGCTTCTGGCGTTGACTTCTAAGGCCGCAGCTATTGGATGTGGTGGAGCAACGCCCTAGAGAGAAGCCTGGGTTTCCCGGAAAGAAGAAATGACCATTACTTCCACACTGTTTGCAATTATACATTTTATACAATGGACAAACTGTTGTATTTATATCCTTTTTTATAGTTATGGCGTTGACTTCAAAGACCGTAGCTATTCGATGTGGTGGAGCAATGCCCTAGAGTGAAGCCTAGATTGCCCGGAACGTAGAAATGACCATAACTTTCACAATGGTTGCAATTATTCGTTTTATACAATGAAAAACTGTTCTATTTATTCTGTATTTTATGCTTCGGGCGTTGACATCTAAGGCCCTAACTATTCGATCTGGTGGAACAACGCCCTAGAGTGAAGCCTAGGTTGCCCAGAACGTTGAAATGACCATTACCTTCACACTGCTTGCAATTATACATCTTATACGATGGAAAAACTGTTGCACATATGTTGTATTTTATTCTTCTGGCGCTGAATTCTAAGTCCCTAGCTATTCGATCTGGTGGAGGAACGCCCTAGAGTGAAGCCTAGGTTACCCGGAACATAGAAATGACCAGTACTTTCACACTGGTTGCAATTATTCCTGTTATACAAGGGAAAAACTGTTGTATTTATATTGTATTTTATGCTTCTGGCATTGTATTCAATGTCCCTAACTATTCGATCTGGTGGAGCAACGCCCTAGGGTTAAGCCTAGGTTGCCCGGAACGTGGAAATGACCATAACTTTTATACTGGTTGCAATTATTCGTTCTATACGATGGAAAAACTGTTGTATTTTTATTGTATTTTATGCTTCGGGCGATGACTTCTAAGGCCCTAGCTATTCGATTTGGTGTAGCAACGCCCTAGAGTGGAGCCTAGGTTGCCCGAAACGGAGAAATGACCATTACTTTCACACTGGTTGCATTTATTCATGCTATACGGGAGAAAACGGTTGTACTTTTATTGTATTTTATGCTTCTGGCGTTGACTTCTAAGGTCCTTGCTATTCGATCTCGTGAGGCAACGTCCAAGAGGGAAACCAATCTTGCCCGAAACGTAGAAAAGACCATTACTTTCACACTGGTTGCAATTATTCTTTTTATACAATGGAAAAACTGGTGTATTTTTATTGTGTTTTATGCGTCTGGAGTTGTTTTCCAAGGCCCTAACTATTCGACATGGTGGAGCAACGCCTTACTGTGAAGCCTAGGTTGCACGGAACGTAGAAATGCCCATTACTTTCACACTGGTTGTAATTATTCCTGTTATACGGTGGAACAACTGTTGTATTAATTTTGTATTTTATGCTTCGGGCGTTGACTTCTACGGCCCTAGCTATTCGATTTGGTGGAGCAACGCCCTAGAGTCAAGCCTAGGATGTCCGGAACGTAGAAATGGCTATGTCTTTCACACTGGTTGCAATTTTTGGTTTTATACGATGGAAAAACTGTTGTATATATATTGTATTTTATGCTTCTGGCGTTGACTTCTTAGGTCCTAACTGTTCGATCTGGTGGAACAACGCCCTAGAATGATGCCTAGGTTGCACGGAACGTAGATATGCCCATTACTATCACGCTGGTTGTAATTATTCCTGTTAGACGATGGAATAACTGTTGTATTTTTATTTTATTTTATGCTTCTGGTGTTGACTTCTAAGGCCCTAGCTATTCGATCTGGTGGAGCAACGCCCCAGAGTGAAGCCTAGGTTGCCCGGAACGTAGAAATCGGAATCACCTTCACTCTGGTTGCAATCATTACTGTTATACGATGGAAAAACTGTTGTATCTTTTTTGTATTTTATGCTTCTGGCGTTGACTTTTTAGGCCCTAACTATGCGACCTGGTGGAGCAACGCCCTAGGGTGAAGCCTAGGTTGCCGGAACGTAGAAATGACCATAACTTGCACACTGGTTGCAATTATTCGTTTTATACGATGGAAAAGCTGTTGTATTTATCTTGTATTCTATGCTTCTGACGTTGTCTTCTTAGGCCCTAACTAGTGAATCTGGTGGACCAACGCCCTAGAGTGAAGCCTATGTTGTCCGGAACGTAGAAATGACCATATCCTTCACACTGGTTGCATTTATTCCTTTTAAACGACGGAAAAACTGATGTATTTATATGGTATTTTATGCTTCTGGCGTTGACCTCTAAGGCCCTAACTATTCGATCTGGTGCAGCAACGCCCTGGGGTGAAGCCTAGGTTGCCCGGCACGTAGAAATGACCATAACTTTCACTCTGGTAGCAATTATTCATGCTACACGATGCAAAAACTGTTGTATTTTTATTGTATTTTATGCCTCTGGCGTTGACTTCTTAGGCCCTAACTATTCGATCTGGTGGAGCAACGCCCTAGAGTGAAGCCTAGGTTGCCCGTATCGTGGAAATGACCATTACCTTCACACTGGTTGCAATTATCCGTTTTATACGATGGAAAAGATGTTGCATTTTTATTGCATTTTATGCTTCTAGCTTTGACTTCTAAGGCCCTAACTATTCGATCTGTTGGAGTAACGCCCTAGAGTGAAGCCTAGGTTGCCGGAACGTAGAAATGACCATAACTTGCACACTGGTTGCAATTATTCGTTTTATACGATGGAAAAGCTGTTGTATTTATATTGTATTCTATGCTTCTCACGTTGTCTCCTTAGGCCCTAACTCGTGAATCTGGTGGACCAACGCCCTAGAGTGTAGTCTAGGTTATCCGGAACGTAGAAGTGACCATTACTTTCACACTGGTTGCAATTATGCCTGTTATACGGTGGAAAAACTGTAGTATTCTTATTGTATTTTCTGCTTCTGGCGTTGAGTTCTAAGTCTCTAGCTAATCGTTCTGTTGGAGCAACGCCCTAGAGTGAAGACTAGGTTGCCCGGAACGCAGAAATGACCATTACCTTCACACTGTTTGCAATTATTCATTCTATATGATTGAAAAACTGTTCTTCTTATATTGTATTTTATTCTTCTGGCGTTGAATTCTTAGTCCCTAGCCATTCTATCTGGTGAAGCAACGCCCTCGAATGAAGCCTAGGTTATCCGGAACGTAGAAATGACCAGTCCTTTCACACTGGTTGCAATTATTCCTGTTAGACGATGGAATAACTGTTGTATTTTTATTTTATTTTATGCTTCTGGTGTTGACTTCTAAGGCCCTAGCTATTCGATCTGGTGGATCAACGCCCTAGAGTGAAGCCTAGGTCGCCCGAAACGTAGAAATGACCATTACTTTCACTCTGGTTGCAATTATACATGCTATACGATGGAAAAACAGTTGTATTTTTAGTGTATTTTGTGCTTCTGGCGTTGACTTCTTAGGCCCTAACTATTGGATCTGGTGGACCAACGCCCTAGAGTGAAGCCTAGGTTGCCCTGAACGTGGAAATGACCATCACGTTCACATTTGTGGCAATTATTCCCGTTATAGGATGGAAAAACTGTTGTATTTTTATTGTATTTTACGTTTCGGGCGTTGACTTCTAAGGCCCTAGCTATTCGACCTGTTGGAGCAACGCCCTAGGGTGAAGCCTAGGTTGCCCGGAACGTAGAAATGACCATCACCTTCATTCTGGCTGCAATTATTCCTGTTATACGTTGGAAAAGCTGTTGTACCTTTATTGTATTTTATGCTTCTGTCGTTGACTTCTTAGGCCCTAACTATTGGATCTGGTGGACCAACGCCCTAGAGTGAACACTAGGTTGCCCAGAACGTGGAAATGATCATCACGTTCACATTTGTTGCAATTATTCCCGTTATACGATGGAAAAACTGTTATATTTTTATTGTATTTTATGCTTCGGGCGTTGACTTCTAAGGCCCTAGCTATTCGATATGGTGGAGCAACGCCCTAGAGTGAAGCCTATGTCGCCCGAAACGTAGAAATGACTATTACTTTCACTCTGGTTGCAATTATTCATGCTATACGATGGAAAAACTGTTGTATTTTTATTGTATTTTATGCTTCTGGCGCTCACTTCTTAGGTCCTAGCTATTGGATCTGGTGGAGCAACGCCCAGGGGTGAAGCCTAGGTTGAGCGGAACGTAGAAATGACCATAACTTTCACACTGGTTTCAATTATTCGTTTTATACAATGGAAAAACTGTTCTATTTATTTTTTATTTTATGCTCCGGGCTTTGACTTCTAAGGCCCTAACTATTCAATCTGGTGGAGCAACGCCCTAGAGTGAAGCCTAGGTGGCCGGGAACGTAGAAATGACCTTTACTTTCTCACTGTTTGCAAATATACATTATATACGATGGACAAGCTGTTGTATTTATATAGTATTTTATGCTTCTGGCGTTGTCTCCTTAGGCCCTAACTATTCGATCTGGTGGAGCAACGTCCTAGAGTGAAGCCTAGGTTACCCGGAACGTAGAAATGACCAGTGCTTTCACACTGGCTGCAGTTATTCCTTTTATAAAATGGAAAAACTGTTGCATTTTTATTGTATTTTATGCTTTTGGCGTTGTATTCAAAGTCCCTAACTACTCGATCTGGTGGAACATGCCCTAGAGATAAGCCTAGGTTGCCCGGAAAGTAGAAATGACCATAACCTTCATACTGATTGCAATTATTCGTTTTATACGATGGAAAAACTGTTGTACTTATATTGTATGTAATGCCTCTGGCGTTGACTCCTAAGGCCGTAGCTATTCGATGTGGTGGAGCAACGCCCTAGAGTGAAGCCTAGGTTGCCGCGAACGTAGAAGTAACCATTACTTCCACTCTGTTTGCAATTATTCATTTTATGCAATGGAAAAACTGTTGCATTTATATTGCAGTTTATGCTTCTGGCGTTGACTTCTTAGGCCCTAACTATTCGATCTGGTGGAAGAACGCCCCAGAGTGAAGCCTAGGTTGCCCGAAACGTAGAAATGACCATCACTTTCACACTGGTTGCAATTATTCCTGTTATACGATGGAAAAACTGTTGTATCTATTTTGTATTTTATGCTTCTGGCGTTGACTTTTTAGGTCCTATCTATTGGATCTGCTGGACCAACGCCCTCTGGTGAAGCACAGGTTGACCGGAACGTAGAAATGACCATAACTTTCATACTGATTGCAATTATTCGTATTATACGATGGAAAATCTGTTGTATTTATATTGTATTTTAACCTTCTGGCGTTGACTTCTAAGGCCGTAGCTATTCGATGTGGTGCAGCAACGCCCTGGAGTGAAGCCTAGGTTGCCCGGACCGTAGAAATGACCATACCTTTCACACTGGTTGCAATTATCCCTGTTATACGATGGAAAAATGTTATATTTCTATTGTATTCTATGCTTCTGGCGAAGACTTCTTAGGCCCTAACTATCGATCTGGTGGAACAACGCCCTACAGTTAAGCCTAGGATGCCCGGAACGTAGAAATGACCATAACTTTCACACTGGTTGCAATTATTCGTTTTATAGAATGGAAAAACTGTTCTATTTAGTTTGTATTTTATGCTTCGCGCGTTGGCATCTAAGGCCCTAACTATTCGATCTGGAGAAGCAACACTCTAGAGTGAAGCCTAGGTTGCCCGGAACGTAGAAATGACCATCACTTTAACACTGGTTGCAATTATTCATGATATACGATGGAAAAACTGTTGCATTTTTATTGTATTTTTTGCTTCTGGCTTGGACTTCTAAAGTCCTAGCTAGTCGATCTGGTGGGACAACGTCCAAGAGTGAAGCCTATGTTGCCCGGAACGTAGAAATGACCATTACCTTACCGCTTGTTGCAATTATTCCTGTTATACGAAGGAAAAACTGTTGTATTTTTATTGTATTTTACGTCTCGGGCGTTGACTTCTAAGGCCCTAGCTATTCGATCTGGTGGAGCAACGACCTAGAGTGAAGCCTAGCTTGCCCGGAACGTAGAAATGACCATCTTCTTCACACTTGTTGCAATTATTCCTGCTATACGAAGGAGAAACTGTTGTATTTTTATCGTATTTTATGCTGCAGGAGTTGCCTTCTAATGCCCTAGCTATTCGACCTGGAGGAGCAACGCCCACGAGTAAAGCCTGGGTTTCCCGGAACGTCGAAATGACCATTACTTCCACACTGTTTGCTATTATTCATTTCATACGCTGGAAAAACTGTTGTATTTATACTGTATTTTATGCTTCTGGCGTTGACTTCTAAGGCCGTAGCTATTCGATATGGTGGAGCAACGCCCTAGAGTGAAGACTAGGTTGCCCGGAACGTAGAGATGACCAGTACTTCCACACTGGTTGCAGTTATTCCTGTTATACGATGGAAAAACAGTGGCATTTTTATTGTATTACATGCGTCTGACGTTGAATTCTAAGTCCCTAACTATTCGGAATCGTGGTGCAATGCACTAGAGTGAAAACTAGGTTGCCCGGAACGTAGAAATGAACATCACTTTCACACTGTTTGCAAATATACATTATATACGATGGAAAAACTGTTGTATTTATACTGTATTTTATGCTTCAGGCATTGACTTCTATGGCCCTACCTATTCGATCTGGTGGAGCAACGCCATAGAGTCAAGCATTGGTTGCCCGGAACGTAGAAATGACCATAACTTTCACTCAGGTTGCTATTATTCGTTTTATACGACGGAAAGGCTGTTGTATTTATTTTGTATTTTATGCTTCTGGCTTTGACTTCTAAGGCCCTAACACTTCGATCTGGTGGAGCAATGCCTCAGAGTTAAGTCTAGGATTCCCGGAACGTAGAAATGGGCATTACTCTCACACTGGCTGCAATTATTCCTGTTATACGATGGAAAAGCTGTTGTATTTATGTTGTATTGTATGCTTCTCGCGTTGACTTCTTAGGTCCTAACTATTCGATCTGGTGGAGCAACGCACTAGAGTGAAGCAGAGGTTGCCCGGAACGTAGAAATGTCCATTACCTTCACACTGGTAGCAAGCATTCCTGTTATACGATGGAAAGGCTGTTGTACTTATATCGTATTTTATGCTTCTGGCGTTGACTTCAAAGGTCGTAGCTATTCGATGTGGTGGAGCAACGCCCTGGGGTGAAGCCTAGGTTGCCCGGAACGTAGAAATGATCATTACCTTCACACTGGTTGCAATTATTCCTATTATACGATGGAAAGACTGTTGTATCTTTATTGTATTTTATGCTTCGGGCGTTGACTTCAATGGCCCTACCTATTCGATCTGGTAGAGCAACGCCATAGAGTCAAGCCTGGGTTGCCCGGAACGTAGAAATGACCTGTACCTTCACACCGGTTGCTGTTATTCCAGTTATACGATGGAAAAAGTGTTGCGTTTTTATTGTATTTTATGCTTCTGGCGTTAAATTCTAAGTCCCGAACTATGCGATCTGGTGTAGCAACGCCCTACAGTTAAGCCTAGGTTGCCCGGAACGTAGAAATGACCTTTACTTTCACACTGTCTGCAAATATACATCATATACGATGTAAAAGCTGCTGTATTTATATTGCATTTTATGCTTCTGGCGTTGACTTCTTAGGCCCTAACTATTCGACCTGGTGGAGCAACGCCCTAGTGTTAAGCCTAGGTTGCCCGGAACGTAGAAGTGACCCTAACTTTCACACTGGTTGCAATTATTCGATTTATACAATGGAAAAACTGTTCTATTTATTTTGTATTTTATGCTTCGGGCGTTGACTTCTAAGGCCCTAACTATTCTATCTGGTGGAGCAACGCTGTAGAGTGAAGCCTATGTTGCCCGGAACGTAGAAATGACCATTACCTTCACATTGCTTGCAATTATACTTTTTGTACAATGGACGACTGTTGTATTTTTATTGAATTTTATGCTTCTGGCGTTGACTTCTAAGTCCCTTGTTATTCGATCTGGTGGAGCAACGCCCTAGAGTGAAGCCTAGGTTGCCCGGAACGTAGAAATGACCATTAGTTTCACACTGGTTGCAATTATTCGTTTTATACGATGGAAAAACTGTTGTATTTATTTTGTGTTTGGTGCTTCTGGCGTTGACTTCTTAGGCCCTATCTATTGGATGTGGCGGACCAACGCCCTAGAGTGAAGCCTAGGTTGCCCGAAACGTAGAAATGACCATATCTTTCACACTGGTTGCAATTATCCCTGTTATACGACGAAAAAAATGTTGTATTTTTATTGTATTTTACGCTTCAGGCGTTGACTTCTAAGGCCCCAACTATTCGATGAGGTGGAGCAACGCCCTAGAGCAAAACCTAGGTTGCCCGGAACGTAGAAATGACCATTACCTTCAAGCTTGTTGCAAACATTCCTGTTATACGATGGACAAACTGTTGGATTTTGATTGTACTTTATGCTTCTGACGTTGACTTCTAAGGCCCTATGTATTCGATCTCGTGGAGCAATGCCTCAGAGTTAAGTCTAGGATGCCCGGAACATAGAAATAGCCACTACTTTCACGTTGGTTGCAATTATTCGTTTTATACGATGGAAAAACTGTTGTACGTATATCGTATTTTATGCTTCTGGCGTTGACTTCTTAGGCCCTAACTGTTGGGTGTGGTGGAGCAACGCCCTGGAGTGAAGCCTAGGTTGCGCGGAACGTAGAAATGACCATTACCTTCACACTGCTGGCGATTATTCATTTCATACGATGGTAAAACTGTTGTACATATATCGTATTTTATGCTTCTGGCGTTGACTTCTTAGGCCCTAGCTAATCGATCTGGTGGAGCAACGCCCTAGGGTGACGCCTAGGTTGCCCGGAACGTAGAAATGACCATCACCATCACTCTGGTTGCAATTATTCCTGGTACACGATGGAATAGCTGTTGTATTTTTATTGTATTTTATGCTTCAGGCGTTGACTTCTTACGGCCTAACTATTCGATCTGGTGGAGCAACGCCCTGGAGTGAAGCCTGGCTTGCCCGGAATGTAGAAATGTCCATTACCTTCACACTGTTTGCAAATATACATTATATACGATGGAAAAGCTGTCGTATCTATTTTGTATTTTATGCTTCTGGCGCTGACTTCTTAGGTCCTAACTATTGGATCTGGCGGAGCAACGCCCAGGGGTGAAGCCTAGGTTGCCCGGAACGTAGAAATGACCATTACCTTCACATTGCTTGCAATTATACATTTTATACGATGGAAAGACTGTGGTATTTTTATTGTATTTTATGCTTCTGGCTTTGACTTCTAAGTCCCTTGCTATTCGATCTGGTGGAGCAACGCCCTTGGGCGAAGCCTAGGTTGCCCGGAACGTAGAACTGACCCGTTCTTTCACACTGGTTGCAATTATTCCTGTTATACGATGGAAAAACTGTTGTACTTATGTTGTATTTTATGCTTCTGGCGTCGAATTCTAAGTCCCTAACTATTCCATCTGGTGGATCAACGCCGTAGAGTGGAGCCTAGGTTGCCCGGAACGTAGAAATGACCATAACTTTCACTCTGGTTGCAATTATTCGTTTTATACAATGGAAAAACTGTTCTATTTATTTTGTATTTTATGCTTCGGGCGTTGACGTCTAAGGCCTTAACTATTCGATCTGGTGAAGCAACGCTCTAGGGTGAAGCCTAGGTTTCCCGGTACGCAGAAATGGCCATTAGTTTCACACTGGTTGCAATTATTGGTTCTATACGATGGAAAAGCTGTTCTAATTATTTTGTAATTCATGATTCGGGCGTTGACTTCTAAGCCCCTAACTATTCGATCTGGTGGAGCAACGCCCTACAGCTAAGCCTACGTTTCCCGGAACGTAGAAATGACCTTTGTTTTCACATTCTTTGCAAATATACATTATATACGATGGAAAAGCTGTTGTATTTATATTGTATTTTATGCTTCTGGAGTTGACTTCTAAGGCCGCAGCTATTCGATGTGATGGAGCAACGGCCAAGAGTGAAGCCTAGGTTGCCTGGAACGTAGGAATGACCATTACTTTCACACTGGTTGCAATTATTCCTTCTATACGAAGGAAAAACTGTTGTATTTTTATTGTATTTTATGCTTCTGGCGTTGAATTCTAAGTCCCTATCTATTCGATTTGGTGGAGCAACTCCCTCAAGATAAGCTTATGTTGCCCGGAACGTAGAAATGACCATCACTATAACACTGGTTGCAATTATTCATGATATACGATGGAAAAACTGTGGTATTTATATTGTATTTTATGCTTCTGGCGTAGGCTTCTTAATCCCTAACTATTCGAATTGGGGGAACCGCGCCCTAGACTGAAGCCTAGGTTGCCCGGAACGTAGAAATGACCATCACTTTCACACTGGTTGCAATTATTCCTGTTATCCGATGGAAAAACTGTTGTATTTATATTGTATTTTATGCTTCTGGTGTAGACTTGTTAGGCCCTAGCTATTCGATCTGGAGGAACAACGCCCTAGAGTGAAGCGTAGGTTACCCGGAACGTAGAAATGACCATCACTTTCACACTGGTGGCAATTATTCCTGTTATACGATGGACAAACTGTTGTATTTTTAATGTACTTTATGCTTCTGGCGTTGACTTCTAAGGCCCTATGTATTCGATCTGGTGGAGCAATGACTCAGTGTTAAGTCTAGGATGCCCGGAACGTAGAAATGGCCGTTACTTTCACACTGGCTGCAAGTACTCATTTTATGCGATGGAGTATCTGTTGTACATATATCATATTTTATGCTTCTGGCATTGACTTCTTTGGCCCTAACTATTCGATATGGTGGAGCAACGCCCTAGGGTGAAGCCTAGGTTGCCCGAAACGTCGAAATGACCATATCTATCAGACTGGTTGCAATTATTCGATTTATACGATGGAAAGACTGTTGTATATATACTGTA
Organism: Calliopsis andreniformis; assembly: GCF_051401765.1. Taxonomy (NCBI): domain Eukaryota; kingdom Metazoa; phylum Arthropoda; class Insecta; order Hymenoptera; family Andrenidae; genus Calliopsis; species Calliopsis andreniformis. The sequence goes on along the minus strand of NW_027480422.1, from coordinate 12,324,988 downwards.
TTTTATAGTTATGGCGTTGTCTTCTAGGGCCGTAGCTATTCGATGTGGTTGCGCAACGCCCTAGAGTGAAGCCTAGGTTGCACGGAACGTAGAAATGACCATTACTTCCACACTGTTTGCAATTATTCATATTATACAGTGGAAAAACTGTTGTATTTATATGGCATTTTATGCTTCCGGCATTGACTTCTAAGGCCCTAACTATTCGATGTGGTGGAGCAACGCCCTAGAGTGAAAGCTTGGTTGCCCGGAACGTAGAAATGAGCATAGCTTTCACACTGGTTTCAATTATTCCTGTTATACAAGGGAAAAACTGTTGTATTTATATTGTATTTTATGCTTCTGGCATTGTCTTCTAAGGCCCTAACTATTCGATGTGGTGGAGCAACGCCCTAGAGCGAAGCCTAGGTTACCCGGAACGTAGAAATGACCATAGCATTCACACTGGTTGCAATTATTCCTGTTATACAAGGGAAAAACTGTTGTATTTATATTATATTTTATGCTTCAGACGTTGACTTCCAAGGCAGTAGCTATTCGATGTGGTGGAGAAACGCCCTAGAGTGAAGCCTAGGTTGCCCCGAAAGTAGAAATGACCATTACCTCCACAGTGTTAGCAATTATTCATTTTATACAATGGAAAAACTGTTGTATTTATATCGTTTTTTATAGTTATGGCGTTGACTTCTAAGGCCGTAGCTATTCGATGTGGTGGAGCAATGCCCTAGAGTGAAGCCTAGGATGCTCGCAACGTAGAAATGACCATATCTTTCACACTGTTTGCAATTATTCCTGTTATACGATTAAAAACTGTTGTATTTATATTGTGTTTTATGCTTCTGGCGTTGACTTCTAAGGCCGCAGCTATTCGATGTGGTGGAGCAACGCCCTAGAGTGAAGCCTAGGTTGCCCTGAACGTAGAAATGACCATACCTTTCACATTGGTTGCAATTATTCCTGTTATACGATGGAAAAGCTGTTGTATTTGTATTGTATTTTATGCTTCTGGCGTAGACTTCTTAGGCACTAACTGTTCGATCTGGTGGAACGACGCCCTAGAGTGAAGCCTAGGTTGCCCGTATGGTAGAAATGACCATATCTTTCACACTGGTTGCAATTATTCCTGTTATACGATGGAAAAACTGTTGTATTTCTATTGTATTTTATGCTTCTGGCGTTGACTTCTTAGGCCCTAAATATTCGATCTGTTGGAGCAACGCCCCAGGGTGAAGCCTAGGTTGCCCGGAACGTAGAAATGACCATAACTTTCATACCTGTTGCAATTATTCGTTTTATACCGTGGAAAAACTGTTGTATTTATATTGTATTTTATGCGTCTGGAGTTGTTTTCTGAGGCCCTAACTATTCGGCCTGGTGGACCAACGCCCTAGAGTGATGCCTAGGTTGCACAGAACGTAGAAATGCCCATTACTTTCACACTGGTTGTAATTATTCCTGTTATACGATGGAATAACTGTTGTATTTTTATTTTATTTTGTGCTTCTGGCGTTGACTTCTAAGGTCCTAGCTATTCGATCTGGTGGAGCAACGCCCTAGAGAGAAGCCTAGGTTGCCCGGAATGTAGAAATGACCATAACTTTCACAATGGTTGCAATTATCCTTTTTATACGATGGTCAAACTGTTGGATTTTTAATGTACTTTATGCTTCTGGCGTTGACTTCTAAGGCCCTATGTATTTCATCTGGTGGAGCAATGCCTCAGTGTTAACACTAGGATGCCCGGAACGTAGAAATGGCCGTTACTTTCACACTGGTTGCAATTAATCATTTTATACGATGGAAAAACTGTTGTACATATATCGTATTTTATGCTTCTGGCATTGACTTCTTGGGCCCTAATTATTGGATCTGGTGGAGCAACGCCCTAGAGTGAAGTCTAGGTTGCCCGGAACGTAGAAATGACCATAACTATCAGACTGGTTGCAATTATTCGATTTATACGATGGAAAGACTGTTGTATTTATACTGTATTTTATAGTTATGGCGTTGTCTTCTAGGGCCGTAGCTATTCGATGTGGTTGCGCAACGCCCTAGAGTGAAGCCTAGGTTGCACGGAACGTAGAAATGACCATTACTTCCACACTGTTTGCAATTATTCATATTATACAGTGGAAAAACTGTTGTATTTATATGGCATTTTATGCTTCCGGCATTGACTTCTAAGGCCCTAACTATTCGATGTGGTGGAGCAACGCCCTAGAGTGAAAGCTTGGTTGCCCGGAACGTAGAAATGAGCATAGCTTTCACACTGGTTTCAATTATTCCTGTTATACAAGGGAAAAACTGTTGTATTTATATTGTATTTTATGCTTCTGGCATTGTCTTCTAAGGCCCTAACTATTCGATGTGGTGGAGCAACGCCCTAGAGCGAAGCCTAGGTTGCCCGGAACGTAGAAATGACCATAGCATTCACACTGGTTGCAATTATTCCTGTTATACAAGGGAAAAACTGTTGTATTTATATTATATTTTATGCTTCAGACGTTGACTTCCAAGGCAGTAGCTATTCGATGTGGTGGAGAAACGCCCTAGAGTGAAGCCTAGGTTGCCCCGAAAGTAGAAATGACCATTACCTCCACAGTGTTAGCAATTATTCATTTTATACAATGGAAAAACTGTTGTATTTATATCGTTTTTTATAGTTATGGCGTTGACTTCTAAGGCCGTAGCTATTCGATGTGGTGGAGCAATGCCCTAGAGTGAAGCCTAGGATGCTCGCAACGTAGAAATGACCATATCTTTCACACTGTTTGCAATTATTCCTGTTATACGATTAAAAACTGTTGTATTTATATTGTGTTTTATGCTTCTGGCGTTGACTTCTAAGGCCGCAGCTATTCGATGTGGTGGAGCAACGCCCTAGAGTGAAGCCTAGGTTGCCCTGAACGTAGAAATGACCATACCTTTCACATTGGTTGCAATTATTCCTGTTATACGATGGAAAAGCTGTTGTATTTGTATTGTATTTTATGCTTCTGGCGTAGACTTCTTAGGCACTAACTGTTCGATCTGGTGGAACGACGCCCTAGAGTGAAGCCTAGGTTGCCCGTATGGTAGAAATGACCATATCTTTCACACTGGTTGCAATTATTCCTGTTATACGATGGAAAAACTGTTGTATTTCTATTGTATTTTATGCTTCTGGCGTTGACTTCTTAGGCCCTAAATATTCGATCTGTTGGAGCAACGCCCCAGGGTGAAGCCTAGGTTGCCCGGAACGTAGAAATGACCATAACTTTCATACCTGTTGCAATTATTCGTTTTATACCGTGGAAAAACTGTTGTATTTATATTGTATTTTATGCGTCTGGAGTTGTTTTCTGAGGCCCTAACTATTCGGCCTGGTGGACCAACGCCCTAGAGTGATGCCTAGGTTGCACAGAACGTAGAAATGCCCATTACTTTCACACTGGTTGTAATTATTCCTGTTATACGATGGAATAACTGTTGTATTTTTATTTTATTTTGTGCTTCTGGCGTTGACTTCTAAGGTCCTAGCTATTCGATCTGGTGGAGCAACGCCCTAGAGAGAAGCCTAGGTTGCCCGGAATGTAGAAATGACCATAACTTTCACAATGGTTGCAATTATCCGTTTTATACGATGGTCAAACTGTTGGATTTTTAATGTACTTTATGCTTCTGGCGTTGACTTCTAAGGCCCTATGTATTTGATCTGGTGGAGCAATGCCTCAGTGTTAACACTAGGATGCCCGGAACGTAGAAATGGCCGTTACTTTCACACTGGTTGCAATTAATCATTTTATACGATGGAAAAACTGTTGTACATATATCGTATTTTATGCTTCTGGCATTGACTTCTTGGGCCCTAATTATTGGATCTGGTGGAGCAACGCCCTAGAGTGAAGTCTAGGTTGCCCGGAACGTAGAAATGACCATAACTATCAGACTGGTTGCAATTATTCGTTTTATACGATGGAAAGACTGTTGTATTTATATTGTATTTTATAGTTATGGCGTTGTCTTCTAGGGCCGTAGCTATTCGATGTGGTGGAGCAACGCCCTCGAGTGAAGCCTAGGTTGCCCGGAACGTAGAAATGACCATAGCTTTCACACTGGTTGCAATTATTCCTGTTATACGATGGAAAAACTGTTGTATTGCTATTGTATTTTATGCTTCTGGCGTTGACTTCTAAGGCCCTAACCATTCGACCTGGTGGACCAACGCCCTGGAGTGAAGCCTAGGTTGCCCGGAACGTAGAAATGCCCATTACTTTCACACTGGTTGTAATTATTCCTTTTATACGATGTAATAACTGTTGTATTTTTATTTTATTTTGTGCTTCTGGCGTTGACTTCTAAGGTCCTAGCTATTCGATCTGGTGGAGCACCGCTCTAGAGTGAAGCCTAGGTTGCCCGGAACTTAGAAATGACCATCACCTTCACTCTGGTTGCAATTATTCCTGTTATACGATGGAAAAACTGTGGTATATATATTGTATTTTATGCTTCTGGCGTAGGCTTCTTAGGCCCTAACTATTCGAATTGGGGGAACCGCGCCCTAGACTGAAGCCTAGGTTGCCCGGAACGTAGAAATGACCATCACTTTCACACTGGTTGCAATTATTCCTGTTATCGGATGGAAAAACTGTTGTATTTATATTGTATTTTATGCTTCTGGTGTAGACTTGTTAGGCCCTAGCTATTCGATCTGGAGGAACAACGCCCTAGAGTGAAGCGTAGGTTGCCCGGAACGTAGAAATGACCATCACTTTCACACTGGTGGCAATTACTCCTGTTATACGATGGACAAACTGTTGTATTTTTAATGTACTTTATGCTTCTGGCGTTGACTTCTAAGGCCCTATGTATTCGATCTGGTGGAGCAATGACTCAGTGTTAAGTCTAGGATGCCCGGAACGTAGAAATGGCCGTTACTTTCACACTGGCTGCAAGTACTCATTTTATGCGATGGAGTATCTGTTGTACATATATCATATTTTATGCTTCTGGCATTGACTTCTTTGGCCCTAACTATTCGATATGGTGGAGCAACGCCCTAGGGTGAAGCCTAGGTTGCCCGGAACGTCGAAATGACCATATCTATCAGACTGGTTGCAATTATTCGATTTATACGATGGAAAGACTGTTGTATTTATATTGTATTTTATAGTTATGGCGTTGTCTTCTAGGGCCGTAGCTATTCGATGTGGTTGCGCAACGCCCTAGAGTGAAGCCTAGGTTGGACGGAACGTAGAAATGACCATTACTTCCACACTGTTTGCAATTATTCATATTATACAGAGGAAAAACTGTTGTATTTATATGGCATTTTATGCTTCCGGCATTGACTTCTAAGGCCCTAACTACTCGATGTGGTGGAGCAACGCCCTAGAGTGAAGGCTTGGTTGCCCGGAACGTAGAAGTGACCATATCTTTCACACTGTTTGCAATTATTCCTGTTATACGATTGAAGAACTGTTGCATTTATATTGTATTTTATGCTTCTGGCGTTGACTTCTAAGGCCGCAGCTATTGGATGTGGTGGAGCAACGCCCTAGAGAGAAGCCTGGGTTTCCCGGAAAGAAGAAATGACCATTACTTCCACACTGTTTGCAATTATACATTTTATACAATGGACAAACTGTTGTATTTATATCCTTTTTTATAGTTATGGCGTTGACTTCAAAGACCGTAGCTATTCGATGTGGTGGAGCAATGCCCTAGAGTGAAGCCTAGATTGCCCGGAACGTAGAAATGACCATAACTTTCACAATGGTTGCAATTATTCGTTTTATACAATGAAAAACTGTTCTATTTATTCTGTATTTTATGCTTCGGGCGTTGACATCTAAGGCCCTAACTATTCGATCTGGTGGAACAACGCCCTAGAGTGAAGCCTAGGTTGCCCAGAACGTTGAAATGACCATTACCTTCACACTGCTTGCAATTATACATCTTATACGATGGAAAAGCTGTTGCACATATGTTGTATTTTATTCTTCTGGCGCTGAATTCTAAGTCCCTAGCTATTCGATCTGGTGGAGGAACGCCCTAGAGTGAAGCCTAGGTTACCCGGAACATAGAAATGACCAGTACTTTCACACTGGTTGCAGCTTTCCTGTTATACGATGGAAAACCTGTTGCATTTTTATTGTATTTTATGCTTCTGGCGTTGTATTCAAAGTCCCTAACTATTCGATCTGGTGGAACAACACCCTGGCGTTAAGCCTAGGTTGCACGGAATGTAGAAATGACCATAACTTTCACACTGTTTGCAATCATTCATTTTATGTGATGGAAAAGCTGTTGTATTTATATTTTTATTTTATGCTTCTGGAGTTGATTTCTAAGGCCGCAGCTATTCGATGTGATGGAGCAACGCCCAAGAGTGAGGTCTAGGTTGCCCGGAACGTAGAAATGACCATTAATTTCACACTGGTTGCAATTATTCCTTTTATACGATGGAAAAACTGTTGTATTTATATTGTATTTTATGCTTCTGGCGTTGAGTTCTTAGGCCCTAACTATTTGATCTGGTGGATCACCGCCCTGTAGTGAAGCCTAGGTTGCCCGGAACGTAGAAATGACCATAGCTTTCACACTGGTTGCAATTATTCCTGTTATACAAGGGAAAAACTGTTGTATTTATATTGTATTTTATGCTTCTGGCATTGTATTCAATGTCCCTAACTATTCGATCTGGTGGAGCAACGCCCTAGGGTTAAGCCTAGGTTGCCCGGAACGTGGAAATGACCATAACTTTTATACTGGTTGCAATTATTCGTTCTATACGATGGAAAAACTGTTGTATTTTTATTGTATTTTATGCTTCGGGCGATGACTTCTAAGGCCCTAGCTATTCGATTTGGTGTAGCAACGCCCTAGAGTGGAGCCTAGGTTGCCCGAAACGGAGAAATGACCATTACTTTCACACTGGTTGCATTTATTCATGCTATACGGGAGAAAACGGTTGTACTTTTATTGTATTTTATGCTTCTGGCGTTGACTTCTAAGGTCCTTGCTATTCGATCTCGTGAGGCAACGTCCAAGAGGGAAACCAATCTTGCCCGAAACGTAGAAAAGACCATTACTTTCACACTGGTTGCAATTATTCTTTTTATACAATGGAAAAACTGGTGTATTTTTATTGTGTTTTATGCGTCTGGAGTTGTTTTCCAAGGCCCTAACTATTCGACATGGTGGAGCAACGCCTTACTGTGAAGCCTAGGTTGCACGGAACGTAGAAATGCCCATTACTTTCACACTGGTTGTAATTATTCCTGTTATACGGTGGAACAACTGTTGTATTAATTTTGTATTTTATGCTTCGGGCGTTGACTTCTACGGCCCTAGCTATTCGATTTGGTGGAGCAACGCCCTAGAGTCAAGCCTAGGATGTCCGGAACGTAGAAATGGCTATGTCTTTCACACTGGTTGCAATTTTTGGTTTTATACGATGGAAAAACTGTTGTATATATATTGTATTTTATGCTTCTGGCGTTGACTTCTTAGGTCCTAACTGTTCGATCTGGTGGAACAACGCCCTAGAATGATGCCTAGGTTGCACGGAACGTAGATATGCCCATTACTATCACGCTGGTTGTAATTATTCCTGTTAGACGATGGAATAACTGTTGTATTTTTATTTTATTTTATGCTTCTGGTGTTGACTTCTAAGGCCCTAGCTATTCGATCTGGTGGAGCAACGCCCCAGAGTGAAGCCTAGGTTGCCCGGAACGTAGAAATCGGAATCACCTTCACTCTGGTTGCAATCATTACTGTTATACGATGGAAAAACTGTTGTATCTTTTTTGTATTTTATGCTTCTGGCGTTGACTTTTTAGGCCCTAACTATGCGACCTGGTGGAGCAACGCCCTAGGGTGAAGCCTAGGTTGCCGGAACGTAGAAATGACCATAACTTGCACACTGGTTGCAATTATTCGTTTTATACGATGGAAAAGCTGTTGTATTTATCTTGTATTCTATGCTTCTGACGTTGTCTTCTTAGGCCCTAACTAGTGAATCTGGTGGACCAACGCCCTAGAGTGAAGCCTATGTTGTCCGGAACGTAGAAATGACCATATCCTTCACACTGGTTGCATTTATTCCTTTTAAACGACGGAAAAACTGATGTATTTATATGGTATTTTATGCTTCTGGCGTTGACCTCTAAGGCCCTAACTATTCGATCTGGTGCAGCAACGCCCTGGGGTGAAGCCTAGGTTGCCCGGCACGTAGAAATGACCATAACTTTCACTCTGGTAGCAATTATTCATGCTACACGATGCAAAAACTGTTGTATTTTTATTGTATTTTATGCCTCTGGCGTTGACTTCTTAGGCCCTAACTATTCGATCTGGTGGAGCAACGCCCTAGAGTGAAGCCTAGGTTGCCCGTATCGTGGAAATGACCATTACCTTCACACTGGTTGCAATTATCCGTTTTATACGATGGAAAAGATGTTGCATTTTTATTGCATTTTATGCTTCTAGCTTTGACTTCTAAGGCCCTAACTATTCGATCTGTTGGAGTAACGCCCTAGAGTGAAGCCTAGGTTGCCGGAACGTAGAAATGACCATAACTTGCACACTGGTTGCAATTATTCGTTTTATACGATGGAAAAGCTGTTGTATTTATATTGTATTCTATGCTTCTCACGTTGTCTCCTTAGGCCCTAACTCGTGAATCTGGTGGACCAACGCCCTAGAGTGTAGTCTAGGTTATCCGGAACGTAGAAGTGACCATTACTTTCACACTGGTTGCAATTATGACTGTTATACGGTGGAAAAACTGTAGTATTCTTATTGTATTTTCTGCTTCTGGCGTTGAGTTCTAAGTCTCTAGCTAATCGTTCTGTTGGAGCAACGCCCTAGAGTGAAGACTAGGTTGCCCGGAACGCAGAAATGACCATTACCTTCACACTGTTTGCAATTATTCATTCTATATGATTGAAAAACTGTTCTTCTTATATTGTATTTTATTCTTCTGGCGTTGAATTCTTAGTCCCTAGCCATTCTATCTGGTGAAGCAACGCCCTCGAATGAAGCCTAGGTTATCCGGAACGTAGAAATGACCAGTCCTTTCACACTGGTTGCAATTATTCCTGTTAGACGATGGAATAACTGTTGTATTTTTATTTTATTTTATGCTTCTGGTGTTGACTTCTAAGGCCCTAGCTATTCGATCTGGTGGAGCAACGCCCTAGAGTGAAGCATAGGTTGCCCGGAACGTGGAAATGACCATAACTTTTATACTGGTTGCAATTATTCGTTCTATACGATGGAAAAACTGTTGTATTCTTATTGCATTTTATGCTTCGGGCGATGACTTCTAAGGCCCTAGCTATTCGATTTGGTGTAGCAACGCCCTAGAGTGGAGCCTAGGTTGCCCGAAACGGAGAAATGACCATTACTTTCACACTGGTTGCATTTATTCATGCTATACGGGAGAAAACGGTTGTACTTTTATTGTATTTTATGCTTCTGGCGTTGACTTCTAAGGTCCTTGCTATTCGATCTCGTGAGGCAACGTCCAAGAGGGAAGCCAATCTTGCCCGAAACGTAGAAAAGACCATTACTTTCACACTGGTTGCAATTATTCATTTTATACGATGGAAAAACTGTTGTATTTATTTTGTATTTTATGCTTCTGGCGTTTATTTCTAAGATCCTAACTCTTCGATCTGGTGGAGCAATGCCTCAGAGATAAGTCTAGGATGCCCGAAACGTCGAAATGATCATTACTTTCACGCTGGTTGCAATTATTCTTGTTATACGATGGAAAAACTGTTGTATTTATTTTGCATTTTATGCCTCTGTCGTTGACTTCTAAGGCCATAGCTATTCGATGTGGACGAAAAACGCCCTAGAGAGAAGCCTATGTTGCCCGGAACGTAAAAATGACCATATCTTACACACTGGTTGCAATTATTCCTGCTATACGATGGAAAAACTGTTGTATTTATACTGTTTTTTATAGTTATGGCGTTGACTTCTAAGGCCGTAGCTATTCGATGAGGGGAACAATGCCCTAGAGTGAAGCCTAGGATGCCCGCAACGCAGAAATGACCATATCTTTCACACTGGTTGCAATTATTCCTGTTATACGATGGAAAAACTGTTGTATCTATTTTGTATTTTATGCTTCTGTAGTTGAGTTCTTAGGTACTAACTATTGGATCTGGTGGAGCAACGCCCCAGGGTGAAGCCTAGGTTGCCCGTATCGTTGAAATGACCATTACTTTCACACTGGTTGCAGTTATTCCTGTTATACGATGGACAACCTGTTGGATTTTTATTGTACTTTATGCTTCTGGCGCTGACTTCTTAGGACCTAACTATTGGATCTGGTGGAGCAACGCCTAGGGTGAAGGCTATGTTGCCCGGAACGTAGAAATGACCATGACCTTCATACTGATTGCAACTATTCGTTTTATACGATGGAAAAACTGTTGTACTTATATTGTATGTAATGCCTCTGGCGTTGACTCCTAAGGCAGTAGCTATTCGATGTGATGGAGCAACGCTCTAGAGTGAAGCCTACGTTGCCCCGAACGTAGAAGTAACCATTACTTCCACACTGTTTGCAATTATTCATTTTATACAATGGAAAAACTGTTGCATTTATATTGCAGTTTATGCTTGTGGCGTTGACTTGTTAGGCCCTAACTATTCGATCTGGTGGAAGAACGCCCTAGAGTGAAGCCTAGGTTGCCCGGAACGTAGAAATGACCTGTACCTTCACACCGGTTGCAATTATTCCAGTTATACGCTGGAAGAAGTGTAGCGTTTTTATTGTATTTTATGCTTCTGGCGTTAGATTCTAAGTCCCGAACTATGCGGTCTGGTGTAGCAACGCCCTACAGTTAAGCCTAGGTTGCCCGGAACGTAGAAATGACCTGTACTTTCACACAGTTTGCAAATATACATCATATACGATGTAAAAGCTGTTGTATTTATATTGTATTTTATGCTTCTGGCGTTGACTTCTTAGGTCCTCACTATTCGAGATGGTGGAGCAACGTCCTAGTGTTAAGCCTAGGTTGCCCGGAACGTAGAAATGACCATAACTTTCACGCTGGTTGCAATTATTCGATTTATACAATCGAAAAACTGTTCTACTTATTTTGTATTTGGCGCCTCTGGCGTTGACTTCTTAGGCCCTAACTGTTGGATCTGGTGGACCAGCGCCTAAGAGTGAAGCCTAGGTTGCCCGTAACGTTGAAATGACCATCACTTTCTCACTGCTTGCAATTATTCCTGTTATACGATGGAAAAGCTGTTGCATTTTTGTTGTATCTAATGTTTCGGGCGTTGACTTCTAAGGCCCTAGTTATTCGATCTGGTTGAGCAATGACCGAGAGTGAAGCCTAGCTTGCCCGAAACGTAGAAATGACCACTACGTTCACTGTGGTTGCAATCATTCATGCTATACGATGGAAAAACTGTTGTATTTTTATTTTGTTATATGCTTCTGGCGTTGACTTCTTAGGCCCTACCTATTGGATCTGGTGGAGCAACGACCTAGAGTCAAGCCTAGGTTGCCCGGAACGTAGAAATGGCCTTAACTTTCACACTGGCTGCTATTATTCGTTTTACACAATGGAAAAACTGTTGTATTTATTTTGTATTTTATGCTTCTGGCGTTGATTTCTAAGGTCCTAACTCTTCGATCTGGTGGAGCAATGCCTCAGAGTTAAGTCTAGGATGCCCAAAACGTCGAAATGATCATTACTTTCACGCTGGTTGCAATTATTCCTGTTATGCGATGGAAAAACTGTTGTATTTATACTGTTTTTTATAGTTATGGCGTTGACTTCTAAGGCCGTAGCTATTCGATGTGGGGGAGCAATGCCCAAGAGTGAAGCCTAGGATGCCCGCAACGCAGAAATGACCATATCTTTCATAATGGTTGCAATTATTCCTGTTATACGATGGAAAAACTGTTGTATCTATTTTGTATTTCATGCTTCTGTAGTTGAGTTCTTAGGTACTAACTATTGGATCTGGTGGAGCAACGCCCTAGGGTGAAGCCTAGGTTGCCCGGAACGTAGAAATGACCATAACTTTCATACTCATTGCAATTATTCGTTTTATACGATGGAAAAGCTGTTGTATTGATATTGTATTTTAACCTTCTGGCGTTGACTTGTAAGGCCGCAGCTATTCGATGTGGAGCAGCAACGCCCTAGAGTGAAGCCTAGGTTGCCCGTATCGTTGAAATGACCATTACTTTCAAACTGGTTGCAGTTATTCCTGTTATACGATGGGCAAACTGTTGGATTTTTATTGTACTTTATGCTTCTGGCGTTGACTTCTTAGGCCCTAACTATTGGATCTGGTGGAGCAACGCCTAGGGTGAAGGCTATGTTCCCGGAACGTAGAAATGACCATAACCTTCATAGTGATTGCAATTATTCGTTTTATACGATGGAAAATCTGTTGTACTTATATTGTATGTAATGCCTCTGGCGTTGACTCCCAAGGCCGTAGCTATTCGATGTGGTGGAGCAACGCCCTAGAGTGAAGCCTAGGTTGCCCCGAACGTAGAAGTAACCATTACTTCCACACTGTTTGCAATTATTCATTTTGTACAATGGAAAAACTGTTGCATTTATATTGCAGTTTATGCTTCTGGCGTTGACTTGTTAGGCCCTAACTATTCGATCTGGTGGAAGAACGCCCTAGAGTGAAGCCTAGGTTGCCCGGAACGTAGAAATGACCATAGCTTTCACACTGGTTGCAATTATTCCTGTTATACGATGGAAAAACTGTTGTATTTTTATTGTAATTTATGCTTCTGGCGTTGACTTCTAAGTCCCTAGCTATTCGACCTGGTGGAGCAACGCCCTAGTGTTAAGCCTAGGTTGCCCGGAACGTAGAAATGACCATAACTTTCACGCTGGTTGCAATTATTCGATTTATACAATGGAAAAACTGTTCTACTTATTTTGTATTTTATGCTTCGGGCGTTGACTTCTAAGGCCCTAACTATTCGATCTGGTGCAGCAACGCTCTAGAGTGAAGACTAGGTTGCCCGGAACGTACAAATGACCTTTACTTTCACACTGTCTGCAAATATACATTATGTACGATGGAAAAGCTGCTGTACTTATAGTGTATTTTATGCTTCTGGCGTTGACTTCTTAGGCCCTAACTATGCGATCTGGTGGAGAAACGCCCTACAGTTAAGCCTAGGTTGCTCGAAACGTAGAAATGACCTTTACTTTCACACTGTTTGCAAATATACATTATATCCGATGGAAAAACTGTTGTATCTATTTTGTATTTTATGCTTCTGGCGTTGACTTCTTAGGTCCTAACTATTGGATCTGGTGGAGCAACGCCCTCTGGTGAAGCCCAGGTTGACCGAAACGTAGAAATGACCATAACTTTCATACTGATTGCAATTATTCTTATTATACTATGGAAAATCTGTTGTATTTATATTGTATTTTATCCTTCTGGCGTTGACTTCTAAGGCCGTAGCTGTTCGATGTGGTGCAGCAACGCCCTGGAGTGAAGCCCAGGTAGCCTGCATCGTAGACATGACTATATCATTCACACTGGTTGCAATTATTCCTGTTATACGGTGGAAAAGCTGTTGTATTTATATTGTTTTTAATGCTTCTGGCGTTGACGCCTAAGGCCATAGCTATTCGATGTGGTCGAGCAACGGCCTAGAGTGAAGCCTAGGTTGCCCGGAAAGTAGAAATGACCATATCTTACGCACTGTTTGCAATTATTCCTGTTATACGATGGAAAAGCTGTTGTATTTATATTGTATTTTATGCTTCTGGCGTAGACTCCTTAGGCCCTAACTATTCGATTTGGTGGAACAACGCCCTAGAGTGAAGCCTGGCTTGCCAGGAACCTAGAAATGACCATCACTTTCACACTGGTTGCAATTATTCCTGTTATACGAATGAAAAACTGTTGTATTTATATTGTATTTTATGCTTCTGGCGTTGACTTCTAAGGCCGCAGCTATTCGATGTGGTGGAGCAACGCCCTGGAGTTAAGCCTAGGTTGCCCGGAAAGTAGAAATGACCATAACTTTCACACTGTTTGCAATCATTCATTTTATGCGATGGAATAGCTGTTGTATTTATTTTGTATTTGGTGATCCTGGCGTTGACTTCTTAGGCCCTATCTATTCGATTTGGTGGAGCAACTCCCTAAAGATAAGCTTATGTTGCCCGGAACGTAGAAATGACCATCACTATAACACTGGTTGCAATTATTCATGATATACGATGGAAAAACTGTGGTATTTATATTGTATTTTATGCTTCTGGCGTAGGCTTCTTAATCCCTAACTATTCGAATTGGGGGAACCGCGCCCTAGACTGAAGCCTAGGCTGCCCGGAACGTCGAAATGACCATAACATTCATACTGGTTGCAATTATTCGCTTTATACGATGGAAAAACTGTTGTATTTTTATTTTATTTTATGCTTCTGGCGTTGACTTCTTAGGCCCTAACTATTCTACCTGGTGGAGCAACTCCCTAGGGTGAAGCCTAGGTTGCCCGGAACGTAGAAATGACCGTAACCATCAGACTGGTTGCAATTATTCGTTTTATACGATGGAAAGACTGTTGTACTTATACCGTATTTTATGCTTCTGGCGTTGACTTCTTAGGACCTAACTATTCGATCTGGTGGAACAACGCCCTAGAGTGAGGCCTAGGTTGCCGGAACGTAGAAATGACCATTACCTTCACACTGTTTGCGATTATTCGTTATATACGATGGAAAAACTGTTGTATTTATTTTGTATTTGGCGCTTCTGGCGTTGACTTCTTAGGCCCTAACTATTGGATCTGGTGGACCAACGCCTAAGAGTGAAGCCTAGGTTGCCCGGAACGTAGAAATGGCCTTAGCTTTCACACTGGCTGCTATTATTCGTTTTACACAATGGAAAAACTGTTGTATTTATTTTGTATTTTATGCTTCTGGCGTTGATTTCTAAGATCCTAACTCTTCGATCTGGTGGAGCAATGCCTCAGAGTTAAGTCTAGGATGCCCGGAACGTCGAAATGATCATTACTTTCACGCTGGTTGCAATTATTCTTGTTATACGATGGAAAAACTGTTGTATTTATTTTGCATTTTATGCCTCTGTCGTTGACTTCTAAGGCCATAGCTATTCGATGTGGTCGAAAAACGCCCTAGAGTGGAGCCTATGTTGCCCGGAACGTAAAAATGACCATATCTTACACACTGGTTGCAATTATTCCTGTTATACGATGGAAAAACTGTTGTATTTATACTGTTTTTTATAGTTATGGCGTTGACTTCTAAGGCCGTAGCTATTCGATGTGGGGGAGCAATGCCCAAGAGTGAAGCCTAGGATGCCCGCAACGCAGAAATGACCATATCTTTCATACTGGTTGCAATTATTCCTGTTATACGATGGAAAAACTGTTGTATCTATTTTGTATTTTATGCTTCTGTAGTTGAGTTCTTAGGTACTAACTATTGGATCTGGTGGAGCAACGCCCTAGGGTGAAGCCTAGGCTGCCCGGAACGTAGAAATGACCATAACTTTCATACTCATTGCAATTATTCGTTTTATACGATGTAAAAACTGTTGTATTTATATTGTATTTTATGCTTCTGGCGTTGACTTCTAAGGCCGCAGCTATTCGATGTGGAGTAGCAACGCCCTAGAGTGAAGCCTAGGTTGCGCGTATCGTTGAAATGACCATTACTTTCACACTGGTTGCAGTTATTCCTGTTATACGATGGGCAAACTGTTGGATTTTTATTGTACTTTATGCTTCTGGCGTTGACTTCTTAGGCCCTAACTATTGGATCTGGTGGAGCAACGCCTAGGGTGAAGGCTATGTTGCCCGGAACGTAGAAATGACCATAACCTTCATACTGATTGCAATTATTCGTTTTATACGATGGAAAATCTGTCGTACTTATATTGCCTGTAATGCCTCTGGCGTTGACTCCCAAGGCCGTAGCTATTCGATGTGGTGGAGCAACGCCCTAGAGTGAAGCCTAGGTTGCCCCGAACGTAGAAGTAACCATTACTTCCACACTGTTTGCAATTATTCATTTTATACAATGGAAAAACTGTTGCATTTATATTGCAGTTCATGCTTCTGGCGTTGACTTGTTAGGCCCTAACTATTCGATCTGGTGGAAGAACGCCCTAGAGTGAAGCCTAGGTTGCCCGGAACGTAGAAATGACCATACCTTTCACACTGGTTGCAATTATTCCTGTTATACGATAGAAAGCTGTTGTATTTTTATTGTAATTTATGCTTCTGGCGTTGACTTCTAAGTCCCTAGCTATTCGACCTGGTGGAGCAACGCCCTAGAGCGAAACCTAGGTTGCCCGGAACGTAGAAATGACCTGTACCTTCACACCGGTTGCAATTATTCCAGTTATACGATGGAAAAAGTGTAGCGTTTTTATTGTATTTTATGCTTCTGGCGATAAATTCTAAGTCCCGAACTATGCGTTCTGGTGTTGCAACGCCCTAGAGTGAAGCCTAGGTTGCCCGGAACGTAGAAATGGCCATTACTTTCACACTGGTTGCAATTATTCGTTTTATACAATGGAAAAGCTGTTGTATTTATATTGTATTTTATGCTTCTGGAGTTGACTTCTAAGGCCGTAGCTATTCGATGTGGTGGAGCAACGCCCAAGAGTGAAACCTAGGTTGCCCGGTACGTAGAAATGACCATTACTTTCACACAGGTTGCAATTATTCCTTTTATACGAAGGAAAAACTGTTGCATTTTTATTGTATTTTATGCTTCTGGCGTTAAATACTAAGTCCCTAACTATGCGATCTGGTGGAGCAACGCCCTACAGTTAAGCCTAGGTTGCCCGGAACGTACAAATGACCTTTACTTTCACACTGTCTGCAAATATACATTATGTACGATGGAAAAGCTGTTGTACTTATAGTGTATTTTATGCTTCTGGCGTTGACTTCTTAGGCCCTAACTATGCGATCTGGTGGAGAAACGCCCTACAGTTAAGCCTAGGTTGCTCGGAACGTAGAAATGACCTTTACTTTCACACTGTTTGCAAATATACATTATATCCGATGGAAAAACTGTTGTATCTATTTTGTATTTTATGCTTCTGGCGCTGACTTCTTAGGTCCTAACTATTGGATCTGGGGGAGCAACGCCCAGGGGTGAAGCCTAGGTTGCGCGGAACGTAGAAATGACCACTACGTTCACTGTGGTTGCAATTATTCATGCTATACGATGGAAAAACTGTTGCATTTTTATTTTGTTATATGCTTCTGGCGTTGACTTCTTAGGCCCTACCTATTGGATCTGGTGGACCAACGCCCTAGAGTCAAGCCTAGGTTGCCCGGAACGTAGAAATGACCATCACTTTCACACTGGTTGCAATTATTCCTGTTATACGATGGAAAAGCTGTAGTATCTATTTTGTATTTTATGCTTCTGGCGTTGACTTCTTAGGTCCTAACTATTGTATCTGGTGGAGCAACGCCCTCGGGTGAAGCCTAGGTTGCCCGGAACGTAGAAATGACCATAACTTTCATACTCATTGCAATTATTCGTTTTATACGATGTAAAAGCTGTTGTATTTATATTGTATTTTATGCTTCTGGCGTTGACTTGTTAGGCCCTAACTATTCTACCTGGTGGAGCAACGCCCTAGGGTGAAGCCTAGGTTGCCCGGAACGTAGAAATGACCGTAACTATCAGACTGGTTGCAATTATTCGTTTTATACGATGGAAATGCTGTTGAATTTATATTATATTTTATGCTTCAGGCGTTGACTTCTAACGCCGTAGCTATTCGATGTGGTGGAGGAACGCCCTAGAGTGAAGCCTAGGTTGCCCGGAAAGTAGAAATGACCATTACCTCCACACTGTTTGCAATTATTCATTTTATACAGTGGAAAAACTGTTGTATTTATATTGTTTTTAATAGTTATGGCGTTGACTTCTAAGGCCGTTGCTATTCGATGTGGTGCAGCAACGGCCTAGAGTGAAGCCTAGGTTGCCCGCAACGTAGAAATGACCATATCTTTCACACTGGTTGCAATTATTCTTGTTATACGATGGAAAAACTGTTGTATTTATTTTGTATTTTATGCCTCTGTCGTCGACTTCTAAGGCCATAGCTGTTCGATGTGGTCGAGCAACGCCCTAGAGCGAAACCTAGGTTGCCCGGAACGTAGAAATGACCATTACTTTCACAGTGGTTGCAATTAGTCCTGTTATACGATGGACAAGCTGTTGGATTTTTATTGTACTTTATGCTTCTGGCGTTGACTTCTTAGGCCCTAATTATTGGATCTGGTGGAGCTATGCCTAGCGTGAAGCCTAGGTCGCCCGGAATGTAGAAATTACCATAACCTTCATACTGATTGCAATTATTCGTTTTATACGATGGAAAAACTGTTGTACTTATATTGTATGTTATGCCTCTGGCGTTGACTTCTTAGGCCCTATCTATTCAATCTGGTGGAACAACGCCCTAGAGTGAAGCCTAGGTTGCCCGGAACGTAGAACTGACCATAGCTTTCATACAGGTTGCAATTATCCGTTTTATACGATGGAAAAACTATTGTATTTATTTTGTATTTGGTGCTCCTGGCGTTGACTTCTAAGGCCGTAGCTGTTCGATGTGGTGCAGCAACGCCCTGGAGTGAAGCCTAGGTTGCCTGGAACGTAGAAATGACCATTACTTTCACTCTGGTTGCAATTAGTCCTGTTATACGGTGGACAATCTGTTGTATTTATATTGTATTTTAACCTTCTGGCGTCGACTTCTAAGGCCGTAGCTATTCGATGTGGTGCAGCAACGCCCTGGAGTGAAGCCCAGGTAGCCTGCATCGTAGACATGACTATATCATTCACACTGGTTGCAATTATTCCTGTTATACGGTGGAAAAGCTGTTGTATTTATGTTGTTTTTAATGCTTCTGGCGTTGACGCCTAAGGCCATAGCTATTCGATGTGGTCGAGCAACGGCCTAGAGTGAAGCCTAGGTTGCCCGGAAAGTAGAAATGACCATATCTTACGCACTGTTTGCAATTATTCCTGTTATACGATGGAAAAGCTGTTGTATTTATATTGTATTTTATGCTTCTGGCGTAGACTCCTTAGGCCCTAACTATTCGATTTGGTGGAACAACGCCCTAGAGTGAAGCCTGGCTTGCCAGGAACCTAGAAATGACCATCACTTTCACACTGGTTGCAATTATTCCTGTTATACGAATGAAAAACTGTTGTATTTATATTGTATTTTATGCTTCTGGCGTTGACTTCTAAGGCCGCAGCTATTCGATGTGGTGGAGCAACGCCCTGGAGTTAAGCCTAGGTTGCCCGGAAAGTAGAAATGACCATAACTTTCACACTGTTTGCAATCA
Source organism: Calliopsis andreniformis (assembly GCF_051401765.1). Classification (NCBI taxonomy): domain Eukaryota; kingdom Metazoa; phylum Arthropoda; class Insecta; order Hymenoptera; family Andrenidae; genus Calliopsis; species Calliopsis andreniformis. The sequence goes on along the minus strand of NW_027480422.1, from coordinate 12,305,622 downwards.
TTCATTTTATGCGATGGAATAGCTGTTGTATTTATTTTGTATTTGGTGATCCTGGCGTTGACTTCTTAGGCCCTAACTATTGCATCTGGTGGACCAACGCCCTAGAGTGAAGTCTAGGCTGCCCGGAACGTCGAAATGACCATAACATTCATACTGGTTGCAATTATTCGCTTTATACGATGGAAAAACTGTTGTATTTTTATTTTATTTTATGCTTCTGGCGTTGACTTCTTAGGCCCTAACTATTCTACCTGGTGGAGCAACTCCCTAGGGTGAAGCCTAGGTTGCCCGGAACGTAGAAATGACCGTAACCATCAGACTGGTTGCAATTATTCGTTTTATACGATGGAAAGACTGTTGTACTTATACCGTATTTTATGCTTCTGGCGTTGACTTCTTAGGACCTAACTATTCGATCTGGTGGAACAACGCCCTAGAGTGAGGCCTAGGTTGCCGGAACGTAGAAATGACCATTACCTTCACACTGTTTGCGATTATTCGTTATATACGATGGAAAAACTGTTGTATTTATTTTGTATTTGGCGCTTCTGGCGTTGACTTCTTAGGCCCTAACTATTGGATCTGGTGGACCAACGCCTAAGAGTGAAGCCTAGGTTGCCCGGAACGTAGAAATGGCCTTAGCTTTCACACTGGCTGCTATTATTCGTTTTACACAATGGAAAAACTGTTGTATTTATTTTGTATTTTATGCTTCTGGCGTTGATTTCTAAGATCCTAACTCTTCGATCTGGTGGAGCAATGCCTCAGAGTTAAGTCTAGGATGCCCGGAACGTCGAAATGATCATTACTTTCACGCTGGTTGCAATTATTCTTGTTATACGATGGAAAAACTGTTGTATTTATTTTGCATTTTATGCCTCTGTCGTTGACTTCTAAGGCCATAGCTATTCGATGTGGTCGAAAAACGCCCTAGAGTGGAGCCTATGTTGCCCGGAACGTAAAAATGACCATATCTTACACACTGGTTGCAATTATTCCTGTTATACGATGGAAAAACTGTTGTATTTATACTGTTTTTTATAGTTATGGCGTTGACTTCTAAGGCCGTAGCTATTCGATGTGGGGGAGCAATGCCCAAGAGTGAAGCCTAGGATGCCCGCAACGCAGAAATGACCATATCTTTCATACTGGTTGCAATTATTCCTGTTATACGATGGAAAAACTGTTGTATCTATTTTGTATTTTATGCTTCTGTAGTTGAGTTCTTAGGTACTAACTATTGGATCTGGTGGAGCAACGCCCTAGGGTGAAGCCTAGGCTGCCCGGAACGTAGAAATGACCATAACTTTCATACTCATTGCAATTATTCGTTTTATACGATGTAAAAACTGTTGTATTTATATTGTATTTTATGCTTCTGGCGTTGACTTCTAAGGCCGCAGCTATTCGATGTGGAGTAGCAACGCCCTAGAGTGAAGCCTAGGTTGCGCGTATCGTTGAAATGACCATTACTTTCACACTGGTTGCAGTTATTCCTGTTATACGATGGGCAAACTGTTGGATTTTTATTGTACTTTATGCTTCTGGCGTTGACTTCTTAGGCCCTAACTATTGGATCTGGTGGAGCAACGCCTAGGGTGAAGGCTATGTTGCCCGGAACGTAGAAATGACCATAACCTTCATACTGATTGCAATTATTCGTTTTATACGATGGAAAATCTGTCGTACTTATATTGCCTGTAATGCCTCTGGCGTTGACTCCCAAGGCCGTAGCTATTCGATGTGGTGGAGCAACGCCCTAGAGTGAAGCCTAGGTTGCCCCGAACGTAGAAGTAACCATTACTTCCACACTGTTTGCAATTATTCATTTTATACAATGGAAAAACTGTTGCATTTATATTGCAGTTCATGCTTCTGGCGTTGACTTGTTAGGCCCTAACTATTCGATCTGGTGGAAGAACGCCCTAGAGTGAAGCCTAGGTTGCCCGGAACGTAGAAATGACCATACCTTTCACACTGGTTGCAATTATTCCTGTTATACGATGGAAAGCTGTTGTATTTTTATTGTAATTTATGCTTCTGGCGTTGACTTCTAAGTCCCTAGCTATTCGACCTGGTGGAGCAACGCCCTAGAGCGAAACCTAGGTTGCCCGGAACGTAGAAATGACCTGTACCTTCACACCGGTTGCAATTATTCCAGTTATACGATGGAAAAAGTGTAGCGTTTTTATTGTATTTTATGCTTCTGGCGATAAATTCTAAGTCCCGAACTATGCGTTCTGGTGTAGCAACGCCCTAGAGTGAAGCCTAGGTTGCCCGGAACGTAGAAATGGCCATTACTTTCACACTGGTTGCAATTATTCGTTTTATACAATGGAAAAGCTGTTGTATTTATATTGTATTTTATGCTTCTGGAGTTGACTTCTAAGGCCGTAGCTATTCGATGTGGTGGAGCAACGCCCAAGAGTGAAACCTAGGTTGCCCGGTACGTAGAAATGACCATTACTTTCACACAGGTTGCAATTATTCCTTTTATACGAAGGAAAAACTGTTGCATTTTTATTGTATTTTATGCTTCTGGCGTTAAATACTAAGTCCCTAACTATGCGATCTGGTGGAGCAACGCCCTACAGTTAAGCCTAGGTTGCCCGGAACGTACAAATGACCTTTACTTTCACACTGTCTGCAAATATACATTATGTACGATGGAAAAGCTGTTGTACTTATAGTGTATTTTATGCTTCTGGCGTTGACTTCTTAGGCCCTAACTATGCGATCTGGTGGAGAAACGCCCTACAGTTAAGCCTAGGTTGCTCGGAACGTAGAAATGACCTTTACTTTCACACTGTTTGCAAATATGCATTATATCCGATGGAAAAACTGTTGTATCTATTTTGTATTTTATGCTTCTGGCGCTGACTTCTTAGGTCCTAACTATTGGATCTGGGGGAGCAACGCCCAGGGGTGAAGCCTAGGTTGCGCGGAACGTAGAAATGACCACTACGTTCACTGTGGTTGCAATTATTCATGCTATACGATGGAAAAACTGTTGCATTTTTATTTTGTTATATGCTTCTGGCGTTGACTTCTTAGGCCCTACCTATTGGATCTGGTGGACCAACGCCCTAGAGTCAAGCCTAGGTTGCCCGGAACGTAGAAATGACCATCACTTTCACACTGGTTGCAATTATTCCTGTTATACGATGGAAAAGCTGTAGTATCTATTTTGTATTTTATGCTTCTGGCGTTGACTTCTTAGGTCCTAACTATTGTATCTGGTGGAGCAACGCCCTCGGGTGAAGCCTAGGTTGCCCGGAACGTAGAAATGACCATAACTTTCATACTCATTGCAATTATTCGTTTTATACGATGTAAAAGCTGTTGTATTTATATTGTATTTTATGCTTCTGGCGTTGACTTGTTAGGCCCTAACTATTCTACCTGGTGGAGCAACGCCCTAGGGTGAAGCCTAGGTTGCCCGGAACGTAGAAATGACCGTAACTATCAGACTGGTTGCAATTATTCGTTTTATACGATGGAAATGCTGTTGAATTTATATTATATTTTATGCTTCAGGCGTTGACTTCTAACGCCGTAGCTATTCGATGTGGTGGAGGAACGCCCTAGAGTGAAGCCTAGGTTGCCCGCAACGTACAAATGACCATATCTTTCACACTGGTTGCAATTATTCTTGTTATACGATGGAAAAACTGTTGTATTTATTTTGTATTTTATGCCTCTGTCGTCGACTTCTAAGGCCATAGCTGTTCGATGTGGTCGAGCAACGCCCTAGAGCGAAACCAAGGTTGCCCGGAACGTAGAAATGACCATTACTTTCACAGTGGTTGCAATTAGTCCTGTTATACGATGGACAAGCTGTTGGATTTTTATTGTACTTTATGCTTCTGGCGTTGACTTCTTAGGCCCTAATTATTGGATCTGGTGGAGCTATGCCTAGCGTGAAGCCTAGGTCGCCCGGAATGTAGAAATTACCATAACCTTCATACTGATTGCAATTATTCGATTTATACGATGGAAAAACTGTTGTACTTATATTGTATGTTATGCCTCTGGCGTTGACTTCTTAGGCCCTATCTATTCAATCTGGTGGAACAACGCCCTAGAGTGAAGCCTAGGTTGCCCGGAACGTAGAACTGACCATAGCTTTCATACAGGTTGCAATTATCCGTTTTATACGATGGAAAAACTATTGTATTTATTTTGTATTTGGTGCTCCTCGCGTTGACTTCTTAGGCCCTAACTATCCGACCTGGTGAAGCAACGCCCTAGAGTGAAGATTAGGTTGCCCGGAACGTAGGAATGACCATTACTTTCACTCTGTTTGCAATTATTCATTTTATACAATGGAAAAACTGTTGTATTTATTTTGTATTTGATGCTTCTGGCGTTGAATTCCAAGTACCTAGCTATTCGATCTGGTGGAGCAACGCCCTAGAGTGATGCCTAGGAAGCCCAGAGCGTTGAAATGTCCATCAATTTCACACTGGTTGCAATTATCCCTGTTATACGATGGAAAAACTGTTGTAATCTTATTTTATTTTATGCTTCTGGCGTTGACTTCTTAGGCCCTAACTTTTCGATCCAGTGGGGCAACGTCCAAGAATGAAGGCTTTGTTGCCCGGAACGTAGAAATGACCATTACTTTCACATTGGTGGCAATTATACCTTTTATAGGATGGAAAAGCTGTTTTGTTTTTATTGTATTTTACGCGTCTGGCGTTGTTTTCTAAGGCCCTAACTATTCGACCTGGTGGAGGAACGCCCTAGATTGAAGCCTTGGTTGCCCGGAACGTAGAAATGACCATTACTTTCACACGGGTTGCAATCATTCCTGTTATACGATGGAAAAACTGTTGTATTTATATTATATTTTATGCTTCAGGCGTTGACTTCTAAGGCCGTAGCTGTTCGATGTGGCGGAGGAACGCACTAGAGTGAAGCCTAGGTTGCCCGGAAAGAAGAAATGACCATTACCTCCACACTGTTTGCAATTATTCATTTTATACAATGGATAAACTGTTGCATTTATATTGTTTTTTATAGTTATGGCGTTGACTTCTTAGGCCCTAACTATACGATCTGGTGGAGCAACGCCCTAGAGAGAAGCCTAGATTGCCCGGCACGTAGAAATAAACATTACCTTCTGGCTTGTTGCAATTATTCCTGTTATACGATGTAAAAACCGTTGTAATTTTATTGTATTTTATGCGTCTGGAGTTGTTTTCTAAGGCCCTGACTATTCGACGTGGTGGAGCAACGCCCTAGAGCGAAACCTACGTTGCCCGGAACGTAGAAATGACCATTACTTTCACACTGGTTACAATTATTCCTGTTATACGATGGAAAAGCTGTTGAATTTATATTATATTTTATGCTTCAGGCGTTGACTTCTAACGCCGTAGCTATTCGATGTGGTGGAGGAACGCCCTAGAGTGAAGCCTAGGTTGCCCGGAAAGTAGAAATGACCATTACCTCCACACTGTTTGCAATTATTCATTTTATACAGTGGAAAAACTGTTGTATCTGTATTGTTTTTTATAGTTATGGCGTTGACTTCTAAGGCCGTAGCTATTCGATATGGAGGAGCAATGCACTAGAGTGAAGCCTAGGTTGCTCGCAACGTAGACATGACCATATCTTTCACACTGGTTGCAATTATTCTTGTTGTACGATGGAAAAACTGTTGTATTTATTTTGTATTTTATGCCTCTGTCGTTGACTTCTATCGCCATAGCCATTCGATGTGGTCGAGCAACGCCCTAGAGCGAAACCTAGGTTGCCCGGAACGTAGAAATGACCATTACTTTCACACTGGTTGCAATTATCCGTTTTATACGATGGAAAAGCTATTGTATTTATTTTGTATTTGGTGCTCCTGGCATTGACTTCTTAGGCCCTAACTATCCGACCTGGTGGAACAACGCCCTAGAGTGAAGCCTAGGTTGCCCGGAACGTAGAAATGACCATTACTTTCACACTGTTTGCAATTCTTCATTTTATACAATGGAAAAACTGTTGTATTTATATTGTATTCTATGCTTCTGGCGTTGACTTCTAACGTCCTAGCTATTCGATCTCTTGGAGCAACGTCCAAGAGTGAAGCCTATGTTGCCCGGAACGTAGAGATGACCATTACTCTCACACTGGTTGCAATTATTCGTTTTGTACAATAGAAAACCTGTTGTATTTTTACTGTATTTTATGCGTCTGGCCTTGTTTTCTAAGCCCCTAACTATTCGATCTGGTGGAGCACGCCCTAGAGTGAAACCTAGGTTGCGCTGAATGTAGAAATAGCCATTTCTTTCCCACTGGTTGCAATTATTCCTGTCTTGCGATGGAAAAACTGTTGTATTTATTTTGTATTTGATGCTCCTGGCGTTGGCTTCTTAAGCCCTAACTATTGGATCTGGTGGACCAACGCCCAAGAGTGATGCCTAGGTTGCCCGGAACGTAGAAATGACCATCACTTTCACACTGGTTGCAATTATTACTGTTATTCGATGGACAAACTCTTGTATTTTTATTGCATTTTATGCTTCTGGCTTTAACTTCTAATGCCGTAGCTATTCGATGCTGTGGAGCAACACTCTAGGGTGAAGTCTAGGTTGCCCGGAACGTAGAAACGACCATAACTTTCATACTGGTTGCAATAATTCGTTTTATACGATGGAAAAACTGTAGTAATTTTATTTTATTTTATGCTTCTGGCGTTGACTTCTTAGGCCCGAACCTTTCGATCCGGTGAGGCAACGTCCAAGAATGAAGCCTATGTTGCCCGGAACGTAGAAATGACCATTACTTTCACACTAGTTGCAAATATTCCTGTTATACGATCTACAAACTGTTGGATTTTTATTGTACTTTATGATTCTGACGTTGACTTCTCAGGCCCTAGCTATAGGATCTGGTGGACCAACGCCCCAGAGTGAAGCCTAGCATGCCCGTAGCGCAGAAATGGCCATTACTTTCAGAATAGTTGCAATTATTCGTTTTATACGATGGAAAAACTGTTGTACTTATATTGTATTTTATGCTTCTGGCGTTGACTTCTTAGGCCCTGACTATTCGGTCTGGTGGAACAACGCCCTAGAGAGAGGCCTAGGCTGCCCGGAACGTAGAAATGTCCATCACTTTCACAGTGGTTGCAGTTACTCCTGTTATACGGTGGAAAAACTGTTGCATTTTAATTGTATTATAGGCTTCTGGCGTTGAATTCTAAGACCCTTGCTATTCGAACTGGTGGAGCGACGCCCTAGAGTGAAGCCTAGGTTGCCTGGAACGTAGAAATGACCATTACTTTCACACTGGTTGCAATTATTCGTTTTATACAATGGAAAAACTGTTGTATTTATTTTGTATTTTATGCTTCGGGCGTTGACTTCTAAGGCCCTAACTATTCGATCTGGTGCAGCAACGCTCTAGAGTGAAGCCTAGGTTGCCCAGAACGTAGAAATGACCATTACCTTCACACTGCTTGCAATTATACATTTTATTCGATGGAAAAACTGTTGTACATATATCGTATTTTATGCTTCTGGCGTTGACTTCTTAGGCCCTAACCATTCGATCAGGTGGAGCAACGCCCTAGGGTGAAGCCTAGGTTGCCCGGAACGTAGAAATGACCGTAACTTTCATACTGGTTGCAAGTATTCGTTTTATACGATGGAAAAACTGTTGTATTTATATTGCATTTTATGCTTAAGGCGTTGACGTCTTAGGCCCTAACTATTCGCTCTGGTGGAACAACGCCCTAGAGTGATGCCTAGGTTGCTCGGAACGTAGAAATCACCATTACTTGCACACTGGTTGCAATTATTCGTTTTATACGATGGAAAAACTGTTGTATTTGTTTTGTATTTGGTGCTCCTGGCGTTGACTTCTTAGGCCCTAACTATTGGATCTGGTGGGCCAACGCCCTATAGTGATGCCTAGGTTGCCCGGAACGTAGAAATGACCATTACTCTCACACTGGTTGCAATTATTCGTTTTATACGATGGAAAAACTGTTGTATTTATTTTGTATTTGTTGCTTCTGGCGTTGAATTCTTAGTCCCAAACTGTTCGATCTGGTGGTGTAACGCTCTAGAGTGAAGCCTAGGTTGCCCAGAACTTAGAAGTGACCATCACCTTCACTATGGTTGCTGTTATTCCAGTTATACGATGGAAAAACTGTTGTATTTTTATTGTATTTTATGCTTCGGGCGTTGACTTCTTAGGTCCTACCTATGGGATCTGCTGGAGCAGCGCCCTATGGTGAAGCCTAGGTTGCCCGGAACGTAGAAATGTCCTTTCCTTTCACACTGGTTGCAATTATTCCTGTTATACGATGGAAAGACTGTTGTATCTATTTTGTATTTTATGCTTCTGGCGTTGACTTCTTAGGTCCTAACTATTGTATCTGCTGGAGCAACGCCCTAGGGTGAAGCCTAGGCTGCCCGGAACGTAGAAATGACCATAACCTTCATACTGGTTGCAATTATTCGTTTTATACCGTGGAAAAACTTTTGTATTTATACTGTATTTTATGCGTCTGGAGTTGTTTTCTAAGGCCCTAACTATTCGACCTGGTGGATCAACGCCCTAGAGTGAAGCCTAGGTTGCACGGAACGTAGAAGTGCCCATTACTTTCACACTGGTTGCAATTATTCCTGTTATACGATGGAAAAACTGTTGAATTTATATTATATTTTATGCTTCAGGCGTTGACTTCTAAGGCCGTAGCTAATCGATGTGATGGAGAAATGCCCTAGAGTGAAGCCTAGGTTGCCCGGAAAGTAGAAATGACCATTACCTCCACACTGTTTGCAATTATTCATTTTATACAATTGAAGAACTGTTGTATTTATATTGTTTTTTATAGTTATGGCGCTGACTTCTAAGGCCGTAGCTATTCGGTGTGGTGGAGCAATGCCCTAGAGTGAAGCCTAGGATGCCCGCAACGTTTAAATAGCCATATCTTTCACTCTGGTTGCAATTATTCTTGTTATACGATGGAAAAACTGTTGTACTTATTTTGTATTTTATGCCACTGTCGTTGGCTTCTAAGGCCATAGCTATTCGATGTGGTCGAGCAACGCCCTAGAGTGAAGCCTAGCTTGCCCGGAGCGTTGAAATGACCATATCATACACACTGGTTGCAATTATTCCTGTTATACGATGGAAAAGCTGTTGTATTTGTATTGGATTTTATGCTTCAGGCGTTGACTTCTAAGGCCGTAGCTAATCGATGTGATGGAGAAATGCCCTAGAGTGAAGCCTAGGTTGCCCGGAAAGTAGAAATGACCATTACCTCCACACTGTTTGCAATTATTCATTTTATACAATTGAAGAACTGTTGTATTTATATTGTTTTTTATAGTTATGGCGCTGACTTCTAAGGCCGTAGCTATTCGGTGTGGTGGAGCAATGCCCTAGAATGAAGCCTAGTTTGCCCGGAACGTAGAAATGACCATAACTTTCACACTGTTAGCAATTATTCGTGTTATACAATGGAAAACTGTTGTATTTATATTGCATTTTATGCTTCGGGCGTTGACTTCTAAGGTCCTAGCTATTCGATCTGGTGGGGCAACGTCCAAGAGTGAAGCCTATGTTCCCTGAAAAGTAGAAATGACCATAACCTTCACACTGGTTGCAATTATTCGTTTTATACGATGGAAAATCTGTAGTATCTATTCTGTTTTCGGTGCTTCTGGCGTTGACTTCTTAGACCGTAGCTATTCGATGTGGTGGGGCAACGCCCTAGAGTGAAGCCTAGGTTGCCCGGAACGTGGAAATGTCCATCACTTTCACACTGGTTGCAATTATCCGCTTTATATGATGGAAAAACTGTTGTATTTATACTGTATTTAATGCTTCTGGCGTTGACTTCTTAGGCCCAGACTGTTCGATCTAGTGGAACAACGCCCTAGAATGAAGCCTAGGTTGCCCGGAACTTAGAAATGACCATTATTTTCACACTGATTGCAATTATTCGTTTTATACAATGGAAAAATAGTTCTATTAATTTTGTATCTAATGCTTCGGGCGTTGACTTCTAAGGCCCTAACTATTCGATCTGGTGGAGCAACGCCCTACAGTGAAGCCTAGGTTCCCCAAAACGTAGAAATGACCATTACTTTCACACTGGTTGCTATTATTCGTTTTATATGATGGAAATACTGTTGTATTTATTTTGTATTTGGTGCTTCTGGCGTTGACTTCTTAGGCCCTAACTATTGGATCTGGTGGACCGACGCCCTAGAGTGAAGTCTAGGTTGCCCGGAACGTAGAAATGACCATTACTTTCACACTGGTTGCAATTATACGTTTTATACGATGGAAAAACTGTTGTGTTTATATTGTATTTTATGCTTCTGGCGTTGGCTTCTTAGGCCCTAACTATTCGATCTGGTGGAACAACGCCCTCGAGTGAAGCCTAGGTTGCCCGGAACGTAGTAATGACCGTTACATTCAAATTGTTTGCAATTATTCATTTCATACGATGGAAAAACTGTTGTATTTATATTGTATTTTATGCTCCTGGCGTTGACTTCCAAGGCCGTAGCTATTCGATGTGGTGTCGCTACGCCCTAGTGTGAAGCCTATGTTTCCAGAAACGTAGTAATGACCATTACTTTCACACTGGTTGGAATTATTCATTTTTTACGATGGAAAGACTGTTGTATTTATATTGTATTTTATTCTTCTGGCGTTGACTTCTAAGGCCCTAACTATTCGATCTGGTGGAGGAATGCATCAGAGTTATGTCTAGGAGGCCCAGAACGTAGAAATGGCCATTACATTCACACTCGTTGCAATTATCCATTTTATACTATGGAATAGCTGTTGTATTTATATTGTATTTTATGCATCTGGCGTTGTCTCCTAAGGCCGTAGCTATTCGATGTGGTGGAGCAACGCCCTGGAGTGATGCCTAGGTAGCCCGGAACGTAGAAATGACCATACCTTTCACAGTGGTTGCAATTATTCCTGTTATTCGATGGAAAAACTGTTGTATTTTTATTCTATTTTATGCTTCTGGCGTTGAGTTCTAACGTCCTAGTTATTCGATCTCGTGGGGCAACGTCCAAGAGTGAAGCCAATGTTCCCCGAAACGTAGAAATGACTATTACCTTCACACTGGTTGCAATTATTCGTTTTATACGATGGAAAAACTATTGCATTTTTATTGTATTTTATGCGTCTGGAGTTGTTTTCTAAGGACCTAACAATTCGATCTGGTGGCGCCACGCCATAGAGTGGAGCCTAGTTTGCACGGAACGTAGAAATGCCCATTACTTTCACACTGGTTGTAATTATTCCTGTTATACGATGGAATAACTGTTGTATTTGTATTGCATTTTATGCTTCGGGTGTTGACTTCTAAGGCCCTAACTGTTGGATCTGTTGGAGCAACGCCCTAGCGTGAAGCCGAGGTTGGCCGGAACGTATAAATGACCATTACTTTCACACTGGTTGCAATTATTCGTTTTATACGATGGAAAAACTGTTGTATTTATTTTCTATTTGGTGCTTCTGGCGTTGACTTCTTAGGCCCTAACTATTGGATCTGGTAGAGCAACGCCCTAGGGTGAAGCATAGGTTGCCCGAGGCGTAGAAATTACCATTACTTTCACACTGGTTGCAATTATTCATGCTATACAATGGAAAAACTGTTGTATTTTTATTGTATTCTATGCTTCTGGCGTTGACGTCTAAGGTCCTAGCTATTCGATCTGGTGGAGCAACACCCTAGAGTGAAGCCTAGGTTGCCCGGAACGTAGAAATGGCCATAACTTTCACACTGGTTGCTATTATTCGTTTCATACGATGGAGAAACTGTTGTATTTATATTGTATTTTATGCTTCTGGCGTTGACATCTTAGGCGGTAACTGTTCGATCTGGTGGAACATCGCCCTAGAGTGGAGCCTAGGTTGCCGGGAACGTATAAATGACCATTACTTTCACACTGGTTGCAATTATTCGTTTTATGCGACGGAAAAACTGTTGTATTTATTTTGTATTTGGTGCTTCTGGCGTTGACTTCTTAGGCCCTAACTATTGGATTTGCTGGACCAACGCCCTAGGGTGAAGCCTAGGTTGCCCGAGGCGTAGAAATGACCATTACTTTCACACTGGTTGCAGTTATTCATGCTATACGATGGAAAAACTGTTGCATTTTTATTGTATTTTCTTCTTCTGGCTTTGACTTCTAAGGTCCTAGCTAATCGATCTTGTCGGGCAACGTCTAAGAGTGAAGCCCATGTTGCCGGGAACGTAGAAATGGCCATAACTTTCTTACTGGTTGCAATTATTCATTTTATACGATGGAAAAACTGTTGTATTTATACTGTTTTTTATGCTTCTGGCGTTGTCTTCTAAGGCTGTAGCTATTCGATGTGGTGGAGCAACGCCCTACAGTGATGCCTAGGTCGCCTGGAACGTAGAAATGACCATATCTTTCACACTGGTTGCAATTATACCTGTTATACGATGGAAAAACTGTTGTATTTATACTGTATCTTATGCTCCTGGCGTTGACTTCTTAGGCCCTAACTATTCGAACTGTTGGAACAACGCCGTAGAGTGAAGCCTAGGTTGCCCGGAACGTAGAAATGACCATTACTTTCACACTGGTTGCAATTATTCATGCTATACGATGGAAGAACTGTTGTATTTTTATTGTATTTTATGCTTCTGGCTTTGACTTCTACGGTCCTAGCTATTCGATCTGGTGGAGCAACGCCCTAGAGTGAAGCCTAGGTTGCCCGGAACGTAGAAATGACCATAACTTTCACACTGGTTGCTATTATTCGTTTTACACGATGGAAAAACTGTTGTATTTATATTGTATTTTATGCTTCTGGCGTTGACGTCTTAGGCGGTAACCGTTCGATCTGGTGGAACAACGCCCTGGAATGAAGCCTACGCTTACCGGAACGTAGAAATGACCATTACTTTCACACTGGTTGCAGTTATTCATGCTATACGATGGAAAAACTGTTGCATTTTTATTGTATTTTCTTCTTCTGGCTTTGACTTCTAAGGTCCTAGCTATTCGATCTTGTGGGGCAACGCCCTAGGGTGAAGCATAGGTTGCCCGAGACGTAGAAATGACCATTACTTTCACACTGGTTGCAATTATTCATGCTATACGATGGAAAAACTGTTGTATTTTTATTGTATTTTATGCTTCTGGCGTTGACTTCTAAGGCCGTAGCTATTCGATGTGGTGGAGCTACGCCCTAGAGTGATGCCTAGGTCGCCTGGAACGTAGAAATGACCATATCCTTCACACTGGTTGCAATTATACCTGTTATACGATGGAAAAACTGTTGTATTTATACTGTATTTTATGCTTCTAGCGTTGACTTCTTAGGCCCTAACTATTCGAACTGTTGGAACAACGCCCTAGAGTGAAGCCTAGGTTGCCCGGAACGTAGAAATGACCATTACTTTCACACTTGTTGCAATTATTCGTTTTATTCGATGGAAAAACTGTTGTATTTATTTTGTATTTGGTGCTTCTGGCGTTGACTCCTTAGGCCCGAACTATTGGATCTGGTGGAGCAACGCCCTAGGGTGAAGCCTAGGTTGCCCGAGACGTAGAAATGACCATTACTTTCACACTGGTTGCAATTATACATGCTATACGATGGAAAAACTGTTGTAATTTTATTGTATTTTATGCTACTGGCGTTGACTTCTAAGGCCGTAGCTATTCGATGTGGTGGGGCAACGCACTAGAGTGGAGCCTAGATTGCCCGGAACGTATAAATGACCATTACTTTCACACTGGTTGCAATTATTCGTTTTATACGATGGAAAAACTGTTGTATTTATTTTCTATTTGGTGCTTCTGGCGTTGACTTCTCAGGCCCTAGCTATTGGATCTGGTGGAGCAACGCCCTATGGTGAAGCCCAGGTTGCCCGAGACGTAGAAATGACCATTACTTTCACACTGGTTGCAATTATTCATGCTATACGATGTAAAAACTGTTGTATTTTTATTGTATTTTATGTATCGGGCGTTGACTTCTAAGGCGCTAGCTATTCGATCTGGTGTAGCATCGCCCTAGAGTGAAGCCTAGGTTGCCCGGAACATAGAAATGACCATTACTTCCTCACTGGTTGCAATTATTCGTTTTATACAATGGAAAAACTGTTGTACTTTTATTGTATTTTATGCTTCTGGCGTTGACTTCTAAGGTCCTAGCTATTCGATCTGGTGCAGCAACGCCCTAGAGTGAAGCCTAGGTTGCCCGGAACGTAGAAATGACCATAACTTTCACACTGGTTGCTATTATTCGTTTTATACGATGGAAAAACTGTTGTATTTATATTGTATTTTATGCTTCTGGCGTTGACATCTTAGACCGTAACTGTTCGATCTGGTGGAACAACGCCCTAGAATGAAGCCTAGGTTTACCGGAACGTAGAAATGACCATAACTTTCACACTGGTTGCAGTTATTCATGCTATACGATGGAAAAACTGTTGCATTTTTATTGTATTTTCTTCTTCTGGCTTTGACTTCTAAGGTCCTAGCTATTCGATCTTGTGGGGCAACGTCTAAGAGTGAAGCCTATGATGCCGGGAACGTACAAATGGCCATAACTTTCTTACTGGTTGCAATTATTCATTTTATACGATGGAAGAACTGTTGTATTTAAATTGTATTTTATGCTTCTGGCGTTGTCTTCTAAGGCCGTAGCTATTCGATGTGGTGGAGCAACGCCCTAGAGTGATGCCTAGGTCGCCTGGAACGTAGAAATGACCATATCTTTCACACTGGTTGCAATTATACCTGTTATACGATGGAAAAACTGTTGTATTTATATTGTATTTTATGCTTCTGGGGTTGACTTCTTAGGACCTAACTATTCGAACTGTTGGAACAACGCCCTAGAGTGAAGCCTAGGTTGCCCGGTACGTAGAAATGACCATTACTTTCACTATTGTTGCAATTATTCGTTTTATTCGATGGAAAAACAGTTGTACTTATTTTGTATTTGGTGCTTCTGTCGTTGACTTCTAAGGCCCTAGCTATTCGATCTGGTGCAGCAACGCCCTAGAGTGAAGCCTAGGTTGCCCGGACCGTAGAAATGACCATCACCTTCACTCTGGTTGCAATTATTCCTGTTATACGATGGAAAAACTGATGTATTTGTATTGTATTTTATGCTTCGGCCGTTGACTTCTGAGGCCCTAACTATTGGATCTGGTGGAGCAACGCCCTAGCGTGAAGCCGAGGTTGGCCGGAACGTATAAATGACCATTACTTTCACACTGGTTGCAATTATTCGTTCTATACGATGGAAAAACTGTTGTATTTATTTTCTATTTGGTGCTTCTGGCGTTGACTTCTTAGGCCCTAACTATTGGATCTGGTAGAGCAACGCCCTAGGGTGAAGCCTAGGTTGCCCGAGGCGTAGAAATGACCATTACTTTCACACTGGTTGCAATTATTCATGCTATACGATGGAAAAACTGTTGTATTTTTATTGTATTTTATGCTTCTGGCGTTGACGTCTAAGGTCCTAGCTATTCGATCTGGTGGAGCAACACCCTAGAGTGAAGCCTAGGTTGCCCGGAACGTAGAAATGACCATAACTTTCACACTGGTTGCTATTATTCGTTTTATCCGATGGAGAAACTGTTGTATTTATATTGTATTTTATGCTTCTGGCGTTGACATCTTAGGCGGTAACTGTTCGATCTGGTGGAACATCGCCCTAGAGTGGAGCCTAGGTTGCCCGGAACGTATAAATGACCATTACTTTCACACTGGTTGCAATTATTCGTTTTATGCGACGGAAAAACTGTTGTATTTATTTTCTATTTGGTGCTTCTGGCGTTGACTTCTTAGGCCCTAACTATTGGATCTGGTGGAGCAACGCCCTAGGGTGAAGCCCAGGTTGCCCGAGACGTAGAAATGACCATTACTTTCACACTGGTTGCAATTGTTCATGCTATACGATGGAAAAACTGTTGTATTTTTATTGTATTTTATGTATCGCGCGCTGACTTCTAAGGCGCTAGCTATTCGATCTGGTGTAGCATCGCCCTAGAGTGAAGCCTAGGTTGCCCGGAACATAGAAATGACCATTACTTCCACACTGGTTGCAATTATTCGTTTTATACAATGGAAAAACTGTTGTACTCTTATTGTATTTTCTGCTTCTGGCGTTGACTTCTAAGGCCGTAGCTATTCGATGTGGTGGGGCAACGCCCTAGAGTGAAGCCTAGGTTCCCCGGAACGTATAAATGACCATTACTTTCACACTGGTTGCAATTATTCGTTTTATACGATGGAAAGACTGTTGTGTTTATATAGTATTTTATGCTTCTGGCGTTGACTTCTAAGGTCCAAGCTATTCGATCTGGTGGAGCAACGCCCTAGAGTGAAGCCTAGGATGCCCGGAACGTAGAAATGACCACCACTTTCACACTGGTTGCAATTATTCATTTTATACAATGGAAAAACAGTTGCACTTTTATTGTATTTTATTCTTCTGGCGTTGACTTCTAAGGTCCTAGCTATCCGATTTCGTGGGGCAACGTCCAAGAGTGAAGCCTATGTTGCCCGAAACGTAGAAAAGACCATTACTTTCACACTGGTTGCAATAATTCTTTTTATACTATGGAAAAACTGTTCTGTTTATTTTGTTTTTGGTGCTTCTGGCGTTGACTTCTTAGGCCCTAACTATTGGATCTGGTGGGCCAACGCCCTAGAGTGAAGCCTAAGTTGCCCGGAACGGGGAAATGACCATCGCTTTCACACTGGTTGCAATTATTCATTCTATACAATGGAAAAACTGTTGTATTTTTATTGTATTTTATGCTTCTGGCGTTGACTTCTAAGGTCCTAGCTATTCGATCTCGTGGGGCAACGTCCAAGAGTGAAGCCTATGCTGCCCGAAACGTAGAAAAGACCATTACTTTCACACTGGTTGCAATTATTCTTTTTATACTATAGAAAAACTGTTGTATTTGTATTGTATTTTATGCGTCTGGTGTTGTTTTCTAAGGCCCTAACTATTCGACCTGGTGGAGCAACGCCCTAGAGTGAAGCCTAGGTTGCCCGGAACGTAGAAATGACCATTACTTTCACACTGGATGCAATTATTCATGCTATACGATGAAAAAACTGTTGCATTTTTATTGTATTTTCTTCTTCTGGCTTTGACTTCTAAGGTCCTAGCTATTCGATCTTGTGGGGCAACGCCCTAGGGTGAAGCCTAGGTTGCCCGAGACGTAGAAATGACCATTACTTTCACACTGGTTGCAATTATTCATGCTATACGATGGAAAAACTGTTGTATTTTTATTGTATTTTATGCTTCTGGCGTTGACTTCTAAGGTCCTAGCTATTCGATCTGGTGCAGCAACGCCCTAGAGTGAAGCCTAGGTTGCCCGGAACGTAGAAATGACCATAACTTTCACACTGGTTGCTATTATTCGTTTTATACGATGGAAAAACTGTTGTATTTATATTGTATTTTATGCTTTTGGCGTTGACATCTTAGACCGTAACTGTTCGATCTGGTGGAACAACGCCCTAGAATGAAGCCTAGGTTTACCGGAACGTAGAAATGACCATAACTTTCACACTGGTTGCAGTTATTCATGCTATACGATGGAAAAACTGTTGCATTTTTATTGTATTTTATGCTTCTGGCTTTGACTTCTACGGTCCTAGCTATTCGATCTGGTGGAGCAACGCCCTAGAGTGAAGCCTAGGTTGCCCGGAACGTAGAAATGACCATAACTTTCACACTGGTTGCTATTATTCGTTTTACACGATGGAAAAACTGTTGTATTTATATTGTATTTTATGCTTCTGGCGTTGACGTCTTAGGCGGTAACCGTACGATCTGGTGGAACAACGCCCTGGAATGAAGCCTAGGTTGCCCGGAACGTAGAAATGACCATTACTTTCACTCTGGTTGCAGTTATTCATGCTATACGATGGAAAAACTGCTGCATTTTTATTCGATTTTCTTCTTCTGGCTTTGACTTCTAAGGTTCTAGCTATTCGATCTTGTGGGGCAACGCCCTAGGGTGAAGCCTAGGTTGCCCGAGACGTAGAAATGACCATTACTTTCACACTGGTTGCAATTATTCATGCTATACGATGGAAAAACTGTTGTATTTTTATTGTATTTTATGCTTCTGGCGTTGACTTCTAAGGTCCTAGCTATTCGATCTGGTGCAGCAACGCCCTAGAGTGAAGCCTAGGTTGCCCGGAACGTAGAAATGACCATAACTTTCACACTGGTTGCTATTATTCTTTTTTTACGATGGAAAAACTGTTGTATTTATATTGTATTTTATGCTTCTGGCGTTGACATCTTAGGCCGTAACTGTTCGATCTGGTGGAACAACGCCCTAGAATGAAGCCTAGGTTTACCGGAACGTAGAAATGACCATAACTTTCACACTGGTTGCAATTATTCGTTTTATACGATGGAAAAACTTTTGTATTTATTTTGTATTTGGTGCTTCTGGCGTTGTCTTCTCAGGCCCTAACTATTGGATCTGGTGGAGCAACGCCCTATGGTGAAGCCTAGGTTGCCCGAGGCGTAGAAATGACCATTACTTTCACACTGGTTGCAATTATTCATGCTATACGATGGAAAAACTGTTGTATTTTTATTGCATTTTATGCTTCTGGCGTTGACTTCTAAGGTCCTAGCTATTCGATCTGGTGGAACAACGCCCTAGAATGAAGCCTAGGCTTACCGGAACGTAGAAATGACCATTACTTTCACACTGGTTGCAGTTATTCATGCTATACGATGGAAAAACTGTTGCATTTTTATTGTATTTTCTTCTTCTGGCTTTGACTTCTAAGGTCCTAGCTATTCGATCTTGTGGGGCAACGTCTAAGAGTGAAGCCTATGTTGCCGGGAACGTAGAAATGGCCATAACTTTCTTACTGGTTGCAATTATTCATTTTATACGATGGAAGAACTGTTGTATTTAAATTGTATTTTATGCTTCTGGCGTTGTCTTCTAAGGCCGTAGCTATTCGATGTGGTGGAGCAACGCCCAAGAGTGATGCCTAGGTCGCCTGGAACGTAGAAATGACCATATCCTTCACACTGGTTGCAATTATACCTGTTATACGATGGAAAAACTGTTGTATTTATACTGTATTTTATGCTTCTAGCGTTGACTTCTTAGGCCCTAACTATTCGAACTGTTGGAACAACGCCCTAGAGTGAAGCCTAGGTTGCCCGGAACGTAGAAATGACCATTACTTTCACACTTGTTGCAATTATTCGTTTTATTCGATGGAAAAACTGTTGTATTTATTTTGTATTTGGTGCTTCTGGCGTTGACTCCTTAGGCCCGAACTATTGGATCTGGTGGAGCAACGCCCTAGGGTGAAGCCTAGGTTGCCCGAGACGTAGAAATGACCATTACTTTCACACTGGTTGCAATTACACATGCTATACGATGGAAAAACTGTTGTATTTTTATTGTATTTTATGCTACTGGCGTTGACTTCTAAGGCCGTAGCTATTCGATGTGGTGGGGCAACGCACTAGAGTGGAGCCTAGATTTCCCGGAACGTATAAATGACCATTACTTTCACACTGGTTGCAATTATTCGTTTTATACGATGGAAAAACTGTTGTATTTATTTTCTATTTGGTGCTTCTGGCGTTGACTTCTCAGGCCCTAGCTATTGGATCTGGTGGAGCAACGCCCTATGGTGAAGCCCAGGTTGCCCGAGACGTAGAAATGACCATTACTTTCACACTGGTTGCAATTATTCATGCTATACGATGTAAAAACTGTTGTATTTTTATTGTATTTTATGTATCGGGCGTTGACTTCTAAGGCGCTAGCTATTCGATCTGGTGTAGCATCGCCCTAGAGTGAAGCCTAGGTTGCCCGGAACATAGAAATGACCATTACTTCCTCACTGGTTGCAATTATTCGTTTTATACAATGGAAAAACTGTTGTACTTTTATTGTATTTTATGCTTCTGGCGTTGACTTCTAAGGCCGTAGCTATTCGATGTGTTGCGGCAACGCCCTAGAGTGAAGCCTAGGTTCCCCGGAACGTATAAATGACCATTACTTTCACACTGGTTGCAATTATTCGTTTTATACGATGGAAAAACTCTTGTATTTATTTTGTATTTGGTGCTTCTGGCGTTGACTTCTCAGGACCTAACTATTGGATCTGGTGGAGCAACGCCCTAGGGTGATGCCCAGGTTGCCCGAGACGTAGAAATGACCATTACTTTCACACTGGTTGCAATTATTCATGCTATACGATGGAAAAACTGTTGTATTTATATTGTATTTTATGCTTCTGGCGTTGACATCTTAGGCGGTAACTGTTCGATCTGGTGGAACAACGCCCTAGAGTGAAGCCTAGGTTGCCCGGAACATTGAAATGACCATTACTTCCACACTGGTTGCAATTATTCGTTTTATACAATGGAAAAACTGTTGTACTTTTATTGTATTTTATGCTTCTGGCGTTGACTTCTAAGGCCGTAGCTATTCGATGTGGTGGGACAACGCCCTAGAGTGAAGCCTAGGTTCCCCGGAACATATAAATGACCATTACTTTCACACTGGTTGCAATTATTCGTTTTATACGATGGAAAAACTGTTGTATTTATTTTGTATTTGGTGCTTCTGGCGTTGACTTCTTAGGCCCTAACTATTGGATCTGGTGGACCAACGCCCTAGGGTGAAGCCTAGGTTGCCCGAGGCGTAGAAATGACCATTACTTTCACACTGGTTGCAGTTATTCATGCTATACGATGGAAAAACTGTTGCATTTTTATTGTATTTTCTTCTTCTGGCTTTGACTTCTAAGGTCCTAGCTATTCGATCTTGTGGGGCAACGTCTAAGAGTGAAGCCCATGTTGCCGGGAACGTAGAAATGGCCATAACTTTCTTACTGGTTGCAATTATTCGTTTTATACAATGGAAAAACTGTTGTACTTTTATTGTATTTTATGCTTCTGGCGTTGACTTCTAAGGCCGTAGCTATTCGATGTGGTGGGGCAACGCCCTAGAGTGAAGCCTAGGTTGCCCGGAACGTAGAAATGACCATTACTTTCACACTGGTTGCAATTATTCATGCTATACGATGGAAGAACTGTTGTATTTTTATTGTATTTTATGCTTCTGGCTTTGACTTCTACGGTCCTAGCTATTCGATCTGGTGGAGCAACGCCCTAGAGTGAAGCCTAGGTTGCCCGGAACGTAGAAATGACCATAACTTTCACACTGGTTGCTATTATTCGTTTTACACGATGGAAAAACTGTTGTATTTATATTGTATTTTATGCTTCTGGCGTTGACGTCTTAGGCGGTAACCGTACGATCTGGTGGAACAACGCCCTGGAATGAAGCCTAGGTTGCCCGGAACGTAGAAATGACCATTACTTTCACTCTGGTTGCAGTTATTCATGCTATACGATGGAAAAACTGCTGCATTTTTATTCGATTTTCTTCTTCTGGCTTTGACTTCTAAGGTCCTAGCTATTCGATCTTGTGGGGCAACGCCCTAGGGTGAAGCCTAGGTTGCCCGAGACGTAGAAATGACCATTACTTTCACACTGGTTGCAATTATTCATGCTATACGATGGAAAAACTGTTGTATTTTTATTGTATTTTATGCTTCTGGCGTTGACTTCTAAGGTCCTAGCTATTCGATCTGGTGCAGGAACGCCCTAGAGTGAAGCCTAGGTTGCCCGGAACGTAGAAATGACCATAACTTTCACACTGGTTGCTATTATTCGTTTTTTACGATGGAAAAACTGTTGTATTTATATTGTATTTTATGCTTCTGGCGTTGACATCTTAGGCCGTAACTGTTCGATCTGGTGGAACAACGCCCTAGAATGAAGCCTAGGTTTACCCGAACGTAGAAATGACCATAACTTTCACACTGGTTGCAATTATTCGTTTTATACGATGGAAAAACTTTTGTATTTATTTTGTATTTGGTGCTTCTGGCGTTGTCTTCTCAGGCCCTAACCATTGGATCTGGTGGAGCAACGCCCTAGGGTGAAGCCTAGGTTGCCCGAGGCGTAGAAATGACCATTACTTTCACACTGGTTGCAATTATTCATGCTATACGATGGAAAAACTGTTGTATTTTTATTGCATTTTATGCTTCTGGCGTTGACTTCTAAGGTCCTAGCTATTCGATCTGGTGGAACAACGCCCTAGAATGAAGCCTAGGCTTACCGGAACGTAGAAATGACCATTACTTTCACACTGGTTGCAGTTATTCATGCTATACGATGGAAAAACTGTTGCATTTTTATTGTATTTTCTTCTTCTGGCTTTGACTTCTAAGGTCCTAGCTATTCGATCTTGTGGGGCAACGTCTAAGAGTGAAGCCTATGTTGCCGGGAACGTAGAAATGGCCATAACTTTCTTACTGGTTGCAATTATTCATTTTATACGATGGAAGAACTGTTGTATTTAAATTGTATTTTATGCTTCTGGCGTTGTCTTCTAAGGCCGTAGCTATTCGATGTGGTGGAGCAACGCCCAAGAGTGATGCCTAGGTCGCCTGGAACGTAGAAATGACCATATCCTTCACACTGGTTGCAATTATACCTGTTATACGATGGAAAAACTGTTGTATTTATACTGTATTTTATGCTTCTAGCGTTGACTTCTTAGGCCCTAACTATTCGAACTGTTGGAACAACGCCCTAGAGTGAAGCCTAGGTTGCCCGGAACGTAGAAATGACCATTACTTTCACACTTGTTGCAATTATTCGTTTTATTCGATGGAAAAACTGTTGTATTTATTTTGTATTTGGTGCTTCTGGCGTTGACTCCTTAGGCCCGAACTATTGGATCTGGTGGAGCAACGCCCTAGGGTGAAGCCTAGGTTGCCCGAGACGTAGAAATGACCATTACTTTCACACTGGTTGCAATTACACATGCTATACGATGGAAAAACTGTTGTATTTTTATTGTATTTTATGCTACTGGCGTTGACTTCTAAGGCCGTAGCTATTCGATGTGGTGGGGCAACGCACTAGAGTGGAGCCTAGATTTCCCGGAACGTATAAATGACCATTACTTTCACACTGGTTGCAATTATTCGTTTTATACGATGGAAAAACTGTTGTATTTATTTTCTATTTGGTGCTTCTGGCGTTGACTTCTCAGGCCCTAGCTATTGGATCTGGTGGAGCAACGCCCTATGGTGAAGCCCAGGTTGCCCGAGACGTAGAAATGACCATTACTTTCACACTGGTTGCAATTATTCATGCTATACGATGTAAAAACTGTTGTATTTTTATTGTATTTTAAGTATCGGGCGTTGACTTCTAAGGCGCTAGCTATTCGATCTGGTGTAGCATCGCCCTAGAGTGAAGCCTAGGTTGCCCGGAACATAGAAATGACCATTACTTCCTCACTGGTTGCAATTATTCGTTTTATACAATGGAAAAACTGTTGTACTTTTATTGTATTTTATGCTTCTGGCGTTGACTTCTAAGGCCGTAGCTATTCGATGTGTTGCGGCAACGCCCTAGAGTGAAGCCTAGGTTCCCCGGAACGTATAAATGACCATTACTTTCACACTGGTTGCAATTATTCGTTTTATACGATGGAAAAACTCTTGTATTTATTTTGTATTTGGTGCTTCTGGCGTTGACTTCTCAGGACCTAACTATTGGATCTGGTGGAGCAACGCCCTAGGGTGATGCCCAGGTTGCCCGAGACGTAGAAATGACCATTACTTTCACACTGGTTGCAATTATTCATGCTATACGATGGAAAAACTGTTGTATTTATATTGTATTTTATGCTTCTGGCGTTGACATCTTAGGCGGTAACTGTTCGATCTGGTGGAACAACGCCCTAGAGTGAAGCCTAGGTTGCCCGGAACATTGAAATGACCATTACTTCCACACTGGTTGCAATTATTCGTTTTATACAATGGAAAAACTGTTGTACTTTTATTGTATTTTATGCTTCTGGCGTTGACTTCTAAGGCCGTAGCTATTCGATGTGGTGGGACAACGCCCTAGAGTGAAGCCTAGGTTCCCCGGAACATATAAATGACCATTACTTTCACACTGGTTGCAATTATTCGTTTTATACGATGGAAAAACTGTTGTATTTATTTTGTATTTGGTGCTTCTGGCGTTGACTTCTTAGGCCCTAACTATTGGATCTGGTGGACCAACGCCCTAGGGTGAAGCCTAGGTTGCCCGAGGCGTAGAAATGACCATTACTTTCACACTGGTTGCAGTTATTCATGCTATACGATGGAAAAACTGTTGCATTTTTATTGTATTTTCTTCTTCTGGCTTTGACTTCTAAGGTCCTAGCTATTCGATCTTGTGGGGCAACGTCTAAGAGTGAAGCCCATGTTGCCGGGAACGTAGAAATGGCCATAACTTTCTTACTGGTTGCAATTATTCGTTTTATACAATGGAAAAACTGTTGTACTTTTATTGTATTTTATGCTTCTGGCGTTGACTTCTAAGGCCGTAGCTATTCGATGTGGTGGGGCAACGCCCTAGAGTGAAGCCTAGGTTGCCCGGAACGTAGAAATGACCATTACTTTCACACTGGTTGCAATTATTCATGCTATACGATGGAAGAACTGTTGTATTTTTATTGTATTTTATGCTTCTGGCTTTGACTTCTACGGTCCTAGCTATTCGATCTGGTGGAGCAACGCCCTAGAGTGAAGCCTAGGTTGCCCGGAACGTAGAAATGACCATAACTTTCACACTGGTTGCTATTATTCGTTTTACACGATGGAAAAACTGTTGTATTTATATTGTATTTTATGCTTCTGGCGTTGACGTCTTAGGCGGTAACCGTACGATCTGGTGGAACAACGCCCTGGAATGAAGCCTAGGTTGCCCGGAACGTAGAAATGACCATTACTTTCACTCTGGTTGCAGTTATTCATGCTATACGATGGAAAAACTGCTGCATTTTTATTCGATTTTCTTCTTCTGGCTTTGACTTCTAAGGTCCTAGCTATTCGATCTTGTGGGGCAACGCCCTAGGGTGAAGCCTAGGTTGCCCGAGACGTAGAAATGACCATTACTTTCACACTGGTTGCAATTATTCATGCTATACGATGGAAAAACTGTTGTATTTTTATTGTATTTTATGCTTCTGGCGTTGACTTCTAAGGTCCTAGCTATTCGATCTGGTGCAGGAACGCCCTAGAGTGAAGCCTAGGTTGCCCGGAACGTAGAAATGACCATAACTTTCACACTGGTTGCTATTATTCGTTTTTTACGATGGAAAAACTGTTGTATTTATATTGTATTTTATGCTTCTGGCGTTGACATCTTAGGCCGTAACTGTTCGATCTGGTGGAACAACGCCCTAGAATGAAGCCTAGGTTTACCCGAACGTAGAAATGACCATAACTTTCACACTGGTTGCAATTATTCGTTTTATACGATGGAAAAACTTTTGTATTTATTTTGTATTTGGTGCTTCTGGCGTTGTCTTCTCAGGCCCTAACCATTGGATCTGGTGGAGCAACGCCCTAGGGTGAAGCCTAGGTTGCCCGAGGCGTAGAAATGACCATTACTTTCACACTGGTTGCAATTATTCATGCTATACGATGGAAAAACTGTTGTATTTTTATTGCATTTTATGCTTCTGGCGTTGACTTTTAAGGTCCTAGCTATTCGATCTGGTGGAACAACGCCCTAGAATGAAGCCTAGGCTTACCGGAACGTAGAAATGACCATTACTTTCACACCGGTTGCAGTTATTCATGCTATACGATGGAAAAACTGTTGCATTTTTATTGTATTTTCTTCTTCTGGCTTTGACTTCTAAGGTCCCAGCTATTCGATCTTGTGGGGCAACGTCTAAGAGTGAAGCCTATGTTGCCGGGAACGTAGAAATGGCCATAACTTTCTTACTGGTTGCAATTATTCATTTTATACGATGGAAGAACTGTTGTATTTAAATTGTATTTTATGCTTCTGGCGTTGTCTTCTAAGGCCGTAGCTATTCGATGTGGTGGAGCAACGCCCAAGAGTGATGCCTAGGTCGCCTGGAACGTAGAAATGACCATATCCTTCACACTGGTTGCAATTATACCTGTTATACGATGGAAAAACTGTTGTATTTATACTGTATTTTATGCTTCTAGCGTTGACTTCTTAGGCCCTAACTATTCGAACTGTTGGAACAACGCCCTAGAGTGAAGCCTAGGTTGCCCGGAACGTAGAAATGACCATTACTTTCACACTTGTTGCAATTATTCGTTTTATTCGATGGAAAAACTGTTGTATTTATTTTGTATTTGGTGCTTCTGGCGTTGACTCCTTAGGCCCGAACTATTGGATCTGGTGGAGCAACGCCCTAGGGTGAAGCCTAGGTTGCCCGAGACGTAGAAATGACCATTACTTTCACACTGGTTGGAATTATACATGCTATACGATGGAAAAACTGTTGTATTTTTATTGTATTTTATGCTACTGGCGTTGACTTCTAAGGCCATAGCTATTCGATGTGGTGGGGCAACGCACTAGAGTGGAGCCTAGATTTCCCGGAACGTATAAATGACCATTACTTTCACACTGGTTGCAATTATTCGTTTTATACGATGGAAAAACTGTTGTATTTATTTTCTATTTGGTGCTTCTGGCGTTGACTTCTCAGGCCCTAGCTATTGGATCTGGTGGAGCAACGCCCTATGGTGAAGCCCAGGTTGCCCGAGACGTAGAAATGACCATTACTTTCACACTGGTTGCAATTATTCATGCTATACGATGTAAAAACTGTTGTATTTTTATTGTATTTTATGTATCGGGCGTTGACTTCTAAGGCGCTAGCTATTCGATCTGGTGTAGCATCGCCCTAGAGTGAAGCCTAGGTTGCCCGGAACATAGAAATGACCATTACTTCCTCACTGGTTGCAATTATTCGCTTTATACAATGGAAAAACTGTTGTACTTTTATTGTATTTTATGCTTCTGGCGTTGACTTCTAAGGCCGTAGCTATTCGATGTGTTGCGGCAACGCCCTAGAGTGAAGCCTAGGTTCCCCGGAACGTATAAATGACCATTACTTTCACACTGGTTGCAATTATTCGTTTTATACGATGGAAAAACTCTTGTATTTATTTTGTATTTGGTGCTTCTGGCGTTGACTTCTCAGGACCTAACTATTGGATCTGGTGGAGCAACGCCCTAGGGTGATGCCCAGGTTGCCCGAGACGTAGAAATGACCATTACTTTCACACTGGTTGCAATTATTCATGCTATACGATGGAAAAACTGTTGTATTTATATTGTATTTTATGCTTCTGGCGTTGACATCTTAGGCGGTAACTGTTCGATCTGGTGGAACAACGCCCTAGAGTGAAGCCTAGGTTGCCCGGAACATTGAAATGACCATTACTTCCACACTGGTTGCAATTATTCGTTTTATACAATGGAAAAACTGTTGTACTTTTATTGTATTTTATGCTTCTGGCGTTGACTTCTAAGGCCGTAGCTATTCGATGTGGTGGGGCAACGCCCTAGAGTGAAGCCTAGGTTACCCGGAACATATAAATGACCATTACTTTCACACTGGTTGCAATTATTCGTTTTATACGATGGAAAAACTGTTGTATTTATTTTGTATTTGGTGCTTCTGGCGTTGACTTCTTAGGCCCTAACTATTGGATCTGGTGGACCAACGCCCTAGGGTGAAGCCTAGGTTGCCCGAGGCGTAGAAATGACCATTACTTTCACACTGGTTGCAGTTATTCATGCTATACGATGGAAAAACTGTTGCATTTTTATTGTATTTTCTTCTTCTGGCTTTGACTTCTAAGGTCCTAGCTATTCGATCTTGTGGGGCAACGTCTAAGAGTGAAGCCCATGTTGCCGGGAACGTAGAAATGGCCATAACTTTCTTACTGGTTGCAATTATTCGTTTTATACAATGGAAAAACTGTTGTACTTTTATTGTATTTTATGCTTCTGGCGTTGACTTCTAAGGCCGTAGCTATTCGATGTGGTGGGGCAACGCCCTAGAGTGAAGCCTAGGTTGCCCGGAACGTAGAAATGACCATTACTTTCACACTGGTTGCAATTATTCATGCTATACGATGGAAGAACTGTTGTATTTTTATTGTATTTTATGCTTCTGGCTTTGACTTCTACGGTCCTAGCTATTCGATCTGGTGGAGCAACGCCCTAGTGTGAAGCCTAGGTTGCCCGGAACGTAGAAATGACCATAACTTTCACACTGGTTGCTATTATTCGTTTTACACGATGGAAAAACTGTTGTATTTATATTGTATTTTATGCTTCTGGCGTTGACGTCTTAGGCGGTAACCGTACGATCTGGTGGAACAACGCCCTGGAATGAAGCCTAGGTTGCCCGGAACGTAGAAATGACCATTACTTTCACTCTGGTTGCAGTTATTCATGCTATACGATGGAAAAACTGCTGCATTTTTATTCGATTTTCTTCTTCTGGCTTTGACTTCTAAGGTCCTAGCTATTCGATCTTGTGGGGCAACGCCCTAGGGTGAAGCCTAGGTTGCCCGAGACGTAGAAATGACCATTACTTTCACACTGGTTGCAATTATTCATGCTATACGATGGAAAAACTGTTGTATTTTTATTGTATTTTATGCTTCTGGCGTTGACTTCTAAGGTCCTAGCTATTCGATCTGGTGCAGCAACGCCCTAGAGTGAAGCCTAGGTTGCCCGGAACGTAGAAATGTCCATAACTTTCACACTGGTTGCTATTATTCGTTTTTTACGATGGAAAAACTGGTGTATTTATATTGTATTTTATGCTTCTGGCGTTGACATCTTAGGCCGTAACTGTTCGATCTGGTGGAACAACGCCCTAGAATGAAGCCTAGGTTTACCGGAACGTAGAAATGACCATAACTTTCACACTGGTTGCAATTATTCGTTTTATACGATGGAAAAACTTTTGTATTTATTTTGTATTTGGTGCTTCTGGCGTTGTCTTCTCAGGCCCTAACCATTGGATCTGGTGGAGCAACGCCCTAGGGTGAAGCCTAGGTTGCCCGAGGCGTAGAAATGACCATTACTTTCACACTGGTTGCAATTATTCATGCTATACGATGGAAAAACTGTTGTATTTTTATTGTATTTTATGCTACTGGCGTTGACTTCTAAGGCCGTAGCTATTCGATGTGGTGGGGCAACGCACTAGAGTGGAGCCTAGATTTCCCGGAACGTATAAATGACCATTACTTTCACACTGGTTGCAATTATTCGTTTTATACGATGGAAAAACTGTTGTATTTATTTTCTATTTGGTGCTTCTGGCGTTGACTTCTCAGGCCCTAGCTATTGGATCTGGTGGAGCAACGCCCTATGGTGAAGCCCAGGTTGCCCGAGACGTAGAAATGACCATTACTTTCACACTGGTTGCAATTATTCATGCTATACGATGTAAAAACTGTTGTATTTTTATTGTATTTTATGTATCGGGCGTTGACTTCTAAGGCGCTAGCTATTTGATCTGGTGTAGCATCGCCCTAGAGTGAAGCCTAGGTTGCCCGGAACATAGAAATGACCATTACTTCCTCACTGGTTGCAATTATTCGTTTTATACAATGGAAAAACTGTTGTACTTTTATTGTATTTTATGCTTCTGGCGTTGACTTCTAAGGCCGTAGCTATTCGATGTGGTGCGGCAACGCCCTAGAGTGAAGCCTAGGTTCCCCGGAACGTATAAATGACCATTACTTTCACACTGGTTGCAATTATTCGTTTTATACGATGGAAAAACTGTTGTATTTATTTTGTATTTTATGCTTCTGGCGTTGACTTCACAGGCCCTAACTATTGGATCTGGTGGAGCAACGCCCTAGGGTGAAGCCTAGGTTGCCCGAGACGTGGAAATGACCATTACTTTCACACTGGTTGCAATTATTCATGGTATACGATGGAAAAACTGTTGTATTTTTATTGTATTTTATGCTACTGGCGTTGACTTCTAAGGCCTTAACTATTGGATCTGGTGGGTCAACGCCCTAGGGTGAAGCTGAGGTTGGCCGGAACGTAGAAATGATCATAACTTTCATAGTGGTTGCAATCATTCGTTTTATACGATGGAAAAGCTGTTGTATTTTTATTGTATTTTGTGCTTCTGGCGTTGAATTTTAATGTCCTAGCTATTCGATCTCGTGAGGCAACGTCCAAGATTGAAGCCTATGCTGGCCGAAACGGTAGAAAAGACCATTACTTTCACACTGGTGGCAATTACTCTTTTTATACTATGGAAAAACTGTTGTATTTGTATTGTATTTTATGCGCCTGGAGTTGTTTTCTAATGCCCTAACTATTCGACCTGGTGGAGCAACGCCCTAGAGTGAAGCCTAGGTTGCACGGAACGTAGAAATGCCCATTACTTTCACACTGGTTGCAATTATTCGTTTTATACGATGGAAAAATTGTTGTATTTTCATTGAATTTTATGCTTCTGGCTTTGACTTCTAAGGCCCTAGCTATTCAATCTGGTGGAACAACGCCCTAGAATGAAGCCTAGGTTGCCCGGAACGTAGAAATGACCATTACTTTCACACTGGTTGCAATTATTCGTTTTATACGATGGAAAAACTGTTGTATTTATTTTGTATTTGGTGCTTCTGGCGTTGACTTCTTAGGCCCTAACTATTGGATCTGGTGGACCAACGCCCTAGGGTGAAGCCTAGGTTGCCCGAGGCGTAGAAATGACCATTACTTTCACACTGGTTGCAGTTATTCATGCTATACGATGGAAAAACTGTTGCATTTTTATTGTATTTTCTTCTTCTGGCTTTGACTTCTAAGGTCCTAGCTATTCGATCTTGTGGGGCAACGTCTAAGAGTGAAGCCCATGTTGCCGGGAACGTAGAAATGGCCATAACTTTCTTACTGGTTGCAATTATTCGTTTTATACAATGGAAAAACTGTTGTACTTTTATTGTATTTTATGCTTCTGGCGTTGACTTCTAAGGCCGTAGCTATTCGATGTGGTGGGGCAACGCCCTAGAGTGAAGCCTAGGTTGCCCGGAACGTAGAAATGACCATTACTTTCACACTGGTTGCAATTATTCATGCTATACGATGGAAGAACTGTTGTATTTTTATTGTATTTTATGCTTCTGGCTTTGACTTCTACGGTCCTAGCTATTCGATCTGGTGGAGCAACGCCCTAGAGTGAAGCCTAGGTTGCCCGGAACGTAGAAATGACCATAACTTTCACACTGGTTGCTATTATTCGTTTTACACGATGGAAAAACTGTTGTATTTATATTGTATTTTATGCTTCTGGCGTTGACGTCTTAGGCGGTAACCGTACGATCTGGTGGAACAACGCCCTGGAATGAAGCCTAGGTTGCCCGGAACGTAGAAATGACCATTACTTTCACTCTGGTTGCAGTTATTCATGCTATACGATGGAAAAACTGCTGCATTTTTATTCGATTTTCTTCTTCTGGCTTTGACTTCTAAGGTTCTAGCTATTCGATCTTGTGGGGCAACGCCCTAGGGTGAAGCCTAGATTGCCCGAGACGTAGAAATGACCATTACTTTCACACTGGTTGCAATTATTCATGCTATACGATGGAAAAACTGTTGTATTTTTATTGTATTTTATGCTTCTGGCGTTGACTTCTAAGGTCCTAGCTATTCGATCTGGTGCAGCAACGCCCTAGAGTGAAACCTAGGTTGCCCGGAACGTAGAAATGACCATAACTTTCACACTGGTTGCTATTATTCTTTTTTTACGATGGAAAAACTGTTGTATTTATATTGTATTTTATGCTTCTAGCGTTGACTTCTTAGGCCCTAACTATTCGAACTGTTGGAACAACGCCCTAGAGTGAAGCCTAGGTTGCCCGGAACGTAGAAATGACCATTACTTTCACACTTGTTGCAATTATTCGTTTTATTCGATGGAAAAACTGTTGTATTTATTTTGTATTTGGTGCTTCTGGCGTTGACTCCTTAGGCCCGAACTATTGGATCTGGTGGAGCAACGCCCTAGGGTGAAGCCTAGGTTGCCCGAGACGTAGAAATGACCATTACTTTCACACTGGTTGCAATTATACATGCTATACGATGGAAAAACTGTTGTATTTTTATTGTATTTTATGCTACTGGCGTTGACTTCTAAGGCCGTAGCTATTCGATGTGGTGGGGCAACGCACTAGAGTGGAGCCTAGATTTCCCGGAACGTATAAATGACCATTACTTTCACACTGGTTGCAATTATTCGTTTTATACGATGGAAAAACCGTTGTATTTATTTTCTATTTGGTGCTTCTGGCGTTGACTTCTCAGGCCCTAGCTATTGGATCTGGTGGAGCAACGCCCTATGGTGAAGCCCAGGTTGCCCGAGACGTAGAAATGACCATTACTTTCACACTGGTTGCAATTATTCATGCTATACGATGTAAAAACTGTTGTATTTTTATTGTATTTTATGTATCGGGCGTTGACTTCTAAGGCGCTAGCTATTCGATCTGATGTAGCATCGCCCTAGAGTGAAGCCTAGGTTGCCCGGAACATAGAAATGACCATTACTTCCTCACTGGTTGCAATTATTCGTTTTATACAATGGAAAAACTGTTGTACTTTTATTGTATTTTATGCTTCTGGCGTTGACTTCTAAGGCCGTAGTTATTCGATGTGTTGCGGCGACGCCCTAGAGTGAAGCCTAGGTTCCCCGGAACGTATAAATGACCATTACTTTCACACTGGTTGCAATTATTCGTTTTATACGATGGAAAAACTCTTGTATTTATTTTGTATTTGGTGCTTCTGGCGTTGACTTCTCAGGCCCTAACTATTGGATCTGGTGGAGCAACGCCCTAGGGTGAAGCCTAGGTTGCCCGGAACGTAGAAATGACCATTACTTTCACACTGGTTGCAATTATTCATGCTATACGATGAAAAAACTGTTGCATTTTTATTGTATTTTCTTCTTCTGGCTTTGACTTCTAAGGTCCTAGCTATTCGATCTTGTGGGGCAACGTCTAAGAGTGAAGCCTATGTAGCCCGGAACGTAGAAATGACCATAACTTTCT
This sequence comes from Calliopsis andreniformis, assembly GCF_051401765.1. Lineage (NCBI taxonomy): Eukaryota > Metazoa > Arthropoda > Insecta > Hymenoptera > Andrenidae > Calliopsis > Calliopsis andreniformis. The sequence goes on along the minus strand of NW_027480422.1, from coordinate 12,272,608 downwards.
TACTGGTTGCAATTATTCGTTTTATACGATGGAAAAATTGTTGTATTTTCATTGAATTTTATGCTTCTGGCGTTGACTTCTAAGGCCCTAGCTATTCGATCTGGTGGAACAACGCCCTAGAATGAAGCCTAGGTTGCCCGGAACGTAGAAATGACCATTACTTTCACACTGGTTGCAATTATTCATGCTATACGATGAAAAAACTGTTGCATTTTTATTGTATTTTCTTCTTCTGGCTTTGACTTCTAAGGTCCTAGCTATTCGATCTTGTGGGGCAACGTCTAAGAGTGAAGCCTATGTAGCCCGGAACGTAGAAATGACCATAACTTTCTTACTGGTTGCAATTACTCCTTTTATAAGATGGAAAAACTGTTGTATTTTTATTGTATTTTATGCTTCTGGCGTTGTCTTCTAAGGCCGCAGCTATTCGATGTGGTGGAGCAACGCCCTAGAGTGATGCCTAGGTCGCCTGGAACGTAGAAATGACCATACCTTTCACACTGGTTGCAATTATACCTGTTATACGATGGAAAAACTGTTGTATTTATATTGTGTTCTATGCTTCTGGCGTTGACTTCTTAGGCCCTAACTATTCGAACTGTTGGAACAACGCCCTAGAGTGAAGCCTGGGTTGCCCGGTACGTAGAAATGACCATTACTTTCACTATTGTTGCAATTATTCGTTTTATTCGATGGAAAAACTGTTGTATTTATTTTGTATTTGGTGCTTCTGTCGTTGACTTCTAAGGCCCTAGCTATTCGATCTGGTGCAGCAACGCCCTAGAGTGGAGCCTAGGTTGCCCGGACCGTAGAAATGACCATCACCTTCACTCTGGTTGCAATTATTCGTTTTATGCGACGGAAAAACTGTTGTATTTATTTTCTATTTGGTGCTTCTGGCGTTGACTTCTTAGGCCCTAACTATTGGATCTGGTGGAGCAACGCCCTAGGGTGAAGCCCAGGTTGCCCGAGACGTAGAAATGACCATTACTTTCACACTGGTTGCAATTGTTCATGCTATACGATGGAAAAACTGTTGTATTTTTATTGTATTTTATGTATCGCGCGTTGACTTCTAAGGAGCTAGCTATTCGATCTGGTGTAGCATCGCCCTAGAGTGAAGCCTAGGTTGCCCGGAACATAGAAATGACCATCACTTCCACACTGGTTGCAATTATTCGTTTTATACAATGGAAAAACTGTTGTACTTTTATTGTATTTTCTGCTTCTGGCGTTGACTTCTAAGGCCGTAGCTATTCGATGTGGTGGGGCAACGCCCTAGAGTGAAGCCTAGGTTCCCCGGAACGTATAAATGACCATTACTTTCACACTGGTTGCAATTATTCGTTTTATACGATGGAAAAACTGTTGGATTTATTTTGTATTTGGTGCTTCTGGCGTTGACTTCTTAGGCCCTAACTATTGGATCTGGTGGACCAACGCCCTAGGGTGAAGCCTAGGTTGCCCGAGACGTAGAAATGACCATTACTTTCACACTGGTTGCTATTATTCGTTTTACACGATGGAAAAACTGTTGTATTTATACTGTATCTTATGCTCCTGGCGTTGACTTCTTAGGCCCTAACTATTCGAACTGTTGGAACAACGCCCTAGAGTGAAGCCTAGGTTGCCCGGAACGTAGAAATGACCATTACTTTCACACTGGTTGCAATTATTCATGCTATACGATGGAAGAACTGTTGTATTTTTATTGTATTTTATGCTTCTGGCTTTGACTTCTACGGTCCTAGCTATTCGATCTGGTGGAGCAACGCCCTAGAGTGAAGCCTTGGTTGCCCGGAACGTAGAAATGACCATAACTTTCACACTGGTTGCTATTATTCGGTTTACACGATGGAAAAACTGTTGTATTTATATTGTATTTTATGCTTCTGGCGTTGACGTCTTAGGCGGTAACCGTTCGATCTGGTGGAACAACGCCCTGGAATGAAGCCTAGGCTTACCGGAACGTAGAAATGACCATTACTTTCACACTGGTTGCAGTTATTCATGCTATACGATGGAAAAACTGTTGCATTTTTATTGTATTTTCTTCTTCTGGCTTTGACTTCTAAGGTCCTAGCTATTCGATCTTGTGGGGCAACGCCCTAGGGTGAAGCCTAGGTTGCCCGAGACGTAGAAATGACCCTTACTTTCACACTGGTTGCAATTATTCATGCTATACGTGGAAAAACTGTTGTATTTTTATTGTATTTTATGCTTCTGGCGTTGACTTCTAAGGTCCTAGCTATTCGATCTGGTGCAGCAACGCCCTAGAGTGAAGCCTAGGTTGCCCGGAACGTAGAAATGACCATAACTTTCACACTGGTTGCTATTAGTCGTTTTATACGATGGAAAAACTGTTGTATTTATATTGTATTTTATGCTTCTGGCGTTGACATCTTAGACCGTAACTGTTCGATCTGGTGGAACAACGCCCTAGAATGAAGCCTAGGTTTACCGGAACGTAGAAATGACCATTACTTTCACACTGGTTGCAGTTATTCATCCTATACGATGGAAAAACTGTTGCATTTTTATTGTATTTTCTTCTTCTGGCTTTGACTTCTAAGGTCCTAGTTATTCGCTCTTGTGGGGCAACGTCTAAGAGTGAAGCCTATGATGCCGGGAACGTAGAAATGGCCATAACTTTCTTACTGGTTGCAATTATTCATTTTATACGATGGAAGAACTGTTGTATTTAAATTGTATTTTATGCTTCTGGCGTTGTCGTCTAAGGCCGTAGCTATTCGATGTGGTGGGGCAACGCCCTAGAGTGATGCCTAGGTCGCCTGGAACGTAGAAATGACCATATCCTTCACACTGGTTGCAATTATACCTGTTATACGATGGAAAAACTGTTGTACTTATACTGTATTTTATGCTTCTAGCGTTGACTTCTTAGGCCCTAACTATTCGAACTGTTGGAACAACGCCCTAGAGTGAAGCCTAGGTTGCCCGGAACGTAGAAATGACCATTACTTTCACACTTGTTGCAATTATTCGTTCTATTCGATGGAAAAACTGTTGTATTTATTTTGTATTTGGTGCTTCTGGCGTTGACTCCTTAGGCCCGAACTATTGGATCTGGTGGAGCAACGCCCTAGGGTGAAGCCTAGGTTGCCCGAGACGTAGAAATGACTATTACTTTCACACTGGTTGCAATTATACATGCTATACGATGGAAAAACTGTTGTAATTTTATTGTATTTTATGCTACTGGCGTTGACTTCTAAGGCCGTAGCTATTCGATGTGGTGGGGCAACGCACTAGAGTGGAGCCTAGATTGCCCGGAACGTATAAATGACCATTACTTTCACACTGGTTGCAATTATTCGTTTTATACGATGGAAAAACTGTTGTATTTATTTTCTATTTGGTGCTTCTGGCGTTGACTTCTCAGGCCCTAGCTATTGGATCTGGTGGAGCAACGCCATATGGTGAAGCCCAGGTTGCCCGAGACGTAGAAATGACCATTACTTTCACACTGGTTGCAATTATTCATGCTATACGATGTAAAAACTGTTGTATTTTTATTGTATTTTATGTATCGGGCGTTGACTTCTAAGGCGCTAGCTATTCGATCTGGTGTAGCATCGCCCTAGAGTGAAGCCTAGGTTGCCCGGAACATAGAAATGACCATTACTTCCTCACTGGTTGCAATTATTCGTTTTATACAATGGAAAAACTGTTGTACTTTTATTGTATTTTATGCTTCTGGCGTTGACTTCTAAGGCCGTAGCTATTCGATGTGGAGCGGCAACGCCCTAGAGTGAAGCCTAGGTTCCCCGGAACGTATAAATTACCATTACTTTCACACTGGTTGCAATTATTCGTTTTATACGATGGAAAAACTCTTGTATTTATTTTGTATTTGGTGCTTCTGGCGTTGACTTCTCAGGCCCTAACTATTGGATCTGGTGGAGCAACGCCCTAGGGTGAAGCCTAGGTTGCCCGAGACGTAGAAATGACCATTACTTTCACACTGGTTGCAATTATTCATGGTATACGATGGAAAAATTGTTGTATTTTTATTGTATTTTATGCTACTGGCGTTGACTTCTAAGGCCTTAACTATTGGATCTGGTGGGTCAACGCCCTAGGGTGAAGCTGATGTTAGCCGGAACGTAGAAATGACCATAACTTTCATAGTGGTTGCAATTATTCGTTTTATACGATGGAAAAGCTGTTGTATTTTTATTGTATTTTGTGCTTCTGGCGTTGAATTTTAATGTCCTAGCTATTCGATCTCGTGGGGCAACGTCCAAGATTGAAGCCTATGCTGGCCGAAACGTAGAAAAGACCATTACTTTCACACTGGTGGCAATTACTCTTTTTATACTATGGAAAAACTGTTGTATTTGTATTGTATTTTATGCGCCTGGAGTTGTTTTCTAATGCCCTAACTATTCGACCTGGTGGAGCAACGCCCTAGAGTGAAGCCTAGGTTGCACGGAACGTAGAAATGCCCATTACTTTCACACTGGTTGCAATTATTCGTTTTATACGATGGAAAAATTGTTGTATTTTCATTGAATTTTATGCTTCTGGCGTTGACTTCTAAGGCCCTAGCTATTCAATCTGGTGGAACAACGCCCTAGAATGAAGCCTAGGTTGCCCGGAACGTAGAAATGACCATTACTTTCACACTGGTTGCAATTATTCATGCTATACGATGAAAAAACTGTTGCATTTTTATTGTATTTTCTCCTTCTGGCTTTGACTTCTAAGGTCCTAGCTATTCGATCTTGTGGGGCAACGTCTAAGAGTGAAGCCTATGTAGCCCGGAACGTAGAAATGACCATAACTTTCATAGTGGTTGCAATTATTCGTTTTATACGATGGAAAAACTGTTGTACTTTTATTGTATTTTATGCTTCTGGCGTTGACTTCTAAGGCCGTAGCTATTCGATGTGGAGCGGCAACGCCCTAGAGTGAAGCCTAGGTTCCCCGGAACGTATAAATTACCATTACTTTCACACTGGTTGCAATTATTCGTTTTATACGATGGAAAAACTCTTGTATTTATTTTGTATTTGGTGCTTCTGGCGTTGACTTCTCAGGCCCTAACTATTGGATCTGGTGGAGCAACGCCCTAGAGTGAAGCCTAGGTTGCCCGAGACGTAGAAATGACCATTACTTTCACACTGGTTGCAATTATTCATGGTATACGATGGAAAAACTGTTGTATTTTTATTGTATTTTATGCTACTGGCGTTGACTTCTAAGGCCTTAACTATTGGATCTGGTGGGTCAACGCCCTAGGGTGAAGCTGATGTTAGCCGGAACGTAGAAATGACCATAACTTTCATAGTGGTTGCAATTATTCGTTTTATACGATGGAAAAGCTGTTGTATTTTTATTGTATTTTGTGCTTCTGGCGTTGAATTTTAATGTCCTAGCTATTCGATCTCGTGGGGCAACGTCCAAGATTGAAGCCTATGCTGGCCGAAACGTAGAAAAGACCATTACTTTCACACTGGTGGCAATTACTCTTTTTATACTATGGAAAAACTGTTGTATTTGTATTGTATTTTATGCGCCCGGAGTTGTTTTCTAATGCCCTAACTATTCGACCTGGTGGAGCAACGCCCTAGAGTGAAGCCTAGGTTGCACGGAACGTAGAAATGCCCATTACTTTCACACTGGTTGCAATTATTCGTTTTATACGATGGAAAAATTGTTGTATTTTCATTGAATTTTATGCTTCTGGCGTTGACTTCTAAGGCCCTAGCTATTCAATCTGGTGGAACAACGCCCTAGAATGAAGCCTAGGTTGCCCGGAACGTAGAAATGACCATTACTTTCACACTGGTTGCAATTATTCATGCTATACGATGAAAAAACTGTTGCATTTTTATTGTATTTTCTCCTTCTGGCTTTGACTTCTAAGGTCCTAGCTATTCGATCTTGTGGGGCAACGTCTAAGAGTGAAGCCTATGTAGCCCGGAACGTAGAAATGACCATAACTTTCTTACTGGTTGCAATTATTCGTCTTATACGATGGAAAAATTGTTGTATTTTCATTGAATTTTATGCTTCTGGCGTTGACTTCTAAGGCCCTAGCTATTCGATCTGGTGGAACAACGCCCTAGAATGAAGCCTAGGTTGCCCGGAACGTAGAAATGACCATTACTTTCACACTGGTTGCAATTATTCATGCTATACGATGAAAAAACTGTTGCATTTTTATTGCATTTTCTTCTTCTGGCTTTGACTTCTAAGGTCCTAGCTATTCGATCTTGTGGGGCAACGTCTAAGAGTGAAGCCTATGTAGCCCGGAACGTAGAAATGACCATAACTTTCTTACTGGTTGCAATTATTCCTTTTATAAGATGGAAAAACTGTTGTATTTTTATTGTATTTTATGCTTCTGGCGTTGTCTTCTAAGGCCGCAGCTATTCGATGTGGTGGAGCAACGCCCTAGAGTGATGCCTAGGTCGCCTGGAACGTAGAAATGGCCATATCTTTCACACTGGTTGCAATTATACCTGTTATACGATGGAAAAACTGTTGTATTTTTATTGTATTTTATTCTTCTGGCGTTGACTTCTAAGGTCCTAGCTATCCGATCTCGTGGGGCAACGTCCAAGAGTGAAGCCTATGTTGCCCGAAACGTAGAAAAGACCATTACTTTCACACTGGTTGCAATAATTCTTTTTATACGATGGAAAAACTGATGTATTTATATTGTATTTTATGCGTCTGGCGTTGTCTTCTAAGGCGCTAGCTATTCGATCTGGTGTAGCATCGCCCTAGAGTGAAGCTGAGGTTGGCCGGAACGTAGAAATGACCATAACTTTCACACTGGTTGCAATTATTCCAGTTATACGATGGAAAAACTGTTGTATTTATATTGTAATTTATGCTTCTGGCGTTGACTTCTTAGGCCCTAACTATTGGATCTGCTGGAGCAACGCCCTAGGGTGAAGCCGAGGTTGGCCGGAACGTCGAAATGACCATAACTTTTATACTGGTTGCAATTATTGGTTTTATACGATGGAAAACCTGTTGTATTTATATTGTGTTTTATGCTTCTGGCGTTGACTTTTAAGGCCGTACTTATTCGATGTGGTGGGGCAACGCCCTAGAGTGAAGCCTAAGTTGCCCGGAACGTGGAAATGACCATCACTTTCACACTGGTTGCAATTATTCATTTTGTACAATGGAAAAACTGTTGTATTTTTATTGTATTTTATTCTTCTGGCGTTGACTTCTAAGGTCCTAGCTATCCGATCTCGTGGGGCCACGTCCAAGAGTGAAGCCTATGTTGCCCGAAACGTAGAAAAGACCATTACTTTCACACTGGTTGCAATAATTCTTTTTATACGATGGAAAAACTGATGTATTTATATTGTATTTTATGCTTCTGGCGTTGTCTTCTAAGGCGCTAGCTATTCGATCTGGTGTAGCATCGCCCTAGAGTGAAGCCGAGGTTGGCCGGAACGTAGAAATGACCATAACTTTCACACTGGTTGCAATTATTCCAGTTATACGATGGAAAAACTGTTGTATTTATATTGTATTTTATGCTTCTGGCGTTGACTTCTTAGGCCCTAACTATTGGATCTGCTGGAGCAACGCCCTAGGGTGAAGCCGAGGTTGGCCGGAACGTCGAAATGACCATAACTTTTATACTGGTTGCAATTATTGGTTTTATACGATGGAAAACCTGTTGTATTTATATTGTGTTTTATGCTTCTGGCATTGACTTCTAAGGCCGTAACTATTCTATGTTGTGGAGCAACGCCCTAGAGTGAAGCCTAGGTTGCCCGGAACGTAGAAATGACCATTACTTCCTCACTGTTTGCAATTATTCATTATATACATGGAAAAACTGTTGTATTTATATTGTATTTTATGCTTCTGGCATTGACTTCTAAGGCCCTAGCTATTCGATGTGGCGGAACAACGCCATAGAGCGAAACCTAGGTTGCACGGAACGTAGAAATGACCATAACTATAAGACTGGTTGCAATTATTTGTTTTATACGATGGAAAGACTGTTGTATTTGTATTGTATTTTATAGTTATGGCGTTGTCTTCTAGGGCCGCAGCTGTTCGATGTGGTTGAGAAACGCCCTAGAGTGAAGCCTAGGTTGCCCGGAACGTAGAAATGACCATAACATTCATACTCGTTGCAATTATTCGTTTTATACGATGGAAAAACTGTTGTATTTTTATTTTATTTTTGGCTTCTGTCGTTAACTTCTAAGTCCCTAGCTATTCGATCTGGTGGAGCAACGCCCTAGAGTGAAGCCTAGGTTGCCCGGAACGTAGAAATGACCATTACTTCCTCACTGTTTGCAATTATTCATTTTATACGTGGAAAAACTGTTGTATTTATATTGTATTTTATGTTTCTGGCACTGACTTCTAGGGCCCAAATTATTCGATATGGTGGAGCAACGCCATGGAGCGAAACCTAGGTTGCTCGGAACATAGAAATGACCATTACTTTCACACTGGTTGCAATTATTCATTTTATACGATGGAAAAACTGTTGTACATATATCGTACTTTATGCTTCTGGCGTTGACTTCTTAGGCCCTAACTATTCGATCTGGTGGAGCAACGCCCTGGTGTGAAGCCTAGGTTGCCCGGAACGTAGAAATGACCATTACCTTCACACTGTTTGCAAATATACATTATATACGGAGGAAAAACTGTTGTATTTATATTGTATTTTATGCTTCTGGCATTGAGTTCTAAGGCCCTAACTATTCGATGTGGTGGAGCAACGCCATAGAGCGAAACCTAGGCTGCTCGGAACGTAGAAATGACCAAAACATTCATACTGGTAGCAATTACTCGTTTTATACGATGGAAAAACTGTTGTATTTTTATTTTATTTTATGCTTCTGGTGTTGACTTCTAAGTCCCTAGCTATTCGATCTAGTGGAGCAACACCCTAGAGTGAAGCTAGGTTGCCCGGAACGTAGAAATGACCATCACCTTCACTCTGGTTCCAATCATTCCTGTTATACGATGGAAAAACTGTTGTATTTATATTATACTTTATGCTTCAGGCGTTGACTTCTAAGGCCGTAGCTATTCGACGTGCTGGAGCAACGCCCTAGAGTGAAGCCTAGGTTGCCCGGAACGTAGAAATGACCATTACTTCCACACTGTTTGCAAGTATACATTATATACGATGGAAAAGCTGTTGCATTTATATTGTATTTTATGCTTCTGGCGTTGTCTTCTTAGGCACTAACTATTCGATCTGGTGGAGCAATGCTCTAGAGTAAAGCCTAGGTTGCCCTGAACGTAGAAATGACCATAACTATCAGACTGGTTGCAATTATTCGTTTTATAGGATGGAAAGACTGTTGTATTTATATTGTATTTTATAGTTATGGCGTTGTCTTCCAGGGCCGTAGCTATTCGATGTGGTTGAGCAACGCCCTAGATTGAAGCCTAGGTTGCCCGGAACGTAGAAATGACCATAGCTTTCATACTGGTTGCAATTATTCGTTTTATACGATGGAAAAACTGTTATACTTATGTTGTATTTTATTCTTCTGGCGTTGAATTCTAAGTCCCTAGCCATTCGATCTGGTGGAGCAACGCCCTAGAGTGAAGCCTAGGTTACCCGAAATGTAGAAATGACCATTACCTTCAGGCTTGTTGCAATTATTCCTGTTATACGATGAAAAAACTGTTGTATTTTTATTGTATTTAATGCTTCAGGCGTTGAATTCTCAGGCCGTAGCTATTCGATGTGGTGGAGCAACGCCCTAGAGTGAAGCCTAGGTTGCCCGGAACGATAGAAATGACCATTACTTCCTCACTGTTTGCAATTATTCATTTTATACATGGAAAAACTGTTGTGTTTATATTGTATTTTATGCTTCTGGCATTGACTTCTAAGGCCCTAACTATTCGATGTGGTGGAGCAACGCCATAGAGCGAAACCTAGGCTGCTCGGAACGTAGAAATGACCATAACATTCATACTGGTTGCAATTATTCGTTTTATACGATGGAAAAACTGTTGTATTTTCATTTTATTTTATTCTTCTGGCGTTGACTTCTTAGGCCCTAACTATTCGATCTGGTGGAGCAACGCCATAGAGAGAAACCTAGGTTGCTCGGAACGTAGAAATGACCATTACTTTCACACTGGTTGCAATTATTCATTTTATACGATGGAAAAACTGTTGTACATATATCGTATTTTATGCTGTCGGCGTTGACTTCTTAGGCCCTAACTGTTCGATCAGGTGGAGCAACGCCCTAGGGTGAAGCCTAGGATGCCCGGAACGTAGAAATGACCATAACTATCAGACTGGTTGCAATTATTCGTTTTATAGGATGGAAAGACTGTTGTATTTATATTGTATTTTATTGTTATGGCGTTAACTTCTAGGGCCATAGCTATACGATGTGGTTGTGCAACGCCCTAGGGTGGAGCCTAGGTCGCCCGGAACGTAGAAATGACCATAGCTTTCATACTGGTTGCAATTATTCGTTTTACACAATGGAAAAACTGTTGTATTTATTTTGTATTTGGTGCTCCTGGCGTTGACTTCTTAGGCCCTAACTATTGGATCTGTTGGAGCAACGCCCTAGAGTGATGCCTAGGTTGCCCGGAACGTATAAATGGCCATAACTTTCATACTGATTGCAATTATTCGTTTTATACGATGGAAAAGCTGTTGTACATATATCGTATTTTATGCTTCTGGCGTTGACTTCTTAGGCCCTAACTATTCGATCTGGTGGAGCAACGCCCTAGGGTGATGCCTAGTTTGCCCGGAACGTAGAAATGACCATAACTATCAGACTGGTTGCAATTATTCGTTTTATTGGATGGAAAGGCTGTTGTATTTATATTGTATTTTATAGTTATGGCGTTGTCTTCTAGGGCCGTAGCTATTCGATGTGGTTGAGCAACGCCCTAGATTGAAGCCTAGGTTGCCCGGAACGTAGAAATGACCATAGCTTTCATACTGGTTGCAATTATTCGTTTTATACGATGGAAAAACTGTTATACTTATGTTGTATTTTATTCTTCTGGCGTTGAATTCTAAGTCCCTAGCCAGTCGATCTGGTGTAGTAACGCTCTAGAGTGAAGCCTAGGTTACCCGAAACGTAGAAATGACCATTACCTTCAGGCTTATTGCAATTATTCCTGTTATACGATGAAAAAACTGTTGTATTTTTATTGTATTTAATGCTTCAGGCGTTGACTTCTCAGGCCGTAGCTATTCGATGTGGTGGAGCAACGCCCTAGAGAGAAGCCTAGGTTGCCCGGAACGTAGAAATGACCTTTACTTTCACACTGTTTGCAAATATACATTATATACGATGGAAAAGCTGTTGTATTTATATTGTATTTTATGCTTCTGGCGTTGTCTTCTTAGGCCCTAACTATTCGACCTGGTGGATCAACTCCCTAGAGTGAAGCCTAGGTTGCCCGGAACGTAGAAGTGACCTTTAATTTCACACTGTTTGCAAGTATACATTATTTACGGTGGAAAAGCTGTTGTATTTATATTGTATTTTATGCTTCTGGCGTTGTCTTCTTAGGCACTACCTATTCGATCTGGTGGAGCAATGCTCTAGAGTGAGGCCTAGGTATCCCGGAACGTAGAAATGACCACCAGCTTCACTCTGGTTGCAATTATTCCTGTTATACGATGGAAAAACTGATGTATTTGTATTGTATTTTATGCTTCGGGCGTTGACTTCTAAGGCCCTAACTATTGGATCTGGTGGAGCAACTACCCAGGGTGAAGCCAAGGTTGCCCGGAACGTAGAAATGACCATTACTTTCACACTGTTTGCAGTTATTCATGCTATACGATGGAAAAACTGTTGCATTTTTATTGTATTTTCATCTTCTGGCTTTGACTTCTAAGGTCCTAGCTATTCGATCTGATGGAGCAACGCCGTAGAGTGAAGCCTAGCTTGCGCGTGACGTTGAAGTGACCATACCTTTAACACTTGTTGCAATTATTCGTTTTATTCGATGGAAAAACTGTTTTATTTTTACTGTATTTTATGCTTCAGGCGTTGACTTCTAAGGCCGTAGCTATTCGACGTGGTGGAGCAACGCCCTAGAGTGAAGCCTAGGTTGCCCGGAACGTAGAAATGACCATCACCTTCACTCTGGTTGCAATCATTCCTGTTATACGATGGAAAAACTGTTTTATTTTTACTGTATTTTACGTTTCGGGCGCTGACTTCTAAGGCCCTAACTATTCGATCTGGTGGAGCGACGCTCTACAGTTAAGCCTAGGTTGCCCGGAACGTAGAAATGACCTTTACTTTCACACTGTTTGCAAATATACATTATATACAATGGAAAAGCCGTTGCATTTATATTGTGTTTTATGCTTCAGGCGTTGACTTCTAAGGCCGTAGCTATTCGACGTGCTGGAGCAACGCCCTAGAGTGAAGCCTAGGTTGCCCGGAACGTAGAAATGACCATTACTTCCACACTGTTTGCAAGTATACATTATATACGATGGAAAAGCTGTTGCATTTATATTGTATTTTACGCTTCTGGCGTTGTCTTCTTAGGCACTAACTATTCGATCTGGTGGAGCAATGCTCTAGAGTAAAGCCTAGGTTGCCCTGAACGTAGAAATGACCATAACTATCAGACTGGTTGCAATTATTCGTTTTATAGGATGGAAAGACTGTTGTATTTATATTGTATTTTATAGTTATGGCGTTGTCTTCCAGGGCCGTAGCTATTCGATGGCGTTGAGCAACGCCCTAGATTGAAGCCTAGGTTGCCCGGAACGTAGAAATGACCATAGCTTTCATACTGGTTGCAATTATTCGTTTTATACGATGGAAAAACTGTTATACTTATGTTGTATTTTATTCTTCTGGCGTTGAATTCTAAGTCCCTAGCCATTCGATCTGGTGGAACAACGCCCTAGAGTGAAGCCTAGGTTACCCGAAATGTAGAAATGACCATTACCTTCAGGCTTGTTGCAATTATTCCTGTTATACGATGAAAAAACTGTTGTATTTTTATTGTATTTAATGCTTCAGGCGTTGAATTCTCAGGCCGTAGCTATTCGATGTGGTGGAGCAACGCCCTAGAGTGAAGCCTAGGTTGCCCGGAACGATAGAAATGACCATTACTTCCTCACTGTTTGCAATTATTCATTTTATACATGGAAAAACTGTTGTGTTTATATTGTATTTTATGCTTCTGGCATTGACTTCTAAGGCCCTAACTATTCGATGTGGTGGAGCAACGCCATAGAGCGAAACATAGGCTGCTCGGAACGTAGAAATGACCATAACATTCATACTGGTTGCAATTATTCGTTTTATACGATGGAAAAACTGTTGTATTTTCATTTTATTTTATTCTTCTGGCGTTGACTTCTTAGGCCCTAACTATTCGATCTGGTGGAGCAACGCCATAGAGAGAAACCTAGGTTGCTCGGAACGTAGAAATGACCATTACTTTCACACTGGTTGCAATTATTCATTTTATACGATGGAAAAACTGTTGTACATATATCGTATTTTATGCTGTCGGCGTTGACTTCTTAGGCCCTAACTGTTCGATCAGGTGGAGCAACGCCCTAGGGTGAAGCCTAGGATGCCCGGAACGTAGAAATGACCATAACTATCAGACTGGTTGCAATTATTCGTTTTATAGGATGGAAAGACTGTTGTATTTATATTGTATTTTATTGTTATGGCGTTAACTTCTAGGGCCATAGCTATTCGATGTGGTTGTGCAACGCCCTAGGGTGGAGCCTAGGTCGCCCGGAACGTAGAAATGACCATAGCTTTCATACTGGTTGCAATTATTCGTTTTATACGATGGAAAAACTGTTGTATTTATTTTGTATTTGGTGCTCCTGGCGTTGACTTCTTAGGCCCTAACTATTGGATCTGTTGGAGCAACGCCCTAGAGTGATGCCTAGGTTGCCCGGAACGTATAAATGGCCATAACTTTCATACTGATTGCAATTATTCGTTTTATACGATGGAAAAGCTGTTGTACATATATCGTATTTTATGCTTCTGGCGTTGACTTCTTAGGCCCTAACTATTCGATCTGGTGGAGCAACGCCCTAGGGTGATGCCTAGTTTGCCCGGAACGTAGAAATGACCATAACTATCAGACTGGTTGCAATTATTCGTTTTATTGGATGGAAAGGCTGTTGTATTTATATTGTATTTTATAGTTATGGCGTTGTCTTCTAGGGCCGTAGCTATTCGATGTGGTTGAGCAACGCCCTAGATTGAAGCCTAGGTTGCCCGAAACGTAGAAATGACCATAGCTTTCATACTGGTTGCAATTATTCGTTTTATACGATGGAAAAACTGTTATACTTATGTTGTATTTTATTCTTCTGGCGTTGAATTCTAAGTCCCTAGCCAGTCGATCTGGTGTAGTAACGCTCTAGAGTGAAGCCTAGGTTACCCGAAACGTAGAAATGACCATTACCTTCAGGCTTATTGCAATTATTCCTGTTATACGATGAAAAAACTGTTGTATTTTTATTGTATTTAATGCTTCAGGCGTTGACTTCTCAGGCCGTAGCTATTCGATGTGGTGGAGCAACGCCCTAGAGAGAAGCCTAGGTTGCCCGGAACGTAGAAATGACCTTTACTTTCACACTGTTTGCAAATATACATTATATACGATGGAAAAGCTGTTGTATTTATATTGTATTTTATGCTTCTGGCGTTGTCTTCTTAGGCCCTAACTATTCGACCTGGTGGATCAACTCCCTAGAGTGAAGCCTAGGTTGCCCGGAACGTAGAAGTGACCTTTAATTTCACACTGTTTGCAAGTATACATTATTTACGGTGGAAAAGCTGTTGTATTTATATTGTATTTTATGCTTCTGGCGTTGTCTTCTTAGGCACTACCTATTCGATCTGGTGGAGCAATGCTCTAGAGTGAGGCCTAGGTATCCCGGAACGTAGAAATGACCACCAGCTTCACTCTGGTTGCAATTATTCCTGTTATACGATGGAAAAACTGATGTATTTGTATTGTATTTTATGCTTCGGGCGTTGACTTCTAAGGCCCTAACTATTGGATCTGGTGGAGCAACTACCCAGGGTGAAGCCAAGGTTGCCCGGAACGTAGAAATGACCATTACTTTCACACTGTTTGCAGTTATTCATGCTATACGATGGAAAAACTGTTGCATTTTTATTGTATTTTCATCTTCTGGCTTTGACTTCTAAGGTCCTAGCTATTCGATCTGATGGAGCAACGCCGTAGAGTGAAGCCTAGCTTGCGCGTGACGTTGAAGTGACCATACCTTTAACACTTGTTGCAATTATTCGTTTTATTCGATGGAAAAACTGTTTTATTTTTACTGTATTTTATGCTTCAGGCGTTGACTTCTAAGGCCGTAGCTATTCGACGTGGTGGAGCAACGCCCTAGAGTGAAGCCTAGGTTGCCCGGAACGTAGAAATGACCATCACCTTCACTCTGGTTGCAATCATTCCTGTTATACGATGGAAAAACTGTTTTATTTTTACTGTATTTTACGTTTCGGGCGCTGACTTCTAAGGCCCTAACTATTCGATCTGGTGGAGCGACGCTCTACAGTTAAGCCTAGGTTGCCCGGAACGTAGAAATGACCTTTACTTTCACACTGTTTGCAAATATACATTATATACAATGGAAAAGCCGTTGCATTTATATTGTGTTTTATGTTTCTGGCGTTGACTTCTTAGGCCCTAACTATTCGACCTGGTGGAACAACTCCCTAGAGTGAAGCCTAGGTTGCCCGGAACGTAGAAATGACCTTTAATTTCACACTGTTTGCAAGTATACATTATATACGGTGGAAAAGCTGTTGTATTTATATTGTATTTTATGCTTCTGGCGTTGTCTTCTTAGGCTCTACCTATTCGATCTGGTGGAGCAATGCTCTAGAGTAAAGCCTAGGTTGCCCGGAACGTAGGAATGACTATAACTATCAGACTGGTTGCAATTAGTCGTTTTATAGAATGGAAAGACTGTTGTATTTATATTGTTTTTAATAGTTATGGCGTTGTCTTCTAGGGCCCTAGCTACTCGATGTGGTTGAGCAACGCCCCAGAGTGAAGCCTAGGTTGCCCGGAACGTAAAAATGACCATAGCTTTCATACTGGTTGCAATTATTCGTTTTATACGATGGAAAAACTGTTGTATTTATTTTGTATTTGGTGCTCCTTGCGTTGACTTCTTAGGCCCTAACTATTGTATCTGGTGGAGCAACGCCCTAGGGTGAAGCCGAGGTTCGCCAGAACGTAGAAATGGCCATAACTTTCATACTGGTTGCAATTATTCCCGTTATACGATGGAAAAACTGTTGTATTTTGATTGTATTTTATGTTTCGGGCGTTGACTTATAAGGCCCTAGCTATTCGATCTCGTGGATCAACGCCCTAGACTGAAGCCTAGGCTGCACGGAATGTAGAAGTGACCATAACCTTCACACTGCTTGCAATTACTCGTTTTATACAATGGAAAACTGTTGTATTAATTTTGTATTTTATGCTTCCGGCGTTGTCTTGTAAGGCCCTGACTATTCGATCTGGTGGAGCAACGCCCTAGAGAGAAGCCTAGGTTGCCCGGAACGTAGAAATGACCATAACTTTCACACTGGTTGCTATTATTCGTTTTATACGATGGAAAAACTGTTGTATTTATATTGTATGTTATGCTTCGGGCCTCGACTTCTAAGGCCCTAACAATTGGATCTGGTGGAGCAACTACCCAGGGTGAAGCCAAGGTTGCCGGGAACGTAGAAATGACCATTACTTTCACACTGGTTGCAGTTATTCATGCTATACGATGGAAAAACTGTTGCATTTTTATTGTACTTTCTTCTTCTGGCTTTGACTTCTAAGGTCTTAGCTATTCGATCTGGTGGTGCAACGACCTAGAGTGAAGCCTAGGTTGCACGGACTGTAGAAGTGACCATAACTTTCACACTGGTTGCAATTACTCGATTTATACAATGGAAAAACTGTTGTATTAATTTTGTATTTTATGTTTCGGGCGTTGACTTCTTAGGCCCTAACTATTCGATCTGGTGGAGCAACGCCCTAGAGTGAAGCCTAGGTTGCCCGGAACGTAGAAATGACCATAACTTTCACACTGGTTGCTATTATTCGTTTTATACGTTGGAAAATCTGTTGTGTTTATATTGTATTTTATGCTTCTGGCGTTGTCTTCTGAGGCCCTAACTGTTCGATCTGGTGGGACAACGCCCTAGAATGAAGCCTAGGTTGCCCGGAACGTAGAAATGACAATTACTTTCACACAGGTTGCAGTTATTCATGCTATACGATGGAAAAACTGTTGCATTTTTATTGTACTTTCTTCTTCTGTCTTTGACTTCTAAGGTCTTAGCTATTCGATCTGGTGGGGCAACATCCAAGAGAGAAGCCTTTGTTTCCCGGAACGTAGAAATGTCTATCACCTTCACACTGGTTGCAATTATTCCCGTTATACGATGGAAAAACTGTTTTATTTTCACTGTATTTTATGTTTCGGGCGTTGCCTTCTGAGTCCCTAGCTGTTCGATGTGGTGGTACAACGACCTAGAATGAAGCCTAGGTTGCCCGGAACGTAGAAATGACCATTACTTTCACACTGGTCGCAGTTATTCATGCTATACGATGGAAAAACTGTTGTATTTTTATTGTACTTTCTTCTTCTGGCTTTGACTTCTAAGGTCTTAGCTATTCGATCTGGCGGATCAACATCCAAGAGTGAAGCCTATGTTTCCCGGAACGTAGAATAGACCATAACTATCACACTGGTTGCAATTATTTGTTTTGTACAATGGAAAAACTGTTGTATTTATATTGTATTTTATGCTTCTGGCGTTGACTTCTAAGGCAATTGCTATTCGATCTGGTGGAGCAACGCCCTAGAGTGAAGCCTAGGTAGCCCGGATCGTAGAAATGACCATCACCTTAACTCTGGTTGCAATTATTCCTGTTATACGATGGAAAAACTGTTGTATTTTTTGTGTATTTTATGTTTCGGGCGTTGACTTCTAAGGCCCTAGCTATTCGATCTGGTGGAGCAACTACCCAGGGTGAAGCCAAGGTTGCCCGGAACGTGGAAATGACTATTACTTTCACACTGGTTGCAGTTATTCATGCTATACGATGGAAAAACTGTTTTATTTTTACTGTATTTTACGTTTCGGACGCTGACTTCTAAGGCCCTAGCTATTCGATCTGGTGGAGCAACGCCCTAGAGTGAGGCCTAGGTATCCCGGAACGTAGAAATGACCACCAGCTTCACTCTGGTTGCAATCATTCATGCTATACGATTGAAAAACTGCTGTACTTTTACTTTATTTTATGCTTCTGGCGTTGACTTCTAAGTCCCTAGCTATTCGATCTGGTGGAGCAACGCCCTAGAGTGAAGCCTAGGTTGCCCGGAACGTAGAAATGGCCATCACCTTCATTCTGGTTGCAATCATTCCTGTTATACGATGGAAAAGCTGTTGTATATATATTATACTTTATGCTTCTGGCATTGACTTCTAAGGCCCTAACAATTCGATGTGGTGGAGCAACGCCCTAGAGTGAAGCCTAGGTTGCCCGGAACGTAGAAATGACCATAGCTTTCACACTGGTTGCAATTATTCCTGTTATACAAGCGAAAAACTGTTGTATTTACATTGTATTTTATGCTTCTGGCGCTGACTTCTTAGGCCCTAACTATTCGATCTGGTGGAGAGACGCCCTACATTTAAGCCTAGGTTGCCCGGAACGTAGAAATGACCTTTACTTTCACACTGTTTGCAAATATACATTATATACGATGGAAAAGCTGTTGTATTTATATTGTGTTTTATGTTTCTGGCGTTGACTTCTTAGGCCCTAACTATTCGACCTGGTGGATCAACTCCCTAGAGTGAAGCCTAGGTTGCCGGGAACGTAGAAATGACCTTTAATTTCACACTGTTTGCAAGTATACATTATTTACGGTGGAAAAGCTGTTGTATTTATATTGTATTTTATGCTTCTGGCGTTGTCTTCTTAGGCTCTACCTATTCGATCTGGTGGAGCAATGCTCTAGAGTAAAGCCTAGGTTGCCCGGAACGTAGAAATGACTATAACTATCAGACTGGTTGCAATTATTCGTTTTATAGGATGGAAAGACTGTTGTATTTATATTGTATTTAATAGTTATGGCGTTGTCTTTTAGGGCCCTAGCTACTCGATGTGGTTGAGCAACGCCCCAGAGTGAAGCCTAGGTTGCCCGGAACGTAGAAATGACCATAGCTTTCATACTGGTTGCAATTATTCGTTTTATACGATGGAAAAACTGTTGTATTTATTTTGTATTTGGTGCTCCTTGCGTTGACTTCTTAGGCCCTAACTATTGTATCTGGTGGAGCAACGCCCTAGGGTGAAGCCGAGGTTCGCCAGAACGTAGAAATGGCCATAACTTTCATACTGGTTGCAATTATTCCTGTTATACGATGGAAAGACTGTTGCATTTTTATTGAATTTTATGCTTCTGGCGTTGACTTGTTAGGCCCTAACTATTCGATCTGGTGGACCAACGCCCTAGAGTGAAACCTAGGTTGTCCGGAACGTAGAAATGGCCATTACCTTCACTCTGGTTGCAATTATTCCTGTTATACGATGGAAAGACTGTTGCATTTTTATTGAATTTTATGCTTCTGGCGAGGACTTGTTAGGCCCTAACTATTCGATCTGGTGGACCAACGCCCTAGAGTGAAACCTAGGTTGCCCGGAACGTAGAAATGGCCATTACCTTCACTCTGGTTGCAATTATTCCTGTTATACGATGGAAAAACTGTTGTATTTATATTGTATTTTACGCTTCGGCCGCTGACTACTAAGGCTCTAACTACTCGATCTTGTGGAGCAACGCCCTAGTGTGAAGCCTATATTGCCCGGAACGTAGAAATGACCATTACTTTCACACTGGTTGCAAATATTCGTTTTATACGATGGAAAAACTGTTGTATTTATTTTGTATTTGGTGCTTCTGGCGTTGACTTCTTAGGCCCTAACTATTGGATCTGGTGGAGCAA
This sequence comes from Calliopsis andreniformis, assembly GCF_051401765.1. Taxonomy (NCBI): domain Eukaryota; kingdom Metazoa; phylum Arthropoda; class Insecta; order Hymenoptera; family Andrenidae; genus Calliopsis; species Calliopsis andreniformis. The sequence goes on along the minus strand of NW_027480422.1, from coordinate 12,252,581 downwards.
CGCCCTAGAGTCAAGCCTAGGTTGCCCGGAACGTAGAAATGACCATAACTTTCACACTGGTTGCAATTGTTCGTTTTATACAATGGAAAGGCTGTTGTATTTGTTTTGTATTTTATGCTTCTGGCTTTGACTTCTAAGGCCCTGACTCATCGATCTGGTGGAGCAATGCCTCAGAGTTAAGTCTAGGATTACCGGAACGTAGAAATGGCCATTACGTTCACACTGACTGCAACTATTCCTGTTATACGATTGAAAAGCTGTCGTATTTATATTGTATTTTATGCTTCAGGCGTTGACTTCTAAGGCCGTAGCTATTCGATGTAGTGGAGCAACGCCCTAGAGTGAAGCCTAGTTTCCCGGAAGGTGGAAATGACAATTACTTTCACACTGTTTGCAATTATTCATTTTATACAATGGAAAAACTGTTGTATTTATATTGTATTTTATGCTTCTGGCGTTGACTTCTGAGCCCCTAGCTATTGGATGTGGTGGAGCAACGCCCTAGAGCGAAACCTAGGTTGCCCGGAACGTAGAAATGACCATCACTTTCAGACTGGTTGCATTTATTCCTGTTGTGCGATGGAAAAAATGTTGTAATCTTATAATACATTATGCTTCTGGCGTTGACTTTTTAGGCCCTAACTATTCGATGTGGTGGAGCAACGCCCTAGAGTGAAGCCTAGGTTGCCCGGAACGCAGAAATAACCATTACTTTCACATTGGTTGCAATCATTCCTGTTGTACGAAGGAAAAACGGTTGTATTTATATTGTATTTTATGCTTCTAGCGTTGACTTCTAAGGCCGTACCTATTCGATCTGGTTTAGCAACACCCTAGAGTTAAGGCTAGGTTTCCCGGATCGTAGAAACGACCACCACTCTCACACTGGTTGCAGTTACACCTGTCGTACGATGGAAAAACTGTCGCATTTTTTTGTATTTTATGCTTCTGGCGTTGTATTCAAAGTCCCTATCTATACGATCTGGTTGAGAAGCGCCCTAGAGTTAAGCCTAGGTTGCCCGGAACGTAGAAATGACCATCACCTTCACACTGGTTCCAGTTATTCCTGTTGCACGATGGAAAAACTGTTGTAATTTTATTTTATTTTATGCTTCTGGCGTTGACTTCTAATGCCCTAGCTATTCGATCTGGAGGAGCAATGCCCTAGGGTGAAGCCTAGGTTACCCGGAACGTAGAAATGACCATTGCTTTCACACTGGTTGCTGTTATACGTTTTATACGATGGAAAAACTGTTGTATTTATTTTGTATTTTATGCTTCTGGCTTTGACTTCTAAGGACCTAACTGATCGATCTGGTGGAGCAATGCCTCAGAGTTAAGTCTAGGATTACCGGAACGTAGAAATGGCCGTTAGGTTCACACTGGCTGCAATTACTCCTGTTATACGATTGAAAAGCTGTCGTATTTATACTGTATTTTATGCTTCAGGCGTTGACTTCTAAGGCCGTAGCTATTCGATGTAGTGGAGCAACGCCCTAGAGGGAAGCCTAGTTTCCCGAAAGGTGCAACTGACAATTACTTTCACACTGTTTGCAATTATTCATTTTATACAATGGAAAAACTGTTGTATTTATATTGTATTTTATGCTTCTGGCGTTGACTTCTAAGCCCCTAGCTATTGGATGTGGTGGAGCAACGCCCTAGAGCGAAACCTAGGTTGCCCGGAACGTAGAAGTGACCTTTGCTTTCACACTGATTGCAATTATTCCTGTTATACGATGTACAAACTGTTGGATTTTTATTGTACTTTACGCTTCCGTCGTCGACCTCTAAGGACCTATGTATTCGATCTGGTGGAGCAATGCCTCCGAGTTAAGTCTAGGATACCCGGAGCGTTGAAATGGCCATTACTTTCACACTGGTTGCAATTATTCGTTTTATACTATGGAAAAACTGTTCTATTTATTTTGTACTTGATGCTTCTGGCGTTGACTTCTTAGGCCCTAACTATTCGATCTGGTGGAACAACGCCCTAGAGTGAAGCCTATGTTGCACGGAACGTAGAAATGACCATCACTTTCACACTAGTTGCATTTATTCGTGTTGTGCGATGGAAAAACTGTTGTATCTTTATCGTATTTTATGCTTCGGGCGTTGACCTCTATGGCCCTACCTATTCGATCTGGTGGAGCAACGCCCTAGAGTCAGGCCTAGGTTGCCCGGAACGTAGAAATGACCATAACTTTCACACAGGTTGCAATTGTTCGTTTTATACGATGGAAAGGCTGTTGTATTTATTTTGTATTTTATGCTTCTGGCTTTGACTTCTAAGGACCTAACTCATCGATCTGGTGGAGCAATGCCTCAGAGTTAAGTCTAGGATTACCGGAACGTAGAAATGGTCATTACGTTCACACTGGCTGCAATTATTCCTGTTATACGATTGAAAAGCTGTCGTATTTATATTGTATTTTATGCTTCAGGCGTTGACTTCTAAGGCCGTAGCTATTCGATGTAGTTGGGCAACGCCCTAGAGTAAAGCCTAGTTTCCCGGAAGGTGGAAATGACAATTGCTTTCACGCTGTTTGCAATTATTCATTTCATACAATGGAAAAACTGTTGTATTTATATTGTATTTTATGCTTCTGGCGTTGACTTCTGAGCCCCTAGCTATTGGATGTGGTGGAGCAACGCCCTAGAGCGAAACCTAGGTTGCCCGGAACGTAGAAATGACCATCACTTTCAGACTGGTTGCATTTATTCCTGTTGTGCGATGGAAAAAATGTTGTAATCTTATAATACATTATGCTTCTGGCGTTGACTTTTTAGGCCCTAACTATTCGATGTGGTGGAGCAACGCCCTAGAGTGAAGCCTAGGTTGCCCGGAACGCAGAAATAACCATTACTTTCACATTGGTTGCAATCATTCCTGTTGTACGAAGGAAAAACGGTTGTATTTATATTGTATTTTATGCTTCTAGCGTTGACTTCTAAGGCCGTACCTATTCGATCTGGTTTAGCAACACCCTAGAGTTAAGGCTAGGTTTCCCGGATCGTAGAAACGACCACCACTCTCACACTGGTTGCAGTTACACCTGTCGTACGATGGAAAAACTGTCGCATTTTTTTGTATTTTATGCTTCTGGCGTTGTATTCAAAGTCCCTATCTATACGATCTGGTTGAGAAGCGCCCTAGAGTTAAGCCTAGGTTGCCCGGAACGTAGAAATGACCATCACCTTCACACTGGTTCCAGTTATTCCTGTTGCACGATGGAAAAACTGTTGTAATTTTATTTTATTTTATGCTTCTGGCGTTGACTTCTAATGCCCTAGCTATTCGATCTGGAGGAGCAATGCCCTAGGGTGAAGCCTAGGTTACCCGGAACGTAGAAATGACCATTGCTTTCACACTGGTTGCTGTTATACGTTTTATACGATGGAAAAACTGTTGTATTTATTTTGTATTTTATGCTTCTGGCTTTGACTTCTAAGGACCTAACTGATCGATCTGGTGGAGCAATGCCTCAGAGTTAAGTCTAGGATTACCGGAACGTAGAAATGGCCGTTAGGTTCACACTGGCTGCAATTACTCCTGTTATACGATTGAAAAGCTGTCGTATTTATACTGTATTTTATGCTTCAGGCGTTGACTTCTAAGGCCGTAGCTATTCGATGTAGTGGAGCAACGCCCTAGAGGGAAGCCTAGTTTCCCGAAAGGTGCAACTGACAATTACTTTCACACTGTTTGCAATTATTCATTTTATACAATGGAAAAACTGTTGTATTTATATTGTATTTTATGCTTCTGGCGTTGACTTCTAAGCCCCTAGCTATTGGATGTGGTGGAGCAACGCCCTAGAGCGAAACCTAGGTTGCCCGGAACGTAGAAGTGACCTTTGCTTTCACACTGATTGCAATTATTCCTGTTATACGATGTACAAACTGTTGGATTTTTATTGTACTTTACGCTTCCGTCGTCGACCTCTAAGGACCTATGTATTCGATCTGGTGGAGCAATGCCTCCGAGTTAAGTCTAGGATACCCGGAGCGTTGAAATGGCCATTACTTTCACACTGGTTGCAATTATTCGTTTTATACTATGGAAAAACTGTTCTATTTATTTTGTACTTGATGCTTCTGGCGTTGACTTCTTAGGCCCTAACTATTCGATCTGGTGGAACAACGCCCTAGAGTGAAGCCTATGTTGCACGGAACGTAGAAATGACCATCACTTTCACACTAGTTGCATTTATTCGTGTTGTGCGATGGAAAAACTGTTGTATCTTTATCGTATTTTATGCTTCGGGCGTTGACCTCTATGGCCCTACCTATTCGATCTGGTGGAGCAACGCCCTAGAGTCAGGCCTAGGTTGCCCGGAACGTAGAAATGACCATAACTTTCACACAGGTTGCAATTGTTCGTTTTATACGATGGAAAGGCTGTTGTATTTATTTTGTATTTTATGCTTCTGGCTTTGACTTCTAAGGACCTAACTCATCGATCTGGTGGAGCAATGCCTCAGAGTTAAGTCTAGGATTACCGGAACGTAGAAATGGTCATTACGTTCACACTGGCTGCAATTATTCCTGTTATACGATTGAAAAGCTGTCGTATTTATATTGTATTTTATGCTTCAGGCGTTGACTTCTAAGGCCGTAGCTATTCGATGTAGTTGGGCAACGCCCTAGAGTAAAGCCTAGTTTCCCGGAAGGTGGAAATGACAATTGCTTTCACGCTGTTTGCAATTATTCATTTCATACAATGGAAAAACTGTTGTATTTATATTGTATTTTATGCTTCTGGCGTTGACTTCTGAGCCCCTAGCTATTGGATGTGGTGGAGCAACTCCCTAGAGCGAAACCTAGGTTGCCCGGATCGTAGAAATGACCTTTACTTTCACACTGGTTGAAATTATTCACTATATACGATGGATAAGCTGTTGTATTTTTATTGTACTTTATGCTTCTGGCGTTGACTTCTTAGGCCCTAGCTATTCGATCTGGTGGACCGACGCCCTAGAGTGATGTATAGGTTGCCCGGAACGGAGAAAAGACAATAACTTTCACAATGATTGCAATTATTGCTTTTATACGATGGAATAACTGTTGTATTTTTCTTGTATTTTACATATTGTATTTTCCATCGTATGACTGGAATAATTGCAACCAGTGTGAAAGTTATGGTCATTTCTACGTTCCGGGCAACCTAGACTTCACTCTAGGCCGTTAGTCCACCAGATCGAGTTTCTAGGGCCTTAGATGTCAACGCCAGAAGCTTAAAATACAATAAAAATACAACAGTTTTTACTTCCTATAAAAGGAATAATTGCAACCAGAGTGAAAGTAACAGACATTTCTACGTTCCGGGCAGCCTAGGCTTCACTCTAGGGCGTTGCTTCGCCAAATGGATGAGTATGAGCATTAGAAATTAACGCCAGAAACATAAACTACAAAATAAATGCACCAGTTTTTCCATCGTATAAAAGGTATAATTGCAACCAGTTTGAAAGTTATGGCCATTTCTACGTTCCGGGCAACCTAGGTTTTGCTCTAGGGCGTTGCTCCACCAAATCGAATAGCTAGGGCCTTAGAAGTCAACGCCCGAAGCATAAAATACAATAAAAATACTACAGTTTTTCCATCGTATAACAGGAATAATTGCAACCAGAGTGACGGTGATGGTCATTTCTACATTCCGGGCGACCTTGGCCTCACTCTGGGGCGTTGGTCCAGCAAATCGAATAGTTAGGGCCTAAGAAGTCAACGCCAGAAGCATAAAATACAAAACAAATACAGTAGTTTTTCCATCGTATAAAACGGATAACTGCACGAGTGTGAAAGGTATGGTCATTTCAACGTTCCGGGCAACCTAGGTTTCACTCTAGGGCGGTGCTCCACCATATCAAATAGTTTGGGCCTACGAACTCAACGCCAGAAGCATAAAATACAATATAAATATTACAGGTTTTCCACCGTATATAATGTATATTTGCAAACAGTGTGAAAGTAATGGTCATTTCTACGTTCCGGGCAACCTTCTAGTCACTCTAGGGCGTTGCTCCACGAGATCGAATGGTTAGGGACCTAGAATTCAGCGCCAGAAGCATAAAATTCAATAAAAATGCAACAGTTTTTCCATCGTATAACAGGACAACTGCAACCAGTGTGAAAGTACTTTCATTTCTACGTTTCGGGCTACCTGGGCTTCATTCTAGGGCGTTATTCCACCACATCTAGTACCTACGGCCTTAGAAGTCAACGCCGGAAGCATAAAATACAATATAAATCCAACAGTTTTTCCATCGTATAACAGGAATAATTGCAACCACTGTGAAGGTAATGGTCTTTTCTATGTTCCGGGCAACTAGGCTTCACTCTAGGGCGGCGATCCGCCAGATCAAATAGTTAGGGCCTAAGACGTCAACGCCAGAAGCATAAAACACAATATAAATATAACAGCTTTTCCATCGTATATACTATATATTTGCAAACAGTGTGAAAGTAATGGTCATTTCTACGTTCCGGGCAACCTAGGCTTCACGTTAGGGCGCTGCTCCACCTGATCGAATCGCTAGGGACTTAGATTTCAACGCCAGAAGAATAAAATACTATATAAGTAAAACAGTTTTTCCATCCTATAAAATGAATATTTGCAAACAGTGTGAAAGTGATGGTCATTCCTACGTTCCGGGCAACCTGGGCTTCATTCTAGGGCGTTATTCCGCCACATCTAGTAGCTACGGCCTTAGAAGTCAACGCTGGAAGCATAAAATACAATAAAGATACAACAGTCCTTCCATCGTATAACAGGAATAATTGCAACCAGTGTGAAGGTAATGGTCTTTTCTATGTTCCGGGGAACCTAGGCATTACTCTAGGGCGGTGCTCCACCATATCAAATAGTTTGGGCCTACGAAGTCAACGCCAGAAGCATAAAATACAATATAAATATTTCAGGTTTTCCACCGTATATAATGTATATTTGCAAACAGTGTGAAAGTAATGGTCATTTCTACGTTCCGGGCAACCTACTAGTCACTCTAGGGCGTTGCTCCACGAGATCGAATGGTTAGGGACTTAGAATTCAACGCCAGAAGCATAAAATACAATAAAAATGCAACAGTTTTTCCATCGTATAACAGGAATAACTGCAACCAGTGTGAAAGTACTTTCATTTCTGCGTTTCGGCCAACCTAGGCTCCACTCTAGGGCGTTGCTCCACCAAATCGAATAGCCAGGGCCTTAGAAGTCAACGCCCGAAGCATAAAAAACAATTAAAATACAACGGTTTTTCCATCGTATAACAGGAATAATTGCAACCAGAGTGAAAGTTATGGTCATTTCTACGTTCCGGACAACCAGGGCTTCACTCTAGGGCGTTGCTCTACCAGGTCGAATAGTTAGGGCCTAAGAAGTCAACGCCAGAAGCATAAAATACAATAAAAATACAACAGCCTTTCCATCGTATAACAGGAATAATTGCAACCAGTGTGAAGGTAATGGTCTTTTCAATGTTCCGGGCAACTCGGCTTCACTCCAGGGCGGTGATCCGCCAGATCAAATAGTTAGGGCCTAAGACGTCAACGCCAGAAGCATAAAATACAATATAAATACAACAGCTTTTCCGTCGTATAAAATGAATACTTGCAAACAGTGTGAATGTAATGCTCATTTCTACATTCCGGGCAACCTAGGCTTCACTCTAGGGCGTTGCTCCACGAGATCGAATAGTTAGGGTCTTAGAACTCAACGCCAGAAGAATAAAATACAATAAAAATACTACAGTTTTTCCATCGTATAACAGGAATAACTGCAACCAGTGTGAAAGTACTGGTCATTTCTACGTTACGAGTAACCTAGGCGTCACTCTAATGCGTTGCTCCACCAGATCGAATAGCTAGGGACTTAGAATTCAACGCTAGAAGAATAAAATACAATAAAAATACTACAGTTTTTCCATCGTATAACAGGAATAATTGCAACCAGAGTGAAAGTGATGGTCATTTCTACATTCCGGGCGACCTAGGCTTGACTCTAGGGCGTTGCTCCACCAGATCGGATTATTAGGGCCTTAGAAGTCAACGCCAGAAGCGTAAAATACATAACCGATGCAACAGTTTTTCCATCGTATAAAACGAATAATTGCAAGCCGTGTGAAAGTTATGGTCATTTCTACGTTCCGGGCAACCTAGGCTCCAGTCTCGGGCGTTGCTCCACCATATAGAATAGCTAGGGCCTTAGAAGTCTATGCCCGGAGCATAAAATACAATAAAAAGCTACAGCCCTTCCATCGTATAACACGAATAATGGCAACCAGTATGAAAGTGGTAGTCATTTCTACGTTCTGGGCAACCTAGGCTTCGCTCTAGGGCGTTGCTCCACCAGATCGAATAGTTAGGGTTTAAGAAGTCAACGCCAGAAGCATAAAACAGAATATAAATACAACAGATGTTACATCGTACAAAACGAATAATTGCAACCAATGTGAAAGTGATAGTCATTTCTACGTTCCGGGCTACCTAGGCTTCACTATAGGGCGTTGCTCCACCAGATCGTATAGCTAGGGCCTAAGAAGTCAACGCCAGAAGCATAGCACACAATATAAATACAACAGTTATTCCATCGTATAAAACGAATAATTGCATCCAGAGTGAGAGTGATAGTCATTTCTACGCTCCGGGCAGCCTAGGCTTCAGTCTAGGGCGTTGCTCCACCAGATCGAATAGCTAGGGGCATAGAATTCAACGCCAGAAGCATAAAATACTATATAAATACAACAGCTTTTCCATCGTATAAATGAATAATTGCAACCAGTGTGAAAGTTATTGTCATTTCTACATTCCGGGCAACCTAGGCTTGACTCTAGGGCGTTGCTCCACCAGATCGAATATCTAGGGCCTTAGAAGTCTACGCCCGGAGCATAAAAAGCAAAATAAATACAACAGTTTTTCCATTGTATAAAACGAATAATTGCAACCGGTGTGAAAGTTATGGTCACTTCTACGTTCCGTGCAAGCTAGGCTTCACTCTAGGGCGTTGCTCCACCAGATCGATTAGCTACGGACTTAGAAGTCAACTCCAGAAGCATAAAATACAATATAAATACAACATTTTTTCCATCGTATAACAGGAATAATTGCAACCAGTGTGAAGATGATGGTCATTCCTACGTTCCGGGCAACCTAGGCTTCACTCTAGGGCGTTGCTCCACCAGATCGAATTGTTAGATCCTAAGAAGTCAACGCCAGAAGCATAAAACACAATATAAATGCAACAGTTTTTCCATCGTATAAAACGAATAATTGCATCCAGCGTGAAAGTAATGGACATTTCTACGTTCCGGGCAACCTACGGTTCACTCTAGGGCGTTGCACCACCAGATCGAGTAGCTGGGAATTTAGAAGTCAATGCCCGAAGCATAAAATACAATATAAATACAACATTTTTTCCATCGTATAACAGGAATAATTGCAACCAGTGTGAAGATGATGGTCATTCCTACGTTCCGGGCAACCTAGGCTTCACTCTAGGGCGTTGCTCCACCAGATCGAATTGTTAGATCCTAAGAAGTCAACGCCAGAAGCATAAAACACAATATAAATGCAACAGTTTTTCCATCGTATAAAACGAATAATTGCATCCAGCGTGAAAGTAATGGACATTTCTACGTTCCGGGCAACCTAGGGTTCACTCTAGGGCGTTGCACCACCAGATCGAGTAGCTGGGAATTTAGAAGTCAACGCCCGAAGCATAAAATACAATAAAGATACAACAGTTTTTCCATCGTATAAGAGGAGTAATTGCAACCAGTGTGAAAGTGGTGCTCATTTCTACGTTCCGGGCAACCTAGGCTTCACTCTAGGTCGTTGTTCCACCACATCGAATTGTTAGGGCCTTGGAAGTCAACGCCAGAATCATAAAATACAAAACAAATGCAACAGTTCTTCCATCGTATAAAACGAATAATTGCAACCCGTGTGAAAGTTATGGTCATTTCTACGTTCCGGGCAACTTAGGCTCCAGTCTCGGGCGTTGCTCCACCATATAGAATAGTTAGGGCCTTAGAAGTCAACGCCCGAAGCATAAAATACAATGAAAATGCAACGGTTTTTCCATCGTATAACACGAATAGTTGCAATCCGTGTGAAAGTGATAGTCATTTCTACGTTCCGGGCAACCCAGGCTTCACTCTAGGACGTTGCTCCACCAGATCGAATAGCTAGGGCCTTAGAAGTCAACGCCAGAAGCATAAAATACAATAAAAAGCTACAGCCCTTCCATCGTATAACACGAATAATGGCAACCAGTATGAAAGTGGTAGTCACTTCTACGTTCTGGGCAACCTAGGCTTCGCTCTAGGACGTTGCTCCACCAGATCGAATAGTTAGGGTTTAAGAAGTCAACGCCAGAAGCATAAAACAGAATATAAATACAACAGATGTTACATCGTACAAAACGAGTGATTGCAACCAATGTGAAAGTGATAGTTATTTCTACGTTCCGGGCTACCTAGGCTTCACTATAGGGCGTTGCTCCACCAGATCGTATAGCTAGGGCCTAAGAAGTCAACGCCAGAAGCATAGCACACAATATAAATACAACAGTTATTCCATCGTATAAAACGAATAATTGCATCCAGAGTGAAAGTGATAGTCATTTCTACGCTCCGGGCAGCCTAGGCTTCAGTCTAGGGCGTTGCTCCACCAGATCGAATAGATAGGGGCATAGAATTCAACGCCAGAAGCATAAAATACTATATAAATACAACAGCTTTTCCATCGTATAAAACGAATAATTGCAACCAGTGTGAAAGTTATTGTCATTTCTACATTCTGGGCAACCTAGGCTTGACTCTAGGGCGTTGCTCCTCCAGATCGAATATCTTGGGCCTTAGAAGTCTACGCCCGGAGCATAAAAAGCAAAATAAATACAACAGTTTTTCCATTGTATAAAACGAATAATTGCAACCGGTGTGAAAGTTATGGTCACTTCTACGTTCCGTGCAAGCTAGGCTTCACTCTAGGGCGTTGCTCCACCAGATCGATTAGCTACGGACTTAGAAGTCAACTCCAGAAGCATAAAATACAATATAAATACAACATTTTTTCCATCGTATAACAGGAATAATTGCAACCAGTGTGAAGATGATGGTCATTCCTACGTTCCGGGCAACCTAGGCTTCACTGTTGGGCGTCGTTCCACCAGATCGAATTGTTAGGGCCTTAGAAGTCAACGCCAGAAGCGTAAAATACAAAACAAATGCAACAGTTTTTCCATCGTCTTATACGAATAATTGCAACCGGTGTGAAGGTTATGCTTATTTCAACGTTCCGGGCAACCTAGACTTCACTCTAGGGCGTTGTTCGACCAGATGGAATAGTTAGGCCCATAGAAGTCAACGCCGGAAGCATAAAATACAATATAAATACAACTGTTTTTCAATCGTATAAAATGAATAATTGCAATCAGTGTGAAGGTAATGGTCATTTCTACGTTTCGGCAACCTAGGATACACTCTGGGGCGCTGCTACATCAGAGCGAATAGTTAGGGCCCAAGAAGTCAACGCCAGAAGCATAAAATACAGTGAGAATGCAACAGTTTTTCCATGGTATAACACGAATAACTGCAACCAGTATGAAAGTGATAGTCATTTCTACGTTCCGGGCAACCTAGGCTTCACTCTAGGGCGTCGTTCCACCAGATCGAATTGTTAGGGCCTAAGACGTCAACGACAGAGGCATAAAATACAAAACAAATACAACAGTTTTTCCATCGTATAAAACGAATAATTGCAACCAGTGTGAAAGTTATGGCCATTTCTACGTTCCGGGCAACCTAGGCTTCGCTCTAGGGCGTTGCTCCACCAGATCGAATAGTTAGGGCCTTAGAAGTCAACGCCCGGAGCATAAAACACAATAAAAATACAACAGTTCTTCCACCCCATAAACTGAATAATTGCAATCAGTGTGAAGGTAATGGTCATTTCTACGTTCCGGGCAACCTAGGCTCCGCCCTAGGGCGTTGCTCTACCAGATCGAATAGTTAGGGCCTTAGAAGTCAACGCCCGAAGCATAAAATACAATATAAATACATCAGATTTTGCATCGTATATTATGAATAATTGCAAACAGTGTGAAAGTAATGGTCATTTCTACGTTCCGGGCAACCTATGCTTCGCTCTAGGGCGTTGCTCCACCAGATCGAATAGGTAGGGCCTTAGAAGTCAACGCCCGAAGCATAAAATACAATATAAATACAACAGATTTTCCATCGTATAAAGCGAATAATTGCAACCAATGTGAAAGTGATAGTCATTTCTACGTTCCGGGCAACCTAGGATTCAATCTAGGGCGTTGTTCCACGAGATCGAATAGTAAGGGCCATAGAAGTCAACGCCGGAAGCATAAAATACAATATAAATACAACAGTTTTTCCATCGTATAACAGGAAAATTGCATCCAGTGTGAAAGTTATGGTCATTTCCACTTTCCGGGCAACCTAGGCTTCACTCTAGGGCGTTGCACCACCAGATCGAATAGTTAGGTCCTTAGAAGTCAACGCACGAAGCATAATATACAATATAAATACAACAGCATTTCCATCGTATCAAATGAATAATTGCAAACAGTGTGATAGTAATGACCATTTCTACGTTCCGGGCAACATAGGCATTACTCTAGAGCGCTGCTCCACCAGATCGAATAGTTAGGGCCTAAGAAGTCAACGCCAGAAGCATAATACACAATATAAATACAACAGCTTTTCCATCGTATAAAACGAATAATGGCAACCAGTGTGAAAGTTATGGTCATTTCCACTTTCCGGGCAACCTAGGCTTCACTCTAGGGCGTTGCTCCACCAGATCGAATAGATAGGGTCTAAGAAGTTAACGCCAGAAGCATAATACACAATGTAAATACAACAGCTTTACCATCGTATAAAACGAATAATCGCAACCGGTTGAAAGTTATGGTCATTTCTACGTTTCGGGCAACCTAGGCTTCACTGTAGAGCGTTGCTCCACCAGATCGAATAGTTAGGGTCTTAGAGGTCATCGCCCGAAGCATAAAATACAATGAAAATGCAACAGTTTTTCCATCGTATAGTACGAATAATTGCATCCAGAGTGAAAGTAATGGCCATTTCTACGTTCCGGGCAACCTAGCCTTCACTCTAGGGCGTTGATCCACCAGATCTAATAGCTAGGGCCTTAGAAGTCTACGCCCGGAGCATAAAATACAATAATAATACAACTGTTTGTCCATCGCATAAAATGAATAATTGCAATCAGTGTGAAGGTAATGGTCATTTCTACGTTCCGGGCAACCTAGGCTCCGCCCTAGGGCGTCGCTCCAGCAGATCGAATAGTTAGGGCCTTAGAAGTCAACGCCCGAAGCATAAAATACAATATAGATACAACAGTTTTTCCATCGTATATCACGAATAATTGCAACCAGTGTGAAGGTAGTGGTCATTTCTACGTTCCGGGCAACCTAGGCTTCACTCTAGGGCGTTGCTCCACCAGATCGAATAGTTAGGGTCTAAGAAGTCAACGCCATAAGCATAATACACAATATAAATACAACAGCTTTTCCATCGTATAAAACGCATAATCGCAACCGGTTGAAAGTTATGGTCATTTCTACGTTCCGCGCAACCTAGGCTTCACTGTAGGGCGTTGCTCCACCAGATCGAATAGTTAGGGTCTTAGAGGTCATCGCCCGAAGCATAAAATACAATGAAAATGCAACAGTTTTTCCATCGTATAGAACGAATAATTGCAGCCGGTGTGAAAGTTATGGTCATTTCTACGTCCCAGGCAACCTAGGCTCCGCCCTAGGGCGTTGCTCCACCAGATTGAAGAGTTAGGGCCTTAGAAGTCAACGCCCGAAGCATAAAATACAATATAAATACAACAGTTTTTCCCTCGTATAAAATGAATAATTGCATCCAGTGTGAAAGTAATGGTCATTTCTACGTTCCGGGCAACCTATGCTTCGCTCTAGGGCGTTGCTCCACCAGATCGAATAGGTAGGGCCTTAGAAGTCAACGCCCGAAGCATAAAATACAATATAAATACAACAGTTTTTCCCTCGTATAAAATGAATAATAGCATCCAGTGTGAAAGTAATGGCCATTTCTAGGTTCCGGGCAACCTAGGCTTCACTCTAGGTCGTTGCTCCACCAGATCGAATAGTTAGGGCCTAAGAAGTCAACGTCAGGAGCATAATACACAATATAAATACAACAGCTTTTCCATCGTATAAAACGAATAATTGCAACCAGTGTGAAAGTTATGGTCATTTCCACTTTCCGGGCAACCTAGGCTTCACTCTAGGGCGTTGCACCACCAGATCGAATAGTTAGGGCCTTAGAAGTCAACGCACGAAGCATAATATACAATATAAATACAACAGCATTTCCATCGTATCAAATGAATAATTGCAAACAGTGTGATAGTAATGAACATTTCTACGTTCCGGGCAACATAGGCATTACTCTAGAGCGCTGCTCCACCAGATCGAATAGTTAGGGCCTAAGAAGTCAACGCCAGAAGCATAATACACAATATAAATACAACAGCTTTTCCATCGTATAAAACGAATAATTGCAACCAGTGTGAAAGTTATGGTCATTTCCACTTTCCGGGCAACCTAGGCTTCACTGTAGGGCGTCGTTCCACCAGATCGAATTGTTAGGGCCTTAGAAGTCAACGCCAGAAGCGTAAAATACAAAACAAATGCAACAGTTTTTCCATTGTCTTATACGAATAATTGCAACCGGTGTGAAGGTTATGCTTATTTCTACGTTCCGGGCAAGTTAGACTTCACTCTAGGGCGTTGTTCGACCAGATGGAATAGTTAGGGCCATAGAAGTCAACGCCCGAAGCGTAAAATACAATATAAATGCAACAGTTTTTCCATCGTACAACAGGAAAATTGCATCCAGTGTGAAAGTAATGATCATTTCTACGTTCCGGGCAACCTAAGCTTCACTCTAGGGCGTTGCTCCACCAGATCGAATAGCTAGCGACTTAGAAGTCAACGCCAGAAGCATAAAATACAATAAAAATACAACAGCTTTTCCATCGTATAACAGGAATAATTGCAAGCAGTGTGAAAGTAATGTTCATTTCTACGCTCCGGGCAACCTAGGCTTCACCCTAGGGCGTTGCTCCACCAGATCGAATAGCTAGGGACTTAGAATTCAACGACAGAAGCATAAAATACAATAAAAATACCACAGTTTTTCCATCGTATAACAGGAATAATTGCATCCAGCGTGATAGTAATGGCCATTTCTACATTCCGGGCAACCTATCCTTCACTCTAGGGCGTTGATCCACCAGATCAAATAGCTAGGGCCTTAGAAGTCAACGCCCGAAGCATAAAATACAATAAATATACAACAGTTTTTCTATCGTATAACAGGAGTAATTGCAACCAGTGTGAAAGTGATGGTCATTTTTACGTTCTGGGAGACCTAGGCTTCGCTCTAGGGCGTTGCTCCACCAGATCGAATTGTTAGGGCCTTTCAAGTCAACAGCAGAAGCGTAAAATACAAAACAAATGCAACAGTTTTTCCATCTTATAAAGCGAATAATTGCAACCGGTGTGAAATTTATGGTCATTTCTACGTTCCGGGCAACCTAGGATTCAATATAGGGCGTCGTTCCACCAGATCGAATTGTTAGGGCCTTAGAAGTCAACGCCAGAAGCGTAAAATACAAAACAAATGCAACAGTTTTTCCATCGTCTTATACGAATAATTGCAACCGGTGTGAAGGTTATGCTTATTTCTACGTTCCGGGCAACCTAGACTTCACTCTAGGGCGTTGTTCGACCAGATGGAATAGTTAGGCCCATAGAAGTCAACGCCGGAAGCATAAAATACAATATAAATACAACAGTTTTTCCATCGTATAACAGGAAAATTGCATCCAGTGTGAAAGTAATGATCATTTCTACGTTCCGGGCAACCTAAGCTTCATTCTAGGGCGTTGCTCCACCAGATCGAATAGCTAGGGCCCTAGAAGTCTACGCCCGGAGCATAAAATACAATAAAAATACAACTGTTTTTCAATCGTATAAAATGAATAATTGCAATCAGTGTGAAGGTAATGGTCATTTCTACGTTTCGGCAACCTAGGATACACTCTGGGGCGCTGCTACATCAGAGCGAATAGTTAGGGCCCAAGAAGTCAACGCCAGAAGCATAAAATACAGTGAGAATGCAACAGTTTTTCCATGGTATAACACGAATAACTGCAACCAGTATGAAACTGATAGTCATTTCTACGTTCCGGGCAACCTAGGCTTCACTCTAGGGCGCCGTTCCACCAGATCGAATAGTTAGGGCCTCAGAAGTCAACGCCCGGAGCATAAAACACAATAAAAATACAACAGTTCTTCCACCCCACAAACTGAATAATTGCAATCAGTGTGAAGGTAATGGTCATGTCTACGTTCCGGGCAACCTAGGCTCCGCCCTAGGGCGTTGCTCCACCAGATCGAATAGTTAGGGCCTTAGAAGTCAACGCCCGAAGCATAAAATACAATATAAATACATCAGATTTTGCATCGTATATTATGAATAATTGCAAACAGTGTGAAAGTAATGGTCATTTCTACGTTCCGGGCAACCTATGCTTCGCTCTAGGGCGTTGCTCCACCAGATCGAATAGGTAGGGCCTTAGAAGTCAACGCCCGAAGCATAAAATACAATATAAATACAACAGATTTTCCATCGTATAAAGCGAATAATTGCAACCAATGTGAAAGTGATAGTCATTTCTACGTTCCGGGCAACCTAGGATTCAATCTAGGGCGTTGTTCCACGAGATCGAATAGTAAGGGCCTAAGAAGTCAACGCCAGAAGCATAACATACAATATAAATACAACAATTATTCCATCGTGTAACAGGAATAATTGCATCCAGTGTGAAAGTAATGGCCATTTCTAGGTTCCGGGCAACCTAGGCTTCACTCTAGGGCGTTGCTCCACCAGATCGATTAGTTAGGTCCACAGAAGTCAACGCCCTAAGTACAAAATACAATGAAAATGCGACAGTATTTCCATGGTATAAAATGAAAAATTGCAATCAGTGTGAAGGTAATGGTCATTTCTACGTTCCGGGCAACCTAGGCTCCGCCCTAGGGCGTTGCTCCACCAGATCGAAGAGTTAGGGCCTTAGAAGTCGACGCCCGAAGCATAAAATACAATATAAATACAACAGATTTCCCATCGTCTAAAGCGAATAATTGCAACCGGTGTGAAATTTATGGTCATTTCTACGTTCCGGGCAACCTAGGCTCCGCCCTAGGGCGTTGCTCCACCAGATTGAAGAGTTAGGACCTTAGAAGTCAACGCCCGAAGCATAAAATACAATATAAATACAACAGTTTTTCCCTCGTATAAAATGAATAATTGCAAACAGTGTGGAAGTAATGGCCATTTTTACGTTCCGGGAAACCTAGGCTTCACTCTAGGGCGTTGCTCCACCAGATCGAATAGTTAGGGCCTTAGAAGTCTACGCCCGGAGCATGAAATACAATAAAAATACAACAGTTCTTCCATCGTATAAAATGAATAATTGCAATCAGTGTGAAGGTAATGGTCATTTCTACGTTCCGGGCAACCTAGGACTCAATCTAGGGCGTTGTTCCACCACATCGAATAGCTACGGCCTTAGGAGTCAACGCCAGAAGCATAAAATACAATATAAATACAACAGTTTTTCCATCGTATAAAATGAACAATTGCAAACAGTGTGGATGTAATGGCCATTTTTACGTTCCGGGCAACCTAGGCTTCACTCTGGGGCGTTGCTCCACCAGGTCGTATAGTTAGGGCCTTAGAAGTCAACGCCCGAAGCATAAAATACAATAAAGATACAACAGTTTTTCCATCGTATAACAGGAGTAATTGCAACCAGTGTGAAAGTGATGGTCATTTCTACGTTCTGGGCGACCCAGGCTTCACTCTAGGGCGTTGTTTCACCAGATCGAATTGTTAGGGCCTTAGAAGTCATCGCCCGAGGCATAAAATGCAATAAAAATGCAACAGTCTTTCCATCGTATAACACGAATAATGGCAACCAGTATGAAAGTGACGGTCATTTCTACGTTCCGGGCAATCTAGGATTCAATCTAGGGCGTTGTTCCACCAGATCGAATTGTTAGGGCCTCAGAAGTCGACGCCAGAATCATAAAATACGATATAAATACAACAGTTTTTCCATCGTATAAAACGAATAATTGAAACCGGTGTGAAAGTTATGGTTACTTCTAAGTTCCGGGCAACCTAGGCTTTACACTAGGGCGTTGCTCCACCAGATGGAATAGTTAGGGCCCTAGAAGTCAACGCCCGAAGCATAAAATACAATGAAAATGCAACAGCTGTTCCATCGTATAACAGGAATAATTGCATCCAGTGTGAAAGTAATTTCCATTTCTAGGTTCCGGGCAACCTAGGCTTCACTCTAGGGCGTTGCTCCACCAGATCGAATAGTTAGGGCCTAAGAAGTCAACGCCAGGAGCATAATACACAATATAAATACAACAGCTTTTCCATCGTATAAAACGAATAATTGCAACCAGTGTGAAAGTTATGGTCATTTCCACTTTCCGGGCAACCTAGGCTTCACTCTAGGGCGTTGCACCACCAGATCGAATAGTTAGGGCCTTAGAAGTCAACGCACGAAGCATAATATACAATATAAATACAACAGCATTTCCATCGTATCAAATGAATAATTGCAAACAGTGTGATAGTAATGACCATTTCTACGTTCCGGGCAACCTAGGCATTACTCTAGAGCGCTGCTCCACCAGATCGAATAGATAGGGCCTAAGAAGTCAACGCCAGAAGCATAATACACAATATAAATACAACAGCTTTTCCATCGTATAAAACGAATAATTGCAACCAGTGTGAAGGTAATGGTCATTTCTACGTTCCGGGCAACCTAGGCTTCACTCTAGGGCGTTGCTCCACCAGATCGAATAGTTAGGGTCTAAGAAGTCAACGCCAGAAGCATAATACACAATATAAATACAACAGCTTTACCATCGTATAAAACGAATAATCGCAACCGGTTGATAGTTATGGTCATTTCTACGTTCCGGGCAACCTAGGCTTCACTGTAGAGCGTTGCTCCACCAGATCGAATAGTTAGGGTCTTAGAGGTCATCGCCCGAAGCATAAAATACAATGAAAATGCAACAGTTTTTCCATCGTATAGAACGAATAATTGCAGCCGGTGTGAAAGTTATGGTCATTTCTACGTTCCGGGCAACCTAGGCTTCACTGTAGGGCGTCGTTCCACCAGATCGAATTGTTAGGGCCTTAGAAGTCAACGCCAGAAGCGTAAAATACAAAACAAATGCAACAGTTTTTCCATCGTCTTATGCGAATAATTGCAACCGGTGTGAAGGTTATGCTTATTTCTACGTTCCGGGCAACCTAGACTTCACTCTAGGGCGTTGTTCGACCAGATGGAATAGTTAGGGCCATAGAAGTCAACGCCGGAAGCATAAAATACAATATAAATACAACAGTTATTCCATCGTATAACAAGGAAATTGCATCCAGTGTGAAAGTAATGATCATTTCTACGTTCCGGGCAACCTAAGCTTCACTCTAGGGCGTTGCTCCACCAGATCGAATAGCTAGCGTCTTAGAAGTCAACGCCAGAAGCATAAAATACAATAAAAATACAACAGCTTTTCCATCGTATAACAGGAATAATTGCAAGCAGTGTGAAAGTAATGTTCATTTCTACGCTACGGGCAACCTAGGCTTCACCCTAGGGCGTTGCTCCACCAGATCGAATAGCTAGGGACTTAGAATTCAACGCCAGAAGCATAAAATACAATAAAAATACAACAGTTTTTCCATCATATAACAGGAACAATTGCATCCAGTGTGATAGTAATGGCCATTTCTACATTCCGGGCAACCTATCCTTCACTCTAGGGCTTTGATCCACCAGATCAAATAGCTAGGGCCTTAGAAGTCAACGACCGAAGCATAAAATACAATAAGAATGCAACAGTTTTTCCATCGTATAACACGAATAATTGCATCCAGAGTGAAAGTAATGGCCATTTCTACGTTCCGGGCAACCTAGCCTTCACTCTAGGGCGTTGATCCACCAGATCTAATAGCTAGGGCCTTAGAAGTCTACGCCCGGAGCATAAAATACAATAATAATACAACTGTTTGTCCATCGCATAAAATGAATAATTGCAATCAGTGTGAAGGTAATGGTCATTTCTACGTTCCGGGCAACCTAGGCTCCGCCCTAGGGCGTCGCTCCAGCAGATCGAATAGTTAGGGCCTTAGAAGTCAACGCCCGAAGCATAAAATGCAATGTAAATACAACAGTTTTTCCATCTTATAAAGCGAATAATTGCATCCAGTGTGATAGTAATGGCCATTTCTACATTCCGGGCAACCTATCCTTCACTCTAGGGCGTTGATCCACCAGATCAAATAGCTAGGGCCTTAGAAGTCAACGACCGAAGCATAAAATACAATAAGAATGCAACAGTTTTTCCACCGTATAACACGAATAATTGCATCCAGAGTGAAAGTAAGGGCCATTTCTACTTTCCGGGCAACCTGGGCTTCGCTCTAGGGCGTTGCTCCACCAGATCGAATAGTTAGGGGCTTAGAAGTCAATGCCCGAAGCATAAAATACAATAAATACACAACAGTTTTTCTATCGTATAACAGGAGTAATTGCAACCAGTGTGAAAGTGATGGTCATTTTTGCGTTCTGGGAGACCTAGGCTTCGCTCTAGGGCGTTGCTCCACCAGATCGAATTGTTAGGGCCTTTGAGGTCAACGCCAGAAGCGTAAAATACAAAACAAATGCAACAGTTTTTCCATCTTATAAAGCGAATAATTGCAACCGGTGTGAAATTTATGGTCATTTCCACTTTCCGGGCAACCTAGGCTTCACCCTAGGGCGTTGCTCCACCAGATCGAATAGCTAGGGACTTAGAATTCAACTCCAGAAGCATAAAATACAATGAGAATGCAACAGTTTTTCCATCGTATAACACGAATAACTGCAACCAGTGTGAAACTGATAGTCATTTCTACGTTCCGGGCAACATAGGCTTCACTCTGGGGCGTTGCTCCACCAGATCGAATAGTTAGGGCCTTAGAAGTCAACGCGCGGAGCATAAAATCAAATAAAAATACAACTGTTTTTCCATCGTATAACACGAATAACTGCAACCAGTGTGAAAGTGATAGTCATTTCTACATTCCGGGCAACCTAGGCTTCACTCTAGGGCGTCGTCCCACCAGATCGAATAGTTAGGGCCTAAGAAGTCAACGCCAGAGGCATAAAATACAAAACAAATACAACAGTTTTTCCTTCGTATAAAACGAATAATTGCAACCGGTGTGAAAGTTATGGGCATTTCTACGTTCCGGGCAACCTAGGCCTCGTCCTAGGGGTTGCTCCAGCAGATCCAATAGTTAGGGCCTTAGAAGTCAACGCCCTAAGCATAAAAGACAGTGAAAATGCGACAGTTTTTCCATCGTATATCACGAATAATTGCAACCATTGTGAAGGTAATGGTCCTTTCTACGTTCCGGGCAACCTAGGCTTCACTCTAGGGCGTTGCTCCACCAGATCGAATAGTTAGGGTCTAAGAAGTCAACGCCAGAAGCATAATACACAATATAAATACAACAGCTTTACCATCGTATAAAACGAATAATCGCAACCGGTTGAAAGTTATGGTCATTTCTACGTTCCGGGCAACCTAGGCTTCACTGTAGAGCGTTGCTCCACCAGATCGAATAGTTAGGGTCTTAGAGGTCATCGCCCGAAGCATAAAATACAATGAAAATGCAACAGTTTTTCCATCGTATAGAACGAATAATTGCAGCCGGTGTGAAAGTAATGGTCATTTCTACGTTCCGGGCAACCTAGGCTTCACTCTAGGGCGTTGCTCCACCAGATCGAATAGCTAGCGTCTTAGAAGTCAACGCCAGAAGCATAAAATACAATAAAAATACAACAGCTTTTCCATCGTATAACAGGAATAATTGCAAGCAGTGTGAAAGTAATGTTCATTTCTACGCTACGGGCAACCTAGGCTTCACCCTAGGGCGTTGCTCCACCAGATCGAATAGCTAGGAACTTAGAATTCAACGCCAGAAGCATAAAATACAATAAAAATACAACAGTTTTTCCATCGTATAACAGGAATAATTGCATCCAGTGTGATAGTAATGGCCATTTCTACATTCCGGGCAACCTATCCTTCACTCTAGGGCTTTGATCCACCAGATCAAATAGCTAGGGCCTTAGAAGTCAACGACCGAAGCATAAAATACAATAAGAATGCAACAGTTTTTCCATCGTATAACACGAATAATTGCATCCAGAGTGAAAGTAATGGCCATTTCCACGTTCCGGGCAACCTAGCCTTCACTCTAGGGCGTTGATCCACCAGATCGAATAGCTAGCGACTTAGAAGTCAACGCCAGAAGCATAAAATACAATAAAAATACAACAGCTTTTCCATCGTATAACAGGAATAATTGCAAGCAGTGTGAAAGTAATGTTCATTTCTACGCTCGGGGTAACCTAGGCTTCACCCTAGGGCGTTGCTCCACCAGATCGAATAGCTAGGGACTTAGAATTCAACGCCAGAAGCATAAAATACAATAAAAATACAACAGTTTTTCCATCGTATAACAGGAATAATTGCATCCAGCGTGATAGTAATGGCCATTTCTACATTCCGGGCAACCTATCCTTCACTCTAGGGCGTTGATCCACCAGATCAAATAGCTAGGGCCTTAGAAGTCAACGACCGAAGCATAAAATACAATAAGAATGCAACAGTTTTTCCATCGTATAACACGAATAATTGCATCCGGAGTGAAAGTAAGGGCCATTTCTACGTTCCGGGCAACCTGGGCTTCGCTCTAGGGCGTTGCTCCACCAGATCGAATAGTTAGGGGCTTAGAAGTCAACGCCCGAAGCATAAAATACAATAAATATACAACAGTTTTTCTATCGTATAACAGGAGTAATTGCAACCAGTGTGAAAGTGATGGTCATTTTTACGTTCTGGGAGACCTAGGCTTCGCTCTTGGGCGTTGCTCCACCAGATCGAATTGTTAGGGCCTTTGAAGTCAACGCCAGAAGCGTAAAATACAAAACAAATGCAACAGTTTTTCCATCTTATAAAGCGAGTAATTGCAACCGGTGTGAAATTTATGGTCATTTCTACCTTCCGGGCAACCTAGGATTCAATATAGGGCGTCGTTCCGCCACATCGAATAGCTACGGCCTTAGAAGTCAAGGCCAGAAGCATAAAATACAATATAAATACAACAGTTTTTCCATCGTATAAAATGAATAATTGCAAACAGTGTGGAAGTAATGGCCATTTTGACGTTCCGGGCAACATAGGCTTCACTCTGGGGCGTTGCTCCACCAGATCGAATAGTTAGGGCCTTAGAAGTCAACGCGCGGAGCATAAAATAAAATAAAAATACAACTGTTTTTCCATCGTATAACACGAATAACTGCAACCAGTGTGAAAGTGATAGTCATTTCTACATTCCGGGCAACCTAGGCTTCACTCTAGGGCGTCGTCCCACCAGATCGAATAGTTAGGGCCTAAGAAGTCAACGCCAGAGGCATAAAATACAAAACAAATACAACAGTTTTTCCTTCGTATAAAACGAATAATTGCAACCGGTGTGAAAGTTATGGGCATTTCTACGTTCCGGGCAACCTAGGCCTCGTCCTAGGGGTTGCTCCAGCAGATCCAATAGTTAGGGCCTTAGAAGTCAACGCCCTAAGCATAAAATACAATAAAAATACAACAGCTTTTCCATCGTATAACAGGAATAATTGCAAGCAGTGTGAAAGTAATGTTCATTTCTACGCTCCGGGCAACCTAGGCTTCACTCTAGGGCGTTGCTCCACCAGATCGAATAGTTAGGGTCTAAGAAGTCAACGCCAGAAGCATAATACACAAAATAAATACAACCGCTTTCCCATCGTATCAAACGAATAATCGCAACCGGTTGAAAGTTATGGTTATTTCTACGTTCCGGGCAACCTAGACTTCACTGTAGGGCGTTGCTCCACCAGATCGAATAGTTAGGGTCTTAGAGGTCATCGCCCGAAGCATAAAATACAATGAAAATGCAACAGTTTTTCCATCGTATAGAACGAATAATTGCAGCCGGTGTGAAAGTTATGGTCATTTCTACGTTCCGGGCAACCTAGGCTTCACTGTTGGGCGTCGTTCCACCAGATCGAATTGTTAGGGCCTTAGAAGTCAACGCCAGCAGCGTAAAATACAAAACAAATGCAACAGTTTTTCCATCGTCTTATACGAATAATTGCAACCGGTGTGAAGGTTATGCTTATTTCTACATTCCGGGCAACCTAGACTTCACTCTAGGGCGTTGTTCGACCAGATGCAATAGTTAGGGCCATAGAAGTCAACGCCCGAAGCATAAAATACAATATAAATACAACAGTTTTTCCATCGTATCAAATGAATAATTGCAAACAGTGTGAAAGTAATGACCATTTCTACGTTCCGGTTAACCTAGGCATCACTCTAGAGCGCTGCTCCACCACATCGAATAGTTAGGGCCTAAGAAGTCAACGCCAGAAGCATAATACACAATACAAAACACAACAGCTTTTCCATCGTATAAAACGAATAATCGCAACCGGTTGAAAGTTATGGTCATTTCTACGTTCCGTGCAACCTAGGCTTCACTGTAGGGCGTTGCTCCTCCAGATCGAATAGTTAGGGTCTTAGAGGTCATCGCCCGAAGCATAAAATACAATGAAAATGCAACAGATTTTCCATCGTATAAAACGAATAATTGCAGCCGGTGAGAAAGTTATTGTCATTTCTACGTTCCGGGCAACCTAGGCTTCACACTAGGGCGTCGTTCCACCAGATCGAATTGTTAGGGCCTTAGAAGTCAACGCCAGAAGCGTAAAATACAAAACATATGCAACAGTTTTTCCATCGCCTTATACGAATAATTGCAACCGGTGTGAAGGTTATGCTTATTTCTACGTTCCGGGCAACCTAGACTTCACTCTGGGGCGCTGCTACACCAGATCGAATAGTTAGGTCCCAAGAAGTCAACGCCAGAAGCACAAAATACAATGAGAATGCAACAGTTTTTCCATCGTATAACACGAATAACTGCAACCAGTGTGAAACTGATAGTCATTTCTACGTTCCGGGCAACATAGGCTTCACTCTGGGGCGTTGCTCCACCAGATCGAATAGTTAGGGCCTTAGAAGTCAACGCGCGGAGCATAAAATAAAATAAAAATACAACTGTTTTTCCATCGTATAACACGAATAACTGCAACCAGTGTGAAAGTGATAGTCATTTCTACATTCCGGGCAACCTAGGCTTCACTCTAGGGCGTCGTCCCACCAGATCGAATTGTTAGGGCCTAAGAAGTCAACGCCAGAGGCATAAAATACAAAACAAATACAACAGTTTTTCCTTCGTATAAAACGAATAATTGCAACCGGTGTGAAAGTTATGGGCAATTCTACGTTCCGGGCAACCTAGGCCTCGCCCTAGGGGTTGCTCCAGCAGATCCAATAGTTAGGGCCTTAGAAGTCAACGCCCTAAGCATAAAAGACAGTGAAAATGCGACAGTTTTTCCATCGTATATCACGAATAATTGCAACCATTGTGAACGTAATGGTCATTTCTACGTTCCGGGCAACCTAGGCTTCACTCTAGGGCGTTGCTCCACCAGATCGAATAGTTAGGGTCTTAGAGGTCATCGCCCGAAGCATAAAATACAATGAAAATGCAACAGTTTTTCCATCGTATAGAACGAATAATTGCAGCCGGTGTGAAAGTAATGGTCATTTCTACGTTCCGGGCAACCTAGGCTTCACTGTAGGGCGTCGTTCCACCAGATCGAATTGTTAGGGCCTTAGAAGTCAACGCCAGAAGCGTAAAATACAAAACAAATGCAACAGTTTTTCCATCGTCTTATACGAATAATTGCAACCGGTGTGAAGGTTATGCTTATTTTTACGTTCCGGGCAACCTAGACTTCACTCTAGGGCGTTGTGCGACCAGATGGAATAGTTAGGGCCATAGAAGTCAACGCCGGAAGCATAAAATACAATATAAATACAACAGTTATTCCATCGTATAACAAGAAAATTGCATCCAGTGTGAAAGTAATGATCATTTCTACGTTCCGGGCAACCTAAGCTTCACTCTAGGGCGTTGCTCCACCAGATCGAATAGCTAGCGTCTTAGAAGTCAACGCCAGAAGCATAAAATACAATAAAAATACAACAGCTTTTCCATCGTATAACAGGAATAATTGCAAGCAGTGTGAAAGTAATGTTCATTTCTACGCTACGGGCAACCTAGGCTTCACCCTAGGGCGTTGCTCCACCAGATCGAATAGCTAGGGACTTAGAATTCAACGCCAGAAGCATAAAATACAATAAAAATACAACAGTTTTTCCATCGTATAACAGGAATAATTGCATCCAGTGTGATAGTAATGGCCATTTCTACATTCCGGGCAACATATCCTTCACTCTAGGGCTTTGATCCACCAGATCAAATAGCTAGGGCCTTAGAAGTCAACGACCGAAGCATAAAATACAATAAGAATGCAACAGTTTTTCCATCGTATAACACGAATAATTGCATCCAGAGTGAAAGTAATGGCCATTTCCACGTTCCGGGCAACCTAGCCTTCACTCTAGGGCGTTGATCCACCAGATCTAATAGCTAGGGCCTTGGAAGTCTTCACCCGGAGCATAAAATACAATAAAAATGCAACAGTTTTTCCATCGTATAGAACGAATAATTGCAGCCGGTGTGAAAGTTATGGTCATTTCTACGTTCCGGGCAACCTAGGCTTCACTGTAGGGCGTCGTTCCACCAGATCGAATTGTTAGGGCCTTAGAAGTCAACGCCAGAAGCGTAAAATACAAAACAAATGCAACAGTTTTTCCTTCGTCTTATACGAATAATTGCAACCGGTGTGAAGGTTATGCTTATTTCTACGTTCCGGGCAACCTAGACTTCACTCTAGGGCGTTGTTCGACCAGATGGAATAGTTAGGGCCATAGAAGTCAACGCCCGAAGCATAAAATACAATATAAGTACAACAGTTTTTCCATCGTATCAAATGAATAATTGCAAACAGTGTGAAAGTAATGACCATTTCTACGTTCCGGTTAACCTAGGCATCACTCTAGAGCGCTGCTCCACCAGATCGAATAGTTAGGGCCTAAGAAGTCAACGCCAGAAGCATAATACACAATATAAATACAACAGCTTTTCCATCGTATAAAACGAATAATCGCAACCGGTTGAAAGTTATGGTCATTTCTACGTTCCGTGCAACCTAGGCTTCACTGTAGGTCGTTGCTCCTCCAGATCGAATAGTTAGGGTCTTAGAGGTCATCGCCCGAAGCATAAAATACAATGAAAATGCAACAGTTTTTCCATCGTATAGAACGAATAATTGCAGCCGGTGAGAAAGTTATTATCATTTCTACGTTCCGGGCAACCTAGGCTTCACACTAGGGCGTCGTTCCACCAGATCGAATTGTTAGGGCCTTAGAAGTCAACGCCAGAAGCGTAAAATACAAAACAAATGCAACAGCTTTTCCATCGTCTTATACGAATAATTGCAACCGGTGTGAAGGTTATGCTTATTTCTACATTCCGGGCAACCTAGACTTCACTCTAGGGCGTTGTTCAACCAGATGGAATAGTTAGGGCCATAGAAGTCAACGCCGGAAGCATAAAATACAATATAAATACAACAGTTTTTCCATCGTATAACAGGAAAATTGCATCCAGTGTGAAAGTAATGATCATTTCTACGTTCCGGGCAACCTAAGCTTCCTTCTAGGGCCTTGCTCCACCAGATCGAATAGCTAGCGACTTAGAAGTCAACGCCAGAAGCATAGAATACAATAAAAATACAACAGCTTTTCCATCGTATAACAGGAATAATTGCAAGCAGTGTGAAAGTAATGTTCATTTCTACGCTCCGGGCAACCTAGGCTTCACCCTAGGTCGTTGCTCCACCAGATCGTATAGCTAGGGACTTAGAATTCAACGCCAGAAGCATAAAATACAATAAAAATACAACAGTTTTTCCATCGTATAACAGGAATAATTGCATCCAGTATGATAGTAATGGCCATTTCTACATTCCGGGCATCCTATCCTTCACTCTAGGGCGTTGATCCACCAGATCAAATAGCTAGGGCCTTAGAAGTCAACGACCGAAGCATAAAATACAATAAGAATGCAACAGTTTTTCCATCGTATAACACGAATAATTGCATCCAGAGTGAAAGTAATGGCCATTTCTACGTTCCGGGCAACCTAGCCTTCACTCTAGGGCGTTGATCCACCAGATCTAATAGCTAGGGCCTTGGAAGTCTACGCCCGGAGCATAAAATACAATAAAAATGCAACAGTTTTTCCATCGTATAGAACGAATAATTGCAGCCGGTGTGAAAGCTATGGTCATTTCTACGTTCCGGGCAACCTAGGCTTCACTGTAGGGCGTCGTTCCACCAGATCGAATTGTTAGGACCTTAGAAGTCAACGCCAGAAGCGTAAAATACAAAACAAATACAACAGTTTTTCCTTCGTCTTATACGAGTAATTGCAACCGGTGTGAAGGTTATGCTTATTTCTACGTTCCGGGCAACCTAGACTTCACTCTAGGGCGTCGTTCGACCAGGTGGAATAGTTAGGGCCATAGAAGTCAACGCCCGAAGCATAAAATACAATATAAATACAACAGTTTTTCCATCGTATCAAATGAATAATTGCAAACAGTGTGAAAGTAATGACCATTTCTACGTTCCGGTCAACCTAGGCATCACTCTAGAGCGCTGCTCCACCAGATCGAATAGTTAGGGCCTAAGAAGTCAACGCCAGAAGCATAATACACAATATAAATACAACAGCTTTTCCATCGTATAAAACGAATAATCGCAACCGGTTGAAAGTTATGGTCATTTCTACGTTCCGTGCAACCTAGGCTTCACTGTAGGGCGTTGCTCCTCCAGATCGAATAGTTAGGGTCTTAGAGGTCATCGCCCGAAGCATAAAATACAATGAAAATGCAACAGATTTTCCATCGTATAAAACGAATAATTGCAGCCGGTGAGAAAGTGATTGTCATTTCTACGTTCCGGGCAACCTAGGCTTCACACTAGGGCGTCGTTCCACCAGATCGAATTGTTAGGGCCTTAGAAGTCAACGCCAGAAGCGTAAAATACAAAACATATGCAACAGTTTTTCCATCGTCTTATACGAATAATTGCAACCGGTGTGAAGGTTATGCTTATTTCTACGTTCCGGGCAACCTAGACTTCACTCTGGGGCGCTGCTACACCAGATCGAATAGTTAGGTCCCAAGAAGTCAACGCCCGAAGCTTAAAATACAATGAGAATGCAACAGTTTTTCCATCGTATGACACGAATAACTGCAACCAATGTGAAACTGATAGTCATTTCTACGTTCCGGGCAACATAGGCTTCACTCTGGGGCGTTGCTGCACCAGATCGAATAGTTAGGGCCTTAGAAGTCAACGCTAGAAGCGTAAAATACAAAACAAATGCAACAGTTTTTCCATCTTATAAAGCGAATAATTGCAACCGGTGTGAAATTTATGGTCATTTCTACGTTCCGGGCAACCTAGGATTCAATATAGGGCGTCGTTCCGCCACATCGAATAGCTACGGCCTTAGAAGTCAACGCCAGAAGCATAAAATACAATATAAATACAACAGTTTTTCCATCGTATAAAATGAATAATTGCAAACAGTGTGGAAGTAATGGCCATTTTGACGTTCCGGGCAACATAGGCTTCACTCTGGGGCGTTGCTCCACCAGATCGAATAGTTAGGGCCTTAGAAGTCAACGCGCGGAGCATAAAATAAAATAAAAATACAACTGTTTTTCCATCGTATAAAACGAATAATCGCAACCGGTTGAAAGTTATGGTTATTTCTACGTTCCGGGCAACCTAGACTTCACTGTAGGGCGTTGCTCCACCAGATCGAATAGTTAGGGTCTTAGAGGTCATCGCCCGAAGCATAAAATACGATGAAAATGCAACAGTTTTTCCATCGTATAGAACGAATAATTGCAGCCGGTGTGAAAGTTATGGTCATTTCTACGTTCCGGGCAACCTAGGCTTCACGGCTGGGCGTCGTTCCACCAGATCGAATTGTTAGGGCCTTAGAAGTCAACGCCAGAAGCGTAAAATACAAAACAAATGCAACAGCTTTTCCATCGTCTTATACGAATAATTGCAACTGGTGTGAAGGTTATGCTTATTTCTACATTCCGGGCAACCTAGACTTCACTCTAGGGCGTTGTTCAACCAGATGGAATAGTTAGGGCCATAGAAATCAACGCCGGAAGCATAAAATACAATATAAATACAACAGTTTTTCCATCGTATAACAGGAAAATTGCATCCAGTGTGAAAGTAATGATCATTTCTACGTTCCGGGCAACCTAAGCTTCCTTCTAGGGCCTTGCTCCACCAGATCGAATAGCTAGCGACTTAGAAGTCAACGCCAGAAGCATAGAATACAATCAAAATACAACAGCTTTTCCATCGTATAACAGGAATAATTGCAAGCAGTGTGAAAGTAATGTTCATTTCTACGCTCCGGGCAACCTAGGCTTCACCCTAGGGCGTTGCTCCACCAGATCGTATAGCTAGGGACTTAGAATTCAACGCCAGAAGCATAAAATACAATAAAAATACAACAGTTTTTCCATCGTATAACAGGAATAATTGCATCCAGTATGATAGTAATGGCCATTTCTACATTCCGGGCATCCTATCCTTCACTCTAGGGCGTTGATCCACCAGATCAAATAGCTAGGGCCTTAGAAGTCAACGACCGAAGCATAAAATACAATAAGAATGCAACAGTTTTTCCATCGTATAACACGAATAATTGCATCCAGAGTGAAAGTAATGGCCATTTCTACGTTCCGGGCAACCTAGCCTTCACTCTAGGGCGTTGATCCACCAGATCTAATAGCTAGGGCCTTGGAAGTCTACGCCCGGAGCATAAAATACAATAAAAATGCAACAGTTTTTCCATCGTATAGAACGAATAATTGCAGCCGGTGTGAAAGCTATGGTCATTTCTACGTTCCGGGCAACCTAGGCTTCACTGTAGGGCGTCGTTCCACCAGATCGAATTGTTAGGGCCTTAGAAGTCAACGCCAGAAGCGTAAAATACAAAACAAATGCAACAGTTTTTCCTTCGTCTTATACGAGTAATTGCAACCGGTGTGAAGGTTATGCTTATTTCTACGTTCCGGGCAACCTAGACTTCACTCTAGGGCGTCGTTCGACCAGGTGGAATAGTTAGGGCCATAGAAGTCAACGCCCGAAGCATAAAATACAATATAAATACAACAGTTTTTCCATCGTATCAAATGAATAATTGCAAACAGTGTGAAAGTAATGACCATTTCTACGTTCCGGTCAACCTAGGCATCACTCTAGAGCGCTGCTCCACCAGATCGAATAGTTAGGGCCTAAGAAGTCAACGCCAGAAGCATAATACACAATATAAATACAACAGCTTTTCCATCGTATAAAACGAATAATCGCAACCGGTTGAAAGTTATGGTCATTTCTACGTTCCGTGCAACCTAGGCTTCACTGTAGGGCGTTGCTCCTCCAGATCGAATAGTTAGGGTCTTAGAGGTCATCGCCCGAAGCATAAAATACAATGAAAATGCAACAGATTTTCCATCGTATAAAACGAATAATTGCAGCCGGTGAGAAAGTGATTGTCATTTCTACGTTCCGGGCAACCTAGGCTTCACACTAGGGCGTCGTTCCACCAGATCGAATTGTTAGGGCCTTAGAAGTAAACGCCAGAAGCGTAAAATACAAAACATATGCAACAGTTTTTCCATCGTCTTATACGAATAATGGCAACCGGTGTGAAGGTTATGCTTATTTCTACGTTCCGGGCAACCTAGACTTCACTCTGTGGCGCTGCTACACCAGATCGAATAGTTAGGTCCCAAGAAGTCAACGCCAGAAGCTTAAAATACAATGAGAATGCAACAGTTTTTCCATCGTATGACACGAATAACTGCAACCAGTGTGAAACTGATAGTCATTTCTACGTTCCGGGCAACATAGGCTTCACTCTGGGGCGTTGCTGCACCAGATCGAATAGCTAGCGACTTAGAAGTCAACGCCAGAAGCATAAAATACAATAAAAATACAACAGCTTTTCCATCGTATAACAGGAATAATTGCAAGCAGTGTGAAACTAATGTTCATTTCTACGCTCGGGGTAACCTAGGCTTCACCCTAGGGCGTTGCTCCACCAGATCGAATAGTTAGGGACTTAGAATTCAACGCCAGAAGAATAAAATACAACATAAATATAACAGTTTTTCCATCGTATAAAATGTATAATTGCAAGCAGTGTGAAGGTAATGGTCATTTCTACGTTACGGGCAACCTAGGCTTTACACTAGAGAATTGCTCCACCAGATAGAATAGCTGGGGACTTAGAATTCAACGCCATAAGCATAAAATACAAAATAAATACAACAGCTTTTCCATCGTATATAATGTATATTTGCAAACAGTCTGAAAGTAAAGGTCATTTCTACGTTCCGGGCAACCTAGGCTTAACTGTAGGGCGTTGCTCCACCAGATCGAATAGTTAGGGACTTTGAATACAACGCCAGAAGCATAAAATACAATAAAAATGCAACAGTTTTTCCATTGTATAACAGGAGTAACTGCAACCAGTGTGAAAGTACTGGTCATTTTTACGTTCCGGGTGGCCTAGGCTTCACTCTTGGGCGTTGCTCCATCACATCGAATAGTTACGGCCTTAGAAGTCAACTCCAGAAGCATAAAATACAATATAAATACAACAGCATTTCCATCGTATAAAATGATTGATTGCAAACAGTGTGAAAGTTATGGTCATTTCTACTTTCCGGGCATCCTAGGCTTAACTCTAGGGCATGTTCCACCAGATTGAGTAGTTAGGGACTTTGAATTCAACGCCAGAAGCATAAAATACAATAAAAATGCAACAGCTTTTCAATCGAATAAAAGGAATAACTGCAACCAGTGTGAAAGTACTGGTCATTTCTACGTTCTGGCAAACCTAGGCTTAGCCGTAGGGCGTTGCTCCACCAGGTCGCATAGTTAGCGACATAGAATTTAACGCCAGAATCATAAAATACAATAAAGATGCAACAGTTATTCCATCGTATAACAGGAATAATTGCAACCAGTGTGAAGGTAATGGTCTTTTCTATGTTCCGGGCAGCCTAGGCTTCACTCTAGGGCGTCCCTCCACCAGATCGGATAGTTAGGGCCTAAGAAGTCAACGCCAGAAGCATAAAATACAATATTAATACAACAGCTTTTCCATCGTATATAATGTATATTTGCAAACAGTGTGAAAGTAAAGGTCATTTCTACGTTCCGGGCAACCTAGGCTTCATTCTAGGGCGATGTTCAACCAGATCGAACAGTTACGGCCGAAGATGTCAACGCCAGAAGCATAAAATACAATATAGATACATCAGTTTTTCCATCGTACAAAACGAATAATAGCAACCAGTGTGAAAGTTATGGTCATTTATACGTTCCGAGCAACCTAGGTTTCGCTCCATGGCGTTGCTCCACCACATCGAATAGTTAGGGCCTTAGAAGTCAATGCCAGAAGCATAAAATACAATATAAATACAACAGTTTTTTCATCGTATGACAGGAATAATTGCAACAAGCCTGAAGGTAATGGTCATTTCTACGTTTCGGGTAACCTAGGCTTCACGCTAGGGCGTTGCTCCACCAGATCGAGTAGCTAGGGACTTAGAATTCAACGCCAGAAGAATAAAATACAATAAAAATGCAACAGCATTTCCATCGTATAAAATGATTGATTGCAAACAGTGTGAAAGTTATGGTCATTTCTACTTTCCGGGCAACATAGGCTTAACTCTAGGGCATGTTCCACCAGATTGAGTAGTTAGGGACTTTGAATTCAACGCCAGAAGCATAAAATACGATAAAAATGCAACAGCTTTTCAATCGTATAACAGGAATAACTGCAACCAGTGTGAAAGTACTGGTCATTTCTACGTTCCGGGTAACCTTGGCTTCACTCTAGGGCGTTGCTCCACCAGATCGAACAGCTAGGGAGTTAGAATTCAACGCCAGAAGAATAAAATACAACCTAAGTACAACAGTTTTTCCATTGTATAAAACGAATAATTGAAACCAGTGTGAAAGTTATGATCTTTTCTACGTTCCGCGCAACCTGGGCTTCACCCCAGGGCGTTGCTCCACCAGATCCAACAGTTAGGACCTAAGAAGTCGGCGCCAGAAGCATAAAATGCAAAATAGATACAACAGTTTTTTCATCGTATATAATGTATATTTGCAATCAGTGTGAAAGTAAAGGCCATTTCTACGCTCTGGGCAACCTAGGCTTAACTGTAGGGCGTTGCTCCACCAGATCGCATTGTTAGGGACATAGAATTTAACGCCAGAATCATAAAATACAATAAAGATGCAACAGTTTTTCCATCGTGTAACAGGAATAATTGCAACCAGTGTGAAAGTACTGGTCACTTCTACGTTCCGGGCAACCTAGGCTTAACTGTAGGGCGCTGCTCCACCAGATCGAATAGTTAGGGCCTTAGAAGTCAATGCCCGAAGCATAAAATACAAAATAAATAGAACAGTTTTTCCATTGTATAGAACGAATAATTACAACCAGTGAAAAGTTGTGGTCATTTCTACGTTCCGGGCATCCTAGGTTTCACTCTAGGGCGTTGCTCCATCACATCGAATAGTTAGGGCCTTAGAAGTCAAGGCCAGAAGCCTAAAATACAACCCAAGTACAACAGCTTTACCATCGTATAAAATGAATAAACGCAAACAGTGTGAAGGTAATGGTCACTTCCACGTTCCGTACAACCTATGCTTCACTCTAGGGCGTTGCTCCACCAGATCGTATAGTTAGGACCTAAGAAGTCAACGCCAGAAGCATAAAATACAATATAAGTACAACAGTTTTTCCCTTGTATAACAGGAATAATTGCAACCAGTGTGAAAGCTATGGTCATTTCTACGTTCCGGGCAAGCTAGGCTTCACCATTGGGCGTTGCTCCACCAGATCGAATAGCTAGGGACTTAGAATTCATCGCCAGATGGATAAAATGCAACATAAGTATAACAGTTCTTCCATCGTATAAAATGTATAATTGCAAGCAGTGTGAAGGTAATGGTCATTTCTACGTTCCGGGCAACCTAGGCTTCACTCTAGAGCATTGCGCCACCAGATCGAATCGTTAGGGTCTTAGAAGTCAACGGCAGAAGCATAAAATACGATATATGTACAACAGTTTTTCCATCGTATAGAATAAATAATTGCAACCAGTGCGCAAGTAATGGTCATTTCTACGTTCCGAGCATCCTAGGCTCCACTCTAGGACGTTGCTCCACCACATCGAATAGTTAGGGCCTTAGAAGTTAACGCCCGAAGCATGAAATACAAAATAAATAGAACAGTTTTTCCATTGCATAGAACGAATAATTGCAACCAGTGTAAAAGTTATGGCAATTTCTACGTTCCGGGCAACCTTGGCTTAACTCCAGGGCGTTGCTCCACCAGATCGAATAGTTAGGGACTTTGAATACAACGCCAGAAGCATAAAATACAATAAAAATGCAACAGCTTTTCCATCGTATTAAATGAATAATCGCAAACAGTTTGAAGGTAATGGTCACTTCCACGTTCCGGGCAGCATAGGCTTAACTGTAGGGCGTTGCTCCACCAGATCGCATAGTTAGGGACTTCGAATTCAACGCAAAAAACATAATATACAATAAAAATGCAAAATTTTTTCCGTCGAATAACAGGAATAACTGCAACCAGTGTGAAAGTACTGGTCATTTCTACGTTCCGGTCCACCTAGGCTTCACTCTTGGGCGTTGCTCCATCACATCGAATAGTTACGGCCTTAGAAGTTAACTCCAGAAGCATAAAATACAATATAAATACAACAGCATTTCCATCGTATAAAATGATTGATTGCAAACAGTGTGAAAGTTATGGTCATTTCTACTTTCCGGGCATCCTAGGCTTAACTCTAGGGCATGTTCCACCAGATTGAGTAGTTAGGGACTTTGAATTCAACGCCAGAAGCATAAAATACAATAAAAATGCAACAGCCTTTCAATCGTATAACAGGAATAACTGCAACGAGTGAGAAAGTACTGGTCATTTCTACGTTCCGGGTAACCTTGGCTTCACTCTAGGGCGTTGCTCCACCAGATCGAACAGCTAGGGAGTTAGAATTCAACGCCAGAAGAATAAAATACAACCTAAGTACAACAGTTTTTCCATTGTATAAAACGAATAATTGAAACCAGTGTGAAAGTTATGATCTTTTCTACGTTCCGCGCAACCTCGGCTTCACCCCAGGGCGTTGCTCCACCAGATCCAACAGTTAGGACCTAAGAAGTCGGCGCCAGAAGCATAAAATGCAAAATAGATACAACAGTTTTTTCATCGTATATAATGTATATTTGCAATCAGTGTGAAAGTAAAGGCCATTTCTACGCTCTGGGCAACCTAGGCTTAACTGTAGGGCGTTGCTCCACCAGATCGCATAGTTAGGGACATAGAATTTAACGCCAGAATCATAAAATACAATAAAGATGCAACAGTTTTTCCATCGTGTAACAGGAATAATTGCAACCAGTGTGAAGGTAATGGTCTTTTCTATTTTCCGGGCAACCTAGGCTTCACTCTAGGGCGTCCTTCCACCAGATCTGATAGCTAGGGCCTACGAAGTCTACGCCAGAAGCATAAAATACAATATAAATACAACAGCTTTACCATCGTATTTAATGTATATTTGCAAACAGTATGAAAGTAAAGGTCACTTCTACGTTCCGGGCAACCTAGGCTTAACTGTAGGGCGCTGCTCCACCAGATCGAATAGTTAGGGCCTTAGAAGTCAACGCCCGTAGCATGAAATACAAGTTAAATACAACAGTTTTTCCATCGTATCAAATGAATATCCGCAAACAGTGTGAAGGTAATGGTCATTTCTACGTTCCGGGCAGCCTAGGCTACACTCTAGGGCGTTGCTCCACCAGACCGAATAGTCAGGGACTTACGAGTCAATGCCCGAAGCATAAAATACAAAATAAATAGAACAGTTTTTCCATTGTATAGAACGAATAATTACAACCAGTGAAAAGTTGTGGTCAGTTCTACGTTCCGGGCAACCTTGGCTTAACTCCAGGGCGTTGCTCCACCAGATCGAATTGTTAGGGACTTTGAATACAACGCCAGAAGCATAAAATACAATAAAAATGCAACAGTTTTTCCATTGTATAACAGGAATAACTGCAACCAGTGTGAAAGTACTGGTCATTTCTACGGTCCGGGTAGCCTAGGCTTCACTCTAGGGTGTTGCTCCACCAGATCGAAAAGTTAGGGCCTAAGAAGTCAACGCCAGAAGCATAAAATACAATATAAATACAACAGTGTTTCCCTTGTATAACAGGAATAATTGCAACCAGTGTGAAATCTATGGTCATTTCTACGTTCCGGGCATCCTAGGTTTCACTCTTGGGCGTTGCTCCATCACATCGAATAGTTAGGGCCTTAGAAGTCAAGGCCAGAAGCCCAAAATACAACCCAAGTACAACAGCTTTACCATCGTATAAAATGAATAAACGCAAACAGTGTGAAGGTAATGGTCACTTCCACGTTCCGTACAACCTATGCTTCACTCTAGGGCGTTGCTCCACCAGATCGTATAGTTAGGACCTAAGAAGTCAACGCCAGAAGCATAAAATACAATATAAGTACAACAGTTTTTCCCTTGTATAACAGGAATAATTGCAACCAGTGTGAAAGCTATGGTCATTTCTACGTTCCGGGCAAGCTAGGCTTCACCATTGGGCGTTGCTCCACCAGATCGAATAGCTAGGGACTTAGAATTCATCGCCAGATGGATAAAATACAACATAAGTATAACAGTTCTTCCATCGTATAAAATGTATAATTGCAAGCAGTGTGAAGGTAATGGTCATTTCTACGTTCCGGGCAACCAAGGCTTCACTCTAGAGCATTGCGCCACCAGATCGAATAGTTAGGGCCTTAGAAGTCAAGGCCAGAAGCATAAAATACGACATATGTACAACAGTTTTTCCATC
Organism: Calliopsis andreniformis; assembly: GCF_051401765.1. Lineage (NCBI taxonomy): Eukaryota > Metazoa > Arthropoda > Insecta > Hymenoptera > Andrenidae > Calliopsis > Calliopsis andreniformis. The sequence continues at coordinate 12,214,310 of NW_027480422.1, read as the reverse complement.
GTATAGAATAAATAATTGCAACCAGTGCGCAAGTAATGGTCATTTCTACGTTCCGAGCATCCTAGGCTCCACTCTAGGGCGTTGCTCCACCACATCGAATAGTTAGGGCCTTAGAAGTCAACGCCAGAAGCATAAAGTACGATATATGTACAACAGTTTTTCCATAGTATAGAATAAATAATTGCAACCAGTGCGCAAGTAATTCAACGCCAGAGGAACTACGTTCCGAGCAACCTAGCTTTCGCTCTATGGCGTTGCTCCACCACATCGAATAGTTAGGGCCCTAGAAGTCAATGCCAGAAGCATAAAATACAATATAAATACAACAGTTTTTCCATCGTATAAAACGAATAATTGCAACCAGTATGAAAGCTATGGTCATTTCTACGTTCCGGGCAACAAAGGCTTCACTCTAGGGCGTTGCTCAACCATATCGAATATTTACGGCCCTAGAAGATAACGCCATAACTATAACATACAATATAAATACAACAGTCTTTCCATCGTATAAAACGGATAATTGCTACGAGTCTGATAGTTATGGTCATTTCTACGTTCCGGGCAAGCTAGGCTTCACCATTGCGCGTTGCTCCACCAGATCGAATAGTTAGGGATTAAGAAGTCAACGCCAGTAGCATAAAATACGATATATGTACAACAGTTTTTCCATCGTATAGAATGAATAATTGCAACCAGTGTGAAAGTAATGGTCATTTCTACGTTCCGAGCAACCTATGTTTCGCTCTATGGCGTTGCTCCACCACATCGAATAGTTAGGGCCTTAGAAGTCAATGCCAGAAGCATAAAATACAATATAAATACAACAGTTTTTTCATCGTATAACAGGAATAATTGCAACAAGCCTGAAGGTAATGGTCATTTCTACGTTTCGGGTAACCTAGGCTTCACTCTACGGCGTTGCTCCACCAGATCGAATAGCTAGGGACTTAGAATTCAGCGCCAGAAGAATAAAGTACAACATAAGTATAACAGTTCTTCCATCGTATAAAATGTATAATTGCAGGCAGTGTGAAGGTAATGGGCATTTCTACGTTCCGGGAACCTAGGCTTCACTCTAGAGCATTGCTCCACCAGATCGAATAGTTAGGGCCTAAGGAGACAACGCCAGAAACATAAAATACAATATAAATACAACAGCTTTTCCGTCGTATATAATGTATATTTGCAACCAGTGTGCAAGTAATGGTCATTTATACGTTCCGAGCAACCTAGGTTTCGCTCCATGGCGTTGCTCCACCACATCGAATAGTTAGGGCCTCAGAAGTCAATGCCAGAAGCATAAAATACAATATAAATACAACAGTTTTTTCATCGTATAACAGGAATAATTGCAACAAGCCTGAAGGTAATGGTCATTTCTACGTTTCGGGTAACCTAGGCTTCACGCTAGGGCGTTGCTCCACCAGATCGAATAGCTAGGGACTTAGAATTCAACGCCAGAAGAATAAAATACAATAAAAATGCAACAGCATTTCCATCGTATAAAATGATTGATTGCAAACAGTGTGAAAGTTATGGTCATTTCTACTTTCCGGGCAACATAGGCTTAACTCTAGGGCATGTTCCACCAGATTGAGTAGTTAGGGACTTTGAATTCAACGCCAGAAGCATAAAATACGATAAAAATGCAACAGCTTTTCAATCGTATAACAGGAATAACTGCAACCAGTGTGAAAGTACTGGTCATTTCTACGTTCCGGGTAACCTTGGCTTCACTCTAGGGCGTTGCTCCACCAGATCGAACAGCTAGGGAGTTAGAATTCAACGCCAGAAGAATAAAATACAACCTAAGTACAACAGTTTTTCCAATGTATAAAACGAATAATTGAAACCAGTGTGAAAGTTATGATCTTTTCTACGTTCCGCGCAACCTGGGCTTCACCCCAGGGCGTTGCTCCACCAGATCCAACAGTTAGGACCTAAGAAGTCGGCGCCAGAAGCATAAAATGCAAAATAGATACAACAGTTTTTTCACCGTATATAATGTATATTTGCAATCAGTGTGAAAGTAAAGGCCATTTCTACGCTCTGGGCAACCTAGGCTTAACTGTAGGGCGTTGCTCCACCAGATCGCATAGTTAGGGACATAGAATTTAACGCCAGAATCATAAAATACAATAAAGATGCAACAGTTTTTCCATCGTGTAACAGGAATAATTGCAACCAGTGTGAAAGTACTGGTCACTTCTACGTTCCGGGCAACCTAGGCTTAACTGTAGGGCGCTGCTCCACCAGATCGAATAGTTAGGGCCTTAGAAGTCAACGCCCGTAGCATGAAATTCAAGATAAATACAACAGTTTTTCCCTTGTATAACAGGAATAATTGCAACCAGTGTGAAAGCTATGGTCATTTCTACGTTCCGGGCAAGCTAGGCTTCACCATTGGGCGTTGCTCCACCAGATCGAATAGCTAGGGACTTAGAATTCATCGCCAGATGGATAAAATGCAACATAAGTATAACAGTTCTTCCATCGTATAAAATGTATAATTGCAAGCAGTGTGAAGGTAATGGTCATTTCTACGTTCCGGGCAACCTAGGCTTCACTCTAGAGCACTGCGCCACCAGATCGAATAGTTAGGGTCTTAGAACTCAACGGCAGAAGCATAAAATACGATATATGTACAACAGTTTTTCCATCGTATAGAATAAATAATTGCAACCAGTGCGCAAGTAATGGTCATTTCTACGTTCCGAGCATCCTAGGCTCCACTCTAGGGCGTTGCTCCACCACATCGAATAGTTAGGGCCTTAGAAGTCAACGCCAGAAGCATAAAGTACGATATATGTACAACAGTTTTTCCATAGTATAGAATAAATAATTGCAACCAGTGCGCAAGTAATGGTCATTTCTACGTTCCGAGCAACCTAGCTTTCGCTCTATGGCGTTGCTCCACCACATCGAATAGTTAGGGCCCTAGAAGTCAATGCCAGAAGCATAAAATACAATATAAATACAACAGTTTTTCCATCGTATAAAACGAATAATTGCAACCAGTATGAAAGCTATGGTCATTTCTACGTTCCGGGCAACAAAGGCTTCACTGTAGGGCGTTGCTCAACCATATCGAATATTTACGGCCCTAGAAGATAACGCCATAACTATAACATACAATATAAATACAACAGTCTTTCCATCGTATAAAACGGTTAATTGCTACGAGTCTGATAGTTATGGTCATTTCTACGTTCCGGGCAAGCTAGGCTTCACCATTGGGCGTTGCTCCACCAGATCGAATAGTTAGGGGCTAAGAAGTCAACGCCAGTAGCATAAAATACGATATATGTACAACAGTTTTTCCATCGTATAGAATGAATAATTGCAACCAGTGTGAAAGTAATGGTCATTTCTACGTTCCGAGCAACCTATGTTTCGCTCTATGGCGTTGCTCCACCACATCGAATAGTTAGGGCCTTAGAAGTCAATGCCAGAAGCATAAAATACAATATAAATACAACAGTTTTTTCATCGTACAACAGGAATAATTGCAACAAGCCTGAAGGTAATGGTCATTTCTACGTTCCGGGTAACCTAGGCTTCACTCTAGGGCGTTGCTCCACCAGTTCGAACAGCTAGGGAGTTAGAATTCAACGCCAGAAGAATAAAATGCAACCTAAGTACAACAGTTTTTCCATTGTATAAAACGAATAATTGAAACCAGTGTGAAAGTTATGATCTTTTCTACGTTCCGCGCAACCTGGGCTTCACCCCAGGGCGTTGCTCCACCAGATCCAATAGTTGGGACCTAAGAAGTCGGCGCCAGAAGCATAAATTACAAAATAGATACAAAATTTTTTTCATCGTATATAATGTATATTTGCAAACAGTGTGAAAGTAAAGGCCATTTCTACGTTCTGGGCAACCTAGGCTTAACTGTAGGGAGTTGATCCACCAGATCGCATAGCTAGGGACATAGAATTTAACGCCAGAATCATAAAATACAGTAAAGATGCAACAGTTTTTCCATTGCATAGAACGAATAATTGCAACCAGTGTGAAAGTTATGGTCATTTTTACGTTTCGGGTAACCTAGGCTTCACTCTAGGGCGTTGCTCAACCATATCGAATAGCTACGGCCCTAGAAGATAACGCCATAACTATAACATACAATATAAATACAAAAGTCTTTCCATCGTATAAAACGGATAATTGCTACCAGTCTGATAGTTATGGTCATTTCTACGTTCCGGGCAAGCTAGGCTTCACCAGTTGTTGTTGCTCCACCAGATCGAATGGTTAGGGCCTAAGAAGTCAACGCCAGAAGCATAAAATACGATATATGTACAACAGTTTTTCCATCGTATAGAATGAATAATTGCAACCAGTGTGAAAGTAAAGACCATTTCTACGTTCTGGGCAACCTAGGCTTAACTGTAGGGCGTTGCTCCACCAGATCGCATAGTTAGGGACTTCGAATTCAACGCAAAAAACATAAAATACAATAAAAATGCAAAAGTTTTTCCGTCGAATAACAGGAATAACTGCAACCAGTGTGAAAGTACTGGTCATTTCTACGTTCCGGGCCACCTAGGCTTCACTCTTGGGCGTTGCTCCATCACATCGAATAGTTACGGCCTTAGAAGTCAACTCCAGAAGCATAAAATACAATATAAATACAACAGCATTTCCATCGTATAAAATGATTGATTGCAAACAGTGTGAAAGTTATGGTCATTTCTACTTTCCGGGCATCCTAGGCTTAACTCTAGGGCATGTTCCTCCAGATTGAGTAGTTAGGGACTTTGAATTCAACGCCAGAAGCATAAAATACAATAAAAATGCAACAGCTTTTCAATCGTATAACAGGAATAACTGCAACCAGTGTGAAAGTACTGGTCACTTCTACGTTCTGGGTAGACTAGGCTTCACTCCAGCGCGTTGCTCCAGCAGATCGAATAGCTAGGGACTTAGAATTCAACGCCAGAAGAATAAAATACAACTTAAGTACAACAGCTTTACCATCGTATAAAATGAATAATCGCAAACAGTGTGAAGGTGATGGTCACTTCCACGTTCCGTACAACCTAGGCTTCACTCTAGGGCGTTGCTCCACCAGATCGAATAGCTAGGGCCATAGAAGTCAACGCCAGAAGCATAAAATACAAAACAAATACAACAGTTTTTCCATCGTATAAAACGAATAATTGCAACCGGTGCGAAAGTTATGGTCATTGCTACGTTCCGGGCAACCCAGGCTTCACTCTAGGGTGCTGCTCCACCAGATCGAATAGTTAGGGCCTTAGAAGTCTACGCCCGGAGCATAAAATATAATAAAAATACAACAGTTCTTCCATCGTATAAAATGAATAATTGCAATTTGTGTGAAGGTAATGGTCATTTCTACGTTCCGTGCAATCTAGGCTTCACTCTAGGACGTTGCTCCACCAGATCGAATAGTTAGGTAGTAAGAAGTCATCGCCAGAAGCATAAAACACAATATAAATACAACAGCTGTTCCATGGTATAAAACGAATAATTGCAACCAGTGTGAAAGTGACGGCCATTTCTACGTTCGGGCATCCTAGATATAACTCTGAGGCGTTGCTCCGCCAGATCGAATAGTTAGGGCCTTAGAAGTCAACGCCCGAAGCATAAAATACAATAAAAATACAACAGTTTTTCCACCGTATTACACGTATAATTGCAACCAGTGTGAAAGTGATAGTCGTTTCTACGTTCCGGGAAACCTAGGCTTCAATCTAGGGCGCCGTTCCGCCACATGTAATAGCTACGGCCTTAGAAGTCAACGCCAGAAGCATAAAATACAATGAAAATCCATGGGTTTCTCCATCGTATAATATGAATAATTGCAAACAGCGTGAAAGTAGTGGTCATTTCTACGTTCCGGGCAACCTAGGCTTCACTCTAGGGCGTTGCTCCACCAGATCGAATAGTTAGGGCCTAAGAAGTCAACGACAGAAGCAGAAAATACAATATAAGTACAACAGTTTTTCCATCGTATAAAACGAATAATTGCAACCAGTATGAAAGCTATGGTCATTTCTACGTTCCGGGCAACTTAGGCTTCACTCTAGGGCGTTGCTCAACCATATCGAATAGCTACGGACCTAGAAGATAACGCCATAACTATAACATACAATATAAATACAACAGTCTTTCCATCGTATAAAACGGATAATTGCAACCAGTCTGATAGTTATGGTCATTTCTACGTTCCGGGCAAGCTAGGCTTCACCATAGGGCGTTGCTCCACCAGATAGAATAGTTAGGGCCTGAGAAGTCCATGCCAGAAGCATAAAATACGATATATGTACAACAGTTTTTCCATCGCATAGAATGAATAATTGCAACCAGTGTGAAAGTAATGGTCATTTCTACGTTCCGAGCAACCTAGGTTTCGCTCTATGGCGTTGCTCCACCACATCGAATAGTTAGGGCCTTAGAATTCAACGCCAGAAGAATAAAATACAACATAAGTCTAACAGTTCTTCCATCGTATAAAATGTATATTTGCAAGCAGAGTGAAGGTAATGGTCATTTCTACGTTCCGGGCAACCTAGGCTTCACTCTAGAGCATTGCTCTACCAGATCGAATAGTTAGGGCCTAAGAAGACAACGCCAGAAGCATAAAATACAGTATAAATACAACAGCTTTTCCATCGTATATAATGTATATTTGCAAACAGTGTGAAGGTAAACGTGATTTCTACGTTCCGGGCAACCTAGGCTTCACTCTAGGGCGTTGTTCCACCAGATCGATTAGTTAGGGCCTAAGAAGTCAACGCCAGAAGCATAAAATACGATATAAATACAACAACTTTTCCATCGTATATAATGTATATTTGCAAACAGTGTGAAAGTAAAGGTCATTTCTACGTTCCGTGCAACCTAGGCTTAACTGTAGGGCGTCGCTCCACCAGATCGATTAGTTAGGGCCTTAGAAGTCAACGCCCGAAGCATGAAATACAAAATAAATAGAACAGTTTTTCCATTGTATAGAACGAATAATTGCAACCAGTGTGAAAGTTATGGTCATTTCTACGTTCCGGGCAACCTTGACTTAACTCCAGGGCGTCGCTCCACCAGATCGAATAGTTAGGGACTTTCAATACAACGCTAGATGCATAAAATACAATAAAAACGCAACAGTTTTTCCATTGTATAACAGGAATAACTGCAACCAGTGTGAAAGTACTGGTCATTTCTACGGTCCGGGTAACCTAGGCTTCTCTCTAGGGCGTTGCTGCACCAGATCGAATAGTTAGGGCCTAAGAAGTCACCGCCGGAAGCATAAAATACAATATAAATACAACAGTGTTTCCCTTGTATAACAGGAATAATTGCAACCAGTGTGAAAGTAATGGTCATTTCTGCGTTCCGGGCAACCTAGGCTTTACTCTAGGGCGTTGCTCCACCAGATCGAATAGCTAGGGACTTAGAATTCATCGCCAGACGCATAAAATACAATAAAAATACAACAGTTTTTTCATCGTATAACACAAGTCATTGCAACAAGTGTGATGGTAATGGTCATTTCTACGTTCCGGGCAACCTAGGCTTCACTCTAGGGCGTTGCTCCACCAGATCGAATAGTTAGGGCCTAAGAAGTCAACGCCAGAAGCATAGAATACAATAAAAATACAACAGTTTTTCCATCGCATAAGAGGAATAACTGCAACCAGTGTGAAGGTAATGGCCATTACTACGTTCCGGGCAACCTAGGCTTCACTCTAGGGCGTTGCTCTACCAGATCGAATAGCTAGCGATATAGAAGTCATCGTCAGAAGCATAAAATACAATAAAAATACAATAGCTTTGGCATCGTATAAAATGAATAATTGCAATCAGTGTGAATGTAATGGTCATTTCTACGTTCCGGGTAACCTAGGCTTCACTCTAGGGCGTTGCACCACCATATCCAATTGCTAGCGACATAGAAGTCAACACCAGAAGCATAAAATACAATAAAAACACAACAGTTTTGCAACGTATAAATGGAATAATTGCAACCAGTGAGAAGCTAATGGTCATTTCTACGTTCCGGGATACCTAGGCTTCACTCTAGGGCGTTGTACCACCAGAACTAATAGTTAGGGCCTAAGAAGTCAACGTCACAAGCATAAAATACAATATAAATACAACAGCTTATCCAACGTGTAGCTGGAATAATTGCAACCAGTGTGAAGGTAATGGTCATTTCTACGTTCCGGGCAACCTAGGCTTCACTCTAGGGCTTTAGTCCACCAGATCGAATAGCTAGCGATATAGAAGTGAACGCCACAACATTAAAATACAATAAAAATACAACAGTTTTCCAACGTATAACTGGAATAATTGCAACCAGTGTGAAAGTAATGGTCATTTCTGCGTTCCGGGCAACCTAGGCTTTACCCTAGGGCGTTGCTCCACCAGATCGAATAGCTAGGGACTTAGAATTCATCGCCAGACGCATAAAATACAATAAAAATACAACAGTTTTTTCATCGTATAACACAAGTCATTGCAACAAGTGTGATGGTAATGGTCATTTCTACGTTCCGGGCAACCTAGGCTTCACTCTAGGGCGTTGCTCCACCAGATCGAATAGTTAGGGCCTAAGAAGTCAACGCCAGAAGCATAGAATACAATAAAAATACAACAGTTTTTCCATCGCATAAGAGGAATAACTGCAACCAGTGTGAAGGTAATGGCCATTACTACGTTCCGGGCAACCTAGGCTTCACTCTAGGGCGTTGCTCTACCAGATCGAATAGCTAGCGATATAGAAGTCATCGTCAGAAGCATAAAATACAATAAAAATACAATAGCTTTTGCATCGTATAAAATGAATAATTGCAATCAGTGTGAATGTAATGGTCATTTCTACGTTCCGGGTAACCTAGGCTTCACTCTAGGGCGTTGCACCACCATATCCAATTGCTAGCGACATAGAAGTCAACACCAGAAGCATAAAATACAATAAAAACACAACAGTTTTTCCAACGTATAAATGGAATAATTGCAACCAGTGTGAAGCTAATGGTCATTTCTACGTTCCGGGCAACCTAGGCTTCACTCTAGGGCGTTGCTCCACCACATCGAATAGTCAGGGCCTTAGAAGTCAACGCCAGAAGCATAAAATACGATATATGTACAACAGTTTTTCCATCGTATAGAATGAATAGTTGCAAGCAGTGCGAAAGTAATGGTCATTTCTACGTTCCGAGCAACCTAGGTTTCGCTCTATGGCGTTGCACCACCACATCGAATGGTTAGGGCCTTAGAAGTCAATGCCATAAGCATGAAATACAATATAAATACAACAGTTTTTTCATCGTATAACAGGAAAAATTGAAACAAGCCTGAACGTAATGGTCATTTCTACGTTTCGGGTAACCTAGGCTTCACTCTAGGGCGTCGCTCCACTAGATCGAATAGCTAGGGACTTAGAATTCAACGCCAGAAGGATAAAATACCATATAAATACAACAGCTTTTCCATCGTATAAAATGTATATTTGCAAACAGTGTGAAAGTAAAGGTCATTTCTACGTTCCGGGCGACCTAGGCTTCACTCTAGGGCGTTGTTCCACCAGATCGAATAGTTAGTGCCTAAGAAGTCAATGCCAGAAGCATAAAATACAATATAAGTACAACAGCTTTTCCATCGTATATAATGTATATTTGCAAACAGTGTGAAAGTAAAGGTCATTTCAACGTTCCGGGCAACCTAGGCTTAACTGTAGGGCGTCGCTCCACCAGATCGAATAGTTAGGGCCTTAGAAGTTAACGCCCGAAGCATGAAATACAAAATAAATAGAATAGATTTTCCATTGTATAGAACGAATAATTGCAACCAGTGTAAAAGTTATGGTCATTTCTACGTTCCGGGCAACCTTGGCTTAACTCCAGGGCGTCGCTCCACCAGATCGAATAGTTAGGGACTTTGAATACAACGCTAGAAGCATAAAATACAACATAAGTATACCAGTTCTTCCATCGTATAAAATGTATAATTGCAAGCAGTGTGAAGGTAATGGGCATTTCTACGTTCCGGGCAACCTAGGCTTCACTCTAGAGCATTGCTCCACCAGATCGAATAGTTAGGGCCTAAGAAGACAACGCCAGAAGCATAAAATACAACATAAATACAACAGCTTTTCCATCGTATATAATGTATATTTGCAAACAGTGTGAAAGTAAAGATCATTTCTACGTTCCGGGCAACCTAGGCTTCACTCTAGGGCGTTGTTCTACCAGATCGAACAGTTAGGACCTAAGAAGTCAACGCCAGAAGCATAAAATACAATATAAATACAACAGCTTTTCCATCGTATATAATGTATATTTGCAAACAGTGTGAAAGTAAAGGTCATTTCTACGTTCCGGGCAACCTAGGCTTAACTGTAGGGCGTCGCTCCACCAGATCGAATAGTTAGGGCCTTAGAAGTCAACGCCCGAAGCATGAACTACAAAATAAATAGAACAGTTTTTCCATTGTATAGAACGAATAATTGCAACCAGTGTAAAAGTTATGGTCATTTCTACGTTCCGGGCAACCTTGGCTTAACTCCAGGGCGTTGCTCCTCCAGATCGAATAGTTAGGGACTTTGAATACAACGCCAGAAGCATAAAATACAATACAAATGCAACAGTTTTTCCATTGTATAACAGGAATAATTGCAACCAGTGTGAAAGTACTGGTCACTTCTACGTTCCGGGTAGCCTAGGCTTCACTCCAGGGCGTTGCTCCACCAGATCGAATAGCTAGGGACTTAGAATTCAACGCCAGAAGAATAAAATACAACTTAAGTACAACAGCTTTACCATCGTATAAAATGAATAATCGCAAACAGTGTGAAGGTAATGGTCACTTCTACGTTGCGGGCAACCTAGGCTTCACTCTAGGGCGTTGGTCCACCAAATCCAATAGCTAGGGCCTAAGAAGTCAACGCCAGGAGCACCAAACACAAAATAAATACAACAGTTTTTCCATCGTATAAAACGAATAATTGCAACCAGTATGAAGTCTATGGTCATTTCTACGTTCCGGGCAACCTCGGCTTCACTATAGGGCGTTGCTCAGCCATATCGAATAGCTACGGCCCTAGAAGACAAAGAAATAACTACAAAATACAATATAAATACAACAGTCTTTCCATCGTATAAAACGGATAATTGCAACCAGTCTGATAGTTATGGTCACTTCTACGTTCCGGGCAAGCTAGGCTTCACCATAGGGCGTTGCTCCACCAGACCGAATAGTTAGGGCCTAAGAAGTCAACGCCAGAAGCATAAAATGCGATATATGTACAACAGTTTTTCCATACTATAGAATGAATAATTGCAAACAGTCTGAAGGTAAAGGTCATTTCTACGTTCCGGGCAACCTAGGCATCACTCTAGCGCGTTGTTCCAATAGATCGAATAGTTAGGGCCTAAGAAGTCAACGCCAGAAGCATAAAATACAATATAAATACAACAGCTTTTCCTTCGTATATAATGTATATTTGCAAACAGTGTGAATGTAAAGGTCATTTCTACGTTCCGGGCAACCTAGGCTTAACTGTAGGGCGTCGCTCCACCAGATCGAATAGTTAGGGCCTTAAAAGTCAACGCCCGAAGCATGAAATACAAAATAAATAGAACAGTTTTTCCATTGTATAGAACGAATAATTGCAAGCACTGTGAAGGTAATGGTCATTTCTACGTTCCGGGCAACCTAGGCTTCACTGTAGAGCATTGCTCCACCAGATCGAATAGTTAGGGCCTAAGAGGACAACGCCAGAAGCATAAAATACAATATAAATACAACAGCTTTTTCATCGTATATAATGTATGTTTGCAAACAGTGTGAAGGTAAAGGTCATTTCTACGTTTCGGGCAACCTAGGCTTCACTCTAGGGCGTTGTTCCACCAGATCGGTTAGTTAGGGCCTAAGAAGTCAACGCCAGAAGCGTAAAATACAATATAAATACAACAGCTTTTCCATCGTATATAATGTATATTTGCAAACAGTGTGAAAGTAAAGGTCATTTCTACGTTCCGGGCAACCTAGGCTTAACTGTAGGGCGTCGCTCCACCAGATCGAATAGTTAGGGCCTTAGAAGTCAACGCCCGAAGCATGAAATACAAAATAAATAGAACTGTTTTTCCATTGTATAGAACGAATAATTGCAACCAGTGTGAAAGTTATGGTCATTTCTACGTTACGGACAACCTTGGCTTAACTCCAGGGCGTTGCTCCACCAGATCGAATAGTTAGGGACTTTGAATACAACGCTAGAAGCATAAAATACAATAAAAATGCAACAGTTTTTCCATTGTATAACAGGGATAACTGAAACCAGTGTGAAAGTACTGGTCATTTCTACGGTCCGGGTAACCTAGGCTTCACTCTAGGGCGTTGCTCCACCAGATCGAAAAGTTACGGCCTAATAAGTCAACGCCAGAAGGATAAAATACAATATAAGTACGACAGTGTTTCCCTTGTATAACAGGAATAATTGCAACCAGTGTGAAATCTATGGTCATTTCTACGTTCCGGGCAACCTAGGTTTCACTCTAGGGCGTTGCTCCACCACATCGAATAGTTAGGGCCTTAGAAGTCAAGGCCAGAAGCCTAAAATACAACCCAAGTACAACAGTTTTACCATCGTATAAAATGAATAATCGCAAACAGTGTGAAGGTAATGGCCATTACTACGTCCCGGGCAACCTAGGCTTCACTCTAGGGCGTTGCTCCACCAGACCGAATAGTCAGCGACTTGCGAGTCAACTCCCGAAGCATAAAATACAAAATAAATAGTACAGTTTTTCCATTGTAAGGAACGAATAATTTCAACCAGTTTAAAAGTTATGGTCATTTCTACTATCCGGGCAACCTTGGCTTAACTCCAGGCTGTTGCTCCACCAGATCGAATAGTTAGGGACTTTGAATACAACGCCAGAGGCATAAAATACAATAAAAATGCAACAGTTTTTCCATTGTATAACAGGAATAAATGCAACCAGTGTGAAAGTACTGGTCATTTCTACGTTCCGGGTAGCCGAGGCTTCACTCCAGGGCGTTGCTCCACCAGATCGAATAGCTAGAGACTTAGAATTCAGCGCCAGAAGAATAAAATGCAACTTAAGTACAACAGCTTTACCATCGCATAAAATGAATAATCGCAAACAGTGTGAAGGTAATGGTCACTTCTACGTTCCGGGCAACCTAGGCTTCACTCTAGGGCGTTGCTCCACCAGATCGAATAGTTAGGGCCTAAGAAGTCAACGCCAGAAGCAGAAAATACAATATAAGTACAACAGTTTTTCCATCGTATAAAACGAATAATTGCAACCAGTATGAAAGCTATGGTCATTTCTACGTTCCGGGCAACCTAGGCTTCACTCTAGGGCGTTGCTCCACCAGATCGAATAGTGAGGGCCTAAGAAGTCAACGACAGAAGCATAAAATACAATATAAGTACAACAGTTTTTCCATCGTATAAAACGAACAATTGCAACCAGTGTGAAAGTTATGGTCATTTCTACGTACCGGGCAACCTTGGCTTAACTCCAGGGCATTGCTCCACCAGATCGAATAGTTAGGGACTTTGAATACAACGCTAGAAGCATAAAATACAGCATAAGTATAGCAGTCCTTCCATCGTATAAAATGTATAATTGCAAGCAGTGTGAAGGTAATGGGCATTTCTACGTTCCGGGCAACCTAGGCTTCACTCTAGAGCATTGCTCCACCAGATCGAATAGTTAGGGCCTAAGAAGACAAAGCCAGAAGCATAAAATACAATATAAATACAACAGCTTTTCCATCGTATATAATGTATATTTGCAAACAGTGTGAAAGTAAAGATCATTTCTACGTTCCGGGCAACCTAGGCTTCACTCTAGGGCGTTGTTCTACCAGATCGAATAGTTAGGACCTAAGAAGTCAACGCCAGAAGCATAAAATACAATATAAATACAACAGCTTTTCCATCGTATATAATGTATATTTGCAAACAGTGTGAAAGTAAAGGTCATTTCTACGCTCCGGGCAACCTAGGCTTAACTGTAGGGCGTCGCTCCACCAGATCGAATAGTTAGGGCCTTAGAAGTCAACGCCCGTAGCATGAACTACAAAATAAATAGAACAGTTTTTCCATTGTATAGAACGAATAATTGCAACCAGTGTAAAAGTTATGGTCATTTCTACGTTCCGGGCAACCTTGGCTTAACACCAGGGCGTTGCTCCACCAGATCGAATAGTTAGGGACTTTGAATACAACGCCAGAAGCATAAAATACAATAAAAATGCAACAGTTTTTCCATTGTATAACAGTAATAACTGCAACCAGTGTGAAAGTTCTGGTCACTTCCACGTTCCGGGCAACCTAGGCTTCACTCTAGGGCGTTGGTCCACCAGATCGAATAGTTAGGGCCTAAGAAGTCAACGCCAGAATCATAAAATACAATATAAGTACAACAGTTTTTCCCTTGTATAACAGGAATAATTGCAACCAGTGTGAAAGCTATGGTCATTTCTACGTTCCGGGCAACCTAGGCTTCACTCCAGGGCGTTGCTCCACCATATCGAATAGCTAGGGACTTAGAATTCAACGCCAGAAGAATAAAATACAACTTAAGTACAACAGCTTTACCATCGTATAAAATGAATAATCGCAAACAGTGTGAAGGTAATGGTCACTTCTACGTTGCGGGCAACCTAGGCTTCACTCTAGGGCGTTGGTCCACCAAATCCAATAGCTAGGGCCTAAGAAGTCAACGCCAGGAGCACCAAACACAAAATAAATACAACAGTTTTTCCATCGTATAAATCGAATAATTGCAACCAGTATGAAGTCTATGGTCATTTCTACGTTCCGGGCAACCTAGGCTTAACTGTAGGGCGTCGCTCCACCAGATCGAATAGTTAGGGCCTTAGAAGTCAACGCCCGAAGCATGAAATACAAAATAAATAGAACAGTTTTTCCATTGTATAGAACGAATAATTGCAAGCAGTGTGAAGGTAATGGTCATTTCTACGTTCCGGGCAACCTAGGCTTCACTGTAGAGCATTGCTCCACCAGATCGAATAGTTAGGGCCTAAGAAGACAACGCCAGAAGCATAAAATACAATATAAATACAACAGCTTTTTCATCGTATATAATGTATGTTTGCAAACAGTGTGAAAGTAAAGGTCATTTCTACGTTTCGGGCAACCTAGGCATCACTCTAGCGCGTTGTTCCAATAGATCGAATAGTTAGGGCCTAAGAAGTCAACGCCAGAAGCATAAAATACAATATAAATACAACAGCTTTTCCATCGGATATAATGTATATTTGCAAACAGTGTGAATGTAAAGGTCATTTCTACGTTCCGGGCAACCTAGGGTTAACTGTAGGGCGTCGCTCCACCAGATCGAATAGTTAGGGACTTTGAATACAACGCTAGAAGCATAAAATACAATAAAAATGCAACAGTTTTTCCATTGTATAACAGGAATAACTGCAACCAGTGTGAAAGTACTGGTCATTTCTACGGTCCGGGTAACCTAGGCTTCACTCTAGGGCGTTGCTCCACCAGATCGAATAGTTAGGGCCTAAGAAGTCAACGCCAGAATCATAAAATACAATATAAGTACAACAGTTTTTCCCTTGTATAACAGGAATAATTGCAACCAGTGTGAAAGCTATGGTCATTTCTACGTTCCGGGCAACCTAGGCTTCACTCTAGGGCGTTGCTCCACCACATCGAATAGTTAGGGCCTTAGAAGTCAACGCCAGAAGCATAAAATACGATATATGTACAACAGTTTTTCCATCGTATAGAATGAATAGTTGCAACCAGTGTGAAAGTAATGGTCATTTCTACGTTCCGAGCAACCTAGGTTTCGCTCTATGGCGTTGCTCCACCACATCGAATAGTTAGGGCCTTAGAAGTCAATGCCATAAGCATGAAATACAATATAAATACAACAGTTTTTTCATCGTATAACAGGAATAATTGAAACAAGCCTGAACGTAATGGTCATTTCTACGTTCCGGGCAACCTTGGCTTAACACCAGGGCGTTGCTCCACCAGATCGAATAGTTAGGGACTTTGAATACAACGCCAGAAGCATAAAATACAATAAAAATGCAACAGTTTTTCCATTGTATAACAGTAATAACTGCAACCAGTGTGAAAGTTCTGGTCACTTCCACGTTCCGGGCAACCTAGGCTTCACTCTAGGGCGTTGGTCCACCAGATCGAATAGTTAGGGCCTAAGAAGTCAACGCCAGAATCATAAAATACAATATAAGTACAACAGTTTTTCCCTTGTATAACAGGAATAATTGCAACCAGTGTGAAAGCTATGGTCATTTCTACGTTCCGGGCAACCTAGGCTTCACTCCAGGGCGTTGCTCCACCATATCGAATAGCTAGGGACTTAGAATTCAACGCCAGAAGAATAAAATACAACTTAAGTACAACAGCTTTACCATCGTATAAAATGAATAATCGCAAACAGTGTGAAGGTAATGGTCACTTCTACGTTGCGGGCAACCTAGGCTTCACTCTAGGGCGTTGGTCCACCAAATCCAATAGCTAGGGCCTAAGAAGTCAACGCCAGGAGCACCAAACACAAAATAAATACAACAGTTTTTCCATCGTATAAATCGAATAATTGCAACCAGTATGAAGTCTATGGTCATTTCTACGTTCCGGGCAACCTAGGCTTAACTGTAGGGCGTCGCTCCACCAGATCGAATAGTTAGGGCCTTAGAAGTCAACGCCCGAAGCATGAAATACAAAATAAATAGAACAGTTTTTCCATTGTATAGAACGAATAATTGCAAGCAGTGTGAAGGTAATGGTCATTTCTACGTTCCGGGCAACCTAGGCTTCACTGTAGAGCATTGCTCCACCAGATCGAATAGTTAGGGCCTAAGAAGACAACGCCAGAAGCATAAAATACAATATAAATACAACAGCTTTTTCATCGTATATAATGTATGTTTGCAAACAGTGTGAAAGTAAAGGTCATTTCTACGTTTCGGGCAACCTAGGCATCACTCTAGCGCGTTGTTCCAATAGATCGAATAGTTAGGGCCTAAGAAGTCAACGCCAGAAGCATAAAATACAATATAAATACAACAGCTTTTCCATCGGATATAATGTATATTTGCAAACAGTGTGAATGTAAAGGTCATTTCTACGTTCCGGGCAACCTAGGGTTAACTGTAGGGCGTCGCTCCACCAGATCGAATAGTTAGGGACTTTGAATACAACGCTAGAAGCATAAAATACAATAAAAATGCAACAGTTTTTCCATTGTATAACAGGAATAACTGCAACCAGTGTGAAAGTACTGGTCATTTCTACGGTCCGGGTAACCTAGGCTTCACTCTAGGGCGTTGCTCCACCAGATCGAATAGTTAGGGCCTAAGAAGTCAACGCCAGAATCATAAAATACAATATAAGTACAACAGTTTTTCCCTTGTATAACAGGAATAATTGCAACCAGTGTGAAAGCTATGGTCATTTCTACGTTCCGGGCAACCTAGGCTTCACTCTAGGGCGTTGCTCCACCACATCGAATAGTTAGGGCCTTAGAAGTCAACGCCAGAAGCATAAAATACGATATATGTACAACAGTTTTTCCATCGTATAGAATGAATAGTTGCAACCAGTGTGAAAGTAATGGTCATTTCTACGTTCCGAGCAACCTAGGTTTCGCTCTATGGCGTTGCTCCACCACATCGAATAGTTAGGGCCTTAGAAGTCAATGCCATAAGCATGAAATACAATATAAATACAACAGTTTTTTCATCGTATAACAGGAATAATTGAAACAAGCCTGAACGTAATGGTCATTTCTACGTTCCGGGCAACCTTGGCTAAACTCCAGGGCGTTGCTCCACCAGATCGAATAGTTAGGGACTTTGAATACCACGCCAGAAGCATAAAATACAATAAAAATGCGACGGTTTTTCCATTGTATAAACAGGAATAACTGCAACCAGTGTGAAAGTTCTGGTCACTTCTACGTTCCGGGTAGCCTAGGCTTCACTCCAGGGCGTTGCTCCACCATATCGAATAGCTAGGGACTTAGAATTCAACGCCAGAAGAATAAAATACAACTTAAGTACAACAGCTTTACCATCGTATAAAATGAATAATCGCAAACAGTGTGAAGGTAATGGTCACTTCTACGTTGCGGGCAACCTAGGCTTCACTCTAGGGCGTTGGTCCACCAAATCCAATAGCTAGGGCCTAAGAAGTCAACGCCAGGAGCACCAAACACAAAATAAATACAACAGTTTTTCCATCGTATAAATCGAATAATTGCAACCAGTATGAAGTCTATGGTCATTTCTACGTTCCGGGCAACCTAGGCTTAACTGTAGGGCGTCGCTCCACCAGATCGAATAGTTAGGGCCTTAGAAGTCAACGCCCGAAGCATGAAATACAAAATAAATAGAACAGTTTTTCCATTGTATAGAACGAATAATTGCAAGCAGTGTGAAGGTAATGGTCATTTCTACGTTCCGGGCAACCTAGGCTTCACTGTAGAGCATTGCTCCACCAGATCGAATAGTTAGGGCCTAAGAAGACAACGCCAGAAGCATAAAATACAATATAAATACAACAGCTTTTTCATCGTATATAATGTATGTTTGCAAACAGTGTGAAAGTAAAGGTCATTTCTACGTTTCGGGCAACCTAGGCATCACTCTAGCGCGTTGTTCCAATAGATCGAATAGTTAGGGCCTAAGAAGTCAACGCCCGAAGCATAAAGTACAATTCAAATACAACAGTTTTTCCATCGCATTTCAGGAATAATTGCAGCCAGAGTGAAGGTGATGGTCACTTCTACGTTCCGGGCAACCTAGGCTTCACTCTATGGCGTTGCTCCACCAGATTGAATAGCTAGGGCCTTAGAAGTCAACGCCCGAAACATGAAATACAGTAAAAATAAAACAGTTTCTCCCTCGAATAAAACGAATAATTGCAACCAGAGTGAAGGTGATGGTCATTTCTACGTCCCATGCAACCTAGGCTTCAGTCTAGGGCGTTGCTCCACCAGATCGATTAGCTAGGGCCTTAGAAGTCAACGCCCGAAACATGAAATACAGTAAAAATACAACAGTTTTTCCATCGCACAACGGGAATAATTGAAATCAGTGTGAAAGTTATGGTCATTTCTACGTTCCGGGCAACAGAGGCTTCACTCTTGGACGTTGCCCCACCAGTTCGAATAGCTAGGACCTTAGAAGTCAACGCCAGAAGCATAAAATACAATATAAATACAACTGTTTTTCCATCGTATAACAGGAATAATTGCAACCAGTAAGAAAGTTATGGTCATTTCCACGTTCCGGGCAACTTAGGCTTCACTCTAGGGCGTTGCCCCACCACATCGAATAGCTACGGCCTTAGAAGTCAACGCCAGCAGCATAAAACACAATATAAATACAACAGGTATTCCATCGTATAAAACCAATAATTGCAACCAGTATAAAAGATATGGTCATTTCTACGTTCCGGCCAACCTCGGCTTCACCCTAGGGCGTTGCTCCACCAGGTCGAATAGCTGCTGTCTTAGAAGACAACGCCAGAAGCATAAAATACAATAGAAATACAACAGTTTTTCCGTCGTATAAAACGAATAATAGCAACCAGTGTGAACGTTATGGTCATTTCTACGTTCTTGCCAACCTCTGGTTCACCCTAGGGCGTTGCTCCACCAGGTCGAATAGTTAGGGCCTCAGAAAACAACTCCAGCCGCATAATATACAATACAAATACAACAGTTTTTCCATAGTATAAAAAGAATAATTGCAACCAGTGTGAAAGTAATGGTCTTTTCTACGTTTCGGGCAGCATAGGCTTCACTCTTGCACGTTGCCCCACGAGATCGAATAGCTAGGACCTTAGAAGTCAACGCCAAAAGCATAAAATACAATAAAAATACAACAATTTTTCCATCGTATAGCATGAATAATTGCAACCAGTGTGAAAGTTATGGTCACTTCTACGTCCCGTGCAACCTAGGCTTCACTCTAGGGCGTTGCTCCACCAGATAGAATAGCTAGGGCCTTAGAAGTCAACGCCCGAAACATAAAATACAATAAAAATACAACAGTTTTTCCATCGTATAACGGGAATAATTGGAACCAGCGTGAATATTATGGTCATTTCTACGTTCCTGGCAACATAGGCTTCACTCTTGGACGTTGCCCCACCAGATCGAATAGCTTGGACCTTAGAAGTCAAAGCCAGAAGAAGAAAATACAATAAAAATGCAACAGTTCTTCCATCGTATAGCATGAATAACTGCAACCAGTGTCAAAGTAATGGTCATTTCTACGTTCCAGGCGACATAGGCATCACTCTAGGGTGTTGCTCCACCACATCGAATAGCTACGGCCTTAGAAGACAACGCGAGAAGCATAAAATACAATATAAATACAACAGTTTTTCCATCGTATAAAACGAATAATTCCAACCAGTAAGAAAGCTATGGTCATTTCTACGTTCCAGGCAACATAGGCTTCACTCTTAGACGTTGCCCCACAAGATCGAATAGCTAGGACCTTAGAAGTCAAAGCCAGAAGAAGAAAATACAATAAAAATGCAACAGTTCTTCCATCGTATAGCATGAATATACTGCAACCAGTGTGAAAGTAATGGTCATTTCTACGTTCCAGGCGACATAGGCATCACTCTAGGGTGTTGCCCCACCAGATGGAATAGCTAGGACCTTAGAAGTCAAAGCCAGAAGAAGAAAGTACAATAAAAATGCAACAGTTCTTCCATCGTATAGCATGAATAACTGCAACCAGTGTGAAAGTAATGGTCATTTCTACGTTCCGGGCAACCTAGGCTTCATTCTAGGGCGATGTTCAACCAGATCGAACAGTTACGGCCGAAGATGTCAACGCCAGAAGCATAAAATACAATATAGATACATCAGTTTTTCCATCGTACAAAACGAATAATAGCAACCAGTGTGAAAGTTATGGTCATTTCTACGTTCGGGGCAACATAGGCTTCACACTAGGGCGTTGCTCCACCAGATCGAATAGCTAGCACCTTAGAAGTCATCGCCAGAAGCATAAAATACAGTAAAAATACAACAGTTTTTCCATCGTATAGCATGAATAATTGAAACCAGTGTGAAAGTAATGGTCATTTCTACGTCTCGGGCAACCTAGTCTTCGCCCTAGGGCGTTGCTCCACCAGATCCAATAGTTAGGGCCTTAGAAGTTAACGCCCGAAGCATAAAATACAATAGAAATACAAGAGTTATTCCATCGTATAACAGGAATAATTACAACCAGTGTTAAAGTAATGGGCATTTCTACGTTCCGTGCAAACTAGGCTTCACTCTAGGGCGTTGCTCCACCACATCTAATAGCTACGGCCTTAGAAGTCAACGCCAGAAGCTTAAAATACAATATAAATACAACAGTTTTTCCATCGTATAACAGGAATAATTGCAACCAGTGTGAAAGATCTGGTCATTTCTGCGTTCCGGGCAACCTAGGCTTCAGTCTAGGGCGTTGCTCCACCACATCCAATAGCTACGGCCTTAGAAGTCAACGCCAGGAGCATAAAACACAATACAAATACATCAGTTTTTCCATCGTATAAAACCAATAATTGCAACCAGTATAAAAGTTATGGTCATTTCTACGTTCCGGCCAACCTCGGTTTCACCCTAGGGCGTTGCTCCACCAGATCCAATGGTTAGGGCCTTAGAAATCAGCGCTCGAAGCATAAAATACAATACAAATACATCAGTTTTTCCATCGTATAACGGGAATAATTGCAACCAGTGTGAAAGTAATGGTCATCTCTACGTTTCGGGCAACCTAGGCTTCACCCTAGGGCGTTGATCCACCAAATCCAATAGTTAGGGCCTAAGAAGTCATCGCCAGAAGCATAAAATACATAATAAATGGAACAGTTTTTCCATCGTATAACAGGAATAATTGCAACAAGTGTGAAAGGTATGGTCATTTCTACGTTCCGGGCAACCTAGGCTTCACTCTAGGGCGTTGCTCCACCAGATTGAATAGCGAGGGCCTTAGAAGTCAACGGCCGAAGCATAAAATACAATAAAAATACAACAGTTTTTCAATCGTATAACGAGAATGATTGCAACCAGTGTGAAAGTTATGGTCATTTCTACGTTCGGGGCAACCTAGGCTTCACTCTAGGGCGTTACTCCACCAGATCGAATAGCTAGGACCTTAGAAGTCATCGCCAGAAGCATAAAATACAGTAAAAATACAACAGTTTTTCCATCGTATAGCATGAATAATTGAAACCAGTGAGAAAGTGATGGTCATTTCTACGTCTCGGGCAACCTACTCTTCGCCCTAGGGCGTTGCTCCACCAGATCCAATAGTTAGGGCCTTAGAAGTTAACGACCGAAGCATAAAATACAATAGAAATACAAGAGTTATTCCATCGTATAACAGGAATAATTACAGTGTTAAAGTAATGGGCATTTCTACGTTCCGTGCAAACTAGGCTTCACTCTAGGGCGTTGCTCCACCACATCGAATAGCTACGGCCTTAGAAGTCAACGCCAGAAGCTTAAAATACAGTATAAATGCAACAGTTTTTCCATCGTATAACGGGAATAATTACAACCAGTGTGAAAGGTCTGGTCATTTCTGCGTTCCGGGCAACCTAGGCTTCAGTCTAGGGCGTTGCTCCAGCACATCCAATAGCCACGGCCTTAGAAGTCAACGCCAGAAGCATAAAACACAATACAAATACATCAGTTTTTCCATCGTGTAAAACCAATAATTGCAACCAGTATAAAAGTTATGGTCATTTCTACGTTCCGGCCAACCTCGGCTTCACCCTAGGGCGTTGCTCCACCAGATCCAATGGTTAGGGCCTAAGAAATCAGCGCTCGAAGCATAAAATACAATACAAATACATCAGTTTTTCCATCGTATAACGGGAATAATTGCAACCAGTGTGAAAGTAATGGTCATCTCTACGTTGCGGGCAACCTAGGCTTCACTCTAGCGTGATGCTACACCAGATCGAATAGCTAGCGCCTTAGAAGTCAACGCCCGATGCATAAAATACAAAAAATACATCAGTTTTTCCATCGTATAAGGGGAATAATTGCAACCAGTGAGAAAGTGATGGTCATTTCTACGTTCCGGGCAACATAGGCTTCACTCTTGGACGTTGCCCCACCAGATGGAACAGCTAGGACCTTAGAAGTCAAAGCCAGAAGAAAAAAATACAATAAAAATGCAACAGTTCTTCCATCGTATAGCATGAATAACTGCAACTAGTGTGAAAGTAATGGTCATTTCTACGTTCCAGGCGACCTAGGCATCACTCTAGGGCGTTGCTCCACCACATCGAATAGCTACGGTCTTAGAAGACAACGCCAGAAGCATAAAATACAATATAAATACAACAGTTTTTCCATCGTATAAAACGAATAATTGCAACCAGTAAGAAAGTTATGGTCATTTCTACGTTCCGGGCAACATAGGCCTCACTCTTAGACGATGCCCCACAAGATCGAATAGCTAGGACCTTAGAAGTCAAAACCAGAAGGAAAAAATACAATAAAAATGCAACTGTTTTTTCATCGTATAGCATGAATAACTGCAACCAGTGTCAAAGTAATGGTCATTTCTACGTTCCGGGCAATCTAGGCTTCATTCTAGGGCGTTGTTCCACCAGATCGATCAGCTACGGCCGAAGATGTCAACGCCAGAAGCATAAAATACAATATAAATACAACAGTTTTTCCATCGTATAAAACGAATAATAGCAACCAGTGTGAAAGTTATGGTCATTTCTACGTTCGGGGCAACCTAGGCTTCACTCTAGGGCGTTGCTCCACCAGATCGAATAGCTAGGACCTTAGAAGTCATCGCCAGAAGCATAAAATACAGTAAAAATACAACAGTTTTTCCATCGTATAGCATGAATAATTGCAACCAGTGTGAAAGTAATGGACATTTCTACGTCTCGGGCAACCTAGTCTTCGCCCTAGGGCGTTGCTCCACCAGATCCAATAGTTAGGGCCTAAGAAGTCAACGCCAGAAGCACCAAATACAAAATAAATACAACAGTTTTTCCATCGTATAAAACGAATAATTGCAACCAGTGTGAAAGTAATGGCCATTTATACGTTCCGGGCAACCTAGGCTTCACTCTAGGGCGTTGCCCCACCACATCGAAAAGCTACGGCCTTAGAAGTCAACGCCAGCAGCATAAAACACAATATAAATACAACAGGTTTTCCATCATATAAAACCAATAATTGCAACCAGTATAAAAGATATGGTCATTTCTACGTTGTTGCCAACCTCGGGTTCACCCTAGGGCGTTGCTCCACCAGGTCGAATAGTTAGGGCCTTAGAAAACAACTCCAGCCGCATAGAATACAATACAAATACAACAGTTTTTCCATACTATAAAAAGAATAATTGCAACCAGTGTGAAAGTAATGGTCTTTTCTACGTTTCGGGCAGCATAGGCTTCACTCTTGCACGTTGCCCCACGAGATCGAATAGCTAGGACCTTAGAAGTCAACGCCAGAAGCTTAAAATACAGTATAAATGCAACAGTTTTTCCATCGTATAACGGGAATAATTACAACCAGTGTGAAAGATCTGGTCATTTCTGCGTTCCGGGCAACCTAGGCTTCAGTCTAGGGCGTTGCTCCAGCACATCCAATAGCCACGGCCTTAGAAGTCAACGCCAGAAGCATAAAACACAATACAAATACATCAGTTTTTCCATCGTGTAAAACCAATAATTGCAACCAGTATAAAAGTTATGGTCATTTCTACGTTCCGGCCAACCTCGGCTTCACCCTAGGGCGTTGCTCCACCAGATCCAATGGTTAGGGCCTAAGAAATCAGCGCTCGAAGCATAAAATACAATACAAATACATCAGTTTTTCCATCGTATAACGGGAATAATTGCAACCAGTGTGAAAGTAATGGTCATCTCTACGTTGCGGGCAACCTAGGCTTCACTCTAGCGTGATGCTACACCAGATCGAATAGCTAGCGCCTTAGAAGTCAACGCCCGATGCATAAAATACAAAAAATACATCAGTTTTTCCATCGTATAAGGGGAATAATTGCAACCAGTGAGAAAGTGATGGTCATTTCTACGTTCCGGGCAACATAGGCTTCACTCTTGGACGTTGCCCCACCAGATGGAACAGCTAGGACCTTAGAAGTCAAAGCCAGAAGAAAAAAATACAATAAAAATGCAACAGTTCTTCCATCGTATAGCATGAATAACTGCAACTAGTGTGAAAGTAATGGTCATTTCTACGTTCCAGGCGACCTAGGCATCACTCTAGGGCGTTGCTCCACCACATCGAATAGCTACGGTCTTAGAAGACAACGCCAGAAGCATAAAATACAATATAAATACAACAGTTTTTCCATCGTATAAAACGAATAATTGCAACCAGTAAGAAAGTTATGGTCATTTCTACGTTCCGGGCAACATAGGCCTCACTCTTAGACGATGCCCCACAAGATCGAATAGCTAGGACCTTAGAAGTCAAAACCAGAAGGAAAAAATACAATAAAAATGCAACTGTTTTTTCATCGTATAGCATGAATAACTGCAACCAGTGTCAAAGTAATGGTCATTTCTACGTTCCGGGCAATCTAGGCTTCATTCTAGGGCGTTGTTCCACCAGATCGATCAGCTACGGCCGAAGATGTCAACGCCAGAAGCATAAAATACAATATAAATACAACAGTTTTTCCATCGTATAAAACGAATAATAGCAACCAGTGTGAAAGTTATGGTCATTTCTACGTTCGGGGCAACCTAGGCTTCACTCTAGGGCGTTGCTCCACCAGATCGAATAGCTAGGACCTTAGAAGTCATCGCCAGAAGCATAAAATACAGTAAAAATACAACAGTTTTTCCATCGTATAGCATGAATAATTGCAACCAGTGTGAAAGTAATGGACATTTCTACGTCTCGGGCAACCTAGTCTTCGCCCTAGGGCGTTGCTCCACCAGATCCAATAGTTAGGGCCTAAGAAGTCAACGCCAGAAGCACCAAATGCAAAATAAATACAACAGTTTTTCCATCGTATAAAACGAATAATTGAAACCAGTGTGAAAGTAACGGGTCATTTTTACGGTCCGGCAAAGTAGGCTTCAGTCTAGGGTGTTGCCCCACCACATCGAATAGCTACGGCCTTAGAAGTCAACGTCAGAAGCATAAAACACAATATAAATACAACAGTTTTTCCATCGTATAACGAGAATAATTGCAACCAGTGTGAAAGTGATGGTCATTTCCACGTTTCGGGCAACCTAGGCTTCACTCCAGGGCGTTGCTCCACCAGATCGAATAGCTAAGGCCTTAGAAGTCAACAACAGGATCATAAATGTAAATAAAATTACAACAGTTATTCCATCGTATACCAGGAATAATTGCAACAAGTGTGAAAGTTATGGTGATTTCTACGTTCCGGGCAACCTAGGCTTCACTCTAGGGCATTGCTCCACCACATCGAATAGCTACGGCCTTAGAGGTCAACGCCATAACTATAAAAAACAATATAAACACAACAGTTTTTCCATTGTATAAAATGAATAATTGCAAACAGTGTGGAAGTAATGGTCATTTCTACGTTCCGGGCAACCTAGGCCTCACTCTAGGGCGATGGTCCACCAGATCCAATGGTTAGGGCATAAGAAGTCAACGCCAGGAGCACCAAATACAGAATAAATACAACAGTTTTTCCATCGTATAAAACGAATAATTCCAACCAGTATGAAAGCTATGGCCATTTCTACGTTCCGGGCAACCTAGGCTTCACTCTAGGGCGTTGCTCAACCACATCGAATAGCTACGGCCCTAGAAGACAACGCCATAACTATAAAATACAATATAAATACAACAGTCTTTCCATCGTATAAAACGAATACTTGCAACCAGTCTGATAGTTATGGTCATTTCCACGTTCCGGGCAACCTAGGCTACACCCTAGGGCGTTGCTCCACCAGACCAAATAGTTAGGGCCTAAGAAGTCAACGCCAGAAGCATAAGATATGATAAATGTACAACAGTTTTTCCATCGTATAAAATGAATAATTGCAAACAGTGTGAATGTAACGGCCATTTCTACGTTCCGAGCAACCTAGGTTTCGCTCTATGGCGTTGCTCCACCACATCGAATAGTTAGGGCTTTAGAAGTCAATGCCAGAAGCATAAAATACAATATAAATACAACAGTTTTTCCATTGTATACAATGAATAATTGCAAACAGTGAGGATGTAATGGTCATTTCTACCTTCCGGGCAACCTAGGCTTCACTCTATGGCGTTGTTCCACAAGATCGAATAGTTAGGGCCTAATTAGACTACGCCAGAAGCATAAAATACAATATAAATACAACAGCTTTTCCATCGTATAACAAGAATAATTGCAACCAGTGTGAAAGTGATGGTCATTTCTACATTCCGGGCAGCCTAGGCTTCACTCTATGGCGTTGCTCCACCAGATCGAATAGTTAGGGCCAAAGAAGTCAACGCCAGAAGCATAAAATGCAATATAAATACAACAGTTTTTCCCTTGTATAACAGGAATAATTGCAACCAGTGTGAGAGTTATGGTCATTTCTACGTTCC
Organism: Calliopsis andreniformis; assembly: GCF_051401765.1. NCBI lineage: Eukaryota > Metazoa > Arthropoda > Insecta > Hymenoptera > Andrenidae > Calliopsis > Calliopsis andreniformis. Next base: position 12,186,705 of record NW_027480422.1, on the reverse strand, counting down.
GGGCAATCTAGGCTTCATTCTAGGGCGTTGTTCCACCAGATCGATCAGCTACGGCCGAAGATGTCAACGCCAGAAGCATAAAATACAATATAAATACAACAGTTTTTCCATCGTATAAAACGAATAATAGCAACCAGTGTGAAAGTTATGGTCATTTCTACGTTCGGGGCAACCTAGGCTTCACTCTAGGGCGTTGCTCCACCAGATCGAATAGCTAGGACCTTAGAAGTCATCGCCAGAAGCATAAAATACAGTAAAAATACAACAGTTTTTCCATCGTATAGCATGAATAATTGCAACCAGTGTGAAAGTAATGGACATTTCTACGTCTCGGGCAACCTAGTCTTCGCCCTAGGGCGTTGCTCCACCAGATCCAATAGTTAGGGCCTAAGAAGTCAACGCCAGAAGCACCAAATACAAAATAAATACAACAGTTTTTCCATCGTATAAAACGAATAATTGCAACCAGTGTGAAAGTAATGGCCATTTATACGTTCCGGGCAACCTAGGCTTCACTCTAGGGCGTTGCCCCACCACATCGAAAAGCTACGGCCTTAGAAGTCAACGCCAGCAGCATAAAACACAATATAAATACAACAGGTTTTCCATCATATAAAACCAATAATTGCAACCAGTATAAAAGATATGGTCATTTCTACGTTGTTGCCAACCTCGGGTTCACCCTAGGGCGTTGCTCCACCAGGTCGAATAGTTAGGGCCTTAGAAAACAACTCCAGCCGCATAGAATACAATACAAATACAACAGTTTTTCCATACTATAAAAAGAATAATTGCAACCAGTGTGAAAGTAATGGTCTTTTCTACGTTTCGGGCAGCATAGGCTTCACTCTTGCACGTTGCCCCACGAGATCGAATAGCTAGGACCTTAGAAGTCAACGCCAGAAGCTTAAAATACAGTATAAATGCAACAGTTTTTCCATCGTATAACGGGAATAATTACAACCAGTGTGAAAGATCTGGTCATTTCTGCGTTCCGGGCAACCTAGGCTTCAGTCTAGGGCGTTGCTCCAGCACATCCAATAGCCACGGCCTTAGAAGTCAACGCCAGAAGCATAAAACACAATACAAATACATCAGTTTTTCCATCGTGTAAAACCAATAATTGCAACCAGTATAAAAGTTATGGTCATTTCTACGTTCCGGCCAACCTCGGCTTCACCCTAGGGCGTTGCTCCACCAGATCCAATGGTTAGGGCCTAAGAAATCAGCGCTCGAAGCATAAAATACAATACAAATACATCAGTTTTTCCATCGTATAACGGGAATAATTGCAACCAGTGTGAAAGTAATGGTCATCTCTACGTTGCGGGCAACCTAGGCTTCACTCTAGCGTGATGCTACACCAGATCGAATAGCTAGCGCCTTAGAAGTCAACGCCCGATGCATAAAATACAAAAAATACATCAGTTTTTCCATCGTATAAGGGGAATAATTGCAACCAGTGAGAAAGTGATGGTCATTTCTACGTTCCGGGCAACATAGGCTTCACTCTTGGACGTTGCCCCACCAGATGGAACAGCTAGGACCTTAGAAGTCAAAGCCAGAAGAAAAAAATACAATAAAAATGCAACAGTTCTTCCATCGTATAGCATGAATAACTGCAACTAGTGTGAAAGTAATGGTCATTTCTACGTTCCAGGCGACCTAGGCATCACTCTAGGGCGTTGCTCCACCACATCGAATAGCTACGGTCTTAGAAGACAACGCCAGAAGCATAAAATACAATATAAATACAACAGTTTTTCCATCGTATAAAACGAATAATTGCAACCAGTAAGAAAGTTATGGTCATTTCTACGTTCCGGGCAACATAGGCCTCACTCTTAGACGATGCCCCACAAGATCGAATAGCTAGGACCTTAGAAGTCAAAACCAGAAGGAAAAAATACAATAAAAATGCAACTGTTTTTTCATCGTATAGCATGAATAACTGCAACCAGTGTCAAAGTAATGGTCATTTCTACGTTCCGGGCAATCTAGGCTTCATTCTAGGGCGTTGTTCCACCAGATCGATCAGCTACGGCCGAAGATGTCAACGCCAGAAGCATAAAATACAATATAAATACAACAGTTTTTCCATCGTATAAAACGAATAATAGCAACCAGTGTGAAAGTTATGGTCATTTCTACGTTCGGGGCAACCTAGGCTTCACTCTAGGGCGTTGCTCCACCAGATCGAATAGCTAGGACCTTAGAAGTCATCGCCAGAAGCATAAAATACAGTAAAAATACAACAGTTTTTCCATCGTATAGCATGAATAATTGCAACCAGTGTGAAAGTAATGGACATTTCTACGTCTCGGGCAACCTAGTCTTCGCCCTAGGGCGTTGCTCCACCAGATCCAATAGTTAGGGCCTAAGAAGTCAACGCCAGAAGCACCAAATGCAAAATAAATACAACAGTTTTTCCATCGTATAAAACGAATAATTGAAACCAGTGTGAAAGTAACGGGTCATTTTTACGGTCCGGCAAAGTAGGCTTCAGTCTAGGGTGTTGCCCCACCACATCGAATAGCTACGGCCTTAGAAGTCAACGTCAGAAGCATAAAACACAATATAAATACAACAGTTTTTCCATCGTATAACGAGAATAATTGCAACCAGTGTGAAAGTGATGGTCATTTCCACGTTTCGGGCAACCTAGGCTTCACTCCAGGGCGTTGCTCCACCAGATCGAATAGCTAAGGCCTTAGAAGTCAACAACAGGATCATAAATGTAAATAAAATTACAACAGTTATTCCATCGTATACCAGGAATAATTGCAACAAGTGTGAAAGTTATGGTGATTTCTACGTTCCGGGCAACCTAGGCTTCACTCTAGGGCATTGCTCCACCACATCGAATAGCTACGGCCTTAGAGGTCAACGCCATAACTATAAAAAACAATATAAACACAACAGTTTTTCCATTGTATAAAATGAATAATTGCAAACAGTGTGGAAGTAATGGTCATTTCTACGTTCCGGGCAACCTAGGCCTCACTCTAGGGCGATGGTCCACCAGATCCAATGGTTAGGGCATAAGAAGTCAACGCCAGGAGCACCAAATACAGAATAAATACAACAGTTTTTCCATCGTATAAAACGAATAATTCCAACCAGTATGAAAGCTATGGCCATTTCTACGTTCCGGGCAACCTAGGCTTCACTCTAGGGCGTTGCTCAACCACATCGAATAGCTACGGCCCTAGAAGACAACGCCATAACTATAAAATACAATATAAATACAACAGTCTTTCCATCGTATAAAACGAATACTTGCAACCAGTCTGATAGTTATGGTCATTTCCACGTTCCGGGCAACCTAGGCTACACCCTAGGGCGTTGCTCCACCAGACCAAATAGTTAGGGCCTAAGAAGTCAACGCCAGAAGCATAAGATATGATAAATGTACAACAGTTTTTCCATCGTATAAAATGAATAATTGCAAACAGTGTGAATGTAACGGCCATTTCTACGTTCCGAGCAACCTAGGTTTCGCTCTATGGCGTTGCTCCACCACATCGAATAGTTAGGGCTTTAGAAGTCAATGCCAGAAGCATAAAATACAATATAAATACAACAGTTTTTCCATTGTATACAATGAATAATTGCAAACAGTGAGGATGTAATGGTCATTTCTACCTTCCGGGCAACCTAGGCTTCACTCTATGGCGTTGTTCCACAAGATCGAATAGTTAGGGCCTAATTAGACTACGCCAGAAGCATAAAATACAATATAAATACAACAGCTTTTCCATCGTATAACAAGAATAATTGCAACCAGTGTGAAAGTGATGGTCATTTCTACATTCCGGGCAGCCTAGGCTTCACTCTATGGCGTTGCTCCACCAGATCGAATAGTTAGGGCCAAAGAAGTCAACGCCAGAAGCATAAAATGCAATATAAATACAACAGTTTTTCCCTTGTATAACAGGAATAATTGCAACCAGTGTGAGAGTTATGGTCATTTCTACGTTCGGGGCAACCTAGGTTTCTCTCTAGGGCGTTCCTCCACCACATCGAATAGTTAGGGCCTTAGAAAACAACTCCAGACGCATAAAATACAATGAAAATACAACAGTTTATTCATCGTATAACAGGAATAATTGCAGCAAGCCAGAAGTTAAAAGTCATTTCTACGTTCCGGGCAATCTAGGCTTCTCTCTAGAGCGTTGCTCCACCAGATCGAATAGTTAGGGCCTGAGAAGTCAATGCCAGAAGCATAAAATACAATATAAATACAACAGTTTTTCCATTGTATACAATGAATAATTGCGAACAGTGAGGATGTAATGGTCATTTCTACCTTCCGGGCAACCTAGGCTTCACTCTACGGCGTTGTTCCACAAGATCGAATAGTTAGGGCCTAATTAGACTACGCCAGAAGCATAAAATACAATATAAATACAACAGCTTTTCCATCGTATAACAAGAATAATTGCAACCAGTGTGAAAGTGATGGTCATTTCTACATTCCGGGCAGCCTAGGCTTCACTCTATGGCGTTGCTCCACCAGATCGAATAGTTAGGGCCAAAGAAGTCAACGCCAGAAGCATAAAATGCAATATAAATACAACAGTTTTTCCCTTGTATAACAGGAATAATTGCAACCAGTGTGAGAGTTATGGTCCTTTCTACGTTCGGGGCAACCTAGGCTTCACTCTAGGGCGTTGCTCCACCACATCGAATAGTTAGGTCCTTAGAAGTCAATGCCAGAAGCATAAAATGCAATATAAATACAACAGTTTTTCCACTGTATAATATGAATAATTGCAAACAGTGTGGAAGTAATGGTCATTTCTACGTTCCGGGCAACCTAGGCTTCACTCTAGGGCGTTGCTCAACCACATCGAATAGCTACGGCCCTAGAAGTCAACGCCTGAAGCATCAAATATAATATAAATACAACAGTTTTTCCATTGTATAAAATGAATAATTGCAAACAGTGTGGATGTAATGGTCATTTCTACTTTCCGGGCAACCTAGGCTTCACTCTAGGGCGTTACTCCACCACATCGAGTAGCTACGGCCCTAGAAGTCAACGCCTGAAGCATAAAATATAATATAAAACTTCAGTTTTTCCATCGTATAACAGGAATAATTGCAACCAGTGTGACAGACATGGTCATTTCTACGTTCCGGGCAACCTAGGCTTCACTCTAGGGCGTTGCTGCACCGGATCCAATAGTTAGGGCCTAAGAAGTCAACGCCAGGAGCATAAAATACAATATAAATACAACAGTTTTTCCATCGTATAATACGAATAATTGCAAACAGTATGAAAGTTATGGTCATTTCTACGTTCCGGGCAACCTGGGCGACACCAGAGGGCGTTGCTCCACCAGATCCAATGGTTAGGACCTAAGAAGTCAACGCCAGGAGCATAAAATACAAAATAGATACAACAGTTTTTCCATCGTATAACAGGAATAATTGCAACCAGTGTGACAGACATGGTCATTTCTACGTTCCGGGCAACCTAGGCTTCACTCTAGGGCGTTGCTACACCAGATCGAATAGTTAGGGCCTAAGAAGTCAACGCCAGAAGCATAAAATACAATATAAATACAACAGTTTTTCCATCGTATAATACGAATAATTGCGATCAGTAAGAAAGTTATGGTCATTTCTACGTTCCGTGCAACCTGGGCGACACCAGAGGGCGTTGCTCCACCAGATCCAATAGTTAGGACCTAAGAAGTCAACGACAGGAGCATAAAATACAAAATAGATACAACAGTTTTTCCATCGTATAACAGGAATAATTGCAACCAGTGTGAAAGTGATGGTCATTTCTACGTTCCGGGCAACCTAGGCTTCAGTCTAGGGCGTGGTTACCCCAGATCGAATAGTTAGGGCCTAAGAAGTCAACGCCAGAAGCGTAAACTGCAATATAAATACAACAGTTATTCCCTTGTATAACAGGAATAATTGCAACCAGTGTGAAAGGTATGGTCATTTCTACGTTCCGGGCAACCTAGGCTTCACTCTAGGGCGTTGCTCAACCACATCGAATAGCTGCGGCCTTAGAAGTCAACGCCATAACTATAAAAAACAATATAAATACAACAGTTTTTCCATTGTATAAAATGAATAATTGCAAACAGTGTGGAAGTAATGGTCATTTCTACTTTCCGGGCAACCTAGGCTCCACCCTAGGCGTTGCTCCACCAGATCCAATAGGTAGGGCCTTAGAAGTCAACGCCAGAAGCATAAAGTACAATAAGAATCTGTAGGGAGGACGAGCGAGGGTTTAATAGGAAAAATGAACGGTTAATCTATAGCACTAATAGTTTATTTTTGAATTCGGAATCCCGATTGAACTGCGATCGACCTGTCACTCGTGGACTTCTGACCAGTACGCGGATCATGCACGTTGCTACTTCAATTCATTTTCTCAGACCGACTCTCTGACACGCTGTCTCCCTTAAGTCTATCCTGCGTGGTTGTTTTTCCCCACTACGTCCGAATATTTTGGAAAAACCCACCCGCCTAAAACAGTCAGCGGAGTAAGGGCACGTGGATACCGTGGGGTGCACTCGCCCGAGCTCTCGGCCGCTGCCTGGGTTTTCCCCATCTGGCCTGCAGGATGGAGTTTTACGGCGCGTCAATGTCCATTGACAATTTTCTTAACACGATTCTTATAATTCCTCAAAATCGCCACGGGTCACGTCTGCACCATAAACTCCACCTCGGTCTCATCAGGTCGACCTTGCGCCCATGCCTCGGCCACTTGCACCCTCACTTCGCTCACTAAATTGCCTACAGTTCGGCCATTCTGACATTTTAGCCGTCCCGGCTAAACTTAGGTCGATTACGAATCAGTCATCATTCATACTACGCAAAAAAAAAAAATAAACACACTCATATTCATACACTTATTTACACCACACTTACTTAATCATATAAATATTAATTAACATTAATCCGAATCTTATCAAGTATATTATGCCGATACCCCGGTTGTTTCCCACTAGGTGGAGAGAATTCCCTACATCGTAAGCAGTTCGCTATATAATCTTTAGCCTTCTCGCGTAATTTAGGGAACCAATACACTTTCAAGATATTGTCTACTACCTTATCCAAACCAACATGTCCCAGATCGTCGTGGCAAGTACGGATTACATTATTTTCCATTGAGTGTGGTACGTAAAATAGCAGTTTCTTCATTTTATCCTTCCGGTACACTAATCCATTACACAATTCGAAAAACTTCATTTCGGTCTTTTGCAATTTATCGCGTATTTTACATATCTCGTCATCTTTATCCTGACATATTGACAATGTTTGCTCAAAAGTATTTCCTTCTATTGCTAGTATGCTATGGCATCTACTGAGAGCATCAACATGGCTCATTCTTTTACCTGGTCTATACTGTATCTCAAAATCATAGTCCTGCAAGAACATTGCCCAACGTGAGATTCGGGGGTTTATATTCTGCTTGCTTAACGTTAAACGGAAACTATCACAATCTGTCATAATTTTAAAAAAAATTCCGCCTAAATATACATGGAAACGCTTAACTGCATATACCACCGCAAGACATTCTAACTCGAAACTATGATATTTTGATTCGGCGGGTGTTGTCCGTTGACTAAAGTATGATATTGGTCTAAAATTACCATCGCTTTGTTTCTGTAAAAGAATTGCACCGAACCCTGACACGCTCGCATCGCAATGCAATTCTGTTTCTGCCTTCGGAGAATAAATTGCTAGGATCGGTTTACTGGACAATTGTTTCTTTAAGGTTTCAAATGCCTTACTTTCCTCCTCTCTGAATTTAAATTTCACCTCTTTTTTAATGAGATCATACAGTGGTTTTGCAATCATTGAAAATTGCGGGATGAACCGTCTAAAATAACTCGCTAGGGCCACAAACCGAAGGACTTCCTTCGCATTCCGCGGTATCGGGTAATTGATAACTGATGCAATATTATTATCACTTGGTCGTATCCCATCCACACTAACGTGATATCCCAAATAATCTATTTCGTTTTGCGCAAAGAAACACTTGTCCAATCTAAATGTAAGACGATGTTGACCCGCGGTTCGAAATATTTCCTGCAGAATTTCAAGATGTTCTTCCAGAGTCTCCGTTGCAATAAAAAAATCGTCAAAAAATGGTAACATCTTTCCCGTTCTAATTAAGTTGGAGAAAACTTTACGAATAAATCGGTGAAATACCTTGGGTGCATTTGTTAGCCCAAACGGACAATATAAAAACTCGTATTGCCCCAAAGGGGTTACAAAGCTTGTAAACTGAATTGCCTCTCGCGCCATTCGTACATTGTAATACCCATCTTTTAGATCAAGCGTCGTAAAGAATTTTTTCTCTTTTAATTGATCAATATTATCGTCTATCAGCTGACTCGGGAAGTTATCTTTCACAGTAATTCTGTTTAACTCTCTATAATCAATACATAAACGTGTCTCGCCATTCTTCTTACGTACTAAAACTATCGGACTGGCATACGGTGACTCACTCGGACGGATAATCCCTCTCTCTAACAGGTCATCCAAAATGACCTGCAGTTTTTGCTTGTCCGCAAAAGATAATCTCCTCGGTCTAAAACTAACTGGCTGATTATGCTTTAACGCGATCTTCATTTCGAAATCTATTTCCATTGCACTGGTTTCTTTAATTTTTATGTAATCAGACACATACATATCCCTAATTCTTTCTATTTTTTCCGGCCCGATTTTTGAATTGATCTGTAATTTTTCTTGTTCTGTACTCACGCCACTAATACATTCTATATTCATAATTTGTTTGATCGCGCAATCTAATTCATCGGTTATCACTTCCGGTGTTTTCCTTGTAATCACTAATTTCCCATCCCACGTAATTCTAATTAATGGATGTGACGAAAAATCCCGTCCGAGTATCGCCATAAATGCCATAGTATTATCTGGTACAATATAAAAATTTAATTTAATTGAGATGCCCTCAATTTCAACATCCTGATAAAATCTACCTAATATCTTTAACGGCGATCCATTAATACCGCAAAATTCTGGCCCGGTCTCACACCCCTGTGTTCGCGCGTGCAAAGGAACCAAACAATTTTTTATTAGACTGATCGGGGATCCGGAGTCCAACATTGCGCATAGCGTGTACTTACAATTTTGTCCGCTATTATCAGCTATATTGTAACTTATTGAAACCGTGTACGGTGCGTTGAGTGTGGCTGGTTGTACCATGTTCATCGACGTTGCCGCTGAGAGTTCTCTCCTAGTCGTGGTCGTTTCTCTCGCCATGTTGCTCTCGCCTGATTGACTCGCTGTTCGTCGCGGGCATCCCGCTATTCGATGTAGCATCGATCCACACTCGAAACAGCCTCCCTGTTGCCTTTTCGGTTTTTGACAACTTGTCGAAATATGTCCCATTTCGGAACAATTAAAACATCGCACTTCTTTTTTAGGGGGTTTCCCCACTAATGTCTGCTGCTGGATACGGCCAAATTTCGTCTCCTTCTTCTCCTTTAAGTCCCGTTCATTCATTCTCTTCGGGTCCAATTTGATATTCTCAAACGACTCTAATAAATCTGCTGTCGTTTTGATCCGCATGATGCGTGCTTGGTTCCGCAGCTGTTGATCAGTCACCCCATCAATGATGTATTCCACCAATTCTCCCTCCGCAATTGGTACTCTATTTCCCAATATTATTTTATCATGGAAATAGTCCGTAAAAAGTTCACCCGAATTCCACACTCTATTTTCAAACTGCCTACGAAGCGACAGTCTGCTTGGTCGATGGTCAAACATGATCTTCATTTCCCTCAATAAATCGTCTATTCGGAGGGTGATATGCTCCGCCTTCGAATGAAACCAACTCGCGGCTCGCGCTTTCAATTTTGAACTTATTAACACCCGCGTGGCATTCTCATCCAAATGATACGTTGTACGAAGAAGGTTCACTTGCTGTTCCCATTTCCAGAACGTATTGTCGCGACCATCAAAATCGGATAATAAATCACCGATCGCTCGAATACTCATCGTCGGGGAAGGTCCAGTTGGTCCTCTGACTCTTTCCGCATCTCCTGGAATGTCTGGACTAGCTGAAAAACTTCTCGTGCGCATCTGCTCATTCCTCATGATTTCTAATTCCCTTTGCATCACCATGTTTTCCCTCCTCAGTAAGTCCAATTCTCTCTGCATCTGTTCGTTGAGCATGGTGTCCCATCTCGCCTTATCTCTACGAATACGTTCCGATTCCCTCCTCCGCGTTTCTTCACCATACGCAGCTTGTCCTGCTTCTGTTATCCGCTGGTCGTCCAAGTGACTGGTTCGCGCAGCTTCTCTGGTTACCCTTCCTTCTTCGGCAATATTCTCCCAAATATTTTCGTCGAATTGCTCCAAACGATTTATTAATTCAGCCTTAGTTCCTGCTGAAGATAAGTCTCGAGCCCTTAAAAACTCCTTCAATTCGGCCACGGTATAAGCCATTGTGGTGGCCATGTTGCAAAAAGACAGAGAAAGAAAAAAAATTTTCCTCTTTTTTTTTTTTCTTTTCCCCACCAACGTGTTAAGATTCAAAGTTCGATTCACTTCGTGCCAATTACACGTCGTCCTCTTCCTCTTACACACTTCACGTTGGTCACAATGTCCAAACACAACAAAACACAAAGCAGCTTCACCACAACGGTTTCAACACTGTACACCGTTTGCCCGTCACTGTTCACAAATTCCTTTTGTTTAAGATTCCACTAACAGATCCGTTCGTTATCCGTTTCAATCCCACTTCTGAATTTGTAGGGAGGACGAGCGAGGGTTTAATAGGAAAAATGAACGGTTAATCTATAGCACTAATAGTTTATTTTTGAATTCGGAATCCCGATTGAACTGCGATCGACCTGTCACTCGTGGACTTCTGACCAGTACGCGGATCATGCACGTTGCTACTTCAATTCATTTTCTCAGACCGACTCTCTGACACGCTGTCTCCCTTAAGTCTATCCTGCGTGGTTGTTTTTCCCCACTACGTCCGAATATTTTGGAAAAACCCACCCGCCTAAAACAGTCAGCGGAGTAAGGGCACGTGGATACCGTGGGGTGCACTCGCCCGAGCTCTCGGCCGCTGCCTGGGTTTTCCCCATCTGGCCTGCAGGATGGAGTTTTACGGCGCGTCAATGTCCATTGACAATTTTCTTAACACGATTCTTATAATTCCTCAAAATCGCCACGGGTCACGTCTGCACCATAAACTCCACCTCGGTCTCATCAGGTCGACCTTGCGCCCATGCCTCGGCCACTTGCACCCTCACTTCACTCACTAAATTGCCTACAAATCCAACAGTTTGTCCATCGTATAACAGGAATAATGGCAACCAGTGTGAAAATAATGGTCATTTCTACGTTCTGGGCAACCTAGGTTTCGCTCTAGGGCGTTGCTCCACCACATCGAATAGTTAGGGCCTCAGAAGTCAATGCCAGAAGCATAAAATACAAAATAGATACAACAGCTTGTCCACTGTATAATATGAATAATTGCAAACAGTGTGGAAGTAATGGTCATTTCTACGTTCCGGGCAACCTAGGCTTCACTACAGGGCGGTGCTCCACCAGATCAAATAGTTAGGGCCAAAGAAGTCAACGCCAGAAGCATAAAATACAATATAAATACAACAGCTTTTCCATCGTATATTATGCATATTTGCAAACAGTGTGAAAGTAACGGTCATTTCTGCGTTCCGGGCATCCTAGGCTTCACTCTATGGCGTTGCTCCACCAGATCGAATAGTTAGGGACTTCGAATTCGACGCCAGAAGCATAAAATACAACATAAGTACAACAGTTTTTCCATTGTAGAACAGGAATAATTGCAACCAGTGTGAAAGTACAGGTCATTTCTACGTTCCGGGCAACCTCGGCTTGGCTCAAGGGCGTTGCTCCACCAGATCGAATAGCAAGGGACTTAGAAGTCAATGCCAGAAGCATAAAATATAATAAAAACACAACATTTTTTCCATCGTATGAAATGTATGATTGCAAGCAATGTGAAGGTAATGTTCATTTCTACGTTCCGGGCAACCTAGGCTTCACTCTAGACCGTTGCTCCACCAGATCGAATAGTTAGGGCCTTAGAAGTCAACGCCCGAAGCATAAAATACAAAATAAATAGAACAGTTTTTCCAGTGTATAAAACGAATAATTGTAACCAGTGTGAAAGTTGTGGTCATTTCTACGTTCCCGGCAACCTAGGCTTCACTCTAGGGCGTTGCTCCACCAGATCGAATAGTTAGGGCCTATGAAGTCAACGCCAGAAGCATAAAATACAATATAAATACAACAGCTTTTCCATCGTATATGATGTATATTTGGAAACAGTGTGAAGGTAAAGGTCATATCTACGTTCCGGGCAACCTAGGCTTAACTGTAGGGCGTTGCTCCACCAGAACGCGTAGTTACGGACTTAGAATTTAACGCCAGAAGCATAAAATACAATAAAAATGCAACAGTTTTTCCATCGTATAACTGGAGTAATTGCAACCAGTGTGAAAGTAATGGCCATTTCTGCGTACCGGGAAACCTAGGCTTCACTCTAGGGCGTTGCTCCTCCAGATAGAATAGTTAGGACCCAGGAAGTCAACGCCAGAAGCATAAAATACAACATAAATACAACAGTTTTTCCGTTGTATAACAGGAATAATAGCAACTAGTGTTAAAGGTATGGTCATTTCTACGTTCCGGGCAACATAGGCTTCACTCTAGGTCGTTGCTCCACCACATCGAATAGCTACGGCCTTAGGAGTCAACGCCAGAGGCATAAAATGCAAAATAAATACAACAGTTTTTCCATCGTATAACAAGAATAATTGCAACCAGTGTGAAAGTGATGGTCATTTCTACATTCCGGGCAACCTAGGCTTCACTCTAGGGCGTTGCTCCACCAGATCGAATAGTTCGGGCCTAAGAAGTCAACGCCAGGAGCATAAAATACAATATAAATACAACAGTTTTTCCCTTGTATAACAGGAATAATTGCAACCAGTGTGAAAGCTATGGTCATTTCTACGTTCCGGGCAACCTAGGCTTCACTCTAGGGCGTTGCTCCACCACACCGAATAGTTAGGGCCTTAGAAGTCAATGCCAGAAGCATAAAATACAATATAAATACAACGGTTTTTCCACTGTATAATATGAATAATTGCAAACAGAGTGGAAGTAATGGTCATTTCTACGTTCCGGGCAACCTAGGCTTCACTCTAGGGCGTTGCACCACCACATCGAATAGCTACGACCTTAGAAGTCAACGCCTGAAGCATAAAATACAAAATAAATACAACAGTTTTCCCATCGTATAACAAGAATAATTGCAACCAGTGTGAAAGCTATGGTCATTTCTACGTTCCGGGCAACCTAGGCTTCACTCTAGGGCGTTGCTCCACCACATCGAATAGCCAGGGCCTTAGAAGTCAATGCCAGAAGCATAAAATACAATATAAATACAACGGTTTTTCCAGTGTATAATATGAATAATTGCAAACAGAATGGAGGTAACGGTCACTTCTACGTTCCGGGCAACCTAGGCTTCACTCTAGGGCATTGCACCACCACATCGAATAGCTACGGCCTTAGAAGTCAACGCCTGAAGCATAAAATATAATATAAATACAACAGTTTTTCCATCGCATAACGGGGATAATTGCAACAAATGTGAACGTGAGGGTCATTTTTACGTTCCGGGCAACCTAGGCTTCACCCTGGTTGCGTTGCTCCACCAGATCGAATAGCTAGGTCCTTAGAAGTCAACGCCATTAGCATAAAATAAAATAAAAATAGAGCAGTTCTTCCATCGTATAACAGGAATAATTACAACCAGTGTGAAAGAAATGGCGCACTTCTGCGTTCCGTGCAACCTAGACTTCACTCTGGGGCGATGCTGCACCAGGCCGAATAGTTGGGGCCTTAGAAAACAACTCCAGACGCATAAAATACAATAAAAATACAACAGTTTTACCATCGTATAACTGGCATAATTGCAACCAGTGTGCAAGATATGGTCATTACTACGTTCCGGGCAACCTAGGCTTCACTCTAGGGCGTTGGTCCACCACAACCAATAGTTAGGGCTTAAGAAGTCAATGCCAGAAGCACCAAATACAAAATAAATACAACAGTTTTTCCATCGTATAGACCGAATAATTGCAACCAGTGTGAAAGTAATGGTCATTTCTACGTTCCGGGCAACCTAGGCTTCACCCGAGGGCGTTGCTCCACCAGATCGAATAGTTAGGGCCTAAGAAGTCAACGCCAGAAGCGTAAACTGCAATATAAATACAACAGTTATTCCCTTGTATAACAGGAATAATTGCAACCAGTGTGAAAGGTATGGTCATTTCTACGTTCCGGGCAACCTAGGCTTCACTCTAGGGCGTTGCTCAACCACATCGAATAGCTGCGGCCTTAGAAGTCAACGCCATAACTATAAAAAACAATATAAATACAACAGCTTTTCCATTGTATAAAATGAATAATTGCAAACAGTGTGGAAGTAATGGTCATTTCTACTTTCCGGCAACCTAGGCTCCACCCTAGGCGTTGCTCCACCAGATCCAATAGGTAGGGCCTTAGAAGTCAACGCCAGAAGCATAAAGTACAATAAAAATCCAACAGTTTGTCCATCGTATAACAGGAATAATGGCAACCAGTGTGAAAATAATGGTCATTTCTACGTTCTGGGCAACCGAGGTTTCGCTCTAGGGCGTTGCTCCACCACATCGAATAGTTAGGGCCTCAGAAGTCAATGCCAGAAGCATAAAATACAAAATAGATACAACAGCTTGTCCACTGTATAATATGAATAATTGCAAACAGTGTGGAAGTAATGGTCATTTCTACGTTCCGGGCAACCTAGGCTTCACTACAGGGCGGTGCTCCACCAGATCAAATAGTTAGGGCCAAAGAAGTCAACGCAAGAAGCATAAAATACAATATAAATACAACATCTTTTCCATCGTATATTATGCATATTTGCAAACAGTGTGAAAGTAACGGTCATTTCTGCGTTCCGGGCATCCTAGGCTTCACTCTATGGCGTTGCTCCACCAGATCGAATAGTTAGGGACTTCGAATTCGACGCCAGAAGCATAAAATACAACATAAGTACAACAGTTTTTCCATTGTAGAACAATAATAATTGCAACCAGTGTGAAAGTACAGGTCATTTCTACGTTCCGGGCAACCTAGGCTTCACTCTAGGGCGTTGCTCCACCAGATCGAATAGCGAGGGACTTAGAAGTCAACGCCAGAAGCATAAAATAAAATAAAAATACAACAGTTTTTCCATCGTATAAAACGAATAATTGCAACCAGTATGAATGTTATGGCTATGTCTACGTTCCGAGGAACCTAGGCTTCATTCTAGGGCGTTGGTCCACCAGATCCAATAGTTAGGGCCTAAGAAGTCAACTCCAGGAGCACCAAATACAAAATAAATACAACAGTTTTACCATCGTATAAAACGAATAATTGCAACCAGTATGAAAGTTATGGTCATATCTACGTACCGGTCTGCCTAGGCTTCACCCTAGGGCGTTGCTCCACCAGATCGAATCGTTAGGGCCTAAGAAATCAACGCCAGAAGCATAAAATACGATATATGTACAACAGTTTTTCCATCGTATAAAACGAATAATTGCAACCAGTGTGAAAGTAATGGCCATTTCTATGTTGCGGGCATCCTAGACTTAACTCTGAGGTATTGATCCACCAGATCGAATACATAGGGCCTTAGAAGTCAACGCCAGAAGCATAAAGTACAATCAAAATCCAACAGTTTGTCCATCGTATAACAGGAATAATTGAAACAAGCGTGAAGGTAACGGACATTTTTACGTTCCTGGCGTCCTAGACTTAACTCTGAGGCATTGCTCCACCAGATCGAATACATAGGGCCTTAGAAGTCAACGCCAGAAGTATAAAGTACAATCAAAGTCCAACAGTTTGTCCATCGTATAGCATGTATAATAGCAACCAGAGTGAAAGTAATGGTCATTTCTACGTTTCGGGCGACCTAGGCTCCAGTCTAGGGCGTTGCTCCACCAGATCGAATAGTTAGGGCCTTAGAAGTCAATACCAGAAGCATAAAATACAATAAAAATACAACAGTTTTTCCATCGTATAACGGGAATAATTGCAACGAATGTGAACGTGATGGTTATTTCCACGTTCCTGGCAATCTAGGCTTCACTCTAGGGCGTTGGTCCACCAGATCCAATAGTTAGGGCCTAAGAAGTCAACGACAGAAGCATAAAATACAATAAAATACAACAGTTTTCCATCGTATAACGGGAGTAATTGCAACAAATGTGAACGTGATGGTCGTTTCCCCGTTCCGGGCAACCTAGGCTTTGCTCTACGACGTTGCTCCACAACATCGAATAGTTAGGGCCTTAGAAGTCAACGCCTGAAGCATAAAATACAATAAAAATACATCATCTTTTTCATCGTATAACAGGAATAATTGCAACCAGTCTGAAAGGTATGGTCATTTCTACGTTCCGGGCAACCTAGGCTTCACCCTAGGGCGTTGCTCCACCAGATCGAATAGCTAGGGCCTTAGAAGTCAACGCCAGAAGCATAAAATAAAATAAAAATAGAGCAGTTGTTCCATCGTATAACAGGAATAATTTCAACCAGTGTGAAAGAAATGGGCATTTCTACGTTCCATGCAACCTAGACATCACTCTAGGGCGTTGCTCCACCAGATCGAATAGCTAGGGCCTTAGAAGTCAACGCCCGAAACATAAAATACAATAAAAATGCAACAGCTTTTCCATCGTATAACGGGAATAATTGCAACCAGTGTGAAAGATATGGTCATTTCTACGTTCCGGGCAACCTAGGCTTCACTCTAGGGCATTGGTCCACCACAACCAATAGTTAGGGCTTAAGAAGTCAATGCCAGAAGCACCAAATACAAAATAAATACAACAGTTTTTCCATCATATAAAACGAATAATTGCAACCAGTGTGAAAGTAATGGTCATTTCTACGTTCCGGGCAACCTAGGCTTCACTCTAGGGCGTTGATCCACCAGATGGAACAGTTAGGGCCTTAGAAGTCAATGCCAGAAGCATAAAATACAATAAAAATACAACAGTTTTTCCATCGTATAACAGGAATAATTGCAACAAGCGTGAAGGTAATGGTCATTTCTACGTTCCGGGCAACCTAGGTTTTGCTCTAGGGCGTTGCTCCACCACATCGAATAGTTAGGGCCTTAGCAGTCAACGCCTGAAGCATAAAATACAATAAAAATACATCATTTTTTTCATCGTATAACAGGAATAATTGCAACCAGTCTGAAAGATATTGTCATTTCTACGTTCCGGGCAACCTAGGCTTCACTCTAGGGCGTTGGTCCACCACATCCAACAGTTAGGGCCTAAGAAGTCAACGCCAGAAGCACCAAATACAAAATAAATACAACAGTTTTTCCATCGTATAAAACGAATAATTGCAACCAGTATGAAAGTTATGGTCATATCTACGTTCCGGTCTGCCTAGGCTTCACCCTAGGGCGTTGCTCCACCTGATCGAATAGTTAGGGCCTATGAAGTCAACGCCAGAAGAATAAAATACGATATATGTACAAGAGTTACTGCATCGTATAACATGAATAATTGCAACCAGTGTGAATGTGATGATCATTTCTACGTTCCGGGCAACCTAGGCTTCACCCGAGGCGTTGCTCCACCAGATCCAATAGTTAAGGCCTAAGAAGTCAACGCCAGAAGCATAACGTACAATAAAAATCCAACAGTTTGTCCATCGTATAACAGGAATAATTGCAACCAGTGTGAAAGTAATGGTCATTTCTACGTTCAGGGCAACCTAGGTTTCGTTCTAGGGCGTTGCTCCACCACATCGAATAGTTAGGGCCTTAGAATACAACTCCAGACGCATAAAATACAATAAAAATACAGCAGTTTTTTCATCGTACAACAGGAATAATTGCAACATGCCAGAAGGTAATGGGCATTTCTACGCTCCGGGCAATCTAGGCTTCTCTCTAGGGCGTTGCTCTACCAGATCGAGCAGCTAGGGCCTTAGAAGTCAACGCCAGAAGCATAAAATAAAATATAAATACAACAGTTATTCCATAGTATAACAGGAATAATAGCAACCACTGTGAAAGGTAGGGTCATTTCTACGTTCCGGGTAACCTAGCCTTCACTCTAGGGCGTTGCTTCACCACATCGAATAGCTACGGCCTTAGGAGTCAACGCCAGAGGCATAAAATACAAAATAAATACAACAGTTTTTCCATCGTATAACAAGAATAATTGCAACCACTGTGAAAGTGATGGTCATTTCTACGTTCCAGGCAACCCAGGCTTCACTCTAGGGCGTTGTTCCTCCAGATCGAATAGCTAGAGCCTAAGAAGTCTACACCAGAAGCATAAAATACAATACAAATCCAACAGCTTTTCCATCGCATAAAATGAGTAATTGCAACCAGTGTGAAAGGTATGGTCATTTCTACGTTCTGGCAACCTAGGCTTCAGTCTAGGGCGTTGCTCCACCACATCGAATAGCTGCGGCCTTAGAAGCCAAGGCCAGAAGCATAAAATACAATATAAATACAACAGTTTTTCAATCGTATAACAGGAATAATTGCAAACAGTGTTAAAGATATGGTCATTTCTACGTTGCGGGCATCCTAGGCTTCACTCTAGGGCATTGCAACACGACATCGAATAGCTACGGCCTTAGAAGTCAACGCCATAACTATAAAAAACAATATAAATACAACAGTTTTTCCATTGTAGAAAATGAATAATTGCAAACAGTGTGGAGGTAATAGTCATTTCTACTTTCCGGGCAACCTAGGCTTCACTCTAGGTCGTTTCTCCACCATATCGAATGGTTAGGGCCAAAGAAGTCAATGCCAGAAGCATAAAATACAGTATAAATACAACTGTTTTTCCATCGTATAACAGGAATAATTGCAACCAGTGTGAAAGACATGGTCATTTCTGCGTACCGGGCAACCTAGGCTTCACTTTAGGGCGTTGCTCCACCACATCGAATAGCTACGGCCTTCGGAGTCAACGCCAGAGGCATAAAATACAAAATAAATACAACAGTTTTACCATCGTAAAACTGGAATAATTGCAACCAGTGTGAAAGATATGGTCATTTCTACGATACGGGCAACCTAGGCTGCACCCTAGGGCGTCGTTCCACCAGATCGAATAGTTAGGGCCTAAGAAGCCTACGCCAGAAGCATAAAATACAATATCAATACCACAGTTTTTCCATCGTATAACAGGAATAATTGCAACCAGTGTGAAAGCTATGTTCATTTCTACGTTCCGGGCAACCAAGGCTGCACCCTAGGGCGTCGTTCCACCAGATCGAATAGTTAGGGCCTAAGAAGCCTACGCCAGAAGCATAAAATACAATATAAATACAACAGTCTCTCCATCGTATAAAACGAATAATTGCAACCAGTCTAATAGTTATGGTCATTTCGACGTTCCGGGCAACCTAGGCTTCACCCTAGGGCGTTGCTGCACCATATCGAATAGTTAGGGCCAAGGAAGTCAATGCCAGAAGCATAAAATATGATATATGTACAACAGTTATTCCATCGTATAAAATGAGTATTTGCAACCAGTGTGAAAGTAACGGCCATTTCTACGTTCCGGGCATCCTAGACTTAACACTGAGGCATTGCTCCACCAGATCGAATACACAGGGCCTTTGAAGTCAACGCCAGAAGCATAAAGTACATTAAAAATCCAACAGTTTGTCCATCGTATAAAAGAAATAATTGCCACCAGTGTGAAAGTCATGGTCATTTCTGCATTCCGGGCAACCTAGGCTTCACTCTAGGGCGTTGCTCCTCCAGATAAGATAGCTAGGGCCCAGGAAGTCCACGACAGAATCATAAAATACAATACAAATACAACAGTTCTTCCCTTGTATAACAGGAATAATTGCAACCAGTGCGAAAGGTGTGGTCGTTTCTACGTTCCGGGCAACCTAGGCTTCACACTAGGGCATTGCTCCACCACATCGAATAGCTACGGCCTTAGAAGACAACGCAATAACTATAAAAAACAATATAAATACAACAGTTTTTCCATTGTATAAAATGAATCATTGCAAACAGTGAGGAAGTAATGGTCATTTCTACGTTCCGTGCAACCTAGGCTTCACTCTAGGGGGTTGCTCCACCAGATCGAATAGTTAGGGCCTAAGAAGTCAACGCCAGAAGCATAGAATACAATATAAATACAACAGTTTTTCCCTTGTATAACAGAAATAATTGCAACCAGTATGAATGTTATGGTCATTTCAACGTTCCGGGCAACCTGGGCTTCACACTAGGGCGTTGGTCCACCAGATCCAATTGCTAGGGCCTAAGACGTCAACGCCAGGAGCACCAAATACAAAATAAATACAACAGTTTTTCCATCGTATGAAACGAATAATTGCATCCAGTGTGCAAGTAATGGTCATTTCTACGATTCGGGCAACCTAGGCATCACTCTAGGGCGTTGTTCCACCAGAGCGAATAGTTTGGTCCCAAGAAGTCAACTCCTGAAGCATAAAATACAGTATAAATACAACAGTTTTTCCATCGTATAACAGGAATAATTGCAACCAGTGTGAAAGACATGGTCATTTCTACGTACCGGGCAACCTAGGCTTCACTCTAGGGCGTCGCTCCACCACATCGAATAGCTACGGCCTTCGGAGTCAACGCCAGAGGCATAAAATACAAAATAAATACAACAGTTTTACCATCGTATAACAGGAATAATTGCAACCAGTGTGAAAGATATGGTCATTTCTACGATACTGGCAACCTAGGCTGCACTCTAGGGCGTCGTTCCACCAGATCGAATAGTTAGGGCCCAAGAAGCCTACGGCAGAAGCATAAAATACAATACAAATACAACAGCTTTTCCATCGTATAACAGGAATAATTGCAACCAGTGTGCAAGCTATGGTCATTTCTACGTTCCGGACAACCTAGGCTTCACTCTAGGGCGTTGCTCCACCACATGGAATAGTTAGGGCCTTAGAAGTCAGTGCCAGAAGCATAAAATGCCATATAAATACAACAGTTGTTCCACTGTATAATACGAATAATTGCAAACAGTGTGGAAGTAATGGTCATTTCTACGTTCCGGGCAACCTATGCTTCACTCTAGGGCGTAGCTCAACCACATCGAATAGCTACGGCCCTAGAAGACAACGCCATAGCTATAAAATACAGTATAAATACAACAGTCTATGCTTCGTATAAAACGAATAATTGCAACCAGTCTGATAGTTATGGTCATTTCTACGTTCCGGGCAACCTAGACTTCACCCTAGGGCGTTGATCCACCAGATCGAATAGTTAGGGCCCAAGAAGTCAAAGCCAGAAGCATAAAATACGATATATGTACAACAGTTTTTCCAACGCATAAAATGAGTAATTGCAACCAGTGTGAAAGTAACGGCCATTTCTACGTTCCGGGAATCCTAGACTTAACACTCAGACATTGCTCCACAAGATCGAATACATAGGGCCTTAGAAGTCAACGCCAGAAGCATAAAGTACATTATAAATCCAACAGTTTGTCCATCGTATAGCAGGAATAATTGCAACCAGTGTGAAAGTTATGGTCATTTCTGCACTCCGGGCAACCTAGGCTTCACTCTAGGGCGTTGCTCCTCCAGATAGATTAGTTAGGGCCCAGGAAGTCAACGCCAGAAGCATAAACTACAATATAGATACAACAGTTTTTCCCTTGTATAACAGGAATAATTGCAAACAGTGTGGAGGTAATGGCCATTTCTACTTTCCGGGCAACCTAGGCTTCACTCTTGGGCGTTTCTCGACCACATCGAATAGCTGCGGCCTTAGGAGTCAACGCCAGAGGCTTAAAATACAAAATAAATACAACAGTTTTTCCACCGTATAACAAGAATAATTGCAACCAGTGTGAAAGTGATGGTCATTTCTACATTCCGGGCAACCTAGGCTTCACTCTACGGCCATGCTCCATCAGATCGAATAGTTAGGGCCTAAGAAGTCAACGCCAGAAGCATAAAATACAACATAAATACAACAGTTTTTCCCTTGTATAACAGGAATAATTGCAACCAGTGTGAAAGCTATGGTCATTTCTACGTTCCCGGCAACCTAGACTTCACCCTAGGGCGTTGCTCCACCAGATCGAATAGTTAGGGCCCAAGAAGTCAAAGCCAGAAGCATAAAATACGATATATGTACAACAGTTTTTGCATCGCATAAAATGAGTAATTGCAACCAGTGTGAAAGTAACGGCCATTTCTACGTTCCGGGAATCCTAGACTTAACACTCAGACATTGCTCCACAAGATCGAATACATAGGGCCTTAGAAGTCAACGCCAGAAGCATAAAGTACATTATAAATCCAACAGTTTGTCCATCGTATAGCAGGAATAATTGCCACCAGTGTGAAAGTTATGGTCATTTCTGCACTCCGGGCAACCTAGGCTTCACTCTAGGGCGTTGCTCCTCCAGATAGATTAGTTAGGGCCCAGGAAGTCAACGCCAGAAGCATAAAATACAATATAGATACAACAGTTTTTCCCTTGTATAACAGGAATAATTGCAAACAGTGTGGAGGTAATGGTCATTTCTACTTTCCGGGCAATCTAGGCTTCACTCTAGGGCGTTTCTCCACCACATCGAATAGCTGCGGCCTTAGAAGTCAACGCCAGAAGCATAAAATACAGTATAAATACAACAGTTTTTCAATCGTATAACAAGAATAATTGCAACCAGTGTGAAAGTGATGGTCATTTCTACATTCCTGGCAACCTACGCTTCACTCTAGGGCCATGCTCCACCAGATCGAACACTTAGGGCCTAAGAAGTCAACGCCAGAAGCATAAAATACAATATAAATACAACAGTTTTTCCCTTGTATAACAGGAATAATTGCAACCAGTGTGAAAGCTATGGTCATTTCTACGTTCCGGGCAACCTAGGCTTCACTCTAGGGCGTTCCTCCACCACATCGAATAGCTACGGCCTTAGGAGTCAACGCCAGAGGCATAAAATACAAAATAAATACAACAGCTTTTCCATCGTATAACAAGAATAATTGCAACCAGTGTGAAAGTGATGGTCATTTCTTCATTCCGGGCAACCTAGGCTTCACTCTAGGGCGTTGCTCCACCAGATCGAATAGTTAGGGCCTAAGAAGTCAATGCCAGAAGCATAAAATACGATATATGTACAACAGTTTTTCCATCGTATAAAATGAGTAATTGCAACCAGTGTGAAAGTAACGGCCATTTCTACGTTCCGGGCATCCTAGACTTAACACTGAAACATTGCTCCACCAGATCAAATACATAGGGCCTTAGAAGTCAACGCCAGAAGCATAAAGTACATTAAAAATCCAACAGTTTGTCCATCGTATAACAGGAATAATTTCCACCCGTGTGAAAGTGATGGTTATTTCTGCATTCCTGGCAACCTAGGCTTCACTCTAGGGCGTTGCTCCTCAAGATAGAATAGTTAGGGCCCATTAACTCAACGCCAGAAGCATAGAATACAATATAAATACAACAGTTTTTCCCTTGTATAACAGGAATAATTGCAACCAGTGTGAAAGGTATGGTCATTTCTGCGTTCCGGGCAACCTAGGCTTCACTCTAGGGCGTTGCTCCACCACATCGAATAGCTCCGGCCTTAGAAGTCAACGCCAGAAGCATAAAATACAATATAACTACAACAGTTTTTGAGTCGTATAACAGGAATAATTGCAAACAGTGTGAAAGGTATGGTCATTTCTACGTTGCGGGCATCCTAGGCTACACTCTAGGGCATTGCTCCACCACATCGAATAGCTAAGACCTTAGAAGTCAACGCCATAACTATAAAAAACATTATAAATACAACAGTTTTTCCTTTGTATAAAATGAATAATTGCAAACAGTGTGGAGGTAATGGTCATTTCTACTTTCCGGGCAATCTAGGCTTCACTCTAGGGCGTTTCTCCACCACATCGAATAGCTGCGGCCTTAGAAGTCAACGCCAGAAGCATAAAATACAGTATAAATACAACAGTTTTTCAATCGTATAACAAGAATAATTGCAACCAGTGTGAAAGTGATGGTCATTTCTACATTCCTGGCAACCTACGCTTCACTCTAGGGCCATGCTCCACCAGATCGAACACTTAGGGTCTAAGAAGTCAACGCCAGAAGCATAAAATACAATATAAATACAACAGTTTTTCCCTTGTATAACAGGAATAATTGCAACCAGTGTGAAAGCTATGGTCATTTCTACGTTCCGGGCAACCTAGGCTTCACTCTAGGGCGTTCCTCCACCACATCGAATAGCTACGGCCTTAGGAGTCAACGCCAGAGGCATAAAATACAAAATAAATACAACAGCTTTTCCATCGTATAACAAGAATAATTGCAACCAGTGTGAAAGTGATGGTCATTTCTTCATTCCGGGCAACCTAGGCTTCACTCTAGGGCCATGCTCCACCAGATCGAATAGTTAGGGCCTAAGAAGTCAACGCCAGAAGCATAAAATACAATATAAATACAACAGTTTTTCCCTTGTATAACAGGAATAATTGCAACCAGTGTGGAAGTAATGGTCATTTCTACGTCCCGGGCAACCTATACTTCACTCTAGGGCGTTGCTCAACCACATCGAATAGCTACGGCCCTAGAAGACAACGCCATAACTATAAAATACAATATAAATACAACAGTCTTTCCATCGCATAAAACGAATAATTGCAACCAGTCTGATAGTTATGGTCATTTCTACGTTCCGGGCAACCTAGGCTTCACTCTAGGGCGTTGCTCCACCAGATCGAATAGTTAGGGCCTAAGAAGTCAATGCCAGAAGCATAAAATACGATATATGTACAACAGTTCTTCCGTCGTATAAAATGAGTAATTGCAACCAGTGTGAAAGTAACGGCCATTTCTACGTTCCGGGCATCCTAGACTCAACACTGAAGCATTGCTCCACCAGATCGAATACATAGGGCCTTAGAAGTCAACGCCAGGAGCATAAAGTACATTAAAAATCCAACAGTTTGTCCATCGTATAACAGGAATAATTG
This sequence comes from Calliopsis andreniformis, assembly GCF_051401765.1. Lineage (NCBI taxonomy): Eukaryota > Metazoa > Arthropoda > Insecta > Hymenoptera > Andrenidae > Calliopsis > Calliopsis andreniformis. Next base: position 12,161,604 of record NW_027480422.1, on the reverse strand, counting down.
CCACCCGTGTGAAAGTGATGGTTATTTCTGCATTCCTGGCAACCTAGGCTTCACTCTAGGGCGTTGCTCCTCAAGATAGAATAGTTAGGGCCCATTAAGTCAACGCCAGAAGCATAAAATACAATATAAATACAACAGTTTTTCCCTTGTATAACAGGAATAATTGCAACCAGTATGAAAGTTATGGTCATTTCTACGTTCCGGGCAACCTAGGCTTCACCCTAGGGCGTTGCTCCCCCTGATCGAATAGTTAGGGCCTAAGAAGTCAACGCCAGAAGCATAAAATACGATATATGTACAACAGTTTTTCCATCGTATAAAACGAATAATTGCAACCAGTATGCAAGTAATGGTCATTTATACTTTCCAGGCAACCTAGGCTACACCCTAGGGCGCTGCTCCACCAGATCCAATAGCTAGGGCTTAAGAAGTCAACGCCAGGAGCACCAAACACAAAATAAATGCAACAGTTTTTCCATCGTATAAAACGAATAATTGCAACCAGTATGAAAGCTATGGTCATTTCTACGTTCCGGGCAATCTAGGCTTCACTCTAGGGCGTTGCTCAACCACATCGAATAGTTAGGGCCTTAGAGGTCATGCCAGAAGCATAAAATAGAATATAAATACAACAGTTTTTCCACTGTATAATATGAATAATTGCAAACAGTGTGGAAGTAATGGTCATTTCTACGTTCCGGGCAACCTAGGCTTCACTCTAGGGCGTTCGTCCACCAGATCCAATAGTTAGGGCCTAAGAAGTCAACGCCAGGAGCACCAAATGCAAAATAAATACAACAGTTTTTCCATCGTATAAAACGAATAATTGCAACCAGTATGAAAGTTATGGTCATTTCTACGTTCCGGGCAATCTAGGCTTCACTCTAGGGCGTTCCTCAGCCACATCGAATAGTTAGGGCCTTAGAAGTCAACGCCAGAAGCACCAAATACAAAATTAATACAACAGCTTTTCCATCGTATAAAACGAATAATTGCAACCAGTATGAAAGTTATGGTCATTTCTACGTTCCGGGCAACCTAGGCTTCGCCCTAGGGCGTTGCTCCACCTGATCGTATAGTTAGGATCTAAGAAGTCAACGCCAGAAGCATAAAATACGATATATGTACAACAGTTTTACCATCGTATAAAATGAATAATCGCAAACAGTGTGAAGATAATGGTCATTTCTACATTCCGGGCAACCTAGGCTTCACTCTAGGGCGTTGCTCCACCAGATCGAATAGTTGGGGCCTTAGAAGTCAACGCCCGAAGCATAAAATACAAAATAAGTAGAACTGTTTTTCCATTGTATAAAACGAACAATTGAAACCAGTGTGAAAGTTATGGTCATTTCTAAGTTCCGCGCAACCTAGTCTTCACCCCAGGACGTTGCTCCACCAGATCGAATAGTTAGGGCCTAAGAAGTCAATGCCAGAAGCATAAAATACGATATATGTACAACAGTTTTTCCATCGCATAAAATGAGTAATTGCAACCAGGGTGAAAGTAACGGACATTACTACGTTCCGGGCATCCTAGACTTAACACTGAGGCATTGCTCCACCAGATCGAATACATAGGGCCTTAGAAGTCGACGCCAGAAGCATAAAGTACATTAAAAATCCAACAGTTTGTCCATCGTATAACAGGAATAATTGCCGCCAGTGTGAAAGTGATGGTCATTTCTGCATTCCGAGCAACCTAGGCTTCACTCTAGGGCGTTGCTCCTCCAGATAGAATAGTTAGGGCCCAGGAAGTCAACACCAGAAGCATAAAATACTATATAAATACTACAGTTTTTCAATCGTATAACAGGAATAATTGCAAACAGTGTGAAAAATATGGTCATTTCTACGTTGCGGGCACTCTAGGCTACACTCTATTGCATTGCTCCACCCCATCGAACAGCTACGGCCTTAGAAGTCAACGCCATAACTATAAAAAACAATATAAATACAACAGTTTTTCCATTGTATAAAATGAATAATTGCAAACAGTGTGGAGGTAATGGTCATTTCTACGTTACGGGCACCCTAGGCTACACTCTAGGGTATAGCTCCACCACATCGAACAGCTACGGCCTTAGAAGTCAACGCCATAATTATAAAAAACAATATAAATACAACAGTTTTTCCATCGTATAAAACGAATAATTGCAACCAGTATGAAACTTATGGCCATTTCTACGTTCCGGGCAATCTAGGCTTCACTCTATGGCGTTGCTCAACCACATCGAATAGCTACGGCCCTAGAACACAACGCCATAACTATAAAATACAATATAAATACAACAGTCTTTCCATCGTATAAAACGAGTAATTGCAACCAGTATGAAAGTTATGGTCATTTCTACGTTCCGGGCATCCTAGGCTTCACTCTAGGGCGTTGCTCAACCACACCGAATAGTTAGGGCCTAAGATGTCAACGCCAGAAGCACCAAATACAAAATAAATACAACAGTTTCTCCATCGTATAAAACGAATAATTGCAACCAGTATGAAAGTTATGGTCATTTCTACGTTCCGGGCAACCTAGGCTTCACCCTAGGGCGTTGCTCCACCTGATCGTATAGTTAGGGCCTAAGAAGTCAACGCCAGAAGCATAAAATACGATATATGTACAACAGTTTTACCATCGTATAAAATGAATAATCGCAACCAGTGTGCAAGTAATGGTCATTTCTACGGTCCGGGCAACCTATGCATCACCGTAGGGCGTTGTTCCACCAGAGCGAATAGTTAGGGCCTAAGAAGTCAACGCCTGAAGCATAAAATACAATTTAAATACAACAGTTTTTCCATCGTATAAAACGAATAATTGCCACCAGTATGAAAGTTATGGTCATTTCTACGTTCCAGGCAACCTAGGCTTCGCTCTAGGGCGTTGCTCCACCAGATCGAATAGCTATGGACTTAGAATTCGACGCCAGAAGCATAAAATACAACATAAGTACAACAGTTTTTCCATCGTATAACAGGAATAATTGCAACCAGTGTGAAAGTACAGCTCATTTTTACGTTCCGGGCATCCTAGGCTTCGCTCAAGGGCGTTGCTCCAACACATCGAATAGTTAGGGCCTTAGAAGTCAACGCCTGAGGCATAAAATACAATAGAAATACAACATTTTTTTCATCGTATAACAGGAATAATTGCAACCAGTCTGAAAGATATGGTTATTTCTACGTTCCGGGCAACCTAGGCTTCACTTTAGGCCGTTGGCCCTCCACATCTAACAGTTAGGGCCTAAGAAGTCAACGCCAGAAGCACCAAATACAAAATAAATACAACAGTTTTTCCATCGTATAAAACGAATAATTGCAACCAGTATTAAAGTTATGGTCATTTCTACGTTCCGGACAACCTAGGCTTCACCCTAGGGCGTTGCTCCTCCTGATCGAATAGTTAGGGCCTAAGAAGTCAACGCCAGAAGCATAAAATACGATATATGTACAACAGCTTTACCGTCGTATAAAATGAAGAATCGCAAACAGCGTGAAGGTAATGGTCATTTCTACATTCCGGGCAACCTAGGCTTCACTCTAGGGCGTTGCTCGACCAGATCGAATAGTTAGGGCCTTAGAAGTCAACGCCCGAAGCATAAAATACAAAATTAATAGAACAGTTTTTCCATTGTATAAAACGAACAATTGAAACCAGTGTGAAAGTTATGGTCATTTCTACGTTCCGCGCAACCTAGGCTTCACCCCTGGGCGTTGCTCCACCGGGTCGAATAGTTAGGGCCTAAGAAGTCAATGCCAGAAGCATAAAATACGATATATGTACAACAGTTTTTCCATCGCATAAAATGAGTAATTGCAACCAGTGTGAAAGTAACGGACATTTCTACGTTCCGGGCATCCTAGACTTAACACTGAGGCATTGCTCCACCAGATCGAATACATAGGGCCTTAGAAGTCAACGCCAGAAGCATAAAGTACACTAAAAATCCAACAGTTTGTGCATCGTATAACAGGAATAATTGCCACCAGTGTGAAAGTGATGGTCATTTCTCCATTCCGAGCAACCTAGGCTTCACTCTAGGGCGTCGCTCCTCCAGATAGAATAGTTAGGGCCCAGGAAGTCAACGCCAGAAGCATAAAATACAATATAAATACAACCGTTTTTCCCTTGTATAACAGGAATAATTGCAACCAGTGTGAAAGGTATGGTCATTCCTACGTTCAGGACTACTTAGGCTTCACCCTAGGGCGTTGCTCCTCCTGATCGAATAGTTAGGGCCTAAGAAGTCAACGCCAGAAGCATAAAATACGATATATGTACAACAGTTTTACCGTCGTATAAAATGAATAATCCCAAACAGTGTGAAGGTAATGGTCATTTCTACGTTCCGGGCAATCTAGGCTTCACTCTAGGGCGTTGATCCACCAGATCGAATAGTTAGGGCCATAGAAGTCAACGCCCGAAGCATAAAATACAAAATACATAGAACAGTTTTTCCATTGTATAAAACGAATAATTGAAACCAGTGTGAAAGTTATGATCATTTCTACGTTCCGGGCAACCTAGGCTTCACTACAGGGCTGTGCTCCACCAGATCAAATAGTTAGGGCCTAAGAAGTCAACGCCAGAAGCATAAAATACAATATAAATACAACAGCTTTTCCATCGTATTCAACGTATATTTGCGAACAGTGTGAAAGTAAAGGTCATTTCTACGTTCCGGGCAACCTAGGTTTCGCTCTAGGGTGTTGCTCCACCAGATCGAATAGCTAGGAACTTAGAAGCCAACGCCAGAAGCATAAAATACAACAAAAATACAACAGTTTTTCCAACGTATAAAAGGAGTAATTGCAACCAGTGTGAAAGGAATGGTCATTTCTACTTTCCGCGCAACATAGGTTTCACTCTTGGGCGTTGCTCCACCACATCGAATAGCTACGGACTTACAAGTCTACTCCGGAAGCATAAAATACAATATAAATACAACAGCTTTTCCATCGTATATAATGTATATTTGCAAACAGTGTGAAAGTAAAGGTCATTTCTACGTTCCGGGCAACCTAGGCTTCACTCTAGGGCGTTGTTCCACCAGGTCGAATAGTTAGGGCCTAAGAAGTCAACGCCAGAAGCATAAAATGCAACATAAATACAACAGCTTTTCCATCGTATGTAATGTATATTTGCAAACAGTGTGAAAGTAAAGGTCATTTCTACGTTCCGGGCAGCCTAGGCTTAACTGTAGGGCGTTGCTTCACCAGATCGCGTAGTTAGGGCCTAAGAAGTCTACGCCAGAAGCATAAAATACAATATAAATACAACAGTTTTTCCATCGTATAAAACGAATAATTGCAGCCAGTATGAAAGTTATGGTCATTTCTACGTTCCGGGCAACCAAGGCTTCACCCTAGGGCGTTGCTCCACCTGATCGAATAGTTAGGGCCTATGAAGTCAACGCCAGAAGCATAAAATATGATATATGTACAACAGTTTTTCCATCTTATAAATCGAATAATTGCAACCAGTGTGAAAGTAATAGACATTTCTACGTTGCGGGCATCCTAGACTTAACTCTGAGGCATTGCTACACCAGATCGAATACATAGGGCCTTAGAAGTCAACGCCAGAAGCATAAAATACGATATATGTACAACAGTTTTACCGCCGTATAAAATGAATAATCGCAAACAGAGTGAAGGTAATGGTCATTTCTACATTCCGGGCAACCTAGGCTTCACTCTAGGGCGTTGCTCCACCAGATCGAATAGTTGGCGCCTTAGAAGTCAACGCCCGAAGCATAAAATACAAAATAAATAGAACAGTTTTTCCATTGTATAAAACGAACAATTGAAACCAGTGTGAAAGTTATGGTCATTTCTACGTTCCGCGCAACCTAGTCTTCACTCCAGGGCGTTGCTCCACCAGATCGAATAGTTAGGGCCTAAGAAGTGAATGCCAGAAGCATAAAATACGATATATGTACAACAGTTTTTCCATCGCCTAAAATGAGTAATTGCAACCAGGGTGAAAGTAACGGACATTTCTACGTTCCGGGCATCCTAGACTTAACACTGAGGCATTGCTCCACCAGATCGAATACATAGGGCCTTAGAAGTCAACGCCAGAAGCATAAAGTACATTAAAAATCCAACAGTTTGTCCATCGTATAACAGGAATAATTGCCGCCAGTGTGAAAGTGATGGTCATTTCTGCATTCCGGGCAACCTAGGCTTCACTCTAGGGCGTTGCTCCTCCAGATAGAATAGTTAGGGCCCAGGAAGTCAACGCCAGAAGCATAAAATACAATATAAATACAACAGTTTTTCCCTTGTATAACAGGAATAATTGCAACCAGTGTGAAAGGTATGGCCATTTCTACGTTCCGGGCAACCTAGGCTTCACTCTAGGGCGTTGCTCCACCACATCGAATAGCTGCGGCCTTAGAAGTCAACGCCAAAAGCATAAAATACAATATAAATACTACAGTTTTTCAATCGTATAACAGGAATAATTGCAAACAGTGTGAAAAATATGGTCATTTCTACGTTGCGGGCACCCTAGGCTACACTCTATTGCATTGCTCCACCACATCGAACAGCTACGGCCTTAGAAGTCAACGCCATAACTATAAAAAACAATATAAATACAACAGTTTTTCCATTGTATAAAATGAATAATTGCAAACAGTGTGGAGGTAATGGTCATTTCTACGTTACGGGCACCCTAGGCTACACCCTAGGGCATTGCTCCACCACATCGAACAGCTACGGCCTTAGAAGTCAACGCCATAACTATAAAAAACAATATAAATACAACAGGTTTTCCATCGTATAAAACGAATAATTGCAACCAGTATGAAACTTATGGCCATTTCTACGTTCCGGGCAATGTAGGCTTCACTCTAGGGCGTTGCTCATCCACATCGAATAGCTACGGCCCTAGAACACAACGCCATAACTATAAAATACAATATAAATACAACAGTCTTTCCATCGTATAAAACGAGTAATTGCATCCAGTCTGATAGTTATGGTCATTTCCACGTTCCGGGCAATCTAGGCTTCACTCTAGGGCGGTGCTCAACCACATCGAATAGTTAGGGCCTTAGAAGTCAATGCCAGAAGCATAAAATACAATATAAATACAACAGTTTTTCCACTGTGTAACATGAATAATTGCAAACAGTGTGGACGTAATGGTCATTTCTACGTTCCGGGCAACCTAGGCTTCACTCTACGGCGTTGGTCCACCAGATCCAATAGTTAGGGCCTAAGAAGTCAACGCCAGGAGCACCAAATACAAAATAAATACAACAGTTTTTCCATCGTACAAAACGAATAATTGCAACCAGTGTGCAAGTAATGGTCATTTCTACGATCCGGGCAACCTAGGCATCACCCTAGGGCGTTGTTCCACCAGAGCGAATAGTTAGGGCCTAAGAAGTCAACGCCTGAAGCATAAAATACAATATAAATGCAACAGTTTTTCCATCGTATAAAACGAATAATTGCAACCAGTATGAAAGTTATGGTCATTTCTACGTTCCGGGCATACTAGGCTTCACTCTAGGGCGTTGCTCAACCACACCGAATAGTCAGGGCCTAAGATGTCAACGCCAGAAGCACCAAATACAAAATAAATACAACAGTTTTTCCATCGTATAAAACGAATAATTGCAACCAGTATGAAAGTTATGGTCATTTCTACGTTCCGGGCAATCTAGGCTTCACTCTAGGGCGTTGCTCAACCACATCGAATAGTTAGGGCCTTAGAAGTCAACGCCAGAAGCACCAAATACGAAATTAATACAACAGCTTTTCCATCGTATAAAACGAATAATTGCAACCAGTATGAAAGTTATGGTCATTTCTACGTTCCGGGCAACCTAGGCTTCACTCTAGGGCGTTCCTCAGCCACATCGAATAGTTAGGGCCTTAGAAGTCAACGCCAGAAGCACCAAATACGAAATTAATACAACAGCTTTTCCATCGTATAAAACGAATAATTGCAACCAGTATGAAAGTTATGGTCATTTCTACGTTCCGGGCAACCTAGGCTTCGCCCTAGGGCGTTGCTCCACCTGATCGTATAGTTAGGGCCTAAGAAGTCAACGCCAGAAGCATAAAATACGATATATGTACAACAGTTTTACCATCGTATAAAATGAATAATCGCAAACAGTGTGAAGGTCATGGTCATTTCTACGTTCCGGGCAACCTAGGATTCACTCTAGGGCGTTGCTCCACCAGATCGATTAGTTGGGGCCTTAGAAGTCAACGCCCGAAGCATAAAATACAAAATAAATAGAACAGTTTTTCCATTGTATAAAACGAACAATTGAAACCAGTGTGAAAGTGATGGTCATTTCTACATTCCTGGCAACCTACGCTTCACTCTAGGGCCATGCTCCACCAGATCGAACACTTAGGGCCTAAGAAGTCAACGCCAGAAGCATAAAATACAATATAAATACAACAGTTTTTCCCTTGTATAACAGGAATAATTGCAACCAGTGTGAAAGCTATGGTCATTTCTACGTTCCGGGCAATCTAGGCTTCACTCTAGGGCGTTGCTCCACCACATCGAATAGTTAGGGCCTTGGAAGTCAATGCCAGAAGCATAAAATGCCATAGAAATACAACAGATGTTCCACTGCATAATATGAATAATTGCAAACTGTGTGGAAGTAATGGTCATTTCTACGTTCCGAGCAACCTCGGCTTCACTCTAGGGCGTTGCTCAACCACATCGAATAGCTGCGGCCCTAGAAGACAACGCCATAACTATAAAATACAATATAAATACAACAGTCTATCCATCGTATAAAACGGATAATTGCAACCAGTCTGATAGTTATGGTCATTTCTACGTTCCGGGCAATCTAGGCTGCTCTCTAGGGCGTTGCTCCTCCAGATCGAATAGTTAGGGCCTAACAAGTCAAAGCCAGATGCATAAAATACAATAGAAATACAACAGTTTTACCATCGTATAACAGGAATAATTGCAACCAGTGTGAAATATATGGTCATTTCTACGATACGGGCAACCTAGGCTGCACTCTAGGGAGTCGTTCCACCACATCGAATAGCTGCGGCCTTAGAAGTCAACGCCTGAGGCTTAAAATACAATAAAAATACAACATTTTTTTCATCGTATAACGGGAATAATTGCAACCAGTCTGAAATATATGGTCATTTCTACGTTCCGGGCAACCTAGGCTTCACTTTAGGCCGTTGGCCCTCCACATCTAACAGTTAGGGCCTAAGAAGTCAACGCCAGAAGCACCAAATACAAAATAAATACAACAGTTTTTCCATCGTATAAAACGAATAATTGCAACCAGTATGAAAGTTATGGTCATTTCTACGTTCCGGGCAACCTAGGCTTCACCCTAGGGCGTTGCTCCCCCTGATCGAATAGTTAGGGCCTAAGAAGTCAACGCCAGAAGCATAAAATACAATATATGTACAACAGTTTTTCCATCGTATAAAACGAATAATTGCAACCAGTATGCAAGTAATGGTCATTTCTACTTTCCGGGCAACCTAGGCTTCACCCTAGGGCGCTGCTCCACCAGATCCAATAGCTAGGGCCTAAGAAGTCAACGCCATAACTATAAAAAACAATATAAATACAACAGTTTTTCCATCGTATAAAACGAATAATTGCAACCAGTATGAAACTTATGGCCATTTCTACGTTCCGGGAAATCTAGGCTTCACTCTAGGGCGTTGCTCAACCACATCGAATAGCTGCGGCCCTAGAAGACAACGCCATAACTATAAAATACAATATAAATACAACAGTCTATCCATCGTATAAAACGGATAATTGCAACCAGTCTGATAGTTATGGTCATTTCTACGTTCCGGGCAATCTAGGCTTCACTCTAGGGCGGTGCTCAACCACATCGAATAGTTAGGGCCTTAGAAGTCAATGCCAGAAGCATAAAATACAATATAAATACAACAGTTTTTCCACTGTGTAACATGAATAATTGCAAACAGTGTGGACGTAATGGTCATTTCTACGTTCCGTGCAACCTAGGCTTCACTCTACGGCGTTGGTCCACCAGATCCAATAGTTAGGGCCCAAGAAGTCAACGCCAGGAGCACCAAATACAAAATAAATACAACAGTTTTTCCATCGTATAAAACGAATAATTGCAACCAGTGTGCAAGTAATGGTCATTTCTACGATCCGGGCAACCTAGGCATCACCCTAGGGCGTTGTTCCACCAGAGCGAATAGTTAGGGCCTAAGAAGTCAACGCCTGAAGCATAAAATACAATATAAATGCAACAGTTTTTCCATCGTATAAAACGAATAATTGCAACCAGTATGAAAGTTATGGTCATTTCTACGTTCCGGGCATCCTAGGCTTCACTCTAGGGCGTTGCTCAACCACACCGAATAGTTAGGGCCTAAGATGTCAACGCCAGAAGCACCAAATACAAAATAAATACAACAGTTTCTCCATCGTATAAAACGAATAATTGCAACCAGTATGAAAGTTATGGTCATTTCTACGTTCCGGGCAACTTAGGCTTCACCCTAGGGCGTTGCTCCACCTGATCGTATAGTTAGGGCCTAAGAAGTCAACGCCAGAAGCATAAAATACGATATGTGTACAACAGTTTTACCATCGTATAAAATGAATAATCGCAAACAGTGTGAAGGTAATGGTCATTTCTACGTTCCGGGCAACCTAGGATTCACTCTAGGGCGTTGCTCCACCTGATCGAATAGTTGGGGCCTTAGAAGTCAACGCCCGAAGCATAAAATACAAAATAAATAGAACAGTTTTTCCATTGTATAAAACGAACAATTGAAACCAGTGTGAAAGTTATGGTCATTTCTACGTTCCGCGCAACCTAGTCTTCACCCCAGGGCGTTGCTCCACCAGATCGAATAGTTAGGGCCTAAGAAGTGAATGCCAGAAGCATAAAATACGATATATGTACAACAGTTTTTCCATCGCATAAAATGAGTAATTGCAACCAGGGTGAAAGTAACGGACATTTCTACGTTCCGGGCATCCTAGACTTAACACTGAGGCATTGCTCCACCAGATCGAATACATAGGGCCTTAGAAGTCAACGCCAGAAGCATAAAGTACATTAAAAATCCAACAGTTTGTCCATCGTATAACAGGAATAATTGCCGCCAGTGTGAAAGTGATGGTCATTTCGGCATTCCGGGCAACCTAGGCTTCACTCTAGGGCGTTGCTCCTCCAGATAGAATCGTTAGGGCCCAGGAAGTCAACGCCAGAAGCATAAAATACCATATAAATACAACAGTTTTTCCCTTGTATAACAGGAATAATTGCAACCAGTGTGAAAGGTATGGTCATTTCTACGTTCCGGGCAACATAGGCTTCACTCTAGGGCGTTGCTCCACCACATCGAATAGCTGCGGGCTTAGAAGTCAACGCCAAAAGCATAAAATACAATATAAATACTACAGTTTTTCCATCGTATAAAACGAATAATTGCAACCAGTATGAAACTTATGGCCATTTCTACGTTCCGGGCAATGTAGGCTTCACTCTAGGGCGTTGCTCATCCACATCGAATAGCTACGGCCCTAGAACACAACGCCATAACTATAAAATACAATATAAATACAACAGTCTTTCCATCGTATAAAACGAGTAATTGCAACCAGTCTGATAGTTATGGTCATTTCCACGTTCCGGGCAATCTAGGCTTCACTCTAGGGCGGTGCTCAACCACATCGAATAGTTAGGGCCTTAGAAGTCAATGCCAGAAGCATAAAATACAATATAAATACAACAGTTTTTCCACTGTGTAACATGAATAATTGCAAACAGTGTGGACGTAATGGTCATTTCTACGTTCCGGGCAACCTAGGCTTCACTCTACGGCGTTGGTCCACCAGATCCAATAGTTAGGTCCTAAGAAGTCAACGCCAGGAGCACCAAATACAAAATAAATACAACAGTTTTTCCATCGTATAAAACGAATAATTGCAACCAGTGTGCAAGTAATGGTCATTTCTACGATCCGGGCAACCTAGGCATCACCCTAGGGCGTTGTTCCACCAGAGCGAATAGTTAGGGCCTAAGCAGTCAACGCCTGAAGCATAAAATACAATATAAATGCAACAGTTTTTCCATCGTATAAAACGAATAATTGCAACCAGTATGAAAGTTATGGTCATTTCTACGTTCCGGGCATCCTAGGCTTCACTATAGGGCGTTGCTCAACCAGATCGAATAGTTGGGGCCTTAGAAGTCAACGCCCGAAGCATAAAATACAAAATAAATAGAACAGTTTTTCCATTGTATAAAACGAACAATTGAAACCAGTCTGAAAGTTATGGTCATTTCTACGTTCCGCGCAACCTAGTCTTCACCCCAGGGCGTTGCTCCACCAGATCGAATAGTTAGGGCCTAAGAAGTGAATGCCAGAAGCATAAAATACGATATATGTACAACAGTTTTTCCATCGCATAAAATGAGTAATTGCAACCAGGGTGAAAGTAACGGACATTTCTACGTTCCGGGCATCCTAGACTTAACACTGAGGCATTGCTCCACCAGATCGAATACATAGGGCCTTAGAAGTCAACGCCAGAAGCATAAAGTACATTAAAAATCCAACAGTTTGTCCATCGTATAACAGGAATAATTGCCGCCAGTGTGAAAGTGATGGTCATTTCTGCATTCCGGGCAACCTAGGCTTCACTGTAGGGCGTTGCTCCTCCAGATAGAATAGTTAGGGCCCAGGAAGTCAACGCCAGAAGCATAAAATACAATATAAATACAACAGTTTTTCCCTTGTATAACAGGAATAATTGCAACCAGTATGAATGTTATGGTCATTTCTACGTTCCGGGCAATCTAGGCTTCACTCTAGGGCGTTGCTCAACCACATCGAATAGTTAGGGCCTAAGAAGTCAACGCCAGAAGCACCAAATACAAAATTAATACAACAGTTTTTCCGTCGTATAAAACGGATAATTGCAACCAGTGTGGACGTAATGGTCATTTTTACGATCCGGGCAACGTAGGCATCACCCTAGGGCGTTGTTTCACCAGAGCGAATAGTCAGAGCCTAAGAAGTCAACGCCTGAAGCATAAAATACAATATAAATACAACAGTTTTTCCATCGTATAAAACGAATAATTGCAACCAGTATGAAAGTTATGGCCATTTCTACGTTCCGGGCAACCTAGGCTTCACTCTAGGGCGTTGGTCCACCAGGTCGAATAGCTAGGGCCTGGGAAAACAACTCCAGACACGTAAAACACAATAAAAATACAACAGTTCTTTCATCGTATAACAGGAACAATTGCAACATGCCTGAACGTAATGGTCATTTCTACGTTCCGGGCAATCTAGGCTTCTCTCTAGGGCGTTGCTCCACCAGATGGAATAGTTAGGGCCTAAGAAGTCAACGCCAGAAGCATAAAATACAATAGAGATACAACAGTTTTTCCATCGTATAACAGGAATAATTGCAACCAGTGTGAAAGATATGGTCATTTCTACGATCAGGGCAACCTAGGTTTCACTCCAGGGCGTTGCTGCACCACATCGAATAGCTACGGCCCTAGAAGTCAACGCCAGAAGCATAAAATACAATAAAAATACAACAGCTTTTCCATCGTATAACAGGAATAATTGCAAGCAGTGTGAAAGTAATGTTCATTTCTACGCTACGGGCAACCTAGGCTTCACCCTAGGGCGTTGCTCCACCAGATCGAATAGCTAGGGACTTAGAATTCAACGCCAGAAGCATAAAATACAATAAAAATACAACAGTTTTTCCATCATATAACAGGAACAATTGCATCCAGTGTGATAGTAATGGCCATTTCTACATTCCGGGCAACCTATCCTTCACTCTAGGGCTTTGATCCACCAGATCAAATAGCTAGGGCCTTAGAAGTCAACGACCGAAGCATAAAATACAATAAGAATGCAACAGTTTTTCCATCGTATAACACGAATAATTGCATCCAGAGTGAAAGTAATGGCCATTTCTACGTTCCGGGCAACCTAGCCTTCACTCTAGGGCGTTGATCCACCAGATCTAATAGCTAGGGCCTTAGAAGTCTACGCCCGGAGCATAAAATACAATAATAATACAACTGTTTGTCCATCGCATAAAATGAATAATTGCAATCAGTGTGAAGGTAATGGTCATTTCTACGTTCCGGGCAACCTAGGCTCCGCCCTAGGGCGTCGCTCCAGCAGATCGAATAGTTAGGGCCTTAGAAGTCAACGCCCGAAGCATAAAATGCAATGTAAATACAACAGTTTTTCCATCTTATAAAGCGAATAATTGCATCCAGTGTGATAGTAATGGCCATTTCTACATTCCGGGCAACCTATCCTTCACTCTAGGGCGTTGATCCACCAGATCAAATAGCTAGGGCCTTAGAAGTCAACGACCGAAGCATAAAATACAATAAGAATGCAACAGTTTTTCCACCGTATAACACGAATAATTGCATCCAGAGTGAAAGTAAGGGCCATTTCTACTTTCCGGGCAACCTGGGCTTCGCTCTAGGGCGTTGCTCCACCAGATCGAATAGTTAGGGGCTTAGAAGTCAATGCCCGAAGCATAAAATACAATAAATATACAACAGTTTTTCTATCGTATAACAGGAGTAATTGCAACCAGTGTGAAAGTGATGGTCATTTTTGCGTTCTGGGAGACCTAGGCTTCGCTCTAGGGCGTTGCTCCACCAGATCGAATTGTTAGGGCCTTTGAGGTCAACGCCAGAAGCGTAAAATACAAAACAAATGCAACAGTTTTTCCATCTTATAAAGCGAATAATTGCAACCGGTGTGAAATTTATGGTCATTTCCACTTTCCGGGCAACCTAGGCTTCACCCTAGGGCGTTGCTCCACCAGATCGAATAGCTAGGGACTTAGAATTCAACTCCAGAAGCATAAAATACAATGAGAATGCAACAGTTTTTCCATCGTATAACACGAATAACTGCAACCAGTGTGAAACTGATAGTCATTTCTACGTTCCGGGCAACATAGGCTTCACTCTGGGGCGTTGCTCCACCAGATCGAATAGTTAGGGCCTTAGAAGTCAACGCGCGGAGCATAAAATAAAATAAAAATACAACTGTTTTTCCATCGTATAACACGAATAACTGCAACCAGTGTGAAAGTGATAGTCATTTCTACATTCCGGGCAACCTAGGCTTCACTCTAGGGCGTCGTCCCACCAGATCGAATAGTTAGGGCCTAAGAAGTCAACGCCAGAGGCATAAAATACAAAACAAATACAACAGTTTTTCCTTCGTATAAAACGAATAATTGCAACCGGTGTGAAAGTTATGGGCATTTCTACGTTCCGGGCAACCTAGGCCTCGTCCTAGGGGTTGCTCCAGCAGATCCAATAGTTAGGGCCTTAGAAGTCAACGCCCTAAGCATAAAAGACAGTGAAAATGCGACAGTTTTTCCATCGTATATCACGAATAATTGCAACCATTGTGAAGGTAATGGTCATTTCTACGTTCCGGGCAACCTAGGCTTCACTCTAGGGCGTTGCTCCACCAGATCGAATAGTTAGGGTCTAAGAAGTCAACGCCAGAAGCATAATACACAATATAAATACAACAGCTTTACCATCGTATAAAACGAATAATCGCAACCGGTTGAAAGTTATGGTCATTTCTACGTTCCGGGCAACCTAGGCTTCACTGTAGAGCGTTGCTCCACCAGATCGAATAGTTAGGGTCTTAGAGGTCATCGCCCGAAGCATAAAATACAATGAAAATGCAACAGTTTTTCCATCGTATAGAACGAATAATTGCAGCCGGTGTGAAAGTAATGGTCATTTCTACGTTCCGGGCAACCTAGGCTTCACTCTAGGGCGTTGCTCCACCAGATCGAATAGCTAGCGTCTTAGAAGTCAACGCCAGAAGCATAAAATACAATAAAAATACAACAGCTTTTCCATCGTATAACAGGAATAATTGCAAGCAGTGTGAAAGTAATGTTCATTTCTACGCTACGGGCAACCTAGGCTTCACCCTAGGGCGTTGCTCCACCAGATCGAATAGCTAGGAACTTAGAATTCAACGCCAGAAGCATAAAATACAATAAAAATACAACAGTTTTTCCATCGTATAACAGGAATAATTGCATCCAGTGTGATAGTAATGGCCATTTCTACATTCCGGGCAACCTATCCTTCACTCTAGGGCTTTGATCCACCAGATCAAATAGCTAGGGCCTTAGAAGTCAACGACCGAAGCATAAAATACAATAAGAATGCAACAGTTTTTCCATCGTATAACACGAATAATTGCATCCAGAGTGAAAGTAATGGCCATTTCCACGTTCCGGGCAACCTAGCCTTCACTCTAGGGCGTTGATCCACCAGATCGAATAGCTAGCGACTTAGAAGTCAACGCCAGAAGCATAAAATACAATAAAAATACAACAGCTTTTCCATCGTATAACAGGAATAATTGCAAGCAGTGTGAAAGTAATGTTCATTTCTACGCTCGGGGTAACCTAGGCTTCACCCTAGGGCGTTGCTCCACCAGATCGAATAGCTAGGGACTTAGAATTCAACGCCAGAAGCATAAAATACAATAAAAATACAACAGTTTTTCCATCGTATAACAGGAATAATTGCATCCAGCGTGATAGTAATGGCCATTTCTACATTCCGGGCAACCTATCCTTCACTCTAGGGCGTTGTTCCACCAGTTCAAATAGCTAGGGCCTTAGAAGTCAACGCCAGAAGCATAAAATACAATAAAAATACAACAGCTTTTCCATCGTATAACAGGAATAATTGCAAGCAGTGTGAAAGTAATGTTCATTTCTACGCTACGGGCAACCTAGGCTTCACCCTAGGGCGTTGCTCCACCAGATCGAATAGCTAGGAACTTAGAATTCAACGCCAGAAGCATAAAATACAATAAAAATACAACAGTTTTTCCATCGTATAACAGGAATAATTGCATCCAGTGTGATAGTAATGGCCATTTCTACATTCCGGGCAACCTATCCTTCACTCTAGGGCTTTGATCCACCAGATCAAATAGCTAGGGCCTTAGAAGTCAACGACCGAAGCATAAAATACAATAAAAATACAACAGCTTTTCCATCGTATAACAGGAATAATTGCAAGCAGTGTGAAAGTAATGTTCATTTCTACGCTCCGGGCAACCTAGGCTTCACCCTAGGGCGTTGCTCCAACAGATCGAATAGTTAGGGTCTAAGAAGTCAACGCCAGAAGCATAATACACAAAATAAATACAACCGCTTTCCCATCGTATCAAACGAATAATCGCAACCGGTTGAAAGTTATGGTTATTTCTACGTTCCGGGCAACCTAGACTTCACTGTAGGGCGTTGCTCCACCAGATCGAATAGTTAGGGTCTTAGAGGTCATCGCCCGAAGCATAAAATACAATGAAAATGCAACAGTTTTTCCATCGTATAGAACGAATAATTGCAGCCGGTGTGAAAGTTATGGTCATTTCTACGTTCCGGGCAACCTAGGCTTCACTGTTGGGCGTCGTTCCACCAGATCGAATTGTTAGGGCCTTAGAAGTCAACGCCAGAAGCGTAAAATACAAAACAAATGCAACAGTTTTTCCATCGTCTTATACGAATAATTGCAACCGGTGTGAAGGTTATGCTTATTTCTACATTCCGGGCAACCTAGACTTCACTCTAGGGCGTTGTTCGACCAGATGCAATAGTTAGGGCCATAGAAGTCAACGCCGGAAGCATAAAATACAATATAAATACAACAGTTTTTCCATCGTATAACAGGAAAATTGCATCCAGTGTGAAAGTAATGATCATTTCTACGTTCCGGGCAACCTAAGCTTCATTCTAGGGCGTTGCTCCACCAGATCGAATAGCTAGCGACTTAGAAGTCAACGCCAGAAGCATAAAATACAATAAAAATACAACAGCTTTTCCATCGTATAACAGGAATAATTGCAAGCAGTGTGAAAGTAATGTTCATTTCTACGCTCCGGGCAACCTAGGCTTCACCCTAGGGCGTTGCTCCACCAGATCGTATAGCTAGGGACTTAGAATTCAACGCCAGAAGCATAAAATACAATAAAAATACAACAGTTTTTCCATCGTATAACAGGAATAATTGCATCCAGTGTGATAGTAATGGCCATTTCTACATTCCGGGCATCCTATCCTTCACTCTAGGCCGTTGATCCACCAGATCAAATAGCTAGGGCCTTAGAAGTCAACGACCGAAGCATAAAATACAATAAGAATGCAACAGTTTTTCCATCGTATAACACGAATAATTGCATCCAGAGTGAAAGTAATGGCCATTTCTACGTTCCGGGCAACCTAGCCTTCACTCTAGGGCGTTGATCCACCAGATCTAATAGCTAGGGCCTTGGAAGTCTTCGCCCGGAGCATAAAATACAATAAAAATGCAACAGTTTCTCCATCGTATAGAACGAATAATTGCAGCCGGTGTGAATGTTATGGTCATTTCTACGTTCCGGGCAACCTAGGCTTCACTGTAGGGCGTCGTTCCACCAGATCGAATTGTTAGGGCCTTAGAAGTCAACGCCAGAAGCGTAAAATACAAAACAAATGCAACAGTTTTTCCTTCGTCTTATACGAATAATTGCAACCGGTGTGAAGGTTATGCTTATTTCTACGTTCCGGGCAACCTAGACTTCACTCTAGGGCGTTGTTCGACCAGATGGAATAGTTAGGGCCATAGAAGTCAACGCCCGAAGCATAAAATACAATATAAGTACAACAGTTTTTCCATCGTATCAAATGAATAATTGCAAACAGTGTGAAAGTAATGACCATTTCTACGTTCCGGTTAACCTAGGCATCACTCTAGAGCGCTGCTCCACCAGATCGAATAGTTAGGGCCTAAGAAGTCAACGCCAGAAGCATAATACACAATATAAATACAACAGCTTTTCCATCGTATAAAACGAATAATCGCAACCGGTTGAAAGTTATGGTCATTTCTACGTTCCGTGCAACCTAGGCTTCACTGTAGGGCGTTGCTCCTCCAGATCGAATAGTTAGGGTCTTAGAGGTCATCGCCCGAAGCATAAAATACAATGAAAATGCAACAGATTTTCCATCGTATAAAACGAATAATTGCAGCCGGTGAGAAAGTTATTATCATTTCTACGTTCCGGGCAACCTAGGCTTCACACTAGGGCGTCGTTCCACCAGATCGAATTGTTAGGGCCTTAGAAGTCAACGCCAGAAGCGTAAAATACAAAACATATGCAACAGTTTTTCCATCGTCTTATACGAATAATTGCAACCGGTGTGAAGGTTATGCTTATTTCTACGTTCCGGGCAACCTAGACTTCACTCTGGGGCGCTGCTACACCAGATCGAATAGTTAGGTCCCAAGAAGTCAACGCCAGAAGCATAAAATACAATGAGAATGCAACAGTTTTTCCATCGTATAACACGAATAACTGCAACCAGTGTGAAACTGATAGTCATTTCTACGTTCCGGGCAACATAGGCTTCACTCTGGGGCGTTGCTCCACCAGATCGAATAGCTAGCGACTTAGAAGTCAACGCCAGAAGCATAAAATACAATAAAAATACAACAGCTTTTCCATCGTATAACAGGAATAATTGCAAGCAGTGTGAAAGTAATGTTCATTTCTACGCTCGGGGTAACCTAGGCTTCACCCTAGGGCGTTGCTCCACCAGATCGAATAGCTAGGGACTTAGAATTCAACGCCAGAAGCATAAAATACAATAAAAATACAACAGTTTTTCCATCGTATAACAGGAATAATTGCATCCAGCGTGATAGTAATGGCCATTTCTACATTCCGGGCAACCTATCCTTCACTCTAGGGCGTTGATCCACCAGTTCAAATAGCTAGGGCCTTAGAAGTCAACGACCGAAGCATAAAATACAATAAGAATGCAACAGTTTTTCCATCGTATAACACGAATAATTGCATCCAGAGTGAAAGTAAGGGCCATTTCTACGTTCCGGGCAACCTGGGCTTCGCTCTAGGGCGTTGCTCCACCAGATCGAATAGTTAGGGGCTTAGAAGTCAACGCCCGAAGCATAAAATACAATAAATATACAACAGTTTTTCTATCGTATAACAGGAGTAATTGCAACCACTGTGAAAGTGATGGTCATTTTTACGTTCTGGGAGACCTAGGCTTCGCTCTAGGGCGTTGCTCCACCAGATCGAATTGTTAGGGCCTTTGAAGTCAACGCCAGAAGCGTAAAATACAAAACAAATGCAACAGTTTTTCCATCTTATAAAGCGAATAATTGCAACCGGTGTGAAATTTATGGCCATTTCTACGTTCCGGGCAACCTAGGATTCAATATAGGGCGTCGTTCCGCCACATCGAATAGCTACGGCCTTAGAAGTCAACGCCAGAAGCATAAAATACAATATAAATACAACAGTTTTTCCATCGTATAAAATGAATAATTGCAAACAGTGTGGAAGTAATGGCCATTTTGACGTTCCGGGCAACATAGGCTTCACTCTGGGGCGTTGCTCCACCAGATCGAATAGTTAGGGCCTTAGAAGTCAACGCGCGGAGCATAAAATAAAATAAAAATACAACTGTTTTTCCATCGTATAAAACGAATAATCGCAACCGGTTGAAAGTTATGGTTATTTCTACGTTCCGGGCAACCTAGACTTCACTGTAGGGCGTTGCTCCACCAGATCGAATAGTTAGGGTCTTAGAGGTCATCGCCCGAAGCATAAAATACAATGAAAATGCAACAGTTTTTCCATCGTATAGAACGAATAATTGCAGCCGGTGTGAAAGTTATGGTCATTTCTACGTTCCGGGCAACCTAGGCTTCACGGCTGGGCGTCGTTCCACCAGATCGAATTGTTAGGGCCTTAGAAGTCAACGCCAGAAGCGTAAAATACAAAACAAATGCAACAGCTTTTCCATCGTCTTATACGAATAATTGCAACCGGTGTGAAGGTTATGCTTATTTCTACATTCCGGGCAACCTAGACTTCACTCTAGGGCGTTGTTCAACCAGATGGAATAGTTAGGGCCATAGAAGTCAACGCCGGAAGCATAAAATACAATATAAATACAACAGTTTTTCCATCGTATAACAGGAAAATTGCATCCAGTGTGAAAGTAATGATCATTTCTACGTTCCGGGCAACCTAAGCTTCCTTCTAGGGCCTTGCTCCACCAGATCGAATAGCTAGCGACTTAGAAGTCAACGCCAGAAGCATAGAATACAATAAAAATACAACAGCTTTTCCATCGTATAACAGGAATAATTGCAAGCAGTGTGAAAGTAATGTTCATTTCTACGCTCCGGGCAACCTAGGCTTCACCCTAGGTCGTTGCTCCACCAGATCGTATAGCTAGGGACTTAGAATTCAACGCCAGAAGCATAAAATACAATAAAAATACAACAGTTTTTCCATCGTATAACAGGAATAATTGCATCCAGTATGATAGTAATGGCCATTTCTACATTCCGGGCATCCTATCCTTCACTCTAGGGCGTTGATCCACCAGATCAAATAGCTAGGGCCTTAGAAGTCAACGACCGAAGCATAAAATACAATAAGAATGCAACAGTTTTTCCATCGTATAACACGAATAATTGCATCCAGAGTGAAAGTAATGGCCATTTCTACGTTCCGGGCAACCTAGCCTTCACTCTAGGGCGTTGATCCACCAGATCTAATAGCTAGGGCCTTGGAAGTCTACGCCCGGAGCATAAAATACAATAAAAATGCAACAGTTTTTCCATCGTATAGAACGAATAATTGCAGCCGGTGTGAAAGCTATGGTCATTTCTACGTTCCGGGCAACCTAGGCTTCACTGTAGGGCGTCGTTCCACCAGATCGAATTGTTAGGGCCTTAGAAGTCAACGCCAGAAGCGTAAAATACAAAACAAATACAACAGTTTTTCCTTCGTCTTATACGAGTAATTGCAACCGGTGTGAAGGTTATGCTTATTTCTACGTTCCGGGCAACCTAGACTTCACTCTAGGGCGTCGTTCGACCAGGTGGAATAGTTAGGGCCATAGAAGTCAACGCCCGAAGCATAAAATACAATATAAATACAACAGTTTTTCCATCGTATCAAATGAATAATTGCAAACAGTGTGAAAGTAATGACCATTTCTACGTTCCGGTCAACCTAGGCATCACTCTAGAGCGCTGCTCCACCAGATCGAATAGTTAGGGCCTAAGAAGTCAACGCCAGAAGCATAATACACAATATAAATACAACAGCTTTTCCATCGTATAAAACGAATAATCGCAACCGGTTGAAAGTTATGGTCATTTCTACGTTCCGTGCAACCTAGGCTTCACTGTAGGGCGTTGCTCCTCCAGATCGAATAGTTAGGGTCTTAGAGGTCATCGCCCGAAGCATAAAATACAATGAAAATGCAACAGATTTTCCATCGTATAAAACGAATAATTGCAGCCGGTGAGAAAGTGATTGTCATTTCTACGTTCCGGGCAACCTAGGCTTCACACTAGGGCGTCGTTCCACCAGATCGAATTGTTAGGGCCTTAGAAGTCAACGCCAGAAGCGTAAAATACAAAACATATGCAACAGTTTTTCCATCGTCTTATACGAATAATTGCAACCGGTGTGAAGGTTATGCTTATTTCTACGTTCCGGGCAACCTAGACTTCACTCTGGGGCGCTGCTACACCAGATCGAATAGTTAGGTCCCAAGAAGTCAACGCCCGAAGCTTAAAATACAATGAGAATGCAACAGTTTTTCCATCGTATGACACGAATAACTGCAACCAGTGTGAAACTGATAGTCATTTCTACGTTCCGGGCAACATAGGCTTCACTCTGGGGCGTTGCTGCACCAGATCGAATAGTTAGGGCCTTAGAAGTCAACGCGCGGAGCATAAAATAAAATAAAAATACAACTGTTTTTCCATCGTATAACACGAATAACTGCAACCAGTGTGAAAGTGATAGTCATTTCTACATTCCGGGCAACCTAGGCTTCACTCTAGGGCGTTGCTCCACCAGATCGAATTGTTAGGGCCTTTGAAGTCAACGCCAGAAGCGTAAAATACAAAACAAATGCAACAGTTTTTCCATCTTATAAAGCGAATAATTGCAACCGGTGTGAAATTTATGGTCATTTCTACGTTCCGGGCAACCTAGGATTCAATATAGGGCGTCGTTCCGCCACATCGAATAGCTACGGCCTTAGAAGTCAACGCCAGAAGCATAAAATACAATATAAATACAACAGTTTTTCCATCGTATAAAATGAATAATTGCAAACAGTGTGGAAGTAATGGCCATTTTGACGTTCCGGGCAACATAGGCTTCACTCTGGGGCGTTGCTCCACCAGATCGAATAGTTAGGGCCTTAGAAGTCAACGCGCGGAGCATAAAATAAAATAAAAATACAACTGTTTTTCCATCGTATAAAACGAATAATCGCAACCGGTTGAAAGTTATGGTTATTTCTACGTTCCGGGCAACCTAGACTTCACTGTAGGGCGTTGCTCCACCAGATCGAATAGTTAGGGTCTTAGAGGTCATCGCCCGAAGCATAAAATACGATGAAAATGCAACAGTTTTTCCATCGTATAGAACGAATAATTGCAGCCGGTGTGAAAGTTATGGTCATTTCTACGTTCCGGGCAACCTAGGCTTCACGGCTGGGCGTCGTTCCACCAGATCGAATTGTTAGGGCCTTAGAAGTCAACGCCAGAAGCGTAAAATACAAAACAAATGCAACAGCTTTTCCATCGTCTTATACGAATAATTGCAACCGGTGTGAAGGTTATGCTTATTTCTACATTCCGGGCAACCTAGACTTCACTCTAGGGCGTTGTTCAACCAGATGGAATAGTTAGGGCCATAGAAGTCAACGCCGGAAGCATAAAATACAATATAAATACAACAGTTTTTCCATCGTATAACAGGAAAATTGCATCCAGTGTGAAAGTAATGATCATTTCTACGTTCCGGGCAACCTAAGCTTCCTTCTAGGGCCTTGCTCCACCAGATCGAATAGCTAGCGACTTAGAAGTCAACGCCAGAAGCATAGAATACAATAAAAATACAACAGCTTTTCCATCGTATAACAGGAATAATTGCAAGCAGTGTGAAAGTAATGTTCATTTCTACGCTCCGGGCAACCTAGGCTTCACCCTAGGGCGTTGCTCCACCAGATCGTATAGCTAGGGACTTAGAATTCAACGCCAGAAGCATAAAATACAATAAAAATACAACAGTTTTTCCATCGTATAACAGGAATAATTGCATCCAGTATGATAGTAATGGCCATTTCTACATTCCGGGCATCCTATCCTTCACTCTAGGGCGTTGATCCACCAGATCAAATAGCTAGGGCCTTAGAAGTCAACGACCGAAGCATAAAATACAATAAGAATGCAACAGTTTTTCCATCGTATAACACGAATAATTGCATCCAGAGTGAAAGTAATGGCCATTTCTACGTTCCGGGCAACCTAGCCTTCACTCTAGGGCGTTGATCCACCAGATCTAATAGCTAGGGCCTTGGAAGTCTACGCCCGGAGCATAAAATACAATAAAAATGCAACAGTTTTTCCATCGTATAGAACGAATAATTGCAGCCGGTGTGAAAGCTATGGT
Organism: Calliopsis andreniformis; assembly: GCF_051401765.1. Taxonomy (NCBI): domain Eukaryota; kingdom Metazoa; phylum Arthropoda; class Insecta; order Hymenoptera; family Andrenidae; genus Calliopsis; species Calliopsis andreniformis. Next base: position 12,137,025 of record NW_027480422.1, on the reverse strand, counting down.
CATTTCTACGTTCCGGGCAACCTAGGCTTCACTGTAGGGCGTCGTTCCACCAGATCGAATTGTTAGGGCCTTAGAAGTCAACGCCAGAAGCGTAAAATACAAAACAAATGCAACAGTTTTTCCTTCGTCTTATACGAGTAATTGCAACCGGTGTGAAGGTTATGCTTATTTCTACGTTCCGGGCAACCTAGACTTCACTCTAGGGCGTCGTTCGACCAGGTGGAATAGTTAGGGCCATAGAAGTCAACGCCCGAAGCATAAAATACAATATAAATACAACAGTTTTTCCATCGTATCAAATGAATAATTGCAAACAGTGTGAAAGTAATGACCATTTCTACGTTCCGGTCAACCTAGGCATCACTCTAGAGCGCTGCTCCACCAGATCGAATAGTTAGGGCCTAAGAAGTCAACGCCAGAAGCATAATACACAATATAAATACAACAGCTTTTCCATCGTATAAAACGAATAATCGCAACCGGTTGAAAGTTATGGTCATTTCTACGTTCCGTGCAACCTAGGCTTCACTGTAGGGCGTTGCTCCTCCAGATCGAATAGTTAGGGTCTTAGAGGTCATCGCCCGAAGCATAAAATACAATGAAAATGCAACAGATTTTCCATCGTATAAAACGAATAATTGCAGCCGGTGAGAAAGTGATTGTCATTTCTACGTTCCGGGCAACCTAGGCTTCACACTAGGGCGTCGTTCCACCAGATCGAATTGTTAGGGCCTTAGAAGTAAACGCCAGAAGCGTAAAATACAAAACATATGCAACAGTTTTTCCATCGTCTTGTACGAATAATTGCAACCGGTGTGAAGGTTATGCTTATTTCTACGTTCCGGGCAACCTAGACTTCACTCTGTGGCGCTGCTACACCAGATCGAATAGTTAGGTCCCAAGAAGTCAACGCCAGAAGCTTAAAATACAATGAGAATGCAACAGTTTTTCCATCGTATGACACGAATAACTGCAACCAGTGTGAAACTGATAGTCATTTCTACGTTCCGGGCAACATAGGCTTCACTCTGGGGCGTTGCTGCACCAGATCGAATAGCTAGCGACTTAGAAGTCAACGCCAGAAGCATAAAATACAATAAAAATACAACAGCTTTTCCATCGTATAACAGGAATAATTGCAAGCAGTGTGAAACTAATGTTCATTTCTACGCTCGGGGTAACCTAGGCTTCACCCTAGGGCGTTGCTCCACCAGATCGAATAGCTAGGGACTTAGAATTCAACGCCAGAAGCATAAAATACAATAAAAATACAACAGTTTTTCCATCGTATAGCAGGAATAATTGCATCCAGCGTGATAGTAATGGCCATTTCTACATTCCGGGCAACCTATCCTTCACTCTAGGGCGTTGTTCCACCAGTTCAAATAGCTAGGGCCTTAGAAGTCAACGACCGAAGCATAAAATACAATAAGAATGCAACAGTTTTTCCATCGTATAACACGAATAATTGCATCCAGAGTGAAAGTAAGGGCCATTTCTACGTTCCGGGCAACCTGGGCTTCGCTCTAGGGCGTTGCTCCACCAGATCGAATAGTTAGGGGCTTAGAAGTCAACGCCCGAAGCATAAAATACAATAAATATACAACAGTTTTTCTATCGTATAACAGGAGTAATTGCAACCACTGTGAAAGTGATGGTCATTTTTACGTTCTGGGAGACCTAGGCTTCGCTCTAGGGCGTTGCTCCACCAGATCGAATTGTTAGGGCCTTTGAAGTCAACGCCAGAAGCGTAAAATACAAAACAAATGCAACAGTTTTTCCATCTTATAAAGCGAATAATTGCAACCGGTGTGAAATTTATGGTCATTTCTACGTTCCGGGCAACCTAGGATTCAATATAGGGCGTCGTTCCGCCACATCGAATAGCTACGGCCTTAGAAGTCAACGCCAGAAGCATAAAATACAATATAAATACAACAGTTTTTCCATCGTATAACAGGAAAATTGCATCCTGTGTGAAAGTAATGATCATTTCTACGTTCCGGGCAACCTAAGCTTCCTTCTAGGGCCTTGCTCCACCAGATCGAATAGCTAGCGACTTAGAAGTCAACGCCAGAAGCATAGAATACAATAAAAATACAACAGCTTTTCCATCGTATAACAGGAATAATTGCAAGCAGTGTGAAAGTAATGTTCATTTCTACGCTCCGGGCAACCTAGGCTTCACCCTAGGGCGTTGCTCCACCAGATCGTATAGCTAGGGACTTAGAATTCAACGCCAGAAGCATAAAATACAATAAAAATACAACAGTTTTTCCATCGTATAACAGGAATAATTGCATCCAGTATGATAGTAATGGCCATTTCTACATTCCGGGCATCCTATCCTTCACTCTAGGGCGTTGATCAACCAGATCAAATAGCTAGGGCCTTAGAAGTCAACGACCGAAGCATAAAATACAATAAGAATGCAACAGTTTTTCCATCGTATAACACGAATAATTGCATCCAGAGTGAAAGTAATGGCCATTTCTACGTTCCGGGCAACCTAGCCTTCACTCTAGGGCGTTGATCCACCAGATCTAATAGCTAGGGCCTTGGAAGTCTACGCCCGGAGCATAAAATACAATAAAAATGCAACAGTTTTTCCATCGTATAGAACGAATAATTGCTGCCGGTGTGAAAGCTATGGTCATTTCTACGTTCCGGGCAACCTAGGCTTCACTGTAGGGCGTCGTTCCACCAGATCGAATTGTTAGGGCCTTAGAAGTCAACGCCAGAAGCGTAAAATACAAAACAAATGCAACAGTTTTTCCTTCGTCTTATACGAGTAATTGCAACCGGTGTGAAGGTTATGCTTATTTCTACGTTCCGGGCAACCTAGACTTCACTCTAGGGCGTCGTTCGACCAGGTGGAATAGTTAGGGCCATAGAAGTCAACGCCCGAAGCATAAAATACAATATAAATACAACAGTTTTTCCATCGTATCAAATGAATAATTGCAAACAGTGTGAAAGTAATGACCATTTCTACGTTCCGGTCAACCTAGGCATCACTCTAGAGCGCTGCTCCACCAGATCGAATAGTTAGGGCCTAAGAAGTCAACGCCAGAAGCATAATACACAATATAAATACAACAGCTTTTCCATCGTATAAAACGAATAATCGCAACCGGTTGAAAGTTATGGTCATTTCTACGTTCCGTGCAACCTAGGCTTCACTGTAGGGCGTTGCTCCTCCAGATCGAATAGTTAAGGTCTTAGAGGTCATCGCCCGAAGCATAAAATACAATGAAAATGCAACAGATTTTCCATCGTATAAAACGAATAATTGCAGCCGGTGAGAAAGTGATTGTCATTTCTACGTTCCGGGCAACCTAGGCTTCACACTAGGGCGTCGTTCCACCAGATCGAATTGTTAGGGCCTTAGAAGTCAACGCCAGAAGCGTAAAATACAAAACATATGCAACAGTTTTTCCATCGTCTTATACGAATAATTGCAACCGGTGTGAAGGTTATGCTTATTTCTACGTTCCGGGCAACCTAGACTTCACTCTGGGGCGCTGCTACACCAGATCGAATAGTTAGGTCCCAAGAAGTCAACGCCCGAAGCTTAAAATACAATGAGAATGCAACAGTTTTTCCATCGTATGACACGAATAACTGCAACCAGTGTGAAACTGATAGTCATTTCTACGTTCCGGGCAACATAGGCTTCACTCTGGGGCGTTGCTGCACCAGATCGAATAGTTAGGGCCTTAGAAGTCAACGCGCGGAGCATAAAATAAAATAAAAATACAACTGTTTTTCCATCGTATAACACGAATAACTGCAACCAGTGTGAAAGTGATAGTCATTTCTACATTCCGGGCAACCTAGGCTTCACTCTAGGGCGTCGTCCCACCAGATCGAATTGTTAGGGCCTAAGAAGTCAACGCCAGAGGCATAAAATACAAAACAAATACAACAGTTTTTCCTTCATATAAAACGAATAATTGCAACCGGTGTGAAAGTTATGGGCATTTCTACGTTCCGGGCAACCTAGGCTTCGCCCTAGGGGTTGCTCCAGCAGATCCAATAGTTAGGGCCTTAGAAGTCAACGCCCTAAGCATAAAAGACAGTGAAAATGCGACAGTTTTTCCATCGTATATCACGAATAATTGCAACCATTGTGAAGGTAATGGTCATTTCTACGTTCCGGGCAACCTAGGCTTCACTCTAGGGCGTTGCACAACCAGATCGAATAGTTAGGGCCTTAGAAGCCAACGCACGAAGGAAAATATAGAATATAAATACAACAGCATTTCCATCGTATAACAGGAATAATTGCATCCAGTGTGAAAGTAATGGCCATTTCTAGGTTCCGGGCAACCTAGGCTTCACTCTAGGGCGTTGCTCCACCAGATCGAATAGTTAGAGCCTAAGAAGTCAACGCCAGGAGCGTAATACACAATATAAATACAACAGCTTTTCCATCGTATAAAACGAATAATTGCAACCAGTGTGAATGTTATGATCATTTCTACTTTACGGGCAACCTAGGCTTCACTCTAGGGCGTTGCACCACCATATCGAATTGTTAGGTCCTAAGAAGTCAACGCCAGAGGCATAAAATACAAAACAAATACAACAGTTTTTCCTTCGTATAAAACGAATAATTGCAACCGGTGTGAAAGTTATGGCCATTTCTACGTTCCGGGCAACCTAAGCTTCGCTCTAGGGCGTTGCTCCACCAGATCGAATAGTTAGGACCTTAGAAGTCAACGCCCTAAGCACAAAATACAATGAAAATGCGACAGTTTTTCCATCGTATAAAATGAATAATTGCAATCAGTGTGTAGGTAATGGTCATTTCTACGTTCCGGGCAACCTAGGCTCCGCCCTAGGGCGTTGCTCCACCAGATCGAATAGTTAGGGCCTAAGAAGTCAACGCCAGAAGCATAACATACAATATAAATCCAACAGTTATTCCATCGTATAACAGGAATAATAGCATCCAGTTTGAAAGTAATGGCCATTTCTAGGTTCCGGGCAACCTAGGCTCCACTCTAGGGCGTTGCTCCACCAGATCGAATAGTTAGGGCCTAAGAAGTCAACGCCAGAAGCATATTACACAATATAAATACAACAGCTTTTCCATCGTATAGAACGAATAATTGCAACCAGTGTGAAAGTTATGGTCATTTCTACTTTCCGGGCAACCTAGGCTTCTCTCTAGGGCGTTGCTCCACCAGATCGAATAGTTAGGGTCTTAGAGGTCATCGCCCGAAACATAAAATACAATGAAAATGCAACAGTTTTTCCATCGTATAAAACGAATAATTGCAGTCGGTGAGAAAGTTATTGTCATTTCTACGTTCCGGGCAACCTAGGCTTCACTCTAGGGCGTCGTTCCACCACATCGAATTGTTAGGGCCTTAGAAGTCAACGCCAGAAGCGTAAAATACAAAACAAATGCAACAGTTTTTCCATCGTCTTATACGAATAATTGCAACCGGTGTGAAGGTTATGCTTATTTCTACGTTCCCGGCAACCTATGCTTCACTCTAGGGCGTCGTTCCACCAGATCGAATTGTTAGGGCCTTAGAAGTCAACACCAGAAGCGTAAAATACAAAACAAATGCAACAGTTTTTCCATCGTCTTATACGAATAATTGCAACCGGTGTGAAGGTTATGCTTATTTCTACGTTCCGGGCAACCTAGGCTTCACTCTAGGGCGTTGCACCACCAGATCGAATAGTTAGGGCCTTAGAAGTCAACGCCCTAAGCATAAAATACAATGAGAATGCAACAGTTTTTTCATCGTATATCACGAATAATTAAACCAGTGTGAAGGTAATGGTCATTTCTACGTTCCGGGCAACCTATGCTTCGCTCTAGGGCGTTGCTCCACCAGATCGAATAGCTAGCGACTTAGAAGTCGACGCGCGGAGCATAAAATACAATAAAAATACAACTGCTCTTCCACCGCATAAATTGAATAATTGCAATCAGTGTGAAGGTAATGGTCGTTTCTACGTTCCGGGCAACCTAGGCTTCGCTCTAGGGCGTTGCTCCACCAGATCCAATAGTTAGGGCCTAAGAAGTCAACGCCAGAAGCATAAAACAGAATATAAATACAACAGCCGTTCCATCGTATAAAACGAATAATTGCAACCAATGTGAAAGTGATAGTCATTTCTACGTTCCGGGAAACCTAGGATTCAATCTAGGATGTTGTTCCACCAGATCGAATAGTAAGGGCCTAAGAAGTCAACGCCAGAAGCATAACATGCAATATAAATACAACAGTTATTCCATCGTGTAACAGGAATAATTGCATCCAGTGTGAAAGTAATGGTCATTTCTACGTTCCGGGCAACCTAGGCTTCACTCTAGGGCGTTGCTCCACCAGATGGAATACTTGGGGCCTTAGAAGTCAACGCACGAAGCATAAAATACAATAAAGATACAACAGCTTTTCCATCGTATAACTGGAGTAATTGCAACCAGTGTGAATGTTATGGTCATTTCTACTTTCCGGGAAACCTAGGCTTCACTCTAGGGCGTTGCACGACCAAATCGAATAGCTAGGGCCTTAGAAGTCTACGCCCGGAGCATAAAATACAATAAAAATACAACAGTTCTTCCATTGTATAAAATGAATAATAGCAATCAGTGTGAAGGTAATGGTCATTTCTACGTTCTGGGCAACCTAGGTATCACTCTAGGGCGTTGCTCCACCAGATCGAATAGCTAGGGCCTAAGAAGTCAACGCCAGAAGCATAAAACACAATATAAATGCAACAGCTTTTCCATCGTATAAAACGAATAAATGCAACCTGTGTGAAAGTTATGGTCATTTCTACGTTCCGGGCAACCTAGGCATCACTCTAGGGCGTTGCTCCACCAGATCGAATAGTTAGGGCCTTAGAAGTCAACGCCCGAAGCATAAAATACAATAAAAATACAATAGCTTTTTCATCGTATAAAATGAATAATTGCAATCAGTGTGATGGCAACGGTCATTTCTACGTTCCGGGCAACCTAGGCTTCGCTGTAGGGCGATGGTCCTCCAGATTGAATAGTTAGGGCCTAAGAAGTAAACGCCAGAAGCATAACACAGAATATATATACAACAGCTGTTTCATCGTATAAAACGCATAATTGCATCCAATGTGAAAGTGATAGCCATGTCTACGTTCCGGGCAACCTAGGATTCAATCTAGGGCGTTGTTCCACCAGATCGAATAGCAAGGGCCTAAGAAGTCAGCGCCAGAAGCATAACATACAATATAAATACAACAGGGTTTCCATCGTATAAAACGAATAATTGCATCCAGTGTGAAAGTAATGGCCATTTCTACGTTCCGGGAAACCTAGGCTTAACTGTAGGGCGTTGCTCCACCAGACCGAATAGTTAGGGCCTTAGATGTCAACGCCCGAAGCATAAAATACAAAATAAATAGAACAGTTATTCCATTGTATAAAACGAATAATTGAAACCAGTGTGAATGTTATGGTCATTTCTACGTTCCGGGCAACCTTGGCTTAACTCCTGGGCGTTGCTCCACCAGATCGAATAGTTAGGGACTTTGAATACAACGCCAGAAGCATAAAATACAATAAAAATGCAACAGTTTTTCCATTGTATAACAGGAATAACTGCAACCAGTGTGAAAGTACTGGTCATTTCTACGTTCCGGGCAACCTTGGCTTAACTCCTGGGCGTTGCTCCACCACATCGAATAGTTAGGGCCTTAGAAGTCAATGCCAGAAGCATAAAATACAATATAAATACAACAGTTTTTTCATCGTATAACAGGAATAATTGCAACAAGCCTGAAGGTAATGGTCATTTCTACGTTTCGGGTAACCTAGGCTTCACTCTACGGCGTTGCTCCACCAGATCGAATAGCTAGGGACTTAGAATTCAGCGCCAGAAGAATAAAGTACAACATAAGTATAACAGTTCTTCCATCGTATAAAATGTATAATTGCAGGCAGTGTGAAGGTAATGGGCATTTCTACGTTCCGGGAACCTAGGCTTCACTCTAGAGCATTGCTCCACCAGATCGAATAGTTAGGGCCTAAGGAGACAACGCCAGAAACATAAAATACAATATAAATACAACAGCTTTTCCGTCGTATATAATGTATATTTGCAACCAGTGTGCAAGTAATGGTCATTTATACGTTCCGAGCAACCTAGGTTTCGCTCCATGGCGTTGCTCCACCACATCGAATAGTTAGGGCCTCAGAAGTCAATGCCAGAAGCATAAAATACAATATAAATACAACAGTTTTTTCATCGTATAACAGGAATAATTGCAACAAGCCTGAAGGTAATGGTCATTTCTACGTTTCGGGTAACCTAGGCTTCACGCTAGGGCGTTGCTCCACCAGATCGAATAGCTAGGGACTTAGAATTCAACGCCAGAAGAATAAAATACAATAAAAATGCAACAGCATTTCCATCGTATAAAATGATTGATTGCAAACAGTGTGAAAGTTATGGTCATTTCTACTTTCCGGGCAACATAGGCTTAACTCTAGGGCATGTTCCACCAGATTGAGTAGTTAGGGACTTTGAATTCAACGCCAGAAGCATAAAATACGATAAAAATGCAACAGCTTTTCAATCGTATAACAGGAATAACTGCAACCAGTGTGAAAGTACTGGTCATTTCTACGTTCCGGGTAACCTTGGCTTCACTCTAGGGCGTTGCTCCACCAGATCGAACAGCTAGGGAGTTAGAATTCAACGCCAGAAGAATAAAATACAACCTAAGTACAACAGTTTTTCCAATGTATAAAACGAATAATTGAAACCAGTGTGAAAGTTATGATCTTTTCTACGTTCCGCGCAACCTGGGCTTCACCCCAGGGCGTTGCTCCACCAGATCCAACAGTTAGGACCTAAGAAGTCGGCGCCAGAAGCATAAAATGCAAAATAGATACAACAGTTTTTTCATCGTATATAATGTATATTTGCAATCAGTGTGAAAGTAAAGGCCATTTCTACGCTCTGGGCAACCTAGGCTTAACTGTAGGGCGTTGCTCCACCAGATCGCATAGTTAGGGACATAGAATTTAACGCCAGAATCATAAAATACAATAAAGATGCAACAGTTTTTCCATCGTGTAACAGGAATAATTGCAACCAGTGTGAAAGTACTGGTCACTTCTACGTTCCGGGCAACCTAGGCTTAACTGTAGGGCGCTGCTCCACCAGATCGAATAGTTAGGGCCTTAGAAGTCAACGCCCGTAGCATGAAATTCAAGATAAATACAACAGTTTTTCCCTTGTATAACAGGAATAATTGCAACCAGTGTGAAAGCTATGGTCATTTCTACGTTCCGGGCAAGCTAGGCTTCACCATTGGGCGTTGCTCCACCAGATCGAATAGCTAGGGACTTAGAATTCATCGCCAGATGGATAAAATGCAACATAAGTATAACAGTTCTTCCATCGTATAAAATGTATAATTGCAAGCAGTGTGAAGGTAATGGTCATTTCTACGTTCCGGGCAACCTAGGCTTCACTCTAGAGCACTGCGCCACCAGATCGAATAGTTAGGGTCTTAGAAGTCAACGGCAGAAGCATAAAATACGATATATGTACAACAGTTTTTCCATCGTATAGAATAAATAATTGCAACCAGTGCGCAAGTAATGGTCATTTCTACGTTCCGAGCATCCTAGGCTCCACTCTAGGGCGTTGCTCCACCACATCGAATAGTTAGGGCCTTAGAAGTCAACGCCAGAAGCAGAAAGTACGATATATGTACAACAGTTTTTCCATAGTATAGAATAAATAATTGCAACCAGTGCGCAAGTAATGGTCATTTCTACGTTCCGAGCAACCTAGCTTTCGCTCTATGGCGTTGCTCCACCACATCGAATAGTTAGGGCCCTAGAAGTCAATGCCAGAAGCATAAAATACAATATAAATACAACAGTTTTTCCATCGTATAAAACGAATAATTGCAACCAGTATGAAAGCTATGGTCATTTCTACGTTCCGGGCAACAAAGGCTTCACTGTAGGGCGTTGCTCAACCATATCGAATATTTACGGCCCTAGAAGATAACGCCATAACTATAACATACAATATAAATACAACAGTCTTTCCATCGTATAAAACGGTTAATTGCTACGAGTCTGATAGTTATGGTCATTTCTACGTTCCGGGCAAGCTAGGCTTCACCATTGGGCGTTGCTCCACCAGATCGAATAGTTAGGGGCTAAGAAGTCAACGCCAGTAGCATAAAATACGATATATGTACAACAGTTTTTCCATCGTATAGAATGAATAATTGCAACCAGTGTGAAAGTAATGGTCATTTCTACGTTCCGAGCAACCTATGTTTCGCTCTATGGCGTTGCTCCACCACATCGAATAGTTAGGGCCTTAGAAGTCAATGCCAGAAGCATAAAATACAATATAAATACAACAGTTTTTTCATCGTACAACAGGAATAATTGCAACAAGCCTGAAGGTAATGGTCATTTCTACGTTCCGGGTAACCTAGGCTTCACGCTAGGGCGTTGCTCCACCAGTTCGAACAGCTAGGGAGTTAGAATTCAACGCCAGAAGAATAAAATGCAACCTAAGTACAACAGTTTTTCCATTGTATAAAACGAATAATTGAAACCAGTGTGAAAGTTATGATCTTTTCTACGTTCCGCGCAACCTGGGCTTCACCCCAGGGCGTTGCTCCACCAGATCCAATAGTTGGGACCTAAGAAGTCGGCGCCAGAAGCATAAATTACAAAATAGATACAACATTTTTTTCATCGTATATAATGTATATTTGCAAACAGTGTGAAAGTAAAGGCCATTTCTACGTTCTGGGCAACCTAGGCTTAACTGTAGGGAGTTGATCCACCAGATCGCATAGCTAGGGACATAGAATTTAACGCCAGAATCATAAAATACAGTAAAGATGCAACAGTTTTTCCATTGCATAGAACGAATAATTGCTACCAGTGTGAAAGTTATGGTCATTTTTACGTTTCGGGTAACCTAGGCTTCACTCTAGGGCGTTGCTCAACCATATCGAATAGCTACGGCCCTAGAAGATAACGCCATAACTATAACATACAATATAAATACAAAAGTCTTTCCATCGTATAAAACGGATAATTGCTACCAGTCTGATAGTTATGGTCATTTCTACGTTCCGGGCAAGCTAGGCTTCACCAGTTGTTGTTGCTCCACCAGATCGAATGGTTAGGGCCTAAGAAGTCAACGCCAGAAGCATAAAATACGATATATGTACAACAGTTTTTCCATCGTATAGAATGAATAATTGCAACCAGTGTGAAAGTAAAGACCATTTCTACGTTCTGGGCAACCTAGGCTTAACTGTAGGGCGTTGCTCCACCAGATCGCATAGTTAGGGACTTCGAATTCAACGCAAAAAACATAAAATACAATAAAAATGCAAAAGTTTTTCCGTCGAATAACAGGAATAACTGCAACCAGTGTGAAAGTACTGGTCATTTCTACGTTCCGGGCCACCTAGGCTTCACTCTTGGGCGTTGCTCCATCACATCGAATAGTTACGGCCTTAGAAGTCAACTCCAGAAGCATAAAATACAATATAAATACAACAGCATTTCCATCGTATAAAATGATTGATTGCAAACAGTGTGAAAGTTATGGTCATTTCTACTTTCCGGGCATCCTAGGCTTAACTCTAGGGCATGTTCCTCCAGATTGAGTAGTTAGGGACTTTGAATTCAACGCCAGAAGCATAAAATACAATAAAAATGCAACAGCTTTTCAATCGTATAACAGGAATAACTGCAACCAGTGTGAAAGTACTGGTCACTTCTACGTTCTGGGTAGACTAGGCTTCACTCCAGCGCGTTGCTCCAGCAGATCGAATAGCTAGGGACTTAGAATTCAACGCCAGAAGAATAAAATACAACTTAAGTACAACAGCTTTACCATCGTATAAAATGAATAATCGCAAACAGTGTGAAGGTGATGGTCACTTCCACGTTCCGTACAACCTAGGCTTCACTCTAGGGCGTTGCTCCACCAGATCGAATAGCTAGGGCCATAGAAGTCAACGCCAGAAGCATAAAATACAAAACAAATACAACAGTTTTTCCATCGTATAAAACGAATAATTGCAACCGGTGCGAAAGTTATGGTCATTGCTACGTTCCGGGCAACCCAGGCTTCACTCTAGGGTGCTGCTCCACCAGATCGAATAGTTAGGGCCTTAGAAGTCTACGCCCGGAGCATAAAATATAATAAAAATACAACAGTTCTTCCATCGTATAAAATGAATAATTGCAATTTGTGTGAAGGTAATGGTCATTTCTACGTTCCGTGCAATCTAGGCTTCACTCTAGGACGTTGCTCCACCAGATCGAATAGTTAGGTAGTAAGAAGTCATCGCCAGAAGCATAAAACACAATATAAATACAACAGCTGTTCCATGGTATAAAACGAATAATTGCAACCAGTGTGAAAGTGACGGCCATTTCTACGTTCGGGCATCCTAGATATAACTCTGAGGCGTTGCTCCGCCAGATCGAATAGTTAGGGCCTTAGAAGTCAACGCCCGAAGCATAAAATACAATAAAAATACAACAGTTTTTCCACCGTATTACACGTATAATTGCAACCAGTGTGAAAGTGATAGTCGTTTCTACGTTCCGGGAAACCTAGGCTTCAATCTAGGGCGCCGTTCCGCCACATGTAATAGCTACGGCCTTAGAAGTCAACGCCAGAAGCATAAAATACAATGAAAATCCATGGGTTTCTCCATCGTATAATATGAATAATTGCAAACAGCGTGAAAGTAGTGGTCATTTCTACGTTCCGGGCAACCTAGGCTTCACTCTAGGGCGTTGCTCCACCAGATCGAATAGTTAGGGCCTAAGAAGTCAACGACAGAAGCAGAAAATACAATATAAGTACAACAGTTTTTCCATCGTATAAAACGAATAATTGCAACCAGTATGAAAGCTATGGTCATTTCTACGTTCCGGGCAACTTAGGCTTCACTCTAGGGCGTTGCTCAACCATATCGAATAGCTACGGACCTAGAAGATAACGCCATAACTATAACATACAATATAAATACAACAGTCTTTCCATCGTATAAAACGGATAATTGCAACCAGTCTGATAGTTATGGTCATTTCTACGTTCCGGGCAAGCTAGGCTTCACCATAGGGCGTTGCTCCACCAGATAGAATAGTTAGGGCCTGAGAAGTCCATGCCAGAAGCATAAAATACGATATATGTACAACAGTTTTTCCATCGCATAGAATGAATAATTGCAACCAGTGTGAAAGTAATGGTCATTTCTACGTTCCGAGCAACCTAGGTTTCGCTCTATGGCGTTGCTCCACCACATCGAATAGTTAGGGCCTTAGAATTCAACGCCAGAAGAATAAAATACAACATAAGTCTAACAGTTCTTCCATCGTATAAAATGTATATTTGCAAGCAGAGTGAAGGTAATGGTCATTTCTACGTTCCGGGCAACCTAGGCTTCACTCTAGAGCATTGCTCTACCAGATCGAATAGTTAGGGCCTAAGAAGACAACGCCAGAAGCATAAAATACAGTATAAATACAACAGCTTTTCCATCGTATATAATGTATATTTGCAAACAGTGTGAAGGTAAACGTGATTTCTACGTTCCGGGCAACCTAGGCTTCACTCTAGGGCGTTGTTCCACCAGATCGATTAGTTAGGGCCTAAGAAGTCAACGCCAGAAGCATAAAATACGATATAAATACAACAACTTTTCCATCGTATATAATGTATATTTGCAAACAGTGTGAAAGTAAAGGTCATTTCTACGTTCCGTGCAACCTAGGCTTAACTGTAGGGCGTCGCTCCACCAGATCGATTAGTTAGGGCCTTAGAAGTCAACGCCCGAAGCATGAAATACAAAATAAATAGAACAGTTTTTCCATTGTATAGAACGAATAATTGCAACCAGTGTGAAAGTTATGGTCATTTCTACGTTCCGGGCAACCTTGACTTAACTCCAGGGCGTCGCTCCACCAGATCGAATAGTTAGGGACTTTCAATACAACGCTAGATGCATAAAATACAATAAAAACGCAACAGTTTTTCCATTGTATAACAGGAATAACTGCAACCAGTGTGAAAGTACTGGTCATTTCTACGGTCCGGGTAACCTAGGCTTCTCTCTAGGGCGTTGCTGCACCAGATCGAATAGTTAGGGCCTAAGAAGTCACCGCCGGAAGCATAAAATACAATATAAATACAACAGTGTTTCCCTTGTATAACAGGAATAATTGCAACCAGTGTGAAAGCTATGGTCATTTCTACGTTCCGGCCAACCTAGGTTTCACTCTAGGGCGTTGCTCCACCACATCGCATAGTTAGGGCCTTAGAAGTCAAGGCCAGAAGCATAAAATACAACCCATGTACAACAGTTTTACCATCGTATATACTGTATATTTGCAAACAGTGTGAAAGTAAAGGTCATTTCTACGTTCCGGGCAACCTAGGCTCCACTCTAGGGCGTTGGTCCACCAGATCCAATAGCTAGGGCCTAAGAAGTCAACGCCAGGAGCACCAAATACAAAATAAATACAACAGTTTTTCCATCGTATAAAACGAATAATTGCAACCAGTATGAAAGCTATGGTCATTTCTACGTTCCGGGCAACCTTGGCTTAACTCCAGGGCGTTGCTCCACCAGATCGAATAGTTAGGGACTTTCAATACAACGCTAGAAGCATAAAATACAATAAAAACGCAACAGTTTTTCCATTGTATAACAGGAATAACTGCAACCAGTGTGAAAGTACTGGTCATTTCTACGGTCCGGGTAACCTAGGCTTCTCTCTAGGGCGTTGCTCCACCAGATCGAATAGTTAGGGCCTAAGAAGTCAACGCCGGAAGCATAAAATACAATATAAATACAACAGTGTTTCCCTTGTATAACAGGAATAATTGCAACCAGTGTGAAGGTAATGGTCATTTCTACGTTCCGGGCAACCTAGGCTTCACACTAGGGCTTTAGTCCACCAGATCGAATAGCTAGCGACATAGAAGTCAACGCCACAACATTAAAATACAATAAAAATACAACAGTTTTCCAACGTATAACTGGAATAATTGCAACCAGTGTGAAGGTAATTGTCATTTCTACGTTCCGGGTAACCTAGGCATCACTCTAGGGCGTTGCACCACCATATCCAATTGCTAGCGACATAGAAGTCAACACCAGAAGCATAAAATACAATAAAAACACAACAGTTTTGCAACGTATAAATGGAATAATTGCAACCAGTGTGAAGCTAATGGTCATTTCTACGTTCCGGGATACCTAGGCTTCACTCTAGGGCGTTGTACCACCAGAACTAATAGTTAGGGCCTAAGAAGTCAACGTCACAAGCATAAAATACAATATAAATACAACAGCTTATCCAACGTGTAGCTGGAATAATTGCAACCAGTGTGAAGGTAATGGTCATTTCTACGTTCCGGGCAACCTAGGCTTCACTCTAGGGCTTTAGTCCACCAGATCGAATAGCTAGCGATATAGAAGTGACCGCCACAACATTAAAATACAATAAAAATACAACAGTTTTCCAACGTATAACTGGAATAATTGCAGCCAGTGTGAAAGTAATGGTCATTTCTGCGTTCCGGGCAACCTAGGCTTTACTCTAGGGCGTTGCTCCACCAGATCGAATAGCTAGGGACTTAGAATTCATCGCCAGACGCATAAAATACAATAAAAATACAACAGTTTTTTCATCGTATAACACAAGTCATTGCAACAAGTGTGATGGTAATGGTCATTTCTACGTTCCGGGCAACCTAGGCTTCACTCTAGGGCGTTGCTCCACCAGATCGAATAGTTAGGGCCTAAGAAGTCAACGCCAGAAGCATAGAATACAATAAAAATACAACAGTTTTTCCATCGCATAAGAGGAATAACTGCAACCAGTGTGAAGGTAATGGCCATTACTACGTTCCGGGCAACCTAGGCTTCACTCTAGGGCGTTGCTCTACCAGATCGAATAGCTAGCGATATAGAAGTCATCGTCAGAAGCATAAAATACAATAAAAATACAATAGCTTTGGCATCGTATAAAATGAATAATTGCAATCAGTGTGAATGTAATGGTCATTTCTACGTTCCGGGTAACCTAGGCTTCACTCTAGGGCGTTGCACCACCATATCCAATTGCTAGCGACATAGAAGTCAACACCAGAAGCATAAAATACAATAAAAACACAACAGTTTTGCAACGTATAAATGGAATAATTGCAACCAGTGAGAAGCTAATGGTCATTTCTACGTTCCGGGATACCTAGGCTTCACTCTAGGGCGTTGTACCACCAGAACTAATAGTTAGGGCCTAAGAAGTCAACGTCACGAGCATAAAATACAATATAAATACAACAGCTTATCCAACGTGTAGCTGGAATAATTGCAACCAGTGTGAAGGTAATGGTCATTTCTACGTTCCGGGCAACCTAGGCTTCACTCTAGGGCTTTAGTCCACCAGATCGAATAGCTAGCGATATAGAAGTGAACGCCACAACATTAAAATACAATAAAAATACAACAGTTTTCCAACGTATAACTGGAATAATTGCAACCAGTGTGAAAGTAATGGTCATTTCTGCGTTCCGGGCAACCTAGGCTTTACCCTAGGGCGTTGCTCCACCAGATCGAATAGCTAGGGACTTAGAATTCATCGCCAGACGCATAAAATACAATAAAAATACAACAGTTTTTTCATCGTATAACACAAGTCATTGCAACAAGTGTGATGGTAATGGTCATTTCTACGTTCCGGGCAACCTAGGCTTCACTCTAGGGCGTTGCTCCACCAGATCGAATAGTTAGGGCCTAAGAAGTCAACGCCAGAAGCATAGAATACAATAAAAATACAACAGTTTTTCCATCGCATAAGAGGAATAACTGCAACCAGTGTGAAGGTAATGGCCATTACTACGTTCCGGGCAACCTAGGCTTCACTCTAGGGCGTTGCTCTACCAGATCGAATAGCTAGCGATATAGAAGTCATCGTCAGAAGCATAAAATACAATAAAAATACAATAGCTTTTGCATCGTATAAAATGAATAATTGCAATCAGTGTGAATGTAATGGTCATTTCTACGTTCCGGGTAACCTAGGCTTCACTCTAGGGCGTTGCACCACCATATCCAATTGCTAGCGACATAGAAGTCAACACCAGAAGCATAAAATACAATAAAAACACAACAGTTTTTCCAACGTATAAATGGAATAATTGCAACCAGTGTGAAGCTAATGGTCATTTCTACGTTCCGGGCAACATAGGCTTCCCTCTAGGGCGTTGGTCCACCAGATCGCATAGTTAGGGCCTATGTAGTCAATGCAAGAAGATAAAATACAAAATAAATTCAACAGTTTTTCCATCGTATAACACAAGTCATTGCAACAAGTGTGATGGTAATGGTCATTTCTACGTTCCGGGCAACCTAGGCTTCACTCTAGGGCGTTGCTCCACCAGATCGAATAGTTAGGGCCTAAGAAGTCAACGCCAGAAGCATAGAATACAATAAAAATACAACAGTTTTTCCATCGTATAAGAGGAATAACTGCAACCAGTGTGAAGGTAATGGTCATTTCTACCTTCCGGACAATCTAGGCTTCACTCTAGGACCTTGCTCTACCAGATCGAATAGTTAGGTAGTAAGAAGTCATCGCCAGAAGCATAAAATACGATATATGTACAACAGTTTTTCCATCGTATAGAATGAATAATTGCCACCAGTGTGCAAGTAATGGTCATTTCTACGTTCCGAGCAACCTAGGTTTCGCTCTATGGCGTTGCTCCACCAGATCGAATAGTTAGGACCAGAAGTCAACGCCAGAAGCATAAAATACAATATAAGTACAACAGTTTTTCCCTTGTATAACAGGAATAATTGCAACCAGTGTGAAAGCTATGGTCACTTCTACGTTCCGGGCAACCTAGGCTTCACTCAAGGGCGTTGGTCCACCACATCGAATAGTTAGGGCCTTAGAAGACAATGCCAGAAGCATAAAATACAATATAAATACAACAGTTTTTCCACTGTATAATATGAATAATTGCAAACAGTGTGGAAGTAATGGTCATTTCTATGTTCCGGGCATCCGAGGCTTCACGATAGGGCGTTACTCCACCAGATCGAATAGTTAGGGCCTAAGAAGTCAACGCCAGAAGCATAAAATACGATATATGTACAACAGTTTTTCCATCGTATAGAATGAATGATTGCAACCACTGTGCAAGTAATGGTCATTTCTGCGTTCCGAGCAACCTAGTTTTCGCTCTATGGCGTTGCTCCACCACATCGAAAAGTTAGGGCCTAAGAAGTCAACGCCAGAAGCATAAAATACCATATAAATACAACAGTGTTTCCCTTGTATAACAGGAATAATTGCAACCAGTGTGAAAGCTATGGTCATTTCTACGTTCCGGGTAGCCTAGGCTTCACTCCTGGGCGTTGCTCAACCATATCGAATAGCTACGGCCCTAGAAGATAACGCCATAACTATAACATACAATATAAATACAACAGTCTTTCCATCGTATAAAACGGATAATTGCTACCAGTCTGATAGTTATGGTCATTTCTACTTTCCGGGCAAGCTAGTCTTCACCATTGGGCGTTGCTCCACCAGATCGAATAGTTAGGGCCTAAGAAGTCATCGCCAGAAGCATAAAATACGATATATGTACAACAGTTTTTCCATCGTATACAATGAATAATTGCCACCAGTGTGCAAGTAATGGTCATTTCTACGTTCCGAGCAACCTAGGTATCGCTCTCTGGCGTTGCTCCACCAGATCGAATAGTTAGGACCTAAGAAGTCAACGCCAGAAGCATAAAATACAATATAAGTACAACAGTTTTTCCCTTGTATAACAGGAATAATTGCAACCAGTGTGAAAGCTATGGTCATTTCTACATTCCGGGCGACCTAGGCTTCACTCTAGGGCGTTGGTCCACCAGATCCAATAGCTAGGGCCTAAGAAGTCAACGCCAGGAGCACCAAATACAAAATAAATACAACAGTTTTTCCATCGTATAAAACGAATAATTGCAACCAGTATGAAAGCTATGGTCATTTCTACGTTCCGGGCAACCTAGGCTTCACTCTAGGGCGTTGGTCCACCAGATCGAATAGTTAGGGCCTAAGAAGTCAACGCCAGAATCATAAAATACAATATAAGTACAACAGTTTTTCCCTTGTATAACAGGAATAATTGCAACCAGTGTGAAAGCTATGGTCATTTCTACGTTCCGGGCAACCTAGGCTTCACTCTAGGGCGTTGCTCCACCACATCGAATAGTTAGGGCCTTAGAAGTCAACGCCAGAAGCATAAAATACGATATATGTACAACAGTTTTTCCATCGTATAGAATGAATAGTTGCAAGCAGTGCGAAAGTAATGGTCATTTCTACGTTCCGAGCAACCTAGGTTTCGCTCTATGGCGTTGCACCACCACATCGAATGGTTAGGGCCTTAGAAGTCAATGCCATAAGCATGAAATACAATATAAATACAACAGTTTTTTCATCGTATAACAGGAAAAATTGAAACAAGCCTGAACGTAATGGTCATTTCTACGTTTCGGGTAACCTAGGCTTCACTCTAGGGCGTCGCTCCACTAGATCGAATAGCTAGGGACTTAGAATTCAACGCCAGAAGGATAAAATACCATATAAATACAACAGCTTTTCCATCGTATATAATGTATATTTGCAAACAGTGTGAAAGTAAAGGTCATTTCTACGTTCCGGGCGACCTAGGCTTCACTCTAGGGCGTTGTTCCACCAGATCGAATAGTTAGTGCCTAAGAAGTCAATGCCAGAAGCATAAAATACAATATAAGTACAACAGCTTTTCCATCGTATATAATGTATATTTGCAAACAGTGTGAAAGTAAAGGTCATTTCAACGTTCCGGGCAACCTAGGCTTAACTGTAGGGCGTCGCTCCACCAGATCGAATAGTTAGGGCCTTAGAAGTTAACGCCCGAAGCATGAAATACAAAATAAATAGAATAGATTTTCCATTGTATAGAACGAATAATTGCAACCAGTGTAAAAGTTATGGTCATTTCTACGTTCCGGGCAACCTTGGCTTAACTCCAGGGCGTCGCTCCACCAGATCGAATAGTTAGGGACTTTGAATACAACGCTAGAAGCATAAAATACAACATAAGTATACCAGTTCTTCCATCGTATAAAATGTATAATTGCAAGCAGTGTGAAGGTAATGGGCATTTCTACGTTCCGGGCAACCTAGGCTTCACTCTAGAGCATTGCTCCACCAGATCGAATAGTTAGGGCCTAAGAAGACAACGCCAGAAGCATAAAATACAACATAAATACAACAGCTTTTCCATCGTATATAATGTATATTTGCAAACAGTGTGAAAGTAAAGATCATTTCTACGTTCCGGGCAACCTAGGCTTCACTCTAGGGCGTTGTTCTACCAGATCGAACAGTTAGGACCTAAGAAGTCAACGCCAGAAGCATAAAATACAATATAAATACAACAGCTTTTCCATCGTATATAATGTATATTTGCAAACAGTGTGAAAGTAAAGGTCATTTCTACGTTCCGGGCAACCTAGGCTTAACTGTAGGGCGTCGCTCCACCAGATCGAATAGTTAGGGCCTTAGAAGTCAACGCCCGAAGCATGAACTACAAAATAAATAGAACAGTTTTTCCATTGTATAGAACGAATAATTGCAACCAGTGTCAAAGTTATGGTCATTTCTACGTTCCGGGCAACCTTGGCTTAACTCCAGGGCGTTGCTCCTCCAGATCGAATAGTTAGGGACTTTGAATACAATGCCAGAAGCATAAAATACAATACAAATGCAACAGTTTTTCCATTGTATAACAGGAATAATTGCAACCAGTGTGAAAGTACTGGTCACATCTACGTTCCGGGTAGCCTAGGCTTCACTCCAGGGCGTTGCTCCACCAGATCGAATAGCTAGGGACTTAGAATTCAACGCCAGAAGAATAAAATACAACTTAAGTACAACAGCTTTACCATCGTATAAAATGAATAATCGCAAACAGTGTGAAGGTAATGGTCACTTCTACGTTGCGGGCAACCTAGGCTTCACTCTAGGGCGTTGGTCCACCAAATCCAATAGCTAGGGCCTAAGAAGTCAACGCCAGGAGCACCAAACACAAAATAAATACAACAGTTTTTCCATCGTATAAAACGAATAATTGCAACCAGTATGAAGTCTATGGTCATTTCTACGTTCCGGGCAACCTCGGCTTCACTATAGGGCGTTGCTCAGCCATATCGAATAGCTACGGCCCTAGAAGACAAAGAAATAACTACAAAATACAATATAAATACAACAGTCTTTCCATCGTATAAAACGTATAATTGCAACCAGTCTGATAGTTATGGTCACTTCTACGTTCCGGGCAAGCTAGGCTTCACCATAGGGCGTTGCTCCACCAGACCGAATAGTTAGGGCCTAAGAAGTCAACGCCAGAAGCATAAAATGCGATATATGTACAACAGTTTTTCCATACTATAGAATGAATAATTGCAAACAGTCTGAAGGTAAAGGTCATTTCTACGTTCCGGGCAACCTAGGCATCACTCTAGCGCGTTGTTCCAATAGATCGAATAGTTAGGGCCTAAGAAGTCAACGCCAGAAGCATAAAATACAATATAAATACAACAGCTTTTCCTTCGTATATAATGTATATTTGCAAACAGTGTGAATGTAAAGGTCATTTCTACGTTCCGGGCAACCTAGGCTTAACTGTAGGGCGTCGCTCCACCAGATCGAATAGTTAGGGCCTTAAAAGTCAACGCCCGAAGCATGAAATACAAAATAAATAGAACAGTTTTTCCATTGTATAGAACGAATAATTGCAAGCACTGTGAAGGTAATGGTCATTTCTACGTTCCGGGCAACCTAGGCTTCACTGTAGAGCATTGCTCCACCAGATCGAATAGTTAGGGCCTAAGAGGACAACGCCAGAAGCATAAAATACAATATAAATACAACAGCTTTTTCATCGTATATAATGTATGTTTGCAAACAGTGTGAAGGTAAAGGTCATTTCCACGTTTCGGGCAACCTAGGCTTCACTCTAGGGCGTTGTTCCACCAGATCGGTTAGTTAGGGCCTAAGAAGTCAACGCCAGAAGCGTAAAATACAATATAAATACAACAGCTTTTCCATCGTATATAATGTATATTTGCAAACAGTGTGAAAGTAAAGGTCATTTCTACGTTCCGGGCAACCTAGGCTTAACTGTAGGGCGTCGCTCCACCAGATCGAATAGTTAGGGCCTTAGAAGTCAACGCCCGAAGCATGAAATACAAAATAAATAGAACTGTTTTTCCATTGTATAGAACGAATAATTGCAACCAGTGTGAAAGTTATGGTCATTTCTACGTTACGGACAACCTTGGCTTAACTCCAGGGCGTTGCTCCACCAGATCGAATAGTTAGGGACTTTGAATACAACGCTAGAAGCATAAAATACAATAAAAATGCAACAGTTTTTCCATTGTATAACAGGGATAACTGAAACCAGTGTGAAAGTACTGGTCATTTCTACGGTCCGGGTAACCTAGGCTTCACTCTAGGGCGTTGCTCCACCAGATCGAAAAGTTACGGCCTAATAAGTCAACGCCAGAAGGATAAAATACAATATAAGTACGACAGTGTTTCCCTTGTATAACAGGAATAATTGCAACCAGTGTGAAATCTATGGTCATTTCTACGTTCCGGGCAACCTAGGTTTCACTCTAGGGCGTTGCTCCACCACATCGAATAGTTAGGGCCTTAGAAGTCAAGGCCAGAAGCCTAAAATACAACCCAAGTACAACAGTTTTACCATCGTATAAAATGAATAATCGCAAACAGTGTGAAGGTAATGGCCATTACTACGTCCCGGGCAACCTAGGCTTCACTCTAGGGCGTTGCTCCACCAGACCGAATAGTCAGCGACTTGCGAGTCAACTCCCGAAGCATAAAATACAAAATAAATAGTACAGTTTTTCCATTGTAAGGAACGAATAATTTCAACCAGTTTAAAAGTTATGGTCATTTCTACTATCCGGGCAACCTTGGCTTAACTCCAGGCTGTTGCTCCACCAGATCGAATAGTTAGGGACTTTGAATACAACGCCAGAGGCATAAAATACAATAAAAATGCAACAGTTTTTCCATTGTATAACAGGAATAAATGCAACCAGTGTGAAAGTACTGGTCATTTCTACGTTCCGGGTAGCCGAGGCTTCACTCCAGGGCGTTGCTCCACCAGATCGAATAGCTAGAGACTTAGAATTCAGCGCCAGAAGAATAAAATGCAACTTAAGTACAACAGCTTTACCATCGCATAAAATGAATAATCGCAAACAGTGTGAAGGTAATGGTCACTTCTACGTTCCGGGCAACCTAGGCTTCACTCTAGGGCGTTGCTCCACCAGATCGAATAGTTAGGGCCTAAGAAGTCAACGCCAGAAGCAGAAAATACAATATAAGTACAACAGTTTTTCCATCGTATAAAACGAATAATTGCAACCAGTATGAAAGCTATGGTCATTTCTACGTTCCGGGCAACCTAGGCTTCACTCTAGGGCGTTGCTCCACCAGATCGAATAGTGAGGGCCTAAGAAGTCAACGACAGAAGCATAAAATACAATATAAGTACAACAGTTTTTCCATCGTATAAAACGAACAATTGCAACCAGTGTGAAAGTTATGGTCATTTCTACGTACCGGGCAACCTTGGCTTAACTCCAGGGCATTGCTCCACCAGATCGAATAGTTAGGGACTTTGAATACAACGCTAGAAGCATAAAATACAGCATAAGTATAGCAGTCCTTCCATCGTATAAAATGTATAATTGCAAGCAGTGTGAAGGTAATGGGCATTTCTACGTTCCGGGCAACCTAGGCTTCACTCTAGAGCATTGCTCCACCAGATCGAATAGTTAGGGCCTAAGAAGACAAAGCCAGAAGCATAAAATACAATATAAATACAACAGCTTTTCCATCGTATATAATGTATATTTGCAAACAGTGTGAAAGTAAAGATCATTTCTACGTTCCGGGCAACCTAGGCTTCACTCTAGGGCGTTGTTCTACCAGATCGAATAGTTAGGACCTAAGAAGTCAACGCCAGAAGCATAAAATACAATATAAATACAACAGCTTTTCCATCGTATATAATGTATATTTGCAAACAGTGTGAAAGTAAAGGTCATTTCTACGCTCCGGGCAACCTAGGCTTAACTGTAGGGCGTCGCTCCACCAGATCGAATAGTTAGGGCCTTAGAAGTCAACGCCCGTAGCATGAACTACAAAATAAATAGAACAGTTTTTCCATTGTATAGAACGAATAATTGCAACCAGTGTAAAAGTTATGGTCATTTCTACGTTCCGGGCAACCTTGGCTTAACACCAGGGCGTTGCTCCACCAGATCGAATAGTTAGGGACTTTGAATACAACGCCAGAAGCATAAAATACAATAAAAATGCAACAGTTTTTCCATTGTATAACAGTAATAACTGCAACCAGTGTGAAAGTTCTGGTCACTTCCACGTTCCGGGCAACCTAGGCTTCACTCTAGGGCGTTGGTCCACCAGATCGAATAGTTAGGGCCTAAGAAGTCAACGCCAGAATCATAAAATACAATATAAGTACAACAGTTTTTCCCTTGTATAACAGGAATAATTGCAACCAGTGTGAAAGCTATGGTCATTTCTACGTTCCGGGCAACCTAGGCTTCACTCCAGGGCGTTGCTCCACCATATCGAATAGCTAGGGACTTAGAATTCAACGCCAGAAGAATAAAATACAACTTAAGTACAACAGCTTTACCATCGTATAAAATGAATAATCGCAAACAGTGTGAAGGTAATGGTCACTTCTACGTTGCGGGCAACCTAGGCTTCACTCTAGGGCGTTGGTCCACCAAATCCAATAGCTAGGGCCTAAGAAGTCAACGCCAGGAGCACCAAACACAAAATAAATACAACAGTTTTTCCATCGTATAAATCGAATAATTGCAACCAGTATGAAGTCTATGGTCATTTCTACGTTCCGGGCAACCTAGGCTTAACTGTAGGGCGTCGCTCCACCAGATCGAATAGTTAGGGCCTTAGAAGTCAACGCCCGAAGCATGAAATACAAAATAAATAGAACAGTTTTTCCATTGTATAGAACGAATAATTGCAAGCAGTGTGAAGGTAATGGTCATTTCTACGTTCCGGGCAACCTAGGCTTCACTGTAGAGCATTGCTCCACCAGATCGAATAGTTAGGGCCTAAGAAGACAACGCCAGAAGCATAAAATACAATATAAATACAACAGCTTTTTCATCGTATATAATGTATGTTTGCAAACAGTGTGAAAGTAAAGGTCATTTCTACGTTTCGGGCAACCTAGGCATCACTCTAGCGCGTTGTTCCAATAGATCGAATAGTTAGGGCCTAAGAAGTCAACGCCAGAAGCATAAAATACAATATAAATACAACAGCTTTTCCATCGGATATAATGTATATTTGCAAACAGTGTGAATGTAAAGGTCATTTCTACGTTCCGGGCAACCTAGGGTTAACTGTAGGGCGTCGCTCCACCAGATCGAATAGTTAGGGACTTTGAATACAACGCTAGAAGCATAAAATACAATAAAAATGCAACAGTTTTTCCATTGTATAACAGGAATAACTGCAACCAGTGTGAAAGTACTGGTCATTTCTACGGTCCGGGTAACCTAGGCTTCACTCTAGGGCGTTGCTCCACCAGATCGAATAGTTAGGGCCTAAGAAGTCAACGCCAGAATCATAAAATACAATATAAGTACAACAGTTTTTCCCTTGTATAACAGGAATAATTGCAACCAGTGTGAAAGCTATGGTCATTTCTACGTTCCGGGCAACCTAGGCTTCACTCTAGGGCGTTGCTCCACCACATCGAATAGTTAGGGCCTTAGAAGTCAACGCCAGAAGCATAAAATACGATATATGTACAACAGTTTTTCCATCGTATAGAATGAATAGTTGCAACCAGTGTGAAAGTAATGGTCATTTCTACGTTCCGAGCAACCTAGGTTTCGCTCTATGGCGTTGCTCCACCACATCGAATAGTTAGGGCCTTAGAAGTCAATGCCATAAGCATGAAATACAATATAAATACAACAGTTTTTTCATCGTATAACAGGAATAATTGAAACAAGCCTGAACGTAATGGTCATTTCTACGTTCCGGGCAACCTTGGCTAAACTCCAGGGCGTTGCTCCACCAGATCGAATAGTTAGGGACTTTGAATACCACGCCAGAAGCATAAAATACAATAAAAATGCGACGGTTTTTCCATTGTATAAACAGGAATAACTGCAACCAGTGTGAAAGTTCTGGTCACTTCTACGTTCCGGGTAGCCTAGGCTTCACTCCAGGGCGTTGCTCCACCATATCGAATAGCTAGGGACTTAGAATTCAACGCCAGAAGAATAAAATACAACTTAAGTACAACAGCTTTACCATCGTATAAAATGAATAATCGCAAACAGTGTGAAGGTAATGGTCACTTCTACGTTGCGGGCAACCTAGGCTTCACTCTAGGGCGTTGGTCCACCAAATCCAATAGCTAGGGCCTAAGAAGTCAACGCCAGGAGCACCAAACACAAAATAAATACAACAGTTTTTCCATCGTATAAATCGAATAATTGCAACCAGTATGAAGTCTATGGTCATTTCTACGTTCCGGGCAACCTAGGCTTAACTGTAGGGCGTCGCTCCACCAGATCGAATAGTTAGGGCCTTAGAAGTCAACGCCCGAAGCATGAAATACAAAATAAATAGAACAGTTTTTCCATTGTATAGAACGAATAATTGCAAGCAGTGTGAAGGTAATGGTCATTTCTACGTTCCGGGCAACCTAGGCTTCACTGTAGAGCATTGCTCCACCAGATCGAATAGTTAGGGCCTAAGAAGACAACGCCAGAAGCATAAAATACAATATAAATACAACAGCTTTTTCATCGTATATAATGTATGTTTGCAAACAGTGTGAAAGTAAAGGTCATTTCTACGTTTCGGGCAACCTAGGCATCACTCTAGCGCGTTGTTCCAATAGATCGAATAGTTAGGGCCTAAGAAGTCAACGCCCGAAGCATAAAGTACAATTCAAATACAACAGTTTTTCCATCGCATTTCAGGAATAATTGCAGCCAGAGTGAAGGTGATGGTCACTTCTACGTTCCGGGCAACCTAGGCTTCACTCTATGGCGTTGCTCCACCAGATTGAATAGCTAGGGCCTTAGAAGTCAACGCCCGAAACATGAAATACAGTAAAAATAAAACAGTTTCTCCCTCGAATAAAACGAATAATTGCAACCAGAGTGAAGGTGATGGTCATTTCTACGTCCCATGCAACCTAGGCTTCAGTCTAGGGCGTTGCTCCACCAGATCGATTAGCTAGGGCCTTAGAAGTCAACGCCCGAAACATAAAATACAATAAAAATACAACAGTTTTTCCATCGCACAACGGGAATAATTGAAACCAGTGTGAAAGTTATGGTCATTTCTACGTTCCGGGCAACAGAGGCTTCACTCTTGGACGTTGCCCCACCAGTTCGAATAGCTAGGACCTTAGAAGTCAACGCCAGAAGCATAAAATACAATATAAATACAACTGTTTTTCCATCGTATAACAGGAATAATTGCAACCAGTAAGAAAGTTATGGTCATTTCCACGTTCCGGGCAACTTAGGCTTCACTCTAGGGCGTTGCCCCACCACATCGAATAGCTACGGCCTTAGAAGTCAACGCCAGCAGCATAAAACACAATATAAATACAACAGGTATTCCATCGTATAAAACCAATAATTGCAACCAGTATAAAAGATATGGTCATTTCTACGTTCCGGCCAACCTCGGCTTCACCCTAGGGCGTTGCTCCACCAGGTCGAATAGCTGCTGTCTTAGAAGACAACGCCAGAAGCATAAAATACAATAGAAATACAACAGTTTTTCCGTCGTATAAAACGAATAATAGCAACCAGTGTGAACGTTATGGTCATTTCTACGTTCTTGCCAACCTCTGGTTCACCCTAGGGCGTTGCTCCACCAGGTCGAATAGTTAGGGCCTCAGAAAACAACTCCAGCCGCATAATATACAATACAAATACAACAGTTTTTCCATAGTATAAAAAGAATAATTGCAACCAGTGTGAAAGTAATGGTCTTTTCTACGTTTCGGGCAGCATAGGCTTCACTCTTGCACGTTGCCCCACGAGATCGAATAGCTAGGACCTTAGAAGTCAACGCCAAAAGCATAAAATACAATAAAAATACAACAATTTTTCCATCGTATAGCATGAATAATTGCAACCAGTGTGAAAGTTATGGTCACTTCTACGTCCCGTGCAATCTAGGCTTCACTCTAGGGCGTTGCTCCACCAGATAGAATAGCTAGGGCCTTAGAAGTCAACGCCCGAAACATAAAATACAATAAAAATACAACAGTTTTTCCATCGTATAACGGGAATAATTGGAACCAGCGTGAAAATTATGGTCATTTCTACGTTCCTGGCAACATAGGCTTCACTCTTGGACGTTGCCCCACCAGATCGAATAGCTTGGACCTTAGAAGTCAAAGCCAGAAGAAGAAAATACAATAAAAATGCAACAGTTCTTCCATCGTATAGCATGAATAACTGCAACCAGTGTCAAAGTAATGGTCATTTCTACGTTCCAGGCGACATAGGCATCACTCTAGGGTGTTGCTCCACCACATCGAATAGCTACGGCCTTAGAAGACAACGCGAGAAGCATAAAATACAATATAAATACAACAGTTTTTCCATCGTATAAAACGAATAATTCCAACCAGTAAGAAAGCTATGGTCATTTCTACGTTCCAGGCAACATAGGCTTCACTCTTAGACGTTGCCCCACAAGATCGAATAGCTAGGACCTTAGAAGTCAAAGCCAGAAGAAGAAAATACAATAAAAATGCAACAGTTCTTCCATCGTATAGCATGAATATACTGCAACCAGTGTGAAAGTAATGGTCATTTCTACGTTCCAGGCGACATAGGCATCACTCTAGGGTGTTGCCCCACCAGATGGAATAGCTAGGACCTTAGAAGTCAAAGCCAGAAGAAGAAAGTACAATAAAAATGCAACAGTTCTTCCATCGTATAGCATGAATAACTGCAACCAGTGTGAAAGTAATGGTCATTTCTACGTTCCGGGCAACCTAGGCTTCATTCTAGGGCGATGTTCAACCAGATCGAACAGTTACGGCCGAAGATGTCAACGCCAGAAGCATAAAATACAATATAGATACATCAGTTTTTCCATCGTACAAAACGAATAATAGCAACCAGTGTGAAAGTTATGGTCATTTCTACGTTCGGGGCAACATAGGCTTCACACTAGGGCGTTGCTCCACCAGATCGAATAGCTAGCACCTTAGAAGTCATCGCCAGAAGCATAAAATACAGTAAAAATACAACAGTTTTTCCATCGTATAGCATGAATAATTGAAACCAGTGTGAAAGTAATGGTCATTTCTACGTCTCGGGCAACCTAGTCTTCGCCCTAGGGCGTTGCTCCACCAGATCCAATAGTTAGGGCCTTAGAAGTTAACGCCCGAAGCATAAAATACAATAGAAATACAAGAGTTATTCCATCGTATAACAGGAATAATTACAACCAGTGTTAAAGTAATGGGCATTTCTACGTTCCGTGCAAACTAGGCTTCACTCTAGGGCGTTGCTCCACCACATCTAATAGCTACGGCCTGAGAAGTCAACGCCAGAAGCTTAAAATACAATATAAATACAACAGTTTTTCCATCGTATAACAGGAATAATTGCAACCAGTGTGAAAGATCTGGTCATTTCTGCGTTCCGGGCAACCTAGGCTTCAGTCTAGGGCGTTGCTCCACCACATCCAATAGCTACGGCCTTAGAAGTCAACGCCAGGAGCATAAAACACAATACAAATACATCAGTTTTTCCATCGTATAAAACCAATAATTGCAACCAGTATAAAAGTTATGGTCATTTCTACGTTCCGGCCAACCTCGGTTTCACCCTAGGGCGTTGCTCCACCAGATCCAATGGTTAGGGCCTTAGAAATCAGCGCTCGAAGCATAAAATACAATACAAATACATCAGTTTTTCCATCGTATAACGGGAATAATTGCAACCAGTGTGAAAGTAATGGTCATCTCTACGTTTCGGGCAACCTAGGCTTCACCCTAGGGCGTTGATCCACCAAATCCAATAGTTAGGGCCTAAGAAGTCATCGCCAGAAGCATAAAATACATAATAAATGGAACAGTTTTTCCATCGTATAACAGGAATAATTGCAACAAGTGTGAAAGGTATGGTCATTTCTACGTTCCGGGCAACCTAGGCTTCACTCTAGGGCGTTGCTCCACCAGATTGAATAGCGAGGGCCTTAGAAGTCAACGGCCGAAGCATAAAATACAATAAAAATACAACAGTTTTTCAATCGTATAACGAGAATAATTGCAACCAGTGTGAAAGTTATGGTCATTTCTACGTTCGGGGCAACCTAGGCTTCACTCTAGGGCGTTACTCCACCAGATCGAATAGCTAGGACCTTAGAAGTCATCGCCAGAAGCATAAAATACAGTAAAAATACAACAGTTTTTCCATCGTATAGCATGAATAATTGAAACCAGTGAGAAAGTGATGGTCATTTCTACGTCTCGGGCAACCTACTCTTCGCCCTAGGGCGTTGCTCCACCAGATCCAATAGTTAGGGCCTTAGAAGTTAACGACCGAAGCATAAAATACAATAGAAATACAAGAGTTATTCCATCGTATAACAGGAATAATTACAGTGTTAGAGTAATGGGCATTTCTACGTTCCGTGCAAACTAGGCTTCACTCTAGGGCGTTGCTCCACCACATCGAATAGCTACGGCCTTAGAAGTCAACGCCAGAAGCTTAAAATACAGTATAAATGCAACAGTTTTTCCATCGTATAACGGGAATAATTACAACCAGTGTGAAAGGTCTGGTCATTTCTGCGTTCCGGGCAACCTAGGCTTCAGTCTAGGGCGTTGCTCCAGCACATCCAATAGCCACGGCCTTAGAAGTCAACGCCAGAAGCATAAAACACAATACAAATACATCAGTTTTTCCATCGTGTAAAACCAATAATTGCAACCAGTATAAAAGTTATGGTCATTTCTACGTTCCGGCCAACCTCGGCTTCACCCTAGGGCGTTGCTCCACCAGATCCAATGGTTAGGGCCTAAGAAATCAGCGCTCGAAGCATAAAATACAATACAAATACATCAGTTTTTCCATCGTATAACGGGAATAATTGCAACCAGTGTGAAAGTAATGGTCATCTCTACGTTGCGGGCAACCTAGGCTTCACTCTAGCGTGATGCTACACCAGATCGAATAGCTAGCGCCTTAGAAGTCAACGCCCGATGCATAAAATACAAAAAATACATCAGTTTTTCCATCGTATAAGGGGAATAATTGCAACCAGTGAGAAAGTGATGGTCATTTCTACGTTCCGGGCAACATAGGCTTCACTCTTGGACGTTGCCCCACCAGATGGAACAGCTAGGACCTTAGAAGTCAAAGCCAGAAGAAAAAAATACAATAAAAATGCAACAGTTCTTCCATCGTATAGCATGAATAACTGCAACTAGTGTGAAAGTAATGGTCATTTCTACGTTCCAGGCGACCTAGGCATCACTCTAGGGCGTTGCTCCACCACATCGAATAGCTACGGTCTTAGAAGACAACGCCAGAAGCATAAAATACAATATAAATACAACAGTTTTTCCATCGTATAAAACGAATAATTGCAACCAGTAAGAAAGTTATGGTCATTTCTACGTTCCGGGCAACATAGGCCTCACTCTTAGACGATGCCCCACAAGATCGAATAGCTAGGACCTTAGAAGTCAAAACCAGAAGGAAAAAATACAATAAAAATGCAACTGTTTTTTCATCGTATAGCATGAATAACTGCAACCAGTGTCAAAGTAATGGTCATTTCTACGTTCCGGGCAATCTAGGCTTCATTCTAGGGCGTTGTTCCACCAGATCGATCAGCTACGGCCGAAGATGTCAACGCCAGAAGCATAAAATACAATATAAATACAACAGTTTTTCCATCGTATAAAACGAATAATAGCAACCAGTGTGAAAGTTATGGTCATTTCTACGTTCGGGGCAACCTAGGCTTCACTCTAGGGCGTTGCTCCACCAGATCGAATAGCTAGGACCTTAGAAGTCATCGCCAGAAGCATAAAATACAGTAAAAATACAACAGTTTTTCCATCGTATAGCATGAATAATTGCAACCAGTGTGAAAGTAATGGACATTTCTACGTCTCGGGCAACCTAGTCTTCGCCCTAGGGCGTTGCTCCACCAGATCCAATAGTTAGGGCCTAAGAAGTCAACGCCAGAAGCACCAAATACAAAATAAATACAACAGTTTTTCCATCGTATAAAACGAATAATTGCAACCAGTGTGAAAGTAATGGCCATTTATACGTTCCGGGCAACCTAGGCTTCACTCTAGGGCGTTGCCCCACCACATCGAAAAGCTACGGCCTTAGAAGTCAACGCCAGCAGCATAAAACACAATATAAATACAACAGGTTTTCCATCATATAAAACCAATAATTGCAACCAGTATAAAAGATATGGTCATTTCTACGTTGTTGCCAACCTCGGGTTCACCCTAGGGCGTTGCTCCACCAGGTCGAATAGTTAGGGCCTTAGAAAACAACTCCAGCCGCATAGAATACAATACAAATACAACAGTTTTTCCATACTATAAAAAGAATAATTGCAACCAGTGTGAAAGTAATGGTCTTTTCTACGTTTCGGGCAGCATAGGCTTCACTCTTGCACGTTGCCCCACGAGATCGAATAGCTAGGACCTTAGAAGTCAACGCCAGAAGCTTAAAATACAGTATAAATGCAACAGTTTTTCCATCGTATAACGGGAATAATTACAACCAGTGTGAAAGATCTGGTCATTTCTGCGTTCCGGGCAACCTAGGCTTCAGTCTAGGGCGTTGCTCCAGCACATCCAATAGCCACGGCCTTAGAAGTCAACGCCAGAAGCATAAAACACAATACAAATACATCAGTTTTTCCATCGTGTAAAACCAATAATTGCAACCAGTATAAAAGTTATGGTCATTTCTACGTTCCGGCCAACCTCGGCTTCACCTTAGGGCGCTGCTCCACCAGATCGAACAGTTAGGGCCTTAGAAGTCAACGCCCGAAGCATAAAATACAATAAAAATACAACAGTTTTTCCATCGTATAACGAGAATAATTGCAACCAGTGTGAAAGTGGTGGTCATTTCCACGTTTCGGGCAACCTAGGCTTCACTCCAGGGCGTTGCTCCACCAGATCGAATAGCTAGGGCCTTAGAAGTCAACACCAGGATCATAAATGTAAATAAAATTACAACAGTTATTCCATCGTATAACGGGAATAATTGCAACAAGTGTGAAAGTTATGGTGATTTCTACGTTCCGGGCAACCTAGGCTTCACTCTAGGGCGTTGCTCCACCAGATTGAATAGCGAGGGCCTCAGAAGTCAACGCCCGAAGCATAAAATACAATAAAAATACAACAGTTTTTCCATCGTATAACGGGAATAATTGCAACCAGTGTGAAAGTGATGGTCATTTCCACGTTTCGGGCAACCTAGGCTTCACTCTAGGGCGTTGGTCCACCAGATCCAATAGATAGGGCCTGAGAAGTCCACGCCAGAAGCACCAAATGCAAAATAAATACAACAGTTTTTCCATCGTATAAAACGAATAATTGAAACCAGTGTGAAAGTAATGGGTCATTTTTACGGTCCGGCAAAGTAGGCTTCAGTCTAGGGTGTTGCCCCACCACATCGAATAGCTACGGCCTTAGAAGTCAACGTCAGAAGCATAAAACACAATATAAATACAACAGTTTTTCCATCGTATAACGAGAATAATTGCAACCAGTGTGAAAGTGATGGTCATTTCCACGTTTCGGGCAACCTAGGCTTCACTCCAGGGCGTTGCTCCACCAGATCGAATAGCTAAGGCCTTAGAAGTCAACAACAGGATCATAAATGTAAATAAAATTACAACAGTTATTCCATCGTATACCAGGAATAATTGCAACAAGTGTGAAAGTTATGGTGATTTCTACGTTCCGGGCAACCTAGGCTTCACTCTAGGGCATTGCTCCACCACATCGAATAGCTACGGCCTTAGAGGTCAACGCCATAACTATAAAAAACAATATAAACACAACAGTTTTTCCATTGTATAAAATGAATAATTGCAAACAGTGTGGAAGTAATGGTCATTTCTACGTTCCGGGCAACCTAGGCCTCACTCTAGGGCGATGGTCCACCAGATCCAATGGTTAGGGCATAAGAAGTCAACGCCAGGAGCACCAAATACAGAATAAATACAACAGTTTTTCCATCGTATAAAACGAATAATTCCAACCAGTATGAAAGCTATGGTCATTTCTACGTTCCGGGCAACCTAGGCTTCACTCTAGGGCGTTGCTCAACCACATCGAATAGCTACGGCCCTAGAAGACAACGCCATAACTATAAAATACAATATAAATACAACAGTCTTTCCATCGTATAAAACGAATACTTGCAACCAGTCTGATAGTTATGGTCATTTCCACGTTCCGGGCAACCTAGGCTACACCCTAGGGCGTTGCTCCACCAGACGAAATAGTTAGGGCCTAAGAAGTCAACGCCAGAAGCATAAGATATGATAAATGTACAACAGTTTTTCCATCGTATAAAATGAATAATTGCAAACAGTGTGAATGTAACGGCCATTTCTACGTTCCGAGCAACCTAGGTTTCGCTCTATGGCGTTGCTCCACCACATCGAATAGTTAGGGCTTTAGAAGTCAATGCCAGAAGCATAAAATACAATATAAATACAACAGTTTTTCCATTGTATACAATGAATAATTGCAAACAGTGAGGATGTAATGGTCATTTCTACCTTCCGGGCAACCTAGGCTTCACTCTATGGCGTTGTTCCACAAGATCGAATAGTTAGGGCCTAATTAGACTACGCCAGAAGCATAAAATACAATATAAATACAACAGCTTTTCCATCGTATAACAAGAATAATTGCAACCAGTGTGAAAGTGATGGTCATTTCTACATTCCGGGCAGCCTAGGCTTCACTCTATGGCGTTGCTCCACCAGATCGAATAGTTAGGGCCAAAGAAGTCAACGCCAGAAGCATAAAATGCAATATAAATACAACAGTTTTTCCCTTGTATAACAGGAATAATTGCAACCAGTGTGAGAGTTATGGTCATTTCTACGTTCGGGGCAACCTAGGTTTCTCTCTAGGGCGTTCCTCCACCACATCGAATAGTTAGGGCCTTAGAAAACAACTCCAGACGCATAAAATACAATGAAAATACAACAGTTTATTCATCGTATAACAGGAATAATTGCAGCAAGCCAGAAGTTAAAAGTCATTTCTACGTTCCGGGCAATCTAGGCTTCTCTCTAGAGCGTTGCTCCACCAGATCGAATAGTTAGGGCCTGAGAAGTCAATGCCAGAAGCATAAAATACAATATAAATACAACAGTTTTTCCATTGTATACAATGAATAATTGCAAACAGTGAGGATGTAATGGTCATTTCTACCTTCCGGGCAACCTAGGCTTCACTCTACGGCGTTGTTCCACAAGATCGAATAGTTAGGGCCTAATTAGACTACGCCAGAAGCATAAAATACAATATAAATACAACAGCTTTTCCATCGTATAACAAGAATAATTGCAACCAGTGTGAAAGTGATGGTCATTTCTACATTCCGGGCAGCCTAGGCTTCACTCTATGGCGTTGCTCCACCAGATCGAATAGTTAGGGCCAAAGAAGTCAACGCCAGAAGCATAAAATGCAATATAAATACAACAGTTTTTCCCTTGTATAACAGGAATAATTGCAACCAGTGTGAGAGTTATGGTCCTTTCTACGTTCGGGGCAACCTAGGCTTCACTCTAGGGCGTTGCTCCACCACATCGAATAGTTAGGTCCTTAGAAGTCAATGCCAGAAGCATAAAATGCAATATAAATACAACAGTTTTTCCACTGTATAATATGAATAATTGCAAACAGTGTGGAAGTAATGGTCATTTCTACGTTCCGGGCAACCTAGGCTTCACTCTAGGGCGTTGCTCAACCACATCGAATAGCTACGGCCCTAGAAGTCAACGCCTGAAGCATCAAATATAATATAAATACAACAGTTTTTCCATTGTATAAAATGAATAATTGCAAACAGTGTGGATGTAATGGTCATTTCTACTTTCCGGGCAACCTAGGCTTCACTCTAGGGCGTTACTCCACCACATCGAGTAGCTACGGCCCTAGAAGTCAACGCCTGAAGCATAAAATATAATATAAAACTTCAGTTTTTCCATCGTATAACAGGAATAATTGCAACCAGTGTGACAGACATGGTCATTTCTACGTTCCGGGCAACCTAGGCTTCACTCTAGGGCGTTGCTGCACCGGATCCAATAGTTAGGGCCTAAGAAGTCAACGCCAGGAGCATAAAATACAATATAAATACAACAGTTTTTCCATCGTATAATACGAATAATTGCAAACAGTATGAAAGTTATGGTCATTTCTACGTTCCGGGCAACCTGGGCGACACCAGAGGGCGTTGCTCCACCAGATCCAATGGTTAGGACCTAAGAAGTCAACGCCAGGAGCATAAAATACAAAATAGATACAACAGTTTTTCCATCGTATAACAGGAATAATTGCAACCAGTGTGACAGACATGGTCATTTCTACGTTCCGGGCAACCTAGGCTTCACTCTAGGGCGTTGCTACACCAGATCGAATAGTTAGGGCCTAAGAAGTCAACGCCAGAAGCATAAAATACAATATAAATACAACAGTTTTTCCATCGTATAATACGAATAATTGCGATCAGTAAGAAAGTTATGGTCATTTCTACGTTCCGTGCAACCTGGGCGACACCAGAGGGCGTTGCTCCACCAGATCCAATAGTTAGGACCTAAGAAGTCAACGACAGGAGCATAAAATACAAAATAGATACAACAGTTTTTCCATCGTATAACAGGAATAATTGCAACCAGTGTGAAAGTGATGGTCATTTCTAC
Organism: Calliopsis andreniformis; assembly: GCF_051401765.1. NCBI lineage: Eukaryota > Metazoa > Arthropoda > Insecta > Hymenoptera > Andrenidae > Calliopsis > Calliopsis andreniformis. The sequence goes on along the minus strand of NW_027480422.1, from coordinate 12,099,854 downwards.
GTTCCGGGCAACCTAGGCTTCAGTCTAGGGCGTGGTTACCCCAGATCGAATAGTTAGGGCCTAAGAAGTCAACGCCAGAAGCGTAAACTGCAATATAAATACAACAGTTATTCCCTTGTATAACAGGAATAATTGCAACCAGTGTGAAAGGTATGGTCATTTCTACGTTCCGGGCAACCTAGGCTTCACTCTAGGGCGTTGCTCAACCACATCGAATAGCTGCGGCCTTAGAAGTCAACGCCATAACTATAAAAAACAATATAAATACAACAGTTTTTCCATTGTATAAAATGAATAATTGCAAACAGTGTGGAAGTAATGGTCATTTCTACTTTCCGGGCAACCTAGGCTCCACCCTAGGCGTTGCTCCACCAGATCCAATAGGTAGGGCCTTAGAAGTCAACGCCAGAAGCATAAAGTACAATAAGAATCTGTAGGGAGGACGAGCGAGGGTTTAATAGGAAAAATGAACGGTTAATCTATAGCACTAATAGTTTATTTTTGAATTCGGAATCCCGATTGAACTGCGATCGACCTGTCACTCGTGGACTTCTGACCAGTACGCGGATCATGCACGTTGCTACTTCAATTCATTTTCTCAGACCGACTCTCTGACACGCTGTCTCCCTTAAGTCTATCCTGCGTGGTTGTTTTTCCCCACTACGTCCGAATATTTTGGAAAAACCCACCCGCCTAAAACAGTCAGCGGAGTAAGGGCACGTGGATACCGTGGGGTGCACTCGCCCGAGCTCTCGGCCGCTGCCTGGGTTTTCCCCATCTGGCCTGCAGGATGGAGTTTTACGGCGCGTCAATGTCCATTGACAATTTTCTTAACACGATTCTTATAATTCCTCAAAATCGCCACGGGTCACGTCTGCACCATAAACTCCACCTCGGTCTCATCAGGTCGACCTTGCGCCCATGCCTCGGCCACTTGCACCCTCACTTCGCTCACTAAATTGCCTACAGTTCGGCCATTCTGACATTTTAGCCGTCCCGGCTAAACTTAGGTCGATTACGAATCAGTCATCATTCATACTACGCAAAAAAAAAAATAAACACACTCATATTCATACACTTATTTACACCACACTTACTTAATCATATAAATATTAATTAACATTAATCCGAATCTTATCAAGTATATTATGCCGATACCCCGGTTGTTTCCCACTAGGTGGAGAGAATTCCCTACATCGTAAGCAGTTCGCTATATAATCTTTAGCCTTCTCGCGTAATTTAGGGAACCAATACACTTTCAAGATATTGTCTACTACCTTATCCAAACCAACATGTCCCAGATCGTCGTGGCAAGTACGGATTACATTATTTTCCATTGAGTGTGGTACGTAAAATAGCAGTTTCTTCATTTTATCCTTCCGGTACACTAATCCATTACACAATTCGAAAAACTTCATTTCGGTCTTTTGCAATTTATCGCGTATTTTACATATCTCGTCATCTTTATCCTGACATATTGACAATGTTTGCTCAAAAGTATTTCCTTCTATTGCTAGTATGCTATGGCATCTACTGAGAGCATCAACATGGCTCATTCTTTTACCTGGTCTATACTGTATCTCAAAATCATAGTCCTGCAAGAACATTGCCCAACGTGAGATTCGGGGGTTTATATTCTGCTTGCTTAACGTTAAACGGAAACTATCACAATCTGTCATAATTTTAAAAAAAATTCCGCCTAAATATACATGGAAACGCTTAACTGCATATACCACCGCAAGACATTCTAACTCGAAACTATGATATTTTGATTCGGCGGGTGTTGTCCGTTGACTAAAGTATGATATTGGTCTAAAATTACCATCGCTTTGTTTCTGTAAAAGAATTGCACCGAACCCTGACACGCTCGCATCGCAATGCAATTCTGTTTCTGCCTTCGGAGAATAAATTGCTAGGATCGGTTTACTGGACAATTGTTTCTTTAAGGTTTCAAATGCCTTACTTTCCTCCTCTCTGAATTTAAATTTCACCTCTTTTTTAATGAGATCATACAGTGGTTTTGCAATCATTGAAAATTGCGGGATGAACCGTCTAAAATAACTCGCTAGGGCCACAAACCGAAGGACTTCCTTCGCATTCCGCGGTATCGGGTAATTGATAACTGATGCAATATTATTATCACTTGGTCGTATCCCATCCACACTAACGTGATATCCCAAATAATCTATTTCGTTTTGCGCAAAGAAACACTTGTCCAATCTAAATGTAAGACGATGTTGACCCGCGGTTCGAAATATTTCCTGCAGAATTTCAAGATGTTCTTCCAGAGTCTCCGTTGCAATAAAAAAATCGTCAAAAAATGGTAACATCTTTCCCGTTCTAATTAAGTTGGAGAAAACTTTACGAATAAATCGGTGAAATACCTTGGGTGCATTTGTTAGCCCAAACGGACAATATAAAAACTCGTATTGCCCCAAAGGGGTTACAAAGCTTGTAAACTGAATTGCCTCTCGCGCCATTCGTACATTGTAATACCCATCTTTTAGATCAAGCGTCGTAAAGAATTTTTTCTCTTTTAATTGATCAATATTATCGTCTATCAGCTGACTCGGGAAGTTATCTTTCACAGTAATTCTGTTTAACTCTCTATAATCAATACATAAACGTGTCTCGCCATTCTTCTTACGTACTAAAACTATCGGACTGGCATACGGTGACTCACTCGGACGGATAATCCCTCTCTCTAACAGGTCATCCAAAATGACCTGCAGTTTTTGCTTGTCCGCAAAAGATAATCTCCTCGGTCTAAAACTAACTGGCTGATTATGCTTTAACGCGATCTTCATTTCGAAATCTATTTCCATTGCACTGGTTTCTTTAATTTTTATGTAATCAGACACATACATATCCCTAATTCTTTCTATTTTTTCCGGCCCGATTTTTGAATTGATCTGTAATTTTTCTTGTTCTGTACTCACGCCACTAATACATTCTATATTCATAATTTGTTTGATCGCGCAATCTAATTCATCGGTTATCACTTCCGGTGTTTTCCTTGTAATCACTAATTTCCCATCCCACGTAATTCTAATTAATGGATGTGACGAAAAATCCCGTCCGAGTATCGCCATAAATGCCATAGTATTATCTGGTACAATATAAAAATTTAATTTAATTGAGATGCCCTCAATTTCAACATCCTGATAAAATCTACCTAATATCTTTAACGGCGATCCATTAATACCGCAAAATTCTGGCCCGGTCTCACACCCCTGTGTTCGCGCGTGCAAAGGAACCAAACAATTTTTTATTAGACTGATCGGGGATCCGGAGTCCAACATTGCGCATAGCGTGTACTTACAATTTTGTCCGCTATTATCAGCTATATTGTAACTTATTGAAACCGTGTACGGTGCGTTGAGTGTGGCTGGTTGTACCATGTTCATCGACGTTGCCGCTGAGAGTTCTCTCCTAGTCGTGGTCGTTTCTCTCGCCATGTTGCTCTCGCCTGATTGACTCGCTGTTCGTCGCGGGCATCCCGCTATTCGATGTAGCATCGATCCACACTCGAAACAGCCTCCCTGTTGCCTTTTCGGTTTTTGACAACTTGTCGAAATATGTCCCATTTCGGAACAATTAAAACATCGCACTTCTTTTTTAGGGGGTTTCCCCACTAATGTCTGCTGCTGGATACGGCCAAATTTCGTCTCCTTCTTCTCCTTTAAGTCCCGTTCATTCATTCTCTTCGGGTCCAATTTGATATTCTCAAACGACTCTAATAAATCTGCTGTCGTTTTGATCCGCATGATGCGTGCTTGGTTCCGCAGCTGTTGATCAGTCACCCCATCAATGATGTATTCCACCAATTCTCCCTCCGCAATTGGTACTCTATTTCCCAATATTATTTTATCATGGAAATAGTCCGTAAAAAGTTCACCCGAATTCCACACTCTATTTTCAAACTGCCTACGAAGCGACAGTCTGCTTGGTCGATGGTCAAACATGATCTTCATTTCCCTCAATAAATCGTCTATTCGGAGGGTGATATGCTCCGCCTTCGAATGAAACCAACTCGCGGCTCGCGCTTTCAATTTTGAACTTATTAACACCCGCGTGGCATTCTCATCCAAATGATACGTTGTACGAAGAAGGTTCACTTGCTGTTCCCATTTCCAGAACGTATTGTCGCGACCATCAAAATCGGATAATAAATCACCGATCGCTCGAATACTCATCGTCGGGGAAGGTCCAGTTGGTCCTCTGACTCTTTCCGCATCTCCTGGAATGTCTGGACTAGCTGAAAAACTTCTCGTGCGCATCTGCTCATTCCTCATGATTTCTAATTCCCTTTGCATCACCATGTTTTCCCTCCTCAGTAAGTCCAATTCTCTCTGCATCTGTTCGTTGAGCATGGTGTCCCATCTCGCCTTATCTCTACGAATACGTTCCGATTCCCTCCTCCGCGTTTCTTCACCATACGCAGCTTGTCCTGCTTCTGTTATCCGCTGGTCGTCCAAGTGACTGGTTCGCGCAGCTTCTCTGGTTACCCTTCCTTCTTCGGCAATATTCTCCCAAATATTTTCGTCGAATTGCTCCAAACGATTTATTAATTCAGCCTTAGTTCCTGCTGAAGATAAGTCTCGAGCCCTTAAAAACTCCTTCAATTCGGCCACGGTATAAGCCATTGTGGTGGCCATGTTGCAAAAAGACAGAGAAAGAAAAAAAATTTTCCTCTTTTTTTTTTTTCTTTTCCCCACCAACGTGTTAAGATTCAAAGTTCGATTCACTTCGTGCCAATTACACGTCGTCCTCTTCCTCTTACACACTTCACGTTGGTCACAATGTCCAAACACAACAAAACACAAAGCAGCTTCACCACAACGGTTTCAACACTGTACACCGTTTGCCCGTCACTGTTCACAAATTCCTTTTGTTTAAGATTCCACTAACAGATCCGTTCGTTATCCGTTTCAATCCCACTTCTGAATTTGTAGGGAGGACGAGCGAGGGTTTAATAGGAAAAATGAACGGTTAATCTATAGCACTAATAGTTTATTTTTGAATTCGGAATCCCGATTGAACTGCGATCGACCTGTCACTCGTGGACTTCTGACCAGTACGCGGATCATGCACGTTGCTACTTCAATTCATTTTCTCAGACCGACTCTCTGACACGCTGTCTCCCTTAAGTCTATCCTGCGTGGTTGTTTTTCCCCACTACGTCCGAATATTTTGGAAAAACCCACCCGCCTAAAACAGTCAGCGGAGTAAGGGCACGTGGATACCGTGGGGTGCACTCGCCCGAGCTCTCGGCCGCTGCCTGGGTTTTCCCCATCTGGCCTGCAGGATGGAGTTTTACGGCGCGTCAATGTCCATTGACAATTTTCTTAACACGATTCTTATAATTCCTCAAAATCGCCACGGGTCACGTCTGCACCATAAACTCCACCTCGGTCTCATCAGGTCGACCTTGCGCCCATGCCTCGGCCACTTGCACCCTCACTTCGCTCACTAAATTGCCTACAAATCCAACAGTTTGTCCATCGTATAACAGGAATAATGGCAACCAGTGTGAAAATAATGGTCATTTCTACGTTCTGGGCAACCTAGGTTTCGCTCTAGGGCGTTGCTCCACCACATCGAATAGTTAGGGCCTCAGAAGTCAATGCCAGAAGCATAAAATACAAAATAGATACAACAGCTTGTCCACTGTATAATATGAATAATTGCAAACAGTGTGGAAGTAATGGTCATTTCTACGTTCCGGGCAACCTAGGCTTCACTACAGGGCGGTGCTCCACCAGATCAAATAGTTAGGGCCAAAGAAGTCAACGCCAGAAGCATAAAATACAATATAAATACAACAGCTTTTCCATCGTATATTATGCATATTTGCAAACAGTGTGAAAGTAACGGTCATTTCTGCGTTCCGGGCATCCTAGGCTTCACTCTATGGCGTTGCTCCACCAGATCGAATAGTTAGGTACTTCGAATTCGACGCCAGAAGCATAAAATACAACATAAGTACAACAGTTTTTCCATTGTAGAACAGGAATAATTGCAACCAGTGTGAAAGTACAGGTCATTTCTACGTTCCGGGCAACCTCGGCTTGGCTCAAGGGCGTTGCTCCACCAGATCGAATAGCAAGGGACTTAGAAGTCAATGCCAGAAGCATAAAATATAATAAAAACACAACATTTTTTCCATCGTATGAAATGTATGATTGCAAGCAATGTGAAGGTAATGTTCATTTCTACGTTCCGGGCAACCTAGGCTTCACTCTAGACCGTTGCTCCACCAGATCGAATAGTTAGGGCCTTAGAAGTCAACGCACGAAGCATAAAATACAAAATAAATAGAACAGTTTTTCCAGTGTATAAAACGAATAATTGTAACCAGTGTGAAAGTTGTGGTCATTTCTACGTTCCCGGCAACCTAGGCTTCACTCTAGGGCGTTGTTCCACCAGATCGAATAGTTAGGGCCTATGAAGTCAACGCCAGAAGCATAAAATACAATATAAATACAACAGCTTTTCCATCGTATATGATGTATATTTGGAAACAGTGTGAAGGTAAAGGTCATATCTACGTTCCGGGCAACCTAGGCTTAACTGTAGGGCGTTGCTCCACCAGAACGCGTAGTTACGGACTTAGAATTTAACGCCAGAAGCATAAAATACAATAAAAATGCAACAGTTTTTCCATCGTATAACTGGAGTAATTGCAACCAGTGTGAAAGTAATGGCCATTTCTGCGTACCGGGAAACCTAGGCTTCACTCTAGGGCGTTGCTCCTCCAGATAGAATAGTTAGGACCCAGGAAGTCAACGCCAGAAGCATAAAATACAACATAAATACAACAGTTTTTCCGTTGTATAACAGGAATAATAGCAACTAGTGTTAAAGGTATGGTCATTTCTACGTTCCGGGCAACATAGGCTTCACTCTAGGTCGTTGCTCCACCACATCGAATAGCTACGGCCTTAGGAGTCAACGCCAGAGGCATAAAATGCAAAATAAATACAACAGTTTTTCCATCGTATAACAAGAATAATTGCAACCAGTGTGAAAGTGATGGTCATTTCTACATTCCGGGCAACCTAGGCTTCACTCTAGGGCGTTGCTCCACCAGATCGAATAGTTCGGGCCTAAGAAGTCAACGCCAGGAGCATAAAATACAATATAAATACAACAGTTTTTCCCTTGTATAACAGGAATAATTGCAACCAGTGTGAAAGCTATGGTCATTTCTACGTTCCGGGCAACCTAGGCTTCACTCTAGGGCGTTGCTCCACCACACCGAATAGTTAGGGCCTTAGAAGTCAATGCCAGAAGCATAAAATACAATATAAATACAACGGTTTTTCCACTGTATAATATGAATAATTGCAAACAGAGTGGAAGTAATGGTCATTTCTACGTTCCGGGCAACCTAGGCTTCACTCTAGGGCGTTGCACCACCACATCGAATAGCTACGACCTTAGAAGTCAACGCCTGAAGCATAAAATACAAAATAAATACAACAGTTTTCCCATCGTATAACAAGAATAATTGCAACCAGTGTGAAAGCTATGGTCATTTCTACGTTCCGGGCAACCTAGGCTTCACTCTAGGGCGTTGCTCCACCACATCGAATAGCCAGGGCCTTAGAAGTCAATGCCAGAAGCATAAAATACAATATAAATACAACGGTTTTTCCAGTGTATAATATGAATAATTGCAAACAGAATGGAGGTAACGGTCACTTCTACGTTCCGGGCAACCTAGGCTTCACTCTAGGGTATTGCACCACCACATCGAATAGCTACGGCCTTAGAAGTCAACGCCTGAAGCATAAAATATAATATAAATACAACAGTTTTTCCATCGCATAACGGGGATAATTGCAACAAATGTGAACGTGAGGGTCATTTTTACGTTCCGGGCAACCTAGGCTTCACCCTGGTTGCGTTGCTCCACCAGATCGAATAGCTAGGTCCTTAGAAGTCAACGCCATTAGCATAAAATAAAATAAAAATAGAGCAGTTCTTCCATCGTATAACAGGAATAATTACAACCAGTGTGAAAGAAATGGCGCACTTCTGCGTTCCGTGCAACCTAGACTTCACTCTGGGGCGATGCTGCACCAGGCCGAATAGTTGGGGCCTTAGAAAACAACTCCAGACGCATAAAATACAATAAAAATACAACAGTTTTACCATCGTATAACTGGCATAATTGCAACCAGTGTGCAAGATATGGTCATTACTACGTTCCGGGCAACCTAGGCTTCACTCTAGGGCGTTGGTCCACCACAACCAATAGTTAGGGCTTAAGAAGTCAATGCCAGAAGCACCAAATACAAAATAAATACAACAGTTTTTCCATCGTATAGACCGAATAATTGCAACCAGTGTGAAAGTAATGGTCATTTCTACGTTCCGGGCAACCTAGGCTTCACCCGAGGGCGTTGCTCCACCAGATCGAATAGTTAGGGCCTAAGAAGTCAACGCCAGAAGCGTAAACTGCAATATAAATACAACAGTTATTCCCTTGTATAACAGGAATAATTGCAACCAGTGTGAAAGGTATGGTCATTTCTACGTTCCGGGCAACCTAGGCTTCACTCTAGGGCGTTGCTCAACCACATCGAATAGCTGCGGCCTTAGAAGTCAACGCCATAACTATAAAAAACAATATAAATACAACAGCTTTTCCATTGTATAAAATGAATAATTGCAAACAGTGTGGAAGTAATGGTCATTTCTACTTTCCGGCAACCTAGGCTCCACCCTAGGCGTTGCTCCACCAGATCCAATAGGTAGGGCCTTAGAAGTCAACGCCAGAAGCATAAAGTACAATAAAAATCCAACAGTTTGTCCATCGTATAACAGGAATAATGGCAACCAGTGTGAAAATAATGGTCATTTCTACGTTCTGGGCAACCGAGGTTTCGCTCTAGGGCGTTGCTCCACCACATCGAATAGTTAGGGCCTCAGAAGTCAATGCCAGAAGCATAAAATACAAAATAGATACAACAGCTTGTCCACTGTATAATATGAATAATTGCAAACAGTGTGGAAGTAATGGTCATTTCTACGTTCCGGGCAACCTAGGCTTCACTACAGGGCGGTGCTCCACCAGATCAAATAGTTAGGGCCAAAGAAGTCAACGCAAGAAGCATAAAATACAATATAAATACAACAGCTTTTCCATCGTATATTATGCATATTTGCAAACAGTGTGAAAGTAACGGTCATTTCTGCGTTCCGGGCATCCTAGGCTTCACTCTATGGCGTTGCTCCACCAGATCGAATAGTTAGGGACTTCGAATTCGACGCCAGAAGCATAAAATACAACATAAGTACAACAGTTTTTCCATTGTAGAACAATAATAATTGCAACCAGTGTGAAAGTACAGGTCATTTCTACGTTCCGGGCAACCTAGGCTTCACTCTAGGGCGTTGCTCCACCAGATCGAATAGCGAGGGACTTAGAAGTCAACGCCAGAAGCATAAAATAAAATAAAAATACAACAGTTTTTCCATCGTATAAAACGAATAATTGCAACCAGTATGAATGTTATGGCTATGTCTACGTTCCGAGGAACCTAGGCTTCATTCTAGGGCGTTGGTCCACCAGATCCAATAGTTAGGGCCTAAGAAGTCAACTCCAGGAGCACCAAATACAAAATAAATACAACAGTTTTACCATCGTATAAAACGAATAATTGCAACCAGTATGAAAGTTATGGTCATATCTACGTACCGGTCTGCCTAGGCTTCACCCTAGGGCGTTGCTCCACCTGATCGAATAGTTAGGGCCTATGAAGTCAACGCCAGAAGAATAAAATAGGATATATGTACAAGAGTTACTCCATCGTATAACATGAATAATTGCAACCAGTGTGAATGTGATGATCATTTCTACGTTCCGGGCAACCTAGGCTTCACTCTAGGGCGGTGCTCCACCAGATCGAATCGTTAGGGCCTAAGAAATCAACGCCAGAAGCATAAAATACGATATATGTACAACAGTTTTTCCATCGTATAAAACGAATAATTGCAACCAGTGTGAAAGTAATGGCCATTTCTATGTTGCGGGCATCCTAGACTTAACTCTGAGGTATTGATCCACCAGATCGAATACATAGGGCCTTAGAAGTCAACGCCAGAAGCATAAAGTACAATCAAAATCCAACAGTTTGTCCATCGTATAACAGGAATAATTGAAACAAGCGTGAAGGTAACGGACATTTTTACGTTCCTGGCGTCCTAGACTTAACTCTGAGGCATTGCTCCACCAGATCGAATACATAGGGCCTTAGAAGTCAACGCCAGAAGTATAAAGTACAATCAAAGTCCAACAGTTTGTCCATCGTATAGCATGTATAATAGCAACCACAGTGAAAGTAATGGTCATTTCTACGTTTCGGGCGACCTAGGCTCCAGTCTAGGGCGTTGCTCCACCAGATCGAATAGTTAGGGCCTTAGAAGTCAATACCAGAAGCATAAAATACAATAAAAATACAACAGTTTTTCCATCGTATAACGGGAATAATTGCAACGAATGTGAACGTGATGGTTATTTCCACGTTCCTGGCAATCTAGGCTTCACTCTAGGGCGTTGGTCCACCAGATCCAATAGTTAGGGCCTAAGAAGTCAACGACAGAAGCATAAAATACAATAAAATACAACAGTTTTCCATCGTATAACGGGAGTAATTGCAACAAATGTGAACGTGATGGTCGTTTCCCCGTTCCGGGCAACCTAGGCTTTGCTCTACGACGTTGCTCCACAACATCGAATAGTTAGGGCCTTAGAAGTCAACGCCTGAAGCATAAAATACAATAAAAATACATCATCTTTTTCATCGTATAACAGGAATAATTGCAACCAGTCTGAAAGGTATGGTCATTTCTACGTTCCGGGCAACCTAGGCTTCACCCTAGGGCGTTGCTCCACCAGATCGAATAGCTAGGGCCTTAGAAGTCAACGCCAGAAGCATAAAATAAAATAAAAATAGAGCAGTTGTTCCATCGTATAACAGGAATAATTTCAACCAGTGTGAAAGAAATGGGCATTTCTACGTTCCATGCAACCTAGACATCACTCTAGGGCGTTGCTCCACCAGATCGAATAGCTAGGGCCTTAGAAGTCAACGCCCGAAACATAAAATACAATAAAAATGCAACAGCTTTTCCATCGTATAACGGGAATAATTGCAACCAGTGTGAAAGATATGGTCATTTCTACGTTCCGGGCAACCTAGGCTTCACTCTAGGGCATTGGTCCACCACAACCAATAGTTAGGGCTTAAGAAGTCAATGCCAGAAGCACCAAATACAAAATAAATACAACAGTTTTTCCATCATATAAAACGAATAATTGCAACCAGTGTGAAAGTAATGGTCATTTCTACGTTCCGGGCAACCTAGGCTTCACTCTAGGGCGTTGATCCACCAGATGGAACAGTTAGGGCCTTAGAAGTCAATGCCAGAAGCATAAAATACAATAAAAATACAACAGTTTTTCCATCGTATAACAGGAATAATTGCAACAAGCGTGAAGGTAATGGTCATTTCTACGTTCCGGGCAACCTAGGTTTTGCTCTAGGGCGTTGCTCCACCACATCGAATAGTTAGGGCCTTAGCAGTCAACGCCTGAAGCATAAAATACAATAAAAATACATCATTTTTTTCATCGTATAACAGGAATAATTGCAACCAGTCTGAAAGATATTGTCATTTCTACGTTCCGGGCAACCTAGGCTTCACTCTAGGGCGTTGGTCCACCACATCCAACAGTTAGGGCCTAAGAAGTCAACGCCAGAAGCACCAAATACAAAATAAATACAACAGTTTTTCCATCGTATAAAACGAATAATTGCAACCAGTATGAAAGTTATGGTCATATCTACGTTCCGGTCTGCCTAGGCTTCACCCTAGGGCGTTGCTCCACCTGATCGAATAGTTAGGGCCTATGAAGTCAACGCCAGAAGAATAAAATACGATATATGTACAAGAGTTACTGCATCGTATAACATGAATAATTGCAACCAGTGTGAATGTGATGATCATTTCTACGTTCCGGGCAACCTAGGCTTCACTCTAGGGCGGTGCTCCACCAGATCGAATCGTTAGGGCCTCAGAAGTCAATGCCAGAAGCATAAAATACAAAATAGATACAACAGCTTGTCCACTGTATAATATGAATAATTGCAAACAGTGTGGAAGTAATGGTCATTTCTACGTTCCGGGCAACCTAGGCTTCACTACAGGGCGGTGCTCCACCAGATCAAATAGTTAGGGCCAAAGAAGTCAACGCCAGAAGCATAAAATACAATATAAATACAACAGCTTTTCCATCGTATATTATGCATATTTGCAAACAGTGTGAAAGTAACGGTCATTTCTGCGTTCCGGGCATCCTAGGCTTCACTCTATGGCGTTGCTCCACCAGATCGAATAGTTAGGGACTTCGAATTCGACGCCAGAAGCATAAAATACAACATAAGTACAACAGTTTTTCCATTGTAGAACAGGAATAATTGCAACCAGTGTGAAAGTACAGGTCATTTCTACGTTCCGGGCAACCTCGGCTTGGCTCAAGGGCGTTGCTCCACCAGATCGAATAGCAAGGGACTTAGAAGTCAATGCCAGAAGCATAAAATATAATAAAAACACAACATTTTTTCCATCGTATGAAATGTATGATTGCAAGCAATGTGAAGGTAATGTTCATTTCTACGTTCCGGGCAACCTAGGCTTCACTCTAGACCGTTGCTCCACCAGATCGAATAGTTAGGGCCTTAGAAGTCAACGCCCGAAGCATAAAATACAAAATAAATAGAACAGTTTTTCCAGTGTATAAAACGAATAATTGTAACCAGTGTGAAAGTTGTGGTCATTTCTACGTTCCCGGCAACCTAGGCTTCACTCTAGGGCGTTGTTCCACCAGATCGAATAGTTAGGGCCTATGAAGTCAACGCCAGAAGCATAAAATACAATATAAATACAACAGCTTTTCCATCGTATATGATGTATATTTGGAAACAGTGTGAAGGTAAAGGTCATATCTACGTTCCGGGCAACCTAGGCTTAACTGTAGGGCGTTGCTCCACCAGAACGCGTAGTTACGGACTTAGAATTTAACGCCAGAAGCATAAAATACAATAAAAATGCAACAGTTTTTCCATCGTATAACTGGAGTAATTGCAACCAGTGTGAAAGCAATGGCCATTTCTGCGTACCGGGAAACCTAGGCTTCACTCTAGGGCGTTGCTCCTCCAGATAGAATAGTTAGGACCCAGGAAGTCAACGCCAGAAGCATAAAATACAACATAAATACAACAGTTTTTCCGTTGTATAACAGGAATAATAGCAACTAGTGTTAAAGGTATGGTCATTTCTACGTTCCGGGCAACATAGGCTTCACTCTAGGTCGTTGCTCCACCACATCGAATAGCTACGGCCTTAGGAGTCAACGCCAGAGGCATAAAATGCAAAATAAATACAACAGTTTTTCCATCGTATAACAAGAATAATTGCAACCAGTGTGAAAGTGATGGTCATTTCTACATTCCGGGCAACCTAGGCTTCACTCTAGGGCGTTGCTCCACCAGATCGAATAGTTCGGGCCTAAGAAGTCAACGCCAGGAGCATAAAATACAATATAAATACAACAGTTTTTCCCTTGTATAACAGGAATAATTGCAACCAGTGTGAAAGCTATGGTCATTTCTACGTTCCGGGCAACCTAGGCTTCACTCTAGGGCGTTGCTCCACCACACCGAATAGTTAGGGCCTTAGAAGTCAATGCCAGAAGCATAAAATACAATATAAATACAACGGTTTTTCCACTGTATAATATGAATAATTGCAAACAGAGTGGAAGTAATGGTCATTTCTACGTTCCGGGCAACCTAGGCTTCACTCTAGGGCGTTGCACCACCACATCGAATAGCTACGACCTTAGAAGTCAACGCCTGAAGCATAAAATACAAAATAAATACAACAGTTTTCCCATCGTATAACAAGAATAATTGCAACCAGTGTGAAAGCTATGGTCATTTCTACGTTCCGGGCAACCTAGGCTTCACTCTAGGGCGTTGCTCCACCACATCGAATAGCCAGGGCCTTAGAAGTCAATGCCAGAAGCATAAAATACAATATAAATACAACGGTTTTTCCAGTGTATAATATGAATAATTGCAAACAGAATGGAGGTAACGGTCACTTCTACGTTCCGGGCAACCTAGGCTTCACTCTAGGGCATTGCACCACCACATCGAATAGCTACGGCCTTAGAAGTCAACGCCTGAAGCATAAAATATAATATAAATACAACAGTTTTTCCATCGCATAACGGGGATAATTGCAACAAATGTGAACGTGAGGGTCATTTTTACGTTCCGGGCAACCTAGGCTTCACCCTGGTTGCGTTGCTCCACCAGATCGAATAGCTAGGTCCTTAGAAGTCAACGCCATTAGCATAAAATAAAATAAAAATAGAGCAGTTCTTCCATCGTATAACAGGAATAATTACAACCAGTGTGAAAGAAATGGCGCACTTCTGCGTTCCGTGCAACCTAGACTTCACTCTGGGGCGATGCTGCACCAGGCCGAATAGTTGGGGCCTTAGAAAACAACTCCAGACGCATAAAATACAATAAAAATACAACAGTTTTACCATCGTATAACTGGCATAATTGCATCCAGTGTGCAAGATATGGTCATTACTACGTTCCGGGCAACCTAGGCTTCACTCTAGGGCGTTGGTCCACCACAACCAATAGTTAGGGCTTAAGAAGTCAATGCCAGAAGCACCAAATACAAAATAAATACAACAGTTTTTCCATCGTATAGACCGAATAATTGCAACCAGTGTGAAAGTAATGGTCATTTCTACGTTCCGGGCAACCTAGGCTTCACCCGAGGGCGTTGCTCCACCAGATCGAATAGTTAGGGCCTAAGAAGTCAACGCCAGAAGCGTAAACTGCAATATAAATACAACAGTTATTCCCTTGTATAACAGGAATAATTGCAACCAGTGTGAAAGGTATGGTCATTTCTACGTTCCGGGCAACCTAGGCTTCACTCTAGGGCGTTGCTCAACCACATCGAATAGCTGCGGCCTTAGAAGTCAACGCCATAACTATAAAAAACAATATAAATACAACAGCTTTTCCATTGTATAAAATGAATAATTGCAAACAGTGTGGAAGTAATGGTCATTTCTACTTTCCGGCAACCTAGGCTCCACCCTAGGCGTTGCTCCACCAGATCCAATAGGTAGGGCCTTAGAAGTCAACGCCAGAAGCATAAAGTACAATAAAAATCCAACAGTTTGTCCATCGTATAACAGGAATAATGGCAACCAGTGTGAAAATAATGGTCATTTCTACGTTCTGGGCAACCGAGGTTTCGCTCTAGGGCGTTGCTCCACCACATCGAATAGCCAGGGCCTTAGAAGTCAATGCCAGAAGCATAAAATACAATATAAATACAACGGTTTTTCCAGTGTATAATATGAATAATTGCAAACAGAATGGAGGTAACGGTCACTTCTACGTTCCGGGCAACCTAGGCTTCACTCTAGGGCATTGCACCACCACATCGAATAGCTACGGCCTTAGAAGTCAACGCCTGAAGCATAAAATATAATATAAATACAACAGTTTTTCCATCGCATAACGGGGATAATTGCAACAAATGTGAACGTGAGGGTCATTTTTACGTTCCGGGCAACCTAGGCTTCACCCTGGTTGCGTTGCTCCACCAGATCGAATAGCTAGGTCCTTAGAAGTCAACGCCATTAGCATAAAATAAAATAAAAATAGAGCAGTTCTTCCATCGTATAACAGGAATAATTACAACCAGTGTGAAAGAAATGGCGCACTTCTGCGTTCCGTGCAACCTAGACTTCACTCTGGGGCGATGCTGCACCAGGCCGAATAGTTGGGGCCTTAGAAAACAACTCCAGACGCATAAAATACAATAAAAATACAACAGTTTTACCATCGTATAACTGGCATAATTGCAACCAGTGTGCAAGATATGGTCATTACTACGTTCCGGGCAACCTAGGCTTCACTCTAGGGCGTTGGTCCACCACAACCAATAGTTAGGGCTTAAGAAGTCAATGCCAGAAGCACCAAATACAAAATAAATACAACAGTTTTTCCATCGTATAGACCGAATAATTGCAACCAGTGTGAAAGTAATGGTCATTTCTACGTTCCCGGCAACCTAGGCTTCACCCGAGGGCGTTGCTCCACCAGATCGAATAGTTAGGGCCTAAGAAGTCAACGCCAGAAGCGTAAACTGCAATATAAATACAACAGTTATTCCCTTGTATAACAGGAATAATTGCAACCAGTGTGAAAGGTATGGTCATTTCTACGTTCCGGGCAACCTAGGCTTCACTCTAGGGCGTTGCTCAACCACATCGAATAGCTGCGGCCTTAGAAGTCAACGCCATAACTATAAAAAACAATATAAATACAACAGCTTTTCCATTGTATAAAATGAATAATTGCAAACAGTGTGGAAGTAATGGTCATTTCTACTTTCCGGCAACCTAGGCTCCACCCTAGGCGTTGCTCCACCAGATCCAATAGGTAGGGCCTTAGAAGTCAACGCCAGAAGCATAAAGTACAATAAAAATCCAACAGTTTGTCCATCGTATAACAGGAATAATGGCAACCAGTGTGAAAATAATGGTCATTTCTACGTTCTGGGCAACCGAGGTTTCGCTCTAGGGCGTTGCTCCACCACATCGAATAGTTAGGGCCTCAGAAGTCAATGCCAGAAGCATAAAATACAAAATAGATACAACAGCTTGTCCACTGTATAATATGAATAATTGCAAACAGTGTGGAAGTAATGGTCATTTCTACGTTCCGGGCAACCTAGGCTTCACTACAGGGCGGTGCTCCACCAGATCAAATAGTTAGGGCCAAAGAAGTCAACGCAAGAAGCATAAAATACAATATAAATACAACAGCTTTTCCATCGTATATTATGCATATTTGCAAACAGTGTGAAAGTAACGGTCATTTCTGCGTTCCGGGCATCCTAGGCTTCACTCTATGGCGTTGCTCCACCAGATCGAATAGTTAGGGACTTCGAATTCGACGCCAGAAGCATAAAATACAACATAAGTACAACAGTTTTTCCATTGTAGAACAATAATAATTGCAACCAGTGTGAAAGTACAGGTCATTTCTACGTTCCGGGCAACCTAGGCTTCACTCTAGGGCGTTGCTCCACCAGATCGAATAGCGAGGGACTTAGAAGTCAACGCCAGAAGCATAAAATAAAATAAAAATACAACAGTTTTTCCATCGTATAAAACGAATAATTGCAACCAGTATGAATGTTATGGCTATGTCTACGTTCCGAGGAACCTAGGCTTCATTCTAGGGCGTTGGTCCACCAGATCCAATAGTTAGGGCCTAAGAAGTCAACTCCAGGAGCACCAAATACAAAATAAATACAACAGTTTTACCATCGTATAAAACGAATAATTGCAACCAGTATGAAAGTTATGGTCATATCTACGTACCGGTCTGCCTAGGCTTCACCCTAGGGCGTTGCTCCACCTGATCGAATAGTTAGGGCCTATGAAGTCAACGCCAGAAGAATAAAATAGGATATATGTACAAGAGTTACTCCATCGTATAACATGAATAATTGCAACCAGTGTGAATGTGATGATCATTTCTACGTTCCGGGCAACCTAGGCTTCACTCTAGGGCGGTGCTCCACCAGATCGAATCGTTAGGGCCTAAGAAATCAACGCCAGAAGCATAAAATACGATATATGTACAACAGTTTTTCCATCGTATAAAACGAATAATTGCAACCAGTGTGAAAGTAATGGCCATTTCTATGTTGCGGGCATCCTAGACTTAACTCTGAGGTATTGATCCACCAGATCGAATACATAGGGCCTTAGAAGTCAACGCCAGAAGCATAAAGTACAATCAAAATCCAACAGTTTGTCCATCGTATAACAGGAATAATTGAAACAAGCGTGAAGGTAACGGACATTTTTACGTTCCTGGCGTCCTAGACTTAACTCTGAGGCATTGCTCCACCAGATCGAATACATAGGGCCTTAGAAGTCAACGCCAGAAGTATAAAGTACAATCAAAGTCCAACAGTTTGTCCATCGTATAGCATGTATAATAGCAACCAGAGTGAAAGTAATGGTCATTTCTACGTTTCGGGCGACCTAGGCTCCAGTCTAGGGCGTTGCTCCACCAGATCGAATAGTTAGGGCCTTAGAAGTCAATACCAGAAGCATAAAATACAATAAAAATACAACAGTTTTTCCATCGTATAACGGGAATAATTGCAACGAATGTGAACGTGATGGTTATTTCCACGTTCCTGGCAATCTAGGCTTCACTCTAGGGCGTTGGTCCACCAGATCCAATAGTTAGGGCCTAAGAAGTCAACGACAGAAGCATAAAATACAATAAAATACAACAGTTTTCCATCGTATAACGGGAGTAATTGCAACAAATGTGAACGTGATGGTCGTTTCCCCGTTCCGGGCAACCTAGGCTTTGCTCTACGACGTTGCTCCACAACATCGAATAGTTAGGGCCTTAGAAGTCAACGCCTGAAGCATAAAATACAATAAAAATACATCATCTTTTTCATCGTATAACAGGAATAATTGCAACCGGTCTGAAAGGTATGGTCATTTCTACGTTCCGGGCAACCTAGGCTTCACCCTAGGGCGTTGCTCCACCAGATCGAATAGCTAGGGCCTTAGAAGTCAACGCCAGAAGCATAAAATAAAATAAAAATAGGGCAGTTGTTCCATCGTATAACAGGAATAATTTCAACCAGTGTGAAAGAAATGGGCATTTCTACGTTCGATGCAACCTAGACATCACTCTAGGGCGTTGCTCCACCAGATCGAATAGCTAGGGCCTTAGAAGTCAACGCCCGAAACATAAAATACAATAAAAATGCAACAGGTTTTCCATCGTATAACGGGAATAATTGCAACCAGTGTGAAAGATATGGTCATTTCTACGTTCCGGGCAACCTAGGCTTCACTCTAGGGCATTGGTCCACCACAACCAATAGTTAGGGCTTAAGAAGTCAATGCCAGAAGCACCAAATACAAAATAAATACAACAGTTTTTCCATCATATAAAACGAATAATTGCAACCAGTGTGAAAGTAATGGTCATTTCTACGTTCCGGGCAACCTAGGCTTCACTCTAGGGCGTTGATCCACCAGATGGAACAGTTAGGGCCTTAGAAGTCAATGCCAGAAGCATAAAATACAATAAAAATACAACAGTTTTTCCATCGTATAACAGGAATAATTGCAACAAGCGTGAAGGTAATGGTCATTTCTACGTTCCGGGCAACCTAGGTTTTGCTCTAGGGCGTTGCTCCACCACATCGAATAGTTAGGGCCTTAGCAGTCAACGCCTGAAGCATAAAATACAATAAAAATACATCATTTTTTTCATCGTATAACAGGAATAATTGCAACCAGTCTGAAAGATATTGTCATTTCTACGTTCCGGGCAACCTAGGCTTCACTCTAGGGCGTTGGTCCACCACATCCAACAGTTAGGGCCTAAGAAGTCAACGCCAGAAGCACCAAATACAAAATAAATACAACAGTTTTTCCATCGTATAAAACGAATAATTGCAACCAGTATGAAAGTTATGGTCATATCTACGTTCCGGTCTGCCTAGGCTTCACCCTAGGGCGTTGCTCCACCTGATCGCATAGTTAGGGCCTATGAAGTCAACGCCAGAAGAATAAAATACGATATATGTACAAGAGTTACTGCATCGTATAACATGAATAATTGCAACCAGTGTGAATGCGATGATCATTTCTACGTTCCGGGCAACCTAGGCTTCACTCTAGGGCGGTGCTCCACCAGATCGAATCGTTAGGGCCTAAGAAATCAACGCCAGAAGCATAAAATACGATATATGTACAACAGTTTTTCCATCGTATAAAACGAATAATTGCAACCAGTGTGAAAGTAATGGCCATTTCTACGTTGCGGGCATCCTAGACTTAACTCTGAGGTATTGCTCCACCAGATCGAATACATAGGGCCTTAGAAGTCAACGCCAGAAACATAAAGTACAATCAAAATCCAACAGTTTTTCCATCGTATAACAGGAATAATTGAAACAAGCGTGAAGGTAACGGTCATTTCTACGTTCCTGGCGTCCTAGACTTAACTCTGAGGCATTGCTCCACCAGATCGAATACATAAGGCCTTAGAAGTCAACGCCAGAAGTATAAAGTACAATCAAAGTCCAACAGTTTGTCCATCGTATAGCATTTATAATTGCAACCAGAGTGAAAGTAATGGTCATTTCTACGTTTCGGGCGACCTAGGCTCCAGTCTAGGGCGTTACTCCACCAGATCGAATAGTTAGGGCCTTAGAAGTCAATGCTAGAAGCATAAAATACAATAAAAATACAACAGTTTTTCCATCGTATAACGGGAATAATTGCAACAAATGTGAACGTGATGGCTATTTCCACGTTCCGGGCAATCTAGGCTTCACTCTATGGCGTTGGTCCACCAGATCCAATAGTTAGGGCCTGAGAAGTCAACGACAGAAGCATAAAATGCAATAAAATACAACAGTTTTCCATCGTATAACGGGAGTAATTGCAACAAATGTGAACGTGATGGTCGTTTCTACGTTCCGGGCAACCTAGGCTTTGCTCTACGACGTTGCTCCACAACATCGAATAGTTAGGGCCTTAGTGGTCAACGCCTGAAGCATAAAATACAATAAAAATACATCATCTTTTTCATCGTATAACAGGAATAATTGCAACCAGTCTGAAAGATATGGTCATTTCTACGTTCCGGGCAACCTAGGCTTCACCCTAGGGGGTTGCTCCACCAGATCGAATAGCTAGGGCCTTAGAAGTCAACGCCAGAAGCATAAAAGAAAATAAAAATAGAGCAGTTATTCCATCGTATAACAGGAATAATTTCAACCAGTGTGAAAGAAATGGGCATTTCTACGTTCCGTGCAACCTAGACATCACTCTAGGGCGTTGCTCCACCAGATCGAATAGCTAGGGCCTTAGAAGTCAACGCCCGAAACATAAAATACAATAAAAATACAACAGTTTTTCCATCGTATAACGGGAATAATTGCAACCACTGTCAAAGATATGGTCATTTCTACGTTCCGGGCAACCTAGGCTTCACTCTAGGGCGTTGGTCCACCACAACCAATAGTTAGGGCTTAAGAAGTCAATGCCAGAAGCACCAAATTCAAAATAAATACAACAGTTTTTCCATCGTATAAAACGAATAATTGCAACCATTGTGAAAGTAATGGTAATTTCTACGTTCCGGGCAACCTAGGCTTCACTCTAGGGCGCTGGTCCACCACATCGAATAGCTACGGCCTTGGAAGTCAACGCCAGAAACATAAAATACAATATAAATCCAACAGTTTTTCCATCCTATAACAGGAATAATTGCAACAAGCGTGAAGGTAATGGTCATTTCTACGTTCCGGGAAACCTAGGTTTTGCTCTAGGGCGTTGCTCCACCACATCGAATAGTTAGGGCCTTAGAAGTCAACACCTGGAGCATAAAATACGATAAAAATACATCATTTTTTTCATCGTATGACAGGAATAATTGCAACCAGTCTGAAAGATATGGTCATTTCTACGTTACGGGCAACCTAGGCTACACTATAGGGCGTTGTTCCACCACATCCAACAGTTAGAGCCTAAGAAGTCAACGCCAGAAGCACCAAATACAAAATCAATACAACAGTTTTTCCTTCGTATAGACCGAATAATTGCAACCAGTGTGAAAGTAATGGTCATTTCTACGTTCCGGGCAACCCAGGCTACACCCTAGGGCGTTGCTCCACCTGATCGAATAGTTAGGGCCTAAAAGGCAACGCCAGAAGCTAAAATACAATATAAATACAAGAGTTTTTCTCTTCTATAACAGGAATAATTGCAACCAGTGTGATAGCTATGGTCATTTCTACGTCCTGGGCAACCTAGGCTTCACTCTAGGGCGTTGCTCCACCAGATCGAATAGCTGGGGACTTAGAAGTCAACGCCCGAAACATAAAATACAATAAAAATACAACAGTCATTCCATCGTAAAACGGGAATAATTGCAACAAATGTGAACGTGATGGTCATTTCCACGTTCCGGGCAACCTAGGCTTCACTCTAGTGCGTTGGTCCACCAGATCCAATAGTTAGGGCCTAAGAAGTCACCGCCAGAAGCATAAAATACAATATAAATACAACAGCTTTTCCATCGTACATAATGTATATTTGCAAACAGTGTGAAGGTAATGGTCATTTCTACGTTCCGGGCAACCTAGGCTTCACTGCAGGGCGTTGCTCCACCAGGTCGAATAGCTAGGGCCTTCGAAGTCAACGCCCGAAACATAAAATACAATAAAAATACAACAGTTTTTCCATCGTATAACGGGAATAATTGCAACCAGTGTCAAAGATATGGTCATTTCTACGTTCCGGGCAACCTAGGCTTCACTCTAGGGCGTTGGTCCACCACAACCAATAGTTAGGGCTTAAGAAGTCAATGCCAGAAGAACCAAATTCAAAATAAATACAACAGTTTTTCCATCGTATAAAACGAATAATTGCAACCATTGTGAAAGTAATGGTAATTTCTACGTTCCGGGCAACCTAGGCTTCACTCTAGGGCGCTGATCCACCACATCGAGTAGCTACGGCCTAGGAAGTCAACGCCAGAAACATAAAATACAATATAAATCCAACAGTTTTTCCATCCTATAACAGGAATAATTGCAACAAGCGTGAAGGTAATGGTCATTTCTACGTTCCGGGAAACCTAGGTTTTGCTCTAGGGCGTTGCTCCACCACATCGAATAGTTAGGGCCTTAGAAGTCAACACCTGGAGCATAAAATACGATAAAAATACATCATTTTTTTCATCGTATGACAGGAATAATTGCAACCAGTCTGAAAGATATGGTCATTTCTACGTTACGGGCAACCTAGGCTACACTCTAGGGCGTTGTTCCACCACATCCAACAGTTAGAGCCTAAGAAGTCAACGCCAGAAGCACCAAATACAAAATAAATACAACAGTTTTTCCATCGTATAGACCGAATAATTGCAACCAGTGTGAAAGTAATGGTCATTTCTACGTTCCGGGCAACCCAGGCTACACCCTAGGGCGTTGCTCCACCTGATCGAATAGTTAGGGCCTAAAAGGCAACGCCAGAAGCTAAAATACAATATAAATACAAGAGTTTTTCTCTTCTATAACAGGAATAATTGCAACCAGTGTGATAGCTATGGTCATTTCTACGTTCTGGGCAACCTAGGCTTCACTCTAGGGCGTTGCTCCACCAGATCGAATAGCTGGGGACTTAGAAGTCAACGCCCGAAACATAAAATACAATAAAAACACAACAGTCATTCCATCGTAAAACGGGAATAATTGCAACAAATGTGAACGTGATGGTCATTTCCACGTTCCGCGCAACCTAGGCTTCACTCTAGTGCGTTGGTCCACCAGATCCAATAGTTAGGGCCTAAGAAGTCACCGCCAGAAGCATAAAATACAATATAAATACAACAGCTTTTCCATCGTACATAATGTATATTTGCAAACAGTGTGAAGGTAATGGTCATTTCTACGTTCCGGGCAACCTAGGCTTCACTGCAGGGCGTTGCTCCACCAGGTCGAATAGCTAGGGCCTTCGAAGTCAACGCCCGAAACATAAAATACAATAAAAATACAACAGTTTTTCCATCGTATAACGGGAATAACTGCAACAAATGTGAACGTGATGGTCATTTCTACGTTCAGGGCAACCTAGGCTTCACCCTAGGGCGCTGCTCCACCAGATCGAATAGCTAGGGGCTTAGAAGTCAACGCCAGATGCATAAAATAAAATAAAAATAGAGCATTTATTCCATCGTATAATAGGAATAATTACAACCAGGGTGAAAGAAATAGGCATTTCTACGTTCTGTGCAATCTAGACTTCACTCTAGGGCGTTGCTCCACCAGGTCGAATAGTTGGGGACTTAGAAAACAACTCCAGACGCATAATATACAATAAAAATACAACAGTCTTACCATCGTATAACAGGCATAATTGCAACCACTGTGAAAGATATGGTCATTACTACGTTCCGGGCAACCTAGGCTTCACACAAGGGCGTTGGTCCACCACAACCAATAGTTAGGGCTTAAGAAGTCAATGCCAGAAGCACCAAATACAAATTAAATACAACAGTTTTTTCATCGTATAAAACGAATAATTGCAACCAGTGTGAAAGTAATGGTTATTTCTACGTTCCGGGCAACCTAGGCTTCACTCTAGGGCGCTGATCCACCACATCGAATAGCTACGGCCTTAGAAGTCAACGCCAGAAACATAAAATACAATACAAATCCAACAGTTTTTCCATCCTAAAACAGGAATAATTGCAACAAGCGTGAAGGTAATGGTCATTTCTACGTTCCGGGCAACCTAGGTTTTGCTGTAGGGCGTTGCTCCACCTGATCGAATAGTTAGGGCCTAAAAGGCAACGCCAGAAGCATAAAATACAATATAAATACAACAGTTTTTCCCTTCTATAACAGGAATAATTGCAACCAGTGTGAAAGCTATGGTCATTTCTACGTTCCGGGCAACCTAGGCTTCACTCTAGGGCGTTGCTCCACCAGATCGAATAGCGAGGGACTTAGAAGTCAACGCCAGAAGCATAAAATAAAATAAAAACACAACAGTTTTTCCATCGTATAAAACGAATAATTGCAACCAGTATGAATGTTATGGCCATGTCTACGTTCCGAGGAACCTAGGCTTCATTCTAGGGCGTTGGTCCACCAGATCCAATAGTTAGGGCCTAAGAAGTCAACTCCAGGAGCACCAAATACAAAATAAATACAACAGTTTTACCATCGTATAAAACGAATAATTGCAACCGGTATGAAAGTTATGGTCATATATACGTTCCGGTCTGCCTAGGCTTCACCCTAGGGCGTTGCTCCACCTGATCGAATAGTTAGGGCCTATGAAGTCAACGCCAGAAGAATAAAATACGATATATGTACAAGAGTTACTCCATCGTATAACATGAATAATTACAACCAGTGTGAATGTGATGATCATTTCTACGTTCCGGGCAACCTAGGCTTCACTCTAGGGCGGTGCTCCACCAGATCGAATCGTTAGGGCCTAAGAAATCAACGCCAGAAGCATAAAATACGATATATGTACAACAGTTTTTCCATCGTATAAAACGAATAATTGCAACCAGTGTGAAAGTAATGGCCATTTCTACGTTGCGGGCATCCTAGACTTAACTCTGAGGTATTGCTCCACCAGATCGAATACATAGGGCCTTAGAAGTCAACGCCAGAAGCATAAAGTACAATCAAAATCCAACAGTTTTTCCTTCGTATAACAGGAATAATTGAAACAAGCGTGAAGGTAACGGTCATTTCTACGTTCCTGGCGTCCTAGACTTAACTCTGAGGCATTGCTCCACCAGATCGAATACATAGGGCCTTAGAAGTCAACGCCAGAAGTATAAAGTACAATCAAAGTCCAACAGTTTGTCCATCGTATAGCATGTATAATTGCAACCAGAGTGAAAGTAATGGTCATTTCTACGTTTCGGGCGACCTAGGCTCCAGTCTAGGGCGTTGCTCCACCAGATCGAATAGTTAGGGCCTTAGAAGTCAATACCAGAAGCATAAAATACAATAAAAATACAACAGTTTTTCCATCGTATAACGGGAATAATTGCAACAAATGTGAACGTGATGGTTATTTCCACGTTCCTGGCAATCTAGGCTTCACTCTAGGGCGTTGGTCCACCAGATCCAATAGTTAGGGCCTAAGAAGTCAACGACAGAAGCATAAAATACAATAAAATACAACAGTTTTCCATCGTATAACGGGAGTAATTGCAACAAATGTGAACGTGATGGTCGTTTCCCCGTTCCGGGCAACCTAGGATTTGCTCTACGACGTTGCTCCACAACATCGAATAGTTAGGGCCTTAGAAGTCAACGCCAGAAGCATAAAATACAATATAAATACAACAGTTTTGCCATCGTATAACTGGCATAATTGCAACCAGTGTGAAAGATATGGTCATTTCTACGTTCCGGTGCAACCTAGTGTTCACCCTAGGGCGTTGATCCACCAGATCGAATAGCTAAGGCCTTAGAAGTCAACGCCCGAAACATAAAATACAATAAAAATACAACAGTTTTTCCATCGTATAACGGGAATAATTGCAACAAATGTGAACGTGATGGTCATTTCCACGTTCCGGGCAACCTAGGCTTCACTCTAGGGCGTTCCTCCACCAGATCCAAAAGTTAGGGCCTAAGAAGTCAACGACAGAAGCATAAAATACAATAAAGATACAACAGCTTTTCCATCGTATAACAGGAATAATTGCAACCAGAGTGAATGTGATGGTCATTTTTACGTTCCAGGCAACCTAGGCTTCACCCTAGGGCGATGCTCCACCAGATCGTACAGCCAGGGCCATAGAAGTCAACGCGAGAAGCATAAAATAAAATAAAAATAGAGCAGTTATTCCACCGTATAACAGGAATAATTACAACCAGTGTGAAAGAAATGGACATTTCTACGGTCCGTGCAACCTAGACATCACTCTAGGGCGTGGCTCCACCAGGTCGAATAGTAGGGGCCTTAGAAAACAACTCCAGACGCATAAAATACAATAAAAATACATCAGTTTTACCATCGTATAACTGGCATAATTGCAACCAGTGTTAAAGATACGGTCATTTCTACGTTCCGGGAAACCTAGGTTTCACCCTAGGGCGATGCTCCAACAGATCGAATAGCTAAGGCCTTAGAAGTCAACGCCCGAAACATAAAATACAATAAAAATACAACAGTTTTTCCATCGTATAACGGGAATATTTGCAACAAATGTGAACGTGATGGTCATTTCCACGTTCCGGGCAACCTAGACTTCACTCTAGGGCGTTCCTCCACCAGATCCAATAGTTAGGGCCTAAGAAGTCAACGACAGAAGCATAAAATACAATAAAGATACAACAGCTTTTCCATCGTATAACAGGAATAATTGCAACCAGAGTGAAGGTGATGGTCATTTCTACGTTCCGGGCAACCTAGGCTTCACCCTAGGGCGTTGCTCCACAAGATCGAATAGCTAGGGCCTAAGAAATCAACGCCAGAAGCATAAAATACGATATATGTACAACAGTTTTTCCATCGTATAAAACGAATAATTGCAACCAGTGTGAAAGTAATGGCCATTTCTACGTTGCGGGCATCCTAGACTTAACTCTGAGGTATTGCTCCACCAGATCGAATACATAGGGCCTTAGAAGTCAACGCCAGAAGCATAAAGTACAATCAAAATCCAACAGTTTTTCCTTCGTATAACAGGAATAATTGAAACAAGCGTGAAGGTAACGGTCATTTCTACGTTCCTGGCGTCCTAGACTTAACTCTGAGGCATTGCTCCACCAGATCGAATACATAGGGCCTTAGAAGTCAACGCCAGAAGTATAAAGTACAATCAAAGTCCAACAGTTTGTCCATCGTATAGCATGTATAATTGCAACCAGAGTGAAAGTAATGGTCATTTCTACGTTTCGGGCGACCTAGGCTCCAGTCTAGGGCGTTGCTCCACCAGATCGAATAGTTAGGGCCTTAGAAGTCAATACCAGAAGCATAAAATACAATAAAAATACAACAGTTTTTCCATCGTATAACGGGAATAATTGCAACAAATGTGAACGTGATGGTTATTTCCACGTTCCTGGCAATCTAGGCTTCACTCTAGGGCGTTGGTCCACCAGATCCAATAGTTAGGGCCTAAGAAGTCAACGACAGAAGCATAAAATACAATAAAATACAACAGTTTTCCATCGTATAACGGGAGTAATTGCAACAAATGTGAACGTGATGGTCGTTTCCCCGTTCCGGGCAACCTAGGATTTGCTCTACGACGTTGCTCCACAACATCGAATAGTTAGGGCCTTAGAAGTCAACGCCAGAAGCATAAAATACAATATAAATACAACAGTTTTGCCATCGTATAACTGGCATAATTGCAACCAGTGTGAAAGATATGGTCATTTCTACGTTCCGGTGCAACCTAGTGTTCACCCTAGGGCGTTGATCCACCAGATCGAATAGCTAAGGCCTTAGAAGTCAACGCCCGAAACATAAAATACAATAAAAATACAACAGTTTTTCCATCGTATAACGGGAATAATTGCAACAAATGTGAACGTGATGGTCATTTCCACGTTCCGGGCAACCTAGGCTTCACTCTAGGGCGTTCCTCCACCAGATCCAAAAGTTAGGGCCTAAGAAGTCAACGACAGAAGCATAAAATACAATAAAGATACAACAGCTTTTCCATCGTATAACAGGAATAATTGCAACCAGAGTGAAGGTGATGGTCATTTTTACGTTCCAGGCAACCTAGGCTTCACCCTAGGGCGATGCTCCACCAGATCGTACAGCCAGGGCCATAGAAGTCAACGCGAGAAGCATAAAATAAAATAAAAATAGAGCAGTTATTCCACCGTATAACAGGAATAATTACAACCAGTGTGAAAGAAATGGACATTTCTACGGTCCGTGCAACCTAGACATCACTCTAGGGCGTGGCTCCACCAGGTCGAATAGTAGGGGCCTTAGAAAACAACTCCAGACGCATAAAATACAATAAAAATACATCAGTTTTACCATCGTATAACTGGCATAATTGCAACCAGTGTTAAAGATACGGTCATTTCTACGTTCCGGGAAACCTAGGTATCACCCTAGGGCGATGCTCCAACAGATCGAATAGCTAAGGCCTTAGAAGTCAACGCCCGAAACATAAAATACAATAAAAATACAACAGTTTTTCCATCGTATAACGGGAATATTTGCAACAAATGTGAACGTGATGGTCATTTCCACGTTCCGGGCAACCTAGACTTCACTCTAGGGCGTTCCTCCACCAGATACAATAGTTAGGGCCTAAGAAGTCAACGACAGAAGCATAAAATACAATAAAGATACAACAGCTTTTCCATCGTATAACAGGAATAATTGCAACCAGAGTGAAGGTGATGGTCATTTCTACGTTCCGGGCAACCTAGGCTTCACCCTAGGGCGTTGCTCCACAAGATCGAATAGCTAGGGCCTTAGAAGTCAACACCAGAAGCATAAAATAAAATAATAATACAGCAGTTATTCCATCGTATAACAGGAATAATTACAACCAGTGTGAAAGAAATGGGCATTTCTACATTCCGTGCAACCTAGACTTCACTCTAGGGCGTTGCTCCACCAGGTGGAATAGTTGGGGCCTTAGAAAACAACTCCAGGCGTATAAAATACAATAAAAATACAACAGTTTTACCATCATATAACTGGCACAATAGCAACCAGTGTGAAAGATATGGTCATTTCTACGTTCCGGGCAACCTAGGCTTCACTCTAGGGCGTTGGTCCTCCACAACCAATAGTTAGGGCTTAAGAAGTCAATGCCAGAAGCACCAAATACAAAATAAATACAACAGTTTTTCCATCGTATAAAACGAATAATTGCAACCAGTGCGAAAGTAATGGTCATTTCTAAGTTCCGGGCAACCTAGGCTTCACTCTAGGGCGTGGATCCACCAGATCCAATAGTTAGGACCTAAGAAGTCAACGCCAGAAGCATAAAATACAAAATAGATACAACAGCTTTTCCATCATATAACAGGAATAATTGCAACCAGTGTGAAAGTGGTGGTCATTTCTACGTTCCGGGCAACCTAGGCTTCACTCTAGGGCGTTGGTCCACCAGATCCAATAGTTAGGGCCTAAGAAGTCAACGACAGAAGCATAAAATACAATAAAATACAACAGTTTTCCATCGTATAACGGGAGTAATTGCAACAAATGTGAACGTGATGGTCGTTTCCCCGTTCCGGGCAACCTAGGCTTTGCTCTACGACGTTGCTCCACAACATCGAATAGTTAGGGCCTTAGAAGTCAACGCCAGAAGCATAAAATACAATATAAATACAACAGTTTTGCCATCGTATAACTGGCATAATTGCAACCAGTGTGAAAGATATGGTCATTTCTACGTTCCGGTGCAACCTAGTGTTCACCCTAGGGCGTTGATCCACCAGATCGAATAGCTAAGGCCTTAGAAGTCAACGCCCGGAACATAAAATACAATAAAAATACAACAGTTTTTCCATCGTATAACGGGAATAATTGCAACAAATG
Organism: Calliopsis andreniformis; assembly: GCF_051401765.1. NCBI lineage: Eukaryota > Metazoa > Arthropoda > Insecta > Hymenoptera > Andrenidae > Calliopsis > Calliopsis andreniformis. The sequence continues at coordinate 12,069,601 of NW_027480422.1, read as the reverse complement.
TGAACGTGATGGTCATTTCCACGTTCCGGGCAACCTAGGCTTCACTCTAGGGCGTTCCTCCACCAGATCCAAAAGTTAGGGCCTAGGAAGTCAACGACAGAAGCATAAAATACAATAAAGATACAACAGCTTTTCCATCGTATAACAGGAATAATTGCAACCAGAGTGAAGGTGATGGTCATTTCTACGTTCCAGGCAACCTAGGCTTCACCCTAGGGCGATGCACCACCAGATCGTACATCCAGGGCCTTAGAAGTCAACGCGAGAAGCATAAAATAAAATAAAAATAGAGCAGTTATTCCACCGTATAACAGGAATAATTACAACCAGTGTGAAAGAAATGGACATTTCTACGGTCCGTGCAACCTAGACATCACTCTAGGGCGTTGCTCCACCAGGTCGAATAGTTGGGGCCTTAGAAAACAACTCCAGACGCATAAAATACAATAAAAATACATCAGTTTTACCACCGTATAACTGGCATAATTGCAACCAGTGTTAAAGATACGGTCATTTCTACGTTCCGGGAAACCTAGGCTTCACCCTAGGGCGATGCTCCACCAGATCGAATAGCTAAGGCCTTAGAAGTCAACGCCGGAAACATAAAATACAATAAAAATACAACAGTTTTTCCATCGTATAACGGGAATATTTGCAACAAATGTGAACGTGATGGTCATTTCCACGTTCCGGGCAACCTAGGCTTCACTCTAGGCCGTTCCTCCACCAGATCCAATAGTTAGGGCCTAAGAAGTCAACGACAGAAGCATAAAATACAAAATAGATACAACAGCTTTTCCATCATATAACAGGAATAATTGCAACCAGAGAGAAGGTGATGGTCATTTCTACGTTCCGGGCAACCTAGGCTTCAGTCTAGCGCGTGGTTAGCCCATATCGAATAGTTAGGGCCTAAGAAGCCTACGCCAGAAGCATAAAATACAATTTAAATACCACAGATTTTCCATCGTATAACAGGGTTAATAGCAACCAGAGTGAAGGTGATGGTCACTTCTAAGTTCCGGGCAACCTAGGCTTCACTCTAGAGCGTTGCACCACCAGATCGAACAGCTAGGGCCTTAGAAGTCAACGCCAGGAGCATAAGATAAAATATAAATACAACAGTTACTCCATCGCATAACAGGAATAATTACAACCAGTGTGAAAGTAATGGGCATTTCTACGTTCCGTGCAACCTAGGCTTCACTCTAGGGCGTTGGTCCACCAGGTCGAATGGTTAGGGCCTGAGAAAACAACTCCAGACGCATAAAACACAATAAAAATACAACAGTTTTTCGATCGTATGAAAAGAATAATTGCAACCAGTGTGAAAGTAATGGTCATTTCTACGTTCCGGGCAACCTAGGCTTCACTCTAGGGCCTTGCTCCACCACATCGAATAGCTACGGCCTTAGAAGTCAACGCCAGAAGCATAAAATGCAATATAAATACAACAGTCTTTCCATCGTATAGCATGAATAATTGCAACCAGTGTGAAAGTAATGGTTATCTCTACGTTTCGGGCAACATAGGCTCCACTCTAGGGCGTTGGTCCACCAAATCGAATAGCTAGGGCCTTAGAAGTCAACGCCCGAGGCATAAAATACAAAATTAAAAGAACAGCTTTAACATTGTATAAAACGAATAATTGCAACCAGTGTGAAAGTAATGGTCATTTCTACGTTCCGGGCAACCTAGGCTTGACTCTATAGCGTTGCTCCTCCAGATCGAATAGCTCGGGCCTTAGAAGTCCACGCCAGAAACACAAAATAAAATAAAAATACAACAGTTATTCCATCGTATAGCAGGAATAATTACAACCAGTGTGAAAGTAATAGGCATTTCTACGTTCCGGGCAACCTAGGCTTCTCTCTAGGGCGTTGGTCCACCATGTCGAATAGTTAGGGCCTGAGAAAACAACTCCAGACGCATAAAACACAATGAAAATACAACAGTTCTTTCATCGTATAACAGGAACAATTGCAACATGCCTGAAGGTAATGGTCATTTCTACGTTCCGGGAAATCTAGGCTTCTCTGTAGGGCGTTGCTCCACCAGATCGAATAGTTAGGGCCTAAGAAGTCAACGGCAGAGGCATAAAATACAATAGAGATACAACAGTTTTTCCATCGTATAACAGGAATAATTGCAACCAGTGTGAAAGTGATGGGCATTTCTACGTTCCGTGCAACCTAGGCTTCACTCTAGGGCGTTGGTCCACCATGTCGAATAGTTAGGGCCTGAGAAAACAACTCCAGACGCATAAAACACAATGAAAATACAACAGTTCTTTCATCGTATAACAGGAACAATTGCAACATACCTGAAGGTAATGGTCATTTCTACGTTCCGGGAAATCTAGGCTTCTCTCTAGGGCGTTGCTCCACCAGATCGAATAGTTAGGGCCTAAGAAGTCAACGCCAGAGGCATAAAATACAATAGAGATACAACAGTTTTTCCATCGTATGAAAAGAATAATTGCAACCAGTGTGAAAGTAATGGTCATTTCTACGTTCCGGGCAACCTAGGCTTCACTCTCGGGCGTTGCTCCACCACATCGAATAGCTACGGCCTTAGAAGTCACCGCCAGAAGCATGAAATGCAATATAAATACAACAGTCTTTCCATCGTATAGCATGAATAATTGCAACCAGTGTGAAGGTAAAGGTCATTTCTACGTTCCGGGCAACCTAGGTTTCACTCTAGGGCGTTGGACCACCAGGTCGAACAGATAGGGCCTTAGAAAACAACTCCAGACGCATAAAATACAATATAAATACAACAGTTTTTCCACGGTGTAAAACGAATAATTGCAACCATTAGGAAAATTATGGTCATTTCCACGTTCCGGGCAACCTAAGCTTCACCCTAGGGCGCTACTCCACCAGATCCAATAGTTAGGACCTAAGAAGTCAACGACAGAAGCATAAAATACAATATAAATACAACAGTTATTCCATCGTATAACAGGAATAATTACAACCAATGTGAAAGTAATGGGCATTTCTACGTTCCGTGCAACCTAGGCTTCACTCTAGGGCGTTGGTCCACTAGGTCGAATAGCGAGGGCCTGAGGAAACAACTCCAGACGCATAAAACACAATAAAAATACAACAGTTTTTCCATCGTATGAAAAGAATAATTGCAACCAGTGTGAAAGTAATGGTCATTTCTACGTTCCGGGCAACCTAGGCGTCACTCTCGGGCGTTGCTCCAACACATCGTATAGCTACGGCCTTAGAAGTCACCGCCAGAAGCATGAAATGCAATATAAATACAACAGTCTTTCCATCGTATAGCATGAATAATTGCAACCAGTGTGAAAGTAATGGTCATCTCTACGTTTCGGGCAACATAGGCTCCACTCTAGGGCGTTGGACAACCAAATCGAATAGCTAGGGCCTTAGAAGTCAACGCCCGAGGCATAAAATACAAAATTAAAAGAACAGCTTTAACATTGTGTAAAACGAATAATTGCAACCAGGGTGAAAGTTATGGTCATTTTTACGTTCCGTGCAACCTAGGCTTCACTCTAGGGCGTTGCTCCAGCAGATCCAATAGTTAGAACCTCAGAAGTCAACGCCCGGAGCATAAGATACAATAAAAATACCACAGTTTTTCCATCGTATAACAGGAATAATTGCAACCAGAGTGAGAGTAATGGGCATTTCTACGTTCCGGGCAACCTAGGCTTCACTCTAGAGCGTTGCACCACCAGATCGAATAGCTCGGGCCTTAGAAGTCAACTCCAGAAACACAAAATAAAATAAAAATACAACAGTTATTCCATCGTATAGCAGGAATAATTACAACCAGTGTGAGAGTAATGGGCATTTCTACGTTCCGGGCAACCTAGGCTTCTCTCTAGGGCGTTGCTCCACCATATCGAATAGTTAGGGCCTAATAAGTCAACGCCAGAAGCATAAAATACAATAGAGATACAACAGTTTTTCCATCGTATAACAGGAATAATTGCAACCAGTGTGAAAGATATGGCCATTTCTACGATCAGGGCAACATAGCCTTCACTCCAGAGCGTTGCTGCACCACATCGAATAGCTATGGCCTTAGAAGTCAACGCCAGAAGGTTAAAATACAATATAAATACAACAGATTTTCCATCGTATAATACGAATAATTGCAATCAGTATGAAAGTTATGGTCATTTCTACGTTCCGTTCAACCTAGGCTTCACCCTAGGGCGTTGCTCCACCAGATCCAATAGTTAGGACCTAAGAAGTCAACGCCAGAAGCATAAAATACGAAATAGATACAACAGTTTTTCCATCGTTTAACAGAAATAATATCAACCAGCGTGAAAGGTATGGTCATTTCTACGTTCCAGGCAACCTAGGCTTCACACTAGGGCATTGCTCCACCACATCGAATGGCTATGGCCTTAGAAGTCAACGCCATAGCTATAAAATACAATCTAAATACAACAGTTTTTCCATTGTATAGACGAATAATTGCAACCAGTATGAAAGTTATGGTCATTTCTACGTTCCGTTCAACCTAGGCTTCACCCTAGGGCGTTGATCCACCAGATCGAATAGTTAGGTCCTAAGAAGTCAACGCTAGAAGCATAAAATACGATATATGTACAAGAGCTTTTCATCGTATCAAACGAATAAGTGCAACCAGTGTGAAAGCAATGGCCATTTCTACGTTCCGGGCATCCTAGACTTAACTCTAGGGCGTTGCTCTACCAGATCGAATAGCTAAGGCCTTAGAAGTCAACGCCCGAAGCATAAAATACAATAAAAATACAACAGTTTTTCCATCGTATAACAGGAATAATAGCAACCAGAGCGAAGGTGATGGTCACTTCTAAGTTCCGGGCAACCTAGGCTTCACTCTAGAGCGTTGCACCACCAGATCGAATAGCTAGGGCCTTAGAAGTCAACGCCAGAAGCATAAAATAAAATATAAATACAACAGTTATTCCATCGTATAACAGGAATAATTATAACCAATGTGAAAGTAATGGGCATTTCTACGTTCCGTGCAACCTAGGCTTCACTCTAGGGCGTTGGTCCACTAGGTCGAATAGCTAGGGCCTGGGAAAACAACTCCAGACACGTAAAACACAATAAAAATACAACAGTTCTTTCATCGTATAACAGGAACAATTGCAACATGCCTGAAGGTAATGGTCATTTCTACGTTCCGTGCAACCTAGGCTTCACTCTAGGGCGTTGCACCACCAGATCGAATAGCTAGGGCCTTAGAAGTCAACGCCAGAAGCATAAAATAAAATATAAATACAACAGTTATTCCATCGTATAAGCGGAATAATTACAACCAATGTGAAAGTAATGGGCATTTCTACGTTCCGTGCAACCTAGGCTTCACTCTAGGGCGTTGGTCCACTAGGTCGAATAGCTAGGGCCTGAGGAAACAACTCCAGACGCATAAAACACAATAAAAATACAACAGTTTTTCCATCGTATGAAAAGAATAATAACAACCAGTGTGAAAGTATGGTCATTTCTACGTTCCGGGCAACCTAGGCGTCACTCTCGGGCGTTGCTCCACCACATCGTATAGCTACGGCCTTAGAAGTCACCGCCAGAAGCATGAAATGCAATATAAATACAACAGTCTTTCCATCGTATAGCATGAATAATTGCAACCAGTGAGAAAGTAATGGTCATCTCTACGTTTCGGGCAACATAGGCTCCACTCTAGGGCGTTGGACAACCAAATCGAATAGCTAGGGCCTTAGAAGTCAACGCCCGAGGCATAAAATTCAAAATTAAAAGAACAGCTTTAACATTGTATAAAACGAATAATTGCAACCAGGGTGAAAGTTATGGTCATTTTTACGTTCCGTGCAACCTAGGCTTCACCCTAGGGCGTTGCTCCAGCAGATCCAATAGTTAGAACCTCAGAAGTCAACGCCCGGAGCATAAAATACAATAAAAATACCACAGTTTTTCCATCGTATAACAGGAATAATTGCAACCAGAGTGAAGGTGATGGTCATTTCTAAGTTCCGGGCAACCTAGGCTTGACCCTATAGCGTTGCTCCACCAGATCGAATAGCTCGGGCCTTAGAAGTCAACTCCAGAAACACAAAATAAAATAAAAATACAACAGTTATTCCATCGTATAGCAGGAATAATTACAACCAGTGTGAGAGTAATGGGCATTTCTACGTTCCGGGCAACCTAGGCTTCACCCTAGGGCGTTGCTCCACCAGATCGAATAGTTAGGACCCAAGAAGTCAGCTCCAGAAGCATAAAATACAAAATAGATGCAACAGTTTTTCCATCATATAACAGGAATAATTGCAACCAGAGTGAATGTGATGGTCACTTCTAAGTTCCGGGCAACCTAGGCTTCACTCTAGAGCGCTGCACCACCAGATCGAATAGCTAGGGCCTTAGAAGTCATCGCCAGAAGCATAAAATAAAATATAAGTACAACAGTTATTCCATCGTATAAGTGGAATAATTACAACCAGTGTGAAAGTAATGGGCATTTCTACGTTCCGTGCAACCTAGGCTTCACCCTAGGGCGTTGCTCCTCCAGATCGAATAGTTAGGGTCTAAGAAGTCAACGCCAGAAGCATAAAATACAATATAAATACAACAGTTTTTCCCTTGTATAACAGAAATAATTGCAACCAGTATGAATGTTATGGTCATTTCTACGTTCCGGCCAACCTGGGCTTCACTCTAGGGCGTTGGTCCACCAGATCCAATTGCTAGGGCCTAAGACGTCAACGCCAGGAGCACCAAATACAAAATAAATACAACAGTTTTTCCATCGTATGAAACGAATAATTGCATCCAGTGTGCAAGTAATCGTCATTTCCACGATTCGGGCAACCTAGGCATCACTCTAGGGCGTTGTTCCACCAGATCGAATAGTTAGGGCCCAAGAAGTCAACGCCTGAAGCATAAAATACAGTATAAATACAACAGTTTTTCCATCGTATAACAGGAATAATTGCAACCAGTGTGAGAGACATGGTCATTTCTACGTACCGGGCAACCTAGGCTTCACTCTAGGGCGTTGCTCCACCACATCGAATAGCTACGGCCTTCGGAGTCAACGCCAGAGGCATAAAATACAAAATAAGTACAACAGTTTTACCATCGTATAACAGGAATAATTGCAACCAGTGTGAAAGATATGGTCATTTCTACGATACGGGCAACCTAGGCTGCACTCTAGGGCGTCGTTCCACCAGATCGAATAGTTAGGGCCTAAGAAGCCTACGGCAGAAGCATAAAATACAATACAAATACAACAGCTTTTCCATCGTATAACAGGAATAATTGCAACCAGTGTGAAAGCTATGGTCATTTCTGCGTTCCGGACAACCTAGGCATCACTCTAGGGCGTTGCTCCACCACATGGAATAGTTAGGGCCTTAGAAGTCAGTGCCAGAAGCATAAAATGCCATATAAATACAACAGTTGTTCCACTGTATAATACGAATAATTGCAAACAGTGTGGAAGTAATGGTCATTTCTACGTTCCGGGCATCCTATGCTTCACTCTAGGGTGTAGCTCAACCACATCGAATAGCTACGGCCCTAGAAGACAACGCCATAACTATAAAATACAATACAAATACAACAGTCTAAGCTTCGTATAAAACGAATAATTGCAACCAGTCTGATAGTTATGGTCATTTCTACGTTCCGGGCAACCTAGACTTCACCCTAGGGCGTTGCTCCACCAGATCGAATAGTTAGGGCCCAAGAAGTCAAAGCCAGAAGCATAAAATACGATATATGTACAACAGTTTTTCCATCGCATAAAATGAGTAATTGCAACCAGTGTGAAAGTAACGGCCATTTCTACGTTCCGGGAATCCTAGACTTAACACTCAGACATTGCTCCACAAGATCGAATACATAGGGCCTTAGAAGTCAACACCAGAAGCATAAAGTACATTATAAATCCAACAGTTTGTCCATCGTATAGCAGGAATAATTGCCACCAGTGTGAAAGTTATGGTCATTTCTGCACTCCCGGCAACCTAGGCTTCACTCTAGGGCGTTGCTCCTCCAGGTAGATTAGTTAGGGCCCAGGAAGTCAACGCCAGAAGCATAAAATACAATATAGATACAACAGTTTTTCCCTTGTATAACAGGAATAATTGCAAACAGTGTGGAGGTAATGGTCATTTCTACTTTCCGGGCAACCTAGGCTTCACTCTGGGGCGTTTCTCGACCACATCGAATAGCTGCGGCCTTAGAAGGCAACGCCAGAAGCATAAAGTACAATATAAATACAACAGTTTTTTCATCGTATAACACTAATAATTGCAACCAGTGTGAAAGGTATGGACATTTCTACGTTCCGGGCAACCTAGGCTTCACTCTAGGGCGTTGCTCCACCACATCGAATAGCTACGGCCTTAGGAGTAAACGCCAGAGGCATAAAATACAAAATAAATACAACAGCTTTTCCATCGTATAACACGAATAATTGCAACCAGTGTGAAACTGATGGTCATTTCTACGTTCCAGGCAACCCAGGCTTCACTCTAGGGCGTTGCTCCTCCAGATCGAATAGCTAGAGCCTAAGAAGTCTACACCAGAAGCATAAAATACAATACAAATCCAACAGTTTTTCCATCGTGTAAAAGGAATAATTGCAACGAGTGTGAAAGTGATGGTCATTTCTACGTTCCGGGCAACCGAGACTTCACCCTAGGGCGTTCCTCCACCAGATCGAATAGTTAGGGCCTAAGAAGTCAATGCCAGAAGCATAAAATACGATATATGTACAACAGTTTTTCCATCGCATAATATGAGTAATTGCAACCAGTGTGAAAGTAACGACCATTTCTACGTTCCGGGAATCCTAGACTTAACACTGATGCATTGCTCGACCAGATCGAATACATAGGGACTTAGAAGTCAATGCCAGAAGCATAAAGTACATTAAAAATCCAACAGTTAGTCCTCCGTATAACAGGAATAATTGCCACCAGTGTGAAAGTGATGGTCATTTCTACATTCCGGGCAACATAGGCTTCACTCTAGGGCGTTGCTCCTCCAGATAGAATAGTTAGGGCCCAGGAAGTCAACGCCAGAAGCATAAAATACAATATAAATACAACAGTTTTTTCCTTGTATAACAGGAATAATTGCAACCAGTGTGAAAGCTATGGTCATTTCTACGTTCCGGGCAACCAAGGTTTCACTCTAGGGCGTTGCTCCACCACATCGAATAGTTAGGGCCTTAGAAGTCAATGCCAGAAGCATAAAATGCCATATAAATACAACAGTTTTTCCACTGTATCATATGAATAATTGCAAACAGTGTGGAAGTAATGGTCATTTCTACGTTCCGCGCAACCTAGGCTTCACTCTAGGGCGTTGCGCAACCACATCGGATAGCTACGGCCCTAGAAGACAACGCCATAACTATAAAATACAATATAAATACAACAGTCTCTCCATCGTATAAAACGAATAATTGCAACCAGTCTAATAGTTATGGTCATTTCGACGTTCCTGGCAACCTAGGCTTCACCCTAGGGCGTTGCTCCACCATATCGAATAGTTAGGGCCAAAGAAGTCAATGCCAGAAGCATAAAATATGATATATGTACAACAGTTATTCCATCGTATAAAATGAGTACTTGCAACCAGTGTGAAAGTAACGGCCATTTCTACGTTCCGGGCATCCTAGACTTAACACTGAGGCATTGGTCCACCAGATCGAATACACAGGGCCTTTGAAGTCAACGCCAGAACCATAAAGTACATTAAAAATCCAACAGTTTGTCCATCGTATAAAAGAAATAATTGCCACCAGTGTGAAAGTGATGGTCATTTCTGCATACCGGGCAACCTAGGCTTCACTCTAGGGCGTTGCTCCTCCAGTTAAGATAGCTAGGGCCCAGGAAGTCAACGCCAGAAGCATAAAATACAATACAAATCCAACAGTTTTTCCATCGTGTAAAAGGAATAATTGCAACCAGTGTGAAAGTGATGGTCATTTCTACGTTACGGGCAACCGAGACTTCACCCTAGGGCGTTGCTCCACCACATGGAATAGTTAGGGCCTTAGAAGTCAGTGCCAGAAGCATAAAATACGATATATGTACAACAGTTTTTCCATCGCATAATATGAGTAATTGCAACCAGTGTGAAAGTAACGGCCATTTCTACGTTCCGGGAATCCTAGACTTAACACTGATGCATTGCTCGACCAGATCGAATACGTAGGGACTTAGAAGTCAATGCCAGAAGCATAAAGTACATTAAAAATCCAACAGTTTGTCCTCCGTATAACAGGAATAATTGCCACCAGTGTGAAAGTGATGGTCATTTCTACATTCCGGGCAACATAGGCTTCACTCTAGGGCGTTGCTCCTCCAGATAGAATAGCTAGGGCCCAGGAAGTCAACGCCAGAAGCATAAAATACAATATAAATACAACAGTTTTTTCCTTGTATATCAGGAATAATTGCAACCAGTGTGAAAGGTATGGCCATTTCTACGTTCCGGGCAACCTAGGCTTCACTCTAGGGCATTGCTACACCACATCGAATAGCTCCGGCCTTAGAAGTCAACGCCAGAAGCATAAAATACAATATAAATACAACAGTTTTTGAATCGTATAACTGGAATAATTGCAAACAGTGTGAAAGATATGGTCATTTCTGCGCTGCGGGCATCCTAGACTTCACTCTAGGGCGTTGCTCCACCACATCGAATAGCTACGGCCTTAGGAGTCAACGCCAGAGGCTTAAAATACAAAATAAATACAACAGTTTTTCCATCGTATAACAAGAATAATTGCAACCAGTGTGAAAGTGATGGTCATTTCTACATTCCGGGCAACCTAGGCTTCACTCTACGGCCATGCTCCATCAGATCGAATTGTTAGGGCCTAAGAAGTCAACGCCAGAAGCATAAAATACAACATAAATACAACAGTTTTTCCCTTGTATAACAGGAATAATTGCAACCAGTGTGAAAGCTATGGTCATTTCTACGTTCCGGGCAACCTAGGCTACACTCTAGGGCGTGGCTCCACCACATCGAATAGTTAGGGCCTAAGAAGCCAACGCCAGAAGCATAAAATACAAAATAGATACAACAGTTTTTCCATTGTATAACAGAGATAATTGCAACCACTGTGAAAGTGATGGTCATTTCTACGCTCCGGGCAACCTAGGCTTCACCCTAGTGCGTTGCTCCACCAGATCGAATAGTTAGGGCCTAAGAAGTCAATGCCAGAAGCATAAAATACGATATATGTACAACAGCTTTTCCATCGCATAAAATGAGTAATTGCAACCAGTGTGAAAGGTATGGTCATTTCTACGTTCTGGCAACCTAGGCTTCACTCTAGGGCGTTGCTCCACTACATCGAATAGCTGCGGCCTTAGAAGGCAACGCCAGAAGCATAAAATACAATATAAATACAACAGTTTTTCAATCGTATAACAGGAATAATTGCAAACAGTGTTAAAGATATGGTCATTTCTACGTTGCGGGAAACCTGGGCTTCATCAGAGGGCGTTGCTCCACCAGATCCAATCGTTAGGACCTAAGAAGTCAACGCCAGAAGCATAAAATACGAAATAGATACAACAGTTTTTCCATCGTGTAACAGAAATAATTGCAACCAGTATGAAAGGTATGGTCATTTCTGCGTTCCGGGCAACCTAGGCTTCACTCTAGGGCGTTGTTCCACCACCTCGAATAGCTACAGCCTTAGGAGTCGATGCCAGAGGCATAACATACAATATAAGTACAACAGTTTTTCCATCGTATAAAACGAATAATTGCAATCAGTATGAAAGTTATGGTCATTTCTACGTTCCGGGCAACCTAGGCTTCACTCTAGGGCGTTGATCCTCCAGATCGAATAGCTAGGGCCTAAGAAGTCTACACCAGAAGCATAAAATACAATATAAATACAACAGTTTTTCCATCGTATAAAACGAATAATTGCAATCAGTATAAAGGTTATGGTCATTTCTACGTTCCGGGCAACCTAGGTATCGCTCTAGGGCGTTGCTCCACCACATCGTATAGTTAGGGCCTTAGAATACAACTCCAGACGCATAAAATACAATAAAAATACAGCAGTTTTTTCATCGTACAACAGGAATAATTGCAAACAGTGTGAAAGATATGGTCATTTCTACGTTGCGGGCATCCTAGGCTTCACTCTAGGTCATTGCTCCACCACATCGAATAGCTACGGCCTTAGAAGTCAACGCCATAACTATAAAAAACAATATAAGTGCAACAGTTTTTCCATTGTATAAAATGAATAATTGCAAACAGTGTGGAGGTAATGTTCGTTTCTACTTTCCGGGCAGCCTAGGCTTCACTCTAGGGCGTTTCTCCACCACATCGAATAGCTACGGCCCTAGAAGTCAACGCCGGAAGCATAAAATATAATATAAATACAACAGTTTTTCCATCGTATAACAGGAATAATTGCAACCAGTGTGAAAGACATGGTCATTTCTACGTTCCGGGCAACCTAGCCTTCACCCTAGGGCGTTGCTCCACCAGATCGAATAGCACGGGCCTTAGAAGTCAACGCCAGAAACACAAAATAAAATAAAATTGCAACAGCTATTCCATCGTATAGCAGGAATAATTACAACCAGTGTGAAAAGAATGCGCGTTTGTACGTTCCGGGCAACCTAGGCTTCACCCTAGGGCGTTGCTCCACCAGATCCAATAGTTAGGACCTAAGAAGTCAACGCCAGAAGCATAAAATACAATGTAAATACAACAGTTTTTCCATCGTATAACAGGAATAATTGCCACCAGTGTGAAAGTGATGGTCATTTCTACGTTCCGGGCAACCTAGGCTTCAGTCCAGGGCGTGGTTCCCCCATATCGAAAAGTTAGGGCCTAAGAAGGCTACGCCAGAAGCATAAAATACAATATAAATGCCACAGTTTTTCCATCGTCTACAGGAATAATTGCAACCAGTGTGAAAGTGATGGTCATTTCTACATTCCGGGCAACCTAGGCTTCACTCTACGGCCATGCTCCATCAGATCGAATTGTTAGGACCTAAGAAGTCAACGCCAGAAGCATAAAATACAACATAAATACAACAGTTTTTCCCTTGTATAACAGGAATAATTGCAACCAGTGTGAAAGATATGGTCATTTCTACGTTCCGGGCAACCTAGGCTACACTCTAGTGCGTTGCTCCACCAGATCGAATAGTTAGGGCCTAAGAAGTCAATGCCAGAAGCATAAAATACGATATATGTACAACAGCTTTTCCATCGCATAAAATGAGTAATTGCAACCAGTGTGAAAGGTATGGTCATTTCTACGTTCTGGCAACCTAGGCTTCACTCTAGGGCGTTGCTCCACTAGGTCGAATAGCGAGGGCCTGAGGAAACAACTCCAGACGCATAAAACACAATAAAAATACAACAGTTTTTCCATCGTATGAAAAGAATAATTGCAACCAGTGTGAAAGTAATGGTCATTTCTACGTTCCGGGCAACCTAGGCGTCACTCTCGGGCGTTGCTCCAACACATCGTATAGCTACGGCCTTAGAAGTCACCGCCAGAAGCATGAAATGCAATATAAATACAACAGTCTTTCCATCGTATAGCATGAATAATTGCAACCAGTGTGAAAGTAATGGTCATCTCTACGTTTCGGGCAACATAGGCTCCACTCTAGGGCGTTGGACAACCAAATCGAATAGCTAGGGCCTTAGAAGTCAACGCCCGAGGCATAAAATACAAAATTAAAAGAACAGCTTTAACATTGTGTAAAACGAATAATTGCAACCAGGGTGAAAGTTATGGTCATTTTTACGTTCCGTGCAACCTAGGCTTCACTCTAGGGCGTTGCTCCAGCAGATCCAATAGTTAGAACCTCAGAAGTCAACGCCCGGAGCATAAGATACAATAAAAATACCACAGTTTTTCCATCGTATAACAGGAATAATTGCAACCAGAGTGAGAGTAATGGGCATTTCTACGTTCCGGGCAACCTAGGCTTCACTCTAGAGCGTTGCACCACCAGATCGAATAGCTAGGGCCTTAGAAGTCAACGCCAGAAGCATAAAATAAAATATAAATACAACAGTTATTCCATCGTATAACAGGAATAATTATAACCAATGTGAAAGTAATGGGCATTTCTACGTTCCGTGCAACCTAGGCTTCACTCTATAGCGTTGCTCCACCAGATCGAATAGCTCGGGCCTTAGAAGTCAACTCCAGAAACACAAAATAAAATAAAAATACAACAGTTATTCCATCGTATAGCAGGAATAATTACAACCAGTGTGAGAGTAATGGGCATTTCTACGTTCCGGGCAACCTAGGCTTCTCTCTAGGGCGTTGCTCCACCATATCGAATAGTTAGGGCCTAATAAGTCAACGCCAGAAGCATAAAATACAATAGAGATACAACAGTTTTTCCATCGTATAACAGGAATAATTGCAACCAGTGTGAAAGATATGGCCATTTCTACGATCAGGGCAACATAGCCTTCACTCCAGAGCGTTGCTGCACCACATCGAATAGCTATGGCCTTAGAAGTCAACGCCAGAAGGTTAAAATACAATATAAATACAACAGATTTTCCATCGTATAATACGAATAATTGCAATCAGTATGAAAGTTATGGTCATTTCTACGTTCCGTTCAACCTAGGCTTCACCCTAGGGCGTTGCTCCACCAGATCCAATAGTTAGGACCTAAGAAGTCAACGCCAGAAGCATAAAATACGAAATAGATACAACAGTTTTTCCATCGTTTAACAGAAATAATATCAACCAGCGTGAAAGGTATGGTCATTTCTACGTTCCAGGCAACCTAGGCTTCACACTAGGGCATTGCTCCACCACATCGAATGGCTATGGCCTTAGAAGTCAACGCCATAGCTATAAAATACAATCTAAATACAACAGTTTTTCCATTGTATAGACGAATAATTGCAACCAGTATGAAAGTTATGGTCATTTCTACGTTCCGTTCAACCTAGGCTTCACCCTAGGGCGTTGATCCACCAGATCGAATAGTTAGGACCTAAGAAGTCAACGCTAGAAGCATAAAATACGATATATGTACAAGAGCTTTTCATCGTATCAAACGAATAAGTGCAACCAGTGTGAAAGCAATGGCCATTTCTACGTTCCGGGCATCCTAGACTTAACTCTAGGGCGTTGCTCTACCAGATCGAATAGCTAAGGCCTTAGAAGTCAACGCCCGAAGCATAAAATACAATAAAAATACAACAGTTTTTCCATCGTATAACAGGAATAATAGCAACCAGAGCGAAGGTGATGGTCACTTCTAAGTTCCGGGCAACCTAGGCTTCACTCTAGAGCGTTGCACCACCAGATCGAATAGCTAGGGCCTTAGAAGTCAACGCCAGAAGCATAAAATAAAATATAAATACAACAGTTATTCCATCGTATAACAGGAATAATTATAACCAATGTGAAAGTAATGGGCATTTCTACGTTCCGTGCAACCTAGGCTTCACTCTAGGGCGTTGGTCCACTAGGTCGAATAGCTAGGGCCTGGGAAAACAACTCCAGACACGTAAAACACAATAAAAATACAACAGTTCTTTCATCGTATAACAGGAACAATTGCAACATGCCTGAAGGTAATGGTCATTTCTACGTTCCGTGCAACCTAGGCTTCACTCTAGGGCGTTGCACCACCAGATCGAATAGCTAGGGCCTTAGAAGTCAACGCCAGAAGCATAAAATAAAATATAAATACAACAGTTATTCCATCGTATAAGCGGAATAATTACAACCAATGTGAAAGTAATGGGCATTTCTACGTTCCGTGCAACCTAGGCTTCACTCTAGGGCGTTGGTCCACCAGATCGAATAGCTAGGGCCTTAGAAGTCAACGCCAGAAGCATAAAATAAAATATAAATACAACAGTTATTCCATCGTATAACAGGAATAATTATAACCAATGTGAAAGTAATGGGCATTTCTACGTTCCGTGCAACCTAGGCTTCACTCTAGGGCGTTGGTCCACTAGGTCGAATAGCTAGGGCCTGGGAAAACAACTCCAGACACGTAAAACACAATAAAAATACAACAGTTCTTTCATCGTGTAACAGGAACAATTGCAACATGCCTGAAGGTAATGGTCATTTCTACGTTCCGTGCAACCTAGGCTTCACTCTAGGGCGTTGCACCACCAGATCGAATAGCTAGGGCCTTAGAAGTCAACGCCAGAAGCATAAAATAAAATATAAATACAACAGTTATTCCATCGTATAAGCGGAATAATTACAACCAATGTGAAAGTAATGGGCATTTCTACGTTCCGTGCAACCTAGGCTTCACTCTAGGGCGTTGGTCCACTAGGTCGAATAGCTAGGGCCTGAGGAAACAACTCCAGACGCATAAAACACAATAAAAATACAACAGTTTTTCCATCGTATGAAAAGAATAATAACAACCAGTGTGAAAGTATGGTCATTTCTACGTTCCGGGCAACCTAGGCGTCACTCTCGGGCGTTGCTCCACCACATCGTATAGCTACGGCCTTAGAAGTCACCGCCAGAAGCATGAAATGCAATATAAATACAACAGTCTTTCCATCGTATAGCATGAATAATTGCAACCAGTGAGAAAGTAATGGTCATCTCTACGTTTCGGGCAACATAGGCTCCACTCTAGGGCGTTGGACAACCAAATCGAATAGCTAGGGCCTTAGAAGTCAACGCCCGAGGCATAAAATTCAAAATTAAAAGAACAGCTTTAACATTGTATAAAACGAATAATTGCAACCAGGGTGAAAGTTATGGTCATTTTTACGTTCCGTGCAACCTAGGCTTCACCCTAGGGCGTTGCTCCAGCAGATCCAATAGTTAGAACCTCAGAAGTCAACGCCCGGAGCATAAAATACAATAAAAATACCACAGTTTTTCCATCGTATAACAGGAATAATTGCAACCAGAGTGAAGGTGATGGTCATTTCTAAGTTCCGGGCAACCTAGGCTTGACCCTATAGCGTTGCTCCACCAGATCCAATAGTTAGGGCCTTAGAAGTTAACGCCCGAAGCATAAAATACAATAGAAATACAAGAGTTATTCCATCGTATAACAGGAATAATTACAACCAGTGTTAAAGTAATGGGCATTTCTACGTTCCGTGCAAACTAGGCTTCACTCTAGGGCGTTGCTCCACCACATCTAATAGCTACGGCCTGAGAAGTCAACGCCAGAAGCTTAAAATACAATATAAATACAACAGTTTTTCCATCGTATAACAGGAATAATTGCAACCAGTGTGAAAGATCTGGTCATTTCTGCGTTCCGGGCAACCTAGGCTTCAGTCTAGGGCGTTGCTCCACCACATCCAATAGCTACGGCCTTAGAAGTCAACGCCAGGAGCATAAAACACAATACAAATACATCAGTTTTTCCATCGTATAAAACCAATAATTGCAACCAGTATAAAAGTTATGGTCATTTCTA
This sequence comes from Calliopsis andreniformis, assembly GCF_051401765.1. NCBI lineage: Eukaryota > Metazoa > Arthropoda > Insecta > Hymenoptera > Andrenidae > Calliopsis > Calliopsis andreniformis. The sequence continues at coordinate 12,052,159 of NW_027480422.1, read as the reverse complement.
CGTTCCGGCCAACCTCGGTTTCACCCTAGGGCGTTGCTCCACCAGATCCAATGGTTAGGGCCTTAGAAATCAGCGCTCGAAGCATAAAATACAATACAAATACATCAGTTTTTCCATCGTATAACGGGAATAATTGCAACCAGTGTGAAAGTAATGGTCATCTCTACGTTTCGGGCAACCTAGGCTTCACCCTAGGGCGTTGATCCACCAAATCCAATAGTTAGGGCCTAAGAAGTCATCGCCAGAAGCATAAAATACATAATAAATGGAACAGTTTTTCCATCGTATAACAGGAATAATTGCAACAAGTGTGAAAGGTATGGTCATTTCTACGTTCCGGGCAACCTAGGCTTCACTCTAGGGCGTTGCTCCACCAGATTGAATAGCGAGGGCCTTAGAAGTCAACGGCCGAAGCATAAAATACAATAAAAATACAACAGTTTTTCAATCGTATAACGAGAATAATTGCAACCAGTGTGAAAGTTATGGTCATTTCTACGTTCGGGGCAACCTAGGCTTCACTCTAGGGCGTTACTCCACCAGATCGAATAGCTAGGACCTTAGAAGTCATCGCCAGAAGCATAAAATACAGTAAAAATACAACAGTTTTTCCATCGTATAGCATGAATAATTGAAACCAGTGAGAAAGTGATGGTCATTTCTACGTCTCGGGCAACCTACTCTTCGCCCTAGGGCGTTGCTCCACCAGATCCAATAGTTAGGGCCTTAGAAGTTAACGACCGAAGCATAAAATACAATAGAAATACAAGAGTTATTCCATCGTATAACAGGAATAATTACAGTGTTAGAGTAATGGGCATTTCTACGTTCCGTGCAAACTAGGCTTCACTCTAGGGCGTTGCTCCACCACATCGAATAGCTACGGCCTTAGAAGTCAACGCCAGAAGCTTAAAATACAGTATAAATGCAACAGTTTTTCCATCGTATAACGGGAATAATTACAACCAGTGTGAAAGGTCTGGTCATTTCTGCGTTCCGGGCAACCTAGGCTTCAGTCTAGGGCGTTGCTCCAGCACATCCAATAGCCACGGCCTTAGAAGTCAACGCCAGAAGCATAAAACACAATACAAATACATCAGTTTTTCCATCGTGTAAAACCAATAATTGCAACCAGTATAAAAGTTATGGTCATTTCTACGTTCCGGCCAACCTCGGCTTCACCCTAGGGCGTTGCTCCACCAGATCCAATGGTTAGGGCCTAAGAAATCAGCGCTCGAAGCATAAAATACAATACAAATACATCAGTTTTTCCATCGTATAACGGGAATAATTGCAACCAGTGTGAAAGTAATGGTCATCTCTACGTTGCGGGCAACCTAGGCTTCACTCTAGCGTGATGCTACACCAGATCGAATAGCTAGCGCCTTAGAAGTCAACGCCCGATGCATAAAATACAAAAAATACATCAGTTTTTCCATCGTATAAGGGGAATAATTGCAACCAGTGAGAAAGTGATGGTCATTTCTACGTTCCGGGCAACATAGGCTTCACTCTTGGACGTTGCCCCACCAGATGGAACAGCTAGGACCTTAGAAGTCAAAGCCAGAAGAAAAAAATACAATAAAAATGCAACAGTTCTTCCATCGTATAGCATGAATAACTGCAACTAGTGTGAAAGTAATGGTCATTTCTACGTTCCAGGCGACCTAGGCATCACTCTAGGGCGTTGCTCCACCACATCGAATAGCTACGGTCTTAGAAGACAACGCCAGAAGCATAAAATACAATATAAATACAACAGTTTTTCCATCGTATAAAACGAATAATTGCAACCAGTAAGAAAGTTATGGTCATTTCTACGTTCCGGGCAACATAGGCCTCACTCTTAGACGATGCCCCACAAGATCGAATAGCTAGGACCTTAGAAGTCAAAACCAGAAGGAAAAAATACAATAAAAATGCAACTGTTTTTTCATCGTATAGCATGAATAACTGCAACCAGTGTCAAAGTAATGGTCATTTCTACGTTCCGGGCAATCTAGGCTTCATTCTAGGGCGTTGTTCCACCAGATCGATCAGCTACGGCCGAAGATGTCAACGCCAGAAGCATAAAATACAATATAAATACAACAGTTTTTCCATCGTATAAAACGAATAATAGCAACCAGTGTGAAAGTTATGGTCATTTCTACGTTCGGGGCAACCTAGGCTTCACTCTAGGGCGTTGCTCCACCAGATCGAATAGCTAGGACCTTAGAAGTCATCGCCAGAAGCATAAAATACAGTAAAAATACAACAGTTTTTCCATCGTATAGCATGAATAATTGCAACCAGTGTGAAAGTAATGGACATTTCTACGTCTCGGGCAACCTAGTCTTCGCCCTAGGGCGTTGCTCCACCAGATCCAATAGTTAGGGCCTAAGAAGTCAACGCCAGAAGCACCAAATACAAAATAAATACAACAGTTTTTCCATCGTATAAAACGAATAATTGCAACCAGTGTGAAAGTAATGGCCATTTATACGTTCCGGGCAACCTAGGCTTCACTCTAGGGCGTTGCCCCACCACATCGAAAAGCTACGGCCTTAGAAGTCAACGCCAGCAGCATAAAACACAATATAAATACAACAGGTTTTCCATCATATAAAACCAATAATTGCAACCAGTATAAAAGATATGGTCATTTCTACGTTGTTGCCAACCTCGGGTTCACCCTAGGGCGTTGCTCCACCAGGTCGAATAGTTAGGGCCTTAGAAAACAACTCCAGCCGCATAGAATACAATACAAATACAACAGTTTTTCCATACTATAAAAAGAATAATTGCAACCAGTGTGAAAGTAATGGTCTTTTCTACGTTTCGGGCAGCATAGGCTTCACTCTTGCACGTTGCCCCACGAGATCGAATAGCTAGGACCTTAGAAGTCAACGCCAGAAGCTTAAAATACAGTATAAATGCAACAGTTTTTCCATCGTATAACGGGAATAATTACAACCAGTGTGAAAGATCTGGTCATTTCTGCGTTCCGGGCAACCTAGGCTTCAGTCTAGGGCGTTGCTCCAGCACATCCAATAGCCACGGCCTTAGAAGTCAACGCCAGAAGCATAAAACACAATACAAATACATCAGTTTTTCCATCGTGTAAAACCAATAATTGCAACCAGTATAAAAGTTATGGTCATTTCTACGTTCCGGCCAACCTCGGCTTCACCTTAGGGCGCTGCTCCACCAGATCGAACAGTTAGGGCCTTAGAAGTCAACGCCCGAAGCATAAAATACAATAAAAATACAACAGTTTTTCCATCGTATAACGAGAATAATTGCAACCAGTGTGAAAGTGGTGGTCATTTCCACGTTTCGGGCAACCTAGGCTTCACTCCAGGGCGTTGCTCCACCAGATCGAATAGCTAGGGCCTTAGAAGTCAACACCAGGATCATAAATGTAAATAAAATTACAACAGTTATTCCATCGTATAACGGGAATAATTGCAACAAGTGTGAAAGTTATGGTGATTTCTACGTTCCGGGCAACCTAGGCTTCACTCTAGGGCGTTGCTCCACCAGATTGAATAGCGAGGGCCTCAGAAGTCAACGCCCGAAGCATAAAATACAATAAAAATACAACAGTTTTTCCATCGTATAACGGGAATAATTGCAACCAGTGTGAAAGTGATGGTCATTTCCACGTTTCGGGCAACCTAGGCTTCACTCTAGGGCGTTGGTCCACCAGATCCAATAGATAGGGCCTGAGAAGTCCACGCCAGAAGCACCAAATGCAAAATAAATACAACAGTTTTTCCATCGTATAAAACGAATAATTGAAACCAGTGTGAAAGTAATGGGTCATTTTTACGGTCCGGCAAAGTAGGCTTCAGTCTAGGGTGTTGCCCCACCACATCGAATAGCTACGGCCTTAGAAGTCAACGTCAGAAGCATAAAACACAATATAAATACAACAGTTTTTCCATCGTATAACGAGAATAATTGCAACCAGTGTGAAAGTGATGGTCATTTCCACGTTTCGGGCAACCTAGGCTTCACTCCAGGGCGTTGCTCCACCAGATCGAATAGCTAAGGCCTTAGAAGTCAACAACAGGATCATAAATGTAAATAAAATTACAACAGTTATTCCATCGTATACCAGGAATAATTGCAACAAGTGTGAAAGTTATGGTGATTTCTACGTTCCGGGCAACCTAGGCTTCACTCTAGGGCATTGCTCCACCACATCGAATAGCTACGGCCTTAGAGGTCAACGCCATAACTATAAAAAACAATATAAACACAACAGTTTTTCCATTGTATAAAATGAATAATTGCAAACAGTGTGGAAGTAATGGTCATTTCTACGTTCCGGGCAACCTAGGCCTCACTCTAGGGCGATGGTCCACCAGATCCAATGGTTAGGGCATAAGAAGTCAACGCCAGGAGCACCAAATACAGAATAAATACAACAGTTTTTCCATCGTATAAAACGAATAATTCCAACCAGTATGAAAGCTATGGTCATTTCTACGTTCCGGGCAACCTAGGCTTCACTCTAGGGCGTTGCTCAACCACATCGAATAGCTACGGCCCTAGAAGACAACGCCATAACTATAAAATACAATATAAATACAACAGTCTTTCCATCGTATAAAACGAATACTTGCAACCAGTCTGATAGTTATGGTCATTTCCACGTTCCGGGCAACCTAGGCTACACCCTAGGGCGTTGCTCCACCAGACCAAATAGTTAGGGCCTAAGAAGTCAACGCCAGAAGCATAAGATATGATAAATGTACAACAGTTTTTCCATCGTATAAAATGAATAATTGCAAACAGTGTGAATGTAACGGCCATTTCTACGTTCCGAGCAACCTAGGTTTCGCTCTATGGCGTTGCTCCACCACATCGAATAGTTAGGGCTTTAGAAGTCAATGCCAGAAGCATAAAATACAATATAAATACAACAGTTTTTCCATTGTATACAATGAATAATTGCAAACAGTGAGGATGTAATGGTCATTTCTACCTTCCGGGCAACCTAGGCTTCACTCTATGGCGTTGTTCCACAAGATCGAATAGTTAGGGCCTAATTAGACTACGCCAGAAGCATAAAATACAATATAAATACAACAGCTTTTCCATCGTATAACAAGAATAATTGCAACCAGTGTGAAAGTGATGGTCATTTCTACATTCCGGGCAGCCTAGGCTTCACTCTATGGCGTTGCTCCACCAGATCGAATAGTTAGGGCCAAAGAAGTCAACGCCAGAAGCATAAAATGCAATATAAATACAACAGTTTTTCCCTTGTATAACAGGAATAATTGCAACCAGTGTGAGAGTTATGGTCATTTCTACGTTCGGGGCAACCTAGGTTTCTCTCTAGGGCGTTCCTCCACCACATCGAATAGTTAGGGCCTTAGAAAACAACTCCAGACGCATAAAATACAATGAAAATACAACAGTTTATTCATCGTATAACAGGAATAATTGCAGCAAGCCAGAAGTTAAAAGTCATTTCTACGTTCCGGGCAATCTAGGCTTCTCTCTAGAGCGTTGCTCCACCAGATCGAATAGTTAGGGCCTGAGAAGTCAATGCCAGAAGCATAAAATACAATATAAATACAACAGTTTTTCCATTGTATACAATGAATAATTGCAAACAGTGAGGATGTAATGGTCATTTCTACCTTCCGGGCAACCTAGGCTTCACTCTACGGCGTTGTTCCACAAGATCGAATAGTTAGGGCCTAATTAGACTACGCCAGAAGCATAAAATACAATATAAATACAACAGCTTTTCCATCGTATAACAAGAATAATTGCAACCAGTGTGAAAGTGATGGTCATTTCTACATTCCGGGCAGCCTAGGCTTCACTCTATGGCGTTGCTCCACCAGATCGAATAGTTAGGGCCAAAGAAGTCAACGCCAGAAGCATAAAATGCAATATAAATACAACAGTTTTTCCCTTGTATAACAGGAATAATTGCAACCAGTGTGAGAGTTATGGTCCTTTCTACGTTCGGGGCAACCTAGGCTTCACTCTAGGGCGTTGCTCCACCACATCGAATAGTTAGGTCCTTAGAAGTCAATGCCAGAAGCATAAAATGCAATATAAATACAACAGTTTTTCCACTGTATAATATGAATAATTGCAAACAGTGTGGAAGTAATGGTCATTTCTACGTTCCGGGCAACCTAGGCTTCACTCTAGGGCGTTGCTCAACCACATCGAATAGCTACGGCCCTAGAAGTCAACGCCTGAAGCATCAAATATAATATAAATACAACAGTTTTTCCATTGTATAAAATGAATAATTGCAAACAGTGTGGATGTAATGGTCATTTCTACTTTCCGGGCAACCTAGGCTTCACTCTAGGGCGTTACTCCACCACATCGAGTAGCTACGGCCCTAGAAGTCAACGCCTGAAGCATAAAATATAATATAAAACTTCAGTTTTTCCATCGTATAACAGGAATAATTGCAACCAGTGTGACAGACATGGTCATTTCTACGTTCCGGGCAACCTAGGCTTCACTCTAGGGCGTTGCTGCACCGGATCCAATAGTTAGGGCCTAAGAAGTCAACGCCAGGAGCATAAAATACAATATAAATACAACAGTTTTTCCATCGTATAATACGAATAATTGCAAACAGTATGAAAGTTATGGTCATTTCTACGTTCCGGGCAACCTGGGCGACACCAGAGGGCGTTGCTCCACCAGATCCAATGGTTAGGACCTAAGAAGTCAACGCCAGGAGCATAAAATACAAAATAGATACAACAGTTTTTCCATCGTATAACAGGAATAATTGCAACCAGTGTGACAGACATGGTCATTTCTACGTTCCGGGCAACCTAGGCTTCACTCTAGGGCGTTGCTACACCAGATCGAATAGTTAGGGCCTAAGAAGTCAACGCCAGAAGCATAAAATACAATATAAATACAACAGTTTTTCCATCGTATAATACGAATAATTGCGATCAGTAAGAAAGTTATGGTCATTTCTACGTTCCGTGCAACCTGGGCGACACCAGAGGGCGTTGCTCCACCAGATCCAATAGTTAGGACCTAAGAAGTCAACGACAGGAGCATAAAATACAAAATAGATACAACAGTTTTTCCATCGTATAACAGGAATAATTGCAACCAGTGTGAAAGTGATGGTCATTTCTACGTTCCGGGCAACCTAGGCTTCAGTCTAGGGCGTGGTTACCCCAGATCGAATAGTTAGGGCCTAAGAAGTCAACGCCAGAAGCGTAAACTGCAATATAAATACAACAGTTATTCCCTTGTATAACAGGAATAATTGCAACCAGTGTGAAAGGTATGGTCATTTCTACGTTCCGGGCAACCTAGGCTTCACTCTAGGGCGTTGCTCAACCACATCGAATAGCTGCGGCCTTAGAAGTCAACGCCATAACTATAAAAAACAATATAAATACAACAGTTTTTCCATTGTATAAAATGAATAATTGCAAACAGTGTGGAAGTAATGGTCATTTCTACTTTCCGGGCAACCTAGGCTCCACCCTAGGCGTTGCTCCACCAGATCCAATAGGTAGGGCCTTAGAAGTCAACGCCAGAAGCATAAAGTACAATAAGAATCTGTAGGGAGGACGAGCGAGGGTTTAATAGGAAAAATGAACGGTTAATCTATAGCACTAATAGTTTATTTTTGAATTCGGAATCCCGATTGAACTGCGATCGACCTGTCACTCGTGGACTTCTGACCAGTACGCGGATCATGCACGTTGCTACTTCAATTCATTTTCTCAGACCGACTCTCTGACACGCTGTCTCCCTTAAGTCTATCCTGCGTGGTTGTTTTTCCCCACTACGTCCGAATATTTTGGAAAAACCCACCCGCCTAAAACAGTCAGCGGAGTAAGGGCACGTGGATACCGTGGGGTGCACTCGCCCGAGCTCTCGGCCGCTGCCTGGGTTTTCCCCATCTGGCCTGCAGGATGGAGTTTTACGGCGCGTCAATGTCCATTGACAATTTTCTTAACACGATTCTTATAATTCCTCAAAATCGCCACGGGTCACGTCTGCACCATAAACTCCACCTCGGTCTCATCAGGTCGACCTTGCGCCCATGCCTCGGCCACTTGCACCCTCACTTCGCTCACTAAATTGCCTACAGTTCGGCCATTCTGACATTTTAGCCGTCCCGGCTAAACTTAGGTCGATTACGAATCAGTCATCATTCATACTACGCAAAAAAAAAAATAAACACACTCATATTCATACACTTATTTACACCACACTTACTTAATCATATAAATATTAATTAACATTAATCCGAATCTTATCAAGTATATTATGCCGATACCCCGGTTGTTTCCCACTAGGTGGAGAGAATTCCCTACATCGTAAGCAGTTCGCTATATAATCTTTAGCCTTCTCGCGTAATTTAGGGAACCAATACACTTTCAAGATATTGTCTACTACCTTATCCAAACCAACATGTCCCAGATCGTCGTGGCAAGTACGGATTACATTATTTTCCATTGAGTGTGGTACGTAAAATAGCAGTTTCTTCATTTTATCCTTCCGGTACACTAATCCATTACACAATTCGAAAAACTTCATTTCGGTCTTTTGCAATTTATCGCGTATTTTACATATCTCGTCATCTTTATCCTGACATATTGACAATGTTTGCTCAAAAGTATTTCCTTCTATTGCTAGTATGCTATGGCATCTACTGAGAGCATCAACATGGCTCATTCTTTTACCTGGTCTATACTGTATCTCAAAATCATAGTCCTGCAAGAACATTGCCCAACGTGAGATTCGGGGGTTTATATTCTGCTTGCTTAACGTTAAACGGAAACTATCACAATCTGTCATAATTTTAAAAAAAATTCCGCCTAAATATACATGGAAACGCTTAACTGCATATACCACCGCAAGACATTCTAACTCGAAACTATGATATTTTGATTCGGCGGGTGTTGTCCGTTGACTAAAGTATGATATTGGTCTAAAATTACCATCGCTTTGTTTCTGTAAAAGAATTGCACCGAACCCTGACACGCTCGCATCGCAATGCAATTCTGTTTCTGCCTTCGGAGAATAAATTGCTAGGATCGGTTTACTGGACAATTGTTTCTTTAAGGTTTCAAATGCCTTACTTTCCTCCTCTCTGAATTTAAATTTCACCTCTTTTTTAATGAGATCATACAGTGGTTTTGCAATCATTGAAAATTGCGGGATGAACCGTCTAAAATAACTCGCTAGGGCCACAAACCGAAGGACTTCCTTCGCATTCCGCGGTATCGGGTAATTGATAACTGATGCAATATTATTATCACTTGGTCGTATCCCATCCACACTAACGTGATATCCCAAATAATCTATTTCGTTTTGCATTAAATGTAAGACGATGTTGACCCGCGGTTCGAAATATTTCCTGCAGAATTTCAAGATGTTCTTCCAGAGTCTCCGTTGCAATAAAAAAATCGTCAAAAAATGGTAACATCTTTCCCGTTCTAATTAAGTTGGAGAAAACTTTACGAATAAATCGGTGAAATACCTTGGGTGCATTTGTTAGCCCAAACGGACAATATAAAAACTCGTATTGCCCCAAAGGGGTTACAAAGCTTGTAAACTGAATTGCCTCTCGCGCCATTCGTACATTGTAATACCCATCTTTTAGATCAAGCGTCGTAAAGAATTTTTTCTCTTTTAATTGATCAATATTATCGTCTATCAGCTGACTCGGGAAGTTATCTTTCACAGTAATTCTGTTTAACTCTCTATAATCAATACATAAACGTGTCTCGCCATTCTTCTTACGTACTAAAACTATCGGACTGGCATACGGTGACTCACTCGGACGGATAATCCCTCTCTCTAACAGGTCATCCAAAATGACCTGCAGTTTTTGCTTGTCCGCAAAAGATAATCTCCTCGGTCTAAAACTAACTGGCTGATTATGCTTTAACGCGATCTTCATTTCGAAATCTATTTCCATTGCACTGGTTTCTTTAATTTTTATGTAATCAGACACATACATATCCCTAATTCTTTCTATTTTTTCCGGCCCGATTTTTGAATTGATCTGTAATTTTTCTTGTTCTGTACTCACGCCACTAATACATTCTATATTCATAATTTGTTTGATCGCGCAATCTAATTCATCGGTTATCACTTCCGGTGTTTTCCTTGTAATCACTAATTTCCCATCCCACGTAATTCTAATTAATGGATGTGACGAAAAATCCCGTCCGAGTATCGCCATAAATGCCATAGTATTATCTGGTACAATATAAAAATTTAATTTAATTGAGATGCCCTCAATTTCAACATCCTGATAAAATCTACCTAATATCTTTAACGGCGATCCATTAATACCGCAAAATTCTGGCCCGGTCTCACACCCCTGTGTTCGCGCGTGCAAAGGAACCAAACAATTTTTTATTAGACTGATCGGGGATCCGGAGTCCAACATTGCGCATAGCGTGTACTTACAATTTTGTCCGCTATTATCAGCTATATTGTAACTTATTGAAACCGTGTACGGTGCGTTGAGTGTGGCTGGTTGTACCATGTTCATCGACGTTGCCGCTGAGAGTTCTCTCCTAGTCGTGGTCGTTTCTCTCGCCATGTTGCTCTCGCCTGATTGACTCGCTGTTCGTCGCGGGCATCCCGCTATTCGATGTAGCATCGATCCACACTCGAAACAGCCTCCCTGTTGCCTTTTCGGTTTTTGACAACTTGTCGAAATATGTCCCATTTCGGAACAATTAAAACATCGCACTTCTTTTTTAGGGGGTTTCCCCACTAATGTCTGCTGCTGGATACGGCCAAATTTCGTCTCCTTCTTCTCCTTTAAGTCCCGTTCATTCATTCTCTTCGGGTCCAATTTGATATTCTCAAACGACTCTAATAAATCTGCTGTCGTTTTGATCCGCATGATGCGTGCTTGGTTCCGCAGCTGTTGATCAGTCACCCCATCAATGATGTATTCCACCAATTCTCCCTCCGCAATTGGTACTCTATTTCCCAATATTATTTTATCATGGAAATAGTCCGTAAAAAGTTCACCCGAATTCCACACTCTATTTTCAAACTGCCTACGAAGCGACAGTCTGCTTGGTCGATGGTCAAACATGATCTTCATTTCCCTCAATAAATCGTCTATTCGGAGGGTGATATGCTCCGCCTTCGAATGAAACCAACTCGCGGCTCGCGCTTTCAATTTTGAACTTATTAACACCCGCGTGGCATTCTCATCCAAATGATACGTTGTACGAAGAAGGTTCACTTGCTGTTCCCATTTCCAGAACGTATTGTCGCGACCATCAAAATCGGATAATAAATCACCGATCGCTCGAATACTCATCGTCGGGGAAGGTCCAGTTGGTCCTCTGACTCTTTCCGCATCTCCTGGAATGTCTGGACTAGCTGAAAAACTTCTCGTGCGCATCTGCTCATTCCTCATGATTTCTAATTCCCTTTGCATCACCATGTTTTCCCTCCTCAGTAAGTCCAATTCTCTCTGCATCTGTTCGTTGAGCATGGTGTCCCATCTCGCCTTATCTCTACGAATACGTTCCGATTCCCTCCTCCGCGTTTCTTCACCATACGCAGCTTGTCCTGCTTCTGTTATCCGCTGGTCGTCCAAGTGACTGGTTCGCGCAGCTTCTCTGGTTACACTTCCTTCTTCGGCAATATTCTCCCAAATATTTTCGTCGAATTGCTCCAAACGATTTATTAATTCAGCCTTAGTTCCTGCTGAAGATAAGTCTCGAGCCCTTAAAAACTCCTTCAATTCGGCCACGGTATAAGCCATTGTGGTGGCCATGTTGCAAAAAGACAGAGAAAGAAAAAAAATTTTCCTCTTTTTTTTTTTTCTTTTCCCCACCAACGTGTTAAGATTCAAAGTTCGATTCACTTCGTGCCAATTACACGTCGTCCTCTTCCTCTTACACACTTCACGTTGGTCACAATGTCCAAACACAACAAAACACAAAGCAGCTTCACCACAACGGTTTCAACACTGTACACCGTTTGCCCGTCACTGTTCACAAATTCCTTTTGTTTAAGATTCCACTAACAGATCCGTTCGTTATCCGTTTCAATCCCACTTCTGAATTTGTAGGGAGGACGAGCGAGGGTTTAATAGGAAAAATGAACGGTTAATCTATAGCACTAATAGTTTATTTTTGAATTCGGAATCCCGATTGAACTGCGATCGACCTGTCACTCGTGGACTTCTGACCAGTACGCGGATCATGCACGTTGCTACTTCAATTCATTTTCTCAGACCGACTCTCTGACACGCTGTCTCCCTTAAGTCTATCCTGCGTGGTTGTTTTTCCCCACTACGTCCGAATATTTTGGAAAAACCCACCCGCCTAAAACAGTCAGCGGAGTAAGGGCACGTGGATACCGTGGGGTGCACTCGCCCGAGCTCTCGGCCGCTGCCTGGGTTTTCCCCATCTGGCCTGCAGGATGGAGTTTTACGGCGCGTCAATGTCCATTGACAATTTTCTTAACACGATTCTTATAATTCCTCAAAATCGCCACGGGTCACGTCTGCACCATAAACTCCACCTCGGTCTCATCAGGTCGACCTTGCGCCCATGCCTCGGCCACTTGCACCCTCACTTCGCTCACTAAATTGCCTACAAATCCAACAGTTTGTCCATCGTATAACAGGAATAATGGCAACCAGTGTGAAAATAATGGTCATTTCTACGTTCTGGGCAACCTAGGTTTCGCTCTAGGGCGTTGCTCCACCACATCGAATAGTTAGGGCCTCAGAAGTCAATGCCAGAAGCATAAAATACAAAATAGATACAACAGCTTGTCCACTGTATAATATGAATAATTGCAAACAGTGTGGAAGTAATGGTCATTTCTACGTTCCGGGCAACCTAGGCTTCACTACAGGGCGGTGCTCCACCAGATCAAATAGTTAGGGCCAAAGAAGTCAACGCCAGAAGCATAAAATACAATATAAATACAACAGCTTTTCCATCGTATATTATGCATATTTGCAAACAGTGTGAAAGTAACGGTCATTTCTGCGTTCCGGGCATCCTAGGCTTCACTCTATGGCGTTGCTCCACCAGATCGAATAGTTAGGGACTTCGAATTCGACGCCAGAAGCATAAAATACAACATAAGTACAACAGTTTTTCCATTGTAGAACAGGAATAATTGCAACCAGTGTGAAAGTACAGGTCATTTCTACGTTCCGGGCAACCTCGGCTTGGCTCAAGGGCGTTGCTCCACCAGATCGAATAGCAAGGGACTTAGAAGTCAATGCCAGAAGCATAAAATATAATAAAAACACAACATTTTTTCCATCGTATGAAATGTATGATTGCAAGCAATGTGAAGGTAATGTTCATTTCTACGTTCCGGGCAACCTAGGCTTCACTCTAGACCGTTGCTCCACCAGATCGAATAGTTAGGGCCTTAGAAGTCAACGCACGAAGCATAAAATACAAAATAAATAGAACAGTTTTTCCAGTGTATAAAACGAATAATTGTAACCAGTGTGAAAGTTGTGGTCATTTCTACGTTCCCGGCAACCTAGGCTTCACTCTAGGGCGTTGTTCCACCAGATCGAATAGTTAGGGCCTATGAAGTCAACGCCAGAAGCATAAAATACAATATAAATACAACAGCTTTTCCATCGTATATGATGTATATTTGGAAACAGTGTGAAGGTAAAGGTCATATCTACGTTCCGGGCAACCTAGGCTTAACTGTAGGGCGTTGCTCCACCAGAACGCGTAGTTACGGACTTAGAATTTAACGCCAGAAGCATAAAATACAATAAAAATGCAACAGTTTTTCCATCGTATAACTGGAGTAATTGCAACCAGTGTGAAAGTAATGGCCATTTCTGCGTACCGGGAAACCTAGGCTTCACTCTAGGGCGTTGCTCCTCCAGATAGAATAGTTAGGACCCAGGAAGTCAACGCCAGAAGCATAAAATACAACATAAATACAACAGTTTTTCCGTTGTATAACAGGAATAATAGCAACTAGTGTTAAAGGTATGGTCATTTCTACGTTCCGGGCAACATAGGCTTCACTCTAGGTCGTTGCTCCACCACATCGAATAGCTACGGCCTTAGGAGTCAACGCCAGAGGCATAAAATGCAAAATAAATACAACAGTTTTTCCATCGTATAACAAGAATAATTGCAACCAGTGTGAAAGTGATGGTCATTTCTACATTCCGGGCAACCTAGGCTTCACTCTAGGGCGTTGCTCCACCAGATCGAATAGTTCGGGCCTAAGAAGTCAACGCCAGGAGCATAAAATACAATATAAATACAACAGTTTTTCCCTTGTATAACAGGAATAATTGCAACCAGTGTGAAAGCTATGGTCATTTCTACGTTCCGGGCAACCTAGGCTTCACTCTAGGGCGTTGCTCCACCACACCGAATAGTTAGGGCCTTAGAAGTCAATGCCAGAAGCATAAAATACAATATAAATACAACGGTTTTTCCACTGTATAATATGAATAATTGCAAACAGAGTGGAAGTAATGGTCATTTCTACGTTCCGGGCAACCTAGGCTTCACTCTAGGGCGTTGCACCACCACATCGAATAGCTACGACCTTAGAAGTCAACGCCTGAAGCATAAAATACAAAATAAATACAACAGTTTTCCCATCGTATAACAAGAATAATTGCAACCAGTGTGAAAGCTATGGTCATTTCTACGTTCCGGGCAACCTAGGCTTCACTCTAGGGCGTTGCTCCACCACATCGAATAGCCAGGGCCTTAGAAGTCAATGCCAGAAGCATAAAATACAATATAAATACAACGGTTTTTCCAGTGTATAATATGAATAATTGCAAACAGAATGGAGGTAACGGTCACTTCTACGTTCCGGGCAACCTAGGCTTCACTCTAGGGCATTGCACCACCACATCGAATAGCTACGGCCTTAGAAGTCAACGCCTGAAGCATAAAATATAATATAAATACAACAGTTTTTCCATCGCATAACGGGGATAATTGCAACAAATGTGAACGTGAGGGTCATTTTTACGTTCCGGGCAACCTAGGCTTCACCCTGGTTGCGTTGCTCCACCAGATCGAATAGCTAGGTCCTTAGAAGTCAACGCCATTAGCATAAAATAAAATAAAAATAGAGCAGTTCTTCCATCGTATAACAGGAATAATTACAACCAGTGTGAAAGAAATGGCGCACTTCTGCGTTCCGTGCAACCTAGACTTCACTCTGGGGCGATGCTGCACCAGGCCGAATAGTTGGGGCCTTAGAAAACAACTCCAGACGCATAAAATACAATAAAAATACAACAGTTTTACCATCGTATAACTGGCATAATTGCAACCAGTGTGCAAGATATGGTCATTACTACGTTCCGGGCAACCTAGGCTTCACTCTAGGGCGTTGGTCCACCACAACCAATAGTTAGGGCTTAAGAAGTCAATGCCAGAAGCACCAAATACAAAATAAATACAACAGTTTTTCCATCGTATAGACCGAATAATTGCAACCAGTGTGAAAGTAATGGTCATTTCTACGTTCCGGGCAACCTAGGCTTCACCCGAGGGCGTTGCTCCACCAGATCGAATAGTTAGGGCCTAAGAAGTCAACGCCAGAAGCGTAAACTGCAATATAAATACAACAGTTATTCCCTTGTATAACAGGAATAATTGCAACCAGTGTGAAAGGTATGGTCATTTCTACGTTCCGGGCAACCTAGGCTTCACTCTAGGGCGTTGCTCAACCACATCGAATAGCTGCGGCCTTAGAAGTCAACGCCATAACTATAAAAAACAATATAAATACAACAGCTTTTCCATTGTATAAAATGAATAATTGCAAACAGTGTGGAAGTAATGGTCATTTCTACTTTCCGGCAACCTAGGCTCCACCCTAGGCGTTGCTCCACCAGATCCAATAGGTAGGGCCTTAGAAGTCAACGCCAGAAGCATAAAGTACAATAAAAATCCAACAGTTTGTCCATCGTATAACAGGAATAATGGCAACCAGTGTGAAAATAATGGTCATTTCTACGTTCTGGGCAACCGAGGTTTCGCTCTAGGGCGTTGCTCCACCACATCGAATAGTTAGGGCCTCAGAAGTCAATGCCAGAAGCATAAAATACAAAATAGATACAACAGCTTGTCCACTGTATAATATGAATAATTGCAAACAGTGTGGAAGTAATGGTCATTTCTACGTTCCGGGCAACCTAGGCTTCACTACAGGGCGGTGCTCCACCAGATCAAATAGTTAGGGCCAAAGAAGTCAACGCAAGAAGCATAAAATACAATATAAATACAACAGCTTTTCCATCGTATATTATGCATATTTGCAAACAGTGTGAAAGTAACGGTCATTTCTGCGTTCCGGGCATCCTAGGCTTCACTCTATGGCGTTGCTCCACCAGATCGAATAGTTAGGGACTTCGAATTCGACGCCAGAAGCATAAAATACAACATAAGTACAACAGTTTTTCCATTGTAGAACAATAATAATTGCAACCAGTGTGAAAGTACAGGTCATTTCTACGTTCCGGGCAACCTAGGCTTCACTCTAGGGCGTTGCTCCACCAGATCGAATAGCGAGGGACTTAGAAGTCAACGCCAGAAGCATAAAATAAAATAAAAATACAACAGTTTTTCCATCGTATAAAACGAATAATTGCAACCAGTATGAATGTTATGGCTATGTCTACGTTCCGAGGAACCTAGGCTTCATTCTAGGGCGTTGGTCCACCAGATCCAATAGTTAGGGCCTAAGAAGTCAACTCCAGGAGCACCAAATACAAAATAAATACAACAGTTTTACCATCGTATAAAACGAATAATTGCAACCAGTATGAAAGTTATGGTCATATCTACGTACCGGTCTGCCTAGGCTTCACCCTAGGGCGTTGCTCCACCTGATCGAATAGTTAGGGCCTATGAAGTCAACGCCAGAAGAATAAAATAGGATATATGTACAAGAGTTACTCCATCGTATAACATGAATAATTGCAACCAGTGTGAATGTGATGATCATTTCTACGTTCCGGGCAACCTAGGCTTCACTCTAGGGCGGTGCTCCACCAGATCGAATCGTTAGGGCCTAAGAAATCAACGCCAGAAGCATAAAATACGATATATGTACAACAGTTTTTCCATCGTATAAAACGAATAATTGCAACCAGTGTGAAAGTAATGGCCATTTCTATGTTGCGGGCATCCTAGACTTAACTCTGAGGTATTGATCCACCAGATCGAATACATAGGGCCTTAGAAGTCAACGCCAGAAGCATAAAGTACAATCAAAATCCAACAGTTTGTCCATCGTATAACAGGAATAATTGAAACAAGCGTGAAGGTAACGGACATTTTTACGTTCCTGGCGTCCTAGACTTAACTCTGAGGCATTGCTCCACCAGATCGAATACATAGGGCCTTAGAAGTCAACGCCAGAAGTATAAAGTACAATCAAAGTCCAACAGTTTGTCCATCGTATAGCATGTATAATAGCAACCAGAGTGAAAGTAATGGTCATTTCTACGTTTCGGGCGACCTAGGCTCCAGTCTAGGGCGTTGCTCCACCAGATCGAATAGTTAGGGCCTTAGAAGTCAATACCAGAAGCATAAAATACAATAAAAATACAACAGTTTTTCCATCGTATAACGGGAATAATTGCAACGAATGTGAACGTGATGGTTATTTCCACGTTCCTGGCAATCTAGGCTTCACTCTAGGGCGTTGGTCCACCAGATCCAATAGTTAGGGCCTAAGAAGTCAACGACAGAAGCATAAAATACAATAAAATACAACAGTTTTCCATCGTATAACGGGAGTAATTGCAACAAATGTGAACGTGATGGTCGTTTCCCCGTTCCGGGCAACCTAGGCTTTGCTCTACGACGTTGCTCCACAACATCGAATAGTTAGGGCCTTAGAAGTCAACGCCTGAAGCATAAAATACAATAAAAATACATCATCTTTTTCATCGTATAACAGGAATAATTGCAACCGGTCTGAAAGGTATGGTCATTTCTACGTTCCGGGCAACCTAGGCTTCACCCTAGGGCGTTGCTCCACCAGATCGAATAGCTAGGGCCTTAGAAGTCAACGCCAGAAGCATAAAATAAAATAAAAATAGAGCAGTTGTTCCATCGTATAACAGGAATAATTTCAACCAGTGTGAAAGAAATGGGCATTTCTACGTTCGATGCAACCTAGACATCACTCTAGGGCGTTGCTCCACCAGATCGAATAGCTAGGGCCTTAGAAGTCAACGCCCGAAACATAAAATACAATAAAAATGCAACAGGTTTTCCATCGTATAACGGGAATAATTGCAACCAGTGTGAAAGATATGGTCATTTCTACGTTCCGGGCAACCTAGGCTTCACTCTAGGGCATTGGTCCACCACAACCAATAGTTAGGGCTTAAGAAGTCAATGCCAGAAGCACCAAATACAAAATAAATACAACAGTTTTTCCATCATATAAAACGAATAATTGCAACCAGTGTGAAAGTAATGGTCATTTCTACGTTCCGGGCAACCTAGGCTTCACTCTAGGGCGTTGATCCACCAGATGGAACAGTTAGGGCCTTAGAAGTCAATGCCAGAAGCATAAAATACAATAAAAATACAACAGTTTTTCCATCGTATAACAGGAATAATTGCAACAAGCGTGAAGGTAATGGTCATTTCTACGTTCCGGGCAACCTAGGTTTTGCTCTAGGGCGTTGCTCCACCACATCGAATAGTTAGGGCCTTAGCAGTCAACGCCTGAAGCATAAAATACAATAAAAATACATCATTTTTTTCATCGTATAACAGGAATAATTGCAACCAGTCTGAAAGATATTGTCATTTCTACGTTCCGGGCAACCTAGGCTTCACTCTAGGGCGTTGGTCCACCACATCCAACAGTTAGGGCCTAAGAAGTCAACGCCAGAAGCACCAAATACAAAATAAATACAACAGTTTTTCCATCGTATAAAACGAATAATTGCAACCAGTATGAAAGTTATGGTCATATCTACGTTCCGGTCTGCCTAGGCTTCACCCTAGGGCGTTGCTCCACCTGATCGCATAGTTAGGGCCTATGAAGTCAACGCCAGAAGAATAAAATACGATATATGTACAAGAGTTACTGCATCGTATAACATGAATAATTGCAACCAGTGTGAATGCGATGATCATTTCTACGTTCCGGGCAACCTAGGCTTCACTCTAGGGCGGTGCTCCACCAGATCGAATCGTTAGGGCCTAAGAAATCAACGCCAGAAGCATAAAATACGATATATGTACAACAGTTTTTCCATCGTATAAAACGAATAATTGCAACCAGTGTGAAAGTAATGGCCATTTCTACGTTGCGGGCATCCTAGACTTAACTCTGAGGTATTGCTCCACCAGATCGAATACATAGGGCCTTAGAAGTCAACGCCAGAAGCATAAAGTACAATCAAAATCCAACAGTTTTTCCATCGTATAACAGGAATAATTGAAACAAGCGTGAAGGTAACGGTCATTTCTACGTTCCTGGCGTCCTAGACTTAACTCTGAGGCATTGCTCCACCAGATCGAATACATAAGGCCTTAGAAGTCAACGCCAGAAGTATAAAGTACAATCAAAGTCCAACAGTTTGTCCATCGTATAGCATTTATAATTGCAACCAGAGTGAAAGTAATGGTCATTTCTACGTTTCGGGCGACCTAGGCTCCAGTCTAGGGCGTTACTCCACCAGATCGAATAGTTAGGGCCTTAGAAGTCAATGCTAGAAGCATAAAATACAATAAAAATACAACAGTTTTTCCATCGTATAACGGGAATAATTGCAACAAATGTGAACGTGATGGCTATTTCCACGTTCCGGGCAATCTAGGCTTCACTCTATGGCGTTGGTCCACCAGATCCAATAGTTAGGGCCTGAGAAGTCAACGACAGAAGCATAAAATGCAATAAAATACAACAGTGTTCCATCGTATAACGGGAGTAATTGCAACAAATGTGAACGTGATGGTCGTTTCTACGTTCCGGGCAACCTAGGCTTTGCTCTACGACGTTGCTCCACAACATCGAATAGTTAGGGCCTTAGTGGTCAACGCCTGAAGCATAAAATACAATAAAAATACATCATCTTTTTCATCGTATAACAGGAATAATTGCAACCAGTCTGAAAGATATGGTCATTTCTACGTTCCGGGCAACCTAGGCTTCACCCTAGGGGGTTGCTCCACCAGATCGAATAGCTAGGGCCTTAGAAGTCAACGCCAGAAGCATAAAAGAAAATAAAAATAGAGCAGTTATTCCATCGTATAACAGGAATAATTTCAACCAGTGTGAAAGAAATGGGCATTTCTACGTTCCGTGCAACCTAGACATCACTCTAGGGCGTTGCTCCACCAGATCGAATAGCTAGGGCCTTAGAAGTCAACGCCCGAAACATAAAATACAATAAAAATACAACAGTTTTTCCATCGTATAACGGGAATAATTGCAACCACTGTCAAAGATATGGTCATTTCTACGTTCCGGGCAACCTAGGCTTCACTCTAGGGCGTTGGTCCACCACAACCAATAGTTAGGGCTTAAGAAGTCAATGCCAGAAGCACCAAATTCAAAATAAATACAACAGTTTTTCCATCGTATAAAACGAATAATTGCAACCATTGTGAAAGTAATGGTAATTTCTACGTTCCGGGCAACCTAGGCTTCACTCTAGGGCGCTGGTCCACCACATCGAATAGCTACGGCCTTGGAAGTCAACGCCAGAAACATAAAATACAATATAAATCCAACAGTTTTTCCATCCTATAACAGGAATAATTGCAACAAGCGTGAAGGTAATGGTCATTTCTACGTTCCGGGAAACCTAGGTTTTGCTCTAGGGCGTTGCTCCACCACATCGAATAGTTAGGGCCTTAGAAGTCAACACCTGGAGCATAAAATACGATAAAAATACATCATTTTTTTCATCGTATGACAGGAATAATTGCAACCAGTCTGAAAGATATGGTCATTTCTACGTTACGGGCAACCTAGGCTACACTCTAGGGCGTTGTTCCACCACATCCAACAGTTAGAGCCTAAGAAGTCAACGCCAGAAGCACCAAATACAAAATCAATACAACAGTTTTTCCTTCGTATAGACCGAATAATTGCAACCAGTGTGAAAGTAATGGTCATTTCTACGTTCCGGGCAACCCAGGCTACACCCTAGGGCGTTGCTCCACCTGATCGAATAGTTAGGGCCTAAAAGGCAACGCCAGAAGCTAAAATACAATATAAATACAAGAGTTTTTCTCTTCTATAACAGGAATAATTGCAACCAGTGTGATAGCTATGGTCATTTCTACGTCCTGGGCAACCTAGGCTTCACTCTAGGGCGTTGCTCCACCAGATCGAATAGCTGGGGACTTAGAAGTCAACGCCCGAAACATAAAATACAATAAAAATACAACAGTCATTCCATCGTAAAACGGGAATAATTGCAACAAATGTGAACGTGATGGTCATTTCCACGTTCCGGGCAACCTAGGCTTCACTCTAGTGCGTTGGTCCACCAGATCCAATAGTTAGGGCCTAAGAAGTCACCGCCAGAAGCATAAAATACAATATAAATACAACAGCTTTTCCATCGTACATAATGTATATTTGCAAACAGTGTGAAGGTAATGGTCATTTCTACGTTCCGGGCAACCTAGGCTTCACTGCAGGGCGTTGCTCCACCAGGTCGAATAGCTAGGGCCTTCGAAGTCAACGCCCGAAACATAAAATACAATAAAAATACAACAGTTTTTCCATCGTATAACGGGAATAATTGCAACCAGTGTCAAAGATATGGTCATTTCTACGTTCCGGGCAACCTAGGCTTCACTCTAGGGCGTTGGTCCACCACAACCAATAGTTAGGGCTTAAGAAGTCAATGCCAGAAGAACCAAATTCAAAATAAATACAACAGTTTTTCCATCGTATAAAACGAATAATTGCAACCATTGTGAAAGTAATGGTAATTTCTACGTTCCGGGCAACCTAGGCTTCACTCTAGGGCGCTGATCCACCACATCGAGTAGCTACGGCCTAGGAAGTCAACGCCAGAAACATAAAATACAATATAAATCCAACAGTTTTTCCATCCTATAACAGGAATAATTGCAACAAGCGTGAAGGTAATGGTCATTTCTACGTTCCGGGAAACCTAGGTTTTGCTCTAGGGCGTTGCTCCACCACATCGAATAGTTAGGGCCTTAGAAGTCAACACCTGGAGCATAAAATACGATAAAAATACATCATTTTTTTCATCGTATGACAGGAATAATTGCAACCAGTCTGAAAGATATGGTCATTTCTACGTTACGGGCAACCTAGGCTACACTCTAGGGCGTTGTTCCACCACATCCAACAGTTAGAGCCTAAGAAGTCAACGCCAGAAGCACCAAATACAAAATAAATACAACAGTTTTTCCATCGTATAGACCGAATAATTGCAACCAGTGTGAAAGTAATGGTCATTTCTACGTTCCGGGCAACCCAGGCTACACCCTAGGGCGTTGCTCCACCTGATCGAATAGTTAGGGCCTAAAAGGCAACGCCAGAAGCTAAAATACAATATAAATACAAGAGTTTTTCTCTTCTATAACAGGAATAATTGCAACCAGTGTGATAGCTATGGTCATTTCTACGTTCTGGGCAACCTAGGCTTCACTCTAGGGCGTTGCTCCACCAGATCGAATAGCTGGGGACTTAGAAGTCAACGCCCGAAACATAAAATACAATAAAAACACAACAGTCATTCCATCGTAAAACGGGAATAATTGCAACAAATGTGAACGTGATGGTCATTTCCACGTTCCGCGCAACCTAGGCTTCACTCTAGTGCGTTGGTCCACCAGATCCAATAGTTAGGGCCTAAGAAGTCACCGCCAGAAGCATAAAATACAATATAAATACAACAGCTTTTCCATCGTACATAATGTATATTTGCAAACAGTGTGAAGGTAATGGTCATTTCTACGTTCCGGGCAACCTAGGCTTCACTGCAGGGCGTTGCTCCACCAGGTCGAATAGCTAGGGCCTTCGAAGTCAACGCCCGAAACATAAAATACAATAAAAATACAACAGTTTTTCCATCGTATAACGGGAATAACTGCAACAAATGTGAACGTGATGGTCATTTCTACGTTCAGGGCAACCTAGGCTTCACCCTAGGGCGCTGCTCCACCAGATCGAATAGCTAGGGGCTTAGAAGTCAACGCCAGATGCATAAAATAAAATAAAAATAGAGCATTTATTCCATCGTATAATAGGAATAATTACAACCAGGGTGAAAGAAATAGGCATTTCTACGTTCTGTGCAATCTAGACTTCACTCTAGGGCGTTGCTCCACCAGGTCGAATAGTTGGGGACTTAGAAAACAACTCCAGACGCATAATATACAATAAAAATACAACAGTCTTACCATCGTATAACAGGCATAATTGCAACCACTGTGAAAGATATGGTCATTACTACGTTCCGGGCAACCTAGGCTTCACACAAGGGCGTTGGTCCACCACAACCAATAGTTAGGGCTTAAGAAGTCAATGCCAGAAGCACCAAATACAAATTAAATACAACAGTTTTTTCATCGTATAAAACGAATAATTGCAACCAGTGTGAAAGTAATGGTTATTTCTACGTTCCGGGCAACCTAGGCTTCACTCTAGGGCGCTGATCCACCACATCGAATAGCTACGGCCTTAGAAGTCAACGCCAGAAACATAAAATACAATACAAATCCAACAGTTTTTCCATCCTAAAACAGGAATAATTGCAACAAGCGTGAAGGTAATGGTCATTTCTACGTTCCGGGCAACCTAGGTTTTGCTGTAGGGCGTTGCTCCACCTGATCGAATAGTTAGGGCCTAAAAGGCAACGCCAGAAGCATAAAATACAATATAAATACAACAGTTTTTCCCTTCTATAACAGGAATAATTGCAACCAGTGTGAAAGCTATGGTCATTTCTACGTTCCGGGCAACCTAGGCTTCACTCTAGGGCGTTGCTCCACCAGATCGAATAGCGAGGGACTTAGAAGTCAACGCCAGAAGCATAAAATAAAATAAAAACACAACAGTTTTTCCATCGTATAAAACGAATAATTGCAACCAGTATGAATGTTATGGCCATGTCTACGTTCCGAGGAACCTAGGCTTCATTCTAGGGCGTTGGTCCACCAGATCCAATAGTTAGGGCCTAAGAAGTCAACTCCAGGAGCACCAAATACAAAATAAATACAACAGTTTTACCATCGTATAAAACGAATAATTGCAACCGGTATGAAAGTTATGGTCATATATACGTTCCGGTCTGCCTAGGCTTCACCCTAGGGCGTTGCTCCACCTGATCGAATAGTTAGGGCCTATGAAGTCAACGCCAGAAGAATAAAATACGATATATGTACAAGAGTTACTCCATCGTATAACATGAATAATTACAACCAGTGTGAATGTGATGATCATTTCTACGTTCCGGGCAACCTAGGCTTCACTCTAGGGCGGTGCTCCACCAGATCGAATCGTTAGGGCCTAAGAAATCAACGCCAGAAGCATAAAATACGATATATGTACAACAGTTTTTCCATCGTATAAAACGAATAATTGCAACCAGTGTGAAAGTAATGGCCATTTCTACGTTGCGGGCATCCTAGACTTAACTCTGAGGTATTGCTCCACCAGATCGAATACATAGGGCCTTAGAAGTCAACGCCAGAAGCATAAAGTACAATCAAAATCCAACAGTTTTTCCTTCGTATAACAGGAATAATTGAAACAAGCGTGAAGGTAACGGTCATTTCTACGTTCCTGGCGTCCTAGACTTAACTCTGAGGCATTGCTCCACCAGATCGAATACATAGGGCCTTAGAAGTCAACGCCAGAAGTATAAAGTACAATCAAAGTCCAACAGTTTGTCCATCGTATAGCATGTATAATTGCAACCAGAGTGAAAGTAATGGTCATTTCTACGTTTCGGGCGACCTAGGCTCCAGTCTAGGGCGTTGCTCCACCAGATCGAATAGTTAGGGCCTTAGAAGTCAATACCAGAAGCATAAAATACAATAAAAATACAACAGTTTTTCCATCGTATAACGGGAATAATTGCAACAAATGTGAACGTGATGGTTATTTCCACGTTCCTGGCAATCTAGGCTTCACTCTAGGGCGTTGGTCCACCAGATCCAATAGTTAGGGCCTAAGAAGTCAACGACAGAAGCATAAAATACAATAAAATACAACAGTTTTCCATCGTATAACGGGAGTAATTGCAACAAATGTGAACGTGATGGTCGTTTCCCCGTTCCGGGCAACCTAGGATTTGCTCTACGACGTTGCTCCACAACATCGAATAGTTAGGGCCTTAGAAGTCAACGCCAAAAGCATAAAATACAATATAAATACAACAGTTTTGCCATCGTATAACTGGCATAATTGCAACCAGTGTGAAAGATATGGTCATTTCTACGTTCCGGTGCAACCTAGTGTTCACCCTAGGGCGTTGATCCACCAGATCGAATAGCTAAGGCCTTAGAAGTCAACGCCCGAAACATAAAATACAATAAAAATACAACAGTTTTTCCATCGTATAACGGGAATAATTGCAACAAATGTGAACGTGATGGTCATTTCCACGTTCCGGGCAACCTAGGCTTCACTCTAGGGCGTTCCTCCACCAGATCCAAAAGTTAGGGCCTAAGAAGTCAACGACAGAAGCATAAAATACAATAAAGATACAACAGCTTTTCCATCGTATAACAGGAATAATTGCAACCAGAGTGAATGTGATGGTCATTTTTACGTTCCAGGCAACCTAGGCTTCACCCTAGGGCGATGCTCCACCAGATCGTACAGCCAGGGCCATAGAAGTCAACGCGAGAAGCATAAAATAAAATAAAAATAGAGCAGTTATTCCACCGTATAACAGGAATAATTACAACCAGTGTGAAAGAAATGGACATTTCTACGGTCCGTGCAACCTAGACATCACTCTAGGGCGTGGCTCCACCAGGTCGAATAGTAGGGGCCTTAGAAAACAACTCCAGACGCATAAAATACAATAAAAATACATCAGTTTTACCATCGTATAACTGGCATAATTGCAACCAGTGTTAAAGATACGGTCATTTCTACGTTCCGGGAAACCTAGGTTTCACCCTAGGGCGATGCTCCAACAGATCGAATAGCTAAGGCCTTAGAAGTCAACGCCCGAAACATAAAATACAATAAAAATACAACAGTTTTTCCATCGTATAACGGGAATATTTGCAACAAATGTGAACGTGATGGTCATTTCCACGTTCCGGGCAACCTAGACTTCACTCTAGGGCGTTCCTCCACCAGATCCAATAGTTAGGGCCTAAGAAGTCAACGACAGAAGCATAAAATACAATAAAGATACAACAGCTTTTCCATCGTATAACAGGAATAATTGCAACCAGAGTGAAGGTGATGGTCATTTCTACGTTCCGGGCAACCTAGGCTTCACCCTAGGGCGTTGCTCCACAAGATCGAATAGCTAGGGCCTAAGAAATCAACGCCAGAAGCATAAAATACGATATATGTACAACAGTTTTTCCATCGTATAAAACGAATAATTGCAACCAGTGTGAAAGTAATGGCCATTTCTACGTTGCGGGCATCCTAGACTTAACTCTGAGGTATTGCTCCACCAGATCGAATACATAGGGCCTTAGAAGTCAACGCCAGAAGCATAAAGTACAATCAAAATCCAACAGTTTTTCCTTCGTATAACAGGAATAATTGAAACAAGCGTGAAGGTAACGGTCATTTCTACGTTCCTGGCGTCCTAGACTTAACTCTGAGGCATTGCTCCACCAGATCGAATACATAGGGCCTTAGAAGTCAACGCCAGAAGTATAAAGTACAATCAAAGTCCAACAGTTTGTCCATCGTATAGCATGTATAATTGCAACCAGAGTGAAAGTAATGGTCATTTCTACGTTTCGGGCGACCTAGGCTCCAGTCTAGGGCGTTGCTCCACCAGATCGAATAGTTAGGGCCTTAGAAGTCAATACCAGAAGCATAAAATACAATAAAAATACAACAGTTTTTCCATCGTATAACGGGAATAATTGCAACAAATGTGAACGTGATGGTTATTTCCACGTTCCTGGCAATCTAGGCTTCACTCTAGGGCGTTGGTCCACCAGATCCAATAGTTAGGGCCTAAGAAGTCAACGACAGAAGCATAAAATACAATAAAATACAACAGTTTTCCATCGTATAACGGGAGTAATTGCAACAAATGTGAACGTGATGGTCGTTTCCCCGTTCCGGGCAACCTAGGATTTGCTCTACGACGTTGCTCCACAACATCGAATAGTTAGGGCCTTAGAAGTCAACGCCAGAAGCATAAAATACAATATAAATACAACAGTTTTGCCATCGTATAACTGGCATAATTGCAACCAGTGTGAAAGATATGGTCATTTCTACGTTCCGGTGCAACCTAGTGTTCACCCTAGGGCGTTGATCCACCAGATCGAATAGCTAAGGCCTTAGAAGTCAACGCCCGAAACATAAAATACAATAAAAATACAACAGTTTTTCCATCGTATAACGGGAATAATTGCAACAAATGTGAACGTGATGGTCATTTCCACGTTCCGGGCAACCTAGGCTTCACTCTAGGGCGTTCCTCCACCAGATCCAAAAGTTAGGGCCTAAGAAGTCAACGACAGAAGCATAAAATACAATAAAGATACAACAGCTTTTCCATCGTATAACAGGAATAATTGCAACCAGAGTGAAGGTGATGGTCATTTTTA
Source organism: Calliopsis andreniformis (assembly GCF_051401765.1). NCBI lineage: Eukaryota > Metazoa > Arthropoda > Insecta > Hymenoptera > Andrenidae > Calliopsis > Calliopsis andreniformis. The sequence goes on along the minus strand of NW_027480422.1, from coordinate 12,024,398 downwards.
CGTTCCAGGCAACCTAGGCTTCACCCTAGGGCGATGCTCCACCAGATCGTACAGCCAGGGCCATAGAAGTCAACGCGAGAAGCATAAAATAAAATAAAAATAGAGCAGTTATTCCACCGTATAACAGGAATAATTACAACCAGTGTGAAAGAAATGGACATTTCTACGGTCCGTGCAACCTAGACATCACTCTAGGGCGTGGCTCCACCAGGTCGAATAGTAGGGGCCTTAGAAAACAACTCCAGACGCATAAAATACAATAAAAATACATCAGTTTTACCATCGTATAACTGGCATAATTGCAACCAGTGTTAAAGATACGGTCATTTCTACGTTCCGGGAAACCTAGGTATCACCCTAGGGCGATGCTCCAACAGATCGAATAGCTAAGGCCTTAGAAGTCAACGCCCGAAACATAAAATACAATAAAAATACAACAGTTTTTCCATCGTATAACGGGAATATTTGCAACAAATGTGAACGTGATGGTCATTTCCACGTTCCGGGCAACCTAGACTTCACTCTAGGGCGTTCCTCCACCAGATACAATAGTTAGGGCCTAAGAAGTCAACGACAGAAGCATAAAATACAATAAAGATACAACAGCTTTTCCATCGTATAACAGGAATAATTGCAACCAGAGTGAAGGTGATGGTCATTTCTACGTTCCGGGCAACCTAGGCTTCACCCTAGGGCGTTGCTCCACAAGATCGAATAGCTAGGGCCTTAGAAGTCAACACCAGAAGCATAAAATAAAATAATAATACAGCAGTTATTCCATCGTATAACAGGAATAATTACAACCAGTGTGAAAGAAATGGGCATTTCTACATTCCGTGCAACCTAGACTTCACTCTAGGGCGTTGCTCCACCAGGTGGAATAGTTGGGGCCTTAGAAAACAACTCCAGGCGTATAAAATACAATAAAAATACAACAGTTTTACCATCATATAACTGGCACAATAGCAACCAGTGTGAAAGATATGGTCATTTCTACGTTCCGGGCAACCTAGGCTTCACTCTAGGGCGTTGGTCCTCCACAACCAATAGTTAGGGCTTAAGAAGTCAATGCCAGAAGCACCAAATACAAAATAAATACAACAGTTTTTCCATCGTATAAAACGAATAATTGCAACCAGTGCGAAAGTAATGGTCATTTCTAAGTTCCGGGCAACCTAGGCTTCACTCTAGGGCGTGGATCCACCAGATCCAATAGTTAGGACCTAAGAAGTCAACGCCAGAAGCATAAAATACAAAATAGATACAACAGCTTTTCCATCATATAACAGGAATAATTGCAACCAGTGTGAAAGTGGTGGTCATTTCTACGTTCCGGGCAACCTAGGCTTCACTCTAGGGCGTTGGTCCACCAGATCCAATAGTTAGGGCCTAAGAAGTCAACGACAGAAGCATAAAATACAATAAAATACAACAGTTTTCCATCGTATAACGGGAGTAATTGCAACAAATGTGAACGTGATGGTCGTTTCCCCGTTCCGGGCAACCTAGGCTTTGCTCTACGACGTTGCTCCACAACATCGAATAGTTAGGGCCTTAGAAGTCAACGCCAGAAGCATAAAATACAATATAAATACAACAGTTTTGCCATCGTATAACTGGCATAATTGCAACCAGTGTGAAAGATATGGTCATTTCTACGTTCCGGTGCAACCTAGTGTTCACCCTAGGGCGTTGATCCACCAGATCGAATAGCTAAGGCCTTAGAAGTCAACGCCCGGAACATAAAATACAATAAAAATACAACAGTTTTTCCATCGTATAACGGGAATAATTGCAACAAATGTGAACGTGATGGTCATTTCCACGTTCCGGGCAACCTAGGCTTCACTCTAGGGCGTTCCTCCACCAGATCCAAAAGTTAGGGCCTAGGAAGTCAACGACAGAAGCATAAAATACAATAAAGATACAACAGCTTTTCCATCGTATAACAGGAATAATTGCAACCAGAGTGAAGGTGATGGTCATTTCTACGTTCCAGGCAACCTAGGCTTCACCCTAGGGCGATGCACCACCAGATCGTACATCCAGGGCCTTAGAAGTCAACGCGAGAAGCATAAAATAAAATAAAAATAGAGCAGTTATTCCACCGTATAACAGGAATAATTACAACCAGTGTGAAAGAAATGGACATTTCTACGGTCCGTGCAACCTAGACATCACTCTAGGGCGTTGCTCCACCAGGTCGAATAGTTGGGGCCTTAGAAAACAACTCCAGACGCATAAAATACAATAAAAATACATCAGTTTTACCACCGTATAACTGGCATAATTGCAACCAGTGTTAAAGATACGGTCATTTCTACGTTCCGGGAAACCTAGGCTTCACCCTAGGGCGATGCTCCACCAGATCGAATAGCTAAGGCCTTAGAAGTCAACGCCGGAAACATAAAATACAATAAAAATACAACAGTTTTTCCATCGTATAACGGGAATATTTGCAACAAATGTGAACGTGATGGTCATTTCCACGTTCCGGGCAACCTAGGCTTCACTCTAGGCCGTTCCTCCACCAGATCCAATAGTTAGGGCCTAAGAAGTCAACGACAGAAGCATAAAATACAAAATAGATACAACAGCTTTTCCATCATATAACAGGAATAATTGCAACCAGAGAGAAGGTGATGGTCATTTCTACGTTCCGGGCAACCTAGGCTTCAGTCTAGCGCGTGGTTAGCCCATATCGAATAGTTAGGGCCTAAGAAGCCTACGCCAGAAGCATAAAATACAATTTAAATACCACAGATTTTCCATCGTATAACAGGGTTAATAGCAACCAGAGTGAAGGTGATGGTCACTTCTAAGTTCCGGGCAACCTAGGCTTCACTCTAGAGCGTTGCACCACCAGATCGAACAGCTAGGGCCTTAGAAGTCAACGCCAGGAGCATAAGATAAAATATAAATACAACAGTTACTCCATCGCATAACAGGAATAATTACAACCAGTGTGAAAGTAATGGGCATTTCTACGTTCCGTGCAACCTAGGCTTCACTCTAGGGCGTTGGTCCACCAGGTCGAATGGTTAGGGCCTGAGAAAACAACTCCAGACGCATAAAACACAATAAAAATACAACAGTTTTTCGATCGTATGAAAAGAATAATTGCAACCAGTGTGAAAGTAATGGTCATTTCTACGTTCCGGGCAACCTAGGCTTCACTCTAGGGCCTTGCTCCACCACATCGAATAGCTACGGCCTTAGAAGTCAACGCCAGAAGCATAAAATGCAATATAAATACAACAGTCTTTCCATCGTATAGCATGAATAATTGCAACCAGTGTGAAAGTAATGGTTATCTCTACGTTTCGGGCAACATAGGCTCCACTCTAGGGCGTTGGTCCACCAAATCGAATAGCTAGGGCCTTAGAAGTCAACGCCCGAGGCATAAAATACAAAATTAAAAGAACAGCTTTAACATTGTATAAAACGAATAATTGCAACCAGTGTGAAAGTAATGGTCATTTCTACGTTCCGGGCAACCTAGGCTTGACTCTATAGCGTTGCTCCTCCAGATCGAATAGCTCGGGCCTTAGAAGTCCACGCCAGAAACACAAAATAAAATAAAAATACAACAGTTATTCCATCGTATAGCAGGAATAATTACAACCAGTGTGAAAGTAATAGGCATTTCTACGTTCCGGGCAACCTAGGCTTCTCTCTAGGGCGTCGGTCCACCATGTCGAATAGTTAGGGCCTGAGAAAACAACTCCAGACGCATAAAACACAATGAAAATACAACAGTTCTTTCATCGTATAACAGGAACAATTGCAACATGCCTGAAGGTAATGGTCATTTCTACGTTCCGGGAAATCTAGGCTTCTCTGTAGGGCGTTGCTCCACCAGATCGAATAGTTAGGGCCTAAGAAGTCAACGGCAGAGGCATAAAATACAATAGAGATACAACAGTTTTTCCATCGTATAACAGGAATAATTGCAACCAGTGTGAAAGTGATGGGCATTTCTACGTTCCGTGCAACCTAGGCTTCACTCTAGGGCGTTGGTCCACCATGTCGAATAGTTAGGGCCTGAGAAAACAACTCCAGACGCATAAAACACAATGAAAATACAACAGTTCTTTCATCGTATAACAGGAACAATTGCAACATACCTGAAGGTAATGGTCATTTCTACGTTCCGGGAAATCTAGGCTTCTCTCTAGGGCGTTGCTCCACCAGATCGAATAGTTAGGGCCTAAGAAGTCAACGCCCGAGGCATAAAATACAATAGAGATACAACAGTTTTTCCATCGTATGAAAAGAATAATTGCAACCAGTGTGAAAGTAATGGTCATTTCTACGTTCCGGGCAACCTAGGCTTCACTCTCGCGCGTTGCTCCACCACATCGAATAGCTACGGCCTTAGAAGTCACCGCCAGAAGCATGAAATGCAATATAAATACAACAGTCTTTCCATCGTATAGCATGAATAATTGCAACCAGTGTGAAGGTAAAGGTCATTTCTACGTTCCGGGCAACCTAGGTTTCACTCTAGGGCGTTGGACCACCAGGTCGAACAGATAGGGCCTTAGAAAACAACTCCAGACGCATAAAATACAATATAAATACAACAGTTTTTCCACGGTGTAAAACGAATAATTGCAACCATTAGGAAAATTATGGTCATTTCCACGTTCCGGGCAACCTAAGCTTCACCCTAGGGCGCTACTCCACCAGATCCAATAGTTAGGACCTAAGAAGTCAACGACAGAAGCATAAAATACAATATAAATACAACAGTTATTCCATCGTATAACAGGAATAATTACAACCAATGTGAAAGTAATGGGCATTTCTACGTTCCGTGCAACCTAGGCTTCACTCTAGGGCGTTGGTCCACTAGGTCGAATAGCGAGGGCCTGAGGAAACAACTCCAGACGCATAAAACACAATAAAAATACAACAGTTTTTCCATCGTATGAAAAGAATAATTGCAACCAGTGTGAAAGTAATGGTCATTTCTACGTTCCGGGCAACCTAGGCGTCACTCTCGGGCGTTGCTCCAACACATCGTATAGCTACGGCCTTAGAAGTCACCGCCAGAAGCATGAAATGCAATATAAATACAACAGTCTTTCCATCGTATAGCATGAATAATTGCAACCAGTGTGAAAGTAATGGTCATCTCTACGTTTCGGGCAACATAGGCTCCACTCTAGGGCGTTGGACAACCAAATCGAATAGCTAGGGCCTTAGAAGTCAACGCCCGAGGCATAAAATACAAAATTAAAAGAACAGCTTTAACATTGTGTAAAACGAATAATTGCAACCAGGGTGAAAGTTATGGTCATTTTTACGTTCCGTGCAACCTAGGCTTCACTCTAGGGCGTTGCTCCAGCAGATCCAATAGTTAGAACCTCAGAAGTCAACGCCCGGAGCATAAGATACAATAAAAATACCACAGTTTTTCCATCGTATAACAGGAATAATTGCAACCAGAGTGAGAGTAATGGGCATTTCTACGTTCCGGGCAACCTAGGCTTCACTCTAGAGCGTTGCACCACCAGATCGAATAGCTCGGGCCTTAGAAGTCAACTCCAGAAACACAAAATAAAATAAAAATACAACAGTTATTCCATCGTATAGCAGGAATAATTACAACCAGTGTGAGAGTAATGGGCATTTCTACGTTCCGGGCAACCTAGGCTTCTCTCTAGGGCGTTGCTCCACCATATCGAATAGTTAGGGCCTAATAAGTCAACGCCAGAAGCATAAAATACAATAGAGATACAACAGTTTTTCCATCGTATAACAGGAATAATTGCAACCAGTGTGAAAGATATGGCCATTTCTACGATCAGGGCAACATAGCCTTCACTCCAGAGCGTTGCTGCACCACATCGAATAGCTATGGCCTTAGAAGTCAACGCCAGAAGGTTAAAATACAATATAAATACAACAGATTTTCCATCGTATAATACGAATAATTGCAATCAGTATGAAAGTTATGGTCATTTCTACGTTCCGTTCAACCTAGGCTTCACCCTAGGGCGTTGCTCCACCAGATCCAATAGTTAGGACCTAAGAAGTCAACGCCAGAAGCATAAAATACGAAATAGATACAACAGTTTTTCCATCGTTTAACAGAAATAATATCAACCAGCGTGAAAGGTATGGTCATTTCTACGTTCCAGGCAACCTAGGCTTCACACTAGGGCATTGCTCCACCACATCGAATGGCTATGGCCTTAGAAGTCAACGCCATAGCTATAAAATACAATCTAAATACAACAGTTTTTCCATTGTATAGACGAATAATTGCAACCAGTATGAAAGTTATGGTCATTTCTACGTTCCGTTCAACCTAGGCTTCACCCTAGGGCGTTGATCCACCAGATCGAATAGTTAGGTCCTAAGAAGTCAACGCTAGAAGCATAAAATACGATATATGTACAAGAGCTTTTCATCGTATCAAACGAATAAGTGCAACCAGTGTGAAAGCAATGGCCATTTCTACGTTCCGGGCATCCTAGACTTAACTCTAGGGCGTTGCTCTACCAGATCGAATAGCTAAGGCCTTAGAAGTCAACGCCCGAAGCATAAAATACAATAAAAATACAACAGTTTTTCCATCGTATAACAGGAATAATAGCAACCAGAGCGAAGGTGATGGTCACTTCTAAGTTCCGGGCAACCTAGGCTTCACTCTAGAGCGTTGCACCACCAGATCGAATAGCTAGGGCCTTAGAAGTCAACGCCAGAAGCATAAAATAAAATATAAATACAACAGTTATTCCATCGTATAACAGGAATAATTATAACCAATGTGAAAGTAATGGGCATTTCTACGTTCCGTGCAACCTAGGCTTCACTCTAGGGCGTTGGTCCACTAGGTCGAATAGCTAGGGCCTGGGAAAACAACTCCAGACACGTAAAACACAATAAAAATACAACAGTTCTTTCATCGTATAACAGGAACAATTGCAACATGCCTGAAGGTAATGGTCATTTCTACGTTCCGTGCAACCTAGGCTTCACTCTAGGGCGTTGCACCACCAGATCGAATAGCTAGGGCCTTAGAAGTCAACGCCAGAAGCATAAAATAAAATATAAATACAACAGTTATTCCATCGTATAAGCGGAATAATTACAACCAATGTGAAAGTAATGGGCATTTCTACGTTCCGTGCAACCTAGGCTTCACTCTAGGGCGTTGGTCCACCAGATCGAATAGCTAGGGCCTTAGAAGTCAACGCCAGAAGCATAAAATAAAATATAAATACAACAGTTATTCCATCGTATAACAGGAATAATTATAACCAATGTGAAAGTAATGGGCATTTCTACGTTCCGTGCAACCTAGGCTTCACTCTAGGGCGTTGGTCCACTAGGTCGAATAGCTAGGGCCTGGGAAAACAACTCCAGACACGTAAAACACAATAAAAATACAACAGTTCTTTCATCGTATAACAGGAACAATTGCAACATGCCTGAAGGTAATGGTCATTTCTACGTTCCGTGCAACCTAGGCTTCACTCTAGGGCGTTGCACCACCAGATCGAATAGCTAGGGCCTTAGAAGTCAACGCCAGAAGCATAAAATAAAATATAAATACAACAGTTATTCCATCGTATAAGCGGAATAATTACAACCAATGTGAAAGTAATGGGCATTTCTACGTTCCGTGCAACCTAGGCTTCACTCTAGGGCGTTGGTCCACTAGGTCGAATAGCTAGGGCCTGAGGAAACAACTCCAGACGCATAAAACACAATAAAAATACAACAGTTTTTCCATCGTATGAAAAGAATAATAACAACCAGTGTGAAAGTATGGTCATTTCTACGTTCCGGGCAACCTAGGCGTCACTCTCGGGCGTTGCTCCACCACATCGTATAGCTACGGCCTTAGAAGTCACCGCCAGAAGCATGAAATGCAATATAAATACAACAGTCTTTCCATCGTATAGCATGAATAATTGCAACCAGTGAGAAAGTAATGGTCATCTCTACGTTTCGGGCAACATAGGCTCCACTCTAGGGCGTTGGACAACCAAATCGAATAGCTAGGGCCTTAGAAGTCAACGCCCGAGGCATAAAATTCAAAATTAAAAGAACAGCTTTAACATTGTATAAAACGAATAATTGCAACCAGGGTGAAAGTTATGGTCATTTTTACGTTCCGTGCAACCTAGGCTTCACCCTAGGGCGTTGCTCCAGCAGATCCAATAGTTAGAACCTCAGAAGTCAACGCCCGGAGCATAAAATACAATAAAAATACCACAGTTTTTCCATCGTATAACAGGAATAATTGCAACCAGAGTGAAGGTGATGGTCATTTCTAAGTTCCGGGCAACCTAGGCTTGACCCTATAGCGTTGCTCCACCAGATCGAATAGCTCGGGCCTTAGAAGTCAACTCCAGAAACACAAAATAAAATAAAAATACAACAGTTATTCCATCGTATAGCAGGAATAATTACAACCAGTGTGAGAGTAATGGGCATTTCTACGTTCCGGGCAACCTAGGCTTCACCCTAGGGCGTTGCTCCACCAGATCGAATAGTTAGGACCCAAGAAGTCAGCTCCAGAAGCATAAAATACAAAATAGATGCAACAGTTTTTCCATCATATAACAGGAATAATTGCAACCAGAGTGAATGTGATGGTCACTTCTAAGTTCCGGGCAACCTAGGCTTCACTCTAGAGCGCTGCACCACCAGATCGAATAGCTAGGGCCTTAGAAGTCATCGCCAGAAGCATAAAATAAAATATAAGTACAACAGTTATTCCATCGTATAAGTGGAATAATTACAACCAGTGTGAAAGTAATGGGCATTTCTACGTTCCGTGCAACCTAGGCTTCACCCTAGGGCGTTGCTCCTCCAGATCGAATAGTTAGGGTCTAAGAAGTCAACGCCAGAAGCATAAAATACAATATAAATACAACAGTTTTTCCCTTGTATAACAGAAATAATTGCAACCAGTATGAATGTTATGGTCATTTCTACGTTCCGGCCAACCTGGGCTTCACTCTAGGGCGTTGGTCCACCAGATCCAATTGCTAGGGCCTAAGACGTCAACGCCAGGAGCACCAAATACAAAATAAATACAACAGTTTTTCCATCGTATGAAACGAATAATTGCATCCAGTGTGCAAGTAATCGTCATTTCCACGATTCGGGCAACCTAGGCATCACTCTAGGGCGTTGTTCCACCAGATCGGATAGTTAGGGCCCAAGAAGTCAACGCCTGAAGCATAAAATACAGTATAAATACAACAGTTTTTCCATCGTATAACAGGAATAATTGCAACCAGTGTGAGAGACATGGTCATTTCTACGTACCGGGCAACCTAGGCTTCACTCTAGGGCGTTGCTCCACCACATCGAATAGCTACGGCCTTCGGAGTCAACGCCAGAGGCATAAAATACAAAATAAGTACAACAGTTTTACCATCGTATAACAGGAATAATTGCAACCAGTGTGAAAGATATGGTCATTTCTACGATACGGGCAACCTAGGCTGCACTCTAGGGCGTCGTTCCACCAGATCGAATAGTTAGGGCCTAAGAAGCCTACGGCAGAAGCATAAAATACAATACAAATACAACAGCTTTTCCATCGTATAACAGGAATAATTGCAACCAGTGTGAAAGCTATGGTCATTTCTGCGTTCCGGACAACCTAGGCATCACTCTAGGGCGTTGCTCCACCACATGGAATAGTTAGGGCCTTAGAAGTCAGTGCCAGAAGCATAAAATGCCATATAAATACAACAGTTGTTCCACTGTATAATACGAATAATTGCAAACAGTGTGGAAGTAATGGTCATTTCTACGTTCCGGGCATCCTATGCTTCACTCTAGGGTGTAGCTCAACCACATCGAATAGCTACGGCCCTAGAAGACAACGCCATAACTATAAAATACAATACAAATACAACAGTCTAAGCTTCGTATAAAACGAATAATTGCAACCAGTCTGATAGTTATGGTCATTTCTACGTTCCGGGCAACCTAGACTTCACCCTAGGGCGTTGCTCCACCAGATCGAATAGTTAGGGCCCAAGAAGTCAAAGCCAGAAGCATAAAATACGATATATGTACAACAGTTTTTCCATCGCATAAAATGAGTAATTGCAACCAGTGTGAAAGTAACGGCCATTTCTACGTTCCGGGAATCCTAGACTTAACACTCAGACATTGCTCCACAAGATCGAATACATAGGGCCTTAGAAGTCAACACCAGAAGCATAAAGTACATTATAAATCCAACAGTTTGTCCATCGTATAGCAGGAATAATTGCCACCAGTGTGAAAGTTATGGTCATTTCTGCACTCCCGGCAACCTAGGCTTCACTCTAGGGCGTTGCTCCTCCAGGTAGATTAGTTAGGGCCCAGGAAGTCAACGCCAGAAGCATAAAATACAATATAGATACAACAGTTTTTCCCTTGTATAACAGGAATAATTGCAAACAGTGTGGAGGTAATGGTCATTTCTACTTTCCGGGCAACCTAGGCTTCACTCTGGGGCGTTTCTCGACCACATCGAATAGCTGCGGCCTTAGAAGGCAACGCCAGAAGCATAAAGTACAATATAAATACAACAGTTTTTTCATCGTATAACACTAATAATTGCAACCAGTGTGAAAGGTATGGACATTTCTACGTTCCGGGCAACCTAGGCTTCACTCTAGGGCGTTGCTCCACCACATCGAATAGCTACGGCCTTAGGAGTAAACGCCAGAGGCATAAAATACAAAATAAATACAACAGCTTTTCCATCGTATAACACGAATAATTGCAACCAGTGTGAAACTGATGGTCATTTCTACGTTCCAGGCAACCCAGGCTTCACTCTAGGGCGTTGCTCCTCCAGATCGAATAGCTAGAGCCTAAGAAGTCTACACCAGAAGCATAAAATACAATACAAATCCAACAGTTTTTCCATCGTGTAAAAGGAATAATTGCAACGAGTGTGAAAGTGATGGTCATTTCTACGTTCCGGGCAACCGAGACTTCACCCTAGGGCGTTCCTCCACCAGATCGAATAGTTAGGGCCTAAGAAGTCAATGCCAGAAGCATAAAATACGATATATGTACAACAGTTTTTCCATCGCATAATATGAGTAATTGCAACCAGTGTGAAAGTAACGACCATTTCTACGTTCCGGGAATCCTAGACTTAACACTGATGCATTGCTCGACCAGATCGAATACATAGGGACTTAGAAGTCAATGCCAGAAGCATAAAGTACATTAAAAATCCAACAGTTAGTCCTCCGTATAACAGGAATAATTGCCACCAGTGTGAAAGTGATGGTCATTTCTACATTCCGGGCAACATAGGCTTCACTCTAGGGCGTTGCTCCTCCAGATAGAATAGTTAGGGCCCAGGAAGTCAACGCCAGAAGCATAAAATACAATATAAATACAACAGTTTTTTCCTTGTATAACAGGAATAATTGCAACCAGTGTGAAAGCTATGGTCATTTCTACGTTCCGGGCAACCAAGGTTTCACTCTAGGGCGTTGCTCCACCACATCGAATAGTTAGGGCCTTAGAAGTCAATGCCAGAAGCATAAAATGCCATATAAATACAACAGTTTTTCCACTGTATCATATGAATAATTGCAAACAGTGTGGAAGTAATGGTCATTTCTACGTTCCGCGCAACCTAGGCTTCACTCTAGGGCGTTGCGCAACCACATCGGATAGCTACGGCCCTAGAAGACAACGCCATAACTATAAAATACAATATAAATACAACAGTCTCTCCATCGTATAAAACGAATAATTGCAACCAGTCTAATAGTTATGGTCATTTCGACGTTCCTGGCAACCTAGGCTTCACCCTAGGGCGTTGCTCCACCATATCGAATAGTTAGGGCCAAAGAAGTCAATGCCAGAAGCATAAAATATGATATATGTACAACAGTTATTCCATCGTATAAAATGAGTACTTGCAACCAGTGTGAAAGTAACGGCCATTTCTACGTTCCGGGCATCCTAGACTTAACACTGAGGCATTGGTCCACCAGATCGAATACACAGGGCCTTTGAAGTCAACGCCAGAACCATAAAGTACATTAAAAATCCAACAGTTTGTCCATCGTATAAAAGAAATAATTGCCACCAGTGTGAAAGTGATGGTCATTTCTGCATACCGGGCAACCTAGGCTTCACTCTAGGGCGTTGCTCCTCCAGTTAAGATAGCTAGGGCCCAGGAAGTCAACGCCAGAAGCATAAAATACAATACAAATCCAACAGTTTTTCCATCGTGTAAAAGGAATAATTGCAACCAGTGTGAAAGTGATGGTCATTTCTACGTTACGGGCAACCGAGACTTCACCCTAGGGCGTTGCTCCACCACATGGAATAGTTAGGGCCTTAGAAGTCAGTGCCAGAAGCATAAAATACGATATATGTACAACAGTTTTTCCATCGCATAATATGAGTAATTGCAACCAGTGTGAAAGTAACGGCCATTTCTACGTTCCGGGAATCCTAGACTTAACACTGATGCATTGCTCGACCAGATCGAATACGTAGGGACTTAGAAGTCAATGCCAGAAGCATAAAGTACATTAAAAATCCAACAGTTTGTCCTCCGTATAACAGGAATAATTGCCACCAGTGTGAAAGTGATGGTCATTTCTACATTCCGGGCAACATAGGCTTCACTCTAGGGCGTTGCTCCTCCAGATAGAATAGCTAGGGCCCAGGAAGTCAACGCCAGAAGCATAAAATACAATATAAATACAACAGTTTTTTCCTTGTATATCAGGAATAATTGCAACCAGTGTGAAAGGTATGGCCATTTCTACGTTCCGGGCAACCTAGGCTTCACTCTAGGGCATTGCTACACCACATCGAATAGCTCCGGCCTTAGAAGTCAACGCCAGAAGCATAAAATACAATATAAATACAACAGTTTTTGAATCGTATAACTGGAATAATTGCAAACAGTGTGAAAGATATGGTCATTTCTGCGCTGCGGGCATCCTAGACTTCACTCTAGGGCGTTGCTCCACCACATCGAATAGCTACGGCCTTAGGAGTCAACGCCAGAGGCTTAAAATACAAAATAAATACAACAGTTTTTCCATCGTATAACAAGAATAATTGCAACCAGTGTGAAAGTGATGGTCATTTCTACATTCCGGGCAACCTAGGCTTCACTCTACGGCCATGCTCCATCAGATCGAATTGTTAGGGCCTAAGAAGTCAACGCCAGAAGCATAAAATACAACATAAATACAACAGTTTTTCCCTTGTATAACAGGAATAATTGCAACCAGTGTGAAAGCTATGGTCATTTCTACGTTCCGGGCAACCTAGGCTACACTCTAGGGCGTGGCTCCACCACATCGAATAGTTAGGGCCTAAGAAGCCAACGCCAGAAGCATAAAATACAAAATAGATACAACAGTTTTTCCATTGTATAACAGAGATAATTGCAACCACTGTGAAAGTGATGGTCATTTCTACGCTCCGGGCAACCTAGGCTTCACCCTAGTGCGTTGCTCCACCAGATCGAATAGTTAGGGCCTAAGAAGTCAATGCCAGAAGCATAAAATACGATATATGTACAACAGCTTTTCCATCGCATAAAATGAGTAATTGCAACCAGTGTGAAAGGTATGGTCATTTCTACGTTCTGGCAACCTAGGCTTCACTCTAGGGCGTTGCTCCACTACATCGAATAGCTGCGGCCTTAGAAGGCAACGCCAGAAGCATAAAATACAATATAAATACAACAGTTTTTCAATCGTATAACAGGAATAATTGCAAACAGTGTTAAAGATATGGTCATTTCTACGTTGCGGGAAACCTGGGCTTCATCAGAGGGCGTTGCTCCACCAGATCCAATCGTTAGGACCTAAGAAGTCAACGCCAGAAGCATAAAATACGAAATAGATACAACAGTTTTTCCATCGTGTAACAGAAATAATTGCAACCAGTATGAAAGGTATGGTCATTTCTGCGTTCCGGGCAACCTAGGCTTCACTCTAGGGCGTTGTTCCACCACCTCGAATAGCTACAGCCTTAGGAGTCGATGCCAGAGGCATAACATACAATATAAGTACAACAGTTTTTCCATCGTATAAAACGAATAATTGCAATCAGTATGAAAGTTATGGTCATTTCTACGTTCCGGGCAACCTAGGCTTCACTCTAGGGCGTTGATCCTCCAGATCGAATAGCTAGGGCCTAAGAAGTCTACACCAGAAGCATAAAATACAATATAAATACAACAGTTTTTCCATCGTATAAAACGAATAATTGCAATCAGTATAAAGGTTATGGTCATTTCTACGTTCCGGGCAACCTAGGTATCGCTCTAGGGCGTTGCTCCACCACATCGTATAGTTAGGGCCTTAGAATACAACTCCAGACGCATAAAATACAATAAAAATACAGCAGTTTTTTCATCGTACAACAGGAATAATTGCAAACAGTGTGAAAGATATGGTCATTTCTACGTTGCGGGCATCCTAGGCTTCACTCTAGGTCATTGCTCCACCACATCGAATAGCTACGGCCTTAGAAGTCAACGCCATAACTATAAAAAACAATATAAGTGCAACAGTTTTTCCATTGTATAAAATGAATAATTGCAAACAGTGTGGAGGTAATGTTCGTTTCTACTTTCCGGGCAGCCTAGGCTTCACTCTAGGGCGTTTCTCCACCACATCGAATAGCTACGGCCCTAGAAGTCAACGCCGGAAGCATAAAATATAATATAAATACAACAGTTTTTCCATCGTATAACAGGAATAATTGCAACCAGTGTGAAAGACATGGTCATTTCTACGTTCCGGGCAACCTAGCCTTCACCCTAGGGCGTTGCTCCACCAGATCGAATAGCACGGGCCTTAGAAGTCAACGCCAGAAACACAAAATAAAATAAAATTGCAACAGCTATTCCATCGTATAGCAGGAATAATTACAACCAGTGTGAAAAGAATGCGCGTTTGTACGTTCCGGGCAACCTAGGCTTCACCCTAGGGCGTTGCTCCACCAGATCCAATAGTTAGGACCTAAGAAGTCAACGCCAGAAGCATAAAATACAATGTAAATACAACAGTTTTTCCATCGTATAACAGGAATAATTGCCACCAGTGTGAAAGTGATGGTCATTTCTACGTTCCGGGCAACCTAGGCTTCAGTCCAGGGCGTGGTTCCCCCATATCGAAAAGTTAGGGCCTAAGAAGGCTACGCCAGAAGCATAAAATACAATATAAATGCCACAGTTTTTCCATCGTCTACAGGAATAATTGCAACCAGTGTGAAAGTGATGGTCATTTCTACATTCCGGGCAACCTAGGCTTCACTCTACGGCCATGCTCCATCAGATCGAATTGTTAGGACCTAAGAAGTCAACGCCAGAAGCATAAAATACAACATAAATACAACAGTTTTTCCCTTGTATAACAGGAATAATTGCAACCAGTGTGAAAGATATGGTCATTTCTACGTTCCGGGCAACCTAGGCTACACTCTAGTGCGTTGCTCCACCAGATCGAATAGTTAGGGCCTAAGAAGTCAATGCCAGAAGCATAAAATACGATATATGTACAACAGCTTTTCCATCGCATAAAATGAGTAATTGCAACCAGTGTGAAAGGTATGGTCATTTCTACGTTCTGGCAACCTAGGCTTCACTCTAGGGCGTTGCTCCACTAGGTCGAATAGCGAGGGCCTGAGGAAACAACTCCAGACGCATAAAACACAATAAAAATACAACAGTTTTTCCATCGTATGAAAAGAATAATTGCAACCAGTGTGAAAGTAATGGTCATTTCTACGTTCCGGGCAACCTAGGCGTCACTCTCGGGCGTTGCTCCAACACATCGTATAGCTACGGCCTTAGAAGTCACCGCCAGAAGCATGAAATGCAATATAAATACAACAGTCTTTCCATCGTATAGCATGAATAATTGCAACCAGTGTGAAAGTAATGGTCATCTCTACGTTTCGGGCAACATAGGCTCCACTCTAGGGCGTTGGACAACCAAATCGAATAGCTAGGGCCTTAGAAGTCAACGCCCGAGGCATAAAATACAAAATTAAAAGAACAGCTTTAACATTGTGTAAAACGAATAATTGCAACCAGGGTGAAAGTTATGGTCATTTTTACGTTCCGTGCAACCTAGGCTTCACTCTAGGGCGTTGCTCCAGCAGATCCAATAGTTAGAACCTCAGAAGTCAACGCCCGGAGCATAAGATACAATAAAAATACCACAGTTTTTCCATCGTATAACAGGAATAATTGCAACCAGAGTGAGAGTAATGGGCATTTCTACGTTCCGGGCAACCTAGGCTTCACTCTAGAGCGTTGCACCACCAGATCGAATAGCTAGGGCCTTAGAAGTCAACGCCAGAAGCATAAAATAAAATATAAATACAACAGTTATTCCATCGTATAACAGGAATAATTATAACCAATGTGAAAGTAATGGGCATTTCTACGTTCCGTGCAACCTAGGCTTCACTCTATAGCGTTGCTCCACCAGATCGAATAGCTCGGGCCTTAGAAGTCAACTCCAGAAACACAAAATAAAATAAAAATACAACAGTTATTCCATCGTATAGCAGGAATAATTACAACCAGTGTGAGAGTAATGGGCATTTCTACGTTCCGGGCAACCTAGGCTTCTCTCTAGGGCGTTGCTCCACCATATCGAATAGTTAGGGCCTAATAAGTCAACGCCAGAAGCATAAAATACAATAGAGATACAACAGTTTTTCCATCGTATAACAGGAATAATTGCAACCAGTGTGAAAGATATGGCCATTTCTACGATCAGGGCAACATAGCCTTCACTCCAGAGCGTTGCTGCACCACATCGAATAGCTATGGCCTTAGAAGTCAACGCCAGAAGGTTAAAATACAATATAAATACAACAGATTTTCCATCGTATAATACGAATAATTGCAATCAGTATGAAAGTTATGGTCATTTCTACGTTCCGTTCAACCTAGGCTTCACCCTAGGGCGTTGCTCCACCAGATCCAATAGTTAGGACCTAAGAAGTCAACGCCAGAAGCATAAAATACGAAATAGATACAACAGTTTTTCCATCGTTTAACAGAAATAATATCAACCAGCGTGAAAGGTATGGTCATTTCTACGTTCCAGGCAACCTAGGCTTCACACTAGGGCATTGCTCCACCACATCGAATGGCTATGGCCTTAGAAGTCAACGCCATAGCTATAAAATACAATCTAAATACAACAGTTTTTCCATTGTATAGACGAATAATTGCAACCAGTATGAAAGTTATGGTCATTTCTACGTTCCGTTCAACCTAGGCTTCACCCTAGGGCGTTGATCCACCAGATCGAATAGTTAGGACCTAAGAAGTCAACGCTAGAAGCATAAAATACGATATATGTACAAGAGCTTTTCATCGTATCAAACGAATAAGTGCAACCAGTGTGAAAGCAATGGCCATTTCTACGTTCCGGGCATCCTAGACTTAACTCTAGGGCGTTGCTCTACCAGATCGAATAGCTAAGGCCTTAGAAGTCAACGCCCGAAGCATAAAATACAATAAAAATACAACAGTTTTTCCATCGTATAACAGGAATAATAGCAACCAGAGCGAAGGTGATGGTCACTTCTAAGTTCCGGGCAACCTAGGCTTCACTCTAGAGCGTTGCACCACCAGATCGAATAGCTAGGGCCTTAGAAGTCAACGCCAGAAGCATAAAATAAAATATAAATACAACAGTTATTCCATCGTATAACAGGAATAATTATAACCAATGTGAAAGTAATGGGCATTTCTACGTTCCGTGCAACCTAGGCTTCACTCTAGGGCGTTGGTCCACTAGGTCGAATAGCTAGGGCCTGGGAAAACAACTCCAGACACGTAAAACACAATAAAAATACAACAGTTCTTTCATCGTATAACAGGAACAATTGCAACATGCCTGAAGGTAATGGTCATTTCTACGTTCCGTGCAACCTAGGCTTCACTCTAGGGCGTTGCACCACCAGATCGAATAGCTAGGGCCTTAGAAGTCAACGCCAGAAGCATAAAATAAAATATAAATACAACAGTTATTCCATCGTATAAGCGGAATAATTACAACCAATGTGAAAGTAATGGGCATTTCTACGTTCCGTGCAACCTAGGCTTCACTCTAGGGCGTTGGTCCACCAGATCGAATAGCTAGGGCCTTAGAAGTCAACGCCAGAAGCATAAAATAAAATATAAATACAACAGTTATTCCATCGTATAACAGGAATAATTATAACCAATGTGAAAGTAATGGGCATTTCTACGTTCCGTGCAACCTAGGCTTCACTCTAGGGCGTTGGTCCACTAGGTCGAATAGCTAGGGCCTGGGAAAACAACTCCAGACACGTAAAACACAATAAAAATACAACAGTTCTTTCATCGTGTAACAGGAACAATTGCAACATGCCTGAAGGTAATGGTCATTTCTACGTTCCGTGCAACCTAGGCTTCACTCTAGGGCGTTGCACCACCAGATCGAATAGCTAGGGCCTTAGAAGTCAACGCCAGAAGCATAAAATAAAATATAAATACAACAGTTATTCCATCGTATAAGCGGAATAATTACAACCAATGTGAAAGTAATGGGCATTTCTACGTTCCGTGCAACCTAGGCTTCACTCTAGGGCGTTGGTCCACTAGGTCGAATAGCTAGGGCCTGAGGAAACAACTCCAGACGCATAAAACACAATAAAAATACAACAGTTTTTCCATCGTATGAAAAGAATAATAACAACCAGTGTGAAAGTATGGTCATTTCTACGTTCCGGGCAACCTAGGCGTCACTCTCGGGCGTTGCTCCACCACATCGTATAGCTACGGCCTTAGAAGTCACCGCCAGAAGCATGAAATGCAATATAAATACAACAGTCTTTCCATCGTATAGCATGAATAATTGCAACCAGTGAGAAAGTAATGGTCATCTCTACGTTTCGGGCAACATAGGCTCCACTCTAGGGCGTTGGACAACCAAATCGAATAGCTAGGGCCTTAGAAGTCAACGCCCGAGGCATAAAATTCAAAATTAAAAGAACAGCTTTAACATTGTATAAAACGAATAATTGCAACCAGGGTGAAAGTTATGGTCATTTTTACGTTCCGTGCAACCTAGGCTTCACCCTAGGGCGTTGCTCCAGCAGATCCAATAGTTAGAACCTCAGAAGTCAACGCCCGGAGCATAAAATACAATAAAAATACCACAGTTTTTCCATCGTATAACAGGAATAATTGCAACCAGAGTGAAGGTGATGGTCATTTCTAAGTTCCGGGCAACCTAGGCTTGACCCTATAGCGTTGCTCCACCAGATCGAATAGCTCGGGCCTTAGAAGTCAACTCCAGAAACACAAAATAAAATAAAAATACAACAGTTATTCCATCGTATAGCAGGAATAATTACAACCAGTGTGAGAGTAATGGGCATTTCTACGTTCCGGGCAACCTAGGCTTCACCCTAGGGCGTTGCTCCACCAGATCGAATAGTTAGGACCCAAGAAGTCAGCTCCAGAAGCATAAAATACAAAATAGATGCAACAGTTTTTCCATCATATAACAGGAATAATTGCAACCAGAGTGAATGTGATGGTCACTTCTAAGTTCCGGGCAACCTAGGCTTCACTCTAGAGCGCTGCACCACCAGATCGAATAGCTAGGGCCTTAGAAGTCATCGCCAGAAGCATAAAATAAAATATAAGTACAACAGTTATTCCATCGTATAAGTGGAATAATTACAACCAGTGTGAAAGTAATGGGCATTTCTACGTTCCGTGCAACCTAGGCTTCACCCTAGGGCGTTGCTCCTCCAGATCGAATAGTTAGGGTCTAAGAAGTCAACGCCAGAAGCATAAAATACAATATAAATACAACAGTTTTTCCCTTGTATAACAGAAATAATTGCAACCAGTATGAATGTTATGGTCATTTCTACGTTCCGGCCAACCTGGGCTTCACTCTAGGGCGTTGGTCCACCAGATCCAATTGCTAGGGCCTAAGACGTCAACGCCAGGAGCACCAAATACAAAATAAATACAACAGTTTTTCCATCGTATGAAACGAATAATTGCATCCAGTGTGCAAGTAATCGTCATTTCCACGATTCGGGCAACCTAGGCATCACTCTAGGGCGTTGTTCCACCAGATCGAATAGTTAGGGCCCAAGAAGTCAACGCCTGAAGCATAAAATACAGTATAAATACAACAGTTTTTCCATCGTATAACAGGAATAATTGCAACCAGTGTGAGAGACATGGTCATTTCTACGTACCGGGCAACCTAGGCTTCACTCTAGGGCGTTGCTCCACCACATCGAATAGCTACGGCCTTCGGAGTCAACGCCAGAGGCATAAAATACAAAATAAGTACAACAGTTTTACCATCGTATAACAGGAATAATTGCAACCAGTGTGAAAGATATGGTCATTTCTACGATACGGGCAACCTAGGCTGCACTCTAGGGCGTCGTTCCACCAGATCGAATAGTTAGGGCCTAAGAAGCCTACGGCAGAAGCATAAAATACAATACAAATACAACAGCTTTTCCATCGTATAACAGGAATAATTGCAACCAGTGTGAAAGCTATGGTCATTTCTGCGTTCCGGACAACCTAGGCATCACTCTAGGGCGTTGCTCCACCACATGGAATAGTTAGGGCCTTAGAAGTCAGTGCCAGAAGCATAAAATGCCATATAAATACAACAGTTGTTCCACTGTATAATACGAATAATTGCAAACAGTGTGGAAGTAATGGTCATTTCTACGTTCCGGGCATCCTATGCTTCACTCTAGGGTGTAGCTCAACCACATCGAATAGCTACGGCCCTAGAAGACAACGCCATAACTATAAAATACAATACAAATACAACAGTCTAAGCTTCGTATAAAACGAATAATTGCAACCAGTCTGATAGTTATGGTCATTTCTACGTTCCGGGCAACCTAGACTTCACCCTAGGGCGTTGCTCCACCAGATCGAATAGTTAGGGCCCAAGAAGTCAAAGCCAGAAGCATAAAATACGATATATGTACAACAGTTTTTCCATCGCATAAAATGAGTAATTGCAACCAGTGTGAAAGTAACGGCCATTTCTACGTTCCGGGAATCCTAGACTTAACACTCAGACATTGCTCCACAAGATCGAATACATAGGGCCTTAGAAGTCAACACCAGAAGCATAAAGTACATTATAAATCCAACAGTTTGTCCATCGTATAGCAGGAATAATTGCCACCAGTGTGAAAGTTATGGTCATTTCTGCACTCCCGGCAACCTAGGCTTCACTCTAGGGCGTTGCTCCTCCAGGTAGATTAGTTAGGGCCCAGGAAGTCAACGCCAGAAGCATAAAATACAATATAGATACAACAGTTTTTCCCTTGTATAACAGGAATAATTGCAAACAGTGTGGAGGTAATGGTCATTTCTACTTTCCGGGCAACCTAGGCTTCACTCTGGGGCGTTTCTCGACCACATCGAATAGCTGCGGCCTTAGAAGGCAACGCCAGAAGCATAAAGTACAATATAAATACAACAGTTTTTTCATCGTATAACACTAATAATTGCAACCAGTGTGAAAGGTATGGACATTTCTACGTTCCGGGCAACCTAGGCTTCACTCTAGGGCGTTGCTCCACCACATCGAATAGCTACGGCCTTAGGAGTAAACGCCAGAGGCATAAAATACAAAATAAATACAACAGCTTTTCCATCGTATAACACGAATAATTGCAACCAGTGTGAAACTGATGGTCATTTCTACGTTCCAGGCAACCCAGGCTTCACTCTAGGGCGTTGCTCCTCCAGATCGAATAGCTAGAGCCTAAGAAGTCTACACCAGAAGCATAAAATACAATACAAATCCAACAGTTTTTCCATCGTGTAAAAGGAATAATTGCAACGAGTGTGAAAGTGATGGTCATTTCTACGTTCCGGGCAACCGAGACTTCACCCTAGGGCGTTCCTCCACCAGATCGAATAGTTAGGGCCTAAGAAGTCAATGCCAGAAGCATAAAATACGATATATGTACAACAGTTTTTCCATCGCATAATATGAGTAATTGCAACCAGTGTGAAAGTAACGACCATTTCTACGTTCCGGGAATCCTAGACTTAACACTGATGCATTGCTCGACCAGATCGAATACATAGGGACTTAGAAGTCAATGCCAGAAGCATAAAGTACATTAAAAATCCAACAGTTTGTCCTCCGTATAACAGGAATAATTGCCACCAGTGTGAAAGTGATGGTCATTTCTACATTCCGGGCAACATAGGCTTCACTCTAGGGCGTTGCTCCTCCAGATAGAATAGTTAGGGCCCAGGAAGTCAACGCCAGAAGCATAAAATACAATATAAATACAACAGTTTTTTCCTTGTATAACAGGAATAATTGCAACCAGTGTGAAAGCTATGGTCATTTCTACGTTCCGGGCAACCAAGGTTTCACTCTAGGGCGTTGCTCCACCACATCGAATAGTTAGGGCCTTAGAAGTCAATGCCAGAAGCATAAAATGCCATATAAATACAACAGTTTTTCCACTGTATCATATGAATAATTGCAAACAGTGTGGAAGTAATGGTCATTTCTACGTTCCGCGCAACCTAGGCTTCACTCTAGGGCGTTGCGCAACCACATCGGATAGCTACGGCCCTAGAAGACAACGCCATAACTATAAAATACAATATAAATACAACAGTCTCTCCATCGTATAAAACGAATAATTGCAACCAGTCTAATAGTTATGGTCATTTCGACGTTCCTGGCAACCTAGGCTTCACCCTAGGGCGTTGCTCCACCATATCGAATAGTTAGGGCCAAAGAAGTCAATGCCAGAAGCATAAAATATGATATATGTACAACAGTTATTCCATCGTATAAAATGAGTACTTGCAACCAGTGTGAAAGTAACGGCCATTTCTACGTTCCGGGCATCCTAGACTTAACACTGAGGCATTGGTCCACCAGATCGAATACACAGGGCCTTTGAAGTCAACGCCAGAACCATAAAGTACATTAAAAATCCAACAGTTTGTCCATCGTATAAAAGAAATAATTGCCACCAGTGTGAAAGTGATGGTCATTTCTGCATACCGGGCAACCTAGGCTTCACTCTAGGGCGTTGCTCCTCCAGATAAGATAGCTAGGGCCCAGGAAGTCAACGCCAGAAGCATAAAATACAATACAAATCCAACAGTTTTTCCATCGTGTAAAAGGAATAATTGCAACCAGTGTGAAAGTGATGGTCATTTCTACGTTACGGGCAACCGAGACTTCACCCTAGGGCGTTGCTCCACCACATGGAATAGTTAGGGCCTTAGAAGTCAGTGCCAGAAGCATAAAATACGATATATGTACAACAGTTTTTCCATCGCATAATATGAGTAATTGCAACCAGTGTGAAAGTAACGGCCATTTCTACGTTCCGGGAATCCTAGACTTAACACTGATGCATTGCTCGACCAGATCGAATACGTAGGGACTTAGAAGTCAATGCCAGAAGCATAAAGTACATTAAAAATCCAACAGTTTGTCCTCCGTATAACAGGAATAATTGCCACCAGTGTGAAAGTGATGGTCATTTCTACATTCCGGGCAACATAGGCTTCACTCTAGGGCGTTGCTCCTCCAGATAGAATAGCTAGGGCCCAGGAAGTCAACGCCAGAAGCATAAAATACAATATAAATACAACAGTTTTTTCCTTGTATATCAGGAATAATTGCAACCAGTGTGAAAGGTATGGCCATTTCTACGTTCCGGGCAACCTAGGCTTCACTCTAGGGCATTGCTACACCACATCGAATAGCTCCGGCCTTAGAAGTCAACGCCAGAAGCATAAAATACAATATAAATACAACAGTTTTTGAATCGTATAACTGGAATAATTGCAAACAGTGTGAAAGATATGGTCATTTCTGCGCTGCGGGCATCCTAGACTTCACTCTAGGGCGTTGCTCCACCACATCGAATAGCTACGGCCTTAGGAGTCAACGCCAGAGGCTTAAAATACAAAATAAATACAACAGTTTTTCCATCGTATAACAAGAATAATTGCAACCAGTGTGAAAGTGATGGTCATTTCTACATTCCGGGCAACCTAGGCTTCACTCTACGGCCATGCTCCATCAGATCGAATTGTTAGGGCCTAAGAAGTCAACGCCAGAAGCATAAAATACAACATAAATACAACAGTTTTTCCCTTGTATAACAGGAATAATTGCAACCAGTGTGAAAGCTATGGTCATTTCTACGTTCCCGGCAACCTAGGCTACACTCTAGGGCGTGGCTCCACCACATCGAATAGTTAGGGCCTAAGAAGCCAACGCCAGAAGCATAAAATACAAAATAGATACAACAGTTTTTCCATTGTATAACAGAGATAATTGCAACCACTGTGAAAGTGATGGTCATTTCTACGCTCCGGGCAACCTAGGCTTCACCCTAGTGCGTTGCTCCACCAGATCGAATAGTTAGGGCCTAAGAAGTCAATGCCAGAAGCATAAAATACGATATATGTACAACAGCTTTTCCATCGCATAAAATGAGTAATTGCAACCAGTGTGAAAGGTATGGTCATTTCTACGTTCTGGCAACCTAGGCTTCACTCTAGGGCGTTGCTCCACTACATCGAATAGCTGCGGCCTTAGAAGGCAACGCCAGAAGCATAAAATACAATATAAATACAACAGTTTTTCAATCGTATAACAGGAATAATTGCAAACAGTTTTAAAGATATGGTCATTTCTACGTTGCGGGAAACCTGGGCTTCATCAGAGGGCGTTGCTCCACCAGATCCAATCGTTAGGACCTAAGAAGTCAACGCCAGAAGCATAAAATACGAAATAGATACAACAGTTTTTCCATCGTGTAACAGAAATAATTGCAACCAGTATGAAAGGTATGGTCATTTCTGCGTTCCGGGCAACCTAGGCTTCACTCTAGGGCGTTGTTCCACCACCTCGAATAGCTACAGCCTTAGGAGTCGATGCCAGAGGCATAACATACAATATAAGTACAACAGTTTTTCCATCGTATAAAACGAATAATTGCAATCAGTATGAAAGTTATGGTCATTTCTACGTTCCGGGCAACCTAGGCTTCACTCTAGGGCGTTGATCCTCCAGATCGAATAGCTAGGGCCTAAGAAGTCTACACCAGAAGCATAAAATACAATATAAATACAACAGTTTTTCCATCGTATAAAACGAATAATTGCAATCAGTATAAAGGTTATGGTCATTTCTACGTTCCGGGCAACCTAGGTATCGCTCTAGGGCGTTGCTCCACCACATCGTATAGTTAGGGCCTTAGAATACAACTCCAGACGCATAAAATACAATAAAAATACAGCAGTTTTTTCATCGTACAACAGGAATAATTGCAAACAGTGTGAAAGATATGGTCATTTCTACGTTGCGGGCATCCTAGGCTTCACTCTAGGTCATTGCTCCACCACATCGAATAGCTACGGCCTTAGAAGTCAACGCCATAACTATAAAAAACAATATAAGTGCAACAGTTTTTCCATTGTATAAAATGAATAATTGCAAACAGTGTGGAGGTAATGTTCGTTTCTACTTTCCGGGCAGCCTAGGCTTCACTCTAGGGCGTTTCTCCACCACATCGAATAGCTACGGCCCTAGAAGTCAACGCCGGAAGCATAAAATATAATATAAATACAACAGTTTTTCCATCGTATAACAGGAATAATTGCAACCAGTGTGAAAGACATGGTCATTTCTACGTTCCGGGCAACCTAGCCTTCACCCTAGGGCGTTGCTCCACCAGATCGAATAGCACGGGCCTTAGAAGTCAACGCCAGAAACACAAAATAAAATAAAATTGCAACAGCTATTCCATCGTATAGCAGGAATAATTACAACCAGTGTGAAAAGAATGCGCGTTTGTACGTTCCGGGCAACCTAGGCTTCACCCTAGGGCGTTGCTCCACCAGATCCAATAGTTAGGACCTAAGAAGTCAACGCCAGAAGCATAAAATACAATGTAAATACAACAGTTTTTCCATCGTATAACAGGAATAATTGCCACCAGTGTGAAAGTGATGGTCATTTCTACGTTCCGGGCAACCTAGGCTTCAGTCCAGGGCGTGGTTCCCCCATATCGAAAAGTTAGGGCCTAAGAAGGCTACGCCAGAAGCATAAAATACAATATAAATGCCACAGTTTTTCCATCGTCTACAGGAATAATTGCAACCAGTGTGAAAGTGATGGTCATTTCTACATTCCGGGCAACCTAGGCTTCACTCTACGGCCATGCTCCATCAGATCGAATTGTTAGGACCTAAGAAGTCAACGCCAGAAGCATAAAATACAACATAAATACAACAGTTTTTCCCTTGTATAACAGGAATAATTGCAACCAGTGTGAAAGATATGGTCATTTCTACGTTCCGGGCAACCTAGGCTACACTCTAGTGCGTTGCTCCACCAGATCGAATAGTTAGGGCCTAAGAAGTCAATGCCAGAAGCATAAAATACGATATATGTACAACAGCTTTTCCATCGCATAAAATGAGTAATTGCAACCAGTGTGAAAGGTATGGTCATTTCTACGTTCTGGCAACCTAGGCTTCACTCTAGGGCGTTGCTCCACCACATCGAATAGCTGCGGCCTTAGAAGCCAACGCCAGAAGCATAAAATACAATATAAATACAACAGTTTTTCAATCGTATAACAGGAATAATTGCAAACAGTGTTAAAGATATGGTCATTTCTACGTTACGGGCATCCTAGGCTTCACACTAGGGCATTGCACCACCACATCCAATAGCTACGGCCTTAGAAGTCAACGCCATAACTATAAAAAACAATATAAATACAACAGTTTTTCCATTGTAGAAAATGAATAATTGCAAACAGTGTGGAGGTAATGGTCATTTCTACTTTCCGGGCAACCTAGGCTTCACTCTAGGGCGTTTCTCCACCATATCGAATGGTTAGGGCCAAAGAAGTCAATGCCAGAAGCATAAAATACAGTATAAATACAACAGTTTTTCCATCGTATAACAGCAATAATTGCAACCAGTGTGAAAGACATGGTCATTTCTGCGTACCGGGCAACCTAGGCTTCACTATAGGGCGTTGCCCCACCACATCGAATAGCTACGGCCTTCGGAGTCAACGCCAGAGGCATAAAATACAAAATAAATACAACAGTTTTACCATCGTATAACAGGAATAATTGCAACCAGTGTGAAAGATATGGTCATTTCTACGATACGGGCAACCTTGGCTGCACTCTAGGGCGTCGTTCCACCAGATCGAATCGTTAGGGCCTAAGAAGCCTACGCCAGAAGCATAAAATACAATATCAATACCACAGTTTTTCCCTTGTATAACAGGAATAATTGCAACCAGTGTGAAAGATATGGTCATTTCTACGTTCCGGGCAACCTAGGCTACACTCTAGTGCGTTGCTCCACCAGATCGAATAGTCAGGGCCTAAGAAGTCAATGCCAGAAGCATAAAATACGATATATGTACAACAGCTTTTCCATCGCATAAAATGAATAATTGCAAACAGTGTGGAAGTAATGGTTATTTCTACGTTCCGGGCAATCTAGGCTTCACGCTAGGGCGCTGCTCCACCACATCTAATAGCTACGGCCTTAGGAGTCAACGCCAGAGGCATAACATACAATATAAGTACAACAGTTTTTCCATCGTATAAAACGAATAATTGCAATCAGTATGAAGGTTATGGTCATTTCTACGTTCCGGGCAACCTAGGTTTCACCCGAGGCGTTGCTCCACCAGATCCAATAGTTAAGGCCTAAGAAGTCAACGCCAGAAGCATAACGTACAATAAAAATCCAACAGTTTGTCCATCGTATAACAGGAATAATTGCAACCAGTGTGAAAGTAATGGTCATTTCTACGTTCAGGGCAACCTAGGTTTCGTTCTAGGGCGTTGCTCCACCACATCGAATAGTTAGGGCCTTAGAATACAACTCCAGACGCATAAAATACAATAAAAATACAGCAGTTTTTTCATCGTACAACAGGAATAATTGCAACATGCCAGAAGGTAATGGGCATTTCTACGCTCCGGGCAATCTAGGCTTCTCTCTAGGGCGTTGCTCTACCAGATCGAGCAGCTAGGGCCTTAGAAGTCAACGCCAGAAGCATAAAATAAAATATAAATACAACAGTTATTCCATAGTATAACAGGAATAATAGCAACCACTGTGAAAGGTAGGGTCATTTCTACGTTCCGGGTAACCTAGCCTTCACTCTAGGGCGTTGCTTCACCACATCGAATAGCTACGGCCTTAGGAGTCAACGCCAGAGGCATAAAATACAAAATAAATACAACAGTTTTTCCATCGTATAACAAGAATAATTGCAACCACTGTGAAAGTGATGGTCATTTCTACGTTCCAGGCAACCCAGGCTTCACTCTAGGGCGTTGTTCCTCCAGATCGAATAGCTAGAGCCTAAGAAGTCTACACCAGAAGCATAAAATACAATACAAATCCAACAGCTTTTCCATCGCATAAAATGAGTAATTGCAACCAGTGTGAAAGGTATGGTCATTTCTACGTTCTGGCAACCTAGGCTTCAGTCTAGGGCGTTGCTCCACCACATCGAATAGCTGCGGCCTTAGAAGCCAAGGCCAGAAGCATAAAATACAATATAAATACAACAGTTTTTCAATCGTATAACAGGAATAATTGCAAACAGTGTTAAAGATATGGTCATTTCTACGTTGCGGGCATCCTAGGCTTCACTCTAGGGCGTCGCTCCACCACATCGAATAGCTACGGCCTTCGGAGTCAACGCCAGAGGCATAAAATACAAAATAAATACAACAGTTTTACCATCGTATAACAGGAATAATTGCAACCAGTGTGAAAGATATGGTCATTTCTACGATACTGGCAACCTAGGCTGCACTCTAGGGCGTCGTTCCACCAGATCGAATAGTTAGGGCCCAAGAAGCCTACGGCAGAAGCATAAAATACAATACAAATACAACAGCTTTTCCATCGTATAACAGGAATAATTGCAACCAGTGTGCAAGCTATGGTCATTTCTACGTTCCGGACAACCTAGGCTTCACTCTAGGGCGTTGCTCCACCACATGGAATAGTTAGGGCCTTAGAAGTCAGTGCCAGAAGCATAAAATGCCATATAAATACAACAGTTGTTCCACTGTATAATACGAATAATTGCAAACAGTGTGGAAGTAATGGTCATTTCTACGTTCCGGGCAACCTATGCTTCACTCTAGGGCGTAGCTCAACCACATCGAATAGCTACGGCCCTAGAAGACAACGCCATAGCTATAAAATACAGTATAAATACAACAGTCTATGCTTCGTATAAAACGAATAATTGCAACCAGTCTGATAGTTATGGTCATTTCTACGTTCCGGGCAACCTAGACTTCACCCTAGGGCGTTGCTCCACCAGATCGAATAGTTAGGGCCCAAGAAGTCAAAGCCAGAAGCATAAAATACGATATATGTACAACAGTTTTTCCAACGCATAAAATGAGTAATTGCAACCAGTGTGAAAGTAACGGCCATTTCTACGTTCCGGGAATCCTAGACTTAACACTCAGACATTGCTCCACAAGATCGAATACATAGGGCCTTAGAAGTCAACGCCAGAAGCATAAAGTACATTATAAATCCAACAGTTTGTCCATCGTATAGCAGGAATAATTGCAACCAGTGTGAAAGTTATGGTCATTTCTGCACTCCGGGCAACCTAGGCTTCACTCTAGGGCGTTGCTCCTCCAGATAGATTAGTTAGGGCCCAGGAAGTCAACGCCAGAAGCATAAACTACAATATAGATACAACAGTTTTTCCCTTGTATAACAGGAATAATTGCAAACAGTGTGGAGGTAATGGCCATTTCTACTTTCCGGGCAACCTAGGCTTCACTCTGGGGCGTTTCTCGACCACATCGAATAGCTGCGGCCTTAGGAGTCAACGCCAGAGGCTTAAAATACAAAATAAATACAACAGTTTTTCCACCGTATAACAAGAATAATTGCAACCAGTGTGAAAGTGATGGTCATTTCTACATTCCGGGCAACCTAGGCTTCACTCTACGGCCATGCTCCATCAGATCGAATAGTTAGGGCCTAAGAAGTCAACGCCAGAAGCATAAAATACAACATAAATACAACAGTTTTTCCCTTGTATAACAGGAATAATTGCAACCAGTGTGAAAGCTATGGTCATTTCTACGTTCCCGGCAACCTAGACTTCACCCTAGGGCGTTGCTCCACCAGATCGAATAGTTAGGGCCCAAGAAGTCAAAGCCAGAAGCATAAAATACGATATATGTACAACAGTTTTTGCATCGCATAAAATGAGTAATTGCAACCAGTGTGAAAGTAACGGCCATTTCTACGTTCCGGGAATCCTAGACTTAACACTCAGACATTGCTCCACAAGATCGAATACATAGGGCCTTAGAAGTCAACGCCAGAAGCATAAAGTACATTATAAATCCAACAGTTTGTCCATCGTATAGCAGGAATAATTGCCACCAGTGTGAAAGTTATGGTCATTTCTGCACTCCGGGCAACCTAGGCTTCACTCTAGGGCGTTGCTCCTCCAGATAGATTAGTTAGGGCCCAGGAAGTCAACGCCAGAAGCATAAAATACAATATAGATACAACAGTTTTTCCCTTGTATAACAGGAATAATTGCAAACAGTGTGGAGGTAATGGTCATTTCTACTTTCCGGGCAATCTAGGCTTCACTCTAGGGCGTTTCTCCACCACATCGAATAGCTGCGGCCTTAGAAGTCAACGCCAGAAGCATAAAATACAGTATAAATACAACAGTTTTTCAATCGTATAACAAGAATAATTGCAACCAGTGTGAAAGTGATGGTCATTTCTACATTCCTGGCAACCTACGCTTCACTCTAGGGCCATGCTCCACCAGATCGAACACTTAGGGCCTAAGAAGTCAACGCCAGAAGCATAAAATACAATATAAATACAACAGTTTTTCCCTTGTATAACAGGAATAATTGCAACCAGTGTGAAAGCTATGGTCATTTCTACGTTCCGGGCAACCTAGGCTTCACTCTAGGGCGTTCCTCCACCACATCGAATAGCTACGGCCTTAGGAGTCAACGCCAGAGGCATAAAATACAAAATAAATACAACAGCTTTTCCATCGTATAACAAGAATAATTGCAACCAGTGTGAAAGTGATGGTCATTTCTTCATTCCGGGCAACCTAGGCTTCACTCTAGGGCGTTGCTCCACCAGATCGAATAGTTAGGGCCTAAGAAGTCAATGCCAGAAGCATAAAATACGATATATGTACAACAGTTTTTCCATCGTATAAAATGAGTAATTGCAACCAGTGTGAAAGTAACGGCCATTTCTACGTTCCGGGCATCCTAGACTTAACACTGAAACATTGCTCCACCAGATCAAATACATAGGGCCTTAGAAGTCAACGCCAGAAGCATAAAGTACATTAAAAATCCAACAGTTTGTCCATCGTATAACAGGAATAATTGCCACCCGTGTGAAAGTGATGGTTATTTCTGCATTCCTGGCAACCTAGGCTTCACTCTAGGGCGTTGCTCCTCAAGATAGAATAGTTAGGGCCCATTAACTCAACGCCAGAAGCATAGAATACAATATAAATACAACAGTTTTTCCCTTGTATAACAGGAATAATTGCAACCAGTGTGAAAGGTATGGTCATTTCTGCGTTCCGGGCAACCTAGGCTTCACTCTAGGGCGTTGCTCCACCACATCGAATAGCTCCGGCCTTAGAAGTCAACGCCAGAAGCATAAAATACAATATAACTACAACAGTTTTTGAGTCGTATAACAGGAATAATTGCAAACAGTGTGAAAGGTATGGTCATTTCTACGTTGCGGGCATCCTAGGCTACACTCTAGGGCATTGCTCCACCACATCGAATAGCTAAGACCTTAGAAGTCAACGCCATAACTATAAAAAACATTATAAATACAACAGTTTTTCCTTTGTATAAAATGAATAATTGCAAACAGTGTGGAGGTAATGGTCATTTCTACTTTCCGGGCAATCTAGGCTTCACTCTAGGGCGTTTCTCCACCACATCGAATAGCTGCGGCCTTAGAAGTCAACGCCAGAAGCATAAAATACAGTATAAATACAACAGTTTTTCAATCGTATAACAAGAATAATTGCAACCAGTGTGAAAGTGATGGTCATTTCTACATTCCTGGCAACCTACGCTTCACTCTAGGGCCATGCTCCACCAGATCGAACACTTAGGGTCTAAGAAGTCAACGCCAGAAGCATAAAATACAATATAAATACAACAGTTTTTCCCTTGTATAACAGGAATAATTGCAACCAGTGTGAAAGCTATGGTCATTTCTACGTTCCGGGCAACCTAGGCTTCACTCTAGGGCGTTCCTCCACCACATCGAATAGCTACGGCCTTAGGAGTCAACGCCAGAGGCATAAAATACAAAATAAATACAACAGCTTTTCCATCGTATAACAAGAATAATTGCAACCAGTGTGAAAGTGATGGTCATTTCTTCATTCCGGGCAACCTAGGCTTCACTCTAGGGCCATGCTCCACCAGATCGAATAGTTAGGGCCTAAGAAGTCAACGCCAGAAGCATAAAATACAATATAAATACAACAGTTTTTCCCTTGTATAACAGGAATAATTGCAACCAGTGTGGAAGTAATGGTCATTTCTACGTCCCGGGCAACCTATACTTCACTCTAGGGCGTTGCTCAACCACATCGAATAGCTACGGCCCTAGAAGACAACGCCATAACTATAAAATACAATATAAATACAACAGTCTTTCCATCGCATAAAACGAATAATTGCAACCAGTCTGATAGTTATGGTCATTTCTACGTTCCGGGCAACCTAGGCTTCACTCTAGGGCGTAGCTCCACCAGATCGAATAGTTAGGGCCTAAGAAGTCAATGCCAGAAGCATAAAATACGATATATGTACAACAGTTCTTCCGTCGTATAAAATGAGTAATTGCAACCAGTGTGAAAGTAACGGCCATTTCTACGTTCCGGGCATCCTAGACTCAACACAGAAGCATTGCTCCACCAGATCGAATACATAGGGCCTTAGAAGTCAACGCCAGGAGCATAAAGTACATTAAAAATCCAACAGTTTGTCCATCGTATAACAGGAATAATTGCCACCCGTGTGAAAGTGATGGTTATTTCTGCATTCCTGGCAACCTAGGCTTCACTCTAGGGCGTTGCTCCTCAAGATAGAATAGTTAGGGCCCATTAAGTCAACGCCAGAAGCATAAAATACAATATAAATACAACAGTTTTTCCCTTGTATAACAGGAATAATTGCAACCAGTATGAAAGTTATGGTCATTTCTACGTTCCGGGCAACCTAGGCTTCACCCTAGGGCGTTGCTCCCCCTGATCGAATAGTTAGGGCCTAAGAAGTCAACGCCAGAAGCATAAAATACGATATATGTACAACGGTTTTTCCATCGTATAAAACGAATAATTGCAACCAGTATGCAAGTAATGGTCATTTATACTTTCCAGGCAACCTAGGCTACACCCTAGGGCGCTGCTCCACCAGATCCAATAGCTAGGGCTTAAGAAGTCAACGCCAGGAGCACCAAACACAAAATAAATGCAACAGTTTTTCCATCGTATAAAACGAATAATTGCAACCAGTATGAAAGCTATGGTCATTTCTACGTTCCGGGCAATCTAGGCTTCACTCTAGGGCGTTGCTCAACCACATCGAATAGTTAGGGCCTTAGAGGTCATGCCAGAAGCATAAAATAGAATATAAATACAACAGTTTTTCCACTGTATAATATGAATAATTGCAAACAGTGTGGAAGTAATGGTCATTTCTACGTTACGGGCAACCTAGGCTTCACTACAGGGCGGTGCACCACCAGATCAAATAGTTATGGCCTAAGAAGTCAACGCCAGAAGCATAAAATACAATATAAATACAACAGTCTTTCCATCGTATAACAAGAATAATTGCAACCAGTGTGAAAGTGATGGTCATTTCTTCATTCCGGGCAACCTAGGCTTCACTCCAGGGCCATGCTGCACCAGATCGAATAGTTAGGGCCTAAGAAGTCAACGCCAGAAGCATAAAATACAATATAAATAGAACAGTTTTTCCATCGTATAAAACGAATAATTGCAGCCAGTATGAAAGTTATGGTCATTTCTACGTTCCGGGCAACCAAGGCTTCACCCTAGGGCGTTGCTCCACCTGATCGAATAGTTAGGGCCTATGAAGTCAACGCCAGAAGCATAAAATATGATATATGTACAACAGTTTTTCCATCTTATAAATCGAATAATTGCAACCAGTGTGAAAGTAATAGACATTTCTACGTTGCGGGCATCCTAGACTTAACTCTGAGGCATTGCTACACCAGATCGAATACATAGGGCCTTAGAAGTCAACGCCAGAAGCATAAAATACGATATATGTACAACAGTTTTACCGCCGTATAAAATGAATAATCGCAAACAGAGTGAAGGTAATGGTCATTTCTACATTCCGGGCAACCTAGGCTTCACTCTAGGGCGTTGCTCCACCAGATCGAATAGTTGGCGCCTTAGAAGTCAACGCCCGAAGCATAAAATACAAAATAAATAGAACAGTTTTTCCATTGTATAAAACGAACAATTGAAACCAGTGTGAAAGTTATGGTCATTTCTACGTTCCGCGCAACCTAGTCTTCACTCCAGGGCGTTGCTCTACCAGATCGAATAGTTAGGGCCTAAGAAGTGAATGCCAGAAGCATAAAATACGATATATGTACAACAGTTTTTCCATCGCCTAAAATGAGTAATTGCAACCAGGGTGAAAGTAACGGACATTTCTACGTTCCGGGCATCCTAGACTTAACACTGAGGCATTGCTCCACCAGATCGAATACATAGGGCCTTAGAAGTCAACGCCAGAAGCATAAAGTACATTAAAAATCCAACAGTTTGTCCATCGTATAACAGGAATAATTGCCGCCAGTGTGAAAGTGATGGTCATTTCTGCATTCCGGGCAACCTAGGCTTCACTCTAGGGCGTTGCTCCTCCAGATAGAATAGTTAGGGCCCAGGAAGTCAACGCCAGAAGCATAAAATACAATATAAATACAACAGTTTTTCCCTTGTATAACAGGAATAATTGCAACCAGTGTGAAAGGTATGGCCATTTCTACGTTCCGGGCAACCTAGGCTTCACTCTAGGGCGTTGCTCCACCACATCGAATAGCTGCGGCCTTAGAAGTCAACGCCAAAAGCATAAAATACAATATAAATACTACAGTTTTTCAATCGTATAACAGGAATAATTGCAAACAGTGTGAAAAATATGGTCATTTCTACGTTGCGGGCACCCTAGGCTACACTCTATTGCATTGCTCCACCACATCGAACAGCTACGGCCTTAGAAGTCAACGCCATAACTATAAAAAACAATATAAATACAACAGTTTTTCCATTGTATAAAATGAATAATTGCAAACAGTGTGGAGGTAATGGTCATTTCTACGTTACGGGCACCCTAGGCTACACCCTAGGGCATTGCTCCACCACATCGAACAGCTACGGCCTTAGAAGTCAACGCCATAACTATAAAAAACAATATAAATACAACAGTTTTTCCATCGTATAAAACGAATAATTGCAACCAGTATGAAACTTATGGCCATTTCTACGTTCCGGGCAATGTAGGCTTCACTCTAGGGCGTTGCTCATCCACATCGAATAGCTACGGCCCTAGAACACAACGCCATAACTATAAAATACAATATAAATACAACAGTCTTTCCATCGTATAAAACGAGTAATTGCAACCAGTCTGATAGTTATGGTCATTTCCACGTTCCGGGCAATCTAGGCTTCACTCTAGGGCGGTGCTCAACCACATCGAATAGTTAGGGCCTTAGAAGTCAATGCCAGAAGCATAAAATACAATATAAATACAACAGTTTTTCCACTGTGTAACATGAATAATTGCAAACAGTGTGGACGAAATGGTCATTTCTACGTTCCGGGCAACCTAGGCTTCACTCTACGGCGTTGGTCCACCAGATCCAATAGTTAGGGCCTAAGAAGTCAACGCCAGGAGCACCAAATACAAAATAAATACAACAGTTTTTCCATCGTACAAAACGAATAATTGCAACCAGTGTGCAAGTAATGGTCATTTCTACGATCCGGGCAACCTAGGCATCACCCTAGGGCGTTGTTCCACCAGAGCGAATAGTTAGGGCCTAAGAAGTCAATGCCAGAAGCATAAAATACAATATAAATACAACAGTTTTTCCATCGTATAAAACGAATAATTGCAACCAGTATGAAAGTTATGGTCATTTCTACGTTCCGGGCAACCTAGGCTTCACCCTAGGGCGTTGCTCCCCCTGATCGAATAGTTAGGGCCTAAGAAGTCAACGCCAGAAGCATAAAATACAATATATGTACAACAGTTTTTCCATCGTATAAAACGAATAATTGCAACCAGTATGCAAGTAATGGTCATTTCTACTTTCCGGGCAACCTAGGCTTCACCCTAGGGCGCTGCTCCACCAGATCCAATAGCTAGGGCCTAAGAAGTCAACGCCATAACTATAAAAAACAATATAAATACAACAGTTTTTCCATCGTATAAAACGAATAATTGCAACCAGTATGAAACTTATGGCCATTTCTACGTTCCGGGAAATCTAGGCTTCACTCTAGGGCGTTGCTCAACCACATCGAATAGCTGCGGCCCTAGAAGACAACGCCATAACTATAAAATACAATATAAATACAACAGTCTATCCATCGTATAAAACGGATAATTGCAACCAGTCTGATAGTTATGGTCATTTCTACGTTCCGGGCAATCTAGGCTTCACTCTAGGGCGGTGCTCAACCACATCGAATAGTTAGGGCCTTAGAAGTCAATGCCAGAAGCATAAAATACAATATAAATACAACAGTTTTTCCACTGTGTAACATGAATAATTGCAAACAGTGTGGACGTAATGGTCATTTCTACGTTCCGTGCAACCTAGGCTTCACTCTACGGCGTTGGTCCACCAGATCCAATAGTTAGGGCCCAAGAAGTCAACGCCAGGAGCACCAAATACAAAATAAATACAACAGTTTTTGCATCGTATAAAACGAATAATTGCAACCAGTGTGCAAGTAATGGTCATTTCTACGATCCGGGCAACCTAGGCATCACCCTAGGGCGTTGTTCCACCAGAGCGAATAGTTAGGGCCTAAGAAGTCAACGCCTGAAGCATAAAATACAATATAAATGCAACAGTTTTTCCATCGTATAAAA
Source organism: Calliopsis andreniformis (assembly GCF_051401765.1). NCBI lineage: Eukaryota > Metazoa > Arthropoda > Insecta > Hymenoptera > Andrenidae > Calliopsis > Calliopsis andreniformis. The sequence continues at coordinate 11,987,104 of NW_027480422.1, read as the reverse complement.
CGAATAATTGCAACCAGTATGAAAGTTATGGTCATTTCTACGTTCCGGGTATCCTAGGCTTCACTCTAGGGCGTTGCTCAACCACACCGAATAGTTAGAGCCTAAGATGTCAACGCCAGAAGCACCAAATACAAAATAAATACAACAGTTTCTCCATCGTATAAAACGAATAATTGCAACCAGTATGAAAGTTATGGTCATTTCTACGTTCCGGGCAACTTAGGCTTCACCCTAGGGCGTTGCTCCACCTGATCGTATAGTTAGGGCCTAAGAAGTCAACGCCAGAAGCATAAAATACGATATGTGTACAACAGTTTTACCATCGTATAAAATGAATAATCGCAAACAGTGTGAAGGTAATGGTCATTTCTACGTTCCGGGCAACCTAGGATTCACTCTAGGGCGTTGCTCCACCTGATCGAATAGTTGGGGCCTTAGAAGTCAACGCCCGAAGCATAAAATACAAAATAAATAGAACAGTTTTTCCATTGTATAAAACGAACAATTGAAACCAGTGTGAAAGTTATGGTCATTTCTACGTTCCGCGCAACCTAGTCTTCACCCCAGGGCGTTGCTCCACCAGATCGAATAGTTAGGGCCTAAGAAGTGAATGCCAGAAGCATAAAATACGATATATGTACAACAGTTTTTCCATCGCATAAAATGAGTAATTGCAACCAGGGTGAAAGTAACGGACATTTCTACGTTCCGGGCATCCTAGACTTAACACTGAGGCATTGCTCCACCAGATCGAATACATAGGGCCTTAGAAGTCAACGCCAGAAGCATAAAGTACATTAAAAATCCAACAGTTTGTCCATCGTATAACAGGAATAATTGCCGCCAGTGTGAAAGTGATGGTCATTTCGGCATTCCGGGCAACCTAGGCTTCACTCTAGGGCGTTGCTCCTCCAGATAGAATCGTTAGGGCCCAGGAAGTCAACGCCAGAAGCATAAAATACAATATAAATACAACAGTTTTTCCCTTGTATAACAGGAATAATTGCAACCAGTGTGAAAGGTATGGTCATTTCTACGTTCCGGGCAACATAGGCTTCACTCGAGGGCGTTGCTCCACCACATCGAATAGCTGCGGGCTTAGAAGTCAACGCCAAAAGCATAAAATACAATATAAATACTACAGTTTTTCCATCGTATAAAACGAATAATTGCAACCAGTATGAAACTTATGGCCATTTCTACGTTCCGGGCAATGTAGGCTTCACTCTAGGGCGTTGCTCATCCACATCGAATAGCTACGGCCCTAGAACACAACGCCATAACTATAAAATACAATATAAATACAACAGTCTTTCCATCGTATAAAACGAGTAATTGCAACCAGTCTGATAGTTATGGTCATTTCCACGTTCCGGGCAATCTAGGCTTCACTCTAGGGCGGTGCTCAACCACATCGAATAGTTAGGGCCTTAGAAGTCAATGCCAGAAGCATAAAATACAATATAAATACAACAGTTTTTCCACTGTGTAACATGAATAATTGCAAACAGTGTGGACGTAATGGTCATTTCTACGTTCCGGGCAACCTAGGCTTCACTCTACGGCGTTGGTCCACCAGATCCAATAGTTAGGTCCTAAGAAGTCAACGCCAGGAGCACCAAATACAAAATAAATACAACAGTTTTTCCATCGTATAAAACGAATAATTGCAACCAGTGTGCAAGTAATGGTCATTTCTACGATCCGGGCAACCTAGGCATCACCCTAGGGCGTTGTTCCACCAGAGCGAATAGTTAGGGCCTAAGCAGTCAACGCCTGAAGCATAAAATACAATATAAATGCAACAGTTTTTCCATCGTATAAAACGAATAATTGCAACCAGTATGAAAGTTATGGTCATTTCTACGTTCCGGGCATCCTAGGCTTCACTATAGGGCGTTGCTCAACCACACCGAATAGTTAGGGCCTAGGATGTCAACGCCAGAAGCACCAAATACAAAATAAATACAACAGTTTTTCCATCGTATAAAACGAATAATTGCAACCAGTATGAAAGTTATGGTCATTTCTACGTTCCGGGCAACCTAGGCTTCACCCTAGGGCGTTGCTCCACCTGATCGTATAGTTAGGGCCTAAGAAGTCAACGCCAGAAGCATAAAATACGATATATGTACAACAGTTTTACCATCGTATAAAATGAATAATCGCAAACAGTGTGAAGGTAGTGGTCATTTCTACGTTCCGGGCAACCTAGGATTCACTCTAGGGCGTTGCTCCACCAGATCGAATAGTTGGGGCCTTAGAAGTCAACGCCCGAAGCATAAAATACAAAATAAATAGAACAGTTTTTCCATTGTATAAAACGAACAATTGAAACCAGTCTGAAAGTTATGGTCATTTCTACGTTCCGCGCAACCTAGTCTTCACCCCAGGGCGTTGCTCCACCAGATCGAATAGTTAGGGCCTAAGAAGTGAATGCCAGAAGCATAAAATACGATATATGTACAACAGTTTTTCCATCGCATAAAATGAGTAATTGCAACCAGGGTGAAAGTAACGGACATTTCTACGTTCCGGGCATCCTAGACTTAACACTGAGGCATTGCTCCACCAGATCGAATACATAGGGCCTTAGAAGTCAACGCCAGAAGCATAAAGTACATTAAAAATCCAACAGTTTGTCCATCGTATAACAGGAATAATTGCCACCAGTGTGAAAGTGATGGTCAGTTCTGCATTCCGGGCAACCTAGGCTTCACTGTAGGGCGTTGCTCCTCCAGATAGAATAGTTAGGGCCCAGGAAGTCAACGCCAGAAGCATAAAATACAATATAAATACAACAGTTTTTCCCTTGTATAACAGGAATAATTGCAACCAGTATGAATGTTATGGTCATTTCTACGTTCCGGGCAATCTAGGCTTCACTCTAGGGCGTTGCTCAACCACATCGAATAGTTAGGGCCTAAGAAGTCAACGCCAGAAGCACCAAATACAAAATTAATACAACAGTTTTTCCGTCGTATAAAACGGATAATTGCAACCAGTGTGGACGTAATGGTCATTTTTACGATCCGGGCAACGTAGGCATCACCCTAGGGCGTTGTTTCACCAGAGCGAATAGTCAGAGCCTAAGAAGTCAACGCCTGAAGCATAAAATACAATATAAATACAACAGTTTTTCCATCGTATAAAACGAATAATTGCAACCAGTATGAAAGTTATGGCCATTTCTACGTTCCGGGCAACCTAGGCTTCACTCTAGGGCGTTGGTCCACCAGGTCGAATAGCTAGGGCCTGGGAAAACAACTCCAGACACGTAAAACACAATAAAAATACAACAGTTCTTTCATCGTATAACAGGAACAATTGCAACATGCCTGAACGTAATGGTCATTTCTACGTTCCGGGCAATCTAGGCTTCTCTCTAGGGCGTTGCTCCACCAGATGGAATAGTTAGGGCCTAAGAAGTCAACGCCAGAAGCATAAAATACAATAGAGATACAACAGTTTTTCCATCGTATAACAGGAATAATTGCAACCAGTGTGAAAGATATGGTCATTTCTACGATCAGGGCAACCTAGGTTTCACTCCAGGGCGTTGCTGCACCACATCGAATAGCTACGGCCCTAGAAGTCAACGCCAGAAGGTTAAAATACAATATAAATACAACAGATTTTCCATCGTATAAAACGAATAATTGCAACCAGTATGAAAGTTATGGTCATTTCTACGTTCCGGGCAACCTAGGCTTCACCCTAGGGCGTTGCTCCACCAGATCGAATAGTTAGGTCCTAAGAAGTCAACGCTAGAAGCATAAAATACGATATATGTACAATAGCTTTTCCACCTTATAAAACGAATAATTGAAACCAGTGTGAAAGCAATGGCCATTTCTACGTTCCGAGGATCCTAGAGATAAATCTGATGCATTGCTCCGCCAGATCGAAATACGGGGCCTTAGAAGTCAACGCCAGAAGCATAAAATACGATATATCTACAAGAGCTTTTCCATCGTATCAAACGAATAAGTGCAACCAGTGTGAAAGCAATGGCCATTTCTACGTTCCGGGCATCCTAGACTTAACTCTAGGGCGTTGCTCTACCAGATCGAATGGCTACGGCCTTAGAAGTCAACGCCCGAAGCATAAAATACAATAAAAATACAACAGTTATTCCATCGTATAACAGGAATAATTACAACCAGAGTGAAGGTGATGGGCATTTCTACGTTCCGTGCAACCTAGGCTTCACTCTAGGGCGTTGCACCACCAGATCGAATAGCTAGGGCCTTAGAAGTCAACGCCAGAAGCATAAAATAGAATATAAATACAACAGTTATTCCATCGTATAACAGGAATAATGACAACCAGTGTGAAAGTAATGGGCATTTCTACGTTCCGTGCAACCTAGGCTTCAGTCTAGGGCATTGGTCCACCAGATCCAATAGTTAGGTCCTAAGAAGTCAACGCCAGGAGCACCAAATAAAAAATAAATACAACAGTTTTTCCATCGTATAAAACGAATAATTGCAACCAGTGTGCAAGTAATGGTCATTTCTACGATCCGGGCAACCGAGGCATCACCCTAGGGCGTTGTTCCACCAGAGCGAATAGTTAGGGCGTAAGCAGTCAACGCCTGAAGCATAAAATACGATATAAATGCAACAGTTTTTCCATCGTATAAAACGAATAATTGCAACCAGTATGAAAGTTATGGTCATTTCTACGTTCCGGGCATCCTAGGCTTCACTCTAGGGCGTTGCTCAACCACACCGAATAGTTTGGGCCTAAGATGTCAACGCCAGAAGCACCAAGTACAAAATAAATACAACAGTTTTTCCATCGTATAAAACGAATAATTGCAACCAGTATGAAAGTTATGGTCATTTCTACGTTCCGGGCAACCTACGCTTCACCCTAGGGCGTTGCTCCACCTGATCGTATAGTTAGGGCCTAAGAAGTCAACGCCAGAAGCATAAAATACGATATATGTACAACAGTTTTACCATCGTATAAAATGAATAATCGCAAACAGTGTGAAGGTAATGGTCATTTCTACGTTCCGGGCAACCTAGGATTCACTCTAGGGCGTTGCTCCACCAGATCGAATAGTTGGGGCCTTAGAAGTCAACGCCCGAAGCATAAAATACAAAATAAATAGAACAGTTTTTCCATTGTATAAAACGAACAATTGAAACCAGTCTGAAAGTTATGGTCATTTCTACGTTCCGCGCAACCTAGTCTTCACCCCAGGGCGTTGCTCCACCAGATCGAATAGTTAGGGCCTATGAAGTGAATGCCAGAAGCATAAAATACGATATATGTACAACATTTTTTCCATCGCATAAAATGAGTAATTGCAACCAGGGTGAAAGTAACGGACATTTCTACGTTCCGGGCATCCTAGACTTAACACTGAGGCATTGCTCCACCAGATCGAATACATAGGGCCTTAGAAGTCAACGCCAGAAGCATAAAGTACATTAAAAATCCAACAGTTTGTCCATCGTATAACAGGAATAATTGCCGCCAGTGTGAAAGTGATGGTCATTTCTGCATTCCGGGCAACCTAGGCTTCACTCTAGGGCGTTGCTCCTCCAGATAGAATAGTTAGGGCCCAGGAAGTCAACGCCAGAAGCATAAAATACAATATAAATACAACAGTTTTTCCCTTGTATAACAGGAATAATTGCAACCAGTGTGAAAGGTATGGTCATTTCTACGTTCCGGGCAACCTAGGCTTCACTCTAGGGCGTTGCTCCACCACACCGAATAGCTGCGGCCTTAAAAGTCAACGCCAGAAGCATAAAATACAATATAAATAAACAGTTTTTCAATCGTATAACAGGAATAATTGCAAACATTGTGAAAAATAAGGTCATTTCTACGTTGCGGGCACCCGAGGCTTCACTCTAGGGCATTGCTCCACCACTTCGAACAGCTACGGCCTTAGAAGTCAACGCCATAACTATAAAAAACGATATAAATACAACAGTTTTTCCATTGTATAAAATGAATAATTGCAAACAGTGTGGAGGTAATGGTCATTTCTACTTTCCGGGCAACCTAGGCTTCACTCTAGGGCGTTTCTCCATTACATCGAATAGCTACGCCCTTAGAAGTCAACGCCTGAAGCATAAAATACAATATAGATACAACAGTTTTTCCATCGTATAAAACGAATAATTGCAACCAGTATGAATGTTATGGTCATTTCTACGTTCCGGGCAATCTAGGCTTCACTCTAGGGCGTTGCTCAACCACATCGAATAGTTAGGGCCTAAGAAGTCAACGCCAGAAGCACCAAATACAAAATTAATACAACAGTTTTTCCGTCGTATAAAACGGATAACTGCAACCAGTGTGCACGTAATGGTCATTTCTACGATCCGGGCAACGTAGGCATCACACTAGGGCGTTGTTTCACCAGAGCGAATAGTCAGAGCCTAAGAAGTCAACGCCTGAAGCATAAAATACAATATAAATACAACAGTTTTTCCATCGTATAAAACGAATAATTGCAACCAGTATGAAAGTTATGGCCATTTCTACGTTCCGGGCAATCTAGGCTTCACTCTAGGGCGTTGCTCAACCACATCGAATAGCTACGGCCCTAGAACACAACGCCATAACTATAAAATACAATATAAATACAACAGTCTTTCCATCGTACAAAACGAGTAATTGCAACCAGTCTGATAGTTATGGTCATTTCCACGTTCCGGGAAACCTAGGCTTCACTCTAGGGCGGTGCTCAACCACACCGAATAGTTAGGGCCTTAGAAGTCAATGCCAGAAGCATAAAATACAATATAAATACAACAGTTTTTCCACTGTGTAACATGAATAATTGCAATCAGTGTGGAGGTAATGGTCATTTCTACGTTCCGGTCAACCTAGGCTTCACTCTACGGCGTTGGTCCACCAGATCCAATAGTTAGGGCCTAAGAAGTCAACGCCAGGAGCACCAAATACAAAATAAATACAACAGTTTTTCCATCGTATAAAACGAATAACTGCAACCAGTGTGCACGTAATGGTCATTTCTACGATCCGGGCAACCTAGGCATCACCCTAGGGCGTTGTTCCACCAGAGCGAATAGTTAGGGCCTGAGAAGACAAGTCCAGACGCATAAAATACAAAATAGATGCAACAGTTTTTCCATCATATAACAGGAATAATTGCAACCAGTATGAAACTGATGGTCATTTCTACGTTCCGGGCAACCTAGGCTCCACTCTAGGGCGTTGCTCCTCCAGATCGAATAGCTAGGGACTAAGTAGTCTACACCAGAAGCATAAAATACAATATAAATACAACAGTTTTTCCATTGTATAAAACGAATAATTGCTACCAGTGTGAAAGTTATGGTCATTTCTGCGTTCCAGGCCCCATAGGCTTCACTCTTGGACGTTGCCCCACCAGATCGAATAGCTAGGACCTTAGAAGTCAAAGCCAGACGCAGAAAATACAATATAAAGACAACAGTCTTTACATCGTATAAAACGAATATTTGCAATCCGTATGAAAATTATGGTCATTTCTACGTTCCGGGCAACCTAGGCTTCACCCTAGGTCGTTGCTCCACCATATCGAATAGTTAGGGGCTAAGAAGTCAACGCCAGAAGCATAAAATACAAAATAGATACAACAGGTTTTCCATCACATAACAGGAATAATTGCATCCAGTGTGAAAGTGATGGTCATTTCTACATTCTGGGCCACCTAGGCTTCACTCTAGGACGTTGGTCCACCAGGTCGAATAGTTAGGGCCTTAGAAAACAACTCCAGACGCATAAAACACAAGAAAAATGCAACAGTTCTTTCATCGTATAACAGGAACAATTGCAACATGCCTGAAGGTAATGGTCATTTCTACGTTCCGGGAAATCTAGGCTTCTCTCTAGGGCGTTGCTCCAGCAGATCCAATAGTTAGAACCTCAGAAGTCAACGCCCGGAGCATAAAGTACAATAAAAATACCACAGTTTTTCCATCGTATAACAGGAATAATTGCAACCAGAGTGAAGGTGATGGTCATTTCTAAGTTTCGGGCAATCTAGGCTTGGCTCTATAGCGTTGATCCACCAGATCGAATAGCTCGGGCCTTAGAAGTCAACTCCAGAAACACAAAATAAAATAAAAATACAACAGTTATTCCATCGTATAGCAGAAATAATTACAACCAGTGTGAAAGTAATGGGCATTTCTACGTTCCGGGCAACCTAGGCTTCACCCTAGGGCGTTGCTCCACCAGAACCAATAGTTAGGACCCAAGAAGTCAGCTCCAGAAGCATAAAATACGAAATAGATGCAACAGTTTTTCCATCGTATAACAGGAACAATTGCAACATGCCTGAAGGTAATGGTCATTTCTACGTTCCGGGAAACCTAGGCTTCTCTCTAGGGCGTTGCTCCACCAGATCGAATGGTTTGGGCCTAAGAAGTCAACACCAGAAGCATAAAATACAATACAGATACAACTGTTTTTCCATCGATTAACAGGAATAATTGCAACCAGTGTGAAAGATATGGTCATTTCTACGATCAGGGCAACCTAGGCTTCACTCTAGGGCGTTGCTCCACCACATCGAATAGCTACGGCCTTAGGAGTAAACGCCAGAGGCATAAAATACAAAATAAATACAACAGTTTTTCCATCGTATAACACGAATAATTGCAACCAGTGTGAAACTGATGGTCATTTCTACGTTCCAGGCAACCCAGGCTTCACTCTAGGGCGTTGTTCCTCCAGATCGAATAGCTAGAGCCTAAGAAGTCTACACCAGAAGCATAAAATACAATACAAATCCAACAGTTTTTCCATCGTGTAAAAGGAATAATTGCAACCAGTGTGAAAGTGATGGTCATTTCTACGTTCCGGGCAACCGAGACTTCACTCTAGGGCGTTGCTCCACCACATCGAATAGTTAGGGCCTTAGAAGTCAATGCCAGAAGCATAAAATGCCATATAAATACAACAGTTGTTCCACTGTATAATAGGAATAATTGCAAACAGTGTGGAAGTAATGGTCATTTCTACGTTCCGGGCAACGTTGGCTTCACTCTAGGGCGTTGCTCAACCACATCGAATAGCTACGGCCCAAGAAGACAACGCCATAACTATAAAATACAATATAAATACAACAGTCTATCCATCGTATAAAACGAATAAGTGCAACCAGTGAGATAGTTATTGTCATTTCTACGTTCCGGGCAACCGAGACTTCACCCTAGGGCGTTGCTCCACCAGATCGAATAGTTAGGGCCTAGGAAGTCAATGCCAGAAGCATAAAACACGATATATGAACATCAGTTTTTCCATCGCATAATATGAGTAATTGCAACCAGTGTGAAAGTAACGGCCATTTCTACGTTCCGGGAATCCTAGACTTAACACTGAGACATTGCTCCACGAGATCGAATACATAGGGCCTTAGAAGTCAACGCCAGAAGCATAAAGTACATTAAAAATCCAACAGTTTGTCCATCGTATAACAGGAATAATTGCCACCAGTGTGAAAGTTATGGTCATTTCTACATTCCGGGCAACCTAGGCTTCACTCTAGGGCGTTGCTCCTCCAGATAGAATCGTTAGGGTCCAGGAAGTCAACGGCAGAAGCATAAAATACAATATAAATACAACAGTTTTTTCCTTGTATAACAGGAATAATTGCAACCAGTGTGAAAGGTATGGTCATTTCTACATTCCGGGAAACCTAGGCTTCACTCTAGGGCGTTTCTCCACCACATCGAATAGCTGCGGCCTTTGAAGTCAACACAAGAAGCATAAAACACAATATCGATAAAACAGTTTTTCAATCGTATAACAGGAATAATTGCAAACAGTGTGAAAGGTATGGTCATTTCTACGTTGCGGGCACCCTAGGCTTCACTCTAGGGAATTGCTCCACCACAAACCGAATAGCTACGGCCTTAGAAGTCAACGCCATAACTATAAAAAACAATATAAATACAACAGTTTTTCCATTGTATAAAATGAATAATTGCAAACAGTGAGGAAGTAATGGTCAGTTCTACGTTCCGTGCAACCTAGGCTTCACTCTGGGGCGTTGCTCCACCAGATCGAATAGTTAGGGCCTAAGAAGTCAACGCCAGAAGCATAAACTACAATATAAATACAACAGTTTTTCCCTTGTATAACGGAAATAATTGCAACCAGTATGAATGTTATGGTCATTTCTACGTTCCGGGCAACCTAGGCTTCACTCTAGGGCGTTGCTCCACCAGATCCACTAGCTAGGGCCTAAGAAGTCAACGCCAGGAGCATAAAATACAATATAAATACAACAGTTTTTCCATCGTATAACAAGAATAATTGCAACCAGTGTGAAAGTGATGGCAATTTCTACATTCCGGGCAACCTAGGCTTCACTCTAGGGCCATGCTCCTCCAGATCGAATAGTTAGGGCCTAGGAAGTCAACGCCAGAAGCATAAAATACAATATAAATACAACAGTTTGTCCATCGTATAACAGGAATAATTGCAACCAGTGTGAAAGCTATGGTCATTTCAACGTTCCGGGCAACCTAGGCTTCACTCTAGGGCGTTGCTCCACCACATCGAATAGTTAGGGCCTTAGAAGTCAATGCCAGAAGCATAAAATGCCATATAAATACAACAGTTGTTCCACTGTATAATAGGAATAATTGCAAACTGTGTGGAAGTGATGGTCATTTCTACGTTCCGGGCAACGTTGGCTTCACTCTAGGGCGTTGCTCAACCGCATCGAATAGCTACGGCCCAAGAAGACAACGCCATAACTATAAAATACAATATAAATACAACAGTCTATCCATCGTATAAAACGAATAAGTGCAACCAGTGAGATAGTTATTGTCATTTCTACGTTCCGGGCAACCGAGACTTCACCCTAGGGCGTTGCTCCAACAGATCGAATAGTTAGGGCCTAAGAAGTCAATGCCAGAAGCATAAAATACGATATATGTACAACAGTTTTTCCATCGCATAATATGAGTAATTGCAACCAGTGTGAAAGTAACGGCCATTTCTACGTTCCGGGAATCCTAGACTTAACACTGAGACATTGCTCCACCAGATCGAATACATAGGGCCTTAGATGTCAACGCCAGAAGCATAAAGTACATTAAAAATCCAACAGTTTGTCCATCCTATAACAGGAATAATTGCAACCAGTATGAATGTTATGGTCATTTCTACGTTCCGGGCAACCTAGGCTTCACTCTAGGGCGTTGCTCCACCAGATCCACTAGCTAGGGCCTAAGAAGTCAACGCCAGAAGCATAAAATACAATATACATACAACAGTTTTTCCACTGTATAATATGAATAATTGCAAACAGTGTGGAAGTAATGGTCATTTCTACGTCCCGGGCAACCTAGGCTTCACTCTAGGGTGTTGGTCCACCAGATCCAATAGTTAGGGCCTAAGAAGTCAACGCCAGGAGCACCAAATACAAAATAAATACAACAGTTTTTCCATCGTATAAAACGAATAATTGCATCCAGTGTGCAAGTAATGGTCATATCTAGGTTCCGGGCAACCTAGGCTTCACTCTAGGGCGATCCTCCACCACATCGAATAGCTACGGCCTTAGGAGTCAACGCCAGAGGCATAAAATACAATATAAATACAACAGTTTTTCCATCGTATAACAAGAATAATTGCAACCAGTGTGAAAGTGATGGTCATTTCTACATTCCGGGCAACCTAGGCTTCACTCTAGGGCCATGCTCAACCAGATCGAATAGTTAGGGCCTAGGAAGTCAACGCCAGAAGCATAAAATACAATATAAATACAACAGTTTGTCCATCGTATAACAGGAATAATTGCAACCAGTGTGAAAGCTATGGTCATTTCAACGTTCCGGGCAACCTAGGCTTCACTCTAGGGCGTTGCTCCACCACATCGAATAGTTAGGGCCTTAGAAGTCAATGCCAGAAGCATAAAATGCCATATAAATACAACAGTTGTTCCACTGTATAATAGGAATAATTGCAAACAGTGTGGAAGTAATGGTCACTTCTACGTTCCGGGCAACGTTGGCTTCACTCTAGGGCGTTGCTCAACCACATCGAATAGCTACGGCCCAAGAAGACAACGCCATAACTATAAAATACAATATAAATACAACAGTCTATCCATCGTATAAAACGAATAAGTGCAACCAGTGAGATAGTTATTGTCATTTCTACGTTCCGGGCAACCGAGACTTCACCCTAGGGCGTTGCTCCACCAGATCGAATGGTTAGGGCCTAAGAAGTCAATGCCAGAAGCATAAAATACGATATATGTACAACAGTTTTTCCATCGCATAATATGAGTAATTGCAACCAGTGTGAAAGTAACGGCCATTTCTACGTTCCGGGAATCCTAGACTTAACACTGAGACATTGCTCCACCAGATCGAATACATAGGGCCTTAGAAGTCAACGCCAGAAGCATAAAGTACATTAAAAATCCAACAGTTTGTCCATCGTATAACAGGAATAATTGCCACCAGTGTGAAAGTTATGGTCATTTCTACATTCCGGGCAACCTAGGCTTCACTCTAGGGCGTTGCTCCTCCAGATAGAATCGTTAGGGCCCAGGAAGTCAACGGCAGAAGCATAAAATACAATATAAATACAACAGTTTTTTCCTTGTATAACAGGAATAATTGCAACCAGTGTGAAAGGTATGGTCATTTCTACATTCCGGGCAACCTAGGCTTCACTCTAGGGCGTTTCTCCACCACATCGAATAGCTGCGGCCTTTGAAGTCAACACAAGAAGCATAAAACACAATATCGATAAAACAGTTTTTCAATCGTGTAACAGGAATAATTGCAAACAGTGTGAAAGGTATGGTCATTTCTACGTTGCGGGCACCCTAGGCTTCACTCTAGGGAATTGCTCAACCACAAACCGAATAGCTACGGCCTTAGAAGTCAACGCCATAACTATAAAAAACAATATAAATACAACAGTTTTTCCATTGTATAAAATGAATAATTGCAAACAGTGAGGAAGTAATGGTCATTTCTACGTTCCGTGCAACCTAGGCTTCACTCTGGGGCGTTGCTCCACCAGATCGAATAGTTAGGGCCTAAGAAGTCAACGCCAGAAGCATAAACTACAATATAAATACAACAGTTTTTCCCTTGTATAACGGAAATAATTGCAACCAGTATGAATGTTATGGTCATTTCTACGTTCCGGGCAACCTAGGCTTCACTCTAGGGCGTTGCTCCACCAGATCCACTAGCTAGGGCCTAAGAAGTCAACGCCAGAAGCATAAAATACAATATAAATACAACAGTTTTTCCATCGTATAACAAGAATAATTGCAACCAGTGTGAAAGTGATGGTCATTTCTACATTCCGGGCAACCTAGGCTTCACTCTAGGGCCATGCTCCACCAGATCGAATAGTTAGGGCCTAGGAAGTCAACGCCAGAAGCATAAAATACAATATAAATACAACAGTTTGTCCATCGTATAACAGGAATAATTGCAACCAGTGTGAAAGCTATGGTCATTTCAACGTTCCGGGCAACCTAGGCTTCACTCTAGGGCGTTGCTCCACCACATCGAATAGTTAGGGCCTTAGAAGTCAATGCCAGAAGCATAAAATGCCATATAAATACAACAGTTGTTCCACTGTATAATAGGAATAATTGCAAACTGTGTGGAAGTGATGGTCATTTCTACGTTCCGGGCAACGTTGGCTTCACTCTAGGGCGTTGCTCAACCGCATCGAATAGCTACGGCCCAAGAAGACAACGCCATAACTATAAAATACAATATAAATACAACAGTCTATCCATCGTATAAAACGAATAAGTGCAACCAGTGAGATAGTTATTGTCATTTCTACGTTCCGGGCAACCGAGACTTCACCCTAGGGCGTTGCTCCAACAGATCGAATAGTTAGGGCCTAAGAAGTCAATGCCAGAAGCATAAAATACGATATATGTACAACAGTTTTTCCATCGCATAATATGAGCAATTGCAACCGGTGTGAAAGTAACGGCCATTTCTACGTTCCGGGAATCCTAGACTTAACACTGAGACATTGCTCCACCAGATCGAATACATAGGGCCTTAGAAGTCAACGCCAGAAGCATAAAGTACATTAAAAATCCAACAGTTTGTCCATCGTATAACAGGAATAATTGCCACCAGTGTGAAAGTTATGGTCATTTCTACATTCCGGGCAACCTAGGCTTCACTCTAGGGCGTTGCTCCTCCAGATAGAATCGTTAGGGCCCAGGAAGTCAACGGCAGAAGCATAAAATACAATATAAATACAACAGTTTTTTCCTTGTATAACAGGAATAATTGCAACCAGTGTGAAAGGTATGGTCATTTCTACATTCCGGGCAACCTAGGCTTCACTCTAGGGCGTTTCTCCACCATATCGAATAGCTGCGGCCTTAGAAGTCAACGCAAGAAGCATAAAACACAATATCGATAAAACACTTTTTCAATCGTATAACAGGAATAATTGCAAACAGTGTGAAAGGTATGGTCATTTCTACGTTGCGGGCACCCTAGGCTTCACTCTAGGGAATTGCTCCACCACATCGAATAGCTACGGCCTTAGAAGTCAACGCCATAACTATAAAAAACAATATAAATACAACAGTTTTTCCGTTGTATAAAATGAATAATTGCAAACAGTGTGGAGGTAATGGTCATTTCTACTTTCCGAGCCACCTAGGCTTCACTCTAGGGCCATGCTCAACCAGATCGAATAGTTAGGGCCTAGGAAGTCAACGCCAGAAGCATAAAATACAATATAAATACAACAGTTTGTCCATCGTATAACAGGAATAATTGCAACCAGTGTGAAAGCTATGGTCATTTCAACGTTCCGGGCAACCTAGGCTTCACTCTAGGGCGTTTCTCTACCACATCGAATAGCTGCGGCCTTAGAAGTCAACGCAAGAAGCTAAAACACAATATCGATAAAACACTTTTTCAATCGTATAACAGGAATAATTGCAAACAGTGTGAAAGGTATGGTCATTTCTACGTTGCGGGCACCCTAGGCTTCACTCTAGGGAATTGCTCCACCACATCGAATAGCTACGGCCTTAGAAGTCAACGCCATAACTATAAAAAACAATATAAATACAACAGTTTTTCCGTTGTATAAAATGAATAATTGCAAACAGTGTGGAGGTAATGGTCATTTCTACTTTCCGAGCCACCTAGACTTCACTCTAGGGCGTTGCTACACCACATCGAATAGCTCCGGCCCTAGAAGTCAACGCCAGAAGCATAAAATACAATTTAAATACAACAGTTTTTGAATCGTATAACAGGAATAATTGCAAACAGTGTGAAAGATATGGTCATTTCTACGTAGCGGGCATCCTAGGCTTCACTCTAGGGCATTGCTCCACCACATCGAATAGCTACGGCCTTAGAAGTCAACGCCATAACTATAAAAAACAATATAAATACAACAGTTTTTCCATTGTATAAAATGAATAATTGTAAAGAGTGAGGAAGTAATGGTCATTTCTACGTTCCGTGCAACCTAGGCTTCACTCTAGGGCGTTGCTCCACTAGATCGAATAGTTAGGGCCTTAGAAGTCAATGCCAGAAGCATAAAATATAATATGAATACAACAGTTTTTCCCTTGTATAACAGGAATAATTGCAACCAGTGTGGAAGGTATGGTCATTTCTACGTTCCGGGCAACCTAGGCTTCACTCTAGGGCGTTGCTCCACCACTTCGAATATCTACGGCCTTAGGAGTCAACGCCAGCGGCATAAAATACAATATAAATACAACAGTTTTTCCCTTGTATAACAGAAATAATTGCAACCAGTGTGAAAGCTATGGTCGTTTCTACGTTCCGGACAACCTAGGCTTCACTCTAGGGCGTTGCTCCACCACATCGAATAGTTAGGGCCTTAGAAGTCAATGCCAGAAGCATAAAATACAATATACATACAACAGTTTTTCCACTGTATAATATGAGTAATTGCAAACAGTGTGGAAGTAATGGTCATTTCTACGTCCCGGGCAACCTAGGCTTCACTCTAGGGCGTTGGTCCACCAGATCCAATAGTTAGGGCCTAAGAAGTCAACGCCAGGAGCACCAAATACAAAATAAATACAACAGTTTTTCCATCGTATAAAACGAATAATTGCATCCAGTGTGCAAGTAATGGTCATTTCTACGATCCGGGCGACCTAGGCATCACTCTAGGGCGTTGTTCCACCAGAGCGAATAGTTAGGGCCTAAGAAGTCAACGCCTGAAGCATAAAATACAATATAAATACAACAGTCTTTCCATTGTATAAAACGAACAATTGCAACCAGTATGAAAGTTATAGTTATTTCTACGTTCAGGGCAACCTAGGCTTCACCCTAGGGCGTTGCTCCTCCAGATCGAATACTTAGGGCCTAAGAAGTAAACGCCAGAGACATAAAATACGATATATGTACAACAGTCTTTCCATCGTATAAAACGAATAATTGCAACCAGTCTGATAGTTATGGTCATTTCAACGTTCCGGGCAATCTAGGCTTCTCCCTAGGGCGTTGCTCCACCAGATCGAATAGTTAGGGCCTAACAAGTCAACGCCAGAAGCATAAACTACAATAGAAATACAACAGTTTTACCATCGTATAACAGGAATAATTGCAACCAGTGTGAAAGGTATGGTCATTTCTACGATACGGGCAACCTAGGCTGCACTCTAGGGCGTCGTTCCACCAGATCGAATAGTTAGGGCCTAAGAAGTCTACGCCAGAAGCATAAAAGACAATACAAATACAACAGCTTTTCCATCGTATAACAGGCATAATTGCAACCAGTGTGAAAGGTGTGGTCATTTCTACTTTCCGGGCAATCTAGGCTTCACTCTAGGGCGTTTCTCCACCACATCGAATAGTTAGGGCCTTAGAAGTCATGCCAGAAGCATAAAATACAATATAAATAAAACAGTTTTTCTATCGAATAACAGGAATAATTGCAAACAGTGTGAAAGACATGGTCATATCTAGGTTCCGGGCAACCTAGGCTTCACTCTAGGGCGATCCTCCACCACATCGAATAGCTACGGCCTTAGGAGTCAACGCCAGAGGCATAAAATACAATATAAATACAACAGTTTTTCCATCGTATAACAAGAATAATTGCAACCAGTGTGAAAGTGATGGTCATTTCTACATTCCGGGCAACCTAGGCTTCACTCTAGGGCCATGCTCAACCAGATCGAATAGTTAGGGCCTAGGAAGTCAACGCCAGAAGCATAAAATACAATATAAATACAACAGTTTGTCCATCGTATAACAGGAATAATTGCAACCAGTGTGAAAGCTATGGTCATTTCAACGTTCCGGGCAACCTAGGCTTCACTCTAGGGCGTTGCTCCACCACATCGAATAGTTAGGGCCTTAGAAGTCAATGCCAGAAGCATAAAATGCCATATAAATACAACAGTTGTTCCACTGTATAATAGGAATAATTGCAAACAGTGTGGAAGTAATGGCCATTTCTACGTTCCGGGCAACGTTGGCTTCACTCTAGGGCGTTGCTCAACCACATCGAATAGCTACGGCCCAAGAAGACAACGCCATAACTATAAAATACAATATAAATACAACAGTCTATCCATCGTATAAAACGAATAAGTGCAACCAGTGAGATAGTTATTGTCATTTCTACGTTCCGGGCAACCGAGACTTCACCCTAGGGCGTTGCTCCACCAGATCGAATGGTTAGGGCCTAAGAAGTCAATGCCAGAAGCATAAAATACGATATATGTACAACAGTTTTTCCATCGCATAATATGAGTAATTGCAACCAGTGTGAAAGTAACGGCCATTTCTACGTTCCGGGAATCCTAGACTTAACACTGAGACATTGCTCCACCAGATCGAATACATAGGGCCTTAGAAGTCAACGCCAGAAGCATAAAGTACATTAAAAATCCAACTGTTTGTCCATCGTATAACAGGAATAATTGCCACCAGTGTGAAAGTGATGGTCATTTCTACATTCCGGGCAACCTAGGCTTCACTCTAGGGCGTTGCTCCTCCAGATAGAATCGTTAGGGCCCAGGAAGTCAACGGCAGAAGCATAAAATACAATATAAATACAACAGTTTTTTCCTTGTATAACAGGAATAAATGCAACCAGTGTGAAAGGTATGGTCATTTCTACATTCCGGGCAACCTAGGCTTCACTCTAGGGCGTTTCTCCACCACATCGACTAGCTGCGGCCTTAGAAGTCAACGCAAGAAGCATAAAATACAATATACATACAACAGTCTTTCCACTGTATAATATGAATAATTGCAAACAGTGTGGAAGTAATGGTCATTTCTACGTCCCGGGCAACCTAGGCTTCACTCTAGGGCGTTGGTCCACCAGATCCAATAGTTACGGCCTAAGAAGTCAACGCCAGGAGCACCAAATACAAAATAAATACAACAGTTTTTCCATCGTATAAAACGAATAATTGCATCCAGTGTGCAAGTAATGGTCATTTCTACGTTCCGGGCGACCTAGGCATCACTCTAGGGCGTTGTTCCACCAGAGCGAATAGTTAGGGCCTAAGAAGTCAACGCCTGAAGCATAAAATACAATATAAATACAACAGTTTTTCCATTGTATAAAACGAATAATTGCAACCAGTATGAAAGTTATAGTTATTTCTACGTTCAGGGCAACCTAGGCTTCACCCTAGGGCGTTGCTCCTCCAGATCGAATAGCTAGGGCCTAAGAAGTAAACGCCAGAGACATAAAATACGATATATGTACAACAGTCTTTCCATCGTATAAAACGAATAATTGCAACCAGTCTGATAGTTATGGTCATTTCTACGTTCCGGGCAATCTAGGCTTCTCTCTAGGGCGTTGCTCCACCAGATCGAATAGTTAGGGCCTAACAAGTCAACGCCAGAAGCATAAACTACAATAGAAATACAACAGTTTTACCATCGTATAACAGGAATAATTGCAACCAGTGTGAAAGGTATGGTCATTTCTGCGATACGGGCAACCTAGGCTGCACTCTAGGGCGTCGTTCCACCAGATCGAATAGTTAGGGCCTAAGAAGTCTACGCCAGAAGCATAAAAGACAATACAAATACAACAGCTTTTCCATCGTATAACAGGCATAATTTTAACCAGTGTGAAAGGTGTGGTCATTTCTACGTTCCGGGCAACCTAGGCTTCACTCTAGGGCGTTGCTCCACCACATCGAATAGCTCCGGCCTTAGAAGTCAACGCCAGAAGCATAAAATACAATATAACTACAACAGTTTTTGAGTCGTATAACAGGAATAATTGCAAACAGTGTGAAAGGTATGGTCATTTCTACGTTGCGGGCATCCTAGGCTTTACTCTAGGGCATTGCTCCACCACATCGAATAGCTAAGACCTTAGAAGTCAACGCCATAACTATAAAAAACATTATAAATACAACAGTTTTTCCATTGTATAAAATGAATAATTGCAAACAGTGTGGAGGTAATGGTCATTTCTACTTTCCGGGCAATCTAGGCTTCACTCTAGGGCGTTTCTCCACCACATCGAATAGCTGCGGCCTTAGAAGTCAACGCCAGAAGCATAAAATACAGTATAAATACAACAGTTTTTCAATCGTATAACAAGAATAATTGCAACCAGTGTGAAAGTGATGGTCATTTCTACATTCCTGGCAACCTACGCTTCACTCTAGGGCCATGCTCCACCAGATCGAACACTTAGGGCCTAAGAAGTCAACGCCAGAAGCATAAAGTACATTAAAAATCCAACAGTTTGTCCATCGTATAACAGGAATAATTGCCAACCGTGTGAAAGTGATGGTTATTTCTGCATTCCTGGCAACCTAGGCTTCACTCTAGGGCGTTGCTCCACCACATCGAATAGTTAGGGCCTTAGAAGTCAATGCCAGAAGCATAAAATGCCATATAAATACAACAGTTGTTCCACTGTATAATAGGAATAATTGCAAACAGTGTGGAAGTAATGGTCATTTCCACGTTCCGGGCAACGTTGGCTTCACTCTAGGGCGTTGCTCAACCACATCGAATAGCTACGGCCCAAGAAGACAACGCCATAACTATAAAATACAATATAAATACAACAGTCTATCCATCGTATAAAACGAATAAGTGCAACCAGTGAGATAGTTATTGTCATTTCTACGTTCCGGGCAACCGAGACTTCACCCTAGGGCGTTGCTCCACCAGATCGAATGGTTAGGGCCTAAGAAGTCAATGCCAGAAGCATAAAATACGATATATGTACAACAGTTTTTCCATCGCATAATATGAGTAATTGCAACCAGTGTGAAAGTAACGGCCATTTCTACGTTCCGGGAATCCTAGACTTAACACTGAGACATTGCTCCACCAGATCGAATACATAGGGCCTTAGAAGTCAACGCCAGAAGCATAAAGTACATTAAAAATCCAACAGTTTGTCCATCGTATAACAGGAATAATTGCCACCAGTGTGAAAGTTATGGTCATTTCTACATTCCGGGCAACCTAGGCTTCACTCTAGGGCGTTGCTCCTCCAGATAGAATCGTTAGGGCCCAGGAAGTCAACGGCAGAAGCATAAAATACAATATAAATACAACAGTTTTTTCCTTGTATAACAGGAATAATTGCAACCAGTGTGAAAGGTATGGTCATTTCTACATTCCGGGCAACCTAGGCTTCACTCTAGGGCGTTTCTCCACCACATCGAATAGCTGCGGCCTTAGAAGTCAACGCAAGAAGCATAAAACACAATATCGATAAAACACTTTTTCAATCGTATAACAGGAATAATTGCAAACAGTGTGAAAGGTATGGTCATTTCTACGTTGCGGGCACCCTAGGCTTCACTCTAGGGAATTGCTCCACCACATCGAATAGCTACGGCCTTAGAAGTCAACGCCATAACTATAAAAAACAATATAAATACAACAGTTTTTCCGTTGTATAAAATGAATAATTGCAAACAGTGTGGAGGTAATGGTCATTTCTACTTTCCGAGCCACCTAGGCTTCACTCTAGGGCGTTGCTACACCACATCGAATAGCTCCGGCCCTAGAAGTCAACGCCAGAAGCATAAAATACAATTTAAATACAACAGTTTTTGAATCGTATAACAGGAATAATTGCAAACAGTGTGAAAGATATGGTCATTTCTACGTAGCGGGCATCCTAGGCTTCACTCTAGGGCATTGCTCCACCACATCGAATAGCTACGGCCTTAGAAGTCAACGCCATAACTATAAAAAACAATATAAATACAACAGTTTTTCCATTGTATAAAATGAATAATTGTAAAGAGTGAGGAAGTAATGGTCATTTCTACGTTCCGTGCAACCTAGGCTTCACTCTAGGGCGTTGCTCCACTAGATCGAATAGTTAGGGCCTTAGAAGTCAATGCCAGAAGCATAAAATATAATATAAATACAACAGTTTTTCCCTTGTATAACAGGAATAATTGCAACCAGTGTGGAAGGTATGGTCATTTCTACGTTCCGGGCAACCTAGGCTTCACTCTAGGGCGTTGCTCCACCACTTCGAATATCTACGGCCTTAGGAGTCAACGCCAGCGGCATAAAATACAATATAAATACAACAGTTTTTCCCTTGTATAACAGAAATAATTGCAACCAGTGTGAAAGCTATGGTCGTTTCTACGTTCCGGACAACCTAGGCTTCACTCTAGGGCGTTGCTCCACCACATCGAATAGTTAGGGCCTTAGAAGTCAATGCCAGAAGCATAAAATACAATATACATACAACAGTTTTTCCACTGTATAATATGAGTAATTGCAAACAGTGTGGAAGTAATGGTCATTTCTACGTCCCGGGCAACCTAGGCTTCACTCTAGGGCGTTGGTCCACCAGATCCAATAGTTAGGGCCTAAGAAGTCAACGCCAGGAGCACCAAATACAAAATAAATACAACAGTTTTTCCATCGTATAAAACGAATAATTGCATCCAGTGTGCAAGTAATGGTCATTTCTACGATCCGGGCGACCTAGGCATCACTCTAGGGCGTTGTTCCACCAGAGCGAATAGTTAGGGCCTAAGAAGTCAACGCCTGAAGCATAAAATACAATATAAATACAACAGTCTTTCCATTGTATAAAACGAACAATTGCAACCAGTATGAAAGTTATAGTTATTTCTACGTTCAGGGCAACCTAGGCTTCACCCTAGGGCGTTGCTCCTCCAGATCGAATACTTAGGGCCTAAGAAGTAAACGCCAGAGACATAAAATACGATATATGTACAACAGTCTTTCCATCGTATAAAACGAATAATTGCAACCAGTCTGATAGTTATGGTCATTTCAACGTTCCGGGCAATCTAGGCTTCTCCCTAGGGCGTTGCTCCACCAGATCGAATAGTTAGGGCCTAACAAGTCAACGCCAGAAGCATAAACTACAATAGAAATACAACAGTTTTACCATCGTATAACAGGAATAATTGCAACCAGTGTGAAAGGTATGGTCATTTCTGCGATACGGGCAACCTAGGCTGCACTCTAGGGCGTCGTTCCACCAGATCGAATAGTTAGGGCCTAAGAAGTCTACGCCAGAAGCATAAAAGACAATACAAATACAACAGCTTTTCCATCGTATAACAGGCATAATTGCAACCAGTGTGAAAGGTGTGGTCATTTCTACTTTCCGGGCAATCTAGGCTTCACTCTAGGGCGTTTCTCCACCACATCGAATAGTTAGGGCCTTAGAAGTCATGCCAGAAGCATAAAATACAATATAAATAAAACAGTTTTTCTATCGTATAACAGGAATAATTGCAAACAGTGTGAAAGACATGGTCATATCTAGGTTCCGGGCAACCTAGGCTTCACTCTAGGGCGATCCTCCACCACATCGAATAGCTACGGCCTTAGGAGTCAACGCCAGAGGCATAAAATACAATATAAATACAACAGTTTTTCCATCGTATAACAAGAATAATTGCAACCAGTGTGAAAGTGATGGTCATTTCTACATTCCGGGCAACCTAGGCTTCACTCTAGGGCCATGCTCAACCAGATCGAATAGTTAGGGCCTAGGAAGTCAACGCCAGAAGCATAAAATACAATATAAATACAACAGTATGTCCATCGTATAACAGGAATAATTGCAACCAGTGTGAAAGCTATGGTCATTTCAACGTTCCGGGCAACCTAGGCTTCACTCTAGGGCGTTGCTCCACCACATCGAATAGTTAGGGCCTTAGAAGTCAATGCCAGAAGCATAAAATGCCATATAAATACAATAGTTGTTCCACTGTATAATAGGAATAATTGCAAACAGTGTGGAAGTAATGGTCATTTCTACGTTCCGGGCAACGTTGGCTTCACTCTAGGGCGTTGCTCAACCACATCGAATAGCTACGGCCCAAGAAGACAACGCCATAACTATAAAATACAATATAAATACAACAGTCTATCCATCGTATAAAACGAATAAGTGCAACCAGTGAGATAGTTATTGTCATTTCTACGTTCCGGGCAACCGAGACTTCACCCTAGGGCGTTGCTCCACCAGATCGAATGGTTAGGGCCTAAGAAGTCAATGCCAGAAGCATAAAATACGATATATGTACAACAGTTTTTCCATCGCATAATATGAGTAATTGCAACCAGTGTGAAAGTAACGGCCATTTCTACGTTCCGGGAATCCTAGACTTAACACTGAGACATTGCTCCACCAGATCGAATACATAGGGCCTTAGAAGTCAACGCCAGAAGCATAAAGTACATTAAAAATCCAACTGTTTGTCCATCGTATAACAGGAATAATTGCCACCAGTGTGAAAGTGATGGTCATTTCTACATTCCGGGCAACCTAGGCTTCACTCTAGGGCGTTGCTCCTCCAGATAGAATCGTTAGGGCCCAGGAAGTCAACGGCAGAAGCATAAAATACAATATAAATACAACAGTTTTTTCCTTGTATAACAGGAATAAATGCAACCAGTGTGAAAGGTATGGTCATTTCTACATTCCGGGCAACCTAGGCTTCACTCTAGGGCGTTTCTCCACCACATCGAATAGCTGCGGCCTTAGAAGTCAACGCAAGAAGCATAAAATACAATATACATACAACAGTCTTTCCACTGTATAATATGAATAATTGCAAACAGTGTGGAAGTAATGGTCATTTCTACGTCCCGGGCAACCTAGGCTTCACTCTAGGGCGTTGGTCCACCAGATCCAATAGTTACGGCCTAAGAAGTCAACGCCAGGAGCACCAAATACAAAATAAATACAACAGTTTTTCCATCGTATAAAACGAATAATTGCATCCAGTGTGCAAGTAATGGTCATTTCTACGTTCCGGGCGACCTAGGCATCACTCTAGGGCGTTGTTCCACCAGAGCGAATAGTTAGGGCCTAAGAAGTCAACGCCTGAAGCATAAAATACAATATAAATACAACAGTTTTTCCATTGTATAAAACGAATAATTGCAACCAGTATGAAAGTTATAGTTATTTCTACGTTCAGGGCAACCTAGGCTTCACCCTAGGGCGTTGCTCCTCCAGATCGAATAGCTAGGGCCTAAGAAGTAAACGCCAGAGACATAAAATACGATATATGTACAACAGTCTTTCCATCGTATAAAACGAATAATTGCAACCAGTCTGATAGTTATGGTCATTTCTACGTTCCGGGCAATCTAGGCTTCTCTCTAGGGCGTTGCTCCACCAGATCGAATAGTTAGGGCCTAACAAGTCAACGCCAGAAGCATAAACTACAATAGAAATACAACAGTTTTACCATCGTATAACAGGAATAATTGCAACCAGTGTGAAAGGTATGGTCATTTCTGCGATACGGGCAACCTAGGCTGCACTCTAGGGCGTCGTTCCACCAGATCGAATAGTTAGGGCCTAAGAAGTCTACGCCAGAAGCATAAAAGACAATACAAATACAACAGCTTTTCCATCGTATAACAGGCATAATTTTAACCAGTGTGAAAGGTGTGGTCATTTCTACGTTCCGGGCAACCTAGGCTTCACTCTAGGGCGTTGCTCCACCACATCGAATAGCTCCGGCCTTAGAAGTCAACGCCAGAAGCATAAAATACAATATAACTACAACAGTTTTTGAGTCGTATAACAGGAATAATTGCAAACAGTGTGAAAGGTATGGTCATTTCTACGTTGCGGGCATCCTAGGCTTTACTCTAGGGCATTGCTCCACCACATCGAATAGCTAAGACCTTAGAAGTCAACGCCATAACTATAAAAAACATTATAAATACAACAGTTTTTCCATTGTATAAAATGAATAATTGCAAACAGTGTGGAGGTAATGGTCATTTCTACTTTCCGGGCAATCTAGGCTTCACTCTAGGGCGTTTCTCCACCACATCGAATAGCTGCGGCCTTAGAAGTCAACGCCAGAAGCATAAAATACAGTATAAATACAACAGTTTTTCAATCGTATAACAAGAATAATTGCAACCAGTGTGAAAGTGATGGTCATTTCTACATTCCTGGCAACCTACGCTTCACTCTAGGGCCATGCTCCACCAGATCGAACACTTAGGGCCTAAGAAGTCAACGCCAGAAGCATAAAGTACATTAAAAATCCAACAGTTTGTCCATCGTATAACAGGAATAATTGCCAACCGTGTGAAAGTGATGGTTATTTCTGCATTCCTGGCAACCTAGGCTTCACTCTAGGGCATTGCTCCTCAAGATAGAATAGTTAGGGCCCATTAAGTCAACGCCAGAAGCATAAAATACAATATAAATACAACAGTTTTTCCCTTGTATAACAGGAATAATTGCAACCAGTGTGAAATGTATGGTCATTTCTACGTTCCGGGCACCCTAGGCTACACTCTAGGGCGTTGCTCCACCACATCGAATAGCTGCGGCCTTAGAAGTCAACGCCAGAAGCATAAAATGCCATATAAATACAACAGATGTTCCACTGCATAATATGAATAATTGCAAACAGTGTGGAAGTAATGGTCATTTCTACGTTGCGGGCACTCTAGGCTACACTCTATTGCATTGCTGCACCACATCGAACAGCTACGGCCTTAGAAGTCAACGCCATAACTATAAAAAACGATATAAATACAACAGTTTTTCCATTGTATAAAATGAATAATTGCAAACAGTGTGGAGGTAATGGTCATTTCTACGTTACGGGCACCCTAGGCTACGCTCTAGGGCATTGCTCCACCACATCGAACAGCTACGGCCTTAGAAGTCAACGCCATAACTATAAAAAGCAATATAAATACAACAGTTTTTCCATCGTATAAAACGAATAATTGCAACCAGTATGAAACTTATGGCCATTTCTACGTTCCGGGCAATCTAGGCTTCACTCTAGGGCGTTGCTTAACCACATCGAATAGCTACGGCCCTAGAACACAACGCCATAACTATAAAATACAATATAAATACAACAGTCCTTCCATCGTATAAAACGAGTAATTGTAACCAGTCTGATAGTTATGGTCATTTCCACGTTCCGGGCAATCTAGGCTTCACTCTAGGGCGGTGCTCAACCACATCGAATAGTTAGGGCCTTAGAAGTCAATGCCAGAAGCATAAAATACAATATAAATACAACAGTTTTTCCACTGTGTAACATGAATAATTGCAAACAGTGTGGACGTAATGGTCATTTCTACGTTCCGGGCAACCTAGGCTTCACTCTACGGCGTTGGTCCACCAGATCCAATAGTTAGGGCCTAAGAAGTCAACGCCAGAAGCATAAAATACAATATAAATACAACAGTTTTTCCCTTGTATAACAGGAATAATTGCAACCAGTGTGAAAGGTATGGTCATTTCTACGTTCCGGGCACCCTAGGCTACACTCTAGGGCGTTGCTCCACCACATCGAATAGCTGCGGCCTTAGAAGTCAACGCCAGAAGCATAAAATACAATATAAATACTACAGTTTTTCAATCGTATAACAGGAATAATTGCAAACAGTGTGAAAAGTATGGTCATTTCTACGTTGCGGGCACCCTAGGCTACACTGTAGGGCATTGCTCCACCACATCGAACAGCTACGGCCTTAGAAGTCAACGCCATAACTATAAAAAACAATATAAATACAACAGTTTTTGCATTGTATAAAATGAATAATTGCAAACAGTGTGGAGGTAATGGCCATTTCTACTTTCCGGGCAACCTAGGCTTCACTCTAGGGCGTTTCTCCACCACATCGAATAGCTACGCCCTTAGAAGTCAACGCCTGAAGCATAAAATGCAATAGAAATACAACGTTTTTTTCATCGTATAACAGGAATAATTGCAACCAGTGTGAAAGCTATGGTCATTTCTACGTTCCGGGCAACCTAGGCTTCACTCTAGGGCGTTGCTCCACCACATCGAATAGTTAGGGCCTTAGAAGTCAATGCCAGAAGCATAAAATACAATATACATACAACAGTTTTTCCACTGTATAATATGAGTAATTGCAAACAGTGTGGAAGTAATGGTCATTTCTACGTCCCGGGCAACCTAGGCTTCACTCTAGGGCGTTGGTCCACCAGATCCAATAGTTAGGGCCTAAGAAGTCAACGCCAGGAGCACCAAATACAAAATAAATACAACAGTTTTTCCATCGTATAAAACGAATAATTGCATCCAGTGTGCAAGTAATGGTCATTTCTACGATCCGGGCGACCTAGGCATCACTCTAGGGCGTTGTTCCACCAGAGCGAATAGTTAGGGCCTAAGAAGTCAACGCCTGAAGCATAAAATACAATATAAATACAACAGTCTTTCCATTGTATAAAACGAACAATTGCAACCAGTATGAAAGTTATAGTTATTTCTACGTTCAGGGCAACCTAGGCTTCACCCTAGGGCGTTGCTCCTCCAGATCGAATACTTAGGGCCTAAGAAGTAAACGCCAGAGACATAAAATACGATATATGTACAACAGTCTTTCCATCGTATAAAACGAATAATTGCAACCAGTCTGATAGTTATGGTCATTTCAACGTTCCGGGCAATCTAGGCTTCTCCCTAGGGCGTTGCTCCACCAGATCGAATAGTTAGGGCCTAACAAGTCAACGCCAGAAGCATAAACTACAATAGAAATACAACAGTTTTACCATCGTATAACAGGAATAATTGCAACCAGTGTGAAAGGTATGGTCATTTCTACGATACGGGCAACCTAGGCTGCACTCTAGGGCGTCGTTCCACCAGATCGAATAGTTAGGGCCTAAGAAGTCTACGCCAGAAGCATAAAAGACAATACAAATACAACAGCTTTTCCATCGTATAACAGGCATAATTGCAACCAGTGTGAAAGGTGTGGTCATTTCTACTTTCCGGGCAATCTAGGCTTCACTCTAGGGCGTTTCTCCACCACATCGAATAGTTAGGGCCTTAGAAGTCATGCCAGAAGCATAAAATACAATATAAATAAAACAGTTTTTCTATCGTATAACAGGAATAATTGCAAACAGTGTGAAAGACATGGTCATATCTAGGTTCCGGGCAACCTAGGCTTCACTCTAGGGCGATCCTCCACCACATCGAATAGCTACGGCCTTAGGAGTCAACGCCAGAGGCAAAAAATACAATATAAATACAACAGTTTTTCCATCGTATAACAAGAATAATTGCAACCAGTGTGAAAGTGATGGTCATTTCTACATTCCGGGCAACCTAGGCTTCACTCTAGGGCCATGCTCAACCAGATCGAATAGTTAGGGCCTAGGAAGTCAACGCCAGAAGCATAAAATACAATATAAATACAACAGTTTGTCCATCGTATAACAGGAATAATTGCAACCAGTGTGAAAGCTATGGTCATTTCAACGTTCCGGGCAACCTAGGCTTCACTCTAGGGCGTTGCTCCACCACATCGAATAGTTAGGGCCTTAGAAGTCAATGCCAGAAGCATAAAATGCCATATAAATACAACAGTTGTTACACTGTATAATAGGAATAATTGCAAACAGTGTGGAAGTAATGGTCATTTCTACGTTCCGGGCAACGTTGGCTTCACTCTAGGGCGTTGCTCAACCACATCGAATAGCTACGGCCCAAGAAGACAACGCCATAACTATAAAATACAATATAAATACAACAGTCTATCCATCGTATAAAACGAATAAGTGCAACCAGTGAGATAGTTATTGTCATTTCTACGTTCCGGGCAACCGAGACTTCACCCTAGGGCGTTGCTCCACCAGATCGAATGGTTAGGGCCTAAGAAGTCAATGCCAGAAGCATAAAATACGATATATGTACAACAGTTTTTCCATCGCATAATATGAGTAATTGCAACCAGTGTGAAAGTAACGGCCTTTTCTACGTTCCGGGAATCCTAGACTTAACACTGAGACATTGCTCCACCAGATCGAATACATAGGGCCTTAGAAGTCAACGCCAGAAGCATAAAGTACATTAAAAATCCAACTGTTTGTCCATCGTATAACAGGAATAATTGCCACCAGTGTGAAAGTGATGGTCATTTCTACATTCCGGGCAACCTAGGCTTCACTCTAGGGCGTTGCTCCTCCAGATAGAATCGTTAGGGCCCAGGAAGTCAACGGCAGAAGCATAAAATACAATATAAATACAACAGTTTTTTCCTTGTATAACAGGAATAATTGCAACCAGTGTGAAAGGTATGGTCATTTCTACATTCCGGGCAACCTAGGCTTCACTCTAGGGCGTTTCTCCACCACATCGAATAGCTGCGGCCTTAGAAGTCAACGCAAGAAGCATAAAATACAATATACATACAACAGTCTTTCCACTGTATAATATGAATAATTGCAAACAGTGTGGAAGTAATGGTCATTTCTACGTCCCGGGCAACCTAGGCTTCACTCTAGGGCGTTGGTCCACCAGATCCAATAGTTAGGGCCTAAGAAGTCAACGCCAGGAGCACCAAATACAAAATAAATACAACAGTTTTTCCATCGTATAAAACGAATAATTGCATCCAGTGTACAAGTAATGGTCATTTCTACGTTCCGGGCGACCTAGGCATCACTCTAGGGCGTTGTTCCACCAGAGCGAATAGTTAGGGCCTAAGAAGTCAACGCCTGAAGCATAAAATACAATATAAATACAACAGTTTTTCCATTGTATAAAACGAATAATTGCAACCAGTATGAAAGTTATAGTTATTTCTACGTTCAGGGCAACCTAGGCTTCACCCTAGGGCGTTGCTCCTCCAGATCGAATAGCTAGGGCCTAAGAAGTAAACGCCAGAGACATAAAATACGATATATGTACAACAGTCTTTCCATCGTATAAAACGAATAATTGCAACCAGTCTGATAGTTATGGTCATTTCTACGTTCCGGGCAATCTAGGCTTCTCTCTAGGGCGTTGCTCCACCAGATCGAATAGTTAGGGCCTAACAAGTCAACGCCAGAAGCATAAACTACAATAGAAATACAACAGTTTTACCATCGTATAACAGGAATAATTGCAACCAGTGTGAAAGGTATGGTCATTTCTGCGATACGGGCAACCTAGGCTGCACTCTAGGGCGTCGTTCCACCAGATCGAATAGTTAGGGCCTAAGAAGTCTACGCCAGAAGCATAAAAGACAATACAAATACAACAGCTTTTCCATCGTATAACAGGCATAATTTTAACCAGTGTGAAAGGTGTGGTCATTTCTACGTTCCGGGCAACCTAGGCTTCACTCTAGGGCGTTGCTCCACCACATCGAATAGCTCCGGCCTTAGAAGTCAACGCCAGAAGCATAAAATACAATATAACTACAACAGTTTTTGAGTCGTATAACAGGAATAATTGCAAACAGTGTGAAAGGTATGGTCATTTCTACGTTGCGGGCATCCTAGGCTTTACTCTAGGGCATTGCTCCACCACATCGAATAGCTAAGACCTTAGAAGTCAACGCCATAACTATAAAAAACATTATAAATACAACAGTTTTTCCATTGTATAAAATGAATAATTGCAAACAGTGTGGAGGTAATGGTCATTTCTACTTTCCGGGCAATCTAGGCTTCACTCTAGGGCGTTTCTCCACCACATCGAATAGCTGCGGCCTTAGAAGTCAACGCCAGAAGCATAAAATACAGTATAAATACAACAGTTTTTCAATCGTATAACAAGAATAATTGCAACCAGTGTGAAAGTGATGGTCATTTCTACATTCCTGGCAACCTACGCTTCACTCTAGGGCCATGCTCCACCAGATCGAACACTTAGGGCCTAAGAAGTCAACGCCAGAAGCATAAAGTACATTAAAAATCCAACAGTTTGTCCATCGTATAACAGGAATAATTGCCAACCGTGTGAAAGTGATGGTTATTTCTGCATTCCTGGCAACCTAGGCTTCACTCTAGGGCATTGCTCCTCAAGATAGAATAGTTAGGGCCCATTAAGTCAACGCCAGAAGCATAAAATACAATATAAATACAACAGTTTTTCCCTTGTATAACAGGAATAATTGCAACCAGTGTGAAATGTATGGTCATTTCTACGTTCCGGGCAACCTAGGCTTCACTCTAGGGCGTTGCTCCACCACATCGAATAGCTCCGGCCTTAGAAGTCAACGCCAGAAGCATAAAATACAATATAACTACAACAGTTTTTGAGTCGTATAACAGGAATAATTGCAAACAGTGTGAAAGGTATGGTCATTTCTACGTTGCGGGCATCCTAGGCTTTACTCTAGGGCATTGCTCCACCACATCGAATAGCTAAGACCTTAGAAGTCAACGCCATAACTATAAAAAACATTATAAATACAACAGTTTTTCCATTGTATAAAATGAATAATTGCAAACAGTGTGGAGGTAATGGTCATTTCTACTTTCCTGGCAACCTAGGCTTCACTCTAGGGCATTGCTCCTCAAGATAGAATAGTTAGGGCCCATTAAGTCAACGCCAGAAGCATAAAATACAGTATAAATACAACAGTTTTTCAATCGTATAACAAGAATAATTGCAACCAGTGTGAAAGTGATGGTCATTTCTACATTCCTGGCAACCTACGCTTCACTCTTGGGCCATGCTCCACCAGATCGAACACTTAGGGCCTAAGAAGTCAACGCCAGAAGCATAAAGTACATTAAAAATCCAACAGTTTGTCCATCGTATAACAGGAATAATTGCCAACCGTGTGAAAGTGATGGTTATTTCTGCATTCCTGGCAACCTAGGCTTCACTCTAGGGCATTGCTCCTCAAGATAGAATAGTTAGGGCCCATTAAGTCAACGCCAGAAGCATAAAATACAATATAAATACAACAGTTTTTCCCTTGTATAACAGGAATAATTGCAACCAGTGTGAAATGTATGGTCATTTCTACGTTCCGGGCAACCTAGGCTTCACTCTAGGGCGTTGCTCCACCACATCGAATAGCTCCGGCCTTAGAAGTCAACGCCAGAAGCATAAAATACAATATAACTACAACAGTTTTTGAGTCGTATAACAGGAATAATTGCAAACAGTGTGAAAGGTATGGTCATTTCTACGTTGCGGGCATCCTAGGCTTTACTCTAGGGCATTGCTCCACCACATCGAATAGCTAAGACCTTAGAAGTCAACGCCATAACTATAAAAAACATTATAAATACAACAGTTTTTCCATTGTATAAAATGAATAATTGCAAACAGTGTGGAGGTAATGGTCATTTCTACTTTCCGGGCAATCTAGGCTTCACTCTAGGGCGTTTCTCCACCACATCGAATAGCTGCGGCCTTAGAAGTCAACGCCAGAAGCATAAAATACAGTATAAATACAACAGTTTTTCAATCGTATAACAAGAATAATTGCAACCAGTGTGAAAGTGATGGTCATTTCTACATTCCTGGCAACCTACGCTTCACTCTAGGGCCATGCTCCACCAGATCGAACACTTAGGGCCTAAGAAGTCAACGCCAGAAGCATAAAATACAATATAAATACAACAGTTTTTCCCTTGTATAACAGGAATAATTGCAACCAGTGTGAAAGCTATGGTCATTTCTACGTTCCGGGCAACCTAGGCTTCACTCTAGGGCGTTGCTCCACCACATCGAATAGTTAGGGCCTTAGAAGTCAATGCCAGAAGCATAAAATGCCATATAAATACAACAGATGTTCCACTGCATAATATGAATAATTGCAAACAGTGTGGAAGTAATGGTCATTTCTACGTTGCGGGCACTCTAGGCTACACTCTATTGCATTGCTCCACCACATCGAACAGCTACGGCCTTAGAAGTCAACGCCATAACTATAAAAAACGATATAAATACAACAGTTTTTCCATTGTATAAAATGAATAATTGCAAACAGTGTGGAGGTAATGGTCATTTCTACGTTACGGGCACCCTAGGCTACGCTCTAGGGCATTGCTCCACCACATCGAACAGCTACGGCCTTAGAAGTCAACGCCATAACTATAAAAAGCAATATAAATACAACAGTTTTTCCATCGTATAAAACGAATAATTGCAACCAGTATGAAACTTATGGCCATTTCTACGTTCCGGGCAATCTAGGCTTCACTCTAGGGCGTTGCTTAACCACATCGAATAGCTACGGCCCTAGAACACAACGCCATAACTATAAAATACAATATAAATACAACAGTCCTTCCATCGTATAAAACGAGTAATTGTAACCAGTCTGATAGTTATGGTCATTTCCACGTTCCGGGCAATCTAGGCTTCACTCTAGGGCGGTGCTCAACCACATCGAATAGTTAGGGCCTTAGAAGTCAATGCCAGAAGCATAAAATACAATATAAATACAACAGTTTTTCCAGCGTATAACAAGAATAATTGCAACCAGTGTGAAAGTGATGGTCATTTCTTCATTCCGGGCAACCTAGGCTTGACTCTACGGCGTTGCTCCACCGGATCGAATAGTTAGGGCCTAAGAAGTCTTCGCCAGACGCACCAAATACAAAATTAATACAACAGTCTTTCCATCGTATAAAACGAATAATTGCAACCAGTATGAAAGTTATGATCATTTCTACGTTCCGGGCAACCTAGGCTTCACCCTAGGGCGTTGCTCCACCTGATCGAGTAACTAGGGTCTAAGAAGTAAACGCCAGAGGCACCAAATACAAAATTAATACAACAGCTTTTCCATCGTATAAAACGAATAATTGCAACCAGTATGAAAGTTATGGTCATTTCTACGTTCCGGGCAACCTAGGCTTCACCCTAGGCCGTTGCTCCACCTGATCGAGTAGTTAGGGCCTAAGAAGTCAACGCCAGAAGCATAAAATACGATATATGTACAACAGTTTTACCATCGTATAAAATGAATAATCGCAAACAGTGTGAAGGTAATGGTCATTTCTACGTTCCGGGCAACCTAGGCTTCACTCTAGGGCGTTGCTCCACCAGATCGAATAGTTAGGGCCTTAGAAGTCAACGCCCGAAGCATAAAATACAAAATAAATAGAACAGTTTTTCCATTGTATAAAACGAATAATTGAAACCAGTGTGAAAGTTATGGTCATTTCTACGTTCCGCGCAACCTAGGCTTCACCCCTGGGCGCTGCTCCACCAGATCCAATAGTTAGGACCTAGGAAGTCAGCGCCAGAAGCAAAAAATACAAAATAGATACAACAGCTTTTCCATCGTATATAATGTATATTTGCAAACAGTGTGAAGGTAATGGTCATTTCTACGTTCCGGGCAGCCTAGGCTTCACTGCAGGGCGTTGCTCCACCACATCCAATAGTTAGGGCCTAAGAAGTCAACGCCAGAAGCATAAAATACGATATACGTACAACAGTTTTTCCATCGTATAAAACGAATAATTGCAGCCAGTGTGAAACTAATGGTCATTTCTACGTTCCGGGCAACCTAGGCTTTACTCTAGAACATTGCTCCACCAGATCGAATAGTTAGGGCCTTAGAAGTCAACGCCAGAAGCATAAAATAAAATATAAATACAACAGTTATTCCATCGTGTAACAGGAATAATTATAACCAATGTGAAAGTAATGGGCATTTCTACGTTCCGTGCAACCTAGGCTTCACTCTAGGGCGTTGGTCCACTAGGTCGAATAGCTAGGGCCTGGAAAAACAACTCCAGACACGCAAAACACAGTAAAAATACAACAGTTCTTTCATCGTATAACAGGAACAATTGCAACATGCCTGAACGTAATGGTCATTTCTACGTTCCGTGCAACCTAGGCTTCACTCTAGGGCGTTGCACCACCAGATCGAATAGCTATGGCCTTAGAAGTCAACGCCACAAGCATAAAATAAAATATAAATACAACAGTTATTCCATCGTATAAGCGGAATAATTGCAACCAATGTGAAAGTAATGGGCATTTCTACGTTCCGTGCAACCTAGGCTTCACTCTAGGGCGTTGGTCCACTAGGTCGAATAGCTAGGGCCTGAGGAAACAACTCCAGACGCATAAAACACAATAAAAATACAACAGTTTTTCCATCGTATGAAAAGAATAATTGCAACCAGTGTGAAAGTATGGTCATTTCTACGTTCCGGGCAACCTAGGCGTCACTCTCGGGCGTTGCTCCACCACATCGTATAGCTACGGCCTTAGAAGTCACCGCCAGAAGCATGAAATGCAATATAAATACAACAGTCTTTCCATCGTATAGCATGAATAATTGCAACCAGTGAGAAAGTAATGGTCATCTCTACGTTTCGGGCAACATAGGCTCCACTCTAGGGCGTTGGACAACCAAATCGAATAGCTAGGGCCTTAGAAGTCAACGCCAGAAGGTTAAAATACAATATAAATACAACAGATTTTCCATCGTATAATACGAATAATTGCAATCAGTATGAAAGTTATGGTCATTTCTACGTTCCGTTCAACCTAGGCTTCACCCTCGGGCGTTGCTCCACCAGATCGAATAGTTAGGTCCTAAGAAGTCAACGCTAGAAGCATAAAATACGATATATGTACAAGAGCTTTTCATCGTATAATACGAATAATTGCAATCAGTATGAAAGTTATGGTCATTTCTACGTTCCGGGAAGCCTGGGCTTCATCAGAGGGCGTTGCTCCACCAGATCCAATAGTTAGGACCTAAGAAGTCAACGCCAGAAGCATAAAATACGTAATAGATACAACAGTTTTTCCATCGTATAACAGAAATAATATCAACCAGCGTGAAAGGTATGGTCCTTTCTACGTTCCAGGCAACCTAGGCTTCACACTAGGGCATTGCTCCACCACATCGAATGGCTACGGCCTTAGAAGTCAACGCCATAGCTATAAAATACAATATAAATACAACAGTTTTTCCATTGTATAAAACGAATAATTGCAACCAGTATGAAAGTTATGGTCATTTCTACGTTCCGTTCAACCTAGGCTTCACCCTAGGGCGTTGCTCCACCAGATCGAATAGTTAGGTCCTAAGAAGTCAACGCTAGAAGCATAAAATACGATATATGTACAAGAGCTTTTCATCGTATCAAACGAATAAGTGCAACCAGTGTGAAAGCAATGGCCATTTCTACGTTCCGGGCAACCTAGGCTTCACTCTAGGGCGTTGCTCCACAACATCGAATAGCTCCGGCCTTAGAAGTCAACGCCAGAAGCATAAAATGCAATTTAAATACAACAGTTTTTGAATCGTATAACAGGAATAATTGCAAACAGTGTAAAAGATATGGCCATTTCTACGTTGCGGGCATCCTAGGCTTCACACTAGGGCATTGCTCCACCACATCGAATAGCTACGGCCTTAGAAGTCAACGCAATAACTATAAAAAACAATATAAATACAACAGTTTTTCCATTGTATAACATGAATCATTGCAAACAGTGAGGAAGTAATGGTCATTTCTACGTTCCGTGCAACCTAGGCTTCACCCTAGGGCGTTGCTCCTCCAGATCGAATAGTTAGGGTCTAAGAAGTCAACGCCAGAAGCATAAAATACAATATAAATACAACAGTTTTTCCCTTGTATAACAGGAATAATTGCAACCAGTGTGAAAGACATGGTCATTTCTACGTACCGGGCAACCTAGGCTTCACTCTAGGGCGTTGCTCCACCACATCGAATAGCTACGGCCTTCGGAGTCAACGCCAGAGGCATAAAATACAAAATAAATACAACAGTTTTACCATCGTATAACAGGAATAATTGCAACCAGTGTGAAAGATATGGTCATTTCTACGATACGGGCAACCTAGGCTGCACTCTAGGGCGTCGTTCCACCAGATCGAATAGTTAGGGCCTAAGAAGCCTACGGCAGAAGCATAAAATACAATACAAATACAACAGCTTTTCCATCGTATAACAGGAATAATTGCAACCAGTGTGAAAGCTATGGTCATTTCTACGTTCCGGACAACCTAGGCTTCACTCTAGGGCGTTGCTCCACCACATGGAATAGTTAGGGCCTTAGAAGTCAGTGCCAGAAGCATAAAATGCCATGTAAATACAAAAGTTGTTCCACTGTATAATACGAATAATTGCAAACAGTGTGGAAGTAATGGTCATTTCTACGTTCCGGGCATCGTATGCTTCACTCTAGGGTGTAGCTCAACCACATCGAATAGCTACGGCCCTAGAAGACAACGCCATAACTATAAAATACAATACAAATACAACAGTCTAAGCTTCGTATAAAACGAATAATTGCAACCAGTCTGATTGTTATGGTCATTTCTACGTTCCGGGCAACCTAGACTTCACCCTAGGGCGTTGCTCCACCAGATCGAATAGTTAGGGCCCAAGAAGTCAAAGCCAGAAGCATAAAATACGATATATGTACAACAGTTTTTCCATCGCATAAAATGAGTAATTGCAACCAGTGTGAAAGTAACGGCCATTTCTACGTTCCGGGAATCATAGACTTAACACTCAGACATTGCTCCACAAGATCGAATACATAGGGCCTTAGAAGTCAACACCAGAAGCATAAAGTACATTATAAATCCAACAGTTTGTCCATCGTATAGCAGGAATAATTGCCACCAGTGTGAAAGTTATGGTCATTTCTGCACTCCCGGCAACCTAGGCTTCACTCTAGGGCGTTGCTCCTCCAGGTAGATTAGTTAGGGCCCAGGAAGTCAACGCCAGAAGCATAAAATACAATATAGATACAACAGTTTTTCCCTTGTATAACAGGAATAATTGCAAACAGTGTGGAGGTAATGGTCATTTCTACTTTCCGGGCAACCTAGGCTTCACTCTGGGGCGTTTCTCGACCACATCGAATAGCTGCGGCCTTAGAAGGCAACGCCAGAAGCATAAAGTACAATATAAATACAACAGTTTTTTCATCGTATAACACTAATAATTGCAACCAGTGTGAAAGGTATGGACATTTCTACGTTCCGGGCAACCTAGGCTTCACTCTAGGGCGTTGCTCCACCACATCGAATAGCTACGGCCTTAGGAGTAAACGCCAGAGGCATAAAATACAATATAAATACAACAGTTTTTCCATCGTATAACAAGAATAATTGCAACCAGTGTGAAAGTGATGGTCATTTCTACATTCCGGGCAACCTAGGCTTCACTCTAGGGCCATGCTCAACCAGATCGAATAGTTAGGGCCTAGGAAGTCAACGCCAGAAGCATAAAATACAATATAAATACAACAGTTTGTCCATCGTATAACAGGAATAATTGCAACCAGTGTGAAAGCTATGGTCATTTCAACGTTCCGGGCAACCTAGGCTTCACTCTAGGGCGTTGCTCCACCACATCGAATAGTTAGGGCCTTAGAAGTCAATGCCAGAAGCATAAAATGCCATATAAATACAACAGTTGTTCCACTGTATAATAGGAATAATTGCAAACAGTGTGGAAGTAATGGTCATTTCTACGTTCCGGGCAACGTTGGCTTCACTCTAGGGCGTTGCTCAACCACATCGAATAGCTACGGCCCAAGAAGACAACGCCATAACTATAAAATACAATATAAATACAACAGTCTATCCATCGTATAAAACGAATAAGTGCAACCAGTGAGATAGTTATTGTCATTTCTACGTTCCGGGCAACCGAGACTTCACCCTAGGGCGTTGCTCCACCAGATCGAATGGTTAGGGCCTAAGAAGTCAATGCCAGAAGCATAAAATACGATATATGTACAACAGTTTTTCCATCGCATAATATGAGTAATTGCAACCAGTGTGAAAGTAACGGCCATTTCTACGTTCCGGGAATCCTAGACTTAACACTGAGACATTGCTCCACCAGATCGAATACATAGGGCCTTAGAAGTCAACGCCAGAAGCATAAAGTACATTAAAAATCCAACTGTTTGTCCATCGTATAACAGGAATAATTGCCACCAGTGTGAAAGTGATGGTCATTTCTACATTCCGGGCAACCTAGGCTTCACTCTAGGGCGTTGCTCCTCCAGATAGAATCGTTAGGGCCCAGGAAGTCAACGGCAGAAGCATAAAATACAATATAAATACAACAGTTTTTTCCTTGTATAACAGGAATAATTGCAACCAGTGTGAAAGGTATGGTCATTTCTACATTCCGGGCAACCTAGGCTTCACTCTAGGGCGTTTCTCCACCACATCGAATAGCTGCGGCCTTAGAAGTCAACGCAAGAAGCATAAAATACAATATACATACAACAGTCTTTCCACAGTATAATATGAATAATTGCAAACAGTGTGGAAGTAATGGTCATTTCTACGTCCCGGGCAACCTAGGCTTCACTCTAGGGCGTTGGTCCACCAGATCCAATAGTTAGGGCCTAAGAAGTCAACGCCAGGAGCACCAAATACAAAATAAATACAACAGTTTTTCCATCGTATAAAACGAATAATTGCATCCAGTGTGCAAGTAATGGTCATTTCTACGTTCCGGGCGACCTAGGCATCACTCTAGGGCGTTGTTCCACCAGAGCGAATAGTTAGGGCCTAAGAAGTCAACGCCTGAAGCATGAAATACAATATAAATACAACAGTTTTTCCATTGTATAAAACGAATAATTGCAACCAGTATGAAAGTTATAGTTATTTCTACGTTCAGGGCAACCTAGGCTTCACCCTAGGGCGTTGCTCCTCCAGATCGAATAGCTAGGGCCTAAGAAGTAAACGCCAGAGACATAAAATACGATATATGTACAACAGTCTTTCCATCGTATAAAACGAATAATTGCAACCAGTCTGATAGTTATGGTCATTTCTACGTTCCGGGCAATCTAGGCTTCTCTCTAGGGCGTTGCTCCACCAGATCGAATAGTTAGGGCCTAACAAGTCAACGCCAGAAGCATAAACTACAATAGAAATACAACAGTTTTACCATCGTATAACAGGAATAATTGCAACCAGTGTGAAAGGTATGGTCATTTCTGCGATACGGGCAACCTAGGCTGCACTCTAGGGCGTCGTTCCACCAGATCGAATAGTTAGGGCCTAAGAAGTCTACGCCAGAAGCATAAAAGACAATACAAATACAACAGCTTTTCCATCGTATAACAGGCATAATTTTAACCAGTGTGAAAGGTGTGGTCATTTCTACGTTCCGGGCAACCTAGGCTTCACTCTAGGGCCATGCTCCACCAGATCGAACACTTAGGGCCTAAGAAGTCAACGCCAGAAGCATAAAATACAATATAAATACAACAGTTTTTCCCTTGTATAACAGGAATAATTGCAACCAGTGTGAAAGCTATGGTCATTTCTACGTTCCGGGCAACCTAGGCTTCACTCTAGGGCGTTGCTCCACCACATCGAATAGTTAGGGCCTTAGAAGTCAATGCCAGAAGCATAAAATAAAATATAAATACAACAGTTATTCCATCGTATAACAGGAATAATTATAACCAATGTGAAAGTAATGGGCATTTCTACGTTCCGTGCAACCTAGGCTTCACTCTAGGGCATTGGTCCACTAGGTCGAATAGCTAGGGCCTGGGAAAACAACTCCAGACACGTAAAACACAATAAAAATACAACAGTTCTTTCATCGTATAACAGGAACAATTGCAACATGCCTGAACGTAATGGTCATTTCTACGTTCCGTGCAACCTAGGCTTCACTCTAGGGCGTTGCACCACCAGATCGAATAGCTAGGGCCTTAGAAGTCAACGCCACAAGCATAAAATAAAATATAAATACAACAGTTATTCCATCGTATAAGCGGAATAATTACAACCAATGTGAAGGTAATGGGCATTTCTACGTTCCGTGCAACCTAGGCTTCACTCTAGGGCGTTGGTCCACTAGGTCGAATAGCTAGGGCCTGAGGAAACAACTCCAGACGCATAAAACACAATAAAAATACAACAGTTTTTCCATCGTATGAAAAGAATAATTGCAACCAGTGTGAAAGTATGGTCATTTCTACGTTCCGGGCAACCTAGGCGTCACTCTCGGGCGTTGCTCCACCACATCGTATAGCTACGGCCTTAGAAGTCACCGCCAGAAGCATGAAATGCAATATAAATACAACAGTCTTTCCATCGTATAGCATGAATAATTGCAACCAGTGAGAAAGTAATGGTCATCTCTACGTTTCGGGAAACATAGGCTCCACTCTAGGGCGTTGGACAACCAAATCGAATAGCTAGGGCCTTAGAAGTCAACGCCCGAGGCATAAAATACAAAATTAAAAGAACAGCTTTAACATTGTATAAAACGAATAATTGCAACCAGGGTGAAAGTTATGGTCATTTTTACGTTCCGTGCAACCTAGGCTTCACCCTAGGGCGTTGCTCCAGCAGATCCAATAGTTAGAACCTCAGAAGTCAACGCCCGGAGCATAAAATACAATAAAAATACCACAGTTTTTCCATCGTATAACAGGAATAATTGCAACCAGAGTGAAGGTGATGGTCATTTCTAAGTTCCGGGCAACCTAGGCTTGACTCTATAGCGTTGCTCCACCAGATCGAATAGCTCGGGCCTTAGAAGTCAACTCCAGAAACACAAAATAAAATAAAAATACAACAGTTATTCCATCGTATAGCAGGAATAATTACAACCAGTGTGAAAGCTATGTTCATTTCTACGTTCCGGGCAACCTAGGCTTCACTCTAGGGCGTTGCTCCACCACATCGAATAGTTAGGGCCTTAGAAGTCAATGCCAGAAGCATAAAATGCCATATAAATACAACAGATGTTCCACTGCATAATATGAATAATTGCAAACAGTGTGGAAGTAATGGTCATTTCTACGTTGCGGGCACTCTAGGCTACACTCTATTGCATTGCTCCACCACATCGAACAGCTACGGCCTTAGAAGTCAACGCCATAACTATAAAAAACGATATAAATACAACAGTCTTTCCATCGTATAAAACGAATAATTGCAACCAGTCTGATAGTTATGGTCATTTCAACGTTCCGGGCAATCTAGGCTTCTCCCTAGGGCGTTGCTCCACCAGATCGAATAGTTAGGGCCTAACAAGTCAACGCCAGAAGCATAAACTACAATAGAAATACAACAGTTTTACCATCGTATAACAGGAATAATTGCAACCAGTGTGAAAGGTATGGTCATTTCTACGATACGGGCAACCTAGGCTGCACTCTAGGGCGTCGTTCCACCAGATCGAATAGTTAGGGCCTAAGAAGTCTACGCCAGAAGCATAAAAGACAATACAAATACAACAGCTTTTCCATCGTATAACAGGCATAATTGCAACCAGTGTGAAAGGTGTGGTCATTTCTACTTTCCGGGCAATCTAGGCTTCACTCTAGGGCGTTTCTCCACCACATCGAATAGTTAGGGCCTTAGAAGTCATGCCAGAAGCATAAAATACAATATAAATAAAACAGTTTTTCTATCGTATAACAGGAATAATTGCAAACAGTGTGAAAGACATGGTCATATCTAGGTTCCGGGCAACCTAGGCTTCACTCTAGGGCGATCCTCCACCACATCGAATAGCTACGGCCTTAGGAGTCAACGCCAGAGGCATAAAATACAATATAAATACAACAGTTTTTCCATCGTATAACAAGAATAATTGCAACCAGTGTGAAAGTGATGGTCATTTCTACATTCCGGGCAACCTAGGCTTCACTCTAGGGCCATGCTCAACCAGATCGAATAGTTAGGGCCTAGGAAGTCAACGCCAGAAGCATAAAATACAATATAAATACAACAGTTTGTCCATCGTATAACAGGAATAATTGCAACCAGTGTGAAAGCTATGGTCATTTCAACGTTCCGGGCAACCTAGGCTTCACTCTAGGGCGTTGCTCCACCACATCGAATAGTTAGGGCCTTAGAAGTCAATGCCAGAAGCATAAAATGCCATATAAATACAACAGTTGTTCCACTGTATAATAGGAATAATTGCAAACAGTGTGGAAGTAATGGTCATTTCTACGTTCCGGGCAACGTTGGCTTCACTCTAGGGCGTTGCTCAACCACATCGAATAGCTACGGCCCAAGAAGACAACGCCATAACTATAAAATACAATATAAATACAACAGTCTATCCATCGTATAAAACGAATAAGTGCAACCAGTGAGATAGTTATTGTCATTTCTACGTTCCGGGCAACCGAGACTTCACCCTAGGGCGTTGCTCCACCAGATCGAATGGTTAGGGCCTAAGAAGTCAATGCCAGAAGCATAAAATACGATATATGTACAACAGTTTTTCCATCGCATAATATGAGTAATTGCAACCAGTGTGAAAGTAACGGCCATTTCTACGTTCCGGGAATCCTAGACTTAACACTGAGACATTGCTCCACCAGATCGAATACATAGGGCCTTAGAAGTCAACGCCAGAAGCATAAAGTACATTAAAAATCCAACTGTTTGTCCATCGTATAACAGGAATAATTGCCACCAGTGTGAAAGTGATGGTCATTTCTACATTCCGGGCAACCTAGGCTTCACTCTAGGGCGTTGCTCCTCCAGATAGAATCGTTAGGGCCCAGGAAGTCAACGGCAGAAGCATAAAATACAATATAAATACAACAGTTTTTTCCTTGTATAACAGGAATAATTGCAACCAGTGTGAAAGGTATGGTCATTTCTACATTCCGGGCAACCTAGGCTTCACTCTAGGGCGTTTCTCCACCACATCGAATAGCTGCGGCCTTAGAAGTCAACGCAAGAAGCATAAAATACAATATACATAC
Source organism: Calliopsis andreniformis (assembly GCF_051401765.1). Taxonomy (NCBI): domain Eukaryota; kingdom Metazoa; phylum Arthropoda; class Insecta; order Hymenoptera; family Andrenidae; genus Calliopsis; species Calliopsis andreniformis. The sequence goes on along the minus strand of NW_027480422.1, from coordinate 11,943,144 downwards.
AACAGTCTTTCCACAGTATAATATGAATAATTGCAAACAGTGTGGAAGTAATGGTCATTTCTACGTCCCGGGCAACCTAGGCTTCACTCTAGGGCGTTGGTCCACCAGATCCAATAGTTAGGGCCTAAGAAGTCAACGCCAGGAGCACCAAATACAAAATAAATACAACAGTTTTTCCATCGTATAAAACGAATAATTGCATCCAGTGTGCAAGTAATGGTCATTTCTACGTTCAGGGCGACCTAGGCATCACTCTAGGGCGTTGTTCCACCAGAGCGAATAGTTAGGGCCTAAGAAGTCAACGCCTGAAGCATGAAATACAATATAAATACAACAGTTTTTCCATTGTATAAAACGAATAATTGCAACCAGTATGAAAGTTATAGTTATTTCTACGTTCAGGGCAACCTAGGCTTCACCCTAGGGCGTTGCTCCTCCAGATCGAATAGCTAGGGCCTAAGAAGTAAACGCCGGAGACATAAAATACGATATATGTACAACAGTCTTTCCATCGTATAAAACGAATAATTGCAACCAGTCTGATAGTTATGGTCATTTCTACGTTCCGGGCAATCTAGGCTTCTCTCTAGGGCGTTGCTCCACCAGATCGAATAGTTAGGGCCTAACAAGTCAACGCCAGAAGCATAAACTACAATAGAAATACAACAGTTTTACCATCGTATAACAGGAATAATTGCAACCAGTGTGAAAGGTATGGTCATTTCTGCGATACGGGCAACCTAGGCTGCACTCTAGGGCGTCGTTCCACCAGATCGAATAGTTAGGGCCTAAGAAGTCTACGCCAGAAGCATAAAAGACAATACAAATACAACAGCTTTTCCATCGTATAACAGGCATAATTTTAACCAGTGTGAAAGGTGTGGTCATTTCTACGTTCCGGGCAACCTAGGCTTCACTCTAGGGCGTTGCTCCACCACATCGAATAGCTCCGGCCTTAGAAGTCAACGCCAGAAGCATAAAATACAATATAACTACAACAGTTTTTGAGTCGTATAACAGGAATAATTGCAAACAGTGTGAAAGGTATGGTCATTTCTACGTTGCGGGCATCCTAGGCTTTACTCTAGGGCATTGCTCCACCACATCGAATAGCTAAGACCTTAGAAGTCAACGCCATAACTATAAAAAACATTATAAATACAACAGTTTTTCCATTGTATAAAATGAATAATTGCAAACAGTGTGGAGGTAATGGTCATTTCTACTTTCCGGGCAATCTAGGCTTCACTCTAGGGCGTTTCTCCACCACATCGAATAGCTGCGGCCTTAGAAGTCAACGCCAGAAGCATAAAATACAGTATAAATACAACAGTTTTTCAATCGTATAACAAGAATAATTGCAACCAGTGTGAAAGTGATGGTCATTTCTACATTCCTGGCAACCTACGGTTCACTCTAGGGCCATGCTCCACCAGATCGAACACTTAGGGCCTAAGAAGTCAACGCCAGAAGCATAAAATACAATATAAATACAACAGTTTTTCCCTTGTATAACAGGAATAATTGCAACCAGTGTGAAAGCTATGGTCATTTCTACGTTCCGGGCAACCTAGGCTTCACTCTAGGGCGTTGCTCCACCACATCGAATAGTTAGGGCCTTAGAAGTCAATGCCAGAAGCATAAAATGCCATATAAATACAACAGATGTTCCACTGCATAATATGAATAATTGCAAACAGTGTGGAAGTAATGGTCATTTCTACGTTGCGGGCACTCTAGGCTACACTCTATTGCATTGCTCCACCACATCGAACAGCTACGGCCTTAGAAGTCAACGCCATAACTATAAAAAACGATATAAATACAACAGTTTTTCCATTGTATAAAATGAATAATTGCAAACAGTGTGGAGGTAATGGTCATTTCTACGTTACGGGCACCCTAGGCTACGCTCTAGGGCATTGCTCCACCACATCGAACAGCTACGGCCTTAGAAGTCAACGCCATAACTATAAAAAGCAATATAAATACAACAGTTTTTCCATCGTATAAAACGAATAATTGCAACCAGTATGAAACTTATGGCCATTTCTACGTTCCGGGCAATCTAGGCTTCACTCTAGGGCGTTGCTTAACCACATCGAATAGCTACGGCCCTAGAACACAACGCCATAACTATAAAATACAATATAAATACAACAGTCCTTCCATCGTATAAAACGAGTAATTGTAACCAGTCTGATAGTTATGGTCATTTCCACGTTCCGGGCAATCTAGGCTTCACTCTAGGGCGGTGCTCAACCACATCGAATAGTTAGGGCCTTAGAAGTCAATGCCAGAAGCATAAAATACAATATAAATACAACAGTTTTTCCACTGTGTAACATGAATAATTGCAAACAGTGTGGACGTAATGGTCATTTCTACGTTCCGGGCAACCTAGGCTTCACTCTACGGCGTTGGTCCACCAGATCCAATAGTTAGGGCCTAAGAAGTCAACGCCAGAAGCATAAAATACAATATAAATACAACAGTTTTTCCCTTGTATAACAGGAATAATTGCAACCAGTGTGAAAGGTATGGTCATTTCTACGTTCCGGGCACCCTAGGCTACACTCTAGGGCGTTGCTCCACCACATCGAATAGCTGCGGCCTTAGAAGTCAACGCCAGAAGCATAAAATACAATATAAATACTACAGTTTTTCAATCGTATAACAGGAATAATTGCAAACAGTGTGAAAAGTATGGTCATTTCTACGTTGCGGGCACCCTAGGCTACACTGTAGGGCATTGCTCCACCACATCGAACAGCTACGGCCTTAGAAGTCAACGCCATAACTATAAAAAACAATATAAATACAACAGTTTTTGCATTGTATAAAATGAATAATTGCAAACAGTGTGGAGGTAATGGCCATTTCTACTTTCCGGGCAACCTAGGCTTCACTCTAGGGCGTTTCTCCACCACATCGAATAGCTACGCCCTTAGAAGTCAACGCCTGAAGCATAAAATGCAATAGAAATACAACGTTTTTTTCATCGTATAACAGGAATAATTGCAACCAGTCTGAAAGATATGGTTATTTCTACGTTCCGGGCAACCTAGGCTTCACTTTAGGCCGTTGGCCCTCCACTTCTAACAGTTAGGGCCTAAGAATTCAACGCCAGAAGCACCAAATACAAAATAAATACAACAGTTTTTCCATCGTATAAAACGAATAATTGCAACCAGTATGAAAGTTATGGTCATTTCTACGTTCCGGACAACCTAGGCTTCACCCTAGGGCGTTGCTCCACCTGATCGAATAGTTAGGGCCTAAGAAGTCAACGCCAGAAGCATAAAATACGATATATGTACAACAGTTTTTCCATCGTATAAAACGAATAATTGCAACCAGTGTGAAAGTAATAGACATTTCTATGTTGCGGGCATCCTAGACTTAACTCTGAGGGATTGCTACACCAGATCAAATACATAGGGCCTTAGAAGTCAACGCCAGAAGTATAAAGTACAATCAAAATCCAACAGTTTGTCCATCGTATAGCTGGAATAATTGCAACCAGAGTGAAAGTAATGGTCATTTCCACGTTTCGGGCGACCTAGGCTCCACTCTAGGGCGTTGCTCCACCAGATGGAATAGCTAGGGCCTTAGAAGTCAATGCCAGAAGCATAAAATACAATATAAATACAACAGCTTTTCCATCGTATATAATGTACATTTGCAAACAGTGTGAAAGTAAATGTCATTTCTACATTTCGGGCGACCTAGGCTCCACTCTAGGGCGTTGCTCCACCAGATGGAATAGCTAGGGCCTTAGAAGTCAATGCCAGAAGCATAAAATACTAAATAAATACAACAGTTTTTCCAGCGTATAACAAGAATAATTGCAACCAGTGTGAAAGTGATGGTCATTTCTACATTCCGGGCAACCTAGGCTTGACTCTACGGCGTTGCTCCACCGGAACGAATAGTTAGGGCCTAAGAAGTCTTCGCCAGACGCACCAAATACAAAATTAGTACAACAGTCTTTCCATCGTATAAAACGAATAATTGCAACCAGTATGAAAGTTATGATCATTTCTACGTTCCGGGCAACCTAGGCTTCACCCTAGGGCGTTGCTCCACCTGATCGAGTAGCTAGGGTCTAAGAAGTAAACGCCAGAGGCACCAAATACAAAATTAATACAACAGCTTTTCCATCGTATAAAACGAATAATTGCAACCAGTATGAAAGTTATGGTCATTTCTACGTTCCGGGCAACCTAGGCTTCACCCTAGGCCGTTGCTCCACCTGATCGAGTAGTTAGGGCCTAAGAAGTCAACGCCCGAAGCATAAAATACAAAATAAATAGAACAGTTTTTCCATTGTATAAAACGAATAATTGAAACCAGTGTGAAAGTTATGGTCATTTCTACGTTCCGCGCAACCTAGGCTTCACCCCTGGGCGTTGCTCCACCAGATCCAATAGTTAGGACCTAGGAAGTCAGCGCCAGAAGCAAAAAATACAAAATAGATACAACAGCTTTTCCATCGTATATAATGTATATTTGCAAACAGTGTGAAGGTAATGGTCATTTCTACGTTCCGGGCAGCCTAGGCTTCACTGCAGGGCGTTGCTCCACCACATCCAATAGTTAGGGCCTAAGAAGTCAACGCCAGAAGCATAAAATACGATATACGTACAACAGTTTTTCCATCGTATAAAACGAATAATTGCAGCCAGTGTGAAACTAATGGTCATTTCTACGTTCCGGGCAACCTAGGCTTTACTCTAGAACATTGCTCCACCAGATCGAATAGTTAGGGCCTTAGAAGTCAACGCCAGAAGCATAAAATAAAATATAAATACAACAGTTATTCCATCGTGTAACAGGAATAATTATAACCAATGTGAAAGTAATGGGCATTTCTACGTTCCGTGCAACCTAGGCTTCACTCTAGGGCGTTGGTCCACTAGGTCGAATAGCTAGGGCCTGGGAAAACAACTCCAGACACGCAAAACACAATAAAAATACAACAGTTCTTTCATCGTATAACAGGAACAATTGCAACATGCCTGAACGTAATGGTCATTTCTACGTTCCGTGCAACCTAGGCTTCACTCTAGGGCGTTGCACCACCAGATCGAATAGCTATGGCCTTAGAAGTCAACGCCACAAGCATAAAATAAAATATAAATACAACAGTTATTCCATCGTATAAGCGGAATAATTACAACCAATGTGAAAGTAATGGGCATTTCTACGTTCCGTGCAACCTAGGCTTCACTCTAGGGCGTTGGTCCACTAGGTCGAATAGCTAGGGCCTGAGGAAACAACTCCAGACGCATAAAACACAATAAAAATACAACAGTTTTTCCATCGTATGAAAAGAATAATTGCAACCAGTGTGAAAGTATGGTCATTTCTACGTTCCGGGCAACCTAGGCGTCACTCTCGGGCGTTGCTCCACCACATCGTATAGCTACGGCCTTAGAAGTCACCGCCAGAAGCATGAAATGCAATATAAATACAACAGTCTTTCCATCGTATAGCATGAATAATTGCAACCAGTGAGAAAGTAATGGTCATCTCTACGTTTCGGGCAACATAGGCTCCACTCTAGGGCGTTGGACAACCAAATCGAATAGCTAGGGCCTTAGAAGTCAACGCCCGAGGCATAAAATACAAAATTAAAAGAACAGCTTTAACATTGTATAAAACGAATAATTGCAACCAGGGTGAAAGTTATGGTCATTTTTACGTTCCGTGCAACCTAGGCTTCACCCTAGGGCGTTGCTCCACCATATCGAATAGTTAGGGCCTAATAAGTCAACGCCAGAAGCATAAAATACAATAGAGATACAACAGTTTTTCCATCGTATAACAGGAATAATTGCAACCAGTGTGAAAGATATGGCCATTTCTACGATCAGGGCAACATAGCCTTCACTCCAGAGCGTTGCTGCACCACATCGAATAGCTATGGCCTTAGAAGTCAACGCCAGAAGGTTAAAATACAATATAAATACAACAGATTTTCCATCGTATAATACGAATAATTGCAATCAGTATGAAAGTTATGGTCATTTCTACGTTCCGTTCAACCTAGGCTTCACCCTCGGGCGTTGCTCCACCAGATCGAATAGTTAGGTCCTAAGAAGTCAACGCTAGAAGCATAAAATACGATATATGTACAAGAGCTTTTCATCGTATAATACGAATAATTGCAATCAGTATGAAAGTTATGGTCATTTCTACGTTCCGGGAAGCCTGGGCTTCATCAGAGGGCGTTGCTCCACCAGATCCAATAGTTAGGACCTAAGAAGTCAACGCCAGAAGCATAAAATACGAAATAGATACAACAGTTTTTCCATCGTATAACAGAAATAATATCAACCAGCGTGAAAGGTATGGTCATTTCTACGTTCCAGGCAACCTAGGCTTCACACTAGGGCATTGCTCCACCACATCGAATGGCTACGGCCTTAGAAGTCAACGCCATAGCTATAAAATACAATATAAATACAACAGTTTTTCCATTGTATAAAACGAATAATTGCAACCAGTATGAAAGTTATGGTCATTTCTACGTTCCGTTCAACCTAGGCTTCACCCTAGGGCGTTGCTCCACCAGATCGAATAGTTAGGTCCTAAGAAGTCAACGCTAGAAGCATAAAATACGATATATGTACAAGAGCTTTTCATCGTATCAAACGAATAAGTGCAACCAGTGTGAAAGCAATGGCCATTTCTACGTTCCGGGCATCCTAGACTTAACTCTAGGGCGTTGCTCTACCAGATCGAATAGCTAAGGCCTTAGAAGTCAACGCCCGGAGCATAAAATACAATAAAAATACAACAGTTTTTCCATCGTATAACAGGAATAATAGCAACCAGAGCGAAGGTGATGGTCACTTCTAAGTTCCGGACAACCTAGGCTTCACTCTAGGGCGTTGCACCACCAGATCGAATAGCTAGGGCCTTAGAAGTCAACGCCAGAAGCATAAAATAAAATATAAATACAACAGTTATTCCATCGAATAACAGGAATAATTGCAACCAGTGTGAAAGATATGGTCATTTCTACGATCAGGGCAACCTAGGTTTCACTCCAGGGCGTTGCTGCACCACACCGAATAGCTACGGCCTTCGAAGTCAACGCCAGAAGGTTAAAATACAATACAAATACAACAGATTTTCCATCGTATAATACGAATAATTGCAACCAGTGTGAGAGTAATGGGCATTTCTACGTTCCGGGCAACCTAGGCTTCACCCTAGGGCGTTGCTCCACCAGATCGAATAGTTAGGACCCAAGAAGTCAGCTCCAGGAGCATAAAATACAAAATAGATGCAACAGTTTTTCCATCATATAACAGGAATAATTGCAACCAGAGTGAATGTGATGGTCACTTCTAAGTTCCGGGCAACCTAGGCTTCACTCTAGAGCGTTGCACCACCAGATCGAATAGCTAGGGCCTTAGAAGTCATCGCCAGAAGCGTAAAATAAAATATAAGTACAACAGTTATTCCATCGTATAAGTGGAATAATTACAACCAGTGTGAAGGTAATGGGCATTTCTACGTTCCGTGCAACCTAGGCTTCTCTCTAGGGCGTTGCTCCACCATATCGAATAGTTAGGGCCTAATAAGTCAACGCCAGAAGCATAAAATACAATAGAGATACAACAGTTTTTCCATCGTATAACAGGAATAATTGCAACCAGTGTGAAAGATATGGCCATTTCTACGATCAGGGCAACATAGCCTTCACTCTAAAGCGTTGCTGCACCACATCGAATAGCTATGGCCTTAGAAGTCAACGCCAGAAGGTTAAAATACAATATAAATACAACAGATTTTCCATCGTATAATACGAATAATTGCAATCAGTATGAAAGTTATGGTCATTTCTACGTTCCGTTCAACCTAGGCTTCACCCTAGGGCGTTGCTCCACCAGATCGAATAGTTAGGTCCTAAGAAGTCAACGCTAGAAGCATAAAATACAAACTAAATAGAACAGTTTTTCCATTGTATAAAACGAATAATTGAAACCAGTGTGAAAGTTATGGTCATTTCTACGTTCCGCGCAACCTAGGCTTCACCCCTGGGCGTTGCTCCACCAGATCCAATAGTTAGGACCTAGGAAGTCAGCGCCAGAAGCAAGAAATACAAAATAGATACAACAGCTTTTCCATCGTATATAATGTATATTTGCAAACAGTGTGAAGGTAATGGTCATTTCTACGTTCCGGGCAGCCTAGGCTTCACTGCAGGGCGTTGCTCCACCACATCCAATAGTTAGGGCCTAAGAAGTCAACGCCAGAAGCATAAAATACGATATACGTACAACAGTTTTTCCATCGTATAAAACGAATAATTGCAGCCAGTGTGAAACTAATGGTCATTTCTACGTTCCGGGCAACCTAGGCTTTACTCTAGAACATTGCTCCACCAGATCGAATAGTTAGGGCCTTAGAAGTCAACGCCCGAAGCATAAAATACAATAAAAATACAACAGTTTTTCCATCGTATAACAGGAATAATAGCAACCAGAGCGAAGGTGATGGTCACTTCTAAGTTCCGGGCAACCTAGGCTTCACTCTAGAGCGTTGCACCACCAGATCGAATAGCTAGGGCCTTAGAAGTCAAAGCCACAAGCATAAAATAAAATATAAATACAACAGTTATTCCATCGTATAAGCGGAATAATTACAACCAATGTGAAGGTAATGGGCATTTCTACGTTCCGTGCAACCTAGGCTTCACTCTAGGGCGTTGGTCCACTAGGTCGAATAGCTAGGGCCTGAGGAAACAACTCCAGACGCATAAAACACAATAAAAATACAACAGTTTTTCCATCGTATGAAAAGAATAATTGCAACCAGTGTGAAAGTATGGTCATTTCTACGTTCCGGGCAACCTAGGCGTCACTCTCGGGCGTTGCTCCACCACATCGTATAGCTACGGCCTTAGAAGTCACCGCCAGAAGCATGAAATGCAATATAAATACAACAGTCTTTCCATCGTATAGCATGAATAATTGCAACCAGTGAGAAAGTAATGGTCATCTCTACGTTTCGGGCAACATAGGCTCCACTCTAGGGCGTTGGACAACCAAATCGAATAGCTAGGGCCTTAGAAGTCAACGCCCGAGGCATAAAATACAAAATTAAAAGAACAGCTTTAACATTGTATAAAACGAATAATTGCAACCAGGGTGAAAGTTATGGTCATTTTTACGTTCCGTGCAACCTAGGCTTCACCCTAGGGCGTTGCTCCAGCAGATCCAATAGTTAGAACCTCAGAAGTCAACGCCCGGAGCATAAAATACAATAAAAATACCACAGTTTTTCCATCGTATAACAGGAATAATTGCAACCAGAGTGAAGGTGATGGTCATTTCTAAGTTCCGGGCAACCTAGGCTTGACTCTATAGCGTTGCTCCACCAGATCGAATAGCTCGGGCCTTAGAAGTCAACTCCAGAAACACAAAATAAAATAAAAATACAACAGTTATTCCATCGTATAGCAGGAATAATTACAAACAGTGTGAGAGTAATGGGCATTTCTACGTTCCGGGCAACCTAGGCTTCACCCTAGTGCGTTGCTCCACCAGATCGAATAGTTAGGACCCAAGAAGTCAGCTCCAGAAGCATAAAATACAAAATAGATGCAACAGTTTTTCCATCATATAACAGGAATAATTGCAACCAGAGTGAATGTGATGGTCACTTCTAAGTTCCGGGCAACCTAGGCTTCACTCTAGAGCGTTGCACCACCAGATCGAATAGCTAGGGCCTTAGAAGTCATCGCCAGAAGCATAAAATAAAATATAAGTACAACAGTTATTCCATCGTATAAGTGGAATAATTACAACCAGTGTGAAAGTAATGGGCATTTCTACGTTCCGTGCAACCTAGGCTTCTCTCTAGGGCGTTGCTCCACCATATCGAATAGTTAGGGCCTAATAAGTCAACGCCAGAAGCATAAAATACAATAGAGATACAACAGTTTTTCCATCGTATAACAGGAATAATTGCAACCAGTGTGAAAGATATGGCCATTTCTACGATCAGGGCAACATAGCCTTCACTCCAGAGCGTTGCTGCACCACATCGAATAGCTATGGCCTTAGAAGTCAACGCCAGAAGGTTAAAATACAATATAAATACAACAGATTTTCCATCGTATAATACGAATAATTGCAATCAGTATGAAAGTTATGGTCATTTCTACGTTCCGTTCAACCTAGGCTTCACCCTCGGGCGTTGCTCCACCAGATCGAATAGTTAGGTCCTAAGAAGTCAACGCTAGAAGCATAAAATACGATATATGTACAAGAGCTTTTCATCGTATAATACGAATAATTGCAATCAGTATGAAAGTTATGGTCATTTCTACGTTCCGGGAAGCCTGGGCTTCATCAGAGGGCGTTGCTCCACCAGATCCAATAGTTAGGACCTAAGAAGTCAACGCCAGAAGCATAAAATACGAAATAGATACAACAGTTTTTCCATCGTATAACAGAAATAATATCAACCAGCGTGAAAGGTATGGTCATTTCTACGTTCCAGGCAACCTAGGCTTCACACTAGGGCATTGCTCCACCACATCGAATGGCTACGGCCTTAGAAGTCAACGCCATAGCTATAAAATACAATATAAATACAACAGTTTTTCCATTGTATAAAACGAATAATTGCAACCAGTATGAAAGTTATGGTCATTTCTACGTTCCGTTCAACCTAGGCTTCACCCTAGGGCGTTGCTCCACCAGATCGAATAGTTAGGTCCTAAGAAGTCAACGCTAGAAGCATAAAATACGATATATGTACAAGAGCTTTTCATCGTATCAAACGAATAAGTGCAACCAGTGTGAAAGCAATGGCCATTTCTACGTTCCGGGCATCCTAGACTTAACTCTAGGGCGTTGCTCTACCAGATCGAATAGCTAAGGCCTTAGAAGTCAACGCCCGGAGCATAAAATACAATAAAAATACAACAGTTTTTCCATCGTATAACAGGAATAATAGCAACCAGAGCGAAGGTGATGGTCACTTCTAAGTTCCGGGCAACCTAGGCTTCACTCTAGAGCGTTGCACCACCAGATCGAATAGCTAGGGCCTTAGAAGTCAACGCCAGAAGCATAAAATAAAATATAAATACAACAGTTATTCCATCGTATAACAGGAATAATTGCAACCAGTGTGAAAGATATGGTCATTTCGACGATCAGGGCAACCTAGGTTTCACTCCAGGGCGTTGCTGCACCACACCGAATAGCTACGGCCTTCGAAGTCAACGCCAGAAGGTTAAAATACAATACAAATACAACAGATTTTCCATCGTATAAAACGAATAATTGCAATCAGTGTGAAAGTAATTGTCATCTCTACGTTTCGGGCAACATAGGCTCCACTCTAGGGCGTTGGACAACCAAATCGAATAGCTAGGGCCTTAGAAGTCAACGCCCGAGGCATAAAATACAAAATTAAAAGAACAGCTTTAACATTGTATAAAACGAATAATTGCAACCAGGGTGAAAGTTATGGTCATTTTTACGTTCCGTGCAACCTAGGCTTCACCCTAGGGCGTTGCTCCAGCAGATCCAATAGTTAGAACCTCAGAAGTCAAAGCCCGGAGCATAAAATACAATAAAAATACCACAGTTTTTCCATCGTATAACAGGAATAATTGCAACCAGAGTGAAGGTGATGGTCATTTCTAAGTTCCGGGCAACCTAGGCTTGACCCTATAGCGTTGCTCCACCAGATCGAATAGCTCGGGCCTTAGAAGTCAACTCCAGAAACACAAAATAAAATAAAAATACAACAGTTATTCCATCGTATAGCAGGAATAATTACAACCAGTGTGAGAGTAATGGGCATTTCTACGTTCCGGGCAACCTAGGCTTCACCCTAGGGCGTTGCTCCACCAGATCGAATAGTTAGGACCCAAGAAGTCAGCTCCAGAAGCATAAAATACAAAATAGATGCAACAGTTTTTCCATCATATAACAGGAATAATTGCAACCAGAGTGAATGTGATGGTCACTTCTAAGTTCCGGGCAACCTAGGCTTCACTCTAGAGCGTTGCACCACCAGATCGAATAGCTAGGGCCTTAGAAGTCATCGCCAGAAGCATAAAATAAAATATAAGTACAACAGTTATTCCATCGTATAAGTGGAATAATTACAACCAGTGTGAGAGTAATGGGCATTTCTACGTTCCGTGCAACCTAGGCTTCTCTCTAGGGCGTTGCTCCACCATATCGAATAGTTAGGGCCTAATAAGTCAACGCCAGAAGCATAAAATACAATAGAGATACAACAGTTTTTCCATCGTATAAAAGGAATAATTGCAACCAGTGTGAAAGATATGGCCATTTCTACGATCAGGGCAACATAGCCTTCACTCCAGAGCGTTGCTGCACCAGATCGAATAGCTATGGCCTTAGAAGTCAACGCCAGAAGGTTAAAATACAATATAAATACAACAGATTTTCCATCGTATAATACGAATAATTGCAATCAGTATGAAAGTTATGGTCATTTCTACGTTCCGTTCAACCTAGGCTTCACCCTCGGGCGTTGCTCCACCAGATCGAATAGTTAGGTCCTAAGAAGTCAACGCTAGAAGCATAAAATACGATATATGTACAAGAGCTTTTCATCGTATAATACGAATAATTGCAATCAGTATGAAAGTTATGGTCATTTCTATGTTCCGGGAAGCCTGGGCCTCATCAGAGGGCGTTGCTCCACCAGATCCAATAGTTAGGACCTAAGAAGTCAACGCCAGAAGCATAAAATACGAAATAGATACAACAGTTTTTCCATCGTATAACAGAAATAATATCAACCAGCGTGAAAGGTATGGTCATTTCTACGTTCCAGGCAACCTAGGCTTCACAGTAGGGCATTGCTCCACCACATCGAATGGCTACGGCCTTAGAAGTCAACGCCATAGCTATAAAATACAATATAAATACAACAGTTTTTCCATTGTATAAAACGAATAATTGCAACCAGTATGAAAGTTATGGTCATTTCTACGTTCCGTTCAACCTAGGCTTCACCCTAGGGCGTTGCTCCACGAGATCGAATAGTTAGGTCCTAAGAAGTCAACGCTAGAAGCATAAAATACGATATATGTACAAGAGCTTTTCATCGTATCAAACGAATAAGTGCAACCAGTGTGAAAGCAATGGTCATTTCTACGTTCCGGGCAACCAAGGCTTCACTCTAGGGCGTTGCTCCACCACATCGAATAGTTAGGGCCTTAGAAGTCAATGCCAGAAGCATAAAATGCCATATAAATACAACAGTTTTTCCACTGTATCATATGAATAATTGCAAACAGTGTGGAAGTAATGGTCATTTCTACGTTCCGCGCAACCTAGGCTTCACTCTAGGGCGTTGCGCAACCACATCGGATAGCTACGGCCCTAGAAGACAACGCCATAACTATAAAATACAATATAAATACAACAGTCTCTCCATCGTATAAAACGAATAATTGCAACCAGTCTAATATTTATGGTCATTTCGACGTTCCGGGCAACCTAGGCTTCACCCTAGGGCGTTGCTCCACCATATAGAATAGTTAGGGCCAAAGAAGTCAATGCCTGAAGCATAAAATATGATATATGTACAACAGTTATTCCATCGTATAAAATGAGTACTTGCAACCGGTGTGAAAGTAACGGCCATTTCTACGTTCCGGGCATCCTAGACTTAACACTGAGGCATTGCTCCACCAGATCGAATACACAGGCCTTTGAAGTCAACGCCAGAAGCATAAAGTACATTAAAAATCCAACAGTTTGTCCATCGTATAAAAGGAATAATTGCCACCAGTGTGAAAGTGAAGGTCATTTCTGCATTCCGGGCAACCTAGGCTTCACTCTAGGGCGTTGCTCCTCCAGATAAGATAGCTAGGGCCCAGGAAGTCAACGCCAGAAGCATAAAATACAATACAAATACAACAGTTTTTCCCTTGTATAGCAGGAATAATTGCAACCAGTGGGAATGGTATGGTCATTTCTACGTTCCGGGCAACCTAGGCTTCACTCTAGGGCGTTGCTCCACAACATCGAATAGCTCCGGCCTTAGAAGTCAACGCCAGAAGCATAAAATGCAATTTAAATACAACAGTTTTTGAATCGTATAACAGGAATAATTGCAAACAGTGTAAAAGATATGGCCATTTCTACGTTGCGGGCATCCTAGGCTTCACACTAGGGCATTGCTCCACCACATCGAATAGCTACGGCCTTAGAAGTCAACGCAATAACTATAAAAAACAATATAAATACAACAGTTTTTCCATTGTATAACATGAATCATTGCAAACAGTGAGGAAGTAATGGTCATTTCTACGTTCCGTGCAACCTAGGCTTCACCCTAGGGCGTTGCTCCTCCAGATCGAATAGTTAGAGTCTAAGAAGTCAACGCCAGGAGCATAAAATACAATATAAATACAACAGTTTTTCCCTTGTATAACAGAAATAATTGCAACCAGTATGAATGTTATGGTCATTTCTACGTTCCGGCCAACCTGGGCTTCACTCTAGGGCGTTGGTCCACCAGATCCAATTGCTAGGGCCTAAGACGTCAACGCCAGGAGCACCAAATACAAAATAAATACAACAGTTTTTCCATCGTATGAAACGAATAATGACATCCAGTGTGCAAGTAATGGTCATTTCCACGATTCGGGCAACCTAGGCATCACTCTAGGGCGTTGTTCCACCAGAGCGAATAGTTAGGGCCCAAGAAGTCAACGCCTGAAGCATAAAATACAGTATAAATACAACAGTTTTTCCATCGTATAACAGGAATAATTGCAACCAGTGTGAAAGACATGGTCATTTCTACGTACCGGGCAACCTAGGCTTCACTCTAGGGCGTTGCTCCACCACATCGAATAGCTACGGCCTTCGGAGTCAACGCCAGAGGCATAAAATACAAAATAAATACAACAGTTTTACCATCGTATAACAGGAATAATTGCAACCAGTGTGAAAGATATGGTCATTTCTACGATACGGGCAACCTAGGCTGCACTCTAGGGCGTCGTTCCACCAGATCGAATAGTTAGGGCCTAAGAAGCCTACGGCAGAAGCATAAAATACAATTCAAATACAACAGCTTTTCCATCGTATAACAGGAATAATTGCAACCAGTGTGAAAGCTATGGTCATTTCTACGTTCCGGACTACCTAGGCTTCACTCTAGGGCGTTGCTCCACCACATGGAATAGTTAGGGCCTTAGAAGTCAGTGCCAGAAGCATAAAATGCCATATAAATACAACAGTTGTTCCACTGTATAATACGAATAATTGCAAACAGTGTGGAAGTAATGGTCATTTCTACGTTCCGGGCATCCTATGCTTCACTCTAGGGTGTACCTCAACCACATCGAATAGCTACGGCCCTAGAAGACAACGCCATAACTATAAAATACAATACAAATACAACAGTCTAAGCTTCGTATAAAACGAATAATTGCAACCAGTCTGATAGTTATGGTCATTTCTACGTTCCGGGCAACCTAGACTTCACCCTAGGGCGTTGCTCCACCAGATCGAATAGTTAGGGCCCAAGAAGTCAAAGCCAGAAGCATAAAATACGATATATGTACAACAGTTTTTCGATCGCATAAAATGAGTAATTGCAACCAGTGTGAAAGTAACGGCCATTTCTACGTTCCGGGAATCCTAGACTTAACACTCAGATATTGCTCCACAAGATCGAATACATAGGGCCTTAGAAGTCAACACCAGAAGCATAAAGTACATTATAAATCCAACAGTTTGTCCATCGTATAGCAGGAATAATTGCCACCAGTGTGAAAGTTATGGTCATTTCTGCACTCCCGGCAACCTAGGCTTCACTCTAGGGCGTTGCTCCTCCAGGTAGATTAGTTAGGGCCCAGGAAGTCAACGCCAGAAGCATAAAATACAATATAGATACAACAGTTTTTCCCTTGTATAACAGGAATAATTGCAAACAGTGTGGAGGTAATGGTCATTTCTACTTTCCGGGCAACCTAGGCTTCACTCTGGGGCGTTTCTCGACCACATCGAATAGCTGCGGCCTTAGAAGGCAACGCCAGAAGCATAAAGTACAATATAAATACAACAGTTTTTTCATCGTATAATACTAATAATTGCAACAAGTGTGAAAGGTATGGACATTTCTACGTTCCGGGCAACCTAGGCTTCACTCTAGGGCGTTGCTCCACCTCATCGAATAGCTACGGCCTTAGGAGTAAACGCCAGAAGCATAAAATACGATATATGTACAACAGTTTTTCCATCGCATAATATGAGTAATTGCAACCAGTGTGAAAGTAACGGCCATTTCTACGTTCCGGGAATCCTAGACTTAACACTGATGCATTGCTCGACCAGATCGAATACGTAGGGACTTAGAAGTCAATGCCAGAAGCATAAAGTACATTAAAAATCCAACAGTTTGTCCTCCGTATAACAGGAATAATTGCCACCAGTGTGAAAGTGATGGTCATTTCTACATTCCGGGCAACATAGGCTTCACTCTAGGGCGTTGCTCCTCCAGATAGAATAGTTAGGGCCCAGGAAGTCAACGCCAGAAGCATAAAATACAATATAAATACAACAGTTTTTTCCTTGTATATCAGGAATAATTGCAACCAGTGTGAAAGGTATGGCCATTTCTACGTTCCGGGCAACCTAGGCTTCACTCTAGGGCATTGCTACACCACATCGAATAGCTCCGGCCTTAGAAGTCAACGCCAGAAGCATAAAATACAATATAAATACAACAGTTTTTGAATCGTATAACAGGAATAATTGCAAACAGTGTGAAAGATATGGTCATTTCTGCGCTGCGGGCATCCTAGACTTCACTCTAGGGCGTTGCTCCACCACATCGAATAGCTACGGCCTTAGGAGTCAACGCCAGAGGCTTAAAATACAAAATAAATACAACAGCTTTTCCATCGTATAACAAGAATAATTGCAACCAGTGTGAAAGTGATGGTCATTTCTACATTCCGGGCAACCTAGGCTTCACTCTACGGCCATGCTCCATCAGATCGAATTGTTAGGGCCTAAGAAGTCAACGCCAGAAGCATAAAATACAACATAAATACAACAGTTTTTCCCTTGTATAACAGGAATAATTGCAACCAGTGTGAAAGCTATGGTCATTTCTACGTTCCGGGCAACCTAGGCTACACTCTAGGGCGTGGCTCCACCACATCGAATAGTTAGGGCCTAAGAAGTCAACGCCAGAAGCATAAAATACAAAGTAGATACAACAGTTTTTCCATTGTATAACAGAGATAATTGCAACCAGTGTGAAAGTGATGGTCATTTCTACGCTCCGGGCAACCTAGGCTTCACCCTAGTGCGTTGCTCCACCAGATCGAATAGTTAGGGCCTAAGAAGTCAATGCCAGAAGCATAAAATACGATATATGTACAACAGCTTTTCCATCGCATAAAATGAGTAATTGCAACCAGTGTGAAAGGTATGGTCATTTCTACGTTCTGGCAACCTAGGCTTCACTCTAGGGCGTTGCTCCACCACATCGAATAGCTGCGGCCTTAGAAGCCAACGCCAGAAGCATAAAATACAATATAAATACAACAGTTTTTCAATCGTATAACAGGAATAATTGCAAACAGTGTTAAAGATATGGTCATTTCTACGTTGCGGGCATCCTAGGCTTCACTCTAGGGCATTGCGCCACCACATCGAATAGCTACGGCCTTAGAAGTCAACGCAATAACTATAAAAAACAATATAAATACAACAGTTTTTCCATTGTAGAAAATGAATAATTGCAAACAGTGTGGAGATAATGGTCATTACTACTTTCCGGGCAATCTAGGCTTCACTCTTTGGCGCTGCTCCACCAGATCGAATAGTTAGGGCCTTAGAAGGCAACTCCAGACGCATAAAATACAATATAAATACAACAGTTTTTCCATCGTATAACAGGAATAATTGCAACCAGTGTGAAAGGTATGGTCATTTCTACGATCAGGGCAACCTAGGCTTCACTCTAGGCGTTGCTGCACCACATCGAATAGCTACGGTCTTAGAAGTCAACGCCAGAATGTTAAAATACAATATAAATATAACAGATTTTCCATCGTATAATACGAATAATTGCAATCAGTTTGAAAGTTATGGTCATTTCTACGTTCCGGGCAACCTGGGCTTCACCAGAGGGCGTTGCTCCACCAGATCCAATAGTTAGGACCTAAGATGTCAACGCCAGAAGCATAAAATACAAAATAGTTCCAACAGTTTTTCCATCGTATAAAACGAATAATTGCAATCAGTATGAAGGTTATGGTCATTTCTACGTTCCGGGCAACCTAGGCTTCACTCTATGGCGTTGTTCCTCCAGATCGAATGGCTAGGGCATAAGAAGTCTACACCAGAAGCATAAAATACAATATAAATACAACAGTTTTTCCATCGTATAATACGAATAATTGCAACCAGTGTGAAAGTACTGGTCATTTCTACTTTCCGGGTAATCTAGGCTTCACTCTTTGGCGTTGCTCCACCAGATCGAATAGTTAGGGCCTTAGAAGTCAACGCCAGAAGCACAAAATAAAATAAAAATAAAACAGCTATTCCATCGTGTAACAGAAATAATTACAACCAGTGTGAAAGTAATGGGCATTTCTACGTTCCGTGCAACCTAGGCTTCACTCTAGGCCGTTGGTCCATCAGGTCGAATAGTTAGGGCCTTAGAAAACAACTCCAGACGCATAAAATACAATATAAATACAACAGTTATTCCATCGTATAACAGGAATAATTACAACCAGTGTGAAAGTAATGGGCATTTCTACGTTCCGTGCAACCTTGGCTTCACTCTAGGGCGTTGCTCCACCAGAGCGAATAGTCAGGGCCTTAGAAAACAACTCCAGACGCATAAAACACAAGAAAAATACAACAGTTCTTTCATCGTATAACAGGAACAATTGCAACATGCCTGAAGGTAATAGTCATTTCTACGTTCCGGGAAATCTAGGCTTCTCTCTAGGGCGTTGCTCCACCAGATCGAATAGTTAGGGCCTAAGAAGTCAACACCAGAAGCATAAAATACAATAGAGATACAACAGTTTTTCCATCGATTAACAGGAATAATTGCAACCAGTGTGAAAGATATGGTCATTTCTACGATCAGGGCAACCTAGGCTTCACTCCAGGGCGTTGCTGCACCACATCGAATAGCTATGGCCTTAATAGTCAACGCCAGAAGGTTAAAATACAATATAAATACAACAGACTTTCCATCGTATAATACGAATAATTGCAATCAGTACGAAAGTTATGGTTATTTCTACGTTCCGGACAACCTGGGCTTCATCAGAGGGCGTTGCTCCACCAGATCCAATACTTAGGACCTAAGAAGTCAACGCCAGAAGCATAAAATACAAAATAGGTACAACAGTTTTTCCATCGTATAACAGGAATAATTGCATCCAGTGTGAAAGTGATGGTCATTTCTACGTTCCGGGCAACCTAGGCTTCACTCTAGGGCGTTGTTCCACCAGATCGAATAGTTAGGGCCCAAGAAGTCAACGCCAGAAGCATAAACTGCAATATAAATACAACAGTCATTCCCTTGTATAACAGGAATAATTGCAACCAGTGTGAAAGGTATGGTCATTTCTACGTTCCACGCAACCTAGGCTTCACACCAGGGCATTGCTCCACCACATCGAATAGCTAGGACCTTAGAAGTCAACGCCAGAAGCACAAAATAAAATATAAATACAACAGTTATTCCATAGTATAACAGGAATAATTACAACCAGTGTGAAAGTAATGGGCATTTTTACGTTCCGTGCAACCTAGTCTTCACTCTAGGGCGTTGGTCCACCAGGTCGAATAGTTAGGGCCTGAGAAAACAACTCCAGACGCATAAAACACAATAAAAATTCAACAGTTCTTTCATCGTATAACAGGAACAATTGCAACATGCCTGAACGTAATGGTCATTTCTACGTTCCGGGCAATCTAGGCTTCTCTCTAGGGCGTTGCTCCACCAGATCGAATAGTTAGGGCCTAAGAAGTCAACGCCAGAAGCATAAAATACAATAGAGATACAACAGTTTTTCCTTCGTATAACAGGAATAATTGCAACCAGTGTGAAAGATATGGTCATTTCTACGATCAAGGCAACCTAGGCTTCACTCCAGGGCGTTGCTGCACCACATCGAATAGCTACGGCCTTAGAAGTCAACGCCAGAATGTTAAAATACAATATAAATATAACAGATTTTCCATCGTATAATACGAATAATTGCAATCAGTATGAAAGTACTGGTCATTTCTACTTTCCGGGTAACCTAGGCTTCACGCTATGGCGTTGCTCCACCACATCGAATAGCTGCGGCCTTAGAAGGCAACGCCAGAAGCATAAAATACAATATAAATACAACAGTTTTTCAATCGTATAACAGGAATAATTGCAAACAGTGTTAAAGATATGGTCATTTCTATGTTGCGGGCATCCTAGGCTTCACTCTAGCGCATTACACCACCACATCCAATAGCTACGGCCTTAGAAGTCAACGCCATAACTATAAAAAACAATATAAATACAACAGTTTTTCCATTGTAGAAAATGAATAATTGCAAACAGTGTGGAGGTAATGGTCATTTCTACTTTCCGGGCAACCTAGGCTTCACTCTAGGGCGTTTCTCCACCATATCGAATGGTTAGGGCCAAAGAAGTCAATGCCAGAAGCATAAAATACAGTATAAATACAACAGTTTTTCCATCGTATAACAGCAATAATTGCAACCAGTGTGAAAGGCATGGTCATTTCTGCGTACCGGGCAACCTAGGCTTCACTATAGGGCGTTGCTCCACCACATCGAATAGCTACGGCCTTCGGAGTCAACGCCAGAGGCATAAAATACAAAATAAATACAACAGTTTTACCATCGTATAACAGGAATAATTGCAACCAGTGTGAAAGATATGGTTATTTCTACGATACGGGCAACCTTGGCTGCACTCTAGGGCGTCGTTCCACCAGATCGAATCGTTAGGGCCTAAGAAGCCTACGCCAGAAGCATAAAATACAATATCAATACCACAGTTTTTCCATCGTATAACAGGAATCATTGCAACCAGTGTGAAAGCTATGGTCATTTCTACGTTCCGGGCAACCAAGGTTTCACTCTAGGGCGTTGCTCCACCACATCGAATAGTTAGGGCCTTAGAAGTCAATGCCAGAAGCATAAAATGCCATATAAATACAACAGTTTTTCCACTGTATCATATGAATAATTGCAAACAGTGTGGAAGTAATGGTCATTTCTACGTTCCGCGCAACCTAGGCTTCACTCGAGGGCGTTGCGCAACCACATCGGATAGCTACGGCCCTAGAAGACAACGCCATAACTATAAAATACAATATAAATACAACAGTCTCTCCATTGTATAAAACGAATAATTGCAACCAGTCTAATAGTTATGGTCATTTCGACGTTCCGGGCAACCTAGGCTTCACCCTAGGGCGTTGCTCCACCATATCGAATAGTTAGGGCCAAAGAAGTCAATGCCAGAAGCATAAAATATGATATATGTACAACAGTTATTCCATCGTATAAAATGAGTACTTGCAACCAGTGTGAAAGTAACGGCCATTTCTACGTTCCGGGCATCCTAGACTTAACACTGAGGCATTGCTCCACCAGATCGAATACACAGTGCCTTTGAAGTCAACGCCAGAAGCATAAAGTACATTAAAAATCCAACAGTTTGTCCATCGTATAAAAGAAATAGTTGCCACCAGTGTGAAAGTGATGGTCATTTCTGCATTCCGGGCAACCTAGGCTTCACTCTAGGGCGTTGCTCCTCCAGATAAGATAGCTAGGGCCCAGGAAGTCAACGCCAGAAGCATAAAACACAATACAAATACAACAGTTTTTCCCTTGTATAACAGGAATAATTGCAACCAGTGTGAAAGTAATGGGCATTTCTACGTTCCGTGCAACCTAGTCTTCACTCTAGAGCGTTGGTCCACCAGGTCGAATAGTTAGGGCCTGAGAAAGCAACTCCAGACGCATAAAACACAATAAAAATACAACAGTTCTTTCATCGTATAACAGGAACAATTGCAACATGCCTGAACGTAATGGTCATTTCTACGTTCCGGGCAATCTAGGCTTCACTCTTTGGCGCTGCTCCACCAGATCGAATAGTTAGGGCCTTAGAAGTCAACTCCAGACGCATAAAATACAATATAAATACAACAGTTTTTCCGTCGTATAACAGGAATAATTGCAACCAGTGTGAAAGGTATGGTCATTTCTACGATCAGGGCAACCTAGGCTTCACTCTAGGCGTTGCTCCACCAGATCCAATAGTTAGGGCCTAAGTAGTCAACGGCAGAAGCATAAAATACAATAGAGATACAACAGTTTTTCCATCGTATAACAGGAATAATTGCAACCAGTGTGAAAGATATGGTCATTTCTACGACCAGGGCAACCTAGGCTTCACTCCAGGGCGTTGCTGCACCACATCGAATAGCTACGGCATTAGAAGTCAACGCCAGAATGTTAAAATACAATATAAATATAACAGATTTTCCATCGAATAATACGAATAATTGCAATCAGTATGAATGTTATGGTCATTTCTACGATCCGGGCAACGTAGGCTTCACTCTGGGGCATTGCTCCACCACATCGAATATCTACGGCCTTAGAAGTCAACGCCATAACTATAAAATACAATATAAATACTAAAGTTTTTCCATTGTAGAAAATGAATAATTGCAAACAGTGTGGAGGTAATGGTCATTTCTACTTTCCGGGCAACCTAGGCTTCACTCTAAGGCGTTTCTCCACCATATCGAATGGTTAGGGCCAAAGAAGTCAATGCCAGAAGCATAAAATACAGTATAAATACAACAGTTTTTCCATCGTATAACAGCAATAATTGCAACCAGTGTGGAAGACATGGTCATTTCTGCGTACCGGGCAACCTAGGCTTCACTATAGGGCGTTGCTCCACCACATCGAATAGCTACGGCCTTCGGAGTCAACGCCAGAAGCATAAAGTACAATATAAATACAACAGTTTTTTCATCGTATAACACTAATAATTGCAACCAGTGTGAAAGGTATGGTCATTTCTACGTTCCGGGAATCCTAGACTTAACACTCAGACATTGCTCCACAAGATCGAACACATAGGGCCTTAGAAGTCAACGCCAGAAGCATAAAATACAATATAAATACAACAGTTTTTCCATCGTATAACAAGAATAATTGCAACCAGTGTGAAAGTGATGGTAATTTCTACATTCCGGGCAACCTAGGCTTCACTCTAGGGCCATTCTCCACCAGATCAAATAGTTAGGGCCTAAGAAGTCAACGCCAGAAGCATAAAATACAATATAAATACAACAGTTTGTCCATCGTATAACAGGAATAATTGCAACCAGTGTGAAAGCTATGGTCATTTCAACGTTCCGGGCAACCTAGGCTTCACTCTAGGGCGTTGCTCCACCACATCGAATAGTTAGGGCCTTAGAAGTCAATGCCAGAAGCATAAAATGCCACATAAATACAACAGTTGTTCCACTGTATAATATGAATAATTGCAAACAGTGTGGAAGTAATGGTCATTTCTACGTTCCGGGCAACGTAGGCTTCACTCTAGGGCGTTGCTCAACCACATCGAATAGCTACGGCCCTAGAAGACAACGCCATAACTATAAAATACAATATAAATACAACAGTCTATCCATCGTATAAAACGAATAATTGCAACCAGTGAGATAGTTATGGTCATTTCTACGTTCCGGGCAACCGAGACTTCACCCTAGGGCGTTGCTCCACCAGATCGAATACTTAGGGCCTAAGAAGTCAATGCCTGAAGCATAAAATACGATATATGTACAACAGTTTTTCCATCGCATAATATGAGTAATTGCAACCAGTGTGAAAGTAACGGCCATTTCTACGTTCCGGGTATCCTAGACTTAACACTGAGACATTGCTCCACCAGATCGACTACATAGGGCCTTAGAAGTCAACGCCAGAAGCATAAAGTACATTAAAAATCCAACAGTTTGTCCATCGTATAACAGGAATAATTGCCACCAGTGTGAAAGTGATGGTCATTTCTACATTCCGGGCAACCTAGGCTTCACTCTAGGGCGTTGCTCCTCCAGATAGAATAGTTAGGGCCCAGGAAGTCAACGGCAGAAGCATAAAATACAATATAAATACAACAGTTTATTCCTTGTGTAACAGGAATAATTGCAACCAGTGTGAAAGGTATGGTCATTTCTACATTCCGGGCAACCTAGGCTTCACTCTAGGGCGTTTCTCCACCACATCGAATAGCTGCGGCCTTAGAAGTCAACGCAAGAAGCATAAAACACAATATCGATAAAACAGTTTTTCAATCGTATAACAGGAATAATTGCAAACAGTGTGAAAGGTATGGTCATTTCTACGTTGCGGGCACCCTAGGCTTCACTCTAGGGAATTGCTCCACCACATCGAATAGCTACGGCCTTAGAAGTCAACGCCATAACTATAAAAAACAATATAAATACAACAGTTTTTCCGTTGTATAAAATGAATAATTGCAAACAGTGTGGAGGTAATGGTCATTTCTTCTTTCCGAGCCACCTAGGCTTCACTCTAGGGCGTTGCTACACCACATCGAATAGCTCCGGCCTTAGAAGTCAACGCCAGAAGCATAAAATACAATTTAAATACAACAGTTTTTGAATCGTATAACAGGAATAATTGCAAACAGTGTGAAAGGTATGGTCATTTCTACGTAGCGGGCATCCTAGGCTTCACTCTAGGGCATTGCTCCACCACATCGAATAGCTACGGCCTTAGAAGTCAACGCCATAACTATAAAAAACAATATAAATACAACAGTTTTTCCACTGTATAAAATGAATAATTGTAAAGAGTGAGGAAGTAATTATCATTTCTACGTTCCGTGCAACCTAGGCTTCACTCTAGGGCGTTGCTCCACTAGATCGAATAGTTAGGGCCTAAGAAGTCAACGCCACAAGCATAAAATACAATATAAATACAACAGTTTTTCCATTGTATAAAACGAATAATTGCAACCAGTATGAAAGTTATGGTTATTTCTACGTTCAGGGCAACCTAGGCTTCGCCCTAGGGCGTTGCTCCACCAGACCGAATAGTTAGAGCCTAAGAGGTCAACGCCAGAAGCATAAAATACAATACAAATACAACAGTTTTTCCCTTGTATAACAGGAATAATTGCAACCAGTGCGAAAGGTGTGGTCATTTCTACGTTCCGGGCAACCTAGGCTTCACACTAGGGCATTGCTCCACCACATCGAATAGCTACGGCCTTAGAAGACAACGCAATAACTATAAAAAACAATATAAATACAACAGTGTTTCCATTGTATAAAATGAATCATTGCAAACAGTGAGGAAATAATGGTCATTTCTACGTTCCGTGCAACCTAGGCCTCACTCTAGGGCGTTGCTCCACCAGATCGAATAGTTAGGGCCTAAGAAGTCAACGCCAGAAGCATAAAATACAATACAAATACAACAGTTTTTCCCTTGTATAACAGAAATAATTGCAACCAGTATGAATGTTATGGTCATTTCAACGTTCCGGGCAACCTGGGCTTCACTCTAGGGCGTTGGTCCACCAGATCCAATTGCTAGGGCCTAAGACGTCAACGCCAGGAGCACCACATACAAAATAAATACAACAGTTTTTCCATCGTATGAAGCGAATAATTGCATCCAGTGTGCAAGTAATGGTCATTTCTACGATTCGGGCAACCTAGGCATCACTCTAGGGCGTTGTTCCACCAGAGCGAATAGTTTGGGCCCAAGAAGTCAACTCCTGAAGCATAAAATACAGTATAAATACAACAGTTTTTCCATCGTATAACAGGAATAATTGCAACCAGTGTGAAAGACATGGTCATTTCTACGTACCGGGCAACCTAGGCTTCACTCTAGGGCGTTGCTCCACCACATCGAATAGCTACGGCCTTCGGAGTCAACGGCAGAGGCATAAAATACAAAATAAATACAACAGTTTTACCATCGTATAACAGGAATAATTGCAACCAGTGTGAAAGGTATGGTCATTTCTACGATACGGGCAACCTAGGCTGCACTCTAGGGCGTCGTTCCACCAGATCGAATAGTTAGGGCCTAAGAAGCCTACGGCAGAAGCATAAAATACAATACAAATACAACAGCTTTTCCATAGTATAACAGGAATAATTGCAACCAGTGTGCAAGCTATGGTCATTTCTACGTTCCGGACAACCTAGGCTTCACTCTAGGGCGTTGCTCCACCACATGGAATAGTTAGGGCCTTAGAAGTCAGTGCCAGAAGCATAAAATGCCATATAAATACAACAGTTGTTCCACTGTATAATACGAATAATTGCAAACAGTGTGGAAGTAATGGTCATTTCTACGTTCCGGGCAACCTATGCTTCACTCTAGGGCGTAGCTCAACCACATCGAATAGCTACGGCCCTAGAAGACAACGCCATAGCTATAAAATACAATATAAATACAACAGTCTATCCATCGTATAAAACGAATAATTGCAACCAGTCTGATAGTTATGGTCATTCCTACGTTCCGGGCAACCTAGTCTTCACCCTAGGGCGTTGCTCCACCAGATCGAATACTTAGGGCCTAAGAAGTCAATGCCTGCAGCATAAAATACGATATATGTACAACAGTTTTTCCATCGCATAATATGAGTAATTGCAACCAGTGTGAAAGTAACGGCCATTTCTACGTTCCGGGTATCCTAGACTTAACACTGAGACATTGCTCCACCAGATCGACTACATAGGGCCTTAGAAGTCAACGCCAGAAGCATAAAGTACATTAAAAATCCAACAGTTTGTCCATCGTATAACAGGAATAATTGCCACCAGTGTGAAAGTGATGGTCATTTCTACATTCCGGGCAACCTAGGCTTCACTCTAGGGCGTTGCTCCTCCAGATAGAATAGTTAGGGCCCAGGAAGTCAACGGCAGAAGCATAAAATACAATATAAATACAACAGTTTATTCCTTGTATAACAGGAATAATTGCAACCAGTGTGAAAGGTATGGTCATTTCTACATTCCGGGCAACCTAGGCTTCACTCTAGGGCGTTTCTCCACCACATCGAATAGCTGCGGCCTTAGAAGTCAACGCAAGAAGCATAAAACACAATATCGATAAAACAGTTTTTCAATCGTATAACAGGAATAATTGCAAACAGTGTGAAAGGTATGGTCATTTCTACGTTGCGGGCACCCTAGGCTTCACTCTAGGGAATTGCTCCACCACATCGAATAGCTACGGCCTTAGAAGTCAACGCCATAACTATAAAAAACAATATAAATACAACAGTTTTTCCGTTGTATAAAATGAATAATTGCAAACAGTGTGGAGGTAATGGTCATTTCTTCTTTCCGAGCCACCTAGGCTTCACTCTAGGGCGTTGCTACACCACATCGAATAGCTCCGGCCTTAGAAGTCAACGCCAGAAGCATAAAATACAATTTAAATACAACAGTTTTTGAATCGTATAACAGGAATAATTGCAAACAGTGTGAAAGGTATGGTCATTTCTACGTAGCGGGCATCCTAGGCTTCACTCTAGGGCATTGCTCCACCACATCGAATAGCTACGGCCTTAGAAGTCAACGCCATAACTATAAAAAACAATATAAATACAACAGTTTTTCCACTGTATAAAATGAATAATTGTAAAGAGTGAGGAAGTAATTATCATTTCTACGTTCCGTGCAACCTAGGCTTCACTCTAGGGCGTTGCTCCACTAGATCGAATAGTTAGGGCCTAAGAAGTCAACGCCACAAGCATAAAATACAATATAAATACAACAGTTTTTCCATTGTATAAAACGAATAATTGCAACCAGTATGAAAGTTATGGTTATTTCTACGTTCAGGGCAACCTAGGCTTCGCCCTAGGGCGTTGCTCCACCAGACCGAATAGTTAGGGCCTAAGAGGTCAACGCCAGAAGCATAAAATACAATACAAATACAACAGTTTTTCCCTTGTATAACAGGAATAATTGCAACCAGTGCGAAAGGTGTGGTCATTTCTACGTTCCGGGCAACCTAGGCTTCACACTAGGGCATTGCTCCACCACATCGAATAGCTACGGCCTTAGAAGACAACGCAATAACTATAAAAAACAATATAAATACAACAGTTTTTCCACTGTATAAAATGAATCATTACAAACAGTGAGGAAGTAATGGTCACTTCTACGTTCCGTGCAACCTAGGCTTCACTCTAGGGCGTTGCTCCACCAGATCGAATAGTTAGGGCCTAAGAAGTCAACGCCAGAAGCATAAAATACAATATAAATACAACAGTTTTTCCCTTGTATAACAGAAATAATTGCAACCAGTATGAATGTTATGGTCATTTCAACGTTCCGGGCAACCTGGGCTTCACTCTAGGGCGTTGGTCCACCAGATCCAATTGCTAGGGCCTAAGACGTCAACGCCAGGAGCACCAAATACAAAATAAATACAACAGTTTTTCCATCGTATGAAGCGAATAATTACATCCAGTGTGCAAGTAATGGTCATTTCTACGATTCGGGCAACCTAGGCATCACTCTAGGGCGTTGTTCCACCAGAGCGAATAGTTTGGGCCCAAGAAGTCAACTCCTGAAGCATAAAATACAGTATAAATACAACAGTTTTTCCATCGTATAACAGGAATAATTGCAACCAGTGTGAAAGACATGGTCATTTCTACGTACCGGGCAACCTAGGCTTCACTCTAGGGCGTTGCTCCACCACATCGAATAGCTACGGCCTTCGGAGTCAACGCCAGAGGCATAAAATACAAAATAAATACAACAGTTTTACCATCGTATAACAGGAATAATTGCAACCAGTGTGAAAGATATGGTCATTTCTACGATACGGGCAACCTAGGCTGCACTCTAGGGCGTCGTTCCACCAGATCGAATAGTTAGGGCCTAAGAAGCCTACGGCAGAAGCATAAAATACAATACAAATACAACAGCTTTTCCATAGTATAACAGGAATAATTGCAACCAGTGTGCAAGCTATGGTCATTTCTACGTTCCGGACAACCTAGGCTTCACTCTAGGGCGTTGCTCCACCACATGGAATAGTTAGGGCCTTAGAAGTCAGTGCCAGAAGCATAAAATGCCATATAAATACAACAGATGTTCCACTGTATAATACGAATAATTGCAAACAGTGTGGAAGTAATGGTCATTTCTACGTTCCGGGCAACCTATGCTTCACTCTAGGGCGTAGCTCAACCACATCGAATAGCTACGGCCCTAGAAGACAACGCCATAGCTATAAAATACAATATAAATACAACAGTCTATGCTTCGTATAAAACGTATAATTGCAACCAGTCTGATAGTTATGGTCATTTCTACGTTCCGGGCAACCTAGACTTCACCCTAGGGCGTTGCTCCACCAGATCGAATAGTTAGGGCCCAAGAAGTCAAAGCCAGAAGCATAAAATACGATATATGTACAACAGTTATTCCATCGTATAAAATGAGTACTTGCAACCAGTGTGAAAGTAACGGCCATTTCTACGTTCCGGGCATCCTAGACTTAACACTGAGGCATTGCTCCACCAGATCGAATACACAGGGCCTTTGAAGTCAACGCCAAAAGCATAAAGTACATTAAAAATCCAACAGTTTGTCCATCGTATAAAAGAAATAATTGCACTAGTGTGAAAGTGATGGTCATTTCTGCATTCCGGGCAACCTAGGCTTCACTCTAGGGCGTTGCTCCTCCAGATAAGATAGCTAGGGCCCAGGAAGTCAACGCCAGAAGCATAAAATACAATACAAATACAACAGTTTTTCCCTTGTATAACAGGAATAATTGCAACCAGTGCGAAAGGTGTGGTCAATTCTACGTTCCGGGCAACCTAGGCTTCACACTAGGGCATTGCTCCACCACATCGAATAGCTACGGCCTTAGAAGTCAACGCAATAACTATAAAAAACAATATAAATACAACAGTTTTTCCATTGTATAAAATGAATCATTGCAAACAGTGAGGAAGTAATGGTCATTTCTACGTTCCGTGCAACCTAGGCTTCACTCTAGGGCGTTGCTCCACCAGATCGAATAGTTAGGGCCTAAGAAGTCAACGCCAGAAGCATAAAATACAATATAAATACAACAGTTTTTCCCCTGTATAACAGGAATAATTGCAAACAGTGTGGAGGTAATGGTCATTTCTACTTTCCGGGCAACCTAGGCTTCACTCTGGGGCGTTTCTCGACCACATCGAATAGCTGCAGCCTTGGAAGGCAACGCCAGAAGCATAAAGTACAATATAAATACAACAGTTTTTTCATCGTATAACACTAATAATTGCAACCAGTGTGAAAGGTATGGTCATTTCTACGTTCCGGGAATCCTAGACTTAACACTCAGACATTGCTCCACAAGATCGAACACATAGGGCCTTAGAAGTCAACGCCAGAAGCATAAAATACGATATAAATACAACAGTTTTTCCATCGTATAACAAGAATAATTGCAACCAGTGTGAAAGTGATGGTCATTTCTACATTCCGGGCAACCTAGGCTTCACTCTAGGGCCATGCTCCACCAGATCGAATAGTTAGGGCCTAAGAAGTCAACGCCAGAAGCATAAAATACAATATAAATACAACAGTTTGTCCATCGTATAACAGGAATAATTGCAACCAGTGTGAAAGCTATGGTCATTTCAACGTTCCGGGCAACCTAGGCTTCACTCTAGGGCGTTGCTCCACCACATCGAATACTTAGGGCCTTAGAAGTCAATGCCAGAAGCATAAAATGCCACATAAATACAACAGTTGTTCCACTGTATAATATGAATAATTGCAAACAGTGTGGAAGTAATGGTCATTTCTACGTTCCGGGCAACGTAGGCTTCACTCTAGGGCGTTGCTCAACCACATCGAATAGCTACGGCCCTAGAAGACAACGCCATAACTATAAAATACAATATAAATACAACAGTCTATCCATCGTATAAAACGAATAATTGCAACCAGTGAGATAGTTATGGTCATTTCTACGTTCCGGGCAACCGAGACTTCACCCTAGGGCGTTGCTCCACCAGATCGAATACTTAGGGCCTAAGAAGTCAATGCCTGAAGCATAAAATACGATATATGTACAACAGTTTTTCCATCGCATAATATGAGTAATTGCAACCAGTGTGAAAGTAACGGCCATTTCTACGTTCCGGGTATCCTAGACTTAACACTGAGACATTGCTCCACCAGATCGACTACATAGGGCCTTAGAAGTCAACGCCAGAAGCATAAAGTACATTAAAAATCCAACAGTTTGTCCATCGTATAACAGGAATAATTGCCACCAGTGTGAAAGTGATGGTCATTTCTACATTCCGGGCAACCTAGGCTTCACTCTAGGGCGTTGCTCCTCCAGATAGAATAGTTAGGGCCCAGGAAGTCAACGGCAGAAGCATAAAATACAATATAAATACAACAGTTTATTCCTTGTATAACAGGAATAATTGCAACCAGTGTGAAAGGTATGGTCATTTCTACATTCCGGGCAACCTAGGCTTCACTCTAGGGCGTTTCTCCACCACATCGAATAGCTGCGGCCTTAGAAGTCAACGCAAGAAGCATAAAACACAATATCGATAAAACAGTTTTTCAATCGTATAACAGGAATAATTGCAAACAGTGTGAAAGGTATGGTCATTTCTACGTTGCGGGCACCCTAGGCTTCACTCTAGGGAATTGCTCCACCACATCGAATAGCTACGGCCTTAGAAGTCAACGCCATAACTATAAAAAACAATATAAATACAACAGTTTTTCCGTTGTATAAAATGAATAATTGCAAACAGTGTGGAGGTAATGGTCATTTCTTCTTTCCGAGCCACCTAGGCTTCACTCTAGGGCGTTGCTACACCACATCGAATAGCTCCGGCCTTAGAAGTCAACGCCAGAAGCATAAAATACAATTTAAATACAACAGTTTTTGAATCGTATAACAGGAATAATTGCAAACAGTGTGAAAGGTATGGTCATTTCTACGTAGCGGGCATCCTAGGCTTCACTCTAGGGCATTGCTCCACCACATCGAATAGCTACGGCCTTAGAAGTCAACGCCATAACTATAAAAAACAATATAAATACAACAGTTTTTCCACTGTATAAAATGAATAATTGTAAAGAGTGAGGAAGTAATTATCATTTCTACGTTCCGTGCAACCTAGGCTTCACTCTAGGGCGTTGCTCCACTAGATCGAATAGTTAGGGCCTAAGAAGTCAACGCCACAAGCATAAAATACAATATAAATACAACAGTTTTTCCATTGTATAAAACGAATAATTGCAACCAGTATGAAAGTTATGGTTATTTCTACGTTCAGGGCAACCTAGGCTTCGCCCTAGGGCGTTGCTCCACCAGACCGAATAGTTAGGGCCTAAGAGGTCAACGCCAGAAGCATAAAATACAATACAAATACAACAGTTTTTCCCTTGTATAACAGGAATAATTGCAACCAGTGCGAAAGGTGTGGTCATTTCTACGTTCCGGGCAACCTAGGCTTCACACTAGGGCATTGCTCCACCACATCGAATAGCTACGGCCTTAGAAGACAACGCAATAACTATAAAAAACAATATAAATACAACAGTTTTTCCACTGTATAAAATGAATCATTACAAACAGTGAGGAAGTAATGGTCACTTCTACGTTCCGTGCAACCTAGGCTTCACTCTAGGGCGTTGCTCCACCAGATCGAATAGTTAGGGCCTAAGAAGTCAACGCCAGAAGCATAAAATACAATATAAATACAACAGTTTTTCCCTTGTATAACAGAAATAATTGCAACCAGTATGAATGTTATGGTCATTTCAACGTTCCGGGCAACCTGGGCTTCACTCTAGGGCGTTGGTCCACCAGATCCAATTGCTAGGGCCTAAGACGTCAACGCCAGGAGCACCAAATACAAAATAAATACAACAGTTTTTCCATCGTATGAAGCGAATAATTACATCCAGTGTGCAAGTAATGGTCATTTCTACGATTCGGGCAACCTAGGCATCACTCTAGGGCGTTGTTCCACCAGAGCGAATAGTTTGGGCCCAAGAAGTCAACTCCTGAAGCATAAAATACAGTATAAATACAACAGTTTTTCCATCGTATAACAGGAATAATTGCAACCAGTGTGAAAGACATGGTCATTTCTACGTACCGGGCAACCTAGGCTTCACTCTAGGGCGTTGCTCCACCACATCGAATAGCTACGGCCTTCGGAGTCAACGCCAGAGGCATAAAATACAAAATAAATACAACAGTTTTACCATCGTATAACAGGAATAATTGCAACCAGTGTGAAAGATATGGTCATTTCTACGATACGGGCAACCTAGGCTGCACTCTAGGGCGTCGTTCCACCAGATCGAATAGTTAGGGCCTAAGAAGCCTACGGCAGAAGCATAAAATACAATACAAATACAACAGCTTTTCCATAGTATAACAGGAATAATTGCAACCAGTGTGCAAGCTATGGTCATTTCTACGTTCCGGACAACCTAGGCTTCACTCTAGGGCGTTGCTCCACCACATGGAATAGTTAGGGCCTTAGAAGTCAGTGCCAGAAGCATAAAATGCCATATAAATACAACAGATGTTCCACTGTATAATACGAATAATTGCAAACAGTGTGGAAGTAATGGTCATTTCTACGTTCCGGGCAACCTATGCTTCACTCTAGGGCGTAGCTCAACCACATCGAATAGCTACGGCCCTAGAAGACAACGCCATAACTATAAAATACAATATAAATACAACAGTCTATCCATCGTATAAAACGAATAATTGCAACCAGTGAGATAGTTATGGTCATTTCTACGTTCCGGGCAACCGAGACTTCACCCTAGGGCGTTGCTCCACCAGATCGAATACTTAGGGCCTAAGAAGTCAATGCCTGAAGCATAAAATACGATATATGTACAACAGTTTTTCCATCGCATAATATGAGTAATTGCAACCAGTGTGAAAGTAACGGCCATTTCTACGTTCCGGGTATCCTAGACTTAACACTGAGACATTGCTCCACCAGATCGACTACATAGGGCCTTAGAAGTCAACGCCAGAAGCATAAAGTACATTAAAAATCCAACAGTTTGTCCATCGTATAACAGGAATAATTGCCACCAGTGTGAAAGTGATGGTCATTTCTACATTCCGGGCAACCTAGGCTTCACTCTAGGGCGTTGCTCCTCCAGATAGAATAGTTAGGGCCCAGGAAGTCAACGGCAGAAGCATAAAATACAATATAAATACAACAGTTTATTCCTTGTATAACAGGAATAATTGCAACCAGTGTGAAAGGTATGGTCATTTCTACATTCCGGGCAACCTAGGCTTCACTCTAGGGCGTTTCTCCACCACATCGAATAGCTGCGGCCTTAGAAGTCAACGCAAGAAGCATAAAACACAATATCGATAAAACAGTTTTTCAATCGTATAACAGGAATAATTGCAAACAGTGTGAAAGGTATGGTCATTTCTACGTTGCGGGCACCCTAGGCTTCACTCTAGGGAATTGCTCCACCACATCGAATAGCTACGGCCTTAGAAGTCAACGCCATAACTATAAAAAACAATATAAATACAACAGTTTTTCCGTTGTATAAAATGAATAATTGCAAACAGTGTGGAGGTAATGGTCATTTCTTCTTTCCGAGCCACCTAGGCTTCACTCTAGGGCGTTGCTACACCACATCGAATAGCTCCGGCCTTAGAAGTCAACGCCAGAAGCATAAAATACAATTTAAATACAACAGTTTTTGAATCGTATAACAGGAATAATTGCAAACAGTGTGAAAGGTATGGTCATTTCTACGTAGCGGGCATCCTAGGCTTCACTCTAGGGCATTGCTCCACCACATCGAATAGCTACGGCCTTAGAAGTCAACGCCATAACTATAAAAAACAATATAAATACAACAGTTTTTCCACTGTATAAAATGAATAATTGTAAAGAGTGAGGAAGTAATTATCATTTCTACGTTCCGTGCAACCTAGGCTTCACTCTAGGGCGTTGCTCCACTAGATCGAATAGTTAGGGCCTAAGAAGTCAACGCCACAAGCATAAAATACAATATAAATACAACAGTTTTTCCATTGTATAAAACGAATAATTGCAACCAGTATGAAAGTTATGGTTATTTCTACGTTCAGGGCAACCTAGGCTTCGCCCTAGGGCGTTGCTCCACCAGACCGAATAGTTAGGGCCTAAGAGGTCAACGCCAGAAGCATAAAATACAATACAAATACAACAGTTTTTCCCTTGTATAACAGGAATAATTGCAACCAGTGCGAAAGGTGTGGTCATTTCTACGTTCCGGGCAACCTAGGCTTCACACTAGGGCATTGCTCCACCACATCGAATAGCTACGGCCTTAGAAGACAACGCAATAACTATAAAAAACAATATAAATACAACAGTTTTTCCATTGTATAAAATGAATCATTACAAACAGTGAGGAAGTAATGGTCACTTCTACGTTCCGTGCAACCTAGGCTTCACTCTAGGGCGTTGCTCCACCAGATCGAATAGTTAGGGCCTAAGAAGTCAACGCCAGAAGCATAAAATACAATATAAATACAACAGTTTTTCCCTTGTATAACAGAAATAATTGCAACCAGTATGAATGTTATGGTCATTTCAACGTTCCGGGCAACCTGGGCTTCACTCTAGGGCGTTGGTCCACCAGATCCAATTGCTAGGGCCTAAGACGTCAACGCCAGGAGCACCAAATACAAAATAAATACAACAGTTTTTCCATCGTATGAAGCGAATAATTACATCCAGTGTGCAAGTAATGGTCATTTCAACGATTCGGGCAACCTAGGCATCACTCTAGGGCGTTGTTCCACCAGAGCGAATAGTTTGGGCCCAAGAAGTCAACTCCTGAAGCATAAAATACAGTATAAATACAACAGTTTTTCCATCGTATAACAGGAATAATTGCAACCAGTGTGAACGACATGGTCATTTCTACGTACCGGGCAACCTAGGCTTCACTCTAGGGCGTTGCTCCACCACATCGAATAGCTACGGCCTTCGGAGTCAACGCCAGAGGCATAAAATACAAAATAAATACAACAGTTTTACCATCGTATAACAGGAATAATTGCAACCAGTGTGAAAGATATGGTCATTTCTACGATACGGGCAACCTAGGCTGCACTCTAGGGCGTCGTTCCACCAGATCGAATAGTTAGGGCCTAAGAAGCCTACGGCAGAAGCATAAAATACAATACAAATACAACAGCTTTTCCATAGTATAACAGGAATAATTGCAACCAGTGTGCAAGCTATGGTCATTTCTACGTTCCGGACAACCTAGGCTTCACTCTAGGGCGTTGCTCCACCACATGGAATAGTTAGGGCCTTAGAAGTCAGTGCCAGAAGCATAAAATGCCATATAAATACAACAGATGTTCCACTGTATAATACGAATAATTGCAAACAGTGTGGAAGTAATGGTCATTTCTACGTTCCGGGCAACCTATGCTTCACTCTAGGGCGTAGCTCAACCACATCGAATAGCTACGGCCCTAGAAGACAACGCCATAGCTATAAAATACAATATAAATACAACAGTCTATGCTTCGTATAAAACGTATAATTGCAACCAGTCTGATAGTTATGGTCATTTCTACGTTCCGGGCAACCTAGACTTCACCCTAGGGCGTTGCTCCACCAGATCGAATAGTTAGGGCCCAAGAAGTCAAAGCCAGAAGCATAAAATACGATATATGTACAACAGTTATTCCATCGTATAAAATGAGTACTTGCAACCAGTGTGAAAGTAACGGCCATTTCTACGTTCCGGGCATCCTAGACTTAACACTGAGGCATTGCTCCACCAGATCGAATACACAGGGCCTTTGAAGTCAACGCCAAAAGCATAAAGTACATTAAAAATCCAACAGTTTGTCCATCGTATAAAAGAAATAATTGCACTAGTGTGAAAGTGATGGTCATTTCTGCATTCCGGGCAACCTAGGCTTCACTCTAGGGCGTTGCTCCTCCAGATAAGATAGCTAGGGCCCAGGAAGTCAACGCCAGAAGCATAAAATACAATACAAATACAACAGTTTTTCCCTTGTATAACAGGAATAATTGCAACCAGTGCGAAAGGTGTGGTCAATTCTACGTTCCGGGCAACCTAGGCTTCACACTAGGGCATTGCTCCACCACATCGAATAGCTACGGCCTTAGAAGTCAACGCAATAACTATAAAAAACAATATAAATACAACAGTTTTTCCATTGTATAAAATGAATCATTGCAAACAGTGAGGAAGTAATGGTCATTTCTACGTTCCGTGCAACCTAGGCTTCACTCTAGGGCGTTGCTCCACCAGATCGAATAGTTAGGGCCTAAGAAGTCAACGCCAGAAGCATAAAATACAATATAAATACAACAGTTTTTCCCCTGTATAACAGGAATAATTGCAAACAGTGTGGAGGTAATGGTCATTT
This sequence comes from Calliopsis andreniformis, assembly GCF_051401765.1. NCBI lineage: Eukaryota > Metazoa > Arthropoda > Insecta > Hymenoptera > Andrenidae > Calliopsis > Calliopsis andreniformis. The sequence goes on along the minus strand of NW_027480422.1, from coordinate 11,905,582 downwards.
CTACTTTCCGGGCAACCTAGGCTTCACTCTGGGGCGTTTCTCGACCACATCGAATAGCTGCAGCCTTGGAAGGCAACGCCAGAAGCATAAAGTACAATATAAATACAACAGTTTTTTCATCGTATAACACTAATAATTGCAACCAGTGTGAAAGGTATGGTCATTTCTACGTTCCGGGAATCCTAGACTTAACACTCAGATATTGCTCCACAAGATCGAACACATAGGGCCTTAGAAGTCAACGCCAGAAGCATAAAATACGATATAAATACAACAGTTTTTCCATCGTATAACAAGAATAATTGCAACCAGTGTGAAAGTGATGGTCATTTCTACATTCCGGGCAACCTAGGCTTCACTCTAGGGCCATGCTCCACCAGATCGAATAGTTAGGGCCTAAGAAGTCAACGCCAGAAGCATAAAATACAATATAAATACAACAGTTTGTCCATCGTATAACAGGAATAATTGCAACCAGTGTGAAAGCTATGGTCATTTCAACGTTCCGGGCAACCTAGGCTTCACTCTAGGGCGTTGCTCCACCACATCGAATACTTAGGGCCTTAGAAGTCAATGCCAGAAGCATAAAATGCCACATAAATACAACAGTTGTTCCACTGTATAATATGAATAATTGCAAACAGTGTGGAAGTAATGGTCATTTCTACGTTCCGGGCAACGTAGGCTTCACTCTAGGGCGTTGCTCAACCACATCGAATAGCTACGGCCCTAGAAGACAACGCCATAACTATAAAATACAATATAAATACAACAGTCTATCCATCGTATAAAACGAATAATTGCAACCAGTGAGATAGTTATGGTCATTTCTACGTTCCGGGCAACCGAGACTTCACCCTAGGGCGTTGCTCCACCAGATCGAATACTTAGGGCCTAAGAAGTCAATGCCTGAAGCATAAAATACGATATATGTACAACAGTTTTTCCATCGCATAATATGAGTAATTGCAACCAGTGTGAAAGTAACGGCCATTTCTACGTTCCGGGTATCCTATACTTAACACTGAGACATTGCTCCACCAGATCGACTACATAGGGCCTTAGAAGTCAACGCCAGAAGCATAAAGTACATTAAAAATCCAACAGTTTGTCCATCGTATAACAGGAATAATTGCCACCAGTGTGAAAGTGATGGTCATTTCTACATTCCGGGCAACCTAGGCTTCACTCTAGGGCGTTGCTCCTCCAGATAGAATAGTTAGGGCCCAGGAAGTCAACGGCAGAAGCATAAAATACAATATAAATACAACAGTTTATTCCTTGTTTAACAGGAATAATTGCAACCAGTGTGAAAGGTATGGTCATTTCTACATTCCGGGCAACCTAGGCTTCACTCTAGGGCGTTTCTCCACCACATCGAATAGCTGCGGCCTTAGAAGTCAACGCAAGAAGCATAAAACACAATATCGATAAAACAGTTTTTCAATCGTATAACAGGAATAATTGCAAACAGTGTGAAAGGTATGGTCATTTCTACGTTGCGGGCACCCTAGGCTTCACTCTAGGGAATTGCTCCACCACATCGAATAGCTACGGCCTTAGAAGTCAACGCCATAACTATAAAAAACAATATAAATACAACAGTTTTTCCGTTGTATAAAATGAATAATTGCAAACAGTGTGGAGGTAATGGTCATTTCTTCTTTCCGAGCCACCTAGGCTTCAGTCTAGGGCGTTGCTACACCACATCCAATAGCTCCGGCCTTAGAAGTCAACGCCAGAAGCATAAAATACAATTTAAATACAACAGTTTTTGAATCGTATAACAGGAATAATTGCAAACAGTGTGAAAGGTATGGTCATTTCTACGTAGCGGGCATCCTAGGCTTCACTCTAGGGCATTGCTCCACCACATCGAATAGCTACGGCCTTAGAAGTCAACGCCATAACTATAAAAAACAATATAAATACAACAGTTTTTCCACTGTATAAAATGAATAATTGTAAAGAGTGAGGAAGTAATTATCATTTCTACGTTCCGTGCAACCTAGGCTTCACTCTAGGGCGTTGCTCCACTAGATCGAATAGTTAGGGCCTAAGAAGTCAACGCCACAAGCATAAAATACAATATAAATACAACAGTTTTTCCATTGTATAAAACGAATAATTGCAACCAGTATGAAAGTTATGGTTATTTCTACGTTCAGGGCAACCTAGGTTTCGCCCTAGGGCGTTGCTCCACCAGACCGAATAGTTAGGGCCTAAGAGGTCAACGCCAGAAGCATAAAATACAATACAAATACAACAGTTTTTCCCTTGTATAACAGGAATAATTGCAACCAGTGCGAAAGGTGTGGTCATTTCTACGTTCCGGGCAACCTAGGCTTCACACTAGGGCATTGCTCCACCACATCGAATAGCTACGGCCTTAGAAGACAACGCAATAACTATAAAAAACAATATAAATACAACAGTTTTTCCATTGTATAAAATGAATCATTGCAAACAGTGAGGAAGTAATGGTCATTTCTACGTTCCGTGCAACCTAGGCTTCACTCTAGGGCGTTGCTCCACCAGATCGAATAGTTAGGGCCTAAGAAGTCAACGCCAGAAGCATAAAATACAATATAAATACAACAGTTTTTCCCTTGTATAACAGAAATAATTGCAACCAGTATGAATGTTATGGTCATTTCAACGTTCCGGGCAACCTGGGCTTCACTCTAGGGCGTTGGTCCACCAGATCCAATTGCTAGGGCCTAAGACGTCAACGCCAGGAGCACCAAATACAAAATAAATACAACAGTTTTTCCATCGTATGAAGCGAATAATTGCATCCAGTGTGCAAGTAATGGTCATTTCTACGATTCGGGCAACCTAGGCATCACTCTAGGGCGTTGTTCCACCAGAGCGAATAGTTTGGGCCCAAGAAGTCAACTCCTGAAGCATAAAATACAGTATAAATACAACAGTTTTTCCATCGTATAACAGGAATAATTGCAACCAGTGTGAAAGACATGGTCATTTCTACGTACCGGGCAACCTAGGCTTCACTCTAGGGCGTTGCTCCACCACATCGAATAGCTACGGCCTTCGGAGTCAACGCCAGAGGCATAAAATACAAAATAAATACAACAGTTTTACCATCGTATAACAGGAATAATTGCAACCAGTGTGAAAGATATGGTCATTTCTACGATACGGGCAACCTAGGCTGCACTCTCGGGCGTCGTTCCACCAGATCGAATAGTTAGGGCCTAAGATGCCTACGGCAGAAGCATAAAATACAATACAAATACAACAGCTTTTCCATCGTATAACAGGAATAATTGCAACCAGTGTGCAAGCTATGGTCATTTCTACGTTCCGGACAACCTAGGCTTCACTCTAGGGCGTTGCTCCACCACATGGAATAGTTAGGGCCTTAGAAGTCAGTGCCAGAAGCATAAAATGCCATATAAATACAACAGTTGTTCCACTGTATAATACGAATAATTGCAAACAGTGTGGAAGTAATGGTCATTTCTACGTTCCGGGCAACCTATGCTTCACTCTAGGGCGTAGCTCAACCACATCGAATAGCTACGGCCCTAGAAGACAACGCCATAGCTATAAAATACAATATAAATACAACAGTCTATGCTTCGTATAAAACGAATAATTGCAACCAGTCTGATAGTTATGGTCATTTCTACGTTCCGGGCAACCTAGACTTCACCCTAGGGCGTTGCTCCACCAGATCGAATAGTTAGGGCCCAAGAAGTCAAAGCCAGAAGCATAAAATACGATATATGTACAACAGTTATTCCATCGTATAAAATGAGTACTTGCAACCAGTGTGAAAGTAACGGCCATTTCTACGTTCCGGGCATCCTAGACTTAACACTGAGGCATTGCTCCACCAGATCGAATACACAGGGCCTTTGAAGTCAACGCCAAAAGCATAAAGTACATTAAAAATCCAACAGTTTGTCCATCGTATAAAAGAAATAATTGCACCAGTGTGAAAGTGATAGTCATTTCTGCATTCCGGGCAACCTAGGCTTCACTCTAGGGCGTTGCTCCTCCAGATAAGATAGCTAGGGCCCAGGAAGTCAACGCCAGAAGCATAAAATACAATACAAATACAACAGTTTTTCCCTTGTATAACAGGAATAATTGCAACCAGTGCGAAAGGTGTGGTCAATTCTACGTTCCGGGCAACCTAGGCTTCACACTAGGGCATTGCTCCACCACATCGAATAGCTACGGCCTTAGAAGTCAACGCAATAACTATAAAAAACAATATAAATACAACAGTTTTTCCATTGTATAAAATGAATCATTGCAAACAGTGAGGAAGTAATGGTCATTTCTACGTTCCGTGCAACCTAGGCTTCACTCTAGGGCGTTGCTCCACCAGATCGAATAGTTAGGGCCTAAGAAGTCAACGCCAGAAGCATAAAATACAATATAAATACAACAGTTTTTCCCTTGTATAACAGAAATAATTGCAACCAGTATGAACGTTATGGTCATTTCAACGTTCCGGGCAACCTGGGCTTCACTCTAGGGCGTTGGTCCACCAGATCCAATTGCTAGGGCCTAAGACGTCAACGCCAGGAGCACCAAATACAAAATAAATACAACAGTTTTTCCATCGTATGAAACGAATAATTGCATCCAGTGTGCAAGTAATGGTCATTTCTACGATTCGGGCAACCTAGGCATCACTCTAGGGCGTTGTTCCACCAGAGCGAATAGTTTGGGCCCAAGAAGTCAACGCCTGAAGCATAAAATACAGTATAAATACAACAGTTTTTCCATCGTATAACAGGAATAATTGCAACCAGTGTGAAAGACATGGTCATTTCTACGTACCGGGCAACCTAGGCTTCACTCTAGGGCGTTGCTCCACCACATCGAATAGCTACGGCCTTCGGAGTCAAGGCCAGAGGCATAAAATACAAAATAAATACAACAGTTTTACCATCGTATAACAGGAATAATTGCAACCAGTGTGAAAGATATGGTCATTTCTACGATACGGGCAACCTAGGCTGCACTCTAGGGCGTCGTTCCACCAGATCGAATAGTTAGGGCCTAAGAAGCCTACGGCAGAAGCATAAAATACAATACAAATACAACAGCTTTTCCATCGTATAACAGGAATAATTGCAACCAGTGTGAAAGCTATGGTCATTTCTACGCTCCGGACAACCTAGGCTTCACTCTAGGGCGTTGCTCCACCACATGGAATAGTTAGGACCTTAGAAGTGAGTGCCAGAAGCATAAAATGCCATATAAATACAACAGTTGTTCCACTGTATAATACGAATAATTGCAAACAGTGTGGAAGTAATGGTCATTTCTACGTTCCGGGCAACCTATGCTTCACTCTAGGGCGTAGCTCAACCACATCGAATAGCTACGGCCCTAGAAGACAACGCCATAGCTATAAAATACAATATTAATACAACAGTCTATGCTTCGTATAAAACGAATAATTGCAACCAGTCTGATAGTTATGGTCATTTCTACGTTCCGGGCAACCTAGACTTCACCCTAGGGCGTTGCTCCACCAGATCGAATAGTTAGGGCCCAAGAAGTCAAAGCCAGAAGCATAAAATACGATATATGTACGACAGTTATTCCATCGTATAAAATGAGTACTTGCAACCAGTGTGAAAGTAACGGCCATTTCTACGTTCCGGGCATCCTAGACTTAACACTGAGGCATTGCTCCACCAGATCGAATACACAGGGCCTTTGAAGTCAACGCCAAAAGCATAAAGTACATTAAAAATCCAACAGTTTGTCCATCGTATAAAAGAAATAATTGCACCAGTGTGAAAGTGATGGTCATTTCTGCATTCCGGGCAACCTAGGCTTCACTCTAGGGCGTTGCTCCTCCAGATAAGATAGCTAGGGCCCAGGAAGTCAACGCCAGAAGCATAAAATACAATACAAATACAACAGTTTTTCCCTTGTATAACAGGAATAATTGCAACCAGTGCGAAAGGTGTGGTCATTTCTACGTTCCGGGCAACCTAGGCTTCACACTAGGGCATTGCTCCACCACATCGAATAGCTACGGCCTTAGAAGTCAACGCAATAACTATAAAAAACAATATAAATACAACAGTTTTTCCATTGTATAAAATGAATCATTGCAAACAGTGAGGAAGTAATGGTCATTTCTACGTTCCGTGCAACCTAGGCTTCACTCTAGGGCGTTGCTCCACCAGACCGAATAGTTAGGGCCTAAGAAGTCAACGCCAGAAGCATAAAATACAATATAAATACAACAGTTTTTCCCTTGTATAACAGAAATAATTGCAACCAGTATGAACGTTATGGTCATTTCAACGTTCCGGGCAACCTGGGCTTCACTCTAGGGCGTTGGTCCACCAGATCCAATTGCTAGGGCCTAAGACGTCAACGCCAGGGGCACCAAATACAAAATAAATACAACAGTTTTTCCATCGTATGAAACGAATAATTGCATCCAGTATGCAAGTAATGGTCATTTCTACGATTCGGGCAACCTAGGCATCACTCTAGGGCGTTGTTCCACCAGAGCGAATAGTTTGGGCCCAAGAAGTCAACGCCTGAAGCATAAAATACAGTATAAATACAACAGTTTTTCCATCGTATAACAGGAATAATTGCAACCAGTGTGAAAGACATGGTCATTTCTACGTACCGGGCAACCTAGGCTTCACTCTAGGGCGTTGCTCCACCACATCGAATAGCTACGGCCTTCGGAGTCAACGCCAGAGGCATAAAATACAAAATAAATACAACAGTTTTACCATCGTATAACAGGAATAATTGCAAACAGTGTGGAAGTAATGGTCATTTCTACGTTCCGGGCAACCTAGGCTTCACTCTAGGGCGTTCGTCCACCAGATCCAATAGTTAGGGCCTAAGAAGTCAACGCCAGGAGCACCAAATACAAAATAAATACAACAGTTTTTCCATCGTATAAAACGAATAATTGCAACCAGTGTGCAAGTAATGGTCATTTCTACGTTCCGGGCAACCTAGGCTTCGCCCTAGGGCGTTGCTCCACCTGATCGTATAGTTAGGGCCTAAGAAGTCAACGCCAGAAGCATAAAATACAATATAAATACAACAGTTTTCCCTTGTATAACAGGAATAATTGCAACCAGTGTGAAAGGTATGGTCATTTCTACGTTCCGGGCAACCTAGGCTTCACACTACGGCGTTGGTCCACCAGATCCAATAGTTAGGGCCTAAGAAGTCAACGTCAGGTGCACCAAATACAAAATAAATACAACAGTTTTTCCATCGTATAAAACGAATAATTGCAACCAGTGTGCAAGTAATGGTCATTTCTACGATCCGGGCAACCTAGGCATCACCCTAGGGCGTTGTTCCACCTGAGCGAATAGTTAGGGCCTTAGAAGTCAACGCCAGAAGCACCAAATACAAAATAAATACAACAGTTTTTCCATCGTATAAAACGAATAATTGCAGCCAGTATGAAAGTTATGGTCATTTCTACGTTCCGGGCAACCAAGGCTTCACCCTAGGGCGTTGCTCCACCTGATCGAATAGTTAGGGCCTATGAAGTCAACGCCAGAAGCATAAAATATGATATATGTACAACAGTTTTTCCATCTTATAAATCGAATAATTGCAACCAGTGTGAAAGTAATAGACATTTCTACGTTGCGGGCATCCTAGACTTAACTCTGAGGCATTGCTACACCAGATCGAATACATAGGGCCTTAGAAGTCAACGCCAGAAGCATAAAATACGATATATGTACAACAGTTTTACCGCCGTATAAAATGAATAATCGCAAACAGAGTGAAGGTAATGGTCATTTCTACATTCCGGGCAACCTAGGCTTCACTCTAGGGCGTTGCTCCACCAGATCGAATAGTTGGCGCCTTAGAAGTCAACGCCCGAAGCATAAAATACAAAATAAATAGAACAGTTTTTCCATTGTATAAAACGAACAATTGAAACCAGTGTGAAAGTTATGGTCATTTCTACGTTCCGCGCAACCTAGTCTTCACCCCAGGGCGTTGCTCCACCAGATCGAATAGTTAGGGCCTAAGAAGTGAATGCCAGAAGCATAAAATACGATATATGTACAACAGTTTTTCCATCGCATAAAATGAGTAATTGCAACCAGGGTGAAAGTAACGGACATTTCTACGTTCCGGGCATCCTAGACTTAACACTGAGGCATTGCTCCACCAGATCGAATACATAGGGCCTTAGAAGTCAACGCCAGAAGCATAAAGTACATTAAAAATCCAACAGTTTGTCCATCGTATAACAGGAATAATTGCCGCCAGTGTGAAAGTGATGGTCATTTCTGCATTCCGGGCAACCTAGGCTTCACTCTAGGGCGTTGCTCCTCCAGATAGAATAGTTAGGGCCCAGGAAGTCAACGCCAGAAGCATAAAATACAATATAAATACAACAGTTTTCCCTTGTATAACAGGAATAATTGCAACCAGTGTGAAAGGTATGGTCATTTCTACGTTCCGGGCAACCTAGGCTTCACTCTAGGGCGTTGCTCCACCACATCGAATAGCTGCGGCCTTAGAAGTCAACGCCAAAAGCATAAAATACAATATAAATACTACAGTTTTTCAATCGTATAACAGGAATAATTGCAAACAGTGTGAAAAATATGGTCATTTCTACGTTGCGGGCACCCTAGGCTACACTCTATTGCATTGCTCCACCACATCGAACAGCTACGGCCTTAGAAGTCAACGCCATAACTATAAAAAACGATATAAATACAACAGTTTTTCCATTGTATAAAATGAATAATTGCAAACAGTGTGGAGGTAATGGTCATTTCTACGTTACGGGCACCCTAGGCTACACTCTAGGGCATTGCTCCACCACATCGAATAGTTAGGGCCTTAGAAGTCAATGCCAGAAGCATAAAATACAATATAAATACAACAGTTTTTCCACTGTGTAACATGAATAATTGCAAACAGTGTGGACGTAATGGTAATTTCTACGTTCCGGGCAACCTAGGCTTCACTCTACGGCGTTGGTCCACCAGATCCAATAGTTAGGGCCTAAGAAGTCAACGCCAGGAGCACCAAATACAAAATAAATACAACAGTTTTTCCATCGTATAAAACGAATAATTGCAACCAGTGTGCAAGTAATGGTCATTTCTACGATCCGGGCAACCTAGGCATCACCCTAGGGCGTTGTTCCACCAGAGCGAATAGTTAGGGCCTAAGAAGTCAACGCCTGAAGCATAAAATACAATATAAATGCAACAGTTTTACCATCGTATAAAATGAATAATCGCAAACAGTGTGAAGGTCATGGTCATTTCTACGTTCCGGGCAACCTAGGATTCACTCTAGGGCGTTGCTCCACCAGATCGATTAGTTGGGGCCTTAGAAGTCAACGCACGAAGCATAAAATACAAAATAAATAGAACAGTTTTTCCATTGTATAAAACGAACAATTGAAACCAGTGTGAAAGTGATGGTCATTTCTACATTCCTGGCAACCTACGCTTCACTCTAGGGCCATGCTCCACCAGATCGAACACTTAGGGCCTAAGAAGTCAACGCCAGAAGCATAAAATACAATATAAATACAACAGTTTTTCCCTTGTATAACAGGAATAATTGCAACCAGTGTGAAAGCTATGGTCATTTCTACGTTCCGGGCAACCTAGGCTTCACTCTAGGGCGTTGCTCCACCACATCGAATAGTTAGGGCCTTAGAAGTCAATGCCAGAAGCATAAAATGCCATATAAATACAACAGTTGTTCCACTGTATAATACGAATAATTGCAAACAGTGTGGAAGTAATGGTCATTTCTACGTTCCGGGCAACCTATGCTTCACTCTAGGGCGTAGCTCAACCACATCGAATAGCTACGGCCCTAGAAGACAACGCCATAGCTATAAAATACAATATAAATACAACAGTCTATGCTTCGTATAAAACGAATAATTGCAACCAGTCTGATAGTTATGGTCATTTCTACGTTCCGGGCAACCTAGACTTCACCCTAGGGCGTTGCTCCACCAGATCGAATAGTTAGGGCCCAAGAAGTCAAAGCCAGAAGCATAAAATACGATTTATGTACAACAGTTATTCCATCGTATAAAATGAGTACTTGCAACCAGTGTGAAAGTAACGGCCATTTCTACGTTCCGGGCATCCTAGACTTAACACTGAGGCATTGCTCCACCAGATCGAATACACAGGGCCTTTGAAGTCAACGCCAAAAGCATAAAGTACATTAAAAATCCAACAGTTTGTCCATCGTATAAAAGAAATAATTGCACCAGTGTGAAAGTGATGGTCATTTCTGCATTCCGGGCAACCTAGGCTTCACTCTAGGGCGTTGCTCCTCCAGATAAGATAGCTAGGGCCCAGGAAGTCAACGCCAGAAGCATAAAATACAATACAAATACAACAGTTTTTCCCTTGTATAACAGGAATAATTGCAACCAGTGCGAAAGGTGTGGTCATTTCTACGTTCCGGGCAACCTAGGCTTCACACTAGGGCATTGCTCCACCACATCGAATAGCTACGGCCTTAGAAGTCAACGCAATAACTATAAAAAACAATATAAATACAACAGTTTTTCCATTGTATAAAATGAATCATTGCAAACAGTGAGGAAGTAATGGTCATTTCTACGTTCCGTGCAACCTAGGCTTCACTCTAGGGCGTTGCTCCACCAGATCGAATAGTTAGGGCCTAAGAAGTCAACGCCAGAAGCATAAAATACAATATAAATACAACAGTTTTTCCCCTGTATAACAGGAATAATTGCAAACAGTGTGGAGGTAATGGTCATTTCTACTTTCCGGGCAACCTAGGCTTCACTCTGGGGCGTTTCTCGACCACATCGAATAGCTGCAGCCTTGGAAGGCAACGCCAGAAGCATAAAGTACAATATAAATACAACAGTTTTTTCATCGTATAACACTAATAATTGCAACCAGTGTGAAAGGTATGGTCATTTCTACGTTCCGGGAATCCTAGACTTAACACTCAGACATTGCTCCACAAGATCGAACACATAGGGCCTTAGAAGTCAACGCCAGAAGCATAAAATACGATATAAATACAACAGTTTTTCCATCGTATAACAAGAATAATTGCAACCAGTGTGAAAGTGATGGTCATTTCCACATTCCGGGCAACCTAGGCTTCACTCTAGGGCCATGCTCCACCAGATCGAATAGTTAGGGCCTAAGAAGTCAACGCCAGAAGCATAAAATACAATATAAATACAACAGTTTGTCCATCGTATAACAGGAATAATTGCAACCAGTGTGAAAGCTATGGTCATTTCAACGTTCCGGGCAACCTAGGCTTCACTCTAGGGCGTTGCTCCACCACATCGAATAGTTAGGGCCTTAGAAGTCAATGCCAGAAGCATAAAATGCCACATAAATACAACAGTTGTTCCACTGTATAATATGAATAATTGCAAACAGTGTGGAAGTAATGGTCATTTCTACGTTCCGGGCAACGTAGGCTTCACTCTAGGGCGTTGCTCAACCACATCGAATAGCTGCGGCCCTAGAAGACAACGCCATAACTATAAAATACAATATAAATACAACAGTCTATCCATCGTATAAATCGAATAATTGCAACCAGTGAGATAGTTATGGTCATTTCTACGTTCCGGGCAACCGAGACTTCACCCTAGGGCGTTGCTCCACCAGATCGAATACTTAGGGCCTAAGAAGTCAATGCCTGAAGCATAAAATACGATATATGTACAACAGTTTTTCCATCGCATAATATGAGTAATTGCAACCAGTGTGAAAGTAACGGCCATTTCTACGTTCCGGGTATCCTAGACTTAACACTGAGTCATTGCTCCACCAGATCGACTACATAGGGCCTTAGAAGTCAACGCCAGAAGCATAAAGTACATTAAAAATCCAACAGTTTGTCCATCGTATAACAGGAATAATTGCCACCAGTGTGAAAGTGATGGTCATTTCTACATTCCGGGCAACCTAGGCTTCACTCTAGGGCGTTGCTCCTCCAGATAGAATAGTTAGGGCCCAGGAAGTCAACGGCAGAAGCATAAAATACAATATAAATACAACAGTTTATTCCTTGTATAACAGGAATAATTGCAACCAGTGTGAAAGGTATGGTCATTTCTACATTCCGGGCAACCTAGGCTTCACTCTAGGGCGTTTCTCCACCACATCGAATAGCTGCGGCCTTAGAAGTCAACGCAAGAAGCATAAAACACAATATCGATAAAACAGTTTTTCAATCGTATAACAGGAATAATTGCAAACAGTGTGAAAGGTATGGTCATTTCTACGTTGCGGGCACCCTAGGCTTCACTCTAGGGAATTGCTCCACCACATCGAATAGCTACGGCCTTAGAAGTCAACGCCATAACTATAAAAAACAATATAAATACAACAGTTTTTCCGTTGTATAAAATGAATAATTGCAAACAGTGTGGAGGTAATGGTCATTTCTTCTTTCCGAGCCACCTAGGCTTCACTCTAGGGCGTTGCTACACCACATCCTATAGCTCCGGCCTTAGAAGTCAACGCCAGAAGCATAAAATACAATTTAAATACAACAGTTTTTGAATCGTATAACAGGAATAATTGCAAACAGTGTGAAAGGTATGGTCATTTCTACGTAGCGGGCATCCTAGGCTTCACTCTAGGGCATTGCTCCACCAAATCGAATAGCTACGGCCTTAGAAGTCAACGCCATAACTATAAAAAACAATATAAATACAACAGTTTTTCCACTGTATAAAATGAATAATTGTAAAGAGTGAGGAAGTAATTATCATTTCTACGTTCCGTGCAACCTAGGCTTCACTCTAGGGCGTTGCTCCACTAGATCGAATAGTTAGGGCCTAAGAAGTCAACGCCACAAGCATAAAATACAATATAAATACAACAGTTTTTCCATTGTATAAAACGAATAATTGCAACCAGTATGAAAGTTATGGTTATTTCTACGTTCAGGGCAACCTAGGCTTCGCCCTAGGGCGTTGCTCCACCAGACCGAATAGTTAGGGCCTAAGAGGTCAACGCCAGAAGCATAAAATACAATACAAATACAACAGTTTTTCCCTTGTATAACAGGAATAATTGCAACCAGTGCGAAAGGTGTGGTCATTTCTACGTTCCGGGCAACCTAGGCTTCACACTAGGGCATTGCTCCACCACATCGAATAGCTACGGCCTTAGAAGACAACGCAATAACTATAAAAAACAATATAAATACAACAGTTTTTCCATTGTATAAAATGAATCATTGCAAACAGTGAGGAAGTAATGGTCATTTCTACGTTCCGTGCAACCTAGGCTTCACTCTAGGGCGTTGCTCCACCAGATCGAATAGTTAGGGCCTAAGAAGTCAACGCCAGAAGCATAAAATACAATATAAATACAACAGTTTTTCCCTTGTATAACAGAAATAATTGCAACCAGTATGAATGTTATGGTCATTTCAACCTTCCGGGCAACCTGGGCTTCACTCTAGGGCGTTGGTCCACCAGATCCAATTGCTAGGGCCTAAGACGTCAACGCCAGGAGCACCAAATACAAAATAAATACAACAGTTTTTCCATCGTATGAAGCGAATAATTGCATCCAGTGTGCAAGTAATGGTCATTTCTACGATTCGGGCAACCTAGGCATCACTCTAGGGCGTTGTTCCACCAGAGCGAATAGTTTGGGCCCAAGAAGTCAACTCCTGAAGCATAAAATACAGTATAAATACAACAGTTTTTCCATCGTATAACAGGAATAATTGCAACCAGTGTGAAAGACATGGTCATTTCTACGTACCGGGCAACCTAGGCTTCACTCTAGGGCGTTGCTCCACCACATCGAATAGCTACGGCCTTCGGAGTCAACGCCAGAGGCATAAAATACAAAATAAATACAACAGTTTTACCATCGTATAACAGGAATAATTGCAACCAGTGTGAAAGATATGGTCATTTCTACGATACGGGCAACCTAGGCTGCACTCTCGGGCGTCGTTCCACCAGATCGAATAGTTAGGGCCTAAGAAGCCTACGGCAGAAGCATAAAATACAATACAAATACAACAGCTTTTCCATCGTATAACAGGAATAATTGCAACCAGTGTGCAAGCTATGGTCATTTCTACGTTCCGGACAACCTAGGCTTCACTCTAGGGCGTTGCTCCACCACATGGAATAGTTAGGGCCTTAGAAGTCAGTGCCAGAAGCATAAAATGCCATATAAATACAACAGTTGTTCCACTGTATAATACGAATAATTGCAAACAGTGTGGAAGTAATGGTCATTTCTACGTTCCGGGCAACCTATGCTTCACTCTAGGGCGTAGCTCAACCACATCGAATAGCTACGGCCCTAGAAGACAACGCCATAGCTATAAAATACAATATAAATACAACAGTCTATGCTTCGTATAAAACGAATAATTGCAACCAGTCTGATAGTTATGGTCATTTCTACGTTCCGGGCAACCTAGACTTCACCCTAGGGCGTTGCTCCACCAGATCGAATAGTTAGGGCCCAAGAAGTCAAAGCCAGAAGCATAAAATACGATATATGTACAACAGTTATTCCATCGTATAAAATGAGTACTTGCAACCAGTGTGAAAGTAACGGCCATTTCTACGTTCCGGGCATCCTAGACTTAACACTGAGGCATTGCTCCACCAGATCGAATACACAGGGCCTTTGAAGTCAACGCCAAAAGCATAAAGTACATTAAAAATCCAACAGTTTGTCCATCGTATAAAAGAAATAATTGCACCAGTGTGAAAGTGATGGTCATTTCTGCATTCCGGGCAACCTAGGCTTCACTCTAGGGCGTTGCTCCTCCAGATAAGATAGCTAGGGCCCAGGAAGTCAACGCCAGAAGCATAAAATACAATACAAATACAACAGTTTTTCCCTTGTATAACAGGAATAATTGCAACCAGTGCGAAAGGTGTGGTCAATTCTACGTTCCGGGCAACCTAGGCTTCACACTACGGCATTGCTCCACCACATCGAATAGCTACGGCCTTAGAAGTCAACGCAATAACTATAAAAAACAATATAAATACAACAGTTTTTCCATTGTATAAAATGAATCATTGCAAACAGTGAGGAAGTAATGGTCATTTCTACGTTCCGTGCAACCTAGGCTTCACTCTAGGGCGTTGCTCCACCAGATCGAATAGTTAGGGCCTAAGAAGTCAACGCCAGAAGCATAAAATACAATATAAATACAACAGTTTTTCCCTTGTATAACAGAAATAATTGCAACCAGTATGAACGTTATGGTCATTTCAACGTTCCGGGCAACCTGGGCTTCACTCTAGGGCGTTGGTCCACCAGATCCAATTGCTAGGGCCTAAGACGTCAACGCCAGGAGCACCAAATACAAAATAAATACAACAGTTTTTCCATCGTATGAAACGAATAATTGCATCCAGTGTGCAAGTAATGGTCATTTCTACGATACGGGCAACCTAGGCATCACTCTAGGGCGTTGTTCCACCAGAGCGAATAGTTTGGGCCCAAGAAGTCAACGCCTGAAGCATAAAATACAGTATAAATACAACAGTTTTTCCATCGTATAACAGGAATAATTGCAACCAGTGTGAAAGACATGGTCATTTCTACGTACAGGGCAACCTAGGCTTCACTCTAGGGCGTTGCTCCACCACATCGAATAGCTACGGCCTTCGGAGTCAACGCCAGAGGCATAAAATACAAAATAAATACAACAGTTTTACCATCGTATAACAGGAATAATTGCAACCAGTGTGAAAGATATGGTCATTTCTACGATACGGGCAACCTAGGCTGCACTCTCGGGCGTCGTTCCACCAGATCGAATAGTTAGGGCCTAAGAAGCCTACGGCAGAAGCATAAAATACAATACAAATACAACAGCTTTTCCATCGTATAACAGGAATAATTGCAACCAGTGTGCAAGCTATGGTCATTTCTACGTTCCGGACAACCTAGGCTTCACTCTAGGGCGTTGCTCCACCACATGGAATAGTTAGGGCCTTAGAAGTCAGTGCCAGAAGCATAAAATGCCATATAAATACAACAGTTGTTCCACTGTATAATACGAATAATTGCAAACAGTGTGGAAGTAATGGTCATTTCTACGTTCCGGGCAACCTATGCTTCACTCTAGGGCGTAGCTCAACCACATCGAATAGCTACGGCCCTAGAAGACAACGCCATAGCTATAAAATACAATATAAATACAACAGTCTATGCTTCGTATAAAACGAATAATTGCAACCAGTCTGATAGTTATGGTCATTTCTACGTTCCGGGCAACCTAGACTTCACCCTAGGGCGTTGCTCCACCAGATCGAATAGTTAGGGCCCAAGAAGTCAAAGCCAGAAGCATAAAATACGATATATGTACAACAGTTATTCCATCGTATAAAATGAGTACTTGCAACCAGTGTGAAAGTAACGGCCATTTCTACGTTCCGGGCATCCTAGACTTAACACTGAGGCATTGCTCCACCAGATCGAATACACAGGGCCTTTGAAGTCAACGCCAAAAGCATAAAGTACAATACAAATACAACAGTTTTTCCCTTGTATAACAGGAATAATTGCAACCAGTGCGAAAGGTGTGGTCATTTCTACGTTCCGGGCAACCTAGGCTTCACACTAGGGCATTGCTCCACCACATCGAATAGCTACGGCCTTAGAAGTCAACGCAATAACTATAAAAAACAATATAAATACAACAGTTTTTCCATTGTATAAAATGAATCATTGCAAACAGTGAGGAAGTAATGGTCATTTCTACGTTCCGTGCAACCTAGGCTTCACTCTAGGGCGTTGCTCCACCAGATCGAATAGTTAGGGCCTAAGAAGTCAACGCCAGAAGCATAAAATACAATATAAATACAACAGTTTTTCCCTTGTATAACAGAAATAATTGCAACCAGTATGAACGTTATGGTCATTTCAACGTTCCGGGCAACCTGGGCTTCACTCTAGGGCGTTGGTCCACCAGATCCAATTGCTAGGGCCTAAGACGTCAACGCCAGGGGCACCAAATACAAAATAAATACAACAGTTTTTCCATCGTATGAAACGAATAATTGCATCCAGTATGCAAGTAATGGTCATTTCTACGATTCGGGCAACCTAGGCATCACTCTAGGGCGTTGTTCCACCAGAGCGAATAGTTTGGGCCCAAGAAGTCAACGCCTGAAGCATAAAATACAGTATAAATACAACAGTTTTTCCATCGTATAACAGGAATAATTGCAACCAGTGTGAAAGACATGGTCATTTCTACGTACCGGGCAACCTAGGCTTCGCCCTAGGGCGTTGCTCCACCTGATCGTATAGTTAGGGCCTAAGAAGTCAACGCCTGAAGCATAAAATACAATATAAATGCAACAGTTTTTCCATCGTATAAAACGAATATTTGCAACCAGTATGAAAGTTATGGTCATTTCTACGTTCCGGGCATCCTAGGCTTCACTCTAGGGCGTTGCTCAACCACACCGAATAGTTAGGGCCTAAGATGTCAACGCCAGAAGCACCAAATACAAAATAAATACAACAGTTTCTCCATCGTATAAAACGAATAATTGCAACCAGTATGAAAGTTATGGTCATTTCTACGTTCCGGGCAACCTAGGCTTCACCCTAGGGCGTTGCTCCACCTGATCGTATAGTTAGGGCCTAAGAAGTCAACGCCAGAAGCATAAAATACGATATATGTACAACAGTTTTACCATCGTATAAAATGAATAATCGCAACCAGTGTGCAAGTAATGGTCATTTCTACGGTCCGGGCAACCTAGGCATCACCGTAGGGCGTTGTTCCACCAGAGCGAATAGTTAGGGCCTAAGAAGTCAACGCCTGAAGCATAAAATACAATTTAAATACAACAGTTTTTCCATCGTATAAAACGAATAATTGCCACCAGTATGAAAGTTATGGTCATTTCTACGTTCCGGGCAATCTAGGCTTCACTCTAGGGCGTTCCTCAACCACATCGAATAGTTAGGGCCTATGAAGTCAACGCCAGAAGCATAAAATATGATATATGTACAACAGTTTTTCCATCTTATAAATCGAATAATTGCAACCAGTGTGAAAGTAATAGACATTTCTACTTTGCGGGCATCCTAGACTTAACTCTGAGGCATTGCTACACCAGATCGAATACATAGGGCCTTAGAAGCCAACGCCAGAAGCATAAAATACGATATATGTACAACAGTTTTACCGCCGTATAAAATGAATAATCGCAACCAGTGTGCAAGTAATGGTCATTTCTACGGTCCGGGCAACCTAGGCATCACCGTAGGGCGTTGTTCCACCAGAGCGAATAGTTAGGGCCTAAGAAGTCAACGCCTGAAGCATAAAATACAATTTAAATACAACAGTTTTTCCATTGTATAAAACGAACAATTGAAACCAGTGTGAAAGTTATGGTCATTTCTACGTTCCCCGCAACCTAGTCTTCTCCCCAGGGCGTTGCTCCACCAGATCGAATAGTTAGGGCCTAAGAAGTCAATGCCAGAAGCATAAAATACTATATATGTACAACAGTTTTTCCATCGCATAAAATGAGTACTTGCATCCAGGGTGAAAGTAACGGACATTTCTACGTTCCGGGCATCCTAGACTTAACACTGAGGCATTGCTCCACCAGATCGAATACATAGGGCCTTAGAAGTCAACGCCAGAAGCATAAAGTACATTAAAAATCCAACAGTTTGTCCATCGTATAACAGGAATAATTGCCGCCAGTGTGAAAGTGATGGTCATTTCTGCATTCCGGGCAACCTAGGCTTCACTCTAGGGCGTTGCTCATCCAGATAGAATAGTTAGGGCCCAGGAAGTCAACGCCAGAACCATAAAATACAATATAAATACAACAGTTTTTCCCTTGTATAACAGGAATAATTGCAACCAGTGTGAAAGGTATGGTCACTTCTACGTTCCGGGCAACCTAGGCTTCACTCTAGGGCGTTGCTCCACCACATCGAATAGCTGCGGCCTTAGAAGTCAACGCCAGAAGCATAAAATACAATATAAATACTACAGTTTTTCAATCGTATAACAGGAGTAATTGCAAACAGTGTGAAAAATATGGTCATTTCTACGTTGCGGGCACCCTAGGCTACACTCTATTGCATTGCTCCACCACATCGAACAGCTACGGCCTTAGAAGTCAACGCCATAACTATAAAAAATAATATAAATACAACAGTTTTTCCATTGTATAAAATGAATAATTGCAAACAGTGTGGAGGTAATGGTCATTTCTACGTTACGGGCACCCTAGGCTACACTCTAGGGCATTGCTCCACCACATCGAACAGCTACGGCCTTAGAAGTCAACGCCATAACTATAAAAAACAATATAAATACAACAGTTTTTCCATCGTATGAAACGAATAATTGCAACCAGTATGAAACTTATGGCCATTTCTACGTTCCGGGCAATCTAGGCTTCACTCTAGGGCGTTGCTCAACCACATCGAATAGTTAGGGCCTTGAAGTCAATGCCAGAAGCATAAAATACAATATAAATACAACAGTTTTTCCACTGTGTAACATGAATAATTGCAAACAGTGTGGACGTAATGGTCATTTCTACGTTCCGGGCAACCTAGGCTTCACACTACGGCGTTGGTCCACCAGATCCAATAGTTAGGGCCTAAGAAGTCAACGCCAGGTGCACCAAATACAAAATAAATACAACAGTTTTTCCATCGTATAAAACGAATAATTGCAACCAGTGTGCAAGTAATGGTCATTTCTACGATCCGGGCAACCTAGGCATCACCCTAGGGCGTTGTTCCACCAGAGCGAATAGTTAGGGCCTTAGAAGTCAACGCCAGAAGCACCAAATACAAAATAAATACAACAGTTTTTCCATCGTATAAAACTAATAATTGCAGCCAGTATGAAAGTTATGGTCATTTCTACGTTCCGGGCAACCAAGGCTTCACCCTAGGGCGTTGCTCCACCTGATCGAATAGTTAGGGCCTATGAAGTCAACGCCAGAAGCATAAAATATGATATATGTACAACAGTTTTTCCATCTTATAAATCGAATAATTGCAACCAGTGTGAAAGTAATAGACATTTCTACGTTGCGGGCATCCTAGACTTAACTCTGAGGCATTGCTACACCAGATCGAATACATAGGGCCTTAGAAGTCAACGCCAGAAGCATAAAATACGATATATGTACAACAGTTTTACCGCCGTATAAAATGAATAATCGCAAACAGAGTGAAGGTAATGGTCATTTCTACATTCCGGGCAACCTAGGCTTCACTCTAGGGCGTTGCTCCACCAGATCGAATAGTTGGCGCCTTAGAAGTCAACGCCCGAAGCATAAAATACAAAATAAATAGAACAGTTTTTCCATTGTATAAAACGAACAATTGAAACCAGTGTGAAAGTTATGGTCATTTCTACGTTCCGCGCAACCTAGTCTTCACCCCAGGGCGTTGCTCCACCAGATCGAATAGTTAGGGCCTAAGAAGTGAATGCCAGAAGCATAAAATACGATATATGTACAACAGTTTTTCCATCGCATAAAATGAGTAATTGCAACCAGGGTGAAAGTAACGGACATTTCTACGTTCCGGGCATCCTAGACTTAACACTGAGGCATTGCTCCACCAGATCGAATACATAGGGCCTTAGAAGTCAACGCCAGAAGCATAAAGTACATTAAAAATCCAACAGTTTGTCCATCGTATAACAGGAATAATTGCCGCCAGTGTGAAAGTGATGGTCATTTCTGCATTCCGGGCAACCTAGGCTTCACTCTAGGGCGTTGCTCCTCCAGATAGAATAGTTAGGGCCCAGGAAGTCAACGCCAGAAGCATAAAATACGATATAAATACAACAGTTTTCCCTTGTATAACAGGAATAATTGCAACCAGTGTGAAAGGTATGGTCATTTCTACGTTCCGGGCAACCTAGGCTTCACTCTAGGGCGTTGCTCCACCACATCGAATAGCTGCGGCCTTAGAAGTCAACGCCAAAAGCATAAAATACAATATAAATACTACAGTTTTTCAATCGTATAACAGGAATAATTGCAAACAGTGTGAAAAATATGGTCATTTCTACGTTGCGGGCACCCTAGGCTACACTCTATTGCATTGCTCCACCACATCGAACAGCTACGGCCTTAGAAGTCAACGCCATAACTATAAAAAACAATATAAATACAACAGTTTTTCCATTGTATAAAATGAATAATTGCAAACAGTGTGGAGGTAATGGTCATTTCTTCTTTCCGAGCCACCTAGGCTTCACTCTAGGGCGTTGCTACACCACATCGAATAGCTCCGGCCTTAGAAGTCAACGCCAGAAGCATAAAATACAATTTAAATACAACAGTTTTTGAATCGTATAACAGGAATAATTGCAAACAGTGTGAAAGGTATGGTCATTTCTACGTAGCGGGCATCCTAGGCTTCACTCTAGGGCATTGCTCCACCACATCGAATAGCTACGGCCTTAGAAGTCAACGCCATAACTATAAAAAACAATATAAATACAACAGTTTTTCCACTGTATAAAATGAATAATTGTAAAGAGTGAGGAAGTAATTATCATTTCTACGTTCCGTGCAACCTAGGCTTCACTCTAGGGCGTTGCTCCACTAGATCGAATAGTTAGGGCCTAAGAAGTCAACGCCACAAGCATAAAATACAATATAAATACAACAGTTTTTCCATTGTATAAAACGAATAATTGCAACCAGTATGAAAGTTATGGTTATTTCTACGTTCAGGGCAACCTAGGCTTCGCCCTAGGGCGTTGCTCCACCAGACCGAATAGTTAGGGCCTAAGAGGTCAACGCCAGAAGCATAAAATACAATACAAATACAACAGTTTTTCCCTTGTATAACAGGAATAATTGCAACCAGTGCGAAAGGTGTGGTCATTTCTACGTTCCGGGCAACCTAGGCTTCACACTAGGGCATTGCTCCACCACATCGAATAGCTACGGCCTTAGAAGACAACGCAATAACTATAAAAAACAATATAAATACAACAGTTTTTCCATTGTATAAAATGAATCATTGCAAACAGTGAGGAAGTAATGGTCACTTCTACGTTCCGTGCAACCTAGGCTTCACTCTAGGGCGTTGCTCCACCAGATCGAATAGTTAGGGCCTAAGAAGTCAACGCCAGAAGCATAAAATACAATATAAATACAACAGTTTTTCCCTTGTATAACAGAAATAATTGCAACCAGTATGAATGTTATGGTCATTTCAACGTTCCGGGCAACCTGGGCTTCACTCTAGGGCGTTGGTCCACCAGATCCAATTGCTAGGGCCTAAGACGTCAACGCCAGGAGCACCAAATACAAAATAAATACAACAGTTTTTCCATCGTATGAAGCGAATAATTGCATCCAGTGTGCAAGTAATGGTCATTTCTACGATTCGGGCAACCTAGGCATCACTCTAGGGCGTTGTTCCACCAGAGCGAATAGTTTGGGCCCAAGAAGTCAACTCCTGAAGCATAAAATACAGTATAAATACAACAGTTTTTCCATCGTATAACAGGAATAATTGCAACCAGTGTGAAAGACATGGTCATTTCTACGTACCGGGCAACCTAGGCTTCACTCTAGGGCGTTGCTCCACCACATCGAATAGCTACGGCCTTCGGAGTCAACGCCAGAGGCATAAAATACAAAATAAATACAACAGTTTTACCATCGTATAACAGGAATAATTGCAACCAGTGTGAAAGATATGGTCATTTCTACGATACGGGCAACCTAGGCTGCACTCTCGGGCGTCGTTCCACCAGATCGAATAGTTAGGGCCTAAGAAGCCTACGGCAGAAGCATAAAATACAATACAAATACAACAGCTTTTCCATCGTATAACAGGAATAATTGCAACCAGTGTGCAAGCTATGGTCATTTCTACGTTCCGGACAACCTAGGCTTCACTCTAGGGCGTTGCTCCACCACATGGAATAGTTAGGGCCTTAGAAGTCAGTGCCAGAAGCATAAAATGCCATATAAATACAACAGTTGTTCCACTGTATAATACGAATAATTGCAAACAGTGTGGAAGTAATGGTCATTTCTACGTTCCGGGCAACCTATGCTTCACTCTAGGGCGTAGCTCAACCACATCGAATAGCTACGGCCCTAGAAGACAACGCCATAGCTATAAAATACAATATAAATACAACAGTCTATGCTTCGTATAAAACGAATAATTGCAACCAGTCTGATAGTTATGGTCATTTCTACGTTCCGGGCAACCTAGACTTCACCCTAGGGCGTTGCTCCACCAGATCGAATAGTTAGGGCCCAAGAAGTCAAAGCCAGAAGCATAAAATACGATATATGTACAACAGTTATTCCATCGTATAAAATGAGTACTTGCAACCAGTGTGAAAGTAACGGCCATTTCTACGTTCCGGGCATCCTAGACTTAACACTGAGGCATTGCTCCACCAGATCGAATACACAGGGCCTTTGAAGTCAACGCCAAAAGCATAAAGTACATTAAAAATCCAACAGTTTGTCCATCGTATAAAAGAAATAATTGCACCAGTGTGAAAGTGATGGTCATTTCTGCATTCCGGGCAACCTAGGCTTCACTCTAGGGCGTTGCTCCTCCAGATAAGATAGCTAGGGCCCAGGAAGTCAACGCCAGAAGCATAAAATACAATACAAATACAACAGTTTTTCCCTTGTATTACAGGAATAATTGCAACCAGTGCGAAAGGTGTGGTCAATTCTACGTTCCGGGCAACCTAGGCTTCACACTAGGGCATTGCTCCACCACATCGAATAGCTACGGCCTTAGAAGTCAACGCAATAACTATAAAAAACAATATAAATACAACAGTTTTTCCATTGTATAAAATGAATCATTGCAAACAGTGAGGAAGTAATGGTCATTTCTACGTTCCGTGCAACCTAGGCTTCACTCTAGGGCGTTGCTCCACCAGATCGAATAGTTAGGGCCTAAGAAGTCAACGCCAGAAGCATAAAATACAATATAAATACAACAGTTTTTCCCCTGTATAACAGGAATAATTGCAAACAGTGTGGAGGTAATGGTCATTTCTACTTTCCGGGCAACCTAGGCTTCACTCTGGGGCGTTTCTCGACCACATCGAATAGCTGCAGCCTTGGAAGGCAACGCCAGAAGCATAAAGTACAATATAAATACAACAGTTTTTTCATCGTATAACACTAATAATTGCAACCAGTGTGAAAGGTATGGTCATTTCTACGTTCCGGGAATCCTAGACTTAACACTCAGACATTGCTCCACAAGATCGAACACATAGGGCCTTAGAAGTCAACGCCAGAAGCATAAAATACGATATAAATACAACAGTTTTTCCATCGTATAACAAGAATAATTGCAACCAGTGTGAAAGTGATGGTCATTTCTACATTCCGGGCAACCTAGGCTTCACTCTAGGGCCATGCTCCACCAGATCGAATAGTTAGGGCCTAAGAAGTCAACGCCAGAAGCATAAAATACAATATAAATACAACAGTTTGTCCATCGTATAACAGGAATAATTGCAACCAGTGTGAAAGCTATGGTCATTTCAACGTTCCGGGCAACCTAGGCTTCACTCTAGGGCGTTGCTCCACCACATCGAATAGTTAGGGCCTTAGAAGTCAATGCCAGAAGCATAAAATGCCACATAAATACAACAGTTGTTCCACTGTATAATATGAATAATTGCAAACAGTGTGGAAGTAATGGTCATTTCTACGTTCCGGGCAACGTAGGCTTCACTCTAGGGCGTTGCTCAACCACATCGAATAGCTACGGCCCTAGAAGACAACGCCATAACTATAAAATACAATATAAATACAACAGTCTATCCATCGTATAAATCGAATAATTGCAACCAGTGAGATAGTTATGGTCATTTCTACGTTCCGGGCAACCGAGACTTCACCCTAGGGCGTTGCTCCACCAGATCGAATACTTAGGGCCTAAGAAGTCAATGCCTGAAGCATAAAATACGATATATGTACAACAGTTTTTCCATCGCATAATATGAGTAATTGCAACCAGTGTGAAAGTAACGGCCATTTCTACGTTCCGGGTATCCTAGACTTAACACTGAGTCATTGCTCCACCAGATCGACTACATAGGGCCTTAGAAGTCAACGCCAGAAGCATAAAGTACATTAAAAATCCAACAGTTTGTCCATCGTATAACAGGAATAATTGCCACCAGTGTGAAAGTGATGGTCATTTCTACATTCCGGGCAACCTAGGCTTCACTCTAGGGCGTTGCTCCTCCAGATAGAATAGTTAGGGCCCAGGAAGTCAACGGCAGAAGCATAAAATACAATATAAATACAACAGTTTATTCCTTGTATAACAGGAATAATTGCAACCAGTGTGAAAGGTATGGTCATTTCTACATTCCGGGCAACCTAGGCTTCACTCTAGGGCGTTTCTCCACCACATCGAATAGCTGCGGCCTTAGAAGTCAACGCAAGAAGCATAAAACACAATATCGATAAAACAGTTTTTCAATCGTATAACAGGAATAATTGCAAACAGTGTGAAAGGTATGGTCATTTCTACGTTGCGGGCACCCTAGGCTTCACTCTAGGGAATTGCTCCACCACATCGAATAGCTACGGCCTTAGAAGTCAACGCCATAACTATAAAAAACAATATAAATACAACAGTTTTTCCGTTGTATAAAATGAATAATTGCAAACAGTGTGGAGGTAATGGTCATTTCTTCTTTCCGAGCCACCTAGGCTTCACTCTAGGGCGTTGCTACACCACATCCAATAGCTCCGGCCTTAGAAGTCAACGCCAGAAGCATAAAATACAATTTAAATACAACAGTTTTTGAATCGTATAACAGGAATAATTGCAAACAGTGTGAAAGGTATGGTCATTTCTACGTAGCGGGCATCCTAGGCTTCACTCTAGGGCATTGCTCCACCAAATCGAATAGCTACGGCCTTAGAAGTCAACGCCATAACTATAAAAAACAATATAAATACAACAGTTTTTCCACTGTATAAAATGAATAATTGTAAAGAGTGAGGAAGTAATTATCATTTCTACGTTCCGTGCAACCTAGGCTTCACTCTAGGGCGTTGCTCCACTAGATCGAATAGTTAGGGCCTAAGAAGTCAACGCCACAAGCATAAAATACAATATAAATACAACAGTTTTTCCATTGTATAAAACGAATAATTGCAACCAGTATGAAAGTTATGGTTATTTCTACGTTCAGGGCAACCTAGGCTTCGCCCTAGGGCGTTGCTCCACCAGACCGAATAGTTAGGGCCTAAGAGGTCAACGCCAGAAGCATAAAATACAATACAAATACAACAGTTTTTCCCTTGTATAACAGGAATAATTGCAACCAGTGCGAAAGGTGTGGTCATTTCTACGTTCCGGGCAACCTAGGCTTCACACTAGGGCATTGCTCCACCACATCGAATAGCTACGGCCTTAGAAGACAACGCAATAACTATAAAAAACAATATAAATACAACAGTTTTTCCATTGTATAAAATGAATCATTGCAAACAGTGAGGAAGTAATGGTCATTTCTACGTTCCGTGCAACCTAGGCTTCACTCTAGGGCGTTGCTCCACCAGATCGAATAGTTAGGGCCTAAGAAGTCAACGCCAGAAGCATAAAATACAATATAAATACAACAGTTTTTCCCTTGTATAACAGAAATAATTGCAACCAGTATGAATGTTATGGTCATTTCAACCTTCCGGGCAACCTGGGCTTCACTCTAGGGCGTTGGTCCACCAGATCCAATTGCTAGGGCCTAAGACGTCAACGCCAGGAGCACCAAATACAAAATAAATACAA
Organism: Calliopsis andreniformis; assembly: GCF_051401765.1. NCBI lineage: Eukaryota > Metazoa > Arthropoda > Insecta > Hymenoptera > Andrenidae > Calliopsis > Calliopsis andreniformis. The sequence goes on along the minus strand of NW_027480422.1, from coordinate 11,878,757 downwards.
CAGTTTTTCCATCGTATGAAGCGAATAATTGCATCCAGTGTGCAAGTAATGGTCATTTCTACGATTCGGGCAACCTAGGCATCACTCTAGGGCGTTGTTCCACCAGAGCGAATAGTTTGGGCCCAAGAAGTCAACTCCTGAAGCATAAAATACAGTATAAATACAACAGTTTTTCCATCGTATAACAGGAATAATTGCAACCAGTGTGAAAGACATGGTCATTTCTACGTACCGGGCAACCTAGGCTTCACTCTAGGGCGTTGCTCCACCACATCGAATAGCTACGGCCTTCGGAGTCAACGCCAGAGGCATAAAATACAAAATAAATACAACAGTTTTACCATCGTATAACAGGAATAATTGCAACCAGTGTGAAAGATATGGTCATTTCTACGATACGGGCAACCTAGGCTGCACTCTCGGGCGTCGTTCCACCAGATCGAATAGTTAGGGCCTAAGAAGCCTACGGCAGAAGCATAAAATACAATACAAATACAACAGCTTTTCCATCGTATAACAGGAATAATTGCAACCAGTGTGCAAGCTATGGTCATTTCTACGTTCCGGACAACCTAGGCTTCACTCTAGGGCGTTGCTCCACCACATGGAATAGTTAGGGCCTTAGAAGTCAGTGCCAGAAGCATAAAATGCCATATAAATACAACAGTTGTTCCACTGTATAATACGAATAATTGCAAACAGTGTGGAAGTAATGGTCATTTCTACGTTCCGGGCAACCTATGCTTCACTCTAGGGCGTAGCTCAACCACATCGAATAGCTACGGCCCTAGAAGACAACGCCATAGCTATAAAATACAATATAAATACAACAGTCTATGCTTCGTATAAAACGAATAATTGCAACCAGTCTGATAGTTATGGTCATTTCTACGTTCCGGGCAACCTAGACTTCACCCTAGGGCGTTGCTCCACCAGATCGAATAGTTAGGGCCCAAGAAGTCAAAGCCAGAAGCATAAAATACGATATATGTACAACAGTTATTCCATCGTATAAAATGAGTACTTGCAACCAGTGTGAAAGTAACGGCCATTTCTACGTTCCGGGCATCCTAGACTTAACACTGAGGCATTGCTCCACCAGATCGAATACACAGGGCCTTTGAAGTCAACGCCAAAAGCATAAAGTACATTAAAAATCCAACAGTTTGTCCATCGTATAAAAGAAATAATTGCACCAGTGTGAAAGTGATGGTCATTTCTGCATTCCGGGCAACCTAGGCTTCACTCTAGGGCGTTGCTCCTCCAGATAAGATAGCTAGGGCCCAGGAAGTCAACGCCAGAAGCATAAAATACAATACAAATACAACAGTTTTTCCCTTGTATAACAGGAATAATTGCAACCAGTGCGAAAGGTGTGGTCAATTCTACGTTCCGGGCAACCTAGGCTTCACACTACGGCATTGCTCCACCACATCGAATAGCTACGGCCTTAGAAGTCAACGCAATAACTATAAAAAACAATATAAATACAACAGTTTTTCCATTGTATAAAATGAATCATTGCAAACAGTGAGGAAGTAATGGTCATTTCTACGTTCCGTGCAACCTAGGCTTCACTCTAGGGCGTTGCTCCACCAGATCGAATAGTTAGGGCCTAAGAAGTCAACGCCAGAAGCATAAAATACAATATAAATACAACAGTTTTTCCCTTGTATAACAGAAATAATTGCAACCAGTATGAACGTTATGGTCATTTCAACGTTCCGGGCAACCTGGGCTTCACTCTAGGGCGTTGGTCCACCAGATCCAATTGCTAGGGCCTAAGACGTCAACGCCAGGAGCACCAAATACAAAATAAATACAACAGTTTTTCCATCGTATGAAACGAATAATTGCATCCAGTGTGCAAGTAATGGTCATTTCTACGATACGGGCAACCTAGGCATCACTCTAGGGCGTTGTTCCACCAGAGCGAATAGTTTGGGCCCAAGAAGTCAACGCCTGAAGCATAAAATACAGTATAAATACAACAGTTTTTCCATCGTATAACAGGAATAATTGCAACCAGTGTGAAAGACATGGTCATTTCTACGTACAGGGCAACCTAGGCTTCACTCTAGGGCGTTGCTCCACCACATCGAATAGCTACGGCCTTCGGAGTCAACGCCAGAGGCATAAAATACAAAATAAATACAACAGTTTTACCATCGTATAACAGGAATAATTGCAACCAGTGTGAAAGATATGGTCATTTCTACGATACGGGCAACCTAGGCTGCACTCTCGGGCGTCGTTCCACCAGATCGAATAGTTAGGGCCTAAGAAGCCAACGGCAGAAGCATAAAATACAATACAAATACAACAGCTTTTCCATCGTATAACAGGAATAATTGCAACCAGTGTGCAAGCTATGGTCATTTCTACGTTCCGGACAACCTAGGCTTCACTCTAGGGCGTTGCTCCACCACATGGAATAGTTAGGGCCTTAGAAGTCAGTGCCAGAAGCATAAAATGCCATATAAATACAACAGTTGTTCCACTGTATAATACGAATAATTGCAAACAGTGTGGAAGTAATGGTCATTTCTACGTTCCGGGCAACCTATGCTTCACTCTAGGGCGTAGCTCAACCACATCGAATAGCTACGGCCCTAGAAGACAACGCCATAGCTATAAAATACAATATAAATACAACAGTCTATGCTTCGTATAAAACGAATAATTGCAACCAGTCTGATAGTTATGGTCATTTCTACGTTCCGGGCAACCTAGACTTCACCCTAGGGCGTTGCTCCACCAGATCGAATAGTTAGGGCCCAAGAAGTCAAAGCCAGAAGCATAAAATACGATATATGTACAACAGTTATTCCATCGTATAAAATGAGTACTTGCAACCAGTGTGAAAGTAACGGCCATTTCTACGTTCCGGGCATCCTAGACTTAACACTGAGGCATTGCTCCACCAGATCGAATACACAGGGCCTTTGAAGTCAACGCCAAAAGCATAAAGTACAATACAAATACAACAGTTTTTCCCTTGTATAACAGGAATAATTGCAACCAGTGCGAAAGGTGTGGTCATTTCTACGTTCCGGGCAACCTAGGCTTCACACTAGGGCATTGCTCCACCACATCGAATAGCTACGGCCTTAGAAGTCAACGCAATAACTATAAAAAACAATATAAATACAACAGTTTTTCCATTGTATAAAATGAATCATTGCAAACAGTGAGGAAGTAATGGTCATTTCTACGTTCCGTGCAACCTAGGCTTCACTCTAGGGCGTTGCTCCACCAGATCGAATAGTTAGGGCCTAAGAAGTCAACGCCAGAAGCATAAAATACAATATAAATACAACAGTTTTTCCCTTGTATAACAGAAATAATTGCAACCAGTATGAACGTTATGGTCATTTCAACGTTCCGGGCAACCTGGGCTTCACTCTAGGGCGTTGGTCCACCAGATCCAATTGCTAGGGCCTAAGACGTCAACGCCAGGGGCACCAAATACAAAATAAATACAACAGTTTTTCCATCGTATGAAACGAATAATTGCATCCAGTATGCAAGTAATGGTCATTTCTACGATTCGGGCAACCTAGGCATCACTCTAGGGCGTTGTTCCACCAGAGCGAATAGTTTGGGCCCAAGAAGTCAACGCCTGAAGCATAAAATACAGTATAAATACAACAGTTTTTCCATCGTATAACAGGAATAATTGCAACCAGTGTGAAAGACATGGTCATTTCTACGTACCGGGCAACCTAGGCTTCGCCCTAGGGCGTTGCTCCACCTGATCGTATAGTTAGGGCCTAAGAAGTCAACGCCTGAAGCATAAAATACAATATAAATGCAACAGTTTTTCCATCGTATAAAACGAATATTTGCAACCAGTATGAAAGTTATGGTCATTTCTACGTTCCGGGCATCCTAGGCTTCACTCTAGGGCGTTGCTCAACCACACCGAATAGTTAGGGCCTAAGATGTCAACGCCAGAAGCACCAAATACAAAATAAATACAACAGTTTCTCCATCGTATAAAACGAATAATTGCAACCAGTATGAAAGTTATGGTCATTTCTACGTTCCGGGCAACCTAGGCTTCACCCTAGGGCGTTGCTCCACCTGATCGTATAGTTAGGGCCTAAGAAGTCAACGCCAGAAGCATAAAATACGATATATGTACAACAGTTTTACCATCGTATAAAATGAATAATCGCAACCAGTGTGCAAGTAATGGTCATTTCTACGGTCCGGGCAACCTAGGCATCACCGTAGGGCGTTGTTCCACCAGAGCGAATAGTTAGGGCCTAAGAAGTCAACGCCTGAAGCATAAAATACAATTTAAATACAACAGTTTTTCCATCGTATAAAACGAATAATTGCCACCAGTATGAAAGTTATGGTCATTTCTACGTTCCGGGCAATCTAGGCTTCACTCTAGGGCGTTCCTCAACCACATCGAATAGTTAGGGCCTATGAAGTCAACGCCAGATGCATAAAATATGATATATGTACAACAGTTTTTCCATCTTATAAATCGAATAATTGCAACCAGTGTGAAAGTAATAGACATTTCTACTTTGCGGGCATCCTAGACTTAACTCTGAGGCATTGCTACACCAGATCGAATACATAGGGCCTTAGAAGCCAACGCCAGAAGCATAAAATACGATATATGTACAACAGTTTTACCGCCGTATAAAATGAATAATCGCAACCAGTGTGCAAGTAATGGTCATTTCTACGGTCCGGGCAACCTAGGCATCACCGTAGGGCGTTGTTCCACCAGAGCGAATAGTTAGGGCCTAAGAAGTCAACGCCTGAAGCATAAAATACAATTTAAATACAACAGTTTTTCCATTGTATAAAACGAACAATTGAAACCAGTGTGAAAGTTATGGTCATTTCTACGTTCCCCGCAACCTAGTCTTCTCCCCAGGGCGTTGCTCCACCAGATCGAATAGTTAGGGCCTAAGAAGTCAATGCCAGAAGCATAAAATACTATATATGTACAACAGTTTTTCCATCGCATAAAATGAGTACTTGCATCCAGGGTGAAAGTAACGGACATTTCTACGTTCCGGGCATCCTAGACTTAACACTGAGGCATTGCTCCACCAGATCGAATACATAGGGCCTTAGAAGTCAACGCCAGAAGCATAAAGTACATTAAAAATCCAACAGTTTGTCCATCGTATAACAGGAATAATTGCCGCCAGTGTGAAAGTGATGGTCATTTCTGCATTCCGGGCAACCTAGGCTTCACTCTAGGGCGTTGCTCATCCAGATAGAATAGTTAGGGCCCAGGAAGTCAACGCCAGAACCATAAAATACAATATAAATACAACAGTTTTTCCCTTGTATAACAGGAATAATTGCAACCAGTGTGAAAGGTATGGTCACTTCTACGTTCCGGGCAACCTAGGCTTCACTCTAGGGCGTTGCTCCACCACATCGAATAGCTGCGGCCTTAGAAGTCAACGCCAGAAGCATAAAATACAATATAAATACTACAGTTTTTCAATCGTATAACAGGAGTAATTGCAAACAGTGTGAAAAATATGGTCATTTCTACGTTGCGGGCACCCTAGGCTACACTCTATTGCATTGCTCCACCACATCGAACAGCTACGGCCTTAGAAGTCAACGCCATAACTATAAAAAATAATATAAATACAACAGTTTTTCCATTGTATAAAATGAATAATTGCAAACAGTGTGGAGGTAATGGTCATTTCTACGTTACGGGCACCCTAGGCTACACTCTAGGGCATTGCTCCACCACATCGAACAGCTACGGCCTTAGAAGTCAACGCCATAACTATAAAAAACAATATAAATACAACAGTTTTTCCATCGTATGAAACGAATAATTGCAACCAGTATGAAACTTATGGCCATTTCTACGTTCCGGGCAATCTAGGCTTCACTCTAGGGCGTTGCTCAACCACATCGAATAGTTAGGGCCTTGAAGTCAATGCCAGAAGCATAAAATACAATATAAATACAACAGTTTTTCCACTGTGTAACATGAATAATTGCAAACAGTGTGGACGTAATGGTCATTTCTACGTTCCGGGCAACCTAGGCTTCACACTACGGCGTTGGTCCACCAGATCCAATAGTTAGGGCCTAAGAAGTCAACGCCAGGTGCACCAAATACAAAATAAATACAACAGTTTTTCCATCGTATAAAACGAATAATTGCAACCAGTGTGCAAGTAATGGTCATTTCTACGATCCGGGCAACCTAGGCATCACCCTAGGGCGTTGTTCCACCAGAGCGAATAGTTAGGGCCTTAGAAGTCAACGCCAGAAGCACCAAATACAAAATAAATACAACAGTTTTTCCATCGTATAAAACTAATAATTGCAGCCAGTATGAAAGTTATGGTCATTTCTACGTTCCGGGCAACCAAGGCTTCACCCTAGGGCGTTGCTCCACCTGATCGAATAGTTAGGGCCTATGAAGTCAACGCCAGAAGCATAAAATATGATATATGTACAACAGTTTTTCCATCTTATAAATCGAATAATTGCAACCAGTGTGAAAGTAATAGACATTTCTACGTTGCGGGCATCCTAGACTTAACTCTGAGGCATTGCTACACCAGATCGAATACATAGGGCCTTAGAAGTCAACGCCAGAAGCATAAAATACGATATATGTACAACAGTTTTACCGCCGTATAAAATGAATAATCGCAAACAGAGTGAAGGTAATGGTCATTTCTACATTCCGGGCAACCTAGGCTTCACTCTAGGGCGTTGCTCCACCAGATCGAATAGTTGGCGCCTTAGAAGTCAACGCCCGAAGCATAAAATACAAAATAAATAGAACAGTTTTTCCATTGTATAAAACGAACAATTGAAACCAGTGTGAAAGTTATGGTCATTTCTACGTTCCGCGCAACCTAGTCTTCACCCCAGGGCGTTGCTCCACCAGATCGAATAGTTAGGGCCTAAGAAGTGAATGCCAGAAGCATAAAATACGATATATGTACAACAGTTTTTCCATCGCATAAAATGAGTAATTGCAACCAGGGTGAAAGTAACGGACATTTCTACGTTCCGGGCATCCTAGACTTAACACTGAGGCATTGCTCCACCAGATCGAATACATAGGGCCTTAGAAGTCAACGCCAGAAGCATAAAGTACATTAAAAATCCAACAGTTTGTCCATCGTATAACAGGAATAATTGCCGCCAGTGTGAAAGTGATGGTCATTTCTGCATTCCGGGCAACCTAGGCTTCACTCTAGGGCGTTGCTCCTCCAGATAGAATAGTTAGGGCCCAGGAAGTCAACGCCAGAAGCATAAAATACGATATAAATACAACAGTTTTCCCTTGTATAACAGGAATAATTGCAACCAGTGTGAAAGGTATGGTCATTTCTACGTTCCGGGCAACCTAGGCTTCACTCTAGGGCGTTGCTCCACCACATCGAATAGCTGCGGCCTTAGAAGTCAACGCCAAAAGCATAAAATACAATATAAATACTACAGTTTTTCAATCGTATAACAGGAATAATTGCAAACAGTGTGAAAAATATGGTCATTTCTACGTTGCGGGCACCCTAGGCTACACTCTATTGCATTGCTCCACCACATCGAACAGCTACGGCCTTAGAAGTCAACGCCATAACTATAAAAAACAATATAAATACAACAGTTTTTCCATTGTATAAAATGAATAATTGCAAACAGTGTGGAGGTAATGGTCATTTCTACGTTACGGGCACCCTAGGCTACACTCTAGGGCATTGCTCCACCACATCGAATAGTTAGGGCCTTAGAAGTCAATGCCAGAAGCATAAAATACAATATAAATACAACAGTTTTTCCACTGTGTAACATGAATAATTGCAAACAGTGTGGACGTAATGGTCATTTCTACGTTCCGGGCAACCTAGGCTTCACTCTACGGCGTTGGTCCACCAGATCCAATAGTTAGGGCCTAAGAAGTCAACGCCAGGAGCACCAAATACAAAATAAATACAACAGTTTTTCCATCGTATAAAACGAATAATTGCAACCAGTGTGCAAGTAATGGTCATTTCTACGATCCGGGCAACCTAGGCATCACCCTAGGGCGTTGTTCCACCAGAGCGAATAGTTAGGGCCTAAGAAGTCAACGCCTGAAGCATAAAATACAATATAAATGCAACAGTTTTACCATCGTATAAAATGAATAATCGCAAACAGTGTGAAGGTCATGGTCATTTCTACGTTCCGGGCAACCTAGGATTCACTCTAGGGCGTTGCTCCACCAGATCGATTAGTTGGGGCCTTAGAAGTCAACGCACGAAGCATAAAATACAAAATAAATAGAACAGTTTTTCCATTGTATAAAACGAACAATTGAAACCAGTGTGAAAGTGATGGTCATTTCTACATTCCTGGCAACCTACGCTTCACTCTAGGGCCATGCTCCACCAGATCGAACACTTAGGGCCTAAGAAGTCAACGCCAGAAGCATAAAATACAATATAAATACAACAGTTTTTCCCTTGTATAACAGGAATAATTGCAACCAGTGTGAAAGCTATGGTCATTTCTACGTTCCGGGCAACCTAGGCTTCACTCTAGGGCGTTGCTCCACCACATCGAATAGTTAGGGCCTTAGAAGTCAATGCCAGAAGCATAAAATGCCATAGAAATACAACAGATGTTCCACTGCATAATATGAATAATTGCAAACTGTGTGGAAGTAATGGTCATTTCTACGTTCCGAGCAACCTCGGCTTCACTCTAGGGCGTTGCTCAACCACATCGAATAGCTGCGGCCCTAGAAGACAACGCCATAACTATAAAATACAATATAAATACAACAGTCTATCCATCGTATAAAACGAATAATTGCAACCAGTGAGATAGTTATGGTCATTTCTACGTTCCGGGCAACCGAGACTTCACCCTAGGGCGTTGCTCCACCAGATCGAATACTTAGGGCCTAAGAAGTCAATGCCTGAAGCATAAAATACGATATATGTACAACAGTTTTTCCATCGCATAATATGAGTAATTGCAACCAGTGTGAAAGCTATGGTCATTTCTACGATACGGGCAACCTAGGCTGCACTCTAGGGGGTCGTTCCACCACATCGAATAGCTGCGGCCTTAGAAGTCAACGCCTGAGGCTTAAAATACAATAAAAATACAACATTTTTTTCATCGTATAACGGGAATAATTGCAACCAGTCTGAAAGATATGGTCATTTCTACGTTCCGGGCAACCTAGGCTTCACCCTAGGGCGTTGCTCCCCCTGATCGAATAGTTAGGGCCTAAGAAGTCAACGCCAGAAGCATAAAATACGATATATGTACAACAGTTTTTCCATCGTATAAAACGAATAATTGCAACCAGTATGCAAGTAATGGTCATTTCTACTTTCCGGGCAACCTAGGCTTCACCCTAGGGCGCTGCTCCACCAGATCCAATAGCTAGGGCCTAAGAAGTCAACGCCAGGAGCACCAAACACAAAATAAATGCAACAGTTTTTCCATCGTATAAAACGAATAATTGCAACCAGTATGAAAGCTATGGTCATTTCTACGTTCGGGGCAATCTAGGCTTCACTGTAGGGCGTTGCTCAACCACATCGAATAGTTAGGGCCTTAGAAGTCATGCCAGAAGCATAAAATACAATATAAATACAACAGTTTTTCCACTGTATAATATGAATAATTGCAAACAGTGTTTAAGTAATGTTCATTTCTACGTTCCGGGCAACCTAGGCTTCACTCTAGGGCGTTGGTCCACCAGATCCAATAGTAAGGGCCTAAGAAGTCAACGCCAGGAGCACCAAATACAAAATAAGTACAACAGTTTTTCCATCGTATAAAACGAATAATTGCAGCCAGTGTGCAAGTAATGGTCATTTCTACGGCCCGGGCAACCTAGGCATCACCCTGGGGCGTTGTTCCACCAGAGCGAATAGTTAGGGCCTAAGAAGTCAACGCCACAAGCATAAAATACAATATAAATACAACAGTTTTTCCATTGTATAAAACGAATAATTGCAACCAGTATGAAAGTTATGGTTATTTCTACGTTCAGGGCAACCTAGGCTTCGCCCTAGGGCGTTGCTCCACCAGACCGAATAGTTAGGGCCTAAGAGGTCAACGCCAGAAGCATAAAATACAATACAAATACAACAGTTTTTCCCTTGTATAACAGGAATAATTGCAACCAGTATGAATGTTATGGTCATTTCAACCTTCCGGGCAACCTGGGCTTCACTCTAGGGCGTTGGTCCACCAGATCCAATTGCTAGGGCCTAAGACGTCAACGCCAGGAGCACCAAATACAAAATAAATACAACAGTTTTTCCATCGTATGAAGCGAATAATTGCATCCAGTGTGCAAGTAATGGTCATTTCTACGATTCGGGCAACCTAGGCATCACTCTAGGGCGTTGTTCCACCAGAGCGAATAGTTTGGGCCCAAGAAGTCAACTCCTGAAGCATAAAATACAGTATAAATACAACAGTTTTTCCATCGTATAACAGGAATAATTGCAACCAGTGTGAAAGACATGGTCATTTCTACGTACCGGGCAACCTAGGCTTCACTCTAGGGCGTTGCTCCACCACATCGAATAGCTACGGCCTTCGGAGTCAACGCCAGAGGCATAAAATACAAAATAAATACAACAGTTTTACCATCGTATAACAGGAATAATTGCAACCAGTGTGAAAGATATGGTCATTTCTACGATACGGGCAACCTAGGCTGCACTCTCGGGCGTCGTTCCACCAGATCGAATAGTTAGGGCCTAAGAAGCCTACGGCAGAAGCATAAAATACAATACAAATACAACAGCTTTTCCATCGTATAACAGGAATAATTGCAACCAGTGTGCAAGCTATGGTCATTTCTACGTTCCGGACAACCTAGGCTTCACTCTAGGGCGTTGCTCCACCACATGGAATAGTTAGGGCCTTAGAAGTCAGTGCCAGAAGCATAAAATGCCATATAAATACAACAGTTGTTCCACTGTATAATACGAATAATTGCAAACAGTGTGGAAGTAATGGTCATTTCTACGTTCCGGGCAACCTATGCTTCACTCTAGGGCGTAGCTCAACCACATCGAATAGCTACGGCCCTAGAAGACAACGCCATAGCTATAAAATACAATATAAATACAACAGTCTATGCTTCGTATAAAACGAATAATTGCAACCAGTCTGATAGTTATGGTCATTTCTACGTTCCGGGCAACCTAGACTTCACCCTAGGGCGTTGCTCCACCAGATCGAATAGTTAGGGCCCAAGAAGTCAAAGCCAGAAGCATAAAATACGATATATGTACAACAGTTATTCCATCGTATAAAATGAGTACTTGCAACCAGTGTGAAAGTAACGGCCATTTCTACGTTCCGGGCATCCTAGACTTAACACTGAGGCATTGCTCCACCAGATCGAATACACAGGGCCTTTGAAGTCAACGCCAAAAGCATAAAGTACATTAAAAATCCAACAGTTTGTCCATCGTATAAAAGAAATAATTGCACCAGTGTGAAAGTGATGGTCATTTCTGCATTCCGGGCAACCTAGGCTTCACTCTAGGGCGTTGCTCCTCCAGATAAGATAGCTAGGGCCCAGGAAGTCAACGCCAGAAGCATAAAATACAATACAAATACAACAGTTTTTCCCTTGTATAACAGGAATAATTGCAACCAGTGCGAAAGGTGTGGTCAATTCTACGTTCCGGGCAACCTAGGCTTCACACTACGGCATTGCTCCACCACATCGAATAGCTACGGCCTTAGAAGTCAACGCAATAACTATAAAAAACAATATAAATACAACAGTTTTTCCATTGTATAAAATGAATCATTGCAAACAGTGAGGAAGTAATGGTCATTTCTACGTTCCGTGCAACCTAGGCTTCACTCTAGGGCGTTGCTCCACCAGATCGAATAGTTAGGGCCTAAGAAGTCAACGCCAGAAGCATAAAATACAATATAAATACAACAGTTTTTCCCTTGTATAACAGAAATAATTGCAACCAGTATGAACGTTATGGTCATTTCAACGTTCCGGGCAACCTGGGCTTCACTCTAGGGCGTTGGTCCACCAGATCCAATTGCTAGGGCCTAAGACGTCAACGCCAGGAGCACCAAATACAAAATAAATACAACAGTTTTTCCATCGTATGAAACGAATAATTGCATCCAGTGTGCAAGTAATGGTCATTTCTACGATACGGGCAACCTAGGCATCACTCTAGGGCGTTGTTCCACCAGAGCGAATAGTTTGGGCCCAAGAAGTCAACGCCTGAAGCATAAAATACAGTATAAATACAACAGTTTTTCCATCGTATAACAGGAATAATTGCAACCAGTGTGAAAGACATGGTCATTTCTACGTACAGGGCAACCTAGGCTTCACTCTAGGGCGTTGCTCCACCACATCGAATAGCTACGGCCTTCGGAGTCAACGCCAGAGGCATAAAATACAAAATAAATACAACAGTTTTACCATCGTATAACAGGAATAATTGCAACCAGTGTGAAAGATATGGTCATTTCTACGATACGGGCAACCTAGGCTGCACTCTCGGGCGTCGTTCCACCAGATCGAATAGTTAGGGCCTAAGAAGCCAACGGCAGAAGCATAAAATACAATACAAATACAACAGCTTTTCCATCGTATAACAGGAATAATTGCAACCAGTGTGCAAGCTATGGTCATTTCTACGTTCCGGACAACCTAGGCTTCACTCTAGGGCGTTGCTCCACCACATGGAATAGTTAGGGCCTTAGAAGTCAGTGCCAGAAGCATAAAATGCCATATAAATACAACAGTTGTTCCACTGTATAATACGAATAATTGCAAACAGTGTGGAAGTAATGGTCATTTCTACGTTCCGGGCAACCTATGCTTCACTCTAGGGCGTAGCTCAACCACATCGAATAGCTACGGCCCTAGAAGACAACGCCATAGCTATAAAATACAATATAAATACAACAGTCTATGCTTCGTATAAAACGAATAATTGCAACCAGTCTGATAGTTATGGTCATTTCTACGTTCCGGGCAACCTAGACTTCACCCTAGGGCGTTGCTCCACCAGATCGAATAGTTAGGGCCCAAGAAGTCAAAGCCAGAAGCATAAAATACGATATATGTACAACAGTTATTCCATCGTATAAAATGAGTACTTGCAACCAGTGTGAAAGTAACGGCCATTTCTACGTTCCGGGCATCCTAGACTTAACACTGAGGCATTGCTCCACCAGATCGAATACACAGGGCCTTTGAAGTCAACGCCAAAAGCATAAAGTACAATACAAATACAACAGTTTTTCCCTTGTATAACAGGAATAATTGCAACCAGTGCGAAAGGTGTGGTCATTTCTACGTTCCGGGCAACCTAGGCTTCGCCCTAGGGCGTTGCTCCACCTGATCGTATAGTTAGGGCCTAAGAAGTCAACGCCTGAAGCATAAAATACAATATAAATGCAACAGTTTTTCCATCGTATAAAACGAATATTTGCAACCAGTATGAAAGTTATGGTCATTTCTACGTTCCGGGCATCCTAGGCTTCACTCTAGGGCGTTGCTCAACCACACCGAATAGTTAGGGCCTAAGATGTCAACGCCAGAAGCACCAAATACAAAATAAATACAACAGTTTCTCCATCGTATAAAACGAATAATTGCAACCAGTATGAAAGTTATGGTCATTTCTACGTTCCGGGCAACCTAGGCTTCACCCTAGGGCGTTGCTCCACCTGATCGTATAGTTAGGGCCTAAGAAGTCAACGCCAGAAGCATAAAATACGATATATGTACAACAGTTTTACCATCGTATAAAATGAATAATCGCAACCAGTGTGCAAGTAATGGTCATTTCTACGGTCCGGGCAACCTAGGCATCACCGTAGGGCGTTGTTCCACCAGAGCGAATAGTTAGGGCCTAAGAAGTCAACGCCTGAAGCATAAAATACAATTTAAATACAACAGTTTTTCCATCGTATAAAACGAATAATTGCCACCAGTATGAAAGTTATGGTCATTTCTACGTTCCGGGCAATCTAGGCTTCACTCTAGGGCGTTCCTCAACCACATCGAATAGTTAGGGCCTATGAAGTCAACGCCAGATGCATAAAATATGATATATGTACAACAGTTTTTCCATCTTATAAATCGAATAATTGCAACCAGTGTGAAAGTAATAGACATTTCTACTTTGCGGGCATCCTAGACTTAACTCTGAGGCATTGCTACACCAGATCGAATACATAGGGCCTTAGAAGCCAACGCCAGAAGCATAAAATACGATATATGTACAACAGTTTTACCGCCGTATAAAATGAATAATCGCAACCAGTGTGCAAGTAATGGTCATTTCTACGGTCCGGGCCACCTAGGCATCACCGTAGGGCGTTGTTCCACCAGAGCGAATAGTTAGGGCCTAAGAAGTCAACGCCTGAAGCATAAAATACAATTTAAATACAACAGTTTTTCCATTGTATAAAACGAACAATTGAAACCAGTGTGAAAGTTATGGTCATTTCTACGTTCCCCGCAACCTAGTCTTCTCCCCAGGGCGTTGCTCCACCAGATCGAATAGTTAGGGCCTAAGAAGTCAATGCCAGAAGCATAAAATACTATATATGTACAACAGTTTTTCCATCGCATAAAATGAGTACTTGCATCCAGGGTGAAAGTAACGGACATTTCTACGTTCCGGGCATCCTAGACTTAACACTGAGGCATTGCTCCACCAGATCGAATACATAGGGCCTTAGAAGTCAACGCCAGAAGCATAAAGTACATTAAAAATCCAACAGTTTGTCCATCGTATAACAGGAATAATTGCCGCCAGTGTGAAAGTGATGGTCATTTCTGCATTCCGGGCAACCTAGGCTTCACTCTAGGGCGTTGCTCATCCAGATAGAATAGTTAGGGCCCAGGAAGTCAACGCCAGAACCATAAAATACAATATAAATACAACAGTTTTTCCCTTGTATAACAGGAATAATTGCAACCAGTGTGAAAGGTATGGTCACTTCTACGTTCCGGGCAACCTAGGCTTCACTCTAGGGCGTTGCTCCACCACATCGAATAGCTGCGGCCTTAGAAGTCAACGCCAGAAGCATAAAATACAATATAAATACTACAGTTTTTCAATCGTATAACAGGAGTAATTGCAAACAGTGTGAAAAATATGGTCATTTCTACGTTGCGGGCACCCTAGGCTACACTCTATTGCATTGCTCCACCACATCGAACAGCTACGGCCTTAGAAGTCAACGCCATAACTATAAAAAATAATATAAATACAACAGTTTTTCCATTGTATAAAATGAATAATTGCAAACAGTGTGGAGGTAATGGTCATTTCTACGTTACGGGCACCCTAGGCTACACTCTAGGGCATTGCTCCACCACATCGAACAGCTACGGCCTTAGAAGTCAACGCCATAACTATAAAAAACAATATAAATACAACAGTTTTTCCATCGTATGAAACGAATAATTGCAACCAGTATGAAACTTATGGCCATTTCTACGTTCCGGGCAATCTAGGCTTCACTCTAGGGCGTTGCTCAACCACATCGAATAGTTAGGGCCTTGAAGTCAATGCCAGAAGCATAAAATACAATATAAATACAACAGTTTTTCCACTGTGTAACATGAATAATTGCAAACAGTGTGGACGTAATGGTCATTTCTACGTTCCGGGCAACCTAGGCTTCACACTACGGCGTTGGTCCACCAGATCCAATAGTTAGGGCCTAAGAAGTCAACGCCAGGTGCACCAAATACAAAATAAATACAACAGTTTTTCCATCGTATAAAACGAATAATTGCAACCAGTGTGCAAGTAATGGTCATTTCTACGATCCGGGCAACCTAGGCATCACCCTAGGGCGTTGTTCCACCAGAGCGAATAGTTAGGGCCTTAGAAGTCAACGCCAGAAGCACCAAATACAAAATAAATACAACAGTTTTTCCATCGTATAAAACTAATAATTGCAGCCAGTATGAAAGTTATGGTCATTTCTACGTTCCGGGCAACCAAGGCTTCACCCTAGGGCGTTGCTCCACCTGATCGAATAGTTAGGGCCTATGAAGTCAACGCCAGAAGCATAAAATATGATATATGTACAACAGTTTTTCCATCTTATAAATCGAATAATTGCAACCAGTGTGAAAGTAATAGACATTTCTACGTTGCGGGCATCCTAGACTTAACTCTGAGGCATTGCTACACCAGATCGAATACATAGGGCCTTAGAAGTCAACGCCAGAAGCATAAAATACGATATATGTACAACAGTTTTACCGCCGTATAAAATGAATAATCGCAAACAGAGTGAAGGTAATGGTCATTTCTACATTCCGGGCAACCTAGGCTTCACTCTAGGGCGTTGCTCCACCAGATCGAATAGTTGGCGCCTTAGAAGTCAACGCCCGAAGCATAAAATACAAAATAAATAGAACAGTTTTTCCATTGTATAAAACGAACAATTGAAACCAGTGTGAAAGTTATGGTCATTTCTACGTTCCGCGCAACCTAGTCTTCACCCCAGGGCGTTGCTCCACCAGATCGAATAGTTAGGGCCTAAGAAGTGAATGCCAGAAGCATAAAATACGATATATGTACAACAGTTTTTCCATCGCATAAAATGAGTAATTGCAGCCAGGGTGAAAGTAACGGACATTTCTACGTTCCGGGCATCCTAGACTTAACACTGAGGCATTGCTCCACCAGATCGAATACATAGGGCCTTAGAAGTCAACGCCAGAAGCATAAAGTACATTAAAAATCCAACAGTTTGTCCATCGTATAACAGGAATAATTGCCGCCAGTGTGAAAGTGATGGTCATTTCTGCATTCCGGGCAACCTAGGCTTCACTCTAGGGCGTTGCTCCTCCAGATAGAATAGTTAGGGCCCAGGAAGTCAACGCCAGAAGCATAAAATACGATATAAATACAACAGTTTTCCCTTGTATAACAGGAATAATTGCAACCAGTGTGAAAGGTATGGTCATTTCTACGTTCCGGGCAACCTAGGCTTCACTCTAGGGCGTTGCTCCACCACATCGAATAGCTGCGGCCTTAGAAGTCAACGCCAAAAGCATAAAATACAATATAAATACTACAGTTTTTCAATCGTATAACAGGAATAATTGCAAACAGTGTGAAAAATATGGTCATTTCTACGTTGCGGGCACCCTAGGCTACACTCTATTGCATTGCTCCACCACATCGAACAGCTACGGCCTTAGAAGTCAACGCCATAACTATAAAAAACAATATAAATACAACAGTTTTTCCATTGTATAAAATGAATAATTGCAAACAGTGTGGAGGTAATGGTCATTTCTACGTTACGGGCACCCTAGGCTACACTCTAGGGCATTGCTCCACCACATCGAATAGTTAGGGCCTTAGAAGTCAATGCCAGAAGCATAAAATACAATATAAATACAACAGTTTTTCCACTGTGTAACATGAATAATTGCAAACAGTGTGGACGTAATGGTCATTTCTACGTTCCGGGCAACCTAGGCTTCACTCTACGGCGTTGGTCCACCAGATCCAATAGTTAGGGCCTAAGAAGTCAACGCCAGGAGCACCAAATACAAAATAAATACAACAGTTTTTCCATCGTATAAAACGAATAATTGCAACCAGTGTGCAAGTAATGGTCATTTCTACGATCCGGGCAACCTAGGCATCACCCTAGGGCGTTGTTCCACCAGAGCGAATAGTTAGGGCCTAAGAAGTCAACGCCTGAAGCATAAAATACAATATAAATGCAACAGTTTTACCATCGTATAAAATGAATAATCGCAAACAGTGTGAAGGTCATGGTCATTTCTACGTTCCGGGCAACCTAGGATTCACTCTAGGGCGTTGCTCCACCAGATCGATTAGTTGGGGCCTTAGAAGTCAACGCACGAAGCATAAAATACAAAATAAATAGAACAGTTTTTCCATTGTATAAAACGAACAATTGAAACCAGTGTGAAAGTGATGGTCATTTCTACATTCCTGGCAACCTACGCTTCACTCTAGGGCCATGCTCCACCAGATCGAACACTTAGGGCCTAAGAAGTCAACGCCAGAAGCATAAAATACAATATAAATACAACAGTTTTTCCCTTGTATAACAGGAATAATTGCAACCAGTGTGAAAGCTATGGTCATTTCTACGTTCCGGGCAACCTAGGCTTCACTCTAGGGCGTTGCTCCACCACATCGAATAGTTAGGGCCTTAGAAGTCAATGCCAGAAGCATAAAATGCCATAGAAATACAACAGATGTTCCACTGCATAATATGAATAATTGCAAACTGTGTGGAAGTAATGGTCATTTCTACGTTCCGAGCAACCTCGGCTTCACTCTAGGGCGTTGCTCAACCACATCGAATAGCTGCGGCCCTAGAAGACAACGCCATAACTATAAAATACAATATAAATACAACAGTCTATCCATCGTATAAAACGAATAATTGCAACCAGTGAGATAGTTATGGTCATTTCTACGTTCCGGGCAACCGAGACTTCACCCTAGGGCGTTGCTCCACCAGATCGAATACTTAGGGCCTAAGAAGTCAATGCCTGAAGCATAAAATACGATATATGTACAACAGTTTTTCCATCGCATAATATGAGTAATTGCAACCAGTGTGAAAGCTATGGTCATTTCTACGATACGGGCAACCTAGGCTGCACTCTAGGGGGTCGTTCCACCACATCGAATAGCTGCGGCCTTAGAAGTCAACGCCTGAGGCTTAAAATACAATAAAAATACAACATTTTTTTCATCGTATAACGGGAATAATTGCAACCAGTCTGAAAGATATGGTCATTTCTACGTTCCGGGCAACCTAGGCTTCACCCTAGGGCGTTGCTCCCCCTGATCGAATAGTTAGGGCCTAAGAAGTCAACGCCAGAAGCATAAAATACGATATATGTACAACAGTTTTTCCATCGTATAAAACGAATAATTGCAACCAGTATGCAAGTAATGGTCATTTCTACTTTCCGGGCAACCTAGGCTTCACCCTAGGGCGCTGCTCCACCAGATCCAATAGCTAGGGCCTAAGAAGTCAACGCCAGGAGCACCAAACACAAAATAAATGCAACAGTTTTTCCATCGTATAAAACGAATAATTGCAACCAGTATGAAAGCTATGGTCATTTCTACGTTCGGGGCAATCTAGGCTTCACTCTAGGGCGTTGCTCAACCACATCGAATAGTTAGGGCCTTAGAAGTCATGCCAGAAGCATAAAATACAATATAAATACAACAGTTTTTCCACTGTATAATATGAATAATTGCAAACAGTGTTTAAGTAATGTTCATTTCTACGTTCCGGGCAACCTAGGCTTCACTCTAGGGCGTTGGTCCACCAGATCCAATAGTAAGGGCCTAAGAAGTCAACGCCAGGAGCACCAAATACAAAATAAGTACAACAGTTTTTCCATCGTATAAAACGAATAATTGCAGCCAGTGTGCAAGTAATGGTCATTTCTACGGCCCGGGCAACCTAGGCATCACCCTGGGGCGTTGTTCCACCAGAGCGAATAGTTAGGGCCTAAGAAGTCAACGCCACAAGCATAAAATACAATATAAATACAACAGTTTTTCCATTGTATAAAACGAATAATTGCAACCAGTATGAAAGTTATGGTTATTTCTACGTTCAGGGCAACCTAGGCTTCGCCCTAGGGCGTTGCTCCACCAGACCGAATAGTTAGGGCCTAAGAGGTCAACGCCAGAAGCATAAAATACAATACAAATACAACAGTTTTTCCCTTGTATAACAGGAATAATTGCAACCAGTGCGAAAGGTGTGGTCATTTCTACGTTCCGGGCAACCTAGGCTTCACACTAGGGCATTGCTCCACCACATCGAATAGCTACGGCCTTAGAAGACAACGCAATAACTATAAAAAACAATATAAATACAACAGTTTTTCCATTGTATAAAATGAATCATTGCAAACAGTGAGGAAGTAATGGTCATTTCTACGTTCCGTGCAACCTAGGCTTCACTCTAGGGCGTTGCTCCACCAGATCGAATAGTTAGGGCCTAAGAAGTCAACGCCAGAAGCATAAAATACAATATAAATACAACAGTTTTTCCCTTGTATAACAGAAATAATTGCAACCAGTATGAATGTTATGGTCATTTCAACGTTCCGGGCAACCTGGGCTTCACTCTAGGGCGTTGGTCCACCAGATCCAATTGCTAGGGCCTAAGACGTCAACGCCAGGAGCACCAAATACAAAATAAATACAACAGTTTTTCCATCGTATGAAGCGAATAATTGCATCCAGTGTGCAAGTGATGGTCATTTCTACGATTCGGGCAACCTAGGCATCACTCTAGGGCGTTGTTCCACCAGAGCGAATAGTTTGGGCCCAAGAAGTCAACTCCTGAAGCATAAAATACAGTATAAATACAACAGTTTTTCCATCGTATAACAGGAATAATTGCAACCAGTGTGAAAGACATGGTCATTTCTACGTACCGGGCAACCTAGGCTTCACTCTAGGGCGTTGCTCCACCACATCGAATAGCTACGGCCTCCGGAGTCAACGCCAGAGGCATAAAATACAAAATAAATCCAACAGTTTTACCATCGTATAACAGGAATAATTGCAACCAGTGTGAAAGATATGGTCATTTCTACGATACGGGCAACCTAGGCTGCACTCTCGGGCGTCGTTCCACCAGATCGAATAGTTAGGGCCTAAGAAGCCTACGGCAGAAGCATAAAATACAATACAAATACAACAGCTTTTCCATCGTATAACATGAATAATTGCAACCAGTGTGCAAGCTATGGTCATTTCTACGTTCCGGACAACCTAGGCTTCACTCTAGGGCGTTGCTCCACCACATGGAATAGTTAGGGCCTTAGAAGTCAGTGCCAGAAGCATAAAATGCCATATAAATACAACAGTTGTTCCACTGTATAATACGAATAATTGCAAACAGTGTGGAAGTAATGGTCATTTCTACGTTCCGGGCAACCTATGCTTCACTCTAGGGCGTAGCTCAACCACATCGAATAGCTACGGCCCTAGAAGACAACGCCATAGCTATAAAATACAATATAAATACAACAGTCTATGCTTCGTATAAAACGAATAATTGCAACCAGTCTGATAGTTATGGTCATTTCTACGTTCCGGGCAACCTAGACTTCACCCTAGGGCGTTGCTCCACCAGATCGAATAGTTAGGGCCCAAGAAGTCAAAGCCAGAAGCATAAAATACGATATATGTACAACAGTTATTCCATCGTATAAAATGAGTACTTGCAACCAGTGTGAAAGTAACGGCCATTTCTACGTTCCGGGCATCCTAGACTTAACACTGAGGCATTGCTCCACCAGATCGAATACACAGGGCCTTTGAAGTCAACGCCAAAAGCATAAAGTACATTAAAAATCCAACAGTTTGTCCATCGTATAAAAGAAATAATTGCACCAGTGTGAAAGTGATGGTCATTTCTGCATTCCGGGCAACCTAGGCTTCACTCTAGGGCGTTGCTCCTCCAGATAAGATAGCTAGGGCCCAGGAAGTCAACGCCAGAAGCATAAAATACAATACAAATACAACAGTTTTTCCCTTGTATAACAGGAATAATTGCAACCAGTGCGAAAGGTGTGGTCAATTCTACGTTCCGGGCAACCTAGGCTTCACACTAGGGCATTGCTCCACCACATCGAATAGCTACGGCCTTAGAAGTCAACGCAATAACTATAAAAAACAATATAAATACAACAGTTTTTCCATTGTATAAAATGAATCATTGCAAACAGTGAGGAAGTAATGGTCATTTCTACGTTCCGTGCAACCTAGGCTTCACTCTAGGGCGTTGCTCCACCAGATCGAATAGTTAGGGCCTAAGAAGTCAACGCCAGAAGCATAAAATACAATATAAATACAACAGTTTTTCCCTTGTATAACAGAAATAATTGCAACCAGTATGAACGTTATGGTCATTTCAACGTTCCGGGCAACCTGGGCTTCTTTCTAGGGCGTTGGTCCACCAGATCCAATTGCTAGGGCCTAAGACGTCAACGCCAGGAGCACCAAATACAAAATAAATACAACAGTTTTTCCATCGTATGAAACGAATAATTGCATCCAGTGTGCAAGTAATGGTCATTTCTACGATTCGGGCAACCTAGGCATCACTCTAGGGCGTTGTTCCACCAGAGCGAATAGTTTGGGCCCAAGAAGTCAACGCCTGAAGCATAAAATACAGTATAAATACAACAGTTTTTCCATCGTATAACAGGAATAATTGCAACCAGTGTGAAAGACATGGTCATTTCTACGTACCGGGCAACCTAGGCTTCACTCTAGGGCGTTGCTCCACCACATCGAATAGCTACGGCCTTCGGAGTCAACGCCAGAGGCATAAAATACAAAATAAATACAACAGTTTTACCATCGTATAACAGGAATAATTGCAACCAGTGTGAAAGATATGGTCATTTCTACGATACGGGCAACCTAGGCTGCACTCTCGGGCGTCGTTCCACCAGATCGAATAGTTAGGGCCTAAGAAGCCTACGGCAGAAGCATAAAATACAATACAAATACAACAGCTTTTCCATCGTATAACAGGAATAATTGCAACCAGTGTGCAAGCTATGGTCATTTCTACGTTCCGGACAACCTAGACTTCACCCTAGGGCGTTGCTCCACCAGATCGAATAGTTAGGGCCCAAGAAGTCAAAGCCAGAAGCATAAAATACGATATATGTACAACAGTTATTCCATCGTATAAAATGAGTACTTGCAACCAGTGTGAAAGTAACGGCCATTTCTACGTTCCGGGCATCCTAGACTTAACACTGAGGCATTGCTCCACCAGATCGAATACACAGGGCCTTTGAAGTCAACGCCAAAAGCATAAAGTACATTAAAAATCCAACAGTTTGTCCATCGTATAAAACAAATAATTGCACCAGTGTGAAAGTGATGGTCATTTCTGCATTCCGGGCAACCTAGGCTTCACTCTAGGGCGTTGCTCCTCCAGATAAGATAGCTAGGGCCCAGGAAGTCAACGCCAGAAGCATAAAATACAATACAAATACAACAGTTTTTCCCTTGTATAACAGGAATAATTGCAACCAGTGCGAAAGGTGTGGTCATTTCTACGTTCCGGGCAACCTAGGCTTCACACTAGGGCATTGCTCCACCACATCGAATAGCTACGGCCTTAGAAGTCAACGCAATAACTATAAAAAACAATATAAATACAACAGTTTTTCCATTGTATAAAATGAATCATTGCAAACAGTGAGGAAGTAATGGTCATTTCTACGTTCCGTGCAACCTAGGCTTCACTCTATGGCGTTGCTCCACCAGATCGAATAGTTAGGGCCTAAGAAGTCAACGCCAGAAGCATAAAATACAATATAAATACAACAGTTTTTCCCTTGTATAACAGAAATAATTGCAACCAGTATGAACGTTATGGTCATTTCAACGTTCCGGGCAACCTGGGCTTCACTCTAGGGCGTTGGTCCACCAGATCCAATTGCTAGGGCCTAAGACGTCAACGCCAGGGGCACCAAATACAAAATAAATACAACAGTTTTTCCATCGTATGAAACGAATAATTGCATCCAGTATGCAAGTAATGGTCATTTCTACGATTCGGGCAACCTAGGCATCACTCTAGGGCGTTGTTCCACCAGAGCGAATAGTTTGGGCCCAAGAAGTCAACGCCTGAAGCATAAAATACAGTATAAATACAACAGTTTTTCCATCGTATAACAGGAATAATTGCAACCAGTGTGAAAGACATGGTCATTTCTACGTACCGGGCAACCTAGGCTTCACTCTAGGGCGTTGCTCCACCACATCGAATAGCTACGGCCTTCGGAGTCAACGCCAGAGGCATAAAATACAAAATAAATACAACAGTTTTACCATCGTATAACAGGAATAATTGCAAACAGTGTGGAAGTAATGGTCATTTCTACGTTCCGGGCAACCTATGCTTCACTCTAGGGCGTTCGTCCACCAGATCCAATAGTTAGGGCCTAAGAAGTCAACGCCAGGAGCACCAAATACAAAATAAATACAACAGTTTTTCCATCGTATAAAACGAATAATTGCAACCAGTGTGCAAGTAATGGTCATTTCTACGTTCCGGGCAACCTAGGCTTCGCCCTAGGGCGTTGCTCCACCTGATCGTATAGTTAGGGCCTAAGAAGTCAACGCCAGAAGCATAAAATACGATATATGTACAACAGTTTTACCATCGTATAAAATGAATAATCGCAAACAGTGTGAAGATAATGGTCATTTCTACATTCCGGGCAACCTAGGCTTCACTCTAGGGCGTTGCTCCACCAGATCGAATAGTTGGGGCCTTAGAAGTCAACGCCCGAAGCATAAAATACAAAATAAATAGAACTGTTTTTCCATTGTATAAAACGAACAATTGAAACCAGTGTGAAAGTTATGGTCATTTCTACGTTCCGCGCAACCTAGTCTTCACCCCAGGACGTTGCTCCACCAGATCGAATAGTTAGGGCCTAAGAAGTCAATGCCAGAAGCATAAAATACGATATATGTACAACAGTTTTTCCATCGCATAAAATGAGTAATTGCAACCAGGGTGAAAGTAACGGACATTACTACGTTCCGGGCATCCTAGACTTAACACTGAGGCATTGCTCCACCAGATCGAATACATAGGGCCTTAGAAGTCGACGCCAGAAGCATAAAGTACATTAAAAATCCAACAGTTTGTCCATCGTATAACAGGAATAATTGCCGCCAGTGTGAAAGTGATGGTCATTTCTGCATTCCGAGCAACCTAGGCTTCACTCTAGGGCGTTGCTCCTCCAGATAGAATAGTTAGGGCCCAGGAAGTCAACGCCAGAAGCATAAAATACTATATAAATACTACAGTTTTTCAATCGTATAACAGGAGTAATTGCAAACAGTGTGAAAAATATGGTCATTTCTACGTTGCGGGCACCCTAGGCTACACTCTATTGCATTGCTCCACCACATCGAACAGCTACGGCCTTAGAAGTCAACGCCATAACTATAAAAAATAATATAAATACAACAGTTTTTCCATTGTATAAAATGAATAATTGCAAACAGTGTGGAGGTAATGGTCATTTCTACGTTACGGGCACCCTAGGCTACACTCTAGGGCATTGCTCCACCACATCGAACAGCTACGGCCTTAGAAGTCAACGCCATAACTATAAAAAACAATATAAATACAACAGTTTTTCCATCGTATAAAACGAATAATTGCAACCAGTATGAAACTTATGGCCATTTCTACGTTCCGGGCAATCTAGGCTTCACTCTAGGGCGTTGCTCAACCACATCGAATAGCTACGGCCCTAGAACACAACGCCATAACTATAAAATACAATATAAATACAACAGTCTTTCCATCGTATAAAACGAGTAATTGCAACCAGTCTGATAGTTATGGTCATTTCCACGTTCCGGGCAATCTAGGCTTCACTCTAGGGCGGTGCTCAACCACATCGAATAGTTAGGGCCCAGGAAGTCAACGCCAGAACCATAAAATACAATATAAATACAACAGTTTTTCCCTTGTATAACAGGAATAATTGCAACCAGTGTGCAAGTAATGGTCATTTCTACGATCCGGGCAACCTAGGCATCACCCTAGGGCGTTGTTCCACCAGAGCGAATAGTTAGGGCCTTAGAAGTCAACGCCAGAAGCACCAAATACAAAATAAATACAACAGTTTTTCCATCGTATAAAACGAATAATTGCAGCCAGTATGAAAGTTATGGTCATTTCTACGTTCCGGGCAACCAAGGCTTCACCCTAGGGCGTTGCTCCACCTGATCGAATAGTTAGGGCCTATGAAGTCAACGCCAGAAGCATAAAATATGATATATGTACAACAGTTTTTCCATCTTATAAATCGAATAATTGCAACCAGTGTGAAAGTAATAGACATTTCTACGTTGCGGGCATCCTAGACTTAACTCTGAGGCATTGCTACACCAGATCGAATACATAGGGCCTTAGAAGTCAACGCCAGAAGCATAAAATACGATATATGTACAACAGTTTTACCGCCGTATAAAATGAATAATCGCAAACAGAGTGAAGGTAATGGTCATTTCTACATTCCGGGCAACCTAGGCTTCACTCTAGGGCGTTGCTCCACCAGATCGAATAGTTGGCGCCTTAGAAGTCAACGCCCGAAGCATAAAATACAAAATAAATAGAACAGTTTTTCCATTGTATAAAACGAACAATTGAAACCAGTGTGAAAGTTATGGTCATTTCTACGTTCCGCGCAACCTAGTCTTCACCCCAGGGCGTTGCTCCACCAGATCGAATAGTTAGGGCCTAAGAAGTGAATGCCAGAAGCATAAAATACGATATATGTACAACAGTTTTTCCATCGCATAAAATGAGTAATTGCAACCAGGGTGAAAGTAACGGACATTTCTACGTTCCGGGCATCCTAGACTTAACACTGAGGCATTGCTCCACCAGATCGAATACATAGGGCCTTAGAAGTCAACGCCAGAAGCATAAAGTACATTAAAAATCCAACAGTTTGTCCATCGTATAACAGGAATAATTGCCGCCAGTGTGAAAGTGATGGTCATTTCTGCATTCCGGGCAACCTAGGCTTCACTCTAGGGCGTTGCTCCTCCAGATAGAATAGTTAGGGCCCAGGAAGTCAACGCCAGAAGCATAAAATACAATATAAATACAACAGTTTTCCCTTGTATAACAGGAATAATTGCAACCAGTGTGAAAGGTATGGTCATTTCTACGTTCCGGGCAACCTAGGCTTCACTCTAGGGCGTTGCTCCACCACATCGAATAGCTGCGGCCTTAGAAGTCAACGCCAAAAGCATAAAATACAATATAAATACTACAGTTTTTCAATCGTATAACAGGAATAATTGCAAACAGTGTGAAAAATATGGTCATTTCTACGTTGCGGGCACCCTAGGCTACACTCTATTGCATTGCTCCACCACATCGAACAGCTACGGCCTTAGAAGTCAACGCCATAACTATAAAAAACAATATAAATACAACAGGTTTTCCATTGTATAAAATGAATAATTGCAAACAGTGTGGAGGTAATGGTCATTTCTACGTTACGGGCACCCTAGGCTACACTCTAGGGCATTGCTCCACCACATCGAATAGTTAGGGCCTTAGAAGTCAATGCCAGAAGCATAAAATACAATATAAATACAACAGTTTTTCCACTGTGTAACATGAATAATTGCAAACAGTGTGGACGTAATGGTCATTTCTACGTTCCGGGCAACCTAGGCTTCACTCTACGGCGTTGGTCCACCAGATCCAATAGTTAGGGCCTAAGAAGTCAACGCCAGGAGCACCAAATACAAAATAAATACAACAGTTTTTCCATCGTATAAAACGAATAATTGCAACCAGTGTGCAAGTAATGGTCATTTCTACGATCCGGGCAACCTAGGCATCACCCTAGGGCGTTGTTCCACCAGAGCGAATAGTTAGGGCCTAAGAAGTCAACGCCTGAAGCATAAAATACAATATAAATGCAACAGTTTTACCATCGTATAAAATGAATAATCGCAAACAGTGTGAAGGTCATGGTCATTTCTACGTTCCGGGCAACCTAGGATTCACTCTAGGGCGTTGCTCCACCAGATCGATTAGTTGGGGCCTTAGAAGTCAACGCACGAAGCATAAAATACAAAATAAATAGAACAGTTTTTCCATTGTATAAAACGAACAATTAAAACCAGTGTGAAAGTGATGGTCATTTCTACATTCCTGGCAACCTACGCTTCACTCTAGGGCCATGCTCCACCAGATCGAACACTTAGGGCCTAAGAAGTCAACGCCAGAAGCATAAAATACAATATAAATACAACAGTTTTTCCCTTGTATAACAGGAATAATTGCAACCAGTGTGAAAGCTATGGTCATTTCTACGTTCCGGGCAACCTAGGCTTCACTCTAGGGCGTTGCTCCACCACATCGAATAGTTAGGGCCTTAGAAGTCAATGCCAGAAGCATAAAATGCCATAGAAATACAACAGATGTTCCACTGCATAATATGAATAATTGCAAACTGTGTGGAAGTAATGGTCATTTCTACGTTCCGAGCAACCTCGGCTTCACTCTAGGGCGTTGCTCAACCACATCGAATAGCTGCGGCCCTAGAAGACAACGCCATAACTATAAAATACAATATAAATACAACAGTCTATCCATCGTATAAAACGGATAATTGCAACCAGTCTGATAGTTATGGTCATTTCTACGTTCCGGGCAATCTAGGCTGCTCTCTAGGGCGTTGCTCCTCCAGATCGAATAGTTAGGGCCTAACAAGTCAAAGCCAGATGCATAAAATACAATAGAAATACAACAGTTTTACCATCGTATAACAGGAATAATTGCAACCAGTGTGAAATATATGGTCATTTCTACGATACGGGCAACCTAGGCTGCACTCTAGGGGGTCGTTCCACCACATCGAATAGCTGCGGCCTTAGAAGTCAACGCCTGAGGCTTAAAATACAATAAAAATACAACATTTTTTTCATCGTATAACGGGAATAATTGCAACCAGTCTGAAAGATATGGTCATTTCTACGTTCCGGGCAACCTAGGCTTCACCCTAGGGCGTTGCTCCCCCTGATCGAATAGTTAGGGCCTAAGAAGTCAACGCCAGAAGCATAAAATACGATATATGTACAACAGTTTTTCCATCGTATAAAACGAATAATTGCAACCAGTATGCAAGTAATGGTCATTTCTACTTTCCGGGCAACCTAGGCTTCACCCTAGGGCGCTGCTCCACCAGATCCAATAGCTAGGGCCTAAGAAGTCAACGCCAGGAGCACCAAACACAAAATAAATGCAACAGTTTTTCCATCGTATAAAACGAATAATTGCAACCAGTATGAAAGCTATGGTCATTTCTACGTTCGGGGCAATCTAGGCTTCACTCTAGGGCGTTGCTCAACCACATCGAATAGTTAGGGCCTTAGAAGTCATGCCAGAAGCATAAAATACAATATAAATACAACAGTTTTTCCACTGTATAATATGAATAATTGCAAACAGTGTTTAAGTAATGTTCATTTCTACGTTCCGGGCAACCTAGGCTTCACTCTAGGGCGTTGGTCCACCAGATCCAATAGTAAGGGCCTAAGAAGTCAACGCCAGGAGCACCAAATACAAAATAAGTACAACAGTTTTTCCATCGTATAAAACGAATAATTGCAGCCAGTGTGCAAGTAATGGTCATTTCTACGGCCCGGGCAACCTAGGCATCACCCTGGGGCGTTGTTCCACCAGAGCGAATAGTTAGGGCCTAAGAAGTCAACGCCTGAAGCATAAAATACAATATAAATACAACAGTTTTTCCATCGTATAAAACGAATAATTGCAACCAGTATGAAAGTTATGGTCATTTCTACGTTCCGGGCAATCTAGGCTTCACTCTAGGGCGTTCCTCAGCCACATCGAATAGTTAGGGCTTTAGAAGTCAACGCCAGAAGCACCAAATACAAAATTAATACAACAGTTTTTCCATCGTATAAAACGAATAATTGAAACCAGTATGAAAGTTATGGTCATTTCTACGTTCCGGGCATCCTAGGCTTCACCCTAGGGCGTTGCTCCACCTGATCGTATAGTTAGGGC
Organism: Calliopsis andreniformis; assembly: GCF_051401765.1. Lineage (NCBI taxonomy): Eukaryota > Metazoa > Arthropoda > Insecta > Hymenoptera > Andrenidae > Calliopsis > Calliopsis andreniformis. Next base: position 11,849,099 of record NW_027480422.1, on the reverse strand, counting down.
CTAAGAAGTCAACGCCAGAAGCATAAAATACGATATATGTACAACAGTTTTACCATCGTATAAAATGAATAATCGCAAACAGTGTGAAGATAATGGTCATTTCTACATTCCGGGCAACCTAGGCTTCACTCTAGGGCGTTGCTCCACCAGATCGAATAGTTGGGGCCTTAGAAGTCAACGCCCGAAGCATAAAATACAAAATAAATAGAACAGTTTTTCCATTGTATAAAACGGACAATTGAAACCAGTGTGAAAGTTATGGTCATTTCTACGTTTCGCGCAACCTAGTCTTCACCCCAGGGCGTTGCTCCACCAGATCGAATAGTTAGGGCCTAAGAAGTCAATGCCAGAAGCATAAAATACGATATATGTACAACAGTTTTTCCATCGCATAAAATGAGTAATTGCAACCAGGGTGAAAGTAACGGACATTACTACGTTCCGGGCATCCTAGACTTAACACTGAGGCATTGCTCCACCAGATCGAATACATAGGGCCTTAGAAGTCAACGCCAGAAGCATAAAGTACATTAAAAATCCAATAGTTTGTCCATCGTATAACAGGAATAATTGCCGCCAGTGTGAAAGTGATGGTCATTTCTGCATTCCGAACAACCTAGGCTTCACCCTAGGGCGTTGTTCCACCAGAGCGAATAGTTAGGGCCTAAGAAGTCAACGCCTGAAGCATAAAATACAATATAAATGCAACAGATTTCCATCGTATAAAACGAATAATTGCAACCAGTATGAAAGTTATGGTCATTTCTACGTTCCGCGCATCCTAGGCTTCACTCTAGGGCGTTGCTCAACCACACCGAATAGTTAGGGCCTAAGATGTCAACGCCAGAAGCACCAAATACAAAATAAATACAACAGTTTCTCCATCGTATAAAACGAATAATTGCAACCAGTATGAAAGTTATGGTCATTTCTACGTTCCGGGCAACCAAGGCTTCACCCTAGGGCGTTGCTCCACCTGATCGAATAGTTAGGGCCTATGAAGTCAACGCCAGAAGCATAAAATACGATATATGTACAACAGTTTTTCCATCTTATAAATCGAATAATTGCAACCAGTGTGAAAGTAATAGACATTTCTACGTTGCGGGCATCCTAGACTTAACTCTGAGGCATTGCTACACCAGATCGAATACATAGGGCCTTAGAAGTCAACGCCAGAAGCATAAAATACGATATATGTACAACAGTTTTACCGCCGTATAAAATGAATAATCGCAAACAGAGTGAAGGTAATGGTCATTTCTACATTCCGGGCAACCTAGGCTTCACTCTAGGGCGTTGCTCCACCAGATCGAATAGTTGGCGCCTTAGAAGTCAATGCCAGAAGCATAAAATACGATATATGTACAACAGTTTTTCCATCGCATAAAATGAGTAATTGCATCCAGGGTGAAAGTAACGGACATTTCTACGCTCCGGGCATCCTAGACTTAACACTGAGGCATTGCTCCACCAGATCGAATACATAGGGCCTTAGAAGTCAACGCCAGAAGCATAAAGTACATTAAAAATCCAACAGTTTGTCCATCGTATAACAGGAATAATTGCCGCCAGTGTGAAAGTGATGGTCATTTCTGCATTCCGGGCAACCTAGGCTTCACTCTAGGGCGTTGCTCATCCAGATAGAATAGTTAGGGCCCAGGAAGTCAACGCCAGAACCATAAAATACAATATAAATACAACAGTTTTTCCCTTGTATAACAGGAATAATTGCAACCAGTGTGAAAGGTATGGTCATTTCTACGTTCCGGGCAACCTAGGCTTCACTCTAGGGCGTTGCTCCACCACATCGAATAGCTGCGGCCTTAGAAGTCAACGCCAGAACCATAAAATACAATATAAATACTACAGTTTTTCAATCGTATAACAGGAATAATTGCAAACAGTGTGAGAAATATGGTCATTTCTACGTTGCGGGCACCCTAGGCTACACTCTATTGCATTGCTCCACCACATCGAACAGCTACGGCCTTAGAAGTCAACGCCATAACTATAAAAAACAATATAAATACAACAGTTTTTCCACTGTGTAACATGAATAATTGCAAACAGTGTGGACGTAATGGTCATTTCTACGTTCCGGGCAACCTAGGCTTCACTCTACGGCGTTGGTCCACCAGATCCAATAGTTAGGGCCCAAGAAGTCAACGCCAGGAGCACCAAACACAAAATAAATACAACAGTTTTTCCATCGTATAAAACGAATAATTGCAAACAGTGTGGAGGTAATGGTCATTTCTACTTTCCGGGCAACCTAGGCTTCACTCTAGGGCGTTTCTCCATCACATCGAATAGCTACGCCCTTAGAAGTCAACGCCTGAAGCATAAAATACAATATAGATACAACAGTTTTTCCATCGTATAAAACGAATAATTGCAACCAGTATGAATGTTATGGTCATTTATACGTTCCGGGCAATCTAGGCTTCACTCTAGGGCGTTGCTCAACCACATCGAATAGTTAGGGCCTAAGAAGTCAACGCCAGAAGCACCAAATACAAAATTAATACAACAGTTTTTCCGTCGTATAAAACGGATAATTGCAACCAGTGTGCACGTAATGGTCATTTCTACGATCCAGGCAACGTAGGCATCACCCTAGGGCGTTGTTTCACCAGAGCGAATAGTCAGAGCCTAAGAAGTCAACGCCTGAAGCATAAAATACAATATAAATACAACAGTTTTTCCATCGTATAAAACGAATAATTGCAACCAGTATGAAAGTTATGGCCATTTCTACGTTCCGGGCAATCTAGGCTTCACTCTAGGGCGTTGCTCAACCACATCGAATAGCTACGGCCCTAGAACACAACGCCATAACTATAAAATACAATATAAATACAACAGTCTTTCCATCGTACAAAACGAGTAATTGCAACCAGTCTGATAGTTATGGTCATTTCCACGTTCCGTGCAACCTAGGCTTCTCTCTAGGGCGTTGCTCCACCATATCGAATAGTTAGGGCCTAAGAAGTCAACGCCAGAAGCATAAAATACAATAGAGATACAACAGTTTTTCCATCGTATAACAGGAATAATTGCAACCAGTGTGAAAGATATGGCCATTTCTACGATCAGGGCAACATAGGCTTCACTCCAGAGCGTTGCTGCACCACATCGAATAGCTACGGCCTTAGAAGTCAACGCCAGAAGGTTAAAATACAATATAAATACAACAGATTTTCCATCGTATAATACGAATAATTGCAATCAGTATGAAAGTTATGGTCATTTCTACGTTCCGTTCAACCTAGGCTTCACCCTAGGGCGTTGCTCCACCAGATCGAATAGTTAGGTCCTAAGAAGTCAACGCAAGAAGCATAAAATACGATATATGTACAAGAGCTTTTCATCGTATCATACGAATAATTGCAATCAGTATGAAAGTTATGGTCATTTCTACGTTCCGGGAAACCTGGGCTTCATCAGAGGGCGTTGCTCCACCAGATCCAATAGTTAGGACCTAAGAAGTCAACGCCAGAAGCATAAAATACGAAATAGATACAACAGTTTTTCCATCGTATAACAGAAATAATAGCTACCAGCGTGAAAGGTATGGTCATTTCTACGTTCCAGGCAACCTAGGCTTCACACTAGGGCATTTCTCCACCAAATCGAATGGCTACGGCCTTAGAAGTCAACGCCATAGCTATAAAATACAATATAAATACAACAGTTTTTCCATTGTATAAAACGAATAATTGAACCAGTATGAAAGTTATGGTCATTTCTACGTTCCGTTCAACCTAGGCTTCACCCTAGGGCGTTGCTCCACCAGATCGAATAGTTAGGTCCTAAGAAGTCAACGCTAGAAGCATAAAATACGATATATGTACAAGAGCTTTTCATCGTATCAAACGAATAAGTGCAACCAGTGTGAAAGCAATGGCCATTTCTACGCTCCGGGCATCCTAGACTTAACTCTAGGGCGTCGCTCTACCAGATGGAATAGCTAAGGCCTTAGAAGTCAACGGCCGAAGCATAAAATACAAAAAAATACAACAGTTTTTCCATTGTATAAAACGAATAATTGCAACCAGTATGAAAGTTATGGTCATTTCTACGTTCCGTTCAACCTAGGCATCACCCTAGGGCGTTGTTCCACCAGAGCGAATAGTTAGGGCCTTAGAAGTCAACGCCAGAAGCACCAAATACAAAATAAATACAACAGTTTTTCCATCGTATAAAACGAATAATTGCAGCCAGTATGAAAGTTATGGTCATTTCTACGTTCCGGGCAACCAAGGCTTCACCCTAGGGCGTTGCTCCACCTGATCGAATAGTTAGGGCCTATGAAGTCAACGCCAGAAGCATAAAATATGATATATGTACAACAGTTTTTCCATCTTATAAATCGAATAATTGCAACCAGTGTGAAAGTAATAGACATTTCTACGATGCGGGCATCCTAGACTTAACTCTGAGGCATTGCTACACCAGATCGAATACATAGGGCCTTAGAAGTCAACGCCAGAAGCATAAAATACGATATATGTACAACAGTTTTACCGCCGTATAAAATGAATAATCGCAAACAGAGTGAAGGTAATGGTCATTTCTACATTCCGGGCAACCTAGGCTTCACTCTAGGGCGTTGCTCCACCAGATCGAATAGTTGGCGCCTTAGAAGTCAACGCCCGAAGCATAAAATACAAAATAAATAGAACAGTTTTTCCATTGTATAAAACGAACAATTGAAACCAGTGTGAAAGTTATGGTCATTTCTACGTTCCGCGCAACCTAGTCTTCACCCCAGGGCGTTGCTCCACCAGATCGAATAGTTAGGGCCTAAGAAGTGAATGCCAGAAGCATAAAATACGATATATGTACAACAGTTTTTCCATCGCATAAAATGAGTAATTGCAACCAGGGTGAAAGTAACGGACATTTCTACGTTCCGGGCATCCTAGACTTAACACTGAGGCATTGCTCCACCAGATCGAATACATAGGGCCTTAGAAGTCAACGCCAGAAGCATAAAGTACATTAAAAATCCAACAGTTTGTCCATCGTATAACAGGAATAATTGCCGCCAGTGTGAAAGTGATGGTCATTTCTGCATTCCGGGCAACCTAGGCTTCACTCTAGGGCGTTGCTCCTCCAGATAGAATAGTTAGGGCCCAGGAAGTCAACGCCAGAAGCATAAAATACAATATAAATACAACAGTTTTCCCTTGTATAACAGGAATAATTGCAACCAGTGTGAAAGGTATGGTCATTTCTACGTTCCGGGCAACCTAGGCTTCACTCTAGGGCGTTGCTCCACCACATCGAATAGCTGCGGCCTTAGAAGTCAACGCCAAAAGCATAAAATACAATATAAATACTACAGTTTTTCAATCGTATAACAGGAATAATTGCAAACAGTGTGAAAAATATGGTCATTTCTACGTTGCGGGCACCCTAGGCTACACTCTATTGCATTGCTCCACCACATCGAACAGCTACGGCCTTAGAAGTCAACGCCATAACTATAAAAAACAATATAAATACAACAGTTTTTCCATTGTATAAAATGAATAATTGCAAACAGTGTGGAGGTAATGGTCATTTCTACGTTACGGGCACCCTAGGCTACACTCTAGGGCATTGCTCCACCACATCGAATAGTTAGGGCCTTAGAAGTCAATGCCAGAAGCATAAAATACAATATAAATACAACAGTTTTTCCACTGTGTAACATGAATAATTGCAAACAGTGTGGACGTAATGGTCATTTCTACGTTCCGGGCAACCTAGGCTTCACTCTACGGCGTTGGTCCACCAGATCCAATAGTTAGGGCCTAAGAAGTCAACGCCAGGAGCACCAAATACAAAATAAATACAACAGTTTTTCCATCGTATAAAACGAATAATTGCAACCAGTGTGCAAGTAATGGTCATTTCTACGATCCGGGCAACCTAGGCATCACCCTAGGGCGTTGTTCCACCAGAGCGAATAGTTAGGGCCTAAGAAGTCAACGCCTGAAGCATAAAATACAATATAAATGCAACAGTTTTACCATCGTATAAAATGAATAATCGCAAACAGTGTGAAGGTCATGGTCATTTCTACGTTCCGGGCAACCTAGGATTCACTCTAGGGCGTTGCTCCACCAGATCGATTAGTTGGGGCCTTAGAAGTCAACGCACGAAGCATAAAATACAAAATAAATAGAACAGTTTTTCCATTGTATAAAACGAACAATTGAAACCAGTGTGAAAGTGATGGTCATTTCTACATTCCTGGCAACCTACGCTTCACTCTAGGGCCATGCTCCACCAGATCGAACACTTAGGGCCTAAGAAGTCAACGCCAGAAGCATAAAATACAATATAAATACAACAGTTTTTCCCTTGTATAACAGGAATAATTGCAACCAGTGTGAAAGCTATGGTCATTTCTACGTTCCGGGCAACCTAGGCTTCACTCTAGGGCGTTGCTCCACCACATCGAATAGTTAGGGCCTTAGAAGTCAATGCCAGAAGCATAAAATGCCATAGAAATACAACAGATGTTCCACTGCATAATATGAATAATTGCAAACTGTGTGGAAGTAATGGTCATTTCTACGTTCCGAGCAACCTCGGCTTCACTCTAGGGCGTTGCTCAACCACATCGAATAGCTGCGGCCCTAGAAGACAACGCCATAACTATAAAATACAATATAAATACAACAGTCTATCCATCGTATAAAACGGATAATTGCAACCAGTCTGATAGTTATGGTCATTTCTACGTTCCGGGCAATCTAGGCTGCTCTCTAGGGCGTTGCTCCTCCAGATCGAATAGTTAGGGCCTAACAAGTCAAAGCCAGATGCATAAAATACAATAGAAATACAACAGTTTTACCATCGTATAACAGGAATAATTGCAACCAGTGTGAAATATATGGTCATTTCTACGATACGGGCAACCTAGGCTGCACTCTAGGGGGTCGTTCCACCACATCGAATAGCTGCGGCCTTAGAAGTCAACGCGTGAGGCTTAAAATACAATAAAAATACAACATTTTTTTCATCGTATAACGGGAATAATTGCAACCAGTCTGAAAGATATGGTCATTTCTACGTTCCGGGCAACCTAGGCTTCACCCTAGGGCGTTGCTCCCCCTGATCGAATAGTTAGGGCCTAAGAAGTCAACGCCAGAAGCATAAAATACGATATATGTACAACAGTTTTTCCATCGTATAAAACGAATAATTGCAACCAGTATGCAAGTAATGGTCATTTCTACTTTCCGGGCAACCTAGGCTTCACCCTAGGGCGCTGCTCCACCAGATCCAATAGCTAGGGCCTAAGAAGTCAACGCCAGGAGCACCAAACACAAAATAAATGCAACAGTTTTTCCATCGTATAAAACGAATAATTGCAACCAGTATGAAAGCTATGGTCATTTCTACGTTCGGGGCAATCTAGGCTTCACTCTAGGGCGTTGCTCAACCACATCGAATAGTTAGGGCCTTAGAAGTCATGCCAGAAGCATAAAATACAATATAAATACAACAGTTTTTCCACTGTATAATATGAATAATTGCAAACAGTGTTTAAGTAATGTTCATTTCTACGTTCCGGGCAACCTAGGCTTCACTCTAGGGCGTTGGTCCACCAGATCCAATAGTAAGGGCCTAAGAAGTCAACGCCAGGAGCACCAAATACAAAATAAGTACAACAGTTTTTCCATCGTATAAAACGAATAATTGCAGCCAGTGTGCAAGTAATGGTCATTTCTACGGCACGGGCAACCTAGGCATCACCCTGGGGCGTTGTTCCACCAGAGCGAATAGTTAGGGCCTAAGAAGTCAACGCCTGAAGCATAAAATACAATATAAATACAACAGTTTTTCCATCGTATAAAACGAATAATTGCAACCAGTATGAAAGTTATGGTCATTTCTACGTTCCGGGCAATCTAGGCTTCACTCTAGGGCGTTCCTCAGCCACATCGAATAGTTAGGGCCTTAGAAGTCAACGCCAGAAGCACCAAATACAAAATTAATACAACAGTTTTTCCATCGTATAAAACGAATAATTGAAACCAGTATGAAAGTTATGGTCATTTCTACGTTCCGGGCATCCTAGGCTTCACCCTAGGGCGTTGCTCCACCTGATCGTATAGTTAGGGCCTAAGAAGTCAACGCCAGAAGCATAAAATACGATATATGTACAACAGTTTTACCATCGTATAAAATGAATAATCGCAAACAGTGTGAAGATAATGGTCATTTCTACATTCCGGGCAACCTAGGCTTCACTCTAGGGCGTTGCTCCACCAGATCGAATAGTTGGGGCCTTAGAAGTCAACGCCCGAAGCATAAAATACAAAATAAATAGAACAGTTTTTCCATTGTATAAAACGGACAATTGAAACCAGTGTGAAAGTTATGGTCATTTCTACGTTTCGCGCAACCTAGTCTTCACCCCAGGGCGTTGCTCCACCAGATCGAATAGTTAGGGCCTAAGAAGTCAATGCCAGAAGCATAAAATACGATATATGTACAACAGTTTTTCCATCGCATAAAATGAGTAATTGCAACCAGGGTGAAAGTAACGGACATTACTACGTTCCGGGCATCCTAGACTTAACACTGAGGCATTGCTCCACCAGATCGAATACATAGGGCCTTAGAAGTCAACGCCAGAAGCATAAAGTACATTAAAAATCCAATAGTTTGTCCATCGTATAACAGGAATAATTGCCGCCAGTGTGAAAGTGATGGTCATTTCTGCATTCCGAACAACCTAGGCTTCACCCTAGGGCGTTGTTCCACCAGAGCGAATAGTTAGGGCCTAAGAAGTCAACGCCTGAAGCATAAAATACAATATAAATGCAACAGATTTCCATCGTATAAAACGAATAATTGCAACCAGTATGAAAGTTATGGTCATTTCTACGTTCCGCGCATCCTAGGCTTCACTCTAGGGCGTTGCTCAACCACACCGAATAGTTAGGGCCTAAGATGTCAACGCCAGAAGCACCAAATACAAAATAAATACAACAGTTTCTCCATCGTATAAAACGAATAATTGCAACCAGTATGAAAGTTATGGTCATTTCTACGTTCCGGGCAACCAAGGCTTCACCCTAGGGCGTTGCTCCACCTGATCGAATAGTTAGGGCCTATGAAGTCAACGCCAGAAGCATAAAATACGATATATGTACAACAGTTTTTCCATCTTATAAATCGAATAATTGCAACCAGTGTGAAAGTAATAGACATTTCTACGTTGCGGGCATCCTAGACTTAACTCTGAGGCATTGCTACACCAGATCGAATACATAGGGCCTTAGAAGTCAACGCCAGAAGCATAAAATACGATATATGTACAACAGTTTTACCGCCGTATAAAATGAATAATCGCAAACAGAGTGAAGGTAATGGTCATTTCTACATTCCGGGCAACCTAGGCTTCACTCTAGGGCGTTGCTCCACCAGATCGAATAGTTGGCGCCTTAGAAGTCAACGCCCGAAGCATAAAATACAAAATAAATAGAACAGTTTTTCCATTGTATAAAACGAACAATTGAAACCAGTGTGAAAGTTATGGTCATTTCTACGTTCCCCGCAACCTAGTCTTCTCCCCAGGGCGTTGCTCCACCAGATCGAATAGTTAGGGCCTAAGAAGTCAATGCCAGAAGCATAAAATACGATATATGTACAACAGTTTTTCCATCGCATAAAATGAGTAATTGCATCCAGGGTGAAAGTAACGGACATTTCTACGCTCCGGGCATCCTAGACTTAACACTGAGGCATTGCTCCACCAGATCGAATACATAGGGCCTTAGAAGTCAACGCCAGAAGCATAAAGTACATTAAAAATCCAACAGTTTGTCCATCGTATAACAGGAATAATTGCCGCCAGTGTGAAAGTGATGGTCATTTCTGCATTCCGGGCAACCTAGGCTTCACTCTAGGGCGTTGCTCATCCAGATAGAATAGTTAGGGCCCAGGAAGTCAACGCCAGAACCATAAAATACAATATAAATACAACAGTTTTTCCCTTGTATAACAGGAATAATTGCAACCAGTGTGAAAGGTATGGTCATTTCTACGTTCCGGGCAACCTAGGCTTCACTCTAGGGCGTTGCTCCACCACATCGAATAGCTGCGGCCTTAGAAGTCAACGCCAGAACCATAAAATACAATATAAATACTACAGTTTTTCAATCGTATAACAGGAATAATTGCAAACAGTGTGAGAAATATGGTCATTTCTACGTTGCGGGCACCCTAGGCTACACTCTATTGCATTGCTCCACCACATCGAACAGCTACGGCCTTAGAAGTCAACGCCATAACTATAAAAAACAATATAAATACAACAGTTTTTCCACTGTGTAACATGAATAATTGCAAACAGTGTGGACGTAATGGTCATTTCTACGTTCCGGGCAACCTAGGCTTCACTCTACGGCGTTGGTCCACCAGATCCAATAGTTAGGGCCCAAGAAGTCAACGCCAGGAGCACCAAACACAAAATAAATACAACAGTTTTTCCATCGTATAAAACGAATAATTGCAAACAGTGTGGAGGTAATGGTCATTTCTACTTTCCGGGCAACCTAGGCTTCACTCTAGGGCGTTTCTCCATCACATCGAATAGCTACGCCCTTAGAAGTCAACGCCTGAAGCATAAAATACAATATAGATACAACAGTTTTTCCATCGTATAAAACGAATAATTGCAACCAGTATGAATGTTATGGTCATTTATACGTTCCGGGCAATCTAGGCTTCACTCTAGGGCGTTGCTCAACCACATCGAATAGTTAGGGCCTAAGAAGTCAACGCCAGAAGCACCAAATACAAAATTAATACAACAGTTTTTCCGTCGTATAAAACGGATAATTGCAACCAGTGTGCACGTAATGGTCATTTCTACGATCCAGGCAACGTAGGCATCACCCTAGGGCGTTGTTTCACCAGAGCGAATAGTCAGAGCCTAAGAAGTCAACGCCTGAAGCATAAAATACAATATAAATACAACAGTTTTTCCATCGTATAAAACGAATAATTGCAACCAGTATGAAAGTTATGGCCATTTCTACGTTCCGGGCAATCTAGGCTTCACTCTAGGGCGTTGCTCAACCACATCGAATAGCTACGGCCCTAGAACACAACGCCATAACTATAAAATACAATATAAATACAACAGTCTTTCCATCGTACAAAACGAGTAATTGCAACCAGTCTGATAGTTATGGTCATTTCCACGTTCCGTGCAACCTAGGCTTCTCTCTAGGGCGTTGCTCCACCATATCGAATAGTTAGGGCCTAAGAAGTCAACGCCAGAAGCATAAAATACAATAGAGATACAACAGTTTTTCCATCGTATAACAGGAATAATTGCAACCAGTGTGAAAGATATGGCCATTTCTACGATCAGGGCAACATAGGCTTCACTCCAGAGCGTTGCTGCACCACATCGAATAGCTACGGCCTTAGAAGTCAACGCCAGAAGGTTAAAATACAATATAAATACAACAGATTTTCCATCGTATAATACGAATAATTGCAATCAGTATGAAAGTTATGGTCATTTCTACGTTCCGTTCAACCTAGGCTTCACCCTAGGGCGTTGCTCCACCAGATCGAATAGTTAGGTCCTAAGAAGTCAACGCAAGAAGCATAAAATACGATATATGTACAAGAGCTTTTCATCGTATCATACGAATAATTGCAATCAGTATGAAAGTTATGGTCATTTCTACGTTCCGGGAAACCTGGGCTTCATCAGAGGGCGTTGCTCCACCAGATCCAATAGTTAGGACCTAAGAAGTCAACGCCAGAAGCATAAAATACGAAATAGATACAACAGTTTTTCCATCGTATAACAGAAATAATAGCTACCAGCGTGAAAGGTATGGTCATTTCTACGTTCCAGGCAACCTAGGCTTCACACTAGGGCATTTCTCCACCAAATCGAATGGCTACGGCCTTAGAAGTCAACGCCATAGCTATAAAATACAATATAAATACAACAGTTTTTCCATTGTATAAAACGAATAATTGAACCAGTATGAAAGTTATGGTCATTTCTACGTTCCGTTCAACCTAGGCTTCACCCTAGGGCGTTGCTCCACCAGATCGAATAGTTAGGTCCTAAGAAGTCAACGCTAGAAGCATAAAATACGATATATGTACAAGAGCTTTTCATCGTATCAAACGAATAAGTGCAACCAGTGTGAAAGCAATGGCCATTTCTACGCTCCGGGCATCCTAGACTTAACTCTAGGGCGTCGCTCTACCAGATGGAATAGCTAAGGCCTTAGAAGTCAACGGCCGAAGCATAAAATACAAAAAAATACAACAGTTTTTCCATTGTATAAAACGAATAATTGCAACCAGTATGAAAGTTATGGTCATTTCTACGTTCCGTTCAACCTAGGCTTCACCCTCGGGCGTTGCTCCATCAGATCGAATAGTTAGTGCCTAAGAAGACAACGCCAGAAGCATAAAATACAATAAAAATGCAACAGTTTTTTCATCGTATAACAGGAATAATTGCAACAAGCCTGAAGGTAAGGGTCATTTCTACGTTCCGGGCAACCTAGGCTTCACTCTAGGGCGTTGCTCCACCACATCGAATAGCTACGGCCTGAGAACTCAGCGCCTGAAGCATAAAATAAAATAAAAATACAACAGTTTTTTCATCGTATAACAGGAATAATTGCAACAAGCCTGAAGGTAATGGTCATTTCTACGTTCCGGGTAACCTAGGCTTCACTCTAGGGCCTTGCTCCACCAGATCGAATAGCTAGGGACTTAGAATTCAGCGCCAGAAGAATAAAATACAACATAAGTATGACAGTTTTTCCATCGTATAAAATGTGTAATTGCAAGCAGTGTGAAGGTAATGGTCATTTCTACGTTCCGGGCAACCTAGGCTTTACTCTAGAGCATTGCTCCACCAGATCGAATAGTTAGGGCCTACGAAGACAACGCCAGAAGCATAAAATACAAAATAAATACAACAGTTTTTCCATTGTATAAAACGAATAATTCAAACCAGTGTGAAAGTTATGGTCATTTCTGCGTTTCGGGTAACCTGCGCTTCACTCCAGGGCGTTGCTCCACCAGATCGAATAGCTAGGGTCTTAGAATTCAACGCCAGAAGAATAAAATACAACATAAGTATAACAGTTTTTCCATTGTATAAAATGTGTAATTGCAAGCCGTGTAGGTAATGGTCATTTCTACGTTCCGGGCAACCTAGGCTTTACTCTAGAGTATTGCTCCACCAGATCGAATAGTTAGGGCCTAAGAAGACAATGCCAGAAGCATAAAATACAATATAAATACAACAGCTTTTCCATCGTATATAATGTATACTTGCAAACAGTGTGAAAGTAAAGGTCATTTCTACGTTCCGGGCAACCTAGGCTTCACTCTAGGGAGTTGTTCCACCAGATCGAATAGTTAGGGCCTAAGAAGTCAACGCCAGAAGCATAAAATCCAATAGAAATACAACAGCTTTTCCATTGTGTAAAACGAATAATTGCAACCAGTGTGAAAGTTATGGTCATTTCGACGTTCCGGGCAACCGAGGCTTCACTCTAGGGCATTGTTCCACCAGATCGAATAGTTAGGGCCTAAGAAGACAATGCCAGAAGCATAAAATACAATATAAATACAACAGCTTTTCCATCGTATATAATGTATACTTGCAAACAGTGTGAAAGTAAAGGTCATTTCTACGTTCCGGGCAACCTAGGCTTCACTCTAGGGAGTTGTTCCACCAGATCGAATAGTTAGGGCCTAAGAAGTCAACGCCAGAAGCATAAAATCCAATAGAAATACAACAGCTTTTCCATTGTGTAAAACGAATAATTGCTACCAGTGTGAAAGTTATGGTCATTTCGACGTTCCGGGCAACCTAGGCTTCACTCTAGGGCATTGTTCCACCAGATCGAATAGTTAGGGCCTGAAAAGACAACGCCAGAAGCATAAAATACAATATAAATACAACAGCTTTTCCATCGTATATAATGTATATTTGCAAACAGTGTGAAAGTAAAGGTCATTTCTAGGTTCCGGGCAACCTAGGTTTCGCTGTAGAGCGCTGCTCCACCAGATCGAATAGTTAGGGCCTAAGAAGTCAACGCCAGAAGCATAAAATACAATATAAATGCAACAGCTTTTCCATCGTATATAATGTATATTTGCAAGCAGTGTGAAAGTAAATGTCATTTCTACGTTCCGGGCAACCTAGGCTTAACTGTAGGGCGTTGCTCCACCAGATCGCATAGTTAGGGACTTAGAATTTAACGCCAGAAGCATAAAATACAATAAAAATGCAACAGTTTTTCCATAGTATAACAAGAATAATTGCAACCAGTGTGAAAGTAGAGGTCATTTCTAGGTTCCGGGCAACCTAGGCTTCGCTCTAGAGCCTTGCTCCACCAGATCGAATAGCTAGGCACTTAGAAGTCAACGCCAGAAGCATAAAATATAATAAAAATGCATCAGTTTTTCCGTCGTATAATAGGAATAACTGCAACCAGTGTGAAAGTACTGGTCATTTCTGTGTTCCGGGTAGCCTAGGCTTCACTCTAGGGCGTTACTCCACCAGATCGAATAGCTAGGGAATTGGAATTCAACACCAGAAAAATAAAATACAACATAAGTACCACAGTTTTTCCATCATATAAAATGTATAATTGCTAGCAGTGTGAAGGTAATGGTCATTTCTACGTTCTGGATAACCTAGGCTTCACTCTAGAGCGTTGCTCCACCAGATGGAATAGATATGGCCTTAGATGTCGACTCCCGAAGCATAAAATACAAAATAAATAGTACAGTTTTTCCATTGTATAAAACGAATAACTGCAACCAGTGTGAAAGTTATGGTCATTTCTACGTTCCGGACAACCTAGGCTTAACTCCAGGGCGTTGCTCCACCAGATCGCATAGTTAGGGACTTAGAATTTAACGCCAGAAGCATAAAATACAATAAAAGTGCAACAGTTTTTCCATAGTATAACAGGAATAACTGCAACCAGTGTGAAAGTACTGGTCATTTCTACGTTCCGGGTAACCTAGGCTTCACTCTAGGGCGTTGCTCCACCAGATCGAATAGCTAGGGACTTAGAATTCAACGCCAGAAGAATAAAATACAACATACGTGTAACAGTTTTTCCATCGTATAAAATGTATAATTGCAAGCAGTGTGAAGGTAATGGTCATTTCTACGTTCCGGGCAACCTAGGCTTTACTCTAGTGCATTGCTCCACCAGATCGAATAGTTAGTGCCTAAGAAGACTACGCCAGAAGCATAAAATACAATATAAATACAACCGTTTTTCCATCGTACATAATGTATACTTGCAAACAGTGTGAAAGGAAAGGTCATTTCTACGTTCCGCGCAACCTAGGCTTCACTCTAGGGAGTTGTTCCACCAGATCGAATAGTTAGGGCCTAAGAAGTCAATGCCAGAAGCATAAAATACAATATAAATGCAACAGCTTTTCCATCGTATATAATGTATATTTGCAAACAGCGTGAAAGTAAAGGTCATTTCTACGTTCCGGGCAACCTAGGCTTAACTGTAGGTCGTTGCTCCACCAGATCAAATAGTTAGGGCCGAAGAAGTCAACGCCAGAAGCATAAAATACATTATAAATACAACAGTCTTTCCATCCTATAAAACGAATAATTGCAACCAGTCTGATAGTTATGGACATTTCTACGTTCCGGGCAACCTAGGCTTTACTCTAGAGCAATCCTCCACCAGATCGAATAGTTAGTGCCTAAGAAGACGACGCCAGAAGCATAAAATACAATAAAAATGCAACAGTTTTTTCATGGTATAACAGGAATAATTGCAACAAGCCTGAAGGTAAGGGTCATTTCTACGTTCCGGGCAACCTAGGCTTCACTCTAGGGCGTTGCTCCACCAGATCGAATAGCTAGGGACTTAGAATTCAACGCCAGTAGAATAAAATACAACATAAGTACAACAGTTTTACCATCGTATAAAATGAATAATCGCAAACAGTGTGAAGGTGATGGTCATTTCTACGTTCCGGGCAACCTAGGCTTCACTCTAGGGCGTTTCTCCACCACATCGAATAGTTAGGGCCTAAGAAGTCAACGCCAGAAGCATAAAATACAATATAAATACAACAGCTTTTCCATCGTATATAATGAATATTTGCAAACAGTGTGAAGGTAATGGTCATTTCTACGTTCCGGGCAACCTAGGCTTCACTCTAGGGCGCTGCTCCACCAGATCGAATAGTTAGGGCCAAAGAAGTCAACACCAGAAGCTTAAAATAGAATATAAATACAACAGTTTTTCCCTTGTATAACAGGAACAATTGCAACCAGTGTGAAAGCTATGTTCATTTCTACGTTCCGGGCAACCTAGTCTTCACTCTAGGGCGTTGCTCCACCACATCGAATAGCTACGGCCTTCGAAGTCAACGCCTGAAGCATACGATATAATATAAATACAACAGTTTTTCCATCGTATAAGAGGAATAATTGCAACCAGAGTGAAGGTGATGGTCATTTCTACGTTCCGGGCAACCTAGGCTTCACTACAGGCCGCTGCTCCACCAGATCAAACAGCTAGGGCCTAAGAAGTCAACGCCAGAAGCATAAAATACAATATAAATACAAAAGCTTTTCCATCGTATATAATGGATATTTGCAAACAATGTGAAAGTAAAGGTCATTTCTACTTTCGCGGAACCTAGGCTTCACTCTAGGGCGTTCTTCCACCAGATCGAATAGTTAGGGCCTAAGAAGTCAACGCCAGAAGCATAAAATACAATATAAATACAACAGCTTTACCACCGTATATAATGTATAATTGCAAACAGTGTGAAAGTAAAGGTCACTTCTACGTTCCGGGCAACCTAGGCTTAACTGTAGGGCGTTGCTCCACCAGATCGAATAGTTAGGGCTTTAGAAGTCATCGCCCGAAGCATGAAATACAAAATAAATACAACAGCTTTTCCATCGTATATAATGTATATTTGCAAACAGTGTGAAAGTAAAGGTCATTTCTACGTTCCGGCCAACCTAGGCTTAACTGTAGGGCGTTGCTCCACCAGATCGAATAGTTGGGGCCTTAGAAGACAACGCCCGAAGCATGAAATACAAAACAAATAGAACAGTTTTTCCATTGTATAGAACGAATAATTGCAACCAGTGTGAAAGTTATGGTCATTTCTACGTTCCGGGCAACCTTGGCCTAACTCCAGGGCGTTGCTCCACCAGATCGAATAGTTAGGGACTTTGAATACAACGCCAGAAGCATAAAATACAATAAAAATGCAACAGTTTTTCGATCGTATAACAGGAATAATAGCAACCAGAGTGAAGGTGATGGTCACTTCTAAGTTTCGGGCAACCTAGGCTTCACTCTAGAGCGTTGCACCACCAGATCGAATAGCTAGGGCCTTAGAAGTCAACGCCAGAAGCAAAAAATAAAATATAAATACAACAGTTATTCCATCGTATAACAGGAATAATTACAACCAATGTGAAAGTAATGGGCATTACTACGTTCCGTGCAACCTAGGCTTCACTCTAGGGCGTTGGTCCACCAGGTCGAATAGCTAGGGCATGGGAAAACAACTGCAGACACGTAAAACACAATAAAAATACAACAGTTTTTTCATCGTATAACAGGAACAATTGCAACATGCCTGAACGTAATGGTCATTTCTACGTTCCGGGCAATCTAGGCTTCTCTCTAGGGCGTTGCTCCACCAGATCGAATAGTTAGGGCCTAAGAAGTCAACGCCAGAAGCATAAAATACAATAGAGATACAACAGTTTTTCCATCGTATAACAGGAATAATTGCAACTAGTGTGAAAGATATGGTCATTTCTACGATCAGGGCAACCTAGGTTTCACTCCAGGGCGTTGCTGCACCACATCGAATTGCTACGGCCTTAGAAGTCAACGCCAGAAGGTTAAAATACAATATAAATACAACAGATTTTCCATCGTATAATACGAATAATTGCAATCAGTATGAAAGTTATGGTCATTTCTACGTTCCGATCAACCTAGGCTTCACCCTAGGGCGTTGCTCCTCCAGATCCAATAGTTAGGACCCAAGAAGTCAACTCCAGAAGCATAAAATACAAAATAGATGCAACAGTTTCTCCATCATATAACAGGAATAATTGCAACCAGTGTGAAACTGATGGTCATTTCTACGTTCCGGGCAACCTAGGCTCCACTCTAGGGAGTTGTTGCTTCAGATCGAATAGCTAGGGCCTAAGAAGTCTACACCAGAAGCATAAAATACAATATAAATACAACAGCTTTTCCATCGTATAAAACGAATAATTGCAACCAGTATGAAAGTTATGGTCATTTCTACGTTCCGGGCAACCTAGGCTTCACCCTAGGTCGTTGCTCCACCAGATCGAATAGTTAGGTCCTAAGAAGTCAACGCTAGAAGCATAAAATACGATATATGTACAATAGCTTTTCCATCTTATAAAACGAATAATTGAAACCAGTGTGAAAGCAATGGCCATTTCTACGTTCCGGGGATCCTAGACATAAATCTGATGCATTGCTCCGCCAGATCGAAATACGGGGCCTTAGAAGTCAACGCCAGAATACATAAAATACGATATATCTACAAGAGCTTTTCCATCGTATCAAACGAATAAGTGCAACCAGTGTGAAAGCAATGGCCATTTCTACGTTCCGGGCATCCTAGACTTAACTCTAGGGCGTTGCTCTACCAGATCGAATAGCTACGGCCTTAGAAGTCAACGCCCGAAGCATAAAATACAATAAAAATACAACAGTTATTCCATCGTATAACAGGAATAATTACAACCAGAGTGAAGGTGATGGGCATTTCTACGTTCCGTGCAACCTAGGCTTCACTCTAGGGCGTTGCACCACCAGATCGAATAGCTAGGGCCTTAGAAGTCAACGCCAGAAGCATAAAATAGAATATAAATACAACAGTTATTCCATCGTATAACAGGAATAATTACAACCAGTGTGAAAGTAATGGGCATTTCTACGTTCCGTGCAACCTAGGCTTCAGTCTAGGGCATTGGTCCACCAGGTCGAATAGTTAGGGCCTGAGAAGACAAGTCCAGACGCATAAAATACAAAATAGATGCAACAGTTTTTCCATCATATAACAGGAATAATTGCAACCAGTGTGAAACTGATGGTCATTTCTACGTTCCGGGCAACCTAGGCTCCACTCTAGGGCGTTGCTCCTCCAGATCGAATAGCTAGGGCCTAAGTAGTCTACACCAGAAGCATAAAATACAATATAAATACAACAGTTTTCCATTGTATAAAACGAATAATTGTTACCAGTGTGAAAGTCATGGTCATTTCTGCGTTCCAGGCCCCATAGGCTTCACTCTTGGACGTTGCCCCACCAGATCGAATAGCTAGGACCTTAGAAGTCAAAGCCAGACGCAGAAAATACTATATAAATACAACAGTTTTTACATCGTATAAAACGAATATTTGCAATCCGTATGAAAATTATGGTCATTTCTACGTTCCGGGCAACCTAGGCTTCACCCTAGGTCGTTGCTCCACCATATCGAATAGTTGGGGGCTAAGAAGTCAACGCCAGAAGCATAAAATACAAAATAGATACAACAGCTTTTCCATCATATAACAGGAATAATTGCATCCAGTGTGAAAGTGATGGTCATTTCTACGTTCCGGGCAATCTAGGCTTCAGTCCAGGGCGGTGTTCCCGCAGATCGAATAGTTAGGGCCTGAGAACCCTACGCCAGAAGCATAAAATACAATATAAATACAACAGTTTTTCCATCGTATAACAGGAATAATAGCAACCAGTGTGAAAGTGATGGTCATTTCTACATTCTGGACCACCTAGACTTCACTCTAGGGCGATGCTCCACCAGATCGAATAGTTAGGGCCTAAGAAGTCAACGCCAGAGGCATAAAATACAATAGAGATACAACAGTTTTTCCATCGTATAACAGGAACAATTGCAACATGCCTGAAGGTAATGGTCATTTCTACGTTCCGGGAAATCTAGGCTTCTCTCTAGGGCGTTGCTCCACCAGATCGAATAGTTAGGGCCTAAGAAGTCAACGCCAGAGGCATAAAATACAATAGAGACACAACAGTTTTTCCATCGTATCACAGGAATAATTGCAAACCAGTGTGAAAGTGATGGGCATTTCTACGTTCCGTGCAACCTAGGCTTCACTCTAGGGCGTTTTTCCATCATGTCGAATAGTTAGGGCCTGAGAAAACAACTACAGACGCATAAAACACAATAAAAATACAACAGTCTTTCCATCGTATGAAAAGAATAATTGCAACCAGTGTGAAAGTAATGGTCATTTCTACGTTCCGGGCAACCTAGGCTTCACTCTCGGGCGTTGCTCCAGCACATCGAATAGCTACGGCCTTAGAAGTCACCGCCAGAAGCATGAAATGCAATATAAATACAACAGTCTTTCCATCGTATAGCATGAATAATTGCAACCAGTGTGAAAGTAATGGTCATCTCTACGTTTCGGGCAGCATAGGCTTAACTCTAGGGCGGTGCTATACCAGATCGAATAGCTATGGCCTTAGATGTCAACGCCCGAAGCATAAAATACAATAAAAATACAACGGCTTTTCCATCGTATAACAGGAATAATAGCAACCAGAGTGAAGGAGATGGTCACT
Organism: Calliopsis andreniformis; assembly: GCF_051401765.1. NCBI lineage: Eukaryota > Metazoa > Arthropoda > Insecta > Hymenoptera > Andrenidae > Calliopsis > Calliopsis andreniformis. Next base: position 11,828,429 of record NW_027480422.1, on the reverse strand, counting down.
TCTAAGTTCCGGGCAACCTAGGCTTCACCCTAGAGCGTTGCACCACCAGATCGAATAGCTATGGCCTTAGAAGTCAACGCCAGAAGCATAAAATAAAATATAAATACAACAGTTACTCCATCGTATAGCATGAATAATTACAACCAGTGTGAAAGTAATGGTCATCTCTACGTTTCGGGCAACATAGGCTCCACTCTAGGGCGTTGGTCCACCAAATCGAAAAACTAGGGCCTTAGAAGTCAACGCCCGAGGCATCAAATACAAAATTAAAGGAACAGCTTCAACATTGTATAAAACGAATAATTGCAACCAGTGTGAAAGTTATGGTCATTTCTACGTTCTGTGCAACCTAGGCTTCACTCTAGGGCGTTGCTCCAGCAGATCCAATAGTTAGGACCTCAGAAGTCAACGCCCGGAGCATAAAATACAATGAAAATACCACAGTTTTTCCATCGTATAACAGGAATAATTGCAACCAGAGTGACGGTGATGGTCATTTCTAAGTTCCGGGCAACCTAGGCTTCACTCTATAGCGTTGCTCCACCAGATCGAATAGCACGGGCCTTAGAAGTCAACGCCAGAAACACAAAATAAAATAAAATTGCAACAGCTATTCCATCGTATAGCAGGAATAATTACAACAAGTGTGAAAAGAATGGGCGTTTCTACGTTCCGGGCAACCTAGGCTTCACCCTAGGGCGTTGCTCCACCAGATCCAATAGTTAGGACCTAAGAAGTCAACACCAGAAGCATAAAATACAATGTAAATACAACAGTTTTTCCATCGTATAACAGGAATAATTGCCACCAGTGTGAAAGTAATGGTCATTTCTACATTCTGGGCCACCTAGACTTCACTCTAGGGCGATGATCCACCAGGTCGAATAGTTAGGGCCTTAGAAAACAACTCCAGACGCATAAAATACAATACAAATACAACTGTTTTTCCACGGTATAAAACGAATAATTGCAACCAGTATGAAAGTTATGGTCATTTCTACGTTCCGGGCAACCTAGGCTTCACCCTAGGGCGTTGCTCCACCAGATCGAATAGTTAGGTCCTAAGAAGTCAACGCTAGAAGCATAAAATACGATATATGTACAGCAGTTTTTCCACGGTATAAAACGAATAATTGCAACCAGTATGAAAGTTATGGTCATTTCTACGTCCCGGGCAACCTAGGCTTCACTCTAGGGCGTTGGTCCACCAGATCCAATAGTTAGGGCCTAAGAAGTCAACGCCAGGAGCACCAAATACAAAATAAATACAACAGTTTTTCCATCGTATAAAACGAATAATTGCATCCAGTGTGCAAGTAATGGTCATTTCTACGTTCCGGGCGACCTAGGCATCACTCTAGGGCGTTGTTCCACCAGAGCGAATAGTTAGGGCCTAAGAAGTCAACGCCTGAAGCATAAAATACAATATAAATACAACAGTTTTTCCATTGTATAAAACGAATAATTGCAACCAGTATGAAACTTATAGTTATTTCTACGTTCAGGGCAACCTAGGCTTCACCCTAGGGCGTTGCTCCTCCAGATCGAATAGTTAGGGCCTAAGAAGTAAACGCCAGAGACATAAAATACGATATATGTACAACAGTCTTTCCATCGTATAAAACGAATAATTGCAACCAGTCTGATAGTTATGGTCATTTCTACGTTCCGGGCAATCTAGGCTTCTCTCTAGGGCGTTGCTCCACCAGATCGAATAGTTAGGGCCTAACAAGTCAACGCCAGAAGCATAAACTACAATAGAAATACAACAGTTTTACCATCGTATAACAGGAATAATTGCAACCAGTGTGAAAGGTATGGTCATTTCTGCGATACGGGCAACCTAGGCTGCACTCTAGGGCGTCGTTCCACCAGATCGAATAGTTAGGGCCTAAGAAGTCTACGCCAGAAGCATAAAAGACAATACAAATACAACAGCTTTTCCATCGTATAACAGGCATAATTTTAACCAGTGTGAAAGGTGTGGTCATTTCTACTTTCCGGGCAATCTAGGCTTCACTCTAGGGCGTTTCTCCACCACATCGAATAGTTAGGGCCTTAGAAGCCATGCCAGAAGCATAAAATACAATATAAATAAAACAGTTTTTCTATCGTATAACAGGAATAATTGCAAACAGTGTGAAAGACATGGTCATATCTAGGTTCCGGGCAACCTAGGCTTCACTCTAGGGCGACCCTCCACCACATCGAATAGCTACGGCCTTAGGAGTCAACGCCAGAGGCATAAAATACAAAATAAATACAACAGCTTTTCCATCGTATAACAAGAATAATTGCAACCAGTGTGAAAGTGATGGTCATTTCTTCATTCCGGGCAACCTAGGCTTCACTCTAGGGCATTGCTCCTCAAGATAGAATAGTTAGGGCCCATTAAGTCAACGCCAGAAGCATAAAATCCAATATAAATACAACAGTTTTTCCCTTGTATAACAGGAATAATTGCAACCAGTGTGAAATGTATGGTCATTTCTACGTTCCGGGCAACCTAGGCTTCACTCTAGGGCGTTGCTCCACCTGATCGAGTAGTTAGGGCCTAAGAAGTCTTCGCCAGAAGCACCAAATACAAAATTAATACAACAGTCTTTCCATCGTATAAAACGAATAATTGCAACCAGTATGAAAGTTATGATCATTTCTACGTTCCGGGCAACCTAGGCTTCACCCTAGGGCGTTGCTCCACCTGATCGAGTAGCTAGGGTCTAAGAAGTAATCGCCAGAGGCACCAAATACAAAATTAATACAACAGCTTTTCCATCGTATAAAACGAATAATTGCAACCAGTATGAAAGTTATGGTCATTTCTACGTTCCGGGCAACCTAGGCTTCACCCTAGGCCGTTGCTCCACCTGATCGAGTAGTTAGGGCCTAAGAAGTCAACGCCAGAAGCATAAAATACGATATATGTACAACAGTTTTACCATCGTATAAAATGAATAATCGCAAACAGTGTGAAGGTAATGGTCATTTCTACGTTCCGGGCAACCTAGGCTTCACTCTAGGGCGTTGCTCCACCAGATCGAATAGTTAAGGCCTTAGAAGTCAACGCCCGAAGCATAAAATACAAAATAAATAGAACAGTTTTTCCATTGTATAAAACGAATAATTGAAACCAGTGTGAAAGTTATGGTCATTTCTACGTTCCGCGCAACCTAGGCTTCACCCCTGGGCGTTGCTCCACCAGATCCAATAGTTAGGACCTAGGAAGTCAGCGCCAGAAGCAAAAAATACAAAATAGATACAACAGCTTTTCCATCGTATATAATGTATATTTGCAAACAGTGTGAAGGTAATGGTCATTTCTACGTTCCGGGCAGCCTAGGCTTCACTGCAGGGCGTTGCTCCACCAGATCGAATAGTTAGGGCCTAAGAAGTCAACGCCGGAAGCATAAAATACAATATAAATACAACAGCTTTTCCATCGTATATAATGTATATTTGCAAACAGTGTGAAAGTAAAGGTCATTTCTACGTTGCGGGCCACCTAGACTTCACTCTAGGGCGATGCTCCACCAGATCCAATAGTTAGGACCTAAGAAGTCAGCGCCAGAAGCATAAAATACAAAATAGATACAACAGTTTTTCCATTATATAACAGGAATAATTGCAACCAGTGTGAAAGTGATGGTCATTTCTACGTTCCGGGCAACCTAGGCTTCACTCTAGGGCGTTGTTCCTCCAGATCGAATAGCTAGGGCCTAAGAAGTCTACACCAGAAGCATAAAATACAATATAAATACAACAGTTTTTCCATCGTATAAAACGAATAATTGCAATCAGTATAAAGGTTATGGTCATTTCTACGTTCCGGGCAACCTAGGTTTCGCTCCAGGGCGTTGCTCCACCACATCGAATAGTTAGGGCCTTAGAATACAGCTCCAGACGCATTAAATACAATAAAAATACAGCAGTTTTTTCATCGTACAACAGGAATAATTGCAAACAGTGTGGAGGTAATGGTCGTTTCTACTTTCCGGGCAGCATAGGCTTCACTCTAGGGCGTTTCTCCACCACATCGAATAGCTACGGCCTTAGGAGTCAACGCCAGAAGCATAAAATGCAATATAAATACAACAGTCTTTCCATCGTATAGCATGAATAATTGCAACCAGTGTGAAAGTAATGGTCATCTCTACGTTTCGGGTAACATAGGCTCCACTCTAGGGCGTTGGTCAACCAAATCGAATAGCTAGGGCCTTAGAAGTCAACGCCCGAGGCATCAAATACAAAATTAAAAGAACAGCTTTAACATTGTATAAAACGAATAATTGCAACCAGTGTGAAAGTTATGGTCATTTCTACGTTCCGTGCAACCTAGGCTTCACTCTAGGGCGTTGCTCCAGCAGATCCAATAGTCAGGACCTCAGAAGTCAACGCCCGGAGCATAAAATACAATGAAAATACCACAGTTTTTCCATCGCATAACAGGAATAATTGCAACCAGTGTGAAGGTGATGGTCATTTCTAAGTTCCGGGCAACCTAGGCTTCACCCTAGGGCGTAGCTAGACCAGATCCAATAGTTAGGACCTAAGAAGACAACGCCAGAAGCATAAAATACAATGTCAATACAACAGTTTTTCCATCGTATAACAGGAATAATTGCAACCAGAATGAAAGTTATGGTCAGTTCTACGTTCCGGGCAACCTAGGCTTTAGTCTAGGTCGTGGTTCCCCCATATCGAAAAGTTAGGGCCTAAGAAGCCTACGCCAGAAGCATAAAATGCAATATAAATGCCACAGTTTTTCCACCGTATACAGGAATAACTGCAGCCAGTGTGAAAGACATGGTCATTTCTACGTTCCGGGCAACCTAGGCTTCACTCTAGGGCGTTGCTCCACCTGATCGAGTAGTTAGGGCCTAAGAAGTCTTCGCCAGAAGCACCAAATACAAAATTAATACAACAGTCTTTCCATCGTATAAAACGAATAATTGCAACCAGTATGAAAGTTATGATCATTTCTACGTTCCGGGCAACCTAGGCTTCACCCTAGGGCGTTGCTCCACCTGATCGAGTAGCTAGGGTCTAAGAAGTAATCGCCAGAGGCACCAAGTACAAAATTAATACAACAGCTTTTCCATCGTATAAAACGAATAATTGCAACCAGTATGAAAGTTATGGTCATTTCTACGTTCCGGGCAACCTAGGCTTCACCCTAGGCCGTTGCTCCACCAGATCCAATAGTTAGGACCTAAGAAGTCAACGCCAGAAGCATAAAATACAATGTAAATACAACAGTTTTTCCATCGTATAACAGGAATAATTGCCACCAGTGTGAAAGCGATGGTCATTTCTACGTTCCGGGCAACCTAGGCTTCAGTCTAGGGCGTGGTTCCCCCATATCGAAAAGTTAGGGCCTAAGAAGCCTACGCCAGAAGCATAAAATACAATATAAATGCCACAGTTTTTCCATCGTATACAGGAATAATTGCAACCAGAGTGTAGGTGATGGTCATTTTTAAGTTCCGGGCAACCTAGGCTTCCCTCTAGAGCGTTGCTCCACCAGATCGAACAGCTAGGGCCTTAGAAGTCAACGCCAGAAGCACAAAATAAAATAAAAGTACAACAGTTATTCCATCGTATAACAGGAATAATTACAGCCAGTGTGAAAGTAATGGGCATTTCTACGTTCCGGGCAACCTAGGCTTCACTCTAGGGCGTTGCTCCACCACATCGAATAGCTGCGGCCTTAGAAGTCAACGCCAGAGGCATAAAATACAATATAAATACAACAGTTTTTCAATCGTATAACAGGAATAATTGCAAACAGTGTGAAAGATATGGTCATTTCTACATTGCGGGCATCCTAGGCTTCACTCTAGCTCATTGCTCCACCACATCGAATAGCTACGGCCTTAGAAGTCAACGCCATAACTATAAAAAACAATATAAATACAACAGTTTTTCCATTGTATAAAATGAAAAATTGCAAACAGTGTGGAGGTAATGGTCATTTCTACTTTCCGGGCAACCTAGGCTTCACTCTAGGGCGTTTCTCCACCACATCGAATAGCTACGGCCTTAGAAGTCAACGTCTGAAGCACAAAATATAATACAAATACAACAGTTATTCCATCGTATAACAGGAATAATTACAACCAGTGTGAAAGTAATGGGCATTTCTACGTTCCGGCCAAACTAGCCTTCACTCTAGGGCGTTGCTCCACCAGGTCGAATAGTTAGGGCCTTAGAAAACAACTCCAGACGCATAAAACACAAGAAAAATACAACAGTCCTTTCATCGTATAACAGGAACAATTGCAACATGCCTGAAGGTAATGGTCATTTCTACGTTCCGGGAAATCTAGGCTTCGCTCTAGGGCGTTGCTCCACCAGATCGAATAGTTAGGGCCTAAGAAGTCAACGCCAGAAGCATAAAATACAATAGAGGTACAACAGTTTTTCCATCGATTAACAGGTATAATTGCAACCAGTATGAAAGATATGGTCATTTCTACGATCAGGGCAACCTAGGCTTCACTCCAGGGCGTTGCTGCACCACATCGAATAGCTACGGCCTTAGAAGTCAACGCCAGAATGTCAAAATACAATATAAATACAACAAACTTTCCATCGTATAATACGAATAATTGCAATCAGTACGAAAGTTATGGTCATTTCTACGTTCCGGGCAGCCTGGGCTTCGTCAGAGGGCGTTGCTCCACCAGATCCAGTACTTAGGACCTAAGAAGGCAACGCCAGACGCATAAAATGCAAAATAGATACAACAGTTTTTCCATCGTATAACAGGAATAATTGCAACCAGTGTGAAAGTGATGGTCATTTCTACGTTCCGGGCAACCTAGGCTTCACTCTAGGGCGTTGTTCCACCAGATCGAGTAGTTAGGGCCTAGGAAGTCAACGCCAGAAGCATAAAATACAATATAAATACAACAGTTTGTCCATCGTATAACAGGAATAATTGCAACCAGTGTGAAAGCTATGGTCATTTCAACGTTCCGGGCAACCTAGGCTTCAGTCTAGGGCGTTGCTCCACCACATCGAATAATTAGGGCCTTAGAAGTCAATGCCAGAAGCATAAAATGCCATATAAATACAACAGTTGTTCCACTGTATAATAGGAATAATTGCAAACAGTGTGGAAGTAATGGTCATTTCTACGTTCCGGGCACCCTAGGCTTCACTCTAGGGAATTGCTCCACCACATCGAATAGCTACGGCCTTAGAAGTCAACGCCATAACTATAAAAAACAATATAAATACAACAGTTTTTCCGTTGTATAAAATGAATAATTGCAAACAGTGTGGAGGTAATGGTCATTTCTACTTTCCGAGCCACCTAGGCTTCACTCTAGGGCGTTGCTACACCACATCGGATAGCTCCGGCCTTAGATGTCAACGCCAGAAGCATAAAATACAATTTAAATACAACAGTTTTTGAATCGTATAACAGGAATAATTGCAAACAGTGTGAAAGATATGGTCATTTCTACGTAGCGGGCATCCTAGGCTTCACTCTAGGGCGTTGCTCCACCACTTCGAATATCTACGGCCTTAGGAGTCAACGCCAGCGGCATAAAATACAATATAAATACAACAGTTTTTCCCTTGTATAACAGAAATAATTGCAACCAGTATGAAAGCTATGGTCATTTCTACGATCCGAGCGACCTAGGTTTCGCTCTGTGGCGTATCTCCACCACATCGAATAGTTAGGGCCTTAGAAGTCAATGCCAGAATCATAAAATACAATATAAGTACAACAGTTTTTCCATTGTATAAAATGAATAATTGCAAACAGTGAGGGAGTAATGGTCATTTCTACGTTCCGTGCAACCTAGGCTTCACTCTAGGGCGTTGCTCCACCACATCGAATAGTTAGGGCCTTAGAAGTCAATGCCTGAAGCATAAAATACAATATACATACAACAGTTTTTCCACTGTATAATATGAATAATTGCAAACAGTGTGGAAGTAATGGTCATTTCTACGTCCCGGGCAACCTAGGCTTCACTCTAGGGCGTTGGTCCACCAGATCCAATAGTTAGGGCCTAAGAAGTCAACGCCAGGTGCACCAAATACAAAATAAATACAACAGTTTTTCCATCGTATAAAACGAATAATTGCATCCAGTGTGCAAGTAATGGTCATTTCTACGATCCGGGCGACCTAGGCATCACTCTAGGGCGTTGTTCCACCAGAGCGAATAGTTAGGGCCTAAGAAGTCAACGCCTGAAGCATAAAATACAATATAAATACAACAGTTTTTCCATTGTATAGAACGAACAATTGCAACCAGTATGAAAGTTATGGTTCTTTTTTTTTTCCTGGCAACCTAGGCTTCACTCTAGGGCGTTGCTCCTCAAGATAGAATAGTTAGGGCCCATTAAGTCAACGCCAGAAGCATAAAATACAATATAAATACAACAGTTTTTCCCTTGTATAACAGGAATAATTGCAACCAGTGTGAAATGTATGGTCATTTCTACGTTCCGGGCAACCTAGGCTTCACTCTAGGGCGTTGCTCTACCACATCGAATAGCTCCGGCCTTAGACGTCAACGCCAGAAGCATAAAATACAATATAACTACAACAGCTTTTGAGTCGTATAACAGGAATAATTGCAAACAGTGTGAAAGGTATGGTCATTTCTACGTTGCGGGCATCCTAGGCTTCACTCTAGGGCATTGCTCCACCACATCGAATAGCTAAGACCTTAGAAGTCAACGCCATAACTATAAAAAACATTATAAATACAACAGTTTTTCCATTGTATAAAATGAATAATTGCAAACAGTGTTGAGGTAATGGTCATTTCTACTTTCCGGGCAATCTAGGCTTCACTCTAGGGCGTTTCTCCACCGCATCGAATAGCTGCGGCCTTAGAAGTCAACGCCAGAAGCATAAAATACAGTATAAATACAACAGTTTTTCAATCGTATAACAAGAATAATTGCAACCAGTGTGAAAGTGATGGTCATTTCTACATTCCTGGCAACCTACGCTTCACTCTAGGGCCATGCTCCACCAGATTGAACACTTAGGGCCTAAGAGGTCAACGCCAGAAGCATAAAATACAATATAAATACAACAGTTTTTCCCTTGTATAACAGGAATATTTGCAACCAGTGTGAAAGCTATGGTCATTTCTACGTTCCGGGCAACCTAGGCTTCACTCTATGGCGTTGCTCCACCACACCGAATAGTTAGGGCCTTAGAAGTCAATGCCAGAAGCATAAAATGCCATATAAATACAACAGATGTTCCACTGCATAATATGAATAATTGCAAACAGTGTGGAAGTGATGGTCATTTCTACGTTGCGGGCACCCTAGGCTACACTCTATTGCATTGCTCCACCACATCGAACAGCTACGGCCTTAGAAGTCAACGCCATAACCATAAAAAACAATATAAATACAACAGTTTTTCCATTGTATAAAATGAAGAATTGCAAACAGTGTGGAGGTAATGGTCATTTCTACGTTACGGGCACCCTAGGCTACACTCTAGGGCATTGCTCCACCACGTCGAACAGCTACGGCCTTAGAAGTCAACGCCATAACTATAAAAAACAATATAAATACAACAGTTTTTCCATCGTATAAAACGAATAATTGCAACCAGTATGAAACTTATGGCCATTTCTACGTTCCGGGCAATCTAGGCTTCACTCTAGGGCGTTGCTCAACCACATCGAATAGCTACGGCCCTAGAACACAACGCCATAACTATAAAATACAATATAAATACAACAGTCTTTCCATCGTATAAAACGAGTAATTGCAACCAGTCTGATAGTTATGGTCATTTCCACGTTCCGGGCAATCTAGGCTTCACTCTAGGGCGGTGCTCAACCACATCGAATAGTTAGGGCCTTAGAAGTCAATGCCAGAAGCATAAAATACAATATAAATACAACAGTTTTTCCACTGTGTAACATGAATAATTGCAAACAGTGTGCAAGTAATGGTCATTTCTACGATCCGGGCAACCTAGGCTTCACTCTAGGGCGTTGCTCCACCAGATCGAATAGTTAGGGCCTAAGAAGTCAACGCCAGAAGCATAAAATACAATATAAATACAACAGTTTTTCCCTTGTATAACAGAAATAATTGCAACCAGTGTGAAAGCTATGGTCGTTTCTACGTTCCGGGCAACCTAGGCTTCACTCTAGGGCGTTGCTCCACCACATCGAATAGTTAGGGCCTTAGAATTCAATGCCTGAAGCATAAAATACAATATACATTCAACAGTTTTTCCACTGTATAATATGAATAATTGCAAACAGTGTGGAAGTAATGGTCATTTCTACGTCCCGGGCAACCTAGGCTTCACTCTAGGGCGTTGGTCCACCAGATCCAATAGTTAGGGCCTAAGAAGTCAACGCCAGGAGCACCAAATACAAAATAAATACAACAGTTTTTCCCTTGTATAACAGGAATAATTGCAACCAGTGTGAAATGTATGGTCATTTCTACGTTCCGGGCAACCTAGGCTTCACTCTAGGGCGTTGCTCCACCACATCGAATAGCTCCGGCCTTAGAAGTCAACGCCAGAAGCATAAAATACAATATAACTACAACAGCTTTTGAGTCGTATAACAGGAATAATTGCAAACAGTGTGAAAGGTATGGTCATTTCTACGTTGCGGGCATCCTAGGCTTCACTCTAGGGCATTGCTCCACCACATCGAATAGCTGAGACCTTTGATGTCAACGCCATAACTATAAAAAACATTATAAATACAACAGTTTTTCCATTGTATAAAATGAATAATTGCAAACAGTGTTGAGGTTATGGTCATTTCTACTTTCCGGGCAATCTAGGCTTCACTCTAGGGCGTTTCTCCACCGCATCGAATAGCTGCGGCCTTAGAAGTCAACGCCAGAAGCATAAAATACAGTATAAATACAACAGTTTTTCAATCGTATAACAAGAATAATTGCAACCAGTGTGAAAGTGATGGTCATTTCTACATTCCTGGCAACCTACGCTTCACTCTAGGGCCATGCTCCACCAGATTGAACACTTAGGGCCTAAGAGGTCAACGCCAGAAGCATAAAATACAATATAAATACAACAGTTTTTCCCTTGTATAACAGGAATATTTGCAACCAGTGTGAAAGCTATGGTCATTTCTACGTTCCGGGCAACCTAGGCTTCACTCTAGGGCGTTGCTCCACCACACCGAATAGTTAGGGCCTTAGAAGTCAATGCCAGAAGCATAAAATGCCATATAAATACAACAGGTGTTCCACTGCATAATATGAATAATTGCAAACAGTGTGGAAGTGATGGTCATTTCTACGTTGCGGGCACCCTAGGCTACACTCTATTGCATTGCTCCACCACATCGAACAGCTACGGCCTTAGAAGTCAACGCCATAACCATAAAAAACAATATAAATACAACAGTTTTTCCATTGTATAAAATGAAGAATTGCAAACAGTGTGGAGGTAATGGTCATTTCTACGTTACGGGCACCCTAGGCTACACTCTAGGGCATTGCTCCACCACGTCGAACAGCTACGGCCTTAGAAGTCAACGCCATAACTATAAAAAACAATATAAATACAACAGTTTTTCCATCGTATAAAACGAATAATTGCAACCAGTATGAAACTTATGGCCATTTCTACGTTCCGGGCAATCTAGGCTTCACTCTAGGGCGTTGCTCAACCACATCGAATAGCTACGGCCCTAGAACACAACGCCATAACTATAAAATACAATATAAATACAACAGTCTTTCCATCGTATAAAACGAGTAATTGCAACCAGTCTGATAGTTATGGTCATTTCCACGTTCCGGGCAATCTAGGCTTCACTCTAGGGCGGTGCTCAACCACATCGAATAGTTAGGGCCTTAGAAGTCAATGCCAGAAGCATAAAATACAATATAAATACAACAGTTTTTCCACTGTGTAACATGAATAATTGCAAACAGTGTGGACGTAATGGTCATTTCTACGTTCCGGGCAACCTAGGCTTCACTCTACGGCGTTGGTCCACCAGATCCAATAGTTAGGGCCTAATAAGTCAACGCCAGGAGCACCAAATACAAAATAAATACAACAGTTTTTCCATCGTATAAAACGAATAATTGCAATCAGTGTGCAAGTAATGGTCATTTCTACGATCCGGGCAACCTAGGCATCACCCTACGGCGTTGTTCCAACAGAGCGAATAGATAGGGCCTAAGAAGTCAACGCCTGAAGCATAAAATACAATATAAATGCAACAGTTTTTCCATCGTATAAAACGAATAATTGCAACCAGTATGAAAGTTATGGTGATTTCTACGTTCCGGGAAACCTAGGCTTCACTCTAGGGCGTTGCTCAAGCACACCGAATAATTAGGGCCTAAGAAGTCAACGCCAGAAGCACCAAATACAAAATAAATACAACAGTTTTTCCATCGTATAAAATGAATAATCGCAAACAGTGTGAAGGTAATGGTCATTTCTACGTTCCGGGCAACCTAGGCTTCACCCTAGGGCGTTGCTCCGCCTGATCGTATAGTTAGGGCCTAAGAAGTCAACGCCAGAAGCATAAAATACGATATATGTACAACAGTTTTACCATCGTATAAAATGAATAATCGCAAACAGTGTGAAGGTAATGGTCATTTCTACGTTCCGGGCAACCTAGGATTCACTCTAGGGCGTTGCTCCACCAGATCGAATAGTTGGGGCCTTAGAAGTCAACGCCCGAAGCATAAAATACAAAATAAATAGAACAGTTTTTCCATTGTATAAAACGAATAATTGAAACCAGTGGGAAAGTTATGGTCATTTCTACGTTCCGGGCAACCTAGGCTTCACTATAGGGCGGTGCTCCACCAGATCAAATAGTTAGGGCCTAAGAAGTCAACGCCAGAAGCATAAAATACAATATAAATACAACAGCTTTTCCATCGTATATAATGTACATTTGCAAACAGTGTGAAAGTAACGGTCATTTCTACGTTCCAGGCAACCTAGGCTTCGCTCTAGGGCGTTGCTCCACCAGATCGAATAGCTAGGGACTTAGAATTCGACGCCAGAAGCATAAAATACAACATAAGTACGACAGTTTTTCCATCGTATAACAGGAATAATTGCAACCAGTGTGAAAGTACAGCTCATTTTTACGTTCCGGGCAACCTAGGCTTCGCTCAAGGGCGTTGCTCCAACAAATCGAATAGTTAGGGCCTTAGAAGTCAACGCCTGAGGCATAAAATACAATAGAAATACAACATTTTTTTCATCGTATAACAGGAATAATTGCAACCAGTCTGAAAGATATGGTTATTTCTACGTTCCGGGCAACCTAGGGTTAACTCCAGGGCGTTGCTCCATCAGATCGAATAGTTAGGGCTTTGAATACAACGCCAGAAGCATAAAATACAATAAAAATGCAACAGTTTTTCCATCGTATAACAGGAAAACTGCAGCCAGTGTGAAAGTACTGGTCAATTCTATGTTCCGCGTAACCTAGGCTTCACTGTAGGGCGTTGCTCCACCAGATCGAATAGCTATGGACTTAGAATTCAACGCCAGAAGAATAAAATACAACATAAGTACCACAGTTTTTCCATCGTATAAAATGTATAATTGCTAGCAGTGTGAAGGTAATTGTCATTTCTACGTTCTGGATAACCTAGGCTTCACTCTAGAGCGTTGCTCCACCAGATCGAATAGTTAGGGGCTTTGAATTCGACGCCAGAATCATAAAATACAACATACGTACTACAGTTTTTCCATCGTATAACAGGAATAATTGCAACCAGTGCGAAAGTACAGGTCATTTCTACGTTCCGGGCAACCCAGGCTTCGCTCAAGGGCGTTGCTTCACCAGTTCGAATAGCAAGGGACTTAGAAAACAACTCCAGACGCATACAATACAATAAAAATACAAAAGTTTTACCGTCGTTTAACTTGCATAATTGCAACCATTGTGAAACGCATGGTCATTTCTACGTTCCGGGCAACCTAGGCTTCACTCAAAGGCGTTGTTCCTCCAGATCGAATAGTTAGGGCCTAAGAAGACAACGCCAGAAGCATAAAATACAATATAAATACAACAGCTTTTCCATCGTATATAATGTATATTTGCAAACAGTGTGAAAGTAAAGGTCATTTCTACGTTGCGGGCAACCTAGGCTTAACTGTAGGGCGTTGCTCCACCATATCGAATAGTTAGGGCCTAAGAAGTAAACGCCAAAAGCATAAAATACGATATATGTACAACAGATTTTCCATCGTATAAAGTGGATAATTGCAACCAGTGTGAAAGTAATGGTCATTTCTACTTTCCGGGCAACATAGGTTTCACTCTTGGGCGTTGCTCCACCACATCGAATAGCTACGGCCTTAGAGGTCAACTCCGGAAGCATAAAATACAATATAAGTACAACAGCTTTTCCATCGTATAAAATGTATGATTGCAAGCAGTGTGAAAGTTATGGTCATTTCTACGTTCCGGGCAACCTAGGCTTCACTCTAGGGCGTTGCTTCACCAGATCGAATAGTTAGGGACTTAGAATTCGACGCCAGAAACATAAGATACAACATTAGTACAACAGTTTTTCCATCGTATAAAATGTATAATTGCAAGCAGTGTGAAGGTAATGGTCATTTCTACGTTCCGGGCAACCTAGGCTTCACTCTAGAGCGTTGCTCCACCAGATCGAATAGTTAGGGCCTTTGAAGTCAACGCCCGAAGCATAAAGCACAAGATAAATAGAACAGTTTTTCAATTGTATAAAACGAATAATTGCAACCAGTGTGAAAGGTATGGTCATTTCTACGTTCCGGGCAACCCAGGCTTCGCTCAAGGGCGTTGCTTCACCAGTTCGAATAGCAAGGGACATAGAAAACAACTCCAGACGCATACAATACAATAAAAATACAAAAGTTTTACCGTCGTTTAACTTGCATAATTGCAACCATTGTGAAACGCATGGTCATTTCTACGTTCCGGGCAACCTAGGCTTCACTCAAAGGCGTTGTTCCTCCAGATCGAATAGTTAGGGCCTAAGAAGTCAACGCCAGAAGCATAAAATACAATATAAATACAACAGCTTTTCCATCGTATATAATGTATATTTGCAAACAGTGTGAAAGTAAAGGTCATTTCTACGTTGCGGGCAACCTAGGCTTAACTGTAGGGCGTTGCTCCACCATATCGAATAGTTAGGGCCTAAGAAGTAAACGCCAAAAGCATAAAATACGATATATGTACAACAGATTTTCCATCGTATAAAGTGGATAATTGCAACCAGTGTGAAAGTAATGGTCATTTCTACGTTCCGGGCAACCTAGGCTTCACTCTATGGCGTTGCTCCACCACACCGAATAGTTAGGGCCTTAGAAGTCAATGCCAGAAGCATAAAATGCCATATAAATACAACAGATGTTCCACTGCATAATATGAATAATTGCAAACAGTGTGGAAGTGATGGTCATTTCTACGTTGCGGGCACCCTAGGCTACACTCTATTGCATTGCTCCACCACATCGAACAGCTACGGCCTTAGAAGTCAACGCCATAACCATAAAAAACAATATAAATACAACAGTTTTTCCATTGTATAAAATGAAGAATTGCAAACAGTGTGGAGGTAATGGTCATTTCTACGTTACGGGCACCCTAGGCTACACTCTAGGGCATTGCTCCACCACGTCGAACAGCTACGGCCTTAGAAGTCAACGCCATAACTATAAAAAACAATATAAATACAACAGTTTTTCCATCGTATAAAACGAATAATTGCAACCAGTATGAAACTTATGGCCATTTCTACGTTCCGGGCAATCTAGGCTTCACTCTAGGGCGTTGCTCAACCACATCGAATAGCTACGGCCCTAGAACACAACGCCATAACTATAAAATACAATATAAATACAACAGTCTTTCCATCGTATAAAACGAGTAATTGCAACCAGTCTGATAGTTATGGTCATTTCCACGTTCCGGGCAATCTAGGCTTCACTCTAGGGCGGTGCTCAACCACATCGAATAGTTAGGGCCTTAGAAGTCAATGCCAGAAGCATAAAATACAATATAAATACAACAGTTTTTCCACTGTGTAACATGAATAATTGCAAACAGTGTGCAAGTAATGGTCATTTCTACGATCCGGGCAACCTAGGCTTCACTCTAGGGCGTTGCTCCACCAGATCGAATAGTTAGGGCCTAAGAAGTCAACGCCAGAAGCATAAAATACAATATAAATACAACAGTTTTTCCCTTGTATAACAGAAATAATTGCAACCAGTGTGAAAGCTATGGTCGTTTCTACGTTCCGGGCAACCTAGGCTTCACTCTAGGGCGTTGCTCCACCACATCGAATAGTTAGGGCCTTAGAATTCAATGCCTGAAGCATAAAATACAATATACATTCAACAGTTTTTCCACTGTATAATATGAATAATTGCAAACAGTGTGGAAGTAATGGTCATTTCTACGTCCCGGGCAACCTAGGCTTCACTCTAGGGCGTTGGTCCACCAGATCCAATAGTTAGGGCCTAAGAAGTCAACGCCAGGAGCACCAAATACAAAATAAATACAACAGTTTTTCCCTTGTATAACAGGAATAATTGCAACCAGTGTGAAATGTATGGTCATTTCTACGTTCCGGGCAACCTAGGCTTCACTCTAGGGCGTTGCTCCACCACATCGAATAGCTCCGGCCTTAGAAGTCAACGCCAGAAGCATAAAATACAATATAACTACAACAGCTTTTGAGTCGTATAACAGGAATAATTGCAAACAGTGTGAAAGGTATGGTCATTTCTACGTTGCGGGCATCCTAGGCTTCACTCTAGGGCATTGCTCCACCACATCGAATAGCTGAGACCTTTGATGTCAACGCCATAACTATAAAAAACATTATAAATACAACAGTTTTTCCATTGTATAAAATGAATAATTGCAAACAGTGTTGAGGTTATGGTCATTTCTACTTTCCGGGCAATCTAGGCTTCACTCTAGGGCGTTTCTCCACCGCATCGAATAGCTGCGGCCTTAGAAGTCAACGCCAGAAGCATAAAATACAGTATAAATACAACAGTTTTTCAATCGTATAACAAGAATAATTGCAACCAGTGTGAAAGTGATGGTCATTTCTACATTCCTGGCAACCTACGCTTCACTCTAGGGCCATGCTCCACCAGATTGAACACTTAGGGCCTAAGAGGTCAACGCCAGAAGCATAAAATACAATATAAATACAACAGTTTTTCCCTTGTATAACAGGAATATTTGCAACCAGTGTGAAAGCTATGGTCATTTCTACGTTCCGGGCAACCTAGGCTTCACTCTAGGGCGTTGCTCCACCACACCGAATAGTTAGGGCCTTAGAAGTCAATGCCGGAAGCATAAAATGCCATATAAATACAACAGGTGTTCCACTGCATAATATGAATAATTGCAAACAGTGTGGAAGTGATGGTCATTTCTACGTTGCGGGCACCCTAGGCTACACTCTATTGCATTGCTCCACCACATCGAACAGCTACGGCCTTAGAATTCAACGCCATAACCATAAAAAACAATATAAATACAACAGTTTTTCCATTGTATAAAATGAAGAATTGCAAACAGTGTGGAGGTAATGGTCATTTCTACGTTACGGGCACCCTAGGCTACACTCTAGGGCATTGCTCCACCACGTCGAACAGCTACGGCCTTAGAAGTCAACGCCATAACTATAAAAAACAATATAAATACAACAGTTTTTCCATCGTATAAAACGAATAATTGCAACCAGTATGAAACTTATGGCCATTTCTACGTTCCGGGCAATCTAGGCTTCACTCTAGGGCGTTGCTCAACCACATCGAATAGCTACGGCCCTAGAACAAACGCCATAACTATAAAATACAATATAAATACAACAGTCTTTCCATCGTATAAAACGAGTAATTGCAACCAGTCTGATAGTTATGGTCATTTCCACGTTCCGGGCAATCTAGGCTTCACTCTAGGGCGGTGCTCAACCACATCGAATAGTTAGGGCCTTAGAAGTCAATGCCAGAAGCATAAAATACAATATAAATACAACAGTTTTTCCACTGTGTAACATGAATAATTGCAAACAGTGTGGACGTAATGGTCATTTCTACGTTCCGGGCAACCTAGGCTTCACTCTACGGCGTTGGTCCACCAGATCCAATAGTTAGGGCCTAATAAGTCAACGCCAGGAGCACCAAATACAAAATAAATACAACAGTTTTTCCATCGTATAAAACGAATAATTGCAATCAGTGTGCAAGTAATGGTCATTTCTACGATCCGGGCAACCTAGGCATCACCCTACGGCGTTGTTCCAACAGAGCGAATAGATAGGGCCTAAGAAGTCAACGCCTGAAGCATAAAATACAATATAAATGCAACAGTTTTTCCATCGTATAAAACGAATAATTGCAACCAGTATGAAAGTTATGGTGATTTCTACGTTCCGGGAAACCTAGGCTTCACTCTAGGGCGTTGCTCAAGCACACCGAATAATTAGGGCCTAAGAAGTCAACGCCAGAAGCACCAAATACAAAATAAATACAACAGTTTTTCCATCGTATAAAATGAATAATCGCAAACAGTGTGAAGGTAATGGTCATTTCTACGTTCCGGGCAACCTAGGCTTCACTCTAGGGCGTTGCTCAACCACACCGAATAGTTAGGGCCTAAGAAGTCAACGCCAGAAGCACCAAATACAAAATAAATACAACAGTTTTTCCATCGTATAAAACGAATAATTGCAACCAGTATGAAAGTTATGGTCATTTCTACGTTCCGGGCAACCTAGGCTTCACCCTAGGGCGTTGCTCCACCTGATCGTATAGTTAGGGCCTAAGAAGTCAACGCCAGAAGCATAAAATACGATATATGTACAACAGTTTTACCATCGTATAAAATGAATAATCGCAAACAGTGTGAAGGTAATGGTCATTTCTACGTTCCGGGCAACCTAGGATTCACTCTAGGGCGTTGCTCCACCAGATCGAATAGTTGGGGCCTTAGAAGTCAACGCCCAAAGCATAAAATACAAAATAAATAGAACAGTTTTTCCATTGTATAAAACGAATAATTGAAACCAGTGGGAAAGTTATGGTCATTTCTACGTTCCGGGCAACCTAGGCTTCACTATAGGGCGGTGCTCCACCAGATCAAATAGTTAGGGCCTAAGAAGTCAACGCCAGAAGCATAAAATACAATATAAATACAACAGCTTTTCCATCGTATATAATGTACATTTGCAAACAGTGTGAAAGTAACGGTCATTTCTACGTTCCAGGCAACCTAGGCTTCGCTCTAGGGCGTTGCTCCACCAGATCGAATAGCTAGGGACTTAGAATTCGACGCCAGAAGCATAAAATACAACATAAGTATGACAGTTTTTCCATCGTATAACAGGAATAATTGCAACCAGTGTGAAAGTACAGCTCATTTTTACGTTCCGGGCAACCTAGGCTTCGCTCAAGGGCGTTGCTCCAACAAATCGAATAGTTAGGGCCTTAGAAGTCAACGCCTGAGGCATAAAATACAATAGAAATACAACATTTTTTTCATCGTATAACAGGAATAATTGCAACCAGTCTGAAAGATATGGTTATTTCTACGTTCCGGGCAACCTAGGGTTAACTCCAGGGCGTTGCTCCATCAGATCGAATAGTTAGGGCTTTGAATACAACGCCAGAAGCATAAAATACAATAAAAATGCAACAGTTTTTCCATCGTATAACAGGAAAACTGCAGCCAGTGTGAAAGTACTGGTCATTTCTATGTTCCGCGTAACCTAGGCTTCACTGTAGGGCGTTGCTCCACCAGATCGAATAGCTATGGACTTAGAATTCAACGCCAGAAGAATAAAATACAACATAAGTACCACAGTTTTTCCATCGTATAAAATGTATAATTGCTAGCAGTGTGAAGGTAATTGTCATTTCTACGTTCTGGATAACCTAGGCTTCACTCTAGAGCGTTGCTCCACCAGATCGAATAGTTAGGGGCTTTGAATTCGACGCCAGAATCATAAAATACAACATACGTACTACAGTTTTTCCATCGTATAACAGGAATAATTGCAACCAGTGCGAAAGTACAGGTCATTTCTACGTTCCGGGCAACCCAGGCTTCGCTCAAGGGCGTTGCTTCACCAGTTCGAATAGCAAGGGACTTAGAAAACAACTCCAGACGCATACAATACAATAAAAATACAAAAGTTTTACCGTCGTTTAACTTGCATAATTGCAACCATTGTGAAACGCATGGTCATTTCTACGTTCCGGGCAACCTAGGCTTCACTCAAAGGCGTTGTTCCTCCAGATCGAATAGTTAGGGCCTAAGAAGACAACGCCAGAAGCATAAAATACAATATAAATACAACAGCTTTTCCATCGTATATAATGTATATTTGCAAACAGTGTGAAAGTAAAGGTCATTTCTACGTTGCGGGCAACCTAGGCTTAACTGTAGGGCGTTGCTCCACCATATCGAATAGTTAGGGCCTAAGAAGTAAACGCCAAAAGCATAAAATACGATATATGTACAACAGATTTTCCATCGTATAAAGTGGATAATTGCAACCAGTGTGAAAGTAATGGTCATTTCTACTTTCCGGGCAACATAGGTTTCACTCTTGGGCGTTGCTCCACCACATCGAATAGCTACGGCCTTAGAGGTCAACTCCGGAAGCATAAAATACAATATAAGTACAACAGCTTTTCCATCGTATAAAATGTATGATTGCAAGCAGTGTGAAAGTTATGGTCATTTCTACGTTCCGGGCAACCTAGGCTTCACTCTAGGGCGTTGCTTCACCAGATCGAATAGTTAGGGACTTAGAATTCGACGCCAGAAACATAAGATACAACATTAGTACAACAGTTTTTCCATCGTATAAAATGTATAATTGCAAGCAGTGTGAAGGTAATGGTCATTTCTACGTTCCGGGCAACCTAGGCTTCACTCTAGAGCGTTGCTCCACCAGATCGAATAGTTAGGGCCTTTGAAGTCAACGCCCGAAGCATAAAGCACAAGATAAATAGAACAGTTTTTCAATTGTATAAAACGAATAATTGCAACCAGTGTGAAAGGTATGGTCATTTCTACGTTCCGGGCAACCCAGGCTTCGCTCAAGGGCGTTGCTTCACCAGTTCGAATAGCAAGGGACATAGAAAACAACTCCAGACGCATACAATACAATAAAAATACAAAAGTTTTACCGTCGTTTAACTTGCATAATTGCAACCATTGTGAAACGCATGGTCATTTCTACGTTCCGGGCAACCTAGGCTTCACTCAAAGGCGTTGTTCCTCCAGATCGAATAGTTAGGGCCTAAGAAGTCAACGCCAGAAGCATAAAATACAATATAAATACAACAGCTTTTCCATCGTATATAATGTATATTTGCAAACAGTGTGAAAGTAAAGGTCATTTCTACGTTGCGGGCAACCTAGGCTTAACTGTAGGGCGTTGCTCCACCATATCGAATAGTTAGGGCCTAAGAAGTAAACGCCAAAAGCATAAAATACGATATATGTACAACAGATTTTCCATCGTATAAAGTGGATAATTGCAACCAGTGTGAAAGTAATGGTCATTTCTACTTTCCGGTTAACATAGGTTTCAGTCTTGGGCGTTGCTCCACCACATCGAATAGCTACGGCCTTAGAGGTCAACTCCGGAAGCATAAAATACAATATAAGTACAACAGCTTTTCCATCGTATAAAATGTATGATTGCAAGCAGTGTGAAAGTTATGGTCATTTCTACATTCCGGGCAACCTAGGCTTCACTCTAGGGCGTTGCTTCACCAGATCGAATAGTTAGGGACTTAGAATTCGACGCCAGAAACATAAGATACAACATTAGTACAACAGTTTTTCCATCGTATAAAATGTATAATTGCAAGCAGTGTGAAGGTAATGGTCATTTCTACGTTCCGGGCAACCTAGGCTTCACTCTAGAGCGTTGCTCCACCAGATCGAATAGTTAGGGCCTTTGAAGTGAACGCCCGAAGCATAAAGCACAAGATAAATAGAACAGTTTTTCAATTGTATAAAACGAATAATTGCAACCAGTGTGAAAGGTATGGTCATTTCTACGTTCCGGGCAACCCAGGCTTCGCTCAAGGGCGTTGCTTCACCAGTTCGAATAGCAAGGGACATAGAAAACAACTCCAGACGCATACAATACAATAAAAATACAAAAGTTTTACCGTCGTTTAACTTGCATAATTGCAACCATTGTGAAACGCATGGTCATTTCTACGTTCCGGGCAACCTAGGCTTCACTCAAAGGCGTTGTTCCTCCAGATCGAATAGTTAGGGCCTAAGAAGTCAACGCCAGAAGCATAAAATACAATATAAATACAACAGCTTTTCCATCGTATATAATGTATATTTGCAAACAGTGTGAAAGTAAAGGTCATTTCTACGTTGCGGGCAACCTAGGCTTAACTGTAGGGCGTTGCTCCACCATATCGAATAGTTAGGGCCTAAGAAGTAAACGCCAAAAGCATAAAATACGATATATGTACAACAGATTTTCCATCGTATAAAGAGGATAATTGCAACCAGTGTGAAAGTAATGGTCATTTCTACGTTCCGGGCAACCTAGGCTTCACTCTATGGCGTTGCTCCACCACACCGAATAGTTAGGGCCTTAGAAGTCAATGCCAGAAGCATAAAATGCCATATAAATACAACAGATGTTCCACTGCATAATATGAATAATTGCAAACAGTGTGGAAGTGATGGTCATTTCTACGTTGCGGGCACCCTAGGCTACACTCTATTGCATTGCTCCACCACATCGAACAGCTACGGCCTTAGAAGTCAACGCCATAACCATAAAAAACAATATAAATACAACAGTTTTTCCATTGTATAAAATGAAGAATTGCAAACAGTGTGGAGGTAATGGTCATTTCTACGTTACGGGCACCCTAGGCTACACTCTAGGGCATTGCTCCACCACGTCGAACAGCTACGGCCTTAGAAGTCAACGCCATAACTATAAAAAACAATATAAATACAACAGTTTTTCCATCGTATAAAACGAATAATTGCAACCAGTATGAAACTTATGGCCATTTCTACGTTCCGGGCAATCTAGGCTTCACTCTAGGGCGTTGCTCAACCACATCGAATAGCTACGGCCCTAGAACACAACGCCATAACTATAAAATACAATATAAATACAACAGTCTTTCCATCGTATAAAACGAGTAATTGCAACCAGTCTGATAGTTATGGTCATTTCCACGTTCCGGGCAATCTAGGCTTCACTCTAGGGCGGTGCTCAACCACATCGAATAGTTAGGGCCTTAGAAGTCAATGCCAGAAGCATAAAATACAATATAAATACAACAGTTTTTCCACTGTGTAACATGAATAATTGCAAACAGTGTGCAAGTAATGGTCATTTCTACGATCCGGGCAACCTAGGCTTCACTCTAGGGCGTTGCTCCACCAGATCGAATAGTTAGGGCCTAAGAAGTCAACGCCAGAAGCATAAAATACAATATAAATACAACAGTTTTTCCCTTGTATAACAGAAATAATTGCAACCAGTGTGAAAGCTATGGTCGTTTCTACGTTCCGGGCAACCTAGGCTTCACTCTAGGGCGTTGCTCCACCACATCGAATAGTTAGGGCCTTAGAATTCAATGCCTGAAGCATAAAATACAATAGAAATACAACATTTTTTTCATCGTATAACAGGAATAATTGCAACCAGTCTGAAAGATATGGTCATTTCTACGTTGCGGGCATCCTAGGCTTCACTCTAGGGCATTGCTCCACCACATCGAATAGCTGAGACCTTTGATGTCAACGCCATAACTATAAAAAACATTATAAATACAACAGTTTTTCCATTGTATAAAATGAATAATTGCAAACAGTGTTGAGGTTATGGTCATTTCTACTTTCCGGGCAATCTAGGCTTCACTCTAGGGCGTTTCTCCACCGCATCGAATAGCTGCGGCCTTAGAAGTCAACGCCAGAAGCATAAAATACAGTATAAATACAACAGTTTTTCAATCGTATAACAAGAATAATTGCAACCAGTGTGAAAGTGATGGTCATTTCTACATTCCTGGCAACCTACGCTTCACTCTAGGGCCATGCTCCACCAGATTGAACACTTAGGGCCTAAGAGGTCAACGCCAGAAGCATAAAATACAATATAAATACAACAGTTTTTCCCTTGTATAACAGGAATATTTGCAACCAGTGTGAAAGCTATGGTCATTTCTACGTTCCGGGCAACCTAGGCTTCACTCTAGGGCGTTGCTCCACCACACCGAATAGTTAGGGCCTTAGAAGTCAATGCCAGAAGCATAAAATGCCATATAAATACAACAGGTGTTCCACTGCATAATATGAATAATTGCAAACAGTGTGGAAGTGATGGTCATTTCTACGTTGCGGGCACCCTAGGCTACACTCTATTGCATTGCTCCACCACATCGAACAGCTACGGCCTTAGAAGTCAACGCCATAACCATAAAAAACAATATAAATACAACAGTTTTTCCATTGTATAAAATGAAGAATTGCAAACAGTGTGGAGGTAATGGTCATTTCTACGTTACGGGCACCCTAGGCTACACTCTAGGGCATTGCTCCACCACGTCGAACAGCTACGGCCTTAGAAGTCAACGCCATAACTATAAAAAACAATATAAATACAACAGTTTTTCCATCGTATAAAACGAATAATTGCAACCAGTATGAAACTTATGGCCATTTCTACGTTCCGGGCAATCTAGGCTTCACTCTAGGGCGTTGCTCAACCACATCGAATAGCTACGGCCCTAGAACACAACGCCATAACTATAAAATACAATATAAATACAACAGTCTTTCCATCGTATAAAACGAGTAATTGCAACCAGTCTGATAGTTATGGTCATTTCCACGTTCCGGGCAATCTAGGCTTCACTCTAGGGCGGTGCTCAACCACATCGAATAGTTAGGGCCTTAGAAGTCAATGCCAGAAGCATAAAATACAATATAAATACAACAGTTTTTCCACTGTGTAACATGAATAATTGCAAACAGTGTGGACGTAATGGTCATTTCTACGTTCCGGGCAACCTAGGCTTCACTCTACGGCGTTGGTCCACCAGATCCAATAGTTAGGGCCTAATAAGTCAACGCCAGGAGCACCAAATACAAAATAAATACAACAGTTTTTCCATCGTATAAAACGAATAATTGCAATCAGTGTGCAAGTAATGGTCATTTCTACGATCCGGGCAACCTAGGCATCACCCTACGGCGTTGTTCCAACAGAGCGAATAGATAGGGCCTAAGAAGTCAACGCCTGAAGCATAAAATACAATATAAATGCAACAGTTTTTCCATCGTATAAAACGAATAATTGCAACCAGTATGAAAGTTATGGTGATTTCTACGTTCCGGGAAACCTAGGCTTCACTCTAGGGCGTTGCTCAAGCACACCGAATAATTAGGGCCTAAGAAGTCAACGCCAGAAGCACCAAATACAAAATAAATACAACAGTTTTTCCATCGTATAAAATGAATAATCGCAAACAGTGTGAAGGTAATGGTCATTTCTACGTTCCGGGCAACCTAGGCTTCACTCTAGGGCGTTGCTCAACCACACCGAATAGTTAGGGCCTAAGAAGTCAACGCCAGAAGCACCAAATACAAAATAAATACAACAGTTTTTCCATCGTATAAAACGAATAATTGCAACCAGTATGAAAGTTATGGTCATTTCTACGTTCCGGGCAACCTAGGCTTCACCCTAGGGCGTTGCTCCACCTGATCGTATAGTTAGGGCCTAAGAAGTCAACGCCAGAAGCATAAAATACGATATATGTACAACAGTTTTACCATCGTATAAAATGAATAATCGCAAACAGTGTGAAGGTAATGGTCATTTCTACGTTCCGGGCAACCTAGGATTCACTCTAGGGCGTTGCTCCACCAGATCGAATAGTTGGGGCCTTAGAAGTCAACGCCCGAAGCATAAAATACAAAATAAATAGAACAGCTTTTCCATTGTATAAAACGAATAATTGAAACCAGTGGGAAAGTTATGGTCATTTCTACGTTCCGGGCAACCTAGGCTTCACTATAGGGCGGTGCTCCACCAGATCAAATAGTTAGGGCCTAAGAAGTCAACGCCAGAAGCATAAAATACAATATAAATACAACAGCTTTTCCATCGTATATAATGTACATTTGCAAACAGTGTGAAAGTAACGGTCATTTCTACGTTCCAGGCAACCTAGGCTTCGCTCTAGGGCGTTGCTCCACCAGATCGAATAGCTAGGGACTTAGAATTCGACGCCAGAAGCATAAAATACAACATAAGTACGACAGTTTTTCCATCGTATAACAGGAATAATTGCAACCAGTGTGAAAGTACAGCTCATTTTTACGTTCCGGGCAACCTAGGCTTCGCTCAAGGGCGTTGCTCCAACAAATCGAATAGTTAGGGCCTTAGAAGTCAACGCCTGAGGCATAAAATACAATAGAAATACAACATTTTTTTCATCGTATAACAGGAATAATTGCAACCAGTCTGAAAGATATGGTTATTTCTACGTTCCGGGCAACCTAGGGTTAACTCCAGGGCGTTGCTCCATCAGATCGAATAGTTAGGGCTTTGAATACAACGCCAGAAGCATAAAATACAATAAAAATGCAACAGTTTTTCCATCGTATAACAGGAAAACTGCAGCCAGTGTGAAAGTACTGGTCATTTCTATGTTCCGCGTAACCTAGGCTTCACTGTAGGGCGTTGCTCCACCAGATCGAATAGCTATGGACTTAGAATTCAACGCCAGAAGAATAAAATACAACATAAGTACCACAGTTTTTCCATCGTATAAAATGTATAATTGCTAGCAGTGTGAAGGTAATTGTCATTTCTACGTTCTGGATAACCTAGGCTTCACTCTAGAGCGTTGCTCCACCAGATCGAATAGTTAGGGGCTTTGAATTCGACGCCAGAATCATAAAATACAACATACGTACTACAGTTTTTCCATCGTATAACAGGAATAATTGCAACCAGTGCGAAAGTACAGGTCATTTCTACGTTCCGGGCAACCCAGGCTTCGCTCAAGGGCGTTGCTTCACCAGTTCGAATAGCAAGGGACTTAGAAAACAACTCCAGACGCATACAATACAATAAAAATACAAAAGTTTTACCGTCGTTTAACTTGCATAATTGCAACCATTGTGAAACGCATGGTCATTTCTACGTTCCGGGCAACCTAGGCTTCACTCAAAGGCGTTGTTCCTCCAGATCGAATAGTTAGGGCCTAAGAAGACAACGCCAGAAGCATAAAATACAATATAAATACAACAGCTTTTCCATCGTATATAATGTATATTTGCAAACAGTGTGAAAGTAAAGGTCATTTCTACGTTGCGGGCAACCTAGGCTTAACTGTAGGGCGTTGCTCCACCATATCGAATAGTTAGGGCCTAAGAAGTAAACGCCAAAAGCATAAAATACGATATATGTACAACAGATTTTCCATCGTATAAAGTGGATAATTGCAACCAGTGTGAAAGTAATGGTCATTTCTACTTTCCGGGCAACATAGGTTTCACTCTTGGGCGTTGCTCCACCACATCGAATAGCTACGGCCTTAGAGGTCAACTCCGGAAGCATAAAATACAATATAAGTACAACAGCTTTTCCATCGTATAAAATGTATGATTGCAAGCAGTGTGAAAGTTATGGTCATTTCTACGTTCCGGGCAACCTAGGCTTCACTCTAGGGCGTTGCTTCACCAGATCGAATAGTTAGGGACTTAGAATTCGACGCCAGAAACATAAGATACAACATTAGTACAACAGTTTTTCCATCGTATAAAATGTATAATTGCAAGCAGTGTGAAGGTAATGGTCATTTCTACGTTCCGGGCAACCTAGGCTTCACTCTAGAGCGTTGCTCCACCAGATCGAATAGTTAGGGCCTTTGAAGTCAACGCCCGAAGCATAAAGCACAAGATAAATAGAACAGTTTTTCAATTGTATAAAACGAATAATTGCAACCAGTGTGAAAGGTATGGTCATTTCTACGTTCCGGGCAACCCAGGCTTCGCTCAAGGGCGTTGCTTCACCAGTTCGAATAGCAAGGGACATAGAAAACAACTCCAGACGCATACAATACAATAAAAATACAAAAGTTTTACCGTCGTTTAACTTGCATAATTGCAACCATTGTGAAACGCATGGTCATTTCTACGTTCCGGGCAACCTAGGCTTCACTCAAAGGCGTTGTTCCTCCAGATCGAATAGTTAGGGCCTAAGAAGTCAACGCCAGAAGCATAAAATACAATATAAATACAACAGCTTTTCCATCGTATATAATGTATATTTGCAAACAGTGTGAAAGTAAAGGTCATTTCTACGTTGCGGGCAACCTAGGCTTAACTGTAGGGCGTTGCTCCACCATATCGAATAGTTAGGGCCTAAGAAGTAAACGCCAAAAGCATAAAATACGATATATGTACAACAGATTTTCCATCGTATAAAGTGGATAATTGCAACCAGTGTGAAAGTAATGGTCATTTCTACTTTCCGGTTAACATAGGTTTCAGTCTTGGGCGTTGCTCCACCACATCGAATAGCTACGGCCTTAGAGGTCAACTCCGGAAGCATAAAATACAATATAAGTACAACAGCTTTTCCATCGTATAAAATGTATGATTGCAAGCAGTGTGAAAGTTATGGTCATTTCTACGTTCCGGGCAACCTAGGCTTCACTCTAGGGCGTTGCTTCACCAGATCGAATAGTTAGGGACTTAGAATTCGACGCCAGAAACATAAGATACAACATTAGTACAACAGTTTTTCCATCGTATATAATGTATATATGCAAACAGTGTGAAGGTAAAGGTCATTTCTACGTTCCGGGCAACCTAGGCTTCAGTCTAGGTCGCTGTTCCGCCAGATCGAATAGTTAGGGCCTAAGAAGTCAACGCCAGAAGCATAAAATACAATATAAGTACAACAGCTTTTCCATCGTATATAATGTATATTTGCAAACAGTGTGAAAGTAAAGGTCATTTCTACGTTCCGGGCAACCTAGGCTTAAGTGTAGGGCGTCGCTCCACCAGATCGAATAGTTAGGGCCTTAGAAGTCAACGCCCGAAGCGTGGAATACAAAATAAATAGAACAGCTTTTCCATTGTATAGAACGAATAATTGCAACCAGTGTGAAAGTACTGGTCATTTCTATGGTCCGGGTAACCTAGGCTTCACTCTAGGGCGTTGCTCCACCAGATCGAATAGCTAGGGACTTAGAATTCAACGCCAAGAAGAATAAAATTCAACATAAGTATAACAGTTTTTCCATCGTATAATATGTATAATTGCAAGCAGTGTGAAGGTAATGGTCATTTCTACGTTCCACGCAACCTAGACTTTACCCTAGAGCATTGCTCCACCAGATCGAATAGTTAGGTCCCAAGAAGACAACGCCAGAAGCATAAAATACAATATAAATACAACAATTTTTCCATTGTATAGGACGAATAATTGCAACCAGTGTTAAAGTTATGGTCATTTCTACGTTCCGGGCAACCTTGGCTTAACTCCAGTGCGTTGCTCCACCAGATCGAATAGTTGGGGACTTTGAATACAGCGGCAGAAGCATAAAATACAATAAAAATGCAACAGTTTTTCCGTTGTATAACAGGAATAACTGCAACCAGTGTGAAAGTACTGGTCATTTCTACGTTCCGGGTAACCTACGCTTCACTCTGGGGCGTTGCTCCACCAGATCGAATAGCTAGGGACTTAGAATTCAACGCCAGAAGAATAAAATACAACATAAGTACAACAGTTTTACCTTCGTATAAAATGAATAATCGCAAACAGTGTGTAGGTAATGGTCATTTCTACGTTCCGGGCATCCTAGGCTTCACTCTAGGGCGTTGCTCCACCAGATCGAATAGTTAGGGCCTAAGAAGTCAACGCCAGACGCATAAAATACAATATAAATACAACAGTTTTACCGCTGTATAATATGAGTATTTGCAAACAGTGTGAAAGTTATGATCCTTTCTACGTTCCGGGCAACCTTGGCTTAACTCCAGGGCGTTGCTCCACCAGATCGAATAGTTAGGGACTTTGAATACAACGCTAGAAGCATAAAATACAATAAAAATGTAACAGTCTTTCCATTGTATAACAGGAATCACTGCAACCAGTGTGAAAGCTATGGTCATCGTTAGGGCCTTACAAGTCAATGCCAGAAGCATAAAATATAATATAAATACAACAGTTTTTCCAATGTATAATATGAGTAATTGCATACAGTGTGGAAGTAATGGTCATCTCTACGTTCCGGGCAACCTAGGCTTCACTCTAGGGCGTTGCTCCACCACATCGAATAGCTACGGCCTTAGAAGTCTACGCCTGAAGCATAAAATATAATATAAATACAACAGTTTTTCCATCGTATAACAGGAATAATTGCAACCAGAGTGAAGGTGATGTTCATTTCTACGTTCCGGGCTACCTAGGCTTCACTCTAGGGAGTTGGTCCACCAGATCGAATGGCTAGGGACTTAGAAGTCAACGCCAGAAGCATAAAATAAAATAAAAATACAACAGTTTTTCCATCCTATAAAACGAATAATTGCAACCAGTATGAATGTTATGGTCATTTCTACGTTCCGGGCAACCTAGGCTTCACTCTAGGGCGTTGGTCCACCAGATCCAATAGCTAGGGCCTAAGAAGTCAACGCCAGGAGCACCAAATACAAAATAAATACAACAGTTTTTCCATTGTATAAAAAAGAATAATTGCAACCAGTATGAATGTTATGGTCATTTCTACGTTCCGGGCAACCTAGGCTTCACTCCAGGGCGTTGGTCCACCAGATCGAATGGCTAGGGACTTAGAAGTCAACTCCAGAAGCATAAAGTACAATATAAATACAACAGCTTTTCCATCGCATAAAATGAATGATTGCAAACATTGTGAAAGTTATGGTCATTTCTACTTTCCGGGCAACCTAGGCTTAACTCCAGGACGTTGTTCCACCAGATCGAATAGTTAGGGACTTTGTATACAACGCCAGAAGCATAAAATACAATAAAAATGCAACAGTTTTTCCATCGTATAACAGGAAAGCTGCAACCAGTGTGAAAGTACTGGTCATTACTACGTTCCGGGCAACCTAGGCTTCAGTCGAGGGCAGTGCTCCACCAGACCGAATAGTTAGGGCCTAAGAAGTCAACGCCAGAAGCATAAAATACAATATATATACAACAGCTTTTCCATCGTATAACAGGAATAATAGAAACCAGTGTGAAAGTAATGGTCATTTCTACGTTCCGGGCAACCTAGGCTTCACTCTAGGGCGTTGCTCCACCACATCGAATAGTTAGGGTCTTAGAAGTCAATGCCGGAAGCATAAAATACAATATAAATACAACAGTTTTTCCACTGTATAATATGAATAATAGCAAACTGTGTGGGAGTAATGGTCATTTCTACGTTCCGGGCAACCTAGGCTTCACTCTAGCGCATTGCTCCACCCGATCGAATAGTTAGGGCCTAAGAAGACAACGCCAGATGCATAAAATACAATATAAATACAACAGCTTTTCCATCGTATATAACGTATATATGCAAACAGTGTGAAAGTAAAGGTCATTTCTACGTTTCGGGCAACCTAGGCTTCACTCTAGGGCGTTGTTCCACCAGATCGATTAGTTAGGGCCTAAGAAGTCAACGCCAGAAGCATAAAGTACATTATAAGTGCAACAGGTTTTCCATCGTATATAATGTATATTTGCAAACAGTGTGAAAGTAAATGTCATTTCTACGTTCCG
Source organism: Calliopsis andreniformis (assembly GCF_051401765.1). Classification (NCBI taxonomy): domain Eukaryota; kingdom Metazoa; phylum Arthropoda; class Insecta; order Hymenoptera; family Andrenidae; genus Calliopsis; species Calliopsis andreniformis. Next base: position 11,796,612 of record NW_027480422.1, on the reverse strand, counting down.
GGCAACCTAGGCTTAGCTGTAGGACGTCGCTCCACAAGATCGAATAGTTAGGGCCTTAGAAGTCAACGCCCGAAGCATGAAATACAAAATAAATAGAACAGTTTTTCCATTGTATAGAAGGAATAATTGCAACCAGTGTGAAAGCTATGGTCATTTCTACGTTCCGGGCATCCTAGGCTTCACTCTAGGGCGTTGCTCCACCACATCGAATAGTTAGGGCCTTACAAGTCAATGCCAGTAGCATAAAATACAATATAAATACAACAGTTTTTCCAATGTATAATATGAGTAATTGCATACAGTGTGGAAGTAATGGTCATTTCTACGTTCCGGGCAACCTAGGCTTCACTCTAGGGCGTTGCTCCACCAGATCGAATAGTTAGGGCCTAAGAAGTCCACGCCAGAAGCATAAAATACAATATAAATACAACAGTTTTTCCACTGTATAATATGAATAATTGCAAACAGTGTGGAAGTAATGGTCATTTCTACGTTCGGCAACCTAGGCTTCACTCTAGGGCGTTGCTCCACCACATCGAATAGTTAGAGCCTTAGAAGACAATGCCAGAAGCATAAAATACAATATAAATACAACAGCTTTTCCATCGTATATAATGTATATTTGCAAACAGTGTGAAAGTAAAGGACATTTCTACGTTCCGGGCAACCTAGGCTTCACTCTAGGGCGTTGTTCCACCAGATGGATTAGTTAGGTCCTAAGAGGTCAACGCTAGAAGCATAAAGTACATTATAAATGCAACAGGTTTTCCATCGTATATTATGTATATATGCAAACAGTGTGAAAGTAAAGGTCATTTCTACGTTCCGGGCAACCTAGGCTTAACTGCAGGGCGTCGCTCCACAAGATCGAATAGTTAGGGCCTTAGAAGTCAACGCCCGAAGCATGAAATACAAAATAAATAGAACAGTTTTTCCATTGTATAGAACGAATAATTGCAACCAGTGTGAAAGTTATGGTCATTTCTACGTTCCGGGCAACCTTGGCTTAACTCCAGGGCGTTGCTCCACCCGATCGAATAGTTAGGGACGTTGAATACAACGCTAGAAGCATAAAATACAGTAAAAATGCAACAGTTTTTGCATTGTATAACAGGAATAACTGCAACCAGTGTGAAAGAACTGGTCATTTCTACGGTCCGGGTAACCTAGGCTTCACTCTAGGGCGTTGCTCCACCAGATCGAATAGTTAGGGCCTAAAAAGTCAACGCCAGAAGCATAAAATACAATATAAATACAACAGTGTTTCCCTTTTATAACAGGAATAATTGCAACCAGTGTTAAAGCTATGGTTATTTCTACGTTCCGGGCAACCTAGGTTTCACCCTAGGGCGTTGCTCCACCACATCGAATAGTTAGGGCCTTAGAAGTCAAGGCCAGAAGCCTAAAATACAACCCAAGTACAACAGTTTTACCATCGCATAAAATGAATAATCGCAAACAGTGTGAAGGCAATGGCCATTACTACGTCCCGGGCAACCTAGGCTTCACTCTAGGGCGTTGCTCCACCAGACCGAATAGTCAGGGACTTACGAGTCAACGCCCGAAGCATAAAATACAAAACAAATAGAACAGTTTTTCCATTGTATAGAACGAATAATTACAACAAGTGTAAAAGTTATGGTCATTTCTACGTTCCGGGCAACCTTGGCATAACTCCAGGGCGTTGCTCCACCAGATCGAATAGTTCGGGACCTTGAATACAAAGCCAGAAGCATAAAATACAATAAAAATGCAACAGTTTTTCCATTGTATAACAGGAATAACTGCAGCCAGTGTGAAAGCACTGGTCATTTCTACGTTCGGCAACCTAGGCTTCACTCTAGGGCGTTGCTCCACCACATCGAATAGTTAGGGCCTTAGAAGACAATGCCAGAAGCATAAAATACAATATAAATACAACAGTTTTTCCACTGTATAATAAGAATAATTGCAAACAGTGTCGAAGTAATGGTCATTTCTACGTTCCGGGCAACCTAGGCTTCACTCTAGGGCGTTACCCCACGACATCGAATAGCTACGGCCTTAGAAGTCAACGCCTGAAGCATAAAATATAATATAAATACAACAGTTTTTCCATCGTATAAAATGAATATTTGCAATCAGTGTGAAGTTAATGGTCATTTCTACGTTCCGGGCAACCTAGGCTTCACTCTAGGGCGCTGCTCCGCCAGACCGAATGGTTAGGGCCTCAGAAGTCAACGCCAGAAGCATAATACACAATATAAATACAACAGCTGTTCCATGCTATAAAACGAATAATTGCAACCAGTGTGAAAGTGATGATCATTTCTACGTTCCGGGATACCTAGGCATCACTCCAGGGCGTTGCTCCTCCAGATAGAATAGTTAGGGCCCAAGAAGTCAACGCCAGAAGCATAAAATACAATATAAATACAACAGTTTTTCCCTTGTATAACAGGAATAATTGCAACCAGTGTGAAAGGTATGGTCATTTCTACGTTCCGGGCAACCTAGGCTTCACTCTAGGGCGTTGCTCCACCACATCGAATAGCTGCGGCCTTAGAAGTCAACGCCAGAAGCATAAAATACAATATAAATACTACAGTTTTTCAATCGCATAACAGGAATAATTGCAAACAGTGTGAAAAATATGGTCATTTCTACGTTGCGGGCACCCTAGGCTACACTCTAGGGCATTGCTCCACCACATCGAACAGCTACGGCCTTAGAAGTCAACGCCATAACTATAAAAAACAATATCAATACAACAGTTTTTCCATTGTATAAAATGAATAATTGCAAACAGTGTGGAGGTAATGGCCATTTCTACTTTCCGGGCAACCTAGGCTTCACTCTGGGGCGTTTCTCCACCACATCGAATAGCTACGCCCTTAGAAGTCAACGCCTGAAGCATTAAATATAATATAAGTACAACAGTTTTTCCATCGTATAACAGGAATAATTGCAACCAGTGTGAAAGACATGGTCATTTCTACGTTCCGGGCAACCTAGGCTTCACTCTAGGGCGTTGCTCCACCACATCGAATAGCTACGGCCTTAGGAGTCAACGCACGAGGCATAAAATACAAAATAAGTACAACAGTTTTTCCATCGTATAACAAGAATAATTGCAACCAGTGTGAAAGTGATGGTCATTTCTACATTCCGGGCAACCTAGGCTACACTCTAGGGCGTTGCTCCACCAGATGGAATAGTTAGGGACTAAGAAGTCAACGCCAGAAGCATAAAATACAATATAAATACAACAGTTTTTCACTTGTATAAAACGAATAATTGCAACCAGTGTGCAAGTAATGGTCATTTCTACGTTCGGCAACCTAGGCTTCACTCTAGGGCGTTGCTCCACCACATCGAATAGTTAGGGCCTTAGAAGACAATGCCAGAAGCATAAAATACAATATAAATACAACAGCTTTTCCATCGTATATAATGTATATTTGCAAACAGTGTGAAAGTAAAGGACATTTCTACGTTCCGGGCAACCTAGGCTTCACTCTAGGGCGTTGTTCCACCAGATGGATTAGTTAGGGCCTAAGAGGTCAACGCTAGAAGCATAAAGTACATTATAAATGCAACAGGTTTTCCATCGTATATTATGTATATATGCAAACAGTGTGAAAGTAAAGGTCATTTCTACGTTCCGGGCAACCTAGGCTTAACTGTAGGGCGTCGCTCCACAAGATCGAATAGTTAGGGCCTTAGAAGTCAACGCCCGAAGCATGAAATACAAAATAAATAGAACAGTTTTTCCATTGTATAGAACGAATAATTGCAACCAGTGTGAAAGTTATGGTCATTTCTACGTTCCGGGCAACCTTGGCTTAACTCCAGGGCGTTGCTCCACCCGATCGAATAGTTAGGGACGTTGAATACAACGCTAGAAGCATAAAATACAGTAAAAATGCAACAGTTTTTGCATTGTATAACAGGAATAACTGCAACCAGTGTGAAAGAACTGGTCATTTCTACGGTCCGGGTAACCTAGGCTTCACTCTAGGGCGTTGCTCCACCAGATCGAATAGTTAGGGCCTAAGAAGTCAACGCCAGAAGCATAAAATACAATATAAATACAACAGTGTTTCCCTTTTATAACAGGAATAATTGCAACCAGTGTTAAAGCTATGGTTATTTCTACGTTCCGGGCAACCTAGGTTTCACTCTAGGGCGTTGCTCCACCACATCGAATAGCTAGGGCCTTAGAAGTCAAGGCCAGAAGCCTAAAATACAACCCAAGTACAACAGTTTTACCATCGCATAAAATGAATAATCGCAAACAGTGTGAAGGCAATGGCCATTACTACGTCCCGGGCAACCTAGGCTTCACTCTAGGGCGTTGCTCCACCAGACCGAATAGTCAGGGACTTACGAGTCAACGCCCGAAGCATGAAATACAAAACAAATAGAACAGTTTTTCCATTGTATAGAACGAATAATTACAACAAGTGTAAAAGTTATGGTCATTTCTACGTTCCGGGCAACCTTGGCATAACTCCAGGGCGTTGCTCCACCAGATCGAATAGTTCGGGACCTTGAATACAAAGCCAGAAGCATAAAATACAATAAAAATGCAACAGTTTTTCCATTGTATAACAGGAATAACTGCAGCCAGTGTGAAAGCACTGGTCATTTCTACGTTCGGCAACCTAGGCTTCACTCTAGGGCGTTGCTCCACCACATCGAATAGTTAGGGCCTTAGAAGACAATGCCAGAAGCATAAAATACAATATAAATACAACAGTTTTTCCACTGTATAATAAGAATAATTGCAAACAGTGTCGAAGTAATGGTCATTTCTACGTTCCGGGCAACCTAGGCTTCACTCTAGGGCGTTACCCCACGACATCGAATAGCTACGGCCTTAGAAGTCAACGCCTGAAGCATAAAATATAATATAAATACAACAGTTTTTCCATCGTATAAAATGAATATTTGCAATCAGTGTGAAGTTAATGGTCATTTCTACGTTCCGGGCAACCTAGGCTTCGCTCTAGGGCGCTGCTCCGCCAGACCGAATGGTTAGGGCCTCAGAAGTCAACGCCAGAAGCATAATACACAATATAAATACAACAGCTGTTCCATGCTATAAAACGAATAATTGCAACCAGTGTGAAAGTGATGATCATTTCTACGTTCCGGGATACCTAGGCATCACTCCAGGGCGTTGCTCCTCCAGATAGAATAGTTAGGGCCCAAGAAGTCAACGCCAGAAGCATAAAATACAATATAAATACAACAGTTTTTCCCTTGTATAACAGGAATAATTGCAACCAGTGTGAAAGGTATGGTCATTTCTACGTTCCGGGCAACCTAGGCTTCACTCTAGGGCGTTGCTCCACCACATCGAATAGCTGCGGCCTTAGAAGGCAACGCCAGAAGCATAAAATACAATATAAATACTACAGTTTTTCAATCGCATAACAGGAATAATTGCAAACAGTGTGAAAAATATGGTCATTTCTACGTTGCGGGCACCCTAGGCTACACTCTAGGGCATTGCTCCACCACATCGAACAGCTACGGCCTTAGAAGTCAACGCCATAACTATAAAAAACAATATAAATACAACAGTTTTTCCATTGTATAAAATGAATAATTGCAAACAGTGTGGAGGTAATGGCCATTTCTACTTTCCGGGCAACCTAGGCTTCACTCTGGGGCGTTTCTCCACCACATCGAATAGCTACGCCCTTAGAAGTCAACGCCTGAAGCATTAAATATAATATAAGTACAACAGTTTTTCCATCGTATAACAGGAATAATTGCAACCTGTGTGAAAGACATGGTCATTTCTACGTTCCGGGCAACCTAGGCTTCACTCTAGGGCGTTGCTCCACCACATCGAATAGCTACGGCCTTAGGAGTCAACGCACGAGGCATAAAATACAAAATAAGTACAACAGTTTTTCCATCGTATAACAAGAATAATTGCAACCAGTGTGAAAGTGATGGTCATTTCTACATTCCGGGCAACCTAGGCTACACTCTAGGGCGTTGCTCCACCAGATGGAATAGTTAGGGACTAAGAAGTCAACGCCAGAAGCATAAAATACAATATAAATACAACAGTTTTTCACTTGTATAAAACGAATAATTGCAACCAGTGTGCAAGTAATGGTCATTTCTACGTTCGGCAACCTAGGCTTCACTCTAGGGCGTTGCTCCACCACATCGAATAGTTAGGGCCTTAGAAGACAATGCCAGAAGCATAAAATACAATATAAATACAACAGCTTTTCCTTCGTATATAATGTATATTTGCAAACAGTGTGAAAGTAAAGGACATTTCTACGTTCCGGGCAACCTAGGCTTCACTCTAGGGCGTTGTTCCACCAGATGGATTAGTTAGGGCCTAAGAGGTCAACGCTAGAAGCATAAAGTACATTATAAATGCAACAGGTTTTCCATCGTATATTATGTATATATGCAAACAGTGTGAAAGTAAAGGTCATTTCTACGTTCCGGGCAACCTAGGCTTAACTGTAGGGCGTCGCTCCACAAGATCGAATAGTTAGGGCCTTAGAAGTCAACGCCCGAAGCATGAAATACAAAATAAATAGAACAGTTTTTCCATTGTATAGAACGAATAATTGCAACCAGTGTGAAAGTTATGGTCATTTCTACGTTCCGGGCAACCTTGGCTTAACTCCAGGGCGTTGCTCCACCCGATCGAATAGTTAGGGACGCTGAATACAACGCTAGAAGCATAAAATACAGTAAAAATGCAACAGTTTTGCATTGTATAACAGGAATAACTGCAACCAGTGTGAAAGAACTGGTCATTTCTACGGTCCGGGTAACCTAGGCTTCACTCTAGCGCGTTGCTCCACCAGATCGAATAGTTAGGGTCTAAGAAGTCAACGCCAGAAGCATAAAATACAATATAAATACAACAGTGTTTCCCTTTTATAACAGGAACAATTGCAACCAGTGTTAAAGCTATGGTTATTTCTACGTTCCGGGCAACCTAGGTTTCACTCTAGGCCGTTGCTCCACCACATCGAATAGTTAGGGCCTTAGAAGTCAAGGCCAGAAGCCTAAAATACAACCCAAGTACAACAGTTTTACCATCGCATAAAATGAATAATCGCAAACAGTGTGAAGGCAATGGCCATTACTACGTCCCGGGCAACCTAGGCTTCACTCTAGGGCGTTGCTCCACCAGACCGAATAGTCAGGGACTTACGAGTCAACGCCCGAAGCATAAAATACAAAACAAATAGAACAGTTTTTCCATTGTATAGAACGAATAATTACAACAAGTGTAAAAGTTATGGTCATTTCTACGTTCCGGGCAACCTTGGCATAACTCCAGGGCGTTGCTCCACCAGATCGAATAGTTCGGGACCTTGAATACAAAGCCAGAAGCATAAAATACAATAAAAATGCAACAGTTTTTCCATTGTATAACAGGAATAACTGCAGCCAGTGTGAAAGCACTGGTCATTTCTACGTTCGGCAACCTAGGCTTCACTCTAGGGCGTTGCTCCACCACATCGAATAGTTAGGGCCTTAGAAGACAATGCCATAAGCATAAAATACAATATAAATACAACAGTTTTTCCACTGTATAATAAGAATAATTGCAAACAGTGTCGAAGTAATGGTCATTTCTACGTTCCGGGCAACCTAGGCTTCACTCTAGGGCGTTACCCCACGACATCGAATAGCTACGGCCTTAGAAGTCAACGCCTGAAGCATAAAATATAATATAAATACAACAGTTTTTCCATCGTATAAAATGAATATTTGCAATCAGTGTGAAGTTAATGGTCATTTCTACGTTCCGGGCAACCTAGGCTTCACTCTAGGGCGCTGCTCCGCCAGACCGAATGGTTAGGTCCTCAGAAGTCAACGCCAGAAGCATAATACACAATATAAATACAACAGCTGTTCCATGCTATAAAACGAATAATTGCAACCAGTGTGAAAGTGATGATCATTTCTACGTTCCGGGATACCTAGGCATCACTCCAGGGCGTTGCTCCTCCAGATAGAATAGTTAGGGCCCAAGAAGTCAACGCCAGAAGCATAAAATACAATATAAATACAACAGTTTTTCCCTTGTATAACAGGAATAATTACAACCAGTGTGAAAGGTATGGTCATTTCTACGTTCCGGGCAACCTAGGCTTCACTCTAGGGCGTTGCTCCACCAGATGGAATAGTTAGGGACTAAGAAGTCAACGCACGAGGCATAAAATACAAAATAAGTACAACAGTTTTTCCATCGTATAACAAGAATAATTGCAACCAGTGTGAAAGTGATGGTCATTTCTACATTCCGGGCAACCTAGGCTACACTCTAGGGCGTTGCTCCACCAGATGGAATAGTTAGGGACTAAGAAGTCAACGCCAGAAGCATAAAATACAATATAAATACAACAGTTTTTCACTTGTATAAAACGAATAATTGCAACCAGTGTGCAAGTAATGGTCATTTCTACGTTCCGGGCAACCTAGGCTTCACTCTAGGGCGTTGCTCCACCAGATCGAATAGTTAGGGCCATAGAAGTCAACGCCCGAAGCATAAAATACAAAATAAATAGAACAGTTTTTCCATTGTATAAAACGAATAATTGAAACCAGTGTGAAAGTTATGGTCATTTCTACGTTCCGGGCAACCTAGGCTTCACTATAGGGCGATGCTCCACCAGATCAAATAGTTAGGGCCTAAGAAGTCAACGCCAGAAGCATAAAATACAATGTAAATACAACAGCTTTTCCATCCTATATAATGTACATTTGCAAACAGTGTGAAAGTAACGGTCATTTCTACGTTCCAGGCAACCTAGGCTTCGCTCTAGGGCGTTGCTCCACCAGATCGAATAGCTAGGGACTTAGAATTCGACGCCAGAAGCATAAAATACAACATAAGTACTACAGTTTTTCCATCGTATAACAGGAATAATTGCAACCAGTGTGAAAGTACAGCTCATTTTTACGTTCCGGGCAACCTAGGCTTCGCTCAAGGGCGTTGCTCCAACAAATCGAATAGTTAGGGCTTTAGAAGTCAACGCCTGAGGCATAAAATACAATAGAAATACAACATTTTTTTCATCGTATAACAGGAATAATTGCAACCAGTCTGAAAGATATGGTTATTTCTACGTTCCGGGCAACCTAGGGTTAACTCCAGGGCGTTGCTCAATCAGATCGAATAGTTAGGGACTTTGAATACAACGCCAGAAGCATAAAATACAATAAAAATGCAACAGTTTTTCCATCGTATAACAGGAAAACTGCAGCCAGTGTGAAAGTACTGGTCATTTCTATGTTCCGCGTAACCTAGGCTTCACTGTAGGGCGTTGCTCCACCAGATCGAATAGCTATGGACTTAGAATTCAACGCCAGAAGAATAAAATACAACATAAGTACCACAGTTTTTCCATCGTATAAAATGTATAATTGCTAGCAGTGTGAAGGTAATTGTCATTTCTACGTTCTGGATAACCTAGGCTTCGCTCTAGGGCGTTGCTCCACCAGATCGAATAGCTAGGGACTTAGAATTCGACGCCAGAAGCATAAAATACAACATAAGTACGACAGTTTTTCCATCGTATAACAGGAATAATTGCAACCAGTGCGAAAGTACAGGTCATTTCTACGTTCCGGGCAACCCAGGCTTCGCTCAAGGGCGTTGCTTCACCAGTTCGAATAGCAAGGGACTTAGAAAACAACTCCAGACGCATACAATACAATAAAAATACAAAAGTTTTACCGTCGTTTAACTTGCATAATTGCAACCATTGTGAAACGCATGGTCATTTCTACGTTCCGGGCAACCTAGGCTTCACTCAAAGGCGTTGTTCCTCCAGATCGAATAGTTAGGGCCTAAGAAGACAACGCCAGAAGCATAAAATACAATATAAATACAACAGCTTTTCCATCGTATATAATGTATATTTGCAAACAGTGTGAAAGTAAAGGTCATTTCTACGTTGCGGGCAACCTAGGCTTAACTGTAGGGCGTTGCTCCACCATATCGAATAGTTAGGGCCTAAGAAGTAAACGCCAAAAGCATAAAATACGATATATGTACAACAGATTTTCCATCGTATAAAGTGGATAATTGCAACCAGTGTGAAAGTAATGGTCATTTCTACTTTCCAGGCAACATAGGTTTCACTCTTGGGCGTTGCTCCACCACATCGAATAGCTACGGCCTTAGAGGTCAACTCCGGAAGCATAAAATACAATATAAGTACAACAGCTTTTCCATCGTATAAAATGTATGATTGCAAGCAGTGTGAAAGTTATGGTCATTTCTACGTTCCGGGCAACCTAGGCTTCACTCTAGGGCGTTGCTTCACCAGATCGAATAGTTAGGGACTTAGAATTCGACGCCAGAAACATAAGATACAACATTAGTACAACAGTTTTTCCATCGTATAAAATGTATAATTGCAAGCAGTGTGAAGGTAATGGTCATTTCTACATTCCGGGCAACCTAGGCTTCACTCTAGAGCGTTGCTCCACCACATCGAATAGCTACGGCCTTAGAAGTCTACGCCTGAAGCATAAAATATAATATAAATACAACAGTTTTTCCACCGTATAACGGGAATAATTGCAAACTCTGTGAAAGTAATGGTCATTTCTACGTTCCGGGCAACCTGGGCTTCACTCTAGGTCGTTGCCCCACCAGGCCGTGTAGTTAGGGCCTTAGAAGTCAACGCCCGAAGCACAAAATACAATGAAAATGCAACGGTTTTTCCATCGTATAACACGAATAATTGTAACAAGTGAGAAAGTGATAGTCATTATACATTCCGGGCAACCTATTCTTCACTGTAATGTGTTGCTCCACGAGATCGAATAGCTAGGGCCTTAGAAGTCTACGCCCGGAGCATAAAATACAATAAAAATACAACAGTTTTTCCATCGTATAAAATGAATAATTGCAATCAGTGTGAAGGTAATGGTGATTTCTACGTTCCGGGCAACCTAGGATTCACTCTAGGGCGTTGTTCCACCAGATCGAATAGTTTGGCCCTAAGAAGTCAACGACAGAATCATAAAATTCAATATAAATACAACAGTTTTTCCATCGTATAACAGGAACATTTGCATCCAGTGTGAAATTAATGATCATTTCGACGTTTCGGGTATCCTCGACTTAACTCTGAGGCATTGCTCCACAAGATCGAAGAGTTAAGGCCTTAGAAGTCAATGCCCGACGCATAAAATACAAAATAAATACAACAGCCTTTCCGTCGTATAAAACGAATAATTGAAGCAAGTGTGAAAGTTATGGTCATTTCTGCGTTCGGGGCAACCTAGGCTTGACTCTAGGGCGATGCTCCAACAGATCGAATAGGTAGAGCCATTGAAGTCAACGCCTGAAGCATAAAATACAATAAAGATACAACAGTTTTTCCATCGTATAACAGGAATAATGGCAACCAGTGTGAAAGTAATGGTCATTTCTACGTTCCGGGAATCCTAGGCTTCACTCTAAGGCGTTGCTCCACCAGATCGAATAGCTACGGCCTTAGAGGTCAACGCCAGAAGCATAAAATACAATATAAACACAACAGCTTTTCCACCGTATAACAGCAATAATTGCAACCAGTGTAAAAGTTATGATCCTTTCTACGTTCCGGTCAACCTAGGCTTCACCGTAGGGCGTTGCTCCACCAGATAGAATCGTTAGTGCCTTAGATGTCACCGCCCGAAGCATAAAATACAATGAAAATGCAACGGTTTTTCCATCGTATAACACGAATAATTGCAACCCGTGTGAAAGTGATAGTCATTTCTACGCTCGGGGCAACCTAGGCTTCAATCTAGGGCGTTGTTCCACCAGATCGAATAGTAAGGGCCTAAGAAGTCAACGCCAGAAGCATAAAATACAATATAAGTACAACAGTTTTTCCGTCGTGTAAAACGAATAATTGCATCCAGTGTGAAAGTAATGGCCATTTCTACGTTCCGGCAACCTAGGCTTCACTCTAGGGATTTGCTCCACCAGATCGAACAGTTAGGGCCTTAGAAGTCAACGCCCGAAGCATAAAATACAATAAAGATGCAACAGATTTTAGATCGTATGACAGGTGTAATTGGAACCAGTGTGAAAGTGATGGTCATATCTACGTTCCGGGCAACCTAGGCTTCACTCTAGGGCGTTGCTACACCAGATCGAATAGCTAGGGCCTCAGACGTCAACGCCCGAAGCATAAAATACAATAAAAAGGCAACAGTTTTTCCGCCGTATAAAACGAATAATTGCAACCGGTGTGAAGGTAATGGTCATTTCTAAGTTCCGGGCAACCTAGGATTCACTCTAGGGCGTTACTCCACCAGATCGAATAGTAAGGCCCTAAGAAGTCAACGCCAGAAGCATAAAATACAATGTAAATACAACAGTTTTTGCATCGTATAATATGAATAATTGCAAACAGTGTGAAGGTAATGGTCATTTCTACGTTCCGTGCAACCCATGCTTCGCTCTAGGGCGTTGCTCCACCAGATCGAATAGCTAGAGACATAGAAGTCAACGCCAGAAGCATAAAATACAAAACAACTACAACAGCTTTTCCATCGTATAAAGCGAATAAATGCAACCGGTGTGAAGGTAATGGTCATTTCTGCGATCCGGGCAACCTACGCTACACTCTAGGGCGTTGTTCCACCAGATCGAATTGTTAGGTCCTTAGAAGTCAACGCCAGAAGCATAAAATACAAAACAATTACAACAGTTTTTCCATCATATAAAACGAATAATTGCAACCGGTGTGATAGTTATGGTCATTTCTACGTTCCGGGCAACCTAGGCTTCACTCTAGGGCGTTGCTCCGTCAGACCGAATTGTTAGGGCCTCAGAAGTCAACGCCAGAAGCATAATACACAATATAAATACAACAGCTGTTCCATCCTATAAAACGAATAATTGCAACCAGTGTGAAAGTGATGATCATTTCTACGTTTCGGGACACCTAGGCTTCACTCCAGGGCGTTGCTCCACCACATCTAATAGCTACGGCCTTAGAAGTCAATGCCAGAAGCATAAAATACAATACAAATACAAGTGTTTCTCCATCGTATAAAATGAATAATTGCAAACAGTGTGAAAGTAATGGTCATTTCTACGTTCCGGGCGACCTAGGCTTCACTCTAGGGCGTTGCGCCACCAGATCGAATATTCAGGGCCTATGAAGTCAACGCCATAAGCATAGAATACAAAATAAATGCAACAGCTTTTCCATCGTATAAAACGAATAAATGCAACCAGTGTGAAAGTAGTAGTCATTTCTACGTTCTGGGATACCTAGGCTTCACTCTAGGGCGTTGCTCCACCAGATCGAATAGCTACGGCCTTAGCAGTCAACGCCAGGAGCATAAAATACAAAACAAATACAACAGTTTTTCCATCGTATAAAATGAATAATTGCAAACAGTGTGAAAGTAATGGTCATTTCTACGTTCCGTGCTACCCAGGCCTCACTCTAGGGCGTTCCTGCACCTGATCGAATAGCTAGGGCCATAGAAGTCAACGCCAGAAGCGGAAAATACAATATCAATACAGAAGTTTTTCCATTGTATAACAGGAGTAATTGCAACCAGTGTGAAAGTAATGGTCATTTCTACGTTCCGGGCAACCTAGGCTTCACTCTTGGGCGTCGCACCACCAGACCGAATAGCTAGGGCCTTAGAAGTCAACGCCAGACGCCTAAAATAAAATAAAAATACAATAGTTTTTCCATCGTATAACAGGAATAATTGCAACCAGTGTGAAAGTAATGGTCATTTCTACGTTCCGGGAAACCTAGGCTTCACTCTAGGGCGTTGGGCTACCAGATCGAATAGCTAGGGCCTTAGAAGTCTACGCCCGGAGCATAAAATACATTAAAAATACAACTGCTTGTCCATTGTATAAAATGAATAATTGCAATCTGTGTGATGGTAATGGTCATTTCTACGTTCCGGGCAACCTAGGCTTCACTGTAGGGCGTTGTTCCACCAGATCGTATAGTTGGGCCCTAAGAAGTCAACGCCAGGAGCATAAAATACAACATAAATACAACAGTTTTTCCATCGTATAACAGGAATAATTGCTACTAGTGTGAAGGCAATGGTCATTTCTACGTTCCGGGAAACCTAGGCCTTTCTCTAGGGCGTTGCTCCACCAGATCGAATAGCCACGGCCTTAGAAGACAACGCCAGAAGCATAAAATACAATATAAATGCAACAGTTTTTCCATCGTATAACAGGAATAATTGCAACCAGTGTGAAAGTAATGGTCATTTCTACGTTCCAGGAAACCTAGGCTTCGCTCTAGGGCGTTACCCCATGACATCTAATAGCTACGGCCTTAGAAGTCAACGCCTGAAGCATAAAATATAATATAAATACAACAGTTTTTCCATCGTATAAAATGAATATTTGCAATCAGTGTGAAGTTAATGGTCATTTCTACGTTCCGGGCAACCTAGGCTTCACTCTAGGGCGCTGCTCTGCCAGACCGAATGGTTAGGGCCTCAGAAGTCAACGCCAGAAGCATAATACACAATATAAATACAACAGCTGTTCCATGCTATAAAACGAATAATTGCAACCAGTGTGAAAGTGATGATCATTTCTACGTTCCGGGATACCTAGGCATCACTCCAGGGCGTTGCTCCACCAGATCGAATAGTTAGGGCCTAAGAATCTCAACGCCAGAAGCATAAAATACGATAAGAATACAACTGTTTGTCCATCGTATAAAATGAATAATTGCAATCAGTGTGAAGGTAATGGTCATTTCTACGATCCGGGCAACCTAGGATTCAATCTAGGGCGTTGTTCCACCAGATCGAATAGCAAGGGCCTAGGAAGTCAACGCCAGAAGCAGAACATACAATATAAATACAACAGTTTTTCCATCGTATAAAACGAATAATTGCATCCAGTGTGAAAGTATTGGCCATTTCTACGTTCCAGGCAACCTAGGCTTCACTCTAGGGCGTTGCTCCGCCAGGACGAATTGTTAGGGCCTATGAAGTCAACGCCATAAGCATAGAATACAAAATAAATGCAACAGCTTTTCCATCGTATAAAACGAATAAATGCAACCAGTGTGAAAGTAGTAGTCATTTCTACGTTCCGGGATACCTAGGCTTCACTCTAGGGCGTTGCTCCACCAGATCGAATAGCTACGGCCTTAGAAGTCAACGCCAGGAGCATAAAATACAAAACAAATACAACAGTTTTTCCATCGTATAAAATGAATAATTGCAAACAGTGTGAAAGTAATGGTCATTTCTACGTTCCGTGCAACCCAGGCCTCACTCTAGGGCGTTCCTGCACCTGATCGAATAGCTAGGGCCATAGAAGTCAACGCCAGAGGCGGAAAATACAATATCAATACAGAAGTTTTTCCATTGTATAACAGGAGTAATTGCAACCAGTGTGAAAGTAATGGTCATTTCTACGTTCCGGGCAACCTAGGCTTCACTCTTGGGCGTCGCACCACCAGACCGAATAGCTAGGGCCTTAGAAGTCAACGCCAGACGCCTAAAATAAAGTAAAAATACAACAGTTTTTCCATCGTATAACAGGAATAATTGCAACCAGTGTGAAAGTAATGGTCATTTTTACGTTCCGGGAAACCTAGGCTTCACTCTAGGGCGTTGCGCTACCAGATCGAATAGCTAGGGCCTTAGAAGTCTACGCCCGGAGCATAAAATACATTAAAAATACAACTGTTTGTCCATTGTATAAAATGAATAATTGCAATTTGTGTGATGGTAATGGTTATTTCTACGTTCCGGGCAACCTAGGCTTCACTGTAGGGCGTTGTTCCACCAGATCCTATAGTTGGGACCTAAGAAGTCAACGCCAGGAGCATAAAATACAACATAAATACAACAGTTTTTCCATCGTATAACAGGAATAATTGCAACCAGTGTGAAAGTAATGGTCATTTCAACGTTCCGGGCAACCTAGATTTCGCTCTAGGGCGTTGCTCCACCAGACCGACTAGCTAGGGACTTAGAAGTCAACGCCAGAAGCATAAAATACAATAAAAATACAACTGTTTTTCCATCGTATAAAAGGAATAATAGCAACCAGTGTTAAAGTAATGGTCATTTCTACGTTCCGGGCAACCTAGGCTTCACTCTTGGGCGTTGCTCCACCAGATCGAATAGTTAGGGCCTAAGGATTCAACGCCAGAAGCATAAAATACAATATAAATACAACAGCTTTACCATCGTATATAATGTATATTTGCAAACAGTGTGAAAGCAAAGGTCATTTCTACGTTCCGGGCAACGTAGGCTTAACTGAAGGGCGTTGCTACACCAGATCGAATAGTTAGGGCCTTAGAAGTCAACGCCCGAAGCATGAAATACAAAATAAATAGAACAGTTTTTCCAGCGTATCAAATGATTAATCGCAAACAGTGTGAAGGTAATGGTCATTTCTACGTTCCGCGCAACCTAGGCTCCACTCTAGGGCGTTGCTCCACCAGATCGAATAGTTAGGGCCTAAGAAGTCAACGCCAGAAGCATAAAATACAATATATATACAACAGGTTTTCCATCGTATAACAGGAATAATAGCAACCAGTGTGAAAGTAATGGTCATTTCTACGTTCCGGGCAACCTAGGTTTCACTCTTGGGCGTTGCTCCACCAGATCGAATAGCTAGGGCCTTAGAAGTCAACGCCCGAAGCATAAAATACAAAATAAATAGAACAGTTTTTTCATTGTATAGAAGGAATAATTGCAACCAGTATGAATGTTATGGTCATTTCTACGTTCCGGGCAACCTAGGCTTCACTCTAGGGCGTTGGTCCACCAGATCGAATGGCTAGGGACTTAGAAGTCAACTCCAGAAGCATAAAATACAATATAAATACAACAGCTTTTCCATCGCATAAAATGAATGATTGCAGACATTGTGAAAGTTATGGTCATTACTACTTTCCGGGCAACCTAGGCTTCACTCTAGGGCGTTGCTCCACGAGACCGAATAGTCTGGGCATAAGAAGTCAACGCCAGAAGCATAAAATACAATATAAGTACAACAGTTTTTCCCTTGTATAACATGAATGATTGCAACCAGTGAGAAAGCTATGGTCATTTCTACGTTCCGGGCAATCTAGGCTTCACTCTAGGGCGTTGCTCCACCACATCGAATAGTTAGGGCCTTAGAAGTCAACGCCCGAAGCATAAAATACAATATAAATACAACAGTTTTTTCATCGTATAAAACGAATAATTGCATCCAGTGTGAAAGTAATGGGCATTTCTACGTTCCAGGCAAACTAGGCTTCACTCTAGGGCGTTGCTCCACCAGATCGAATAGTTAGGGCCTTAGAAGTCAACGCCCGAAGCATAAAATACAAAATAAATTCAACAGTTTTACCATCGTATAAAACGAATAATTGAAACCAGTGTGAAAGCTATGGTCATTTCTACGTACCGGGCCACCTACGCTTGACTCTAGGGCGTTGCTCCACCACATCGAATAGTTATGGCCTTAGAAGTCAACGCCCGAAGCATAAAATACAATCAAAATACAACAGTGTTTCCATCGTATAAAATGAATATTTGCAATCAGTGTGAAGTTAATGGTCATTTCTACGTTCCGGGCAACCTAGGCTTCACTCTAGGGAGCTGCTCCGCCAGACCGAATGGTTAGGGCCTCAGAAGTCAACGCCAGAAGCATAATACACAATATAAATACAACAGCTGTTCCATGCTATAAAACGAATAATTGCAACCAGTGTGAAAGTGATGATCATTTCTACGTTCCGGGATACCTAGGCATCACTCCAGGGCGTTGCTCCACCAGATCGAATAGTTAGGGCCTAAGAATCTCAACGCCAGAAGCATAAAATACGATAAGAATACAACTGTTTGTCCATCGTATAAAATGAATAATTGCAATCAGTGTGAAGGTAACGGTCATTTCTACGATCCGGGCAACCTAGGATTCAATCTAGGTCGTTGTTCCACCAGATCGAATAGCAAGGGCCTAGGAAGTCAACGCCAGAAGCAGAACATACAATATAAATACAACAGTTTTTCCATCGTATAAAACGAATAATTGCATCCAGTGTGAAAGTATTGGCCATTTCTACGTTCCAGGCAACCTAGGCTTCACTCTAGGGCGTTGCTCCGCCAGGACGAATTGTTAGGGCCTTGGAAGTCAACGCCAGAAGCGTAAAATACAAAACAAATGCAACAGTTTTTCCATCGAATAAAACGAATAATTGCAACCGATGTGAAAATTATGGTCATTTCTACGTTCCGGGCCACCTAGGCATGACTCAAGGGCGTTGCTCCACCACATCGAATAGTTAGGGCCTTAGAAGTCAACGCCCGAAGCATAAAATACAATCAAAATACAACAGTTTTTCCATCGTATGAAATGAATAATTGCAATCAGTGTGAAGTTAATGGTCATTTCTACGTTCCGGGCAACCTAGGCTTCACTCTAGGGCGTTGGCCCACCAGATCGAATATTCAGAGCCCATGAAGTCAACGCCAGGAGCATAAAATGCAATGAAAATGCAACAGTTTTTGCATCGTATAATATGAATAATTGCAAACAGTGTGAAGGTAATGGTCATTTCTACGTTCCGTGCAACCCATGCTTCGCTCTAGGGCGTTGCTCCACCAGATCGAATAGCTAGAGACTTAGAAGACAACGCCAGAAGCATAAAATACAAAACAACTACAACAGCTTTTCCATCGTATAAAGCGAATAAATGCAACCGTTGTGAAGGTAATGGTCATTTCTGCGATCCGGGCAACCTACGCTACACTCTAGGGCGTTGTTCCACCAGATCGAATTGTTAGGTCCTTAGAAGTCAACGCCAGAAGCATAAAATACAAAACAATTACAACAGTTTTTCCATCATATAAAACGAATAATTGCAACCGGTGTGATAGTTATGGTCATTTAAACGTTCCGGGCAACCTAGGCTTCACTCTAGGGCGTTGCCTCGTCAGACCGAATTGTTAGGACCTCAGAAGTCAACGCCAGAAGCATAATACACAATATAAATACAACAGCTGTTCCATGCTATAAAACGAATAATTGCAACCAGTGTGAAAGTGATGATCATTTCTACGTTCCGGGATACCTAGGCATCACTCCAGGGCGTTGCTCCACCAGATCGAATAGTTAGGGCCTAAGAATCTCAACGCCAGGAGCATAAAATACGATAAGAATACAACTGTTTGTCCATCGTATAAAATGAATAATTGCAATCAGTGTGAAGGTAACGGTCATTTCTACGATCCGGGCAACCTAGGATTCAATCTAGGGCGTTGTTCCACCAGATCGAATAACAAGGGCCTAGGAAGTCAACGCCAGAAGCAGAACATACATTATAAATACAACAGTTTTTCCATCGTATAAAACGAATAATTGCATCCAGTGTGAAAGTATTGGCCATTTCTACGTTCCAGGCAACCTAGGCTTCACTCTAGGGCGTTGCTCCGCCAGGACGAATTGTTAGGGCCTTGGAAGTCAACGCCAGAAGCGTAAAATACAAAACAAATGCAACAGTTTTTCCATCGAATAAAACGAATAATTGCAACCGATGTGAAAATTATGGTCATTTCTACGTTCCGGGCCACCTAGGCATGACTCAAGGGCGTTGCTCCACCACATCGAATAGTTAGGGCCTTAGAAGTCAACGCCCGAAGCATAAAATACAATCAAAATACAACAGTTTTTCCATCGTATGAAATGAATAATTGCAATCAGTGTGAAGTTAATGGTCATTTCTACGTTCCGGGCAACCTAGGCTTCACTCTAGGGCGTTGGCCCACCAGATCGAATATTCAGAGCCCATGAAGTCAACGCCAGGAGCATAAAATGCAATGAAAATGCAACGGTTTTTCCATCGTACAACACGAATAATTGCAACCAGTGTGAACGTAATGGTCACTTCTACGTTCCATGCAACCTAGGCTTCACTCCAGTGCGTTGCTCCACCAGATCGAATAGTTAGCGCCTAAGAAGTCATCGCCAGAAGCATAAAATAAAATAAAGTTACAACAGTTTTTCCATCCTATAAAAGGAATAATTGCAACCTGTGTGAAACCAATGGTCGTTTCTACGTTCCGGGCAACATAAGCTTCACTCTTGGACGTTGCGCCACCAGATCGAGTAGTTAGGGCCTTAGAAGTCAACGTCCGAAACATAAAATACAATAAATATACAACAGTTTTTCCACCGTATAACGGGAATAATAGCAAACTCTGTGAAAGTAATGGTCATTTCTACGTTCCGGGCAATCTGGGCTTCACTCTAGGTCGTTGCCCCACCAGGCCGTGTAGTTAGGGCCTTAGAAGTCAACGCCAGAAGCACAAAATACAATGAAAATGCAACGGTTTTTCCATCGTATAACACGAATAATTGTAACAAGTGTGAAAGTGATAGTCATTATACGTTCCGGGCAACCTATTCTTCACTGTAATGTGTTGCTCCACGAGATCGAATAGCTAGGGCCTTAGAAGTCTGCGCCCGGAGCATAAAATACAATAAATATACAACAGTTTTTCCATCGTATAAAATGAATAATTGCAATCAGTGTGAAGGTAATGGTGATTTCTACGTTCCGGGCAACCTAGAATTCACTCTAGGGCGTTGCTCCACCAGATAGAATAGTTTGGCCCTAAGAAGTCAACGACAGAATCATAAAATACAATATAAATACAACAGTTTTTCCATCGTATAACAGGAACAATTGCAACCAGTGTGAAATTAATGATCATTTCGACGTTTCGGGTATCCTCGACTTAACTCTGAGGCATTCCTCCACAAGATCGAAGAGTTAAGGCCTTAGAGGTCAATGCCCGACGCATAAAATACAAAATAAATACAACAGCCTTTCCGTCGTATAAAACGAATAATTGAAGCCAGTGTGAAAGTTATGGTCATTTCTGCGTTCGGGGCAACCTAGGCTTGACTCTAGGGCGATGCTCCAACAGATCGAATAGGTAGAGCCATTGAAGTCAACGTCCGAAGCATAAAATACAATAAAGATACAACAGTTTTTCCATAGTATAACAGGAATAATTGCAACCAGTGTGAAAGTAATGGTCATTTCTACGTTCCGGGAATCCTAGGCTTCACTCTAGGGCGTTGCTCCACCAGATCGAATAGCTACGGCCTTAGAAGTCAACGCCAGAAGCATAAAATACAATATAAACACAACAGCTTTTCCACCGTATAACAGCAATAATTGCAACCAGTGTAAAAGTTATGATCATTTCTACGTTCCGGTCAACCTAGGCTTCACCGTAGGGCGTTGCTCCACCAGATAGAATCGTTAGTGCCTTAGATGTCACCGCCCGAAGCATAAAATACAATGAAAATGCAACGGTTTTTCCATCGTATAACACGAATAATTGCAACCCGTGTGAAAGTGATAGTCATTTCTACGCTCGGGGCAACCTAGGCTTCAATCTAGGGCGTTGTTCCACCAGATCGAATAGTAAGGGCCTAAGAAGTCAACGCCAGAAGCATAAAATACAATATAAGTACAACAGTTTTTCCGTCGTGTAAAACGAATAATTGCATCCAGTGTGAAAGTAATGGCCATTTCTACGTTCCGGCAACCTAGGCTTCACTCTAGGGATTTGCTCCACCAGATCGAACAGTTAGGGCCTTAGAAGTCAACGCCCGAAGCATAAAATACAATAAAGATGCAAAAGATTTTAGATCGTATGACAGGTGTAATTGGAACCAGTGTGAAAGTGATGGTCATATCTACGTTCCGGGCAACCTAGGCTTCACTCTAGGGCGTTGCTACACCGGATCGAATAGCTAGGGCCTCAGACGTCAACGCCCGAAGCATAAAATACAATAAAAAGGCAACAGTTTTTCCGCCGTATAAAACGAATAATTGCAACCGGTGTGAAGGTAATGGTCACTTCTAAGTTCCGGGCAACCTAGGATTCACTCTACGGCGTTACTCCACCAGATCGAATAGTAAGGGCCTAAGAAGTCAACGCCAGAAGCATAAAATACAATGTAAATACAACAGTTTTTGCATCGTATAACATGAATAATTGCAAACAGTGTGAAGGTAATGGTCATTTCTACGTTCCGTGCAACCCATGCTTCGCTCTAGGGCGCTGCTCCACCAGATCGAATAGCTAGAGACTTAGAAGTCAACGCCAGAAGCATAGAATACAAAATAAATGCAACAGCTTTTCCATCGTATAAAACGAATAAATGCAACCAGTGTGAAAGTAGTAGTCATTTCTACGTTCCGGGATACCTAGGCTTCACTCTAGGGCGTTGCTCCACCAGATCGAATAGCTACGGCCTTAGAAGTCAACGCCAGGAGCATAAAATACAAAACAAATACAACAGTTTTTCCATCGTATAAAATGAATAATTGCAAACAGTGTGAAAGTAATGGTCATTTCTACGTTCCGTGCAACCCAGGCCTCACTCTAGGGCGTTCCTGCACCTGATCGAATAGCTAGGGCCATAGAAGTCAACGCCAGAAGCGGAAAATACAATATCAATACAGAAGTTTTTCCATTGTATAACAGGAGTAATTGCAACCAGTGTGAAAGTAATGGTCATTTCTACGTTCCGGGCAACCTAGGCTTCACTCTTGGGCGTCGCACCACCAGACCGAATAGCTAGGGCCTTAGAAGTCAACGCCAGACGCCTAAAATAAAGTAAAAATACAACAGTTTTTCCATCGTATAACAGGAATAATTGCAACCAGTGTGAAAGTAATGGTCATTTCTACGTTCCGGGAAACCTAGGCTTCACTCTAGGGCGTTGCGCTACCAGATCGAATAGCTAGGGCCTTAGAAGTCTACGCCCGGAGCATAAAATACATTAAAAATACAACTGTTTGTCCATTGTATAAAATGAATAATTGCAATCTGTGTGATGGTAATGGTTATTTCTACGTTCCGGGCAACCTAGGCTTCACTGTAGGGCGTTGTTCCACCAGATCGTATAGTTGGGACCTAAGAAGTCAACGCCAGGAGCATAAAATACAACATAAATACAACAGTTTTTCCATCGTATAACAGGAATAATTGCTACTAGTGTGAAGGTAATGGTCATTTCTACGTTCCGGGCAACCTAGGCTTGACCCTAGGGCGTTGCTCCACCAGATCGAATAGTTAGGGCCTTAGAAGTCAACGCACGAAGCATAAAATACAATAAAGATACAACAGTTTTTCCATCGTATAACTGGAATAATTGCAACCAGTGTGAAAGTGACAGTCATTTCTACATTCCGGGCATCCTAGGCTTCAATCTAGGGCGTTGTTCAACCAGATCGAATAGTAAGGATCTAAGAAGTCAGCGCCAGAAGCACAAAATACAAAACAAATACAACAGTTTTTCCATCGTATAAAACGAATAATTGCACGGGTGTGAAAGTTATGGTCATTTCTACTTTCCGGGATACCTAGGCTTCACTCCAGGGCGTTGCTCTACCACATCTAATAGCTACGGCCTTAGAAGTCAATGCCAGAAGCATAAAATACAATACAAATACAAGGGTGTCTCCATCGTATAAAATGAATAATAGCAAACAGTGTGAAGGTAATGGTCATTTCTACGTTCCGGGCAACCTAGGCTTCACTCTAGGGCGTTGTTCCACCAGATCGAATTGTTACGGCCTAAGAAGTCAACGCCAAATGCATAAAATACAAAACAAATACAACAGTGTTTCCATCGTATAAAATGAATAATTGGAAACAGTGTGAAAGTAATGGTCATTTCTACGTACCGTGCAACCTAGGCTTCACTCTAGGGCGTTGCTCCACCAGATCGAATAGCTACGGCCTTAGAAGTCAACGCCAGAAGCATAAAATACAATATAGATACAACAGTTTTTCCATCGTATAACAGGAATAATTGCAACCAGTGTGAAAGTAATGGCCATTTCTACGTTCCGGGCAACCTAGGTTTCACTCTAGGGCGTTGCTCCGCCAGACCGAATCGTTAGGGCCTCAGAAGTCAACGCCAGAGGCATAAAATACATAATAAATGCAACAGTTTTTCCATCGTATAAAACGAATAATTGCAACCGGTGTGAAGGTAATGGTCATTTCTAAGTTCCGGGCAACCTAGGCTTGACTCTAGGGCGTTGCTGCACCAGATCGAATAGTTAGGGCCTTAGAAGTCATCGCCCGTACCATAAAATACAGCTAAGATACAACAGTTCTTCCATCGTATAACAGGAGTAATTGCAACCAGTATGAAAGTGGTAGTCATTTCTACGTTCCGGGCAACCTAGGCTTGACCCTAGGGCGTTGCTCCACCAGATCGAATAGTTAGGGCCTTAGAAGTCAACGCACGAAGCATAAAATACAATAAAGATACAACAGTTTTTCCATCGTATAACTGGAATAATTGCAACCAGTGTGAAAGTGACAGTCATTTCTACATTCCGGGCATCCTAGGCTTCAATCTAGGGCGTTGTTCAACCAGATCGAATAGTAAGGATCTAAGAAGTCAGCGCCAGAAGCACAAAATACAAAACAAATACAACAGTTTTTCCATCGTATAAAACGAATAATTGCACGGGTGTGAAAGTTATGGTCATTTCTACTTTCCGGGATACCTAGGCTTCACTCCAGGGCGTTGCTCTACCACATCTAATAGCTACGGCCTTAGAAGTCAATGCCAGAAGCATAAAATACAATACAAATACAAGGGTGTCTCCATCGTATAAAATGAATAATAGCAAACAGTGTGAAGGTAATGGTCATTTCTACGTTCCGGGCAACCTAGGCTTCACTCTAGGGCGTTGTTCCACCAGATCGAATTGTTACGGCCTAAGAAGTCAACGCCAAATGCATAAAATACAAAACAAATACAACAGTGTTTCCATCGTATAAAATGAATAATTGGAAACAGTGTGAAAGTAATGGTCATTTCTACGTACCGTGCAACCTAGGCTTCACTCTAGGGCGTTGCTCCACCAGATCGAATAGCTACGGCCTTAGAAGTCAACGCCAGAAGCATAAAATACAATATAGATACAACAGTTTTTCCATCGTATAACAGGAATAATTGCAACCAGTGTGAAAGTAATGGCCATTTCTACGTTCCGGGCAACCTAGGTTTCACTCTAGGGCGTTGCTCCGCCAGACCGAATCGTTAGGGCCTCAGAAGTCAACGCCAGAGGCATAAAATACATAATAAATGCAACAGTTTTTCCATCGTATAAAACGAATAATTGCAACCGGTGTGAAGGTAATGGTCATTTCTAAGTTCCGGGCAACCTAGGCTTGACTCTAGGGCGTTGCTGCACCAGATCGAATAGTTAGGGCCTTAGAAGTCATCGCCCGTACCATAAAATACAGCTAAGATACAACAGTTCTTCCATCGTATAACAGGAGTAATTGCAACCAGTATGAAAGTGGTAGTCATTTCAACGTTCCGGGCAACCTAGGCTTGACCCTAGGGCGTTGCTCCACCAGATCGAATAGTTAGGGCCTTAGAAGTCAACGCACGAAGCATAAAATACAATAAAGATACAACAGTTTTTCCATCGTATAACTGGAATAATTGCAACCAGTGTGAAAGTGACAGTCATTTCTACATTCCGGGCATCCTAGGCTTCAATCTAGGGCGTTGTTCAACCAGATCGAATAGTAAGGAACTAAGAAGTCAGCGCCAGAAGCACAAAATACAAAACAAATACAACAGTTTTTCCATCGTATAAAACGAATAATTGCACGGGTGTGAAAGTTATGGTCATTTCTACTTTCCGGGATACCTAGGCTTCACTCCAGGGCGTTGCTCCACCACATCTAATAGCTACGGCCTTAGAAGTCAATGCCAGAAGCATAAAATACAATACAAATACAAGGGTGTCTCCATCGTATAAAATGAATAATAGCAAACAGTGTGAAGGTAATGGTCATTTCTACGTTCCGGGCAACCTAGGCTTCACTCTAAGGCGTTGGCCCACCAGATCGAATTGTTACGGCCTAAGAAGTCAACGCCAAATGCATAAAATACAAAACAAATACAACAGTGTTTCCATCGTATAAAATGAATAATTAGAAACAGTGTGAAAGTAATGGTCATTTCTACGTACCGTACAACCTAGGCTTCACTCTAGGGCGTTGCTCCACCAGATCGAATAGCTACGGCCTTAGAAGTCAACGCCAGAAGCATAAAATACAATATAGATACAACAGTTTTTCCATCGTATAACAGGAATAATTGCAACCAGTGTGAAAGTAATGGCCATTTCTACGTTCCGGGCAACCTAGGTTTCACTCTAGGGCGTTGCTCCGCCAGACCGAATCGTTAGGGCCTCAGAAGTCAACGCCAGAGGCATAAAATACATAATAAATGCAACAGTTTTTCCATCGTATAAAACGAATAATTGCAACCGGTGTGAACGTAATGGTCATTTCTAAGTTCCGGGCAACCTAGGCTTGACTCTAGGGCGTTGCTGCACCAGATCGAATAGTTAGGGCCTTAGAAGTCAACGCACCAAGCATAAAATACAATAAAGATGCAACAGTTTTTCATCGTATAACAGGAATAATTGCAACCAGTGTGAAAATAATGGTCATTTCTACGTTCCGGTCAACCTAGGCTTCACTCTACGGCGTTGCTCCAACACATCGAATAGCTACGGCCTTAGAAGTCAACGCCCGATGCATAAAATACAATAAAGATACAACAGTTTTTCCATCGTATAACAGGAGTAATTGCAACCAGAGTGAGAGTAATGGTCATTTCTACGTTCCGTGCAACCTAGGCTTCACTCTAGGGCGTTGCTCCACCAGATCGAATAGTTAGGGCCTAAGAAGTCAACGCCAGAAGCATAAAACACAATATAAATACAACAGCTTTTCCATCGTATAAAACGAATAATTGCAACCAGTGTGAAAGTTATGGTCATTTCTACGTTCCGGGAAACCTAGGCTTCACTCTAGGGCGTTGCTCCACCAGATCGGATAGCTACGGCCTTAGAAGTAAACGCCAGATGCACAAAATACAATATAAACACAACAGTTTTTCCATCGTATAACAGGAATAATTGCAACCACTGTGAAAGTAATGGACATTTCTACGTTCCGGGAAACTTAGGCTTCACTCTAGGGCGTCGCTCCACCAGATCGAATAGCTACAGCCTTAGAAGTCATCGCCAGAAGCATAAAATACAATAAAAGTACAACAGTTTTTCCATCGTATAAAACGAATAATTGCAACCAGTGTGCAAGTTATGATCCTTTCTACGTTCCGGCAACCTAGGCTTGACTCTAGGGCGTTGCTCCACCAGTTCGAATGGTTAGGGCCTTAGAAGTCAATGCCAGAAGCATAAAATACAATATATAACCAACAGTTTTTCCATCGTATAACAGGAATAATTGCAAACAGTGTGAAAGTAATGGTCATTTCTACGTTCCGGGAAACGTAGGCTTCACTCTAGGGCGTTGCTCCACCAGATCGGATAGCTACGGCCTTAGAAGTCAACGCCAGATGCACAAAATACAATATAAACACAACAGTATTTGCATCGTATAAAATGAATAATTTCAAACAGTGTCAAATTAATGGTCATTTCTACGTTCCGGGCAACCTAGGCTTCAATCTAGGCTGTTGTTCCACCAGATCGAATAATTAGGGCCTAAGAAGTCAATGCCAGAAGCATAAAATACAATATATAACCAACAGTTTTTCCAACGTATAACAGGAATAATTGCAACCAGTGTGAAAGTAGTGGTCATTTCTACGTTCCGGGAAACCTTGGCTTCACTCTAGGGCGTTGCTCCACCAGATCGGATAGCTACGGCCTTAGAAGTCAACGCCAGATGCACAAAATACAATATAAACACAACAGTCTTTCCGTCGTGTAACAGGAATAATTGCAACCACTGTGAAAGTAATGGACATTTCTACGTTCCGGGAAACTTAGGCTTCACTCTAGGGCGTTGCTCCACCAGATCGGATAGCTACGGCCTTAGAAGTCAACGCCAGATGCACAAAATACAAAATAAACACAACAGTATTTGCATCGTATAAAATGAATAATTGCAACCAGTGTGAAAGTAATGGTCATTTCTACGTTCCGGGAAACCTAGGCTTCACTCTAGGGTGTTGCTCCAGCAGGTCGAATAGCTAGGGACTTAGAATTCAACGCCAGAAGCAAAAAATAAAATAAAAATACAACAGTTTTTCCATCGTATAACAGGAATAACTGCAACCAGTGTGAAAGTGCTGGTCATTTCTACGTTCCGGGCTACCTAGGCTTCACTCTAGGGCGTTTCTCCACCAGATCGAATAGCTAGGGACTTAGAATTCAAAGCCAGAAGCAAAAAATACAATAAAAATACAACAGTTTTTCCATCGTATAACAGGAATAACTGCAGCCAGTGTGAAAGTACTGGTCATTTCCACGTTCCGGCAACCTAGGCTTCACTCTAGGGCGTCGCTCCACCAGATCGAATAGCTACGGCCTTAGAAGTCAACGCCAGGAGCATAAAATACATTATAAACACAACAGTTTTTCCATCGTATAAAACGTATAATTGCATCCAGTGTGAAAGTGAGGGTCATTTCTACGTTCCGGGATACCTAGGCTTCACTCCAGGGCGTTGCTCCACCACATCTAATAGCTACGGCCTTACAA
The DNA here is from genome assembly GCF_051401765.1 of Calliopsis andreniformis. Classification (NCBI taxonomy): domain Eukaryota; kingdom Metazoa; phylum Arthropoda; class Insecta; order Hymenoptera; family Andrenidae; genus Calliopsis; species Calliopsis andreniformis. Next base: position 11,768,020 of record NW_027480422.1, on the reverse strand, counting down.
GTCAATGCCAGAAGCATAAAATACAATACAAATACAAGGGTGTCTTCATCGTATAAAATGAATAATAGCAAACAGTGTGAAGGTAATGGTCATTTCTACGTTCCGGGCAACCTAGGCTTCGCTCTAGGGCGTTGGCCCACCAGATCGAATATTCAGAGCCTATGAAGTCAACGCCAGGAGCATAAAATACAATGAAAGTGCAACGGTTTTTCCATCGTACAACACGAATAATCGCAACCAGTGTGAAAGTGATAGTCATTTCTACGTTCCAGGCAACCTAGTCTTCACTGTAGGGAGTTGCTCCACCGGATCGAATAGCTAGGGCCTTAGAAGTCAACGCCAGGAGCATAAAATACATTATAAACACAACAGTTTTTCCATCGTATAAAACGTATAATTGCATCCAGTGTGAAAGTGAGGGTCATTTCTACGTTCCGGGATACCTAGGCTTCACTCTTGGACGTTGCCCCACCAGATCGAGTAGTTAGGGCCTTAGAAGTCAACGACCGAAGCGTAAAATACAATAAATATACAACAGTTTTTCCATCGTACAACTGGAATAATTGCAACCAGTGTGAAAGAAACAGTCATTTCTACATTCCGGGCATCCTAGACTTCAATCTAGGGCGTTGTTCAACCAGATCGAATAGTAAGGGACTAAGAAGTCAGCGCCAGAAGCATAAAATACAAAACAAATACAACAGTTTTTCAATCGTATAAAACGAATAATTGCACGGGTGTGAAAGTTATGGTCATTTCTACGTCCCGGTCAACCTAGGCTGCACCCTAGGGCGTTGCTCCACCAGATAGAATTGTTAGGGCCTTAGAAGTCAGCGCCCGAAACATAAAATACAATATAAATACAACAGTATTTCCATCGTATAACAGGAATAATAGCAACCAGTGTGAAAGTAATAGCCATTTCTACGTTCCGGGCATCTTACGCTTCACTCTAGGGCGTTGCTCCACCAGATCGAATAGCTACGGCCTTAGAAGTCAACGCCAGAAGCATAAAATACAATATAAATACAACAGTATTTCCATCGTATAACAGGAATAATTGCAACCAGTGTGAAAGTAATGGCCATTTCTACGTTCCGGGCATCTTACGCTTCACTCTAGGGCGTTGCTCCACCAGATCGAATAGCTACGGCCTTAGAAGTCAACGCAAGAAGCATAAAAGACAATATAAATACAACAGTTTTTCCATCGTATAACAGGAATAATTGCAACCAGTGTGAAAGTAATGGTCATCTCTACGTTCCGGGAAACCTGGGCTTCACTCTAGGGCGTTGCTCCACCAGATAGAATAGCTACGGCCTTAGAAGTCAACGCCAGAAGCATAAAATACATTATAAATACAACAGTATTTGCATCGTATAAAATGAATAATTGCAAACAGTGTGAATGTAATGGTCATTTCTACGTTCCGGGCAACCTAGGCTTCAATCTAGGTCGTTGTTCCACCAGATAGCATAATTAGGGCCTAATATGTCAACGCCAGGAGCATGAAATACAATATATATCCAACAGTTTTTCCATCGTATAACAGGAATAATTGCAACCAGTGTGAAAGTAATGGTCATTTTTACGTTCCGGGAAACCTTGGCTTCACTCTAGGGCGTTGCTCCACCAGATCGGATGGCTACGGCCTTAGAAGTCAACGCCAGAAGCATAAAATACAATATAGATACAACAGTTTTTCCATCGTATAACAGGAATAACTGCAGCCAGTGTGAAAGTACTGGTCATTTCCACGTTCCGGGCAAACTAGGCTTCACTCTAGGGCGTCGCTCCACCAGATCGAATAGCTACGGCCTTAGAAGTCAACGCCAGGAGCATAAAATACATTATAAACACAACAGTTTTCACATCGTATATAGTGAATAATTACAAACAGTGTGAATGTAATGGTCATTTCTACGTTCCGGGCAACCTAGGCTTCACTCTAGGGCGTTGTTCCGCCAGATCGAATTGTTACGGCCTAAGAAGTCAACGCCAAAAGCATAAAATACAAAACAAATACAACAGTGTTTCCATCGTATAAAATGAATAATTGGAAACAGTGTGAAAGTAATGGTCATTTCTACGTTCCGTGCAACCTAGGCTTCACTCTATGGCGTTGCTCCACCAGATCGAATAGCTACGGCCTTGGAAGTCAACGCCAGAAGCATAAAATACAATATAGATACAACAGTTTTTCCATCGTATAACAGGAATAATTGCAACCAGTGTGAAAGTAATGGCCATTTGTACGTTCCGGGCAACCTAGGCTTCACTCTAGGGCGTTGCTCCACCAGATAGAATAGCTACGGCCTTAGAAGTCAACGCCAGAAGCATAAAATACATTATAAGTACAACAGTATTTGCATCGTATAAAATGAATAATTTCAAACAGTGTGAAAGTAATGGTCATTTCTACGTTCCGGACAACCAAGGCTTCAATATAGGCTGTTGTTCCACCAGACCGAATAATTAGGGCCTATGAAGTCAACGCCAGAAGCATAAAATACAATATATATCCAACAGTTTTTCCATCGTATAACAGGAATAATTGCAACCAGTGTGAAAGTAATGGTCATTTCTACGTTCCGGGAAACCTTGGCTTCACTCTAGGGCGTTGCTCCACCAGATCGGATGGCTACGGCCTTAGAAGTCAACGCCAGAAGCACAAAATACAATATAAACACAACAGTTTTTCCATCGTATAACAGGAATAATTGCAGCCACTGTAAAAGTAATGGACATTTCTACGTTCCGGGAAACTTAGGCTTCACTCTAGGGCGTCGCTCCACCAGATCGAATAGCTACGGCCTTAGAAGTCAACGCCAGGAGCACAAAGAAAATTATAAATACAACAGTTTTCACATTGTATAAAATGAATAATTGCAAACAGTGTGAATGTAATGGTCATTTCTACGTTCCGGGCAACCTAGGCTTCAATCTAGGGCGTCGCTCCACCAGATCGAATGGTTAGGGCCTTAGAAGTCAATGCCAGAAGCATAAAATACAATATAAACACAACAGTTTTTCCATCGTATAACAGGAATAATTGCAACCACTGTGAAAGTAATGGACATTTCTACGTTCCGGGAAACTTAGGCTTCACTCTAGGGCGTCGCTCCACCAGATCGAATAGCTACAGCCTTAGAAGTCATCGCCAGAAGCATAAAATACAATAAAAGTACAACAGTTTTTCCATCGTATAAAACGAATAATTGCAACCAGTGTGCAAGTTATGATCCTTTCTACGTTCCGGCAACCTAGGCTTGACTCTAGGGCGTTGCTCCACCAGTTCGAATGGTTAGGGCCTTAGAAGTCAATGCCAGAAGCATAAAATACAATATATAACCAACAGTTTTTCCATCGTATAACAGGAATAATTGCAACCAGTGTGAAAGTAATGGTCATTTCTACGTTGCGGGCAACCTAGGCTTCACTCTAGGGCGTTGCTCCCCCAGGTCGAATAGTTAGGGCCTTAGAAAACAACTCCAGACGCATAAAATACAATATAAATACAACAGTCTTTCCATCGTATAAAACGAATAATTGCAACCAGCATGAAAGTTATGGTCAGTTCTACGTTCCGGGCAACCTAGGCTAAACCCTAGGGCGTTGATCCACCAGATCGAAAAGTTAGGGCCTAAGAAGTCAACGCCAGAAGCATAAAATACGATATATGTACAACAGTTTTTCCATCGTATAAAACGAATAATTGCAACCAGAGCGAAAGCAATGGCTATTTCTACGTTCCGGCCATCCTAGACTTAACTCTAGGGCGTTGCTCTAGCAGATCGAATAGCTACGGCCTTAGAAGTCAACGCCAGGAGCATTAAATACAATATAAATACAACAGCTTTTCCACCGTATAACGGGAATAATTGCAAACAGTGTGATAGGTATGGTCATTTCTACGTTGCGGGCAACCTAGGCATCACTCTAGGGCGTTGCTCCACCAGGTCGAATAGTTAGGGCCTTAGAAAACAACTCCAGACGCATAAAATACTATATAAATACAACAGTTTTTCCATCGTATAAAACGAATAATTGCAACCAGCATGAAGGTTATGGTCAGTTCTACGTTCCGGGCAACCTAGGCTTCACCCTAAGGCGTTGCTCCACCAGATCCAAGAGTTAGGACCTTAGAAGTCAACGCCCGACGCATAAAATACAATAAAAATACAACAGTTTCTCAATCGTATAACAGGCATAATTGCAACCAGTGTGAAGGGTCTGGTCATTTCTACGTTCCGGGAAAAGCTAGGCTTGAATCTAGGGCGTTGCTCCACCACATCGAGTAGCTACGGCCTCAGAAGTCAACGCCAGACGCATAAAATACAATATAAATACAACAGTTTTTCCATCGTATAACAAGAACGATTGCAAACAGTGTGGCAGGTATGGCCATTTCTACGTTGCGGGAAACCTAGGCATCACTCTAGGGCGTTGCTCCACCATGTCGAATAGATAGGGCCTTAGAAAAAACTCCAGACGCATAAAATACAGTATAATTACAACAGTTTTTCCATCGTATAAAACGAATAATTGCAACCAGTGTGAAAGTGATGGTCATTTCTACGTTCCGGGCAACCTCGGCTTCAATCTAGGGCGTTGCTCCACCAAATCGAATAGCTACAGCCTTAGAAGACAACTCCTGAAGCATAATATATAATATAAATACGACAGTTTTTCCATCGTATAACAGGAATAATTGCAACCGGTGTAAAAGACATGGTCATTTCTACGTTCCGGGCAACCTAGGCTTCACTCTAGGGCGTTGTTCCACCAGATCGAATAGTTAGGGCCTAAGAAGTCAGCGCCTGTAGCATAAGATACATTATAAATACAGCAGTTTTACCATCGTTTAACAGGCATAATTGCAACCAGTGTGAAAGGTATGGTCATTTCTACGTTCCGGGAAACCTAGGCTTCAATCTAGGGCGTTGCTCCAACAAATCGAATAGCTACGGCCTTAGAAGACAACTCCTGAAGCATAATATATAATATAAATACGACAGTTTTTCCATCGTATATCAGGAATAATTGCAACCGGTGAAAAGATATGGTCATTTCTACGATCCGGGCAACCGAGGCTTCACTCTAGGGCGTTGTTCCACCAGATCGAATAGTTAGGGCCTAAGAAGTCAGCGCCTGAAGCATAAAATACATTATAAATACAGCAGTTTTACCATCGTATAACAGGCATAATTGCAACCAGTGTGAAAGGTATGGTCATTTCCACGTTCCGGGAAACCTAGGCTTCAATCTATGGCGTTGCTCCACCAGGTCGAATAGTTAGGGAATCAGAAAACAACTCCAGACGCATAAAATACAATATAAATACAACAGTTGTTCCATCGTATAAAACGAATAATTGCAACCAGGGTGCAGGTGATGGACATTTCTACATTCCGGGTAACCTAGGCTTCACTCTATGGCGTTGCTCCACCAGATCGAATAGATAGGGCCTAAGAAGTCAACGCCAGAAGCATAAAGTACAAAATAAATACAACAGTTTTTCCATCGTGTAAAACGAATAATTGCAACCAGTGTGCAAGTAATGGTCATTTCTACGTTCCGGGCAACCTAGGCTACACTCTATGGCGTTGTTCCACCAGATCAAATGGTTAGGGCCTAAGAAGTCAACGCCTGAAGCATAAAATACATTATAAATACAACATATTTTCCGTCGTATAAAACGAGTAATTGCAAACATTGTGAAAGTAACGGTCATTTCTACGTCCCGGGCAACCTAGGCTTCACTCTAGGGCGTTGCTCCACCAGGTCGAATAGTTAGGGCCTAAGAAGTCAACGCCAGAAGCATAAAGTACAATATAAATACAACAGCTTTTCCATCGTATAACAGGAACAATTGCTACCAGTGTGAAAGTTATGGCCATTTCTACGTTCCGGGCAACCTAGGCTTCACTCTAGGGCGTTGGTCCACCAGATCCAATAGTTAGGGCCTAAGAAGTCAATGCCAGAAGCACTAAATACGAAATAGATACAACAGTTTTTCCATCGTATAAAACGAATAATTGCAACCAGTGTGAAAGTAATGGTCATTTCTACGTTCCGGGCAACCTAGGCTTCACTCTAGGGCGTTATTCGACCAGATCGAATAGTTAGGGCCTAAGAAGTCAACGCCTGAAGCATAAAATACATTATAAATACAACAGTTCTTCCATCGTATAAAACGAATAATTGCAGCTAGTATGAAAGTTATGGTCATTTCTACGTTCCACGCAACCTAGGCATCACCCTAGGGCGTTGCTCCACCAGATCGAATAGGTAGGGCATAAGAAGTCAACGCCTGAAGCATAAAATACATTATAAATAGAACTGTTTTTCCATCGTATAAAACGAATAATTGCAACCAGTGTGAAAGTTATGGTCATTTCTACGTTCCAGGCAACCTAGGCTTTACTCTAGGGCGTTGCTCCAACAGATCGAATAGTTGGTGCCTAAGAAGTCAACGCCAGAAGCATAAAATACAAAATAAATACAACAGTTTTTCCATCGTATAACAGGAATAATTGCAACCAGAGTGAAAGTGATGGTCATTTCTACATTCCGGGAAACATAGGCTTCACTCTAGGGCGTTGCTCCTCCAGATCGAATAGTTAGGGCCCAAGAAGTCAACGCCAGAGGCATATAAATACGATATGTGTACCGCAGTTTTTCCATCGTATAAAACGAATAATTTCAACCAGTGTGAAAGCAATGGCCATTTCTACGTTCCGGGCATCCTAGACTTAACTCTGAGGCATTGCTCCACCAGATCGAAAACATAGGGCCTTAGAAGTCAACGCCAGAAGCAAAAAACAAAATAAAAATACAACAGCTAATCCATCGTAAAACAGCAATAATTACAACCAGTATGAAGGTAATGGGCATTTCTACGTACCGTGCAGCCAAGGCTTCACTCTATGGCGTTGCTCCACCAGGGCGAATACTTAGGGAATTAGAAAACAACTCCAGAAGCATAAAATACAATTTAAATACAACAGTTTTTCCATCGTAAAGAACGAATAATTGCAACCAGTGTGCATGTAATAGCCATTTCTACGTTCCCGGCAAACTAGGCTTCACTCTAGGGCGTTCCTCCACCAGATCGTATAGTTGGGGCCTTAGAAGTCAACGCCCGATGCATAAAATACGAATTAAATAGAACAGTTTTTCTATTGTATAAAACATATAATTGCAACCAGTGTGAAAGTTATGGTCACTTCTACGTTCCGGGCAACCTAGGCATCACTCTAGGGCGTTGCTCCACCAGGTCGAATAGTTAGGGCCTTAGAAAACAACTCCAGACGCATAAAATACTATATAAATACAACAGTTTTTCCATCGTATAAAACGAATAATTGCAACCAGCATGAAGGTTATGGTCAGTTCTACGTTCCGGGCAACCTAGGCTTCACCCTAAGGCGTTGCTCCACCAGATCCAAGAGTTAGGACCTTAGAAGTCAACGCCCGAAGCATAAAATACAATAAAAATACAACAGTTTCTCAATCGTATAACAGGCATAATTGCAACCAGTGTGAAGGGTCTGGTCATTTCTACGTTCCGGGAAAAGCTAGGCTTGAATCTAGGGCGTTGCTCCACCACATCGAGTAGCTACGGCCTCAGAAGTCAACGCCAGACGCATAAAATACAATATAAATACAACAGTTTTTCCATCGTATAACAAGAACGATTGCAAACAGTGTGGCAGGTATGGCCATTTCTACGTTGCGGGAAACCTAGGCATCACTCTAGGGCGTTGCTCCACCATGTCGAATAGATAGGGCCTTAGAAAAAACTCCAGACGCATAAAATACAGTATAATTACAACAGTTTTTCCATCGTATAAAACGAATAATTGCAACCAGTGTGAAAGTGATGGTCATTTCTACGTTCCGGGCAACCTCGGCTTCAATCTAGGGCGTTGCTCCACCAAATCGAATAGCTACAGCCTTAGAAGACAACTCCTGAAGCATAATATATAATATAAATACGACAGTTTTTCCATCGTATAACAGGAATAATTGCAACCGGTGTAAAAGACATGGTCATTTCTACGTTCCGGGCAACCTAGGCTTCACTCTAGGGCGTTGTTCCACCAGATCGAATAGTTAGGGCCTAAGACGTCAGCGCCTGTAGCATAAGATACGTTATAAATACAGCAGTTTTACCATCGTATAACAGGCATAATTGCAACCAGTGTGAAAGGTATGGTCATTTCTACGTTCCGGGAAACCTAGGCTTCAATCTAGGGCGTTGCTCCAACAGATCGAATAGGTAGGGCCTAAGAAGTCAACGCCAGAAGCATAAAATACAAAATAAATACAACAGTTTTTCCATAGTATATCAGGAATAATTGCAACCAGTGTGAAAGTAATGGTCATTTCTACATTCCGGGCAACATAGGCTTCACTCTAGGGCGTTGCTCCACCAGATCGATTAGTTAGGGCCTAAGAAGTCAACGCGAGAAGCAGATAAATACGATATGTGTACCACAGTTTTTCCATCGTATAAAACGAATAATTCCAACCAGTGTGAAAGCAATGGCCATGTCTACGTTCCGTGCATCCTAGACTTAACTCTGAGGCATTGCTCCACCAGATCGAAAACATAGGGCCTTAGAAGTCAACGCCAGGAGCATAAAATAAAATAAAAGTACAACAGTTAATCCATCGTAAAACAGCAATAATTACAGCCAGTATGAAAGTAATGGGCATTTCTACGTTCCGCGCAGCCTAGGCTTCACTCTATGGCGTTGCTCCACGAGGTCGAATAGTTAGGGAATCAGAAAACAACTCCAGACGCATAAAATACAATATAAATACAACAGTTGTTCCATCGTATAAAACGAATAATTGCAACCAGTGTGCAGGTGATGGACATTTCTACATTCCGGGCAACCTAGGCTTCACTCTAGGGCGTTGGTCCACCAGATCCAATAGTTAGGGCCTAAGAAGTCAATGCCAGAAGCACTAAATACGAAATAGATACAACAGTTTTTCCATCGTATAAAACGAATAAATGCAACCAGTGTGAAAGATATGGTCATTTCTACGTTCCGGTAACCTAGGCTTCACTCTATGGCGTTGGTCCACCAGATCCAATAGTTAGGGCCTAAGAAGTCAACGCCAGGATCACCAAATATAAAATAAACGCAACTGTTTTTCCATCGTATAAAACGAATAATTGCAACCAGTGTGAAAGTTATGGTCATTTCTACGTTCCAGGCAACCTAGGCTTTACCCTAGGGCGTTGCTCCAACAGATCGAATAGTTGGTGCCTAAGAAGTCAACGCCAGAAGCATAAAATACAAAATAAATACAACAGTTTTTCCATCGTATAACAGGAATAATTGCAACCAGAGTGAAAGTGATGGTCATTTCTACATTCCGGGCAACATAGGCTTCACTCTAGGGCGTTGCTCCTCCAGATCGAATAGTTAGGGCCCAAGAAGTCAACGCCAGAGGCATATAAATACGATATGTGTACCACAGTTTTTCCATCGTATAAAACGAATAATTTCACCAGTGTGAAAGCAATGGCCATGTCTACGTTCCGGGCATCCTAGACTTAACTCTGAGGCATTGCTCCACCAGATCGGAAACATAGGGCCTTAGAAGTCATCGCCAGAAGCAAAAAACAAAATAAAAATACAACAGTTAATCCGTCGTAAAACAGCAATAATTACAACCAGTATGAAGGTAATGGGCATTTCTACGTACCGTGCAGCCTAGGCTTCACTCTATGGCGTTGCTCCACCAGGTCGAATAGATAGGGAATTAGAAAACAACTCCAGACGCATAAAATACAATTTAAATACAACAGTTTTTCCATCGTAAAGAACGAATAATTGCAACCAGTGTGCATGTAATAGCCATTTCTACGTTCCCGGCAACCTAGGCTTCACTCTAGGGCGTTGCTCCACCAGATCGAATAGTTGGGGCCTTAGAAGTCAACGCCCGATGCATAAAATACGAATTAAATACAACAGTTTTTCTATTATATAAAACATATAATTGCAACCAGTGTGAAAGTTATGGTCACTTCTACGTTCCGGGCAACCTAGGCTTAACTCTAGAGCGTTGCTCCAACAGATCGAATAGTTAGGGACTTAGAATTCAAGGCCAGAAGCATGAAATACAAAATAAATAGAAAAGTTTCTCCATTGTATAAAACAAATAATTGCAATCAGTGTGAAAGTTATGGTCACTTCTACGTTCCGCGCAACCTAGGCCTAACTCTAGGGCGTTGCTCCAACTGATCGAATAGTTAGGGACTTAGAATTCAAGGCCAGAAGCATAAAATACAATAAAAATGCAACAGTTTTTCCACCGCATAACAGGAATAACTGCAACCACTGCGAAAGATATGGTGATTTCTACGTTCCGGGAAACCTAAGCTTCAATCTAGGGCGTTGCTACACCACATCGAATAGCTACGGCCTCAGAAGTCAACGCCAGAAGCATAAAATACAATATAAATACAACAGTTTTCCCATCGTATAACAAGAATAATTGCAAACAGTGTGATAGGTATGGTCATTTCTACGTTGCGGGCAACCTAGGCTTCACTCTAGGGCGTTGCTCCCCCAGGTCGAATAGTTAGGGCCTTAGAAAACAACTCCAGACGCATAAAATACAATATAAATACAACAGTCTTTCCATCGTATAAAACGAATAATTGCAACCAGCACGAAAGTTATGGTCAGTTGTACGTTCCGGGCAACCTAGGCTACACCCTAGAGCGTTGATCCACCAGATCGAAAAGTTAGGGCCTAAGAAGTCAACGCCGGAAGCATAAAATACGATATATGTACAACAGTTTTTCCATCGTATAAACGAATAATTGCAACCAGAGCGAAAGCAATGGCTATTTCTACGTTCCGGCCATCCTAGACTTAACTCTAGGGCGTTGCTCTAGCAGATCGAATAGCTACGGCCTTAGAAGTCAACGCCAGGAGCATTAAATACAATATAAATACAACAGCTTTTCCACCGTATAACGGGAATAATTGCAAACAGTGTGATAGGTATGGTCATTTCTACGTTGCGGGCAACCTAGGCTTCACTCTAGGGCGTTGCTCCACCATGTCGAATAGCTACGGCCTCAGAAGTCAACGCCAGAAGCATAAAATACAAAATAAATACAACAGTTTTTCCATCGTATAACAGGAATAATTGCAACCAGTGTGAAAGTGATGGTCATTTCTACATTCCGGGCAACATAGGCTTCACTCTAGGGCGTTGCTCCACCAGATCGATTAGTTAAGGCCTAAGAAGTCAACGCCAGGAGCAGATAAATACGATATGTGTACCACAGTTTTTCCATCGTATAAAACGAATAATTCCAACCAGTGTGAAAGCAATGGCCATTTCTACGTTCCGGGCATCCTAGACTTAACTCTGAGGCATTGCTCCACCAGATCGAAAACATAGGGCCTTAGAAGTCAACGCCAGGAGTATAAAATAAAATAAAAGTACAACAGTTAATCCATCGGAAAACAGCAATAATTACAGCCAGTATGAAAGTAATGGGCATTTCTACGTTGCGCGCAGCCTAGGCTTCACTCTATGGCGTTGCTCCACCAGGTCGAATAGTTAGGGAATCAGAAAACAACTCCAGACGCATAAAATACAATATAAATACAACAGTTTTTCCATCGTATAAAACGAATAATTGCAACCAGTGTGAAAGATATGGTCATTTCTACGTTCCGGGCAACCTCGGCTTCACTCTAGGGCGTTGCTACAACAGATCGAATAGTTGGTAGCTAAGAAGTCAACGGCAGAAGCATAAAGTACAATATAATTACAACAGTTTTTCCATCGTATAACAGGAATAATTGCAACCAGTGCGCAGGTGATGGACATTTCTACATTCCGGGTAACCTAGGCTTCACTCTATGGCGTTGCTCTACCAGATCGAATAGATAGGGCCTAAGAAGTCAACGCCAGAAGCATAAAGTACAAAATAAATACAACAGTTTTTCCGTCGTATAAAACGAGTAATTGCAAACATTGTGAAAGTAACGGTCATTTCTACGTCCCGGGCAACCTAGGCTTCACTCTAGGGCGTTGCTCCACCAGGTCGAATAGTTAGGGCCTAAGAAGTCAGCGCCAGAAGCACTAAATACGAAATAGATACAACAGCTTTTCCAACGTATAAAACGAATAATTGCAATCAGTATGAAAGTTCTGGGCATTTCTACGTTCCAGGCAGCCTAGGCTTCACCCTAGGCGTTGCTCCACCATTTCGAGTAGCTAGGGAATTAGAAAACAGCTCCAGACGCATAAAATACAATATAAATACAACAGTTTTTCCATCGTATAAAACGAATATTTGCAAACAGTGTGAATGTAATGGTCATTTCTACGTTCCGGGCAACCTAGGCTTCACTCTAGGGCGTTGGTCCACCAGATCCAATAGTTAGGGCCTAAGAAGTCAACGCCTGAAGCATAAAATACATTATAAATACAACAGTTTTAGCATCGTAGAAAACGAATAATTGCAACCAGTATGAAAGTAATGTTCATTTCTACGTTCCGGGCAACCTAGACTTCACTCTAGGGCGTTGCTCCACCAGATCGAATAGTTAGGGCCTAAGAAGTCAACGCCTGAAGCATAAAATACATTATAAATACAACAGTTTTTCCATCGTTTAAAACGAATAATTGCAAACAGTGCGGAAGTAATAGTCATTTCTACGTTCCGGGCAACCTAGGCTTCGCTCTAGGGCGTTGCTCCACCACATTGAATAGTTAGGGCCTTAGGAGTCAATGCCAGAAGCATAAAATACAATATAAATACAACAGTTTTTCCATTGTATAAAATGAATAATTGCAAACAGTGTGGAAGATATGGTCGATTCTACGTTCCGGGCAACCTGGGCTTCACCCTAGGGCGTTGCTTCACCAGATCCAATAGTTAGGACCTAAGAAGTCAACACCAGAAGCATAAAACACAAAATAGATACAACTGTTTTTCCATCGTATAAAACGAATAATTGCAACCAGTGTGCAAGTAATGGTCATTTCTACGTTCCGGGCAACCTAGGCTTCACTCTAGGGCGTTTGGTTAAAATAGATTTAAATTTCGAAGCTTTGTTTCGTCCGCGAGAATCACAGTACGTTAACGTACTGTGACCGACCGAAGGTCGCCTTCGGTAGGAAATTCAGTTGCGTTGACAGTAAACTCCATACATTCGAATTGCGACTCGTTTTTCATCCGATGCGGTTGAAGTTCGAACAGGTGAGCGATTACGATCAGCTGTTTGAATCTCAGGCCCGATACCCAGTGGGGGTATCGGAGCCTGACAAAGAGAGAGAGCAAAATCGGTACATTAGACAAAGAGAGACAATGATAGGCGAGCGCCGCGTAGCGGATTTTCGGGGACTTCGCGATTTTCGCGGAGCGTCTAGCGCTCGCATGTCGAAGTCAGTCTTGCACCGAACGCTCGCACGGTAGCAAGGAACAGCACTTACAGAAGAGTCTACAGAGTTAGGAAATTTGGGCACCAAGTTCCTTGGCACGTGACGCCTTCTACGCTGTAATATCGCACTACAGCTCGCTATAACTCCGTTCGAGAACCACGTATTACACGTGCGAAGGAAAAGCGATTGTTTAGTCGCGATAAATTTAAAAGACGAGTAACTGCGCTCTTGGAATCGGTGGCTACCTCGATTCCCTGAGCTTGCTATTCGTCGGAGGATCAATCGAGACCTCTTCTTGGTTGAGCCCCGATATTGGCACCAACAGAGAGGGTAAACGTAAGTGTATCACCTCTGCGTTGCCCGTGTTGTATCACCCGTTTAGCAGCAGCCCGTGTACGACGAATAGATGCGTACGTTGCGGTGAACGGTGAGTGCTACAACCTCTGGCCTTTATCAGCCGCCAAGGCTAGCTAGAGCTAGTACCGAGGGTCGAACGCTCGCGAATCTCGGCTTAAAACCGTGATTCGCACGAGGCAAGCCTTCTTGGAAGGCAGGTTGAGCAGAGAAAAGGAGGATCCCTCCTCTCTGCACACTCGTCTGCCGACGCCTTCTTCAGAGCGAAGAAACGTCGGTATTACAGTACACTACACTACCTTAACGATACGTCAAGGTACTGCTCCCCACTCCACGTAGGCTCGTTTCGAAGCCTGGAGTCGGGAAGACAACGGTTTGACTTGAAAGCAATACGCTCGCTGACCAGTGCGGTTTTGCCACTCTTTTCTTTTACAGACGCCAGCGTCGCTAAGGGACACCGGCCATCGTCAGACCAAGGGACCCTTCCCCAAAAGTTCTGGTTGAAGACCACGGAACCAAATTGATCAATAAACGTCGTATTTAAGCCCTTTTTAGGGCCGACACAAATTTGATTACGTGTACAATTTTTCTCTTGACACCCTTCTCTCAGCCACCCAATCCGGACCCCGTTAGATCCCTGTATTTTCAGCGATTCTAACAGCGTTGTTCCACCAGATCGAATAGTTAGGGCCTAAGAAGTCAACGCCTGAAGCATAAAATACATTATAAATACAACAGTTTTTCCATCGTATAAAACGAATAATTGCAACCAGTATGAAAGTTATGGTCTTTTCTACGCTCCGCGCAACCTAGGCTTCACCCTAGGGCGTTGTTCCAATAGATCGAATAGTTAGGGCCTAAGAAGTCAACGCCTGAAGCATAAAATACATTATAAATAGAACAGTTTTACCATCGTAGGAAACGAATAATTGCAACCAGCTTGAAAGTAATGGTCATTTCTACGTTCCGGGCAACCTAGGCTTAACTCTAGGGCGTTGCTCCAACAGATCGAATAGTTAGGGCCTAAGAAGTCAACTACAGAAGCATAAAATACAAAATAAATACAACTGTTTTTCCATCGTATAACAAGAATAATTGCAACCAGTATGAAAGTTATGGTCCTTTCTACGCTCCGCGCAACCTAGGCTTCACCCAAGGGCGTTGTTCCACCAGATCTAATAGTTGGGCCTTAGGAGTCAACGCCAGAGGCATAAAATACAATATAAGTACAACAGTTTTTCCATCGTATAAAGCGAATAATTGCAATCAGTATGAAAGTTATGGTCAATTCTACGTTCCGGGCAACGTAGGCTTCACTCTAGGGCGTTGTTCAACCAGATCGAATCTTTAGGGCCTAAGAAGTCTACGCCAGAAGCATAAAAATCAATATTAGTACAACAGCTTTTCCATCATATAACAGGAATAATTGCAACCAGTGCTAAGATATGGTCATTTCTACGTTCCGGGCAACCTAGGCTTCACTCTAGGGCGTTGCTCCACCACATCGAATAGCTACGGCCTTAGAAGTCAACGCCAGAAGCATTAAATACAAAATAGGTACAATAGTTTTTCCATCGTATAACAGGGATAATTGCAACCAGTTTCAAAGTGATGGTCATTTCTACGTTCCGGGCAACCTAGGCTTCACTCTAGGGCGTTGTTCCCCCAGATCGAATAGTTAGGGCCTACGAAGCCTACTCCAGAAGCATAGAATACAATATAAATACACCAGTTTTTCCACCGTATAACATGAATAATCGCAACCAGTGTGAAAGATATGGTCATTTCTACGTTCCGGGCAACATAGGCTTCACTCTAGGGCATTGCTCCACCACATCGAATAGCTACGGACTTAGAAGTCAATGCCATAACTGTAAAATACAATATAAATACAACAGTTTTTTCATTGTATAAAATAAATAATTGCAAACAGTGTGGAAGTAATGATCATTTCTACGCTCCGGGCAACCTAGGCTTCACTCTAGGGCGTTGCTCTACCACATCGAATAGCTACGGCCTTAGAAATCAACGCCCGATGCACAAAATATAACATAAATACAACAGTTTTTCCACCGTATAGCGCGAATAATTGCAACCAGTGTGAAAGATATGGTTATTTCTACGTTCCGGGCAACATAGGGTTCACGCTAGGGCGTTGCTCCACCATTTCGAATAGCTACGGCCTTAGGAGTCAACGCCAGAGGCATAAAATACAATATAAGTACAACAGTTTTTCCATCAAATAAAACGATTAATTGCAATCAGTATGAAAGTTATGGTCACTTCTACGTTCCGTACAACCCAGGCTTCACTCTAGGCGTTGCTCCACCAGATCCAATAGTTAGGGCCGAAGAAGTCAACGCCAGAAGCATAAAATACAAAATAGATACAACAGTTTTTCCATCGTATAACAGGAATAATTGCAACCAGTGTGTACGATATGGTCATTACTGCGTTCCGGGCAACCTAGGCTTCACCCTAGGGCGTTGCTCCACCAGGTCGAATAGTTAGGGCCTTAGAAAACAACTCCAGACGCATAAAATACAATATAAATACAACAGTTTTTCCATCGTATAAATCGAATAATTGCAACCAGTATGAAAGTAATGGTCATTTCTACATTCCGGCAAACTAGGCTTAACGCTAGGGCGTCGCTCCACCACATCGATTAGCTACGGCCTTAGGAGTCAACGCCAGAAGCATAAAATACAATATAAGTACAACAGTTTTTCCATCAAATAAAACGAATAGTTGCAATCAGTATGAAAGTTATGGTCCTTTCTACGTTCCGGGCAACCTGGGCTTCACCCTAGGGCGTTGCTTCACCAGATCCAATAGTTAGGACCTAAGAAGTCAACGCCAGAAGCATAAAATACAAAATAGATACAACAGTTTTTTCATCGTATAAAAGGAATAATTGCAACCAGTGTAAAAGTGATGGTCATTTCTACGTTCCGGGAAACCTAGGCTTCACTCTAGGGCATTGTTCCACCAGATCGAAAAGTTAGGGCCTAAGAAGTCAACGCCAGAATCATAAAATACAAAATAAATACAACAGTCTTTCCATTGTATAAAATGAACAATTGCAAACAGTGTGGAGGTAATGGTCATTTCTACGTTCCGGGCAACCTAGGCTTCACTCTAGGGCGTTGCTCCACCACATCGAATAGCTACGGCCTTAGAAGGCAACGCCTGAAGCATAAAATACAATATAAATACAACAGTCCTTCCATTGTATAAAATGAACAATTGCAAACAGTGTGGAGGTAATGGTCATTTCTACGTTCCGGGCAGCCTAGGCTTCACTCTAGGGCGCTGCTCCACCAGCCCGAATAGCCAGTGTCTTAGAAGTCAACGCCAGTAGCATAAAATACAACAAAAATACAACAGCTTTTCCATCGTATAACCGGAGTAATTGCGACCAGTGTGAAAGTGATGGTCATTTCTACGTTCCGGGCAACCTAGGCTTCAATCTAGGGAGTTGTTCCACCAGATCGAATAGATAGGGCCTAAGAAGTCAACGCCAGAAGCATAAAATACAATATAAATACATCAGTTTTTCCATCGTACAAAACGAATAATTGCAACCAGTGTGAAAGTAATGCCCATTTCTGCGTTCCGGGCATCCTAGACTTAACTCTGAGGCATTGCTCCACCAGATCGAATGGATGGGGCCTTACAAGTCAAGGCCACAAGCATAAAGAACAATAAAAGTACAACAGTTTTTCCATCGGAAAACAGGAATAATTGCAAACAGTGTGAAGGTAATGGTCATTTCTACGCTCCGGTCAGCCTAGGCATCACTCTAGGGCGCTGCTCCACCAGACCGATTAGCCAGTAACTTAGAAGTCAACGCCAGGAGCATAAAATACAATAAAAATACAACAGTTTTTCCAACGTATAACAGGAACAATTGCAACCAGTGTGAAAGTGATGGTCATTTCTACGTTCCGGTCAACCTAGGCTTCACTCTAGGGCGTTGCTCCGCCACATCGAATAGCTACGGCCTTAGAAGTCAACGCCAGAAGCATAAAATACAATATAAATACAACAGGTTTTCCATCGTATAAAACGAATAATTGGAACCAGTGTGAAAGTGACGGCCATTTCTACGTTCTGGGCATCCTAGATATAACTCTGATTCGTTGCTCCAGCAGGTCGAATAGATAGGGCCTAAGAAGTCAACACCAGGAGCATAAAATACAATATAAATACAACAGGTTTTCCATTGTATAAAACGAATAATTGCAATCAGTTTGAAGGTAATGGTCATTTCTACGTTTCGGGCAACCTAGGCTTCACTCTACGGCGTTGCTCCCCCACATCGAATAGCTACGGCCTTAGAAGTCAACGCCAGAAGCATAAAATACAATATAAATACAACAGGTTTTCCACCGTATAGCAGGATTAATTGCAACCAGTGTGAAAGTAATGGTCATTTCTACGTTCCGGTCAACCTAGGCTTCACTCTAGGGCGTTGCTGCACCAGATCGAATAGCTAGGGCCTTAGAAGTCAACGCCAGAAGCATAAAATACAATATAAACACAACAGCTTTTCTATCGTATAACAGGAATAATTTGCAACCAGTGTGAAAGTACTGTTCATTTCTACGTCACTGGCAACCTAGGCTTCGCTCTAGGGCGTTGGTCCACCAGATCGAAAAGCTAGGGACTTAGAAGTCAACGCCAGAAGCTTAAAATAAAATAAAAATACAACAGTTTTTCCACCGTATAACAGGAATAATTGCAACCTGTGTGAAGGTAATGGCCATTTCTACGTTCCGTGAAACCTAGGCTTCACTCTAGGGCGTTGCTCCACCACATCGAATAGTTAGGGCCTTAGAAAACAACGCCAGACGCATAAAATACAATAAATATACAACAGTTTCTCCATCGTATAACAGGAACAATTTCAACCAGTGTGAAAGTAATGGTCATTTCTACGTTTCGGGCAACCTAGACTTAACTCTGAGGCATTGCTCCATCAGATGGAATAGCTAGGGCCTTAGAAGTCAACGCCAGAAGCATAAAATACAATATAAATAAAACAGTTTTTCCACCGTAAAAAATGAATAATTGCAAACAGTGTGGAGGTAACGGTCATTTCTAAGTTCCGGGCAGCCTAGGCTTCACTCTAGGGCGCTGGTCCACCAGATCGAATAGTTAGGGCCTTAGAAGTCAACGCCAGAAGCATAAAATAAAATAAAAATACTACAGTTTGTCCATCGTAGAACAGGAATAATTGCAACCAGAGTGAAAGTAATGGTCATTACTACGTTCCGGGCAACATAGGCCACACTCTTGGACGTTGCCCCACGATATCGACTAGCTAGGACCTTAGAAGTCATCGCCAGAAGCATAAAATACAAAATAAAAATACAACAGTATTACCATCGTATAACAGGGATAATTGCAACCTGTGAGAAAGCAATTGCCATTTCTACGTTCCGTGCTGCCTAGGCTTCAGTCTAGGGCGTTGCTCCACCAGGTCGAATAGTTAGGGCCTTAGAAAACAACGCCAGACGCATAAAATACAATAAAAATACGACAGTTTTTCCATCGTATAACAGGAATAATTGCAACCTGTGAGAAAGCAATGGCCGTTTCTACGTTCCGTACTGCCTAGGCTTCAGTCTAGGGCGTTGCTCCACCAGGTGGAATAGCTAGGGCCTTAGAAAACAACGCGAGGCGCATAAAATACAATAAAAAGACAACAGTTTTTCCATCGTATAGCATGAATAATTGCAACCAGAGTGAAAGTAATGGTCATTTCTACGTTCCGGGCAACATAGGCTTCACACTTGGACGTTGCCCCACGATATCGAATAGCTAGGACCTTAGAAGTCATCGCCAGAAGCATAAAATACAAAATAAAAATACAACAGTATTACCATCGTATAACAGGGATAATTGCAACCTGTGAGAAAGCAATGGCCATTTCTACGTTCCGTGCTGCCTAGGCTTCAGTCTAGGGCGTTGCTCCACCAGGTCGAATAGTTAGGGCCTTAGAAAACAACGTCAGACGCATAAAATACAATAAAAATACAACAGTTTTTCCATCGTATAACAGGAATAATTGCAACCTGTGAGAAAGCAATGGCCGTTTCTACGTTCCGTACTGCTAGGCTTCAGTCTAGGGCGTTGCTGCACCAGGTGGAATAGCTAGGGCCTTAGAAAACAACGCGAGACGCATAAAATACAATAAGAATACAACAGTTTTTCCATCGTATAGCATGAATAATTGCAACCAGAGTGAAAGTAATGGTCATTTCTACGTTCCGGGCAACATAGGCTTCACACCTGGACGTTGCCCCGCGTGTTCGAGTAGCTAGGACCTTAGAAGTCAACGCCAGAAGCATAAAATATAATAAAAATTCAACAGTTTTTCCTTCGTATAGCATGAATAATAGCAACCAGTGTGAAAGTGATGGCCATTTCTACGTTCCGGTCAACCTAGGCTTCACTCTAGGGCGTTGCTCCCCCACATCGAATAGCTACGGCCTTAGAAGTCAACGCCAGAAGCATAAAATACAATATAAGTACAAGAGCTTTTCCATCGTATAACAAGAATAATTGCAACCAGTGTGAAAGTAATGGTCATTTCTACGTTCGGGGCAACCTAGGCCTCACACTAGTGCGTTGCTCCACCACATCGAATAGTTACGGCCTTAGATCACAACGCCAGAAGCATAAAATACGATATAAGTACAACAGCTTTTCCATCGTGTGAAACAGATAATTGCAACCAGTGTGAAAGTTATGGTAATTTTTACGTTCCGGGCAACCGAGGCTTCACACTAGGGCGTTGATCCACCAGATCGAATAGTTAGGGCCTAAGAAGTAAACGCCAGAAGCATAAAACACAATATAAATACAACAGCTTTTCCATCGCATAAAACGGATAATTGCAACCAGTGTGAAAGTGACGGCCATTTCTACGTTCTGGGAATCCTAGATATAACTCTGATTCGTTGCTCTTGCAGATCGAATAGATAGGGCCTAAGAAGTCAACACCAGGAGCATAAAATACAATATAAATACAAAAGCTTGTCCATCGTATAAAACGAATAATTGCAATCAGTTTGAAGGTAATGGTCATTTCTACGTTTCGGTCAACCTAGGCTTCACTCTAGGGCGTTGCTCTACCCGATCGAATAGTTACGGCCTTAGAAGTCAACGTCAGAAGCATAAAATACCTTATAAATGAAAAAGTTTTTCCATCGTATAAAATGAATAATTGTAACCAGAGTGAAAGTAATGGACATTTCTACGTTCCGGGCAACATAGGCTACACACTTGGACGTTGCACCACGTGATCGAATAGCTAGGACCTTAGAAGTCAACGCCAGAATCATAAAATATAATAAAAATACAACAGTTTTTCCATCGTATAAAAGGAATAATTGCACCCAGTGTGAAAGTAATGGCCATTTCTACGTTCCGGGCAACATAGGCTTCACACTTGGATGTTGCCCTACGTGATCGAATCGCTAGGACCTTAGAAGTCAACGCCAGAAGCATAAAATATAATAAAAATACAACAGGTTGTCCATCGTATAACAGGAATAATTGCAACCAGAGTGAAAGTAATGGTCATTTCTACGTTCCGGGAAACATAGGCCTCACTCTTGGACGTTGCCCCACGATATCGAATAGCTAGGACCTTAGAAGTCAACGCCAGAAGCATAAAATACAATATAAATAAAACAGTTTTTCCATCGTATAAAATGAGTAATTGCAAACAGTGTGAAAGTAACGGTCATTTCTAAGTTCCGGGCAACCTAGGCTCACTCTAGGGCGTTGCTCCACCAGATCGAATAGCTGAGGCCTTAGAAGTCAACGCCAGAAGCATAAAATAAAATAAAAATACTACAGTTTTTCCATCGTATAACAGGAATAATTGCAACCAGAGTGAAAGTAATCGTCATTTCTACGTTCCGGGCAACATAGGCTTCACTCTTGGACATTTCCCCACGATATCGAATAGCTGGGACTTTAGAAGTCAACGCCAGAAGCATAAAATACAAAATAAAAATACAACAGTTTTACCATCGTATAACAGGGATAATTGCAACCTGTGTGAAAGCAATGGCCATTTCTACGTTCCGTGCAGCCTAGGCTTCAGTCTAGGGCGTTGCACCACCAGGTCGAATAGTTAGGGCCTTAGAAAACAACGCCAGACGCATAAAATACAATAAAAATACAACATTTTTTTCATCGTATAACAGGAATAATTACAACCTGTGTGAAGGTAATGGCCATTTCTACGTTCCGCGCAACCTAGGCTTCACACTAGGGCGTTCCTCCACGAGATCGAATAGTTAGGGCCTTAGAAAACAACGCCAGACGCATAAAATGCAATAAAAGTACAACAGTTTTTCCATCGTATAAAAGGAATAATTGCACCCAGTGTGAAAGTAATGGCCATTTCTACGTTCTGGGCAACCTACGCTTCACTCTAGGGCACTGGTGCAACAGATCCAATAGTTTGGGCTGAAGAAGTCAACGCCAGAAGCATAAAACACAAAATAAATACAACAGTTTTTCCATCGTACAAAACGAATAATTGCAACCAGTGTCAAAGTGATGGTCATTTCTACGTTCCGGTCAACCTAGGCTTCACTCTAGGGCGTTGCTGCACCAGATCGAATAGCTAGGGCCTTAGAAGTCAACGCCAGAAGCATAAAATACAATATAAACACAACAGCTTTTCTATCGTATAACAGGAATAATTTGCAACCAGTGTGAAAGTACTGTTCATTTCTATGTCACTGGCAACCTAGGCTTCGCTCTAGGGCGTTGGTCCACCAGATCGAAAAGCTAGGGACTTAGAAGTCAACGCCAGAAGCTTAAAATAAAATAAAAATACAACAGTTTTTCCACCGTATAACAGGAATAATTGCAACCTGTGTGAAGGTAATCGCCATTTCTACGTTCCGTGAAACCTAGGCTTCACTCTAGCGCGTTGCTCCACCACATCGAATAGTTAGGGCCTTAGAAAACAACGCCAGACGCATAAAATACAATAAATATACAACAGTTTCTCCATCGTATAACAGGAACAATTTCAACCAGTGTGAAAGTAATGGTCATTTCTACGTTTCGGGCAACCTAGACTTAACTCTGAGGCATTGCTCCACCAGATGGAATAGCTAGGGCCTTAGAAGTCAACGCCAGAAGCATAAAATACAATATAAATAAAACAGTTTTTCCATCGTAAAAAATGAATAATTGCAAACAGTGTGAAGGTAACGGTCATTTCTAAGTTCCGGGCAGCCTAGGCTTCACTCTAGGGCGCTGGCCCACCAGATCGAATAGTTAGGGCCTTAGAAGTCAACGCCAGAAGCATAAAATAAAATAAAAATACTACAGTTTGTCCATCGTAGAACAGGAATAATTGCAACCAGAGTGAAAGTAATGGTCATTTCTACGTTCCGGGCAACATAGGCCACACTCTTGGACGTTGCCCCACGATATCGACTAGCTAGGACCTTAGAAGTCATCGCCAGAAGCATAAAATACAAAATAAAAATACAACAGTATTACCATCGTATAACAGGGATAATTGCAACCTGTGAGAAAGCAATGGCCATTTCTACGTTCCGTGCTGCCTAGGCTTCAGTCTAGGGCGTTGCTCCACCAGGTCGAATAGTTAGGGCCTTAGAAAACAACGACAGACGCATAAAATACAATAAAAATACAACAGTTTTTTCATCGTATAACAGGAATAATTGCAACCTGTGAGAAAGCAATGGCCGTTTCTACGTTCCGTACTGCCTAGGCTTCAGTCTAGGGCGTTGCTCCACCAGGTGGAATAGCTAGGGCCTTAGAAAACAACGCGAGACGCATAAAATACAATAAAAATACAACAGTTTTTCCATCGTATAGCATGAATAATTACAACCAGAGTGAAAGTAATGGTCATTTCTACGTTCCGGGCAACATAGGCTTCACACTTGGACGTTGCCCCACGTGTTCGAATAGCTAGGACCTTAGAAGTCAACGCCAGAAGCATAAAATATAATAAAAATACAACAGTTTTTCCTTCGTATAGCATGAATAATTGCAACCAGAGTGAAAGTAATGGTCATTTCTACGTTCCGGGCAACATAGGCTTCACACTTGGACGTTGCCCGACGTGTTCGAATAGCTAGGACCTTAGAAGTCATCGCCAGAAGCATAAAATACAAAATAAAAATACAACATAAAAATACAACTGTAATACCATCGTATAACAGGAATAATTGCAACCTGTGAGAAAGCAATGGCCGTTTCTACGTTCCGTACTGCCTAGGCTTCAGTCTAGGGCGTTGCTCCACCAGGTGGAATAGCTAGGGCCTTAGAAAACAACGCGAGACGCATAAAATACAATATAAACACAACAGCTTTTCTATCGTATAACAGGAATAATTTGCAACCATTGTGAAAGTACTGTTCATTTCTACGTTCCGGGCAACATAGGCCACACTCTTGGACGTTGCCCCACGATATCGAATAGCTAGGACCTTAGAAGTCATCGCCAGAAGCATCAAATACAAAATAAAAATACAACAGTATTACCATCGTATAACAGGGATAATTGCAACCTGTGAGAAAGCAATGGCCATTTCTACGTTCCGTGCTGCCTAGGCTTCAGTCTAGGGCGTTGCTCCACCAGGTCGAATAGTTAGGGCCTTAGAAAACAACGCCAGACGCATAAAATACAATAAAAATACAACAGTTTTTCCATCGTATAACAGGAATAATTGCAACCTGTGAGAAAGCAATGGCCGTCTCTACGTTCCGTACTGCCTAGGCTTCAGTCTAGGGCGTTGCTCCACCAGGTGGAATAGCTAGGGCCTTAGAAAACAACGCGAGACGCATAAAATACAATAAAAAGACAACAGTTTTTCCATCGTATAGCATGAATAATTGCAACCAGAGTGAAAGTAATGGTCATTTCTACGTTCCGGGCAACATAGGCTTCACACTTGGACGTTGCCCCACGTGTTCGAATAGCTAGGACCTTGGAAGTCATCGCCAGAAGCATAAAATACAAAATAAAAATACAACATAAAAATACAACTGTATTACCATCGTATAACAGGAATAATTGCAACCTGTGAGAAAGCAATGGCCGTTTCTACGTTCCGTACTGCCTAGGCTTCAGTCTAGGGCGTTGCTCCACCAGGTGGAATAGCCAGGGCCTTAGAAAACAACGCGAGACGCATAAAATACAATATAAACACAACAGCTTTTCTATCGTATAACAGGAATAATTTGCAACCAGTGTGAAAGTACTGTTCATTTCTACGTCACGGGCAACGTAGGCTTCGCTCTAGGGCGTTGGTCCACCAAATCGAAAAGCTAGGGACTTAGAAGTCAACGCCAGAAGCTTAAAATAAAATAAAAATACAACAGTTTTTCCACCGTATAACAGGAATAATTGCAACCTGTGTGAAGGTAATGGCCATTTCTACGTTCCGTGAAACCTAGGCTTCACTCTAGGGCGTTGCTCCACCACATCGAATAGTTAGGGCCTTAGAAAACAACGCCAGACGCATAAAATACAATAAAAATACAACAGTTTCTCCATCGTATAACAGGAACAATTTCAACCAGTGTGAAAGTAATGGTCACTTCTACGTTTCGGGCAACCTAGACTTAACTCTGAGGCATTGCTCCACCAGATGGAATAGCTAGGGCCTTAGAAGTCAACGCCAGAAGCATAAAATACAATATAAATAAAACAGTTTTTCCATCGTAAAAAATGAATAATTGCAAACAGTGTGAAGGTAACGGTCATTTCTAAGTTCCGGGCAGCCTAGGCTTCACTCTAGGGCGCTGGTCCACCAGATCGAATAGTTAGGGCCTTAGAAGTCAACGCCAGAAGCATAAAATAAAATAAAAATACTACAGTTTGTCCATCGTAGAACAGGAATAATTGCAACCAGAGTGAAAGTAATGGTCATTTCTACGTTCCGGGCAACATAGGCCACACTCTTGGACGTTGCCCCACGATATCGACTAGCTAGGACCTTAGAAGTCATCGCCAGAAGCATAAAATACAAAATAAAAATACAACAGTATTACCATCGTATAACAGGGATAATTGCAACCTGTGAGAAAGCAATGGCCATTTCTACGTTCCGTGCTGCCTAGGCTTCAGTCTAGGGCGTTGCTCCACCAGGTCGAATAGTTAGGGCCTTAGAAAACAACGACAGACGCATAAAATACAATAAAAATACAACAGTTTTTCCATCGTATAACAGGAATAATTGCAACCTGTGAGAAAGCAATGGCCGTTTCTACGTTCCGTACTGCCTAGGCTTCAGTCTAGGGCGTTGCTCCACCAGGTGGAATAGCTAGGGCCTTAGAAAACAACGCGAGACGCATAAAATACAATAAAAATACAACAGTTTCTCCATCGTATAACAGGAACAATTTCAACCAGTGTGAAAGTAATGGTCACTTCTACGTTTCGGGCAACCTAGACTTAACTCTGAGGCATTGCTCCACCAGATGGAATAGCTAGGGCCTTAGAAGTCAACGCCAGAAGCATAAAATACAATATAAATAAAACAGTTTTTCCATCGTAAAAAATGAATAATTGCAAACAGTGTGAAGGTAACGGTCATTTCTAAGTTCCGGGCAGCCTAGGCTTCACTCTAGGGCGCTGGTCCACCAGATCGAATAGTTAGGGCCTTAGAAGTCAACGCCAGAAGCATAAAATAAAATAAAAATACTACAGTTTGTCCATCGTAGAACAGGAATAATTGCAACCAGAGTGAAAGTAATGGTCATTTCTACGTTCCGGGCAACATAGGCCACACTCTTGGACGTTGCCCCACGATATCGACTAGCTAGGACCTTAGAAGTCATCGCCAGAAGCATAAAATACAAAATAAAAATACAACAGTATTACCATCGTATAACAGGGATAATTGCAACCTGTGAGAAAGCAATGGCCATTTCTACGTTCCGTGCTGCCTAGGCTTCAGTCTAGGGCGTTGCTCCACCAGGTCGAATAGTTAGGGCCTTAGAAAACAACGACAGACGCATAAAATACAATAAAAATACAACAGTTTTTCCATCGTATAACAGGAATAATTGCAACCTGTGAGAAAGCAATGGCCGTTTCTACGTTCCGTACTGCCTAGGCTTCAGTCTAGGGCGTTGCTCCACCAGGTGGAATAGCTAGGGCCTTAGAAAACAACGCGAGACGCATAAAATACAATAAAAATACAACAGTTTTTCCATCGTATAGCATGAATAATTGCAACCAGAGTGAAAGTAATGGTCATTTCTACGTTCCGGGCAACATAGGCTTCACACTTGGACGTTGCCCCACGTGTTCGAATAGCTAGGACCTTAGAAGTCAACGCCAGAAGCATAAAATATAATAAAAATACAACAGTTTTTCCTTCGTATAGCATGAATAATTGCAACCAGAGTGAAAGTAATGGTCATTTCTACGTTCCGGGCAACATAGGCTTCACACTTGGACGTTGCCCCACGTGTTCGAATAGCTAGGACCTTAGAAGTCATCGCCAGAAGCATAAAATACAAAATAAAAATACAACATAAAAATACAACTGTATTACCATCGTATAACAGGAATAATTGCAACCTGTGAGAAAGCAATGGCCGTTTCTACGTTCCGTACTGCCTAGGCTTCAGTCTAGGGCGTTGCTCCACCAGGTTGAATAGCTAGGGCCTTAGAAAACAACGCGAGACGCATAAAATACAATATAAACACAACAGCTTTTCTATCGTATAACAGGAATAATTTGCAACCAGTGTGAAAGTACTGTTCATTTCTACGTCACGGGCAACCTAGGCTTCGCTCTAGGGCGTTGGTCCACCAGATCGAAAAGCTAGGGACTTAGAAGTCAACGCCAGAAGCTTAAAATAAAATAAAAATACAACAGTTTTTCCACCGTATAACAGGAATAATTGCAACCTGTGTGAAGGTAATGGCCATTTCTACGTTCCGTGAAACCTAGGCTTCACTCTAGGGCGTTGCTCCACCACATCGAATAGTTAGGGCCTTAGAAAACAACGCCAGACGCATAAAATACAATAAATATACAACAGTTTCTCCATCGTATAACAGGAACAATTTCAACCAGTGTGAAAGTAATGGTCATTTCTACGTTTCGGGCAACCTAGACTTAACTCTGAGGCATTGCTCCACCAGATGGAATAGCTAGGGCCTTAGAAGTCAACGCCAGAAGCATAAAATACAATATAAATAAAACAGTTTTTCCATCGTAAAAAATGAATAATTGCAAACAGTGTGAAGGTAACGGTCATTTCTAAGTTCCGGGCAACCTAGGCTTCACTCTAGGGCGCTGGCCCACCAGATCGAATAGTTAGGGCCTTAGAAGTCAACGCCAGAAGCATAAAATAAAATAAAAATACTACAGTTTGTCCATCGTAGAACAGGAATAATTGCAACCAGAGTGAAAGTAATGGTCATTTCTACGTTCCGGGCAACATAGGCCACACTCTTGGACGTTGCCCCACGATATCGACTAGCTAGGACCTTAGAAGTCATCGCCAGAAGCATAAAATACAAAATAAAAATACAACAGTATTACCATCGTATAACAGGGATAATTGCAACCTGTGAGAAAGCAATGGCCATTTCTACGTTCCGTGCTGCCTAGGCTTCAGTCTAGGGCGTTGCTCCACCAGGTCGAATAGTTAGGGCCTTAGAAAACAACGACAGACGCATAAAATACAATAAAAATACAACAGTTTTTCCATCGTATAACAGGAATAATTGCAACCTGTGAGAAAGCAATGGCCGTTTCTACGTTCCGTACTGCCTAGGCTTCAGTCTAGGGCGTTGCTCCACCAGGTGGAATAGCTAGGGCCTTAGAAAACAACGCGAGACGCATAAAATACAATAAAAATACAACAGTTTTTCCATCGTATAGCATGAATAATTGCAACCAGAGTGAAAGTAATGGTCATTTCTACGTTCCGGGCAACATAGGCTTCACACTTGGACGTTGCCCCACGTGTTCGAATAGCTAGGACCTTAGAAGTCAACGCCAGAAGCATAAAATATAATAAAAATACAACAGTTTTTCCTTCGTATAGCATGAATAATTGCAACCAGTGTGAAGGTGATGGCCATTTCTACGTTCCGGTCAAGCTAGGCTTCACTCTAGGGCGTTGCTGCACCAGATCGAATAGCTAGGGCCTTAGAAGTCAACGCCAGAAGCATAAAATACAATATAAACACAACAGCTTTTCTATCGTATAACAGGAATAATTTGCAACCAGTGTGAAAGTACTGTTCATTTCTACGTCACTGGCAACCTAGGCTTCGCTCTAGGGCGTTGGTCCACCAGATCGAAAAGCTAGGGACTTAGAAGTCAACGCCAGAAGCTTAAAATAAAATAAAAATACAACAGTTTTTCCACCGTATAACAGGAATAATTGCAACCTGTGTGAAGGTAATGGCCATTTCTACGTTCCGTGAAACCTAGGCTTCACTCTAGGGCGTTGCTCCACCACATCGAATAGTTAGGGCCTTAGAAAACAACGCCAGACGCATAAAATACAATAAATATACAACAGTTTCTCCATCGTATAACAGGAACAATTTCAACCAGTGTGAAAGTAATGGTCATTTCTACGTTTCGGGCAACCTAGACTTAACTCTGAGGCATTGCTCCACCAGATGGAATAGCTAGGGAATTAGAAGTCAACGCCAGAAGCATAAAATACAATATAAATAAAACAGTTTTTCCATCGTAAAAAATGAATAATTGCAAACAGTGTGAAGGTAACGGTCATTTCTAAGTTCCGGGCAGCCTAGGCTTCACTCTAGGGCGCTGGCCCACCAGATCGAATAGTTAGGGCCTTAGAAGTCAACGCCAGAAGCATAAAATAAAATAAAAATACTACAGTTTGTCCATCGTAGAACAGGAATAATTGCAACCAGAGTGAAAGTAATGGACATTTCTACGTTCCGGGCAACATAGGCCACACTCTTGGACGTTGCCCCACGATATCGAATAGCTAGGACCTTAGAAGTCATCGCCAGAAGCATCAAATACAAAATAAAAATACAACAGTATTACCATCGTATAACAGGGATAATTGCAACCTGTGAGAAAGCAATGGCCATTTCTACGTTCCGTGCTGCCTAGGCTTCAGTCTAGGGCGTTGCTCCACCAGGTCGAATAGTTAGGGCCTTAGAAAACAACGCCAGACGCATAAAATACAATAAAAATACAACAGTTTTTCCATCGTATAACAGGAATAATTGCAACCTGTGAGAAAGCAATGGCCGTCTCTACGTTCCGTACTGCCTAGGCTTCAGTCTAGGGCGTTGCTCCACCAGGTGGAATAGCTAGGGCCTTAGAAAACAACGCGAGACGCATAAAATACAATAAAAAGACAACAGTTTTTCCATCGTATAGCATGAATAATTGCAACCAGAGTGAAAGTAATGGTCATTTCTACGTTCCGGGCAACATAGGCTTCACACTTGGACGTTGCCCCACGTGTTCGAATAGCTAGGACCTTAGAAGTCATCGCCAGAAGCATAAAATACAAAATAAAAATACAACATAAAAATACAACTGTATTACCATCGTATAACAGGAATAATTGCAACCTGTGAGAAAGCAATGGCCGTTTCTACGTTCCGTACTGCCTAGGCTTCAGTCTAGGGCGTTGCTCCACCAGGTGGAATAGCTAGGGCCTTAGAAAACAACGCGAGACGCATAAAATACAATATAAACACAACAGCTTTTCTATCGTATAACAGGAATAATTTGCAACCAGTGTGAAAGTACTGTTCATTTCTACGTCACGGGCAACCTAGGCTTCGCTCTAGGGCGTTGGTCCACCAGATCAAAAAGCTAGGGACTTAGAAGTCAACGCCAGAAGCTTAAAATAAAATAAAAATACAACAGTTTTTCCACCGTATAACAGGAATAAGTGCAACCTGTGTGAAGGTAATGGCCATTTCTACGTTCCGTGAAACCTAGGCTTCACTCTAGGGCGTTGCTCCACCACATCGAATAGTTAGGGCCTTAGAAAACAACGCCAGACGCATAAAATACAATAAAAATACAACAGTTTTTCCATCGTATAACAGGAATAATTGCAACCTGTGAGAAAGCAATGGCCGTCTCTACGTTCCGTACTGCCTAGGCTTCAGTCTAGGGCGTTGCTCCACCAGGTGGAATAGCTAGGGCCTTAGAAAACAACGCGAGACGCATAAAATACAATAAAAAGACAACAGTTTTTCCATCGTATAGCATGAATAATTGCAACCAG
Source organism: Calliopsis andreniformis (assembly GCF_051401765.1). Classification (NCBI taxonomy): domain Eukaryota; kingdom Metazoa; phylum Arthropoda; class Insecta; order Hymenoptera; family Andrenidae; genus Calliopsis; species Calliopsis andreniformis. The sequence continues at coordinate 11,736,943 of NW_027480422.1, read as the reverse complement.
AGTGAAAGTAATGGTCATTTCTACGTTCCGGGCAACATAGGCTTCACACTTGGACGTTGCCCCACGTGTTCGAATAGCTAGGACCTTAGAAGTCATCGCCAGAAGCATAAAATACAAAATAAAAATACAACATAAAAATACAACTGTATTACCATCGTATAACAGGAATAATTGCAACCTGTGAGAAAGCAATGGCCGTTTCTACGTTCCGTACTGCCTAGGCTTCAGTCTAGGGCGTTGCTCCACCAGGTGGAATAGCTAGGGCCTTAGAAAACAACGCGAGACGCATAAAATACAATATAAACACAACAGCTTTTCTATCGTATAACAGGAATAATTTGCAACCAGTGTGAAAGTACTGTTCACTTCTACGTCACGGGCAACCTAGGCTTCGCTCTACGGCGTTGGTCCACCAGATCGAAAAGCTAGGGACTTAGAAGTCAACGCCAGAAGCTTAAAATAAAATAAAAATACAACAGTTTTTCCACCGTATAACAGGAATAATTGCAACCTGTGTGAAGGTAATGGCCATTTCTACGTTCCGTGAAACCTAGGCTTCACTCTAGGGCGTTGCTCCACCACATCGAATAGTTAGGGCCTTAGAAAACAACGCCAGACGCATAAAATACAATAAAAATACAACAGTTTCTCCATCGTATAACAGGAACAATTTCAACCAGTGTGAAAGTAATGGTCATTTCTACGTTTCGGGCAACCTAGACTTAACTCTGAGGCATTGCTCCACCAGATGGAATAGCTAGGGCCTTAGAAGTCAACGCCAGAAGCATAAAATACAATATAAATAAAACAGTTTTTCCATCGTAAAAAATGAATAATTGCAAACAGTGTGAAGGTAACGGTCATTTCTAAGTTCCGGGCAGCCTAGGCTTCACTCTAGGGCGCTGGTCCACCAGATCGAATAGTTAGGGCCTTAGAAGTCAACGCCAGAAGCATAAAATAAAATAAAAATACTACAGTTTGTCCATCGTAGAACAGGAATAATTGCAACCAGAGTGAAAGTAATGGTCATTTCTACGTTCCGGGCAACATAGGCCACACTCTTGGACGTTGCCCCACGATATCGACTAGCTAGGACCTTAGAAGTCATCGCCAGAAGCATAAAATACAAAATAAAAATACAACAGTATTACCATCGTATAACAGGGATAATTGCAACCTGTGAGAAAGCAATGGCCATTTCTACGTTCCGTGCTGCCTAGGCTTCAGTCTAGGGCGTTGCTCCACCAGGTCGAATAGTTAGGGCCTTAGAAAACAACGACAGACGCATAAAATACAATAAAAATACAACAGTTTTTCCATCGTATAACAGGAATAATTGCAACCTGTGAGAAAGCAATGGCCGTTTCTACGTTCCGTACTGCCTAGGCTTCAGTCTAGGGCGTTGCTCCACCAGGTGGAATAGCTAGGGCCTTAGAAAACAACGCGAGACGCATAAAATGCAATAAAAATACAACAGTTTTTCCATCGTATAGCATGAATAATTGCAACCAGAGTGAAAGTAATGGTCATTTCTACGTTCCGGGCAACATAGGCTTCACACTTTGACGTTACCCCACGTGTTCGAATAGCTAGGACCTTAGAAGTCAACGCCAGAAGCATAAAATATAATAAAAATACAACAGTTTTTCCTTCGTATAGCATGAATAATTGCAACCAGTGTGAAAGTGATGGCCATTTCTACGTTCCGGTCAAGCTAGGCTTCACTCGAGGGCGTTGCTCCCCCACATCGAATTGCTACGGCCTTAGAAGTCAACGCCAGAAGCATAAAATACAATATAAGTACAAGAGCTCTTCCATCGTATAACAAGAATAATTGCAACCAGTGTGAAAGTAATGGTCATTTCTACGTTCGGGGCAACCTAGGCCTCACACTAGTGCGTTGCTCCACCACATCGAATAGTTACGGCCTTAGATCACAACGCCAGAAGCATAAAATACGATATAAGTACAACAGCTTTTCCATCGTGTGAAGCAGATAATTGCAACCAGTGTGAAAGTTATGGTCATTTTTACGTTCCGGGCAACCGAGGCTTCACACTAGGGCGTTGATCCACCAGATCGAATAGTTAGGGCCTAAGAAGTAAACGCCAGAAGCATAAAACACAATATAAATACAACAGCTTTTCCATCGCATAAAACGGATAATTGCAACCAGTGTGAAAGTGACGGCCATTTCTACGTTCTGGGAATCCTAGATATAACTCTGATTCGTTGCTCCAGCAGATCGAATAGATAGGGCCTAAGAAGTCAACACCAGGAGCATAAAATACAATATAAATACAAAAGCTTTTCCATCGTATAAAACGAATAAATGCAATCAGTTTGAAGGTAATGGTCATTTCTACGTTTCGGTCAACCTAGGCTTCACTCTAGGGCGTTGCTCTACCCGATCGAATAGTTACGGCCTTAGAAGTCAACGTCAGAAGCATAAAATACCTTATAAATGAAAAAGTTTTTCCATCGTATAAAATGAATAATTGTAACCAGAGTGAAAGTAATGGACATTTCTACGTTCCGGGCAACATAGGCTTCACACTTTGACGTTGCACCACGTGATCGAATAGCTAGGACCTTAGAAGTCAACGCCAGAATCATAAAATATAATAAAAATACAACAGTTTTTCCATCGTATAGCATGAATAATTGCAACCCGAGTGAAAGTAATGGTCATTTATACGCTCCGGGCAACCTAGGCTTCACTCCAGGTCGTTGCTCCACCAGATCGAATAGTTAGGGCCTTAGAAGACAACGCCAGAAGCATAAAATAAAATAAAAATACTACAGGTTGTCCATCGTATAACAGGAATAATTGCAACCAGAGTGAAAGTAATGGTCATTTCTACGTTCCGGGAAACATAGGCCGCACTCTTGGACGTTGCCCCACGATATCGAATAGCTAGGACCTTAGAAGTCAACGCCAGAAGCATAAAATACGAAATAAAAATACAACAGTTTTTCCATCGTATAGCATGAATAATTGCAACCCGGGTGAAAGTAATGGTCATTTCTACGCTTCGGGCAACCTAGGCTTCACTCCAGGTCGTTGCTCCACCAGATCGACGAGCTAGGGCCTTAGAAGTCAACGCCAGAAGCATAAAATACAATATAAATAGAACAGTTTTTCCATCGTATAAAATGAGTAATTGCAAACAGTGTGAAAGTAACGGTCATTTCTAAGTTCCGGGCAACCTAGGCTCACTCTAGGGCGTTGCTCCACCAGATCGAATAGCTGAGGCCTTAGAAGTCAACGCCAGAAGCATAAAATAAAATAAAAATACTACAGTTTGTCCATCGTAGAACAGGAATAATTGCAACCAGAGTGAAAGTAATGGCCATTTCTACGTTCCGTGAAACCTAGGCCACACTCTTGGACGTTGCCCCACGATATCGAATAGCTAGGACCTTAGAAGTCATCGCCAGAAGCATAAAATACAAAATAAAAATACAACAGTATTACCATCGTATAACAGGGATAATTGCAACCTGTGAGAAAGCAATGGCCATTTCTACGTTCCGTGCTGCCTAGGCTTCAGTCTAGGGCGTTGCTCCACCAGGTCGAATAGTTAGGGCCTTAGAAAACAACGCCAGACGCATAAAATACAATAAAAATACAACAGTTTTTCCATCGTATAACAGGAATAATTGCAACCTGTGAGAAAGCAATGGCCGTTTCTACGTTCCGTACTGCCTAGGCTTCAGTCTAGGGCGTTGCTCCACCAGGTGGAATAGCTAGGGCCTTAGAAAACAACGCGAGACGCATAAAATACAATAAAAAGACAACAGTTTTTCCATCGTATAGCATGAATAATTGCAACCAGAGTGAAAGTAATGGTCATTTCTACGTTCCGGGCAACATAGGCTTCACACTTGGACGTTGCCCCACGATATCGAATAGCTAGGACCTTAGAAGTCATCGCCAGAAGCATAAAATACAAAATAAAAATACAACAGTATTACCATCGTATAACAGGGATAATTGCAACCTGTGAGAAAGCAATGGCCATTTCTACGTTCCGTGCTGCCTAGGCTTCAGTCTAGGGCGTTGCTCCACCAGGTCGAATAGTTAGGGCCTTAGAAAACAACGTCAGACGCATAAAATACAATAAAAATACAACAGTTTTTCCATCGTATAACAGGAATAATTGCAACCTGTGAGAAAGCAATGGCCGTTTCTACGTTCCGTACTGCTAGGCTTCAGTCCAGGGCGTTGCTCCACCAGGTGGAATAGCTAGGGCCTTAGAAAACAACGCGAGACGCATAAAATACAATAAAAATACAACAGTTTTTCCATCGTGTAGCATGAATAATTGCAACCAGAGTGAAAGTAATGGTCATTTCTACGTTCCGGGCAACATAGGCTTCACACTTGGACGTTGCCCCGCGTGTTCGAATAGCTAGGACCTTAGAAGTAAACGCCAGAAGCATAAAATATAATAAAAATACAACAGTTTTTCCTTCGTATAGCATGAATAATTGCAACCAGTGTGAAAGTGATGGCCATTTCTACGTTCCGGTCAACCTAGGCTTCACTCTAGGGCGTTGCTCCCCCACATCGAATAGCTACGGCCTTAGAAGTCAACGCCATAAGCATAAAATACAATATAAGTACAAGAGCTTTTCCATCGTATAACAAGAATAATTGCAACCAGTGTGAAAGTAATGGTCATTTCTACGTTCGGGGCAACCTAGGCCTCACACTGGTGCGTTGCTCCACCACATCGAATAGTTACGGCCTTAGATCACAACGCCAGAAGCATAAAATACGATATAAGTACAACAGCTTTTCCATCGTGTGAAACAGATAATTGCAACCAGTGTGAAAGTTATGGTCATTTTTACGTTCCGGGCAACCGAGGCTTCACACTAGGGCGTTGATCCACCAGATCGAATAGTTAGGGCCTAAGAAGTAAACGCCAGAAGCATAAAACACAATATAAATACAACAGCTTTTCCATCGCATAAAACGGATAATTGCAACCAGTGTGAAAGTGACGGCCATTTCTACGTTCTGGGAATCCTAGATATAACTCTGATTCGTTGCTCTTGCAGATCGAATAGATAGGGCCTAAGAAGTCAACACCAGGAGCATAAAATACAATATAAATACAAAAGCTTTTCCATCGTATAAAACGAATAATTGCAATCAGTTTGAAGGTAATGGTCATTTCTACGTTTCGGTCAACCTAGGCTTCACTCTAGGGCGTTGCTCTACACGATCGAATAGTTACGGCCTTAGAAGTCAACGTCAGAAGCATAAAATACCTTATAAATGAAAAAGTTTTTCCATCGTATAAAATGAATAATTGTAACCAGAGTGAAAGTAATGGACATTTCTACGTTCCGGGCAACATAGGCTTCACACTTGGACGTTGCACCACGTGATCGAATAGCTAGGACCTTAGAAGTCAACGCCAGAATCATAAAATATAATAAAAATACAACAGTTTTTCCATCGTATAAAAGGAATAATTGCACCCAGTGTGAAAGTAATGGCCATTTCTACGTTCCGGGCAACATAGGCTTCACACTTGGATGTTGCCCTACGTGATCGAATCGCTAGGACCTTAGAAGTCAACGCCAGGAGCATAAAATATAATAAAAATACAACAGGTTGTCCATCCTATAACAGGAATAATTGCAACCAGAGTGAAAGTAATGGTCATTTCTACGTTCCGGGCAACATAGGCTTCACACTTGGACGTTGCACCACGTGATCGAATAGCTAGGACCTTAGAAGTCAACGCCAGAATCATAAAATATAATAAAAATACAACAGTTTTTCCATCGTATAAAATGAGTAATTGCAAACAGTGTGAAAGTAACGGTCATTTCTAAGTTCCGGGCAACCTAGGCTTACTCTAGGGCGTTGCTCCACCAGATCGAATAGCTGAGGCCTTAGAAGTCAACGCCAGAAGCATAAAATAAAATAAAAATACTACAGTTTTTCCATCGTATAGCATGAATAATTGCAACCAGAGTGAAAGTAATGGTCATTTCTACGTTCCGGGCAACATAGGCTTCACACTTTGACGTTACCCCACGTGTTCGAATAGCTAGGACCTTAGAAGTCAACGCCAGAAGCATAAAATATAATAAAAATACAACAGTTTTTCCTTCGTATAGCATGAATAATTGCAACCAGTGTGAAAGTGATGGCCATTTCTACGTTCCGGTCAAGCTAGGCTTCACTCTAGGGCGTTGCTCCCCCACATCGAATAGCTACGGCCTTAGAAGTCAACGCCAGAAGCATAAAATACAATATAAGTACAAGAGCTTTTCCATCGTATAACAAGAATAATTGCAACCAGTGTGAAAGTAATGGTCATTTCTACGTTCGGGGCAACCTAGGCCTCACACTAGTGCGTTGCTCCACCACATCGAATAGTTACGGCCTTAGATCACAACGCCAGAAGCATAAAATACGATATAAGTACAACAGCTTTTCCATCGTGTGAAGCAGATAATTGCAACCAGTGTGAAAGTTATGGTCATTTTTACGTTCCGGGCAACCGAGGCTTCACACTAGGGCGTTGATCCACCAGATCGAATAGTTAGGGCCTAAGAAGTAAACGCCAGAAGCATAAAACACAATATAAATACAACAGCTTTTCCATCGCATAAAACGGATAATTGCAACCAGTGTGAAAGTGACGGCCATTTCTACGTTCTGGGAATCCTAGATATAACTCTGATTCGTTGCTCCAGCAGATCGAATAGATAGGGCCTAAGAAGTCAACACCAGGAGCATAAAATACAATATAAATACAAAAGCTTTTCCATCGTATAAAACGAATAAATGCAATCAGTTTGAAGGTAATGGTCATTTCTACGTTTCGGTCAACCTAGGCTTCACTCTAGGGCGTTGCTCTACCCGATCGAATAGTTACGGCCTTAGAAGTCAACGTCAGAAGCATAAAATACCTTATAAATGAAAAAGTTTTTCCATCGTATAAAATGAATAATTGTAACCAGAGTGAAAGTAATGGACATTTCTACGTTCCGGGCAACATAGGCTTCACACTTTGACGTTGCACCACGTGATCGAATAGCTAGGACCTTAGAAGTCAACGCCAGAATCATAAAATATAATAAAAATACAACAGTTTTTCCATCGTATAGCATGAATAATTGCAACCCGAGTGAAAGTAATGGTCATTTATACGCTCCGGGCAACCTAGGCTTCACTCCAGGTCGTTGCTCCACCAGATCGAATAGTTAGGGCCTTAGAAGACAACGCCAGAAGCATAAAATAAAATAAAAATACTACAGGTTGTCCATCGTATAACAGGAATAATTGCAACCAGAGTGAAAGTAATGGTCATTTCTACGTTCCGGGAAACATAGGCCGCACTCTTGGACGTTGCCCCACGATATCGAATAGCTAGGACCTTAGAAGTCAACGCCAGAAGCATAAAATACGAAATAAAAATACAACAGTTTTTCCATCGTATAGCATGAATAATTGCAACCCGGGTGAAAGTAATGGTCATTTCTACGCTTCGGGCAACCTAGGCTTCACTCCAGGTCGTTGCTCCACCAGATCGACGAGCTAGGGCCTTAGAAGTCAACGCCAGAAGCATAAAATACAATATAAATAGAACAGTTTTTCCATCGTATAAAATGAGTAATTGCAAACAGTGTGAAAGTAACGGTCATTTCTAAGTTCCGGGCAACCTAGGCTCACTCTAGGGCGTTGCTCCACCAGATCGAATAGCTGAGGCCTTAGAAGTCAACGCCAGAAGCATAAAATAAAATAAAAATACTACAGTTTGTCCATCGTAGAACAGGAATAATTGCAACCAGAGTGAAAGTAATGGCCATTTCTACGTTCCGTGAAACCTAGGCCACACTCTTGGACGTTGCCCCACGATATCGAATAGCTAGGACCTTAGAAGTCATCGCCAGAAGCATAAAATACAAAATAAAAATACAACAGTATTACCATCGTATAACAGGGATAATTGCAACCTGTGAGAAAGCAATGGCCATTTCTACGTTCCGTGCTGCCTAGGCTTCAGTCTAGGGCGTTGCTCCACCAGGTCGAATAGTTAGGGCCTTAGAAAACAACGCCAGACGCATAAAATACAATAAAAATACAACAGTTTTTCCATCGTATAACAGGAATAATTGCAACCTGTGAGAAAGCAATGGCCGTTTCTACGTTCCGTACTGCCTAGGCTTCAGTCTAGGGCGTTGCTCCACCAGGTGGAATAGCTAGGGCCTTAGAAAACAACGCGAGACGCATAAAATACAATAAAAAGACAACAGTTTTTCCATCGTATAGCATGAATAATTGCAACCAGAGTGAAAGTAATGGTCATTTCTACGTTCCGGGCAACATAGGCTTCACACTTGGACGTTGCCCCACGATATCGAATAGCTAGGACCTTAGAAGTCATCGCCAGAAGCATAAAATACAAAATAAAAATACAACAGTATTACCATCGTATAACAGGGATAATTGCAACCTGTGAGAAAGCAATGGCCATTTCTACGTTCCGTGCTACCTAGGCTTCAGTCTAGGGCGTTGCTCCACCAGGTCGAATAGTTAGGGCCTTAGAAAACAACGTCAGACGCATAAAATACAATAAAAATACAACAGTTTTTCCATCGTATAACAGGAATAATTGCAACCTGTGAGAAAGCAATGGCCGTTTCTACGTTCCGTACTGCTAGGCTTCAGTCCAGGGCGTTGCTCCACCAGGTGGAATAGCTAGGGCCTTAGAAAACAACGCGAGACGCATAAAATACAATAAAAATACAACAGTTTTTCCATCGTGTAGCATGAATAATTGCAACCAGAGTGAAAGTAATGGTCATTTCTACGTTCCGGGCAACATAGGCTTCACACTTGGACGTTGCCCCGCGTGTTCGAATAGCTAGGACCTTAGAAGTAAACGCCAGAAGCATAAAATATAATAAAAATACAACAGTTTTTCCTTCGTATAGCATGAATAATTGCAACCAGTGTGAAAGTGATGGCCATTTCTACGTTCCGGTCAACCTAGGCTTCACTCTAGGGCGTTGCTCCCCCACATCGAATAGCTACGGCCTTAGAAGTCAACGCCATAAGCATAAAATACAATATAAGTACAAGAGCTTTTCCATCGTATAACAAGAATAATTGCAACCAGTGTGAAAGTAATGGTCATTTCTACGTTCGGGGCAACCTAGGCCTCACACTGGTGCGTTGCTCCACCACATCGAATAGTTACGGCCTTAGATCACAACGCCAGAAGCATAAAATACGATATAAGTACAACAGCTTTTCCATCGTGTGAAACAGATAATTGCAACCAGTGTGAAAGTTATGGTCATTTTTACGTTCCGGGCAACCGAGGCTTCACACTAGGGCGTTGATCCACCAGATCGAATAGTTAGGGCCTAAGAAGTAAACGCCAGAAGCATAAAACACAATATAAATACAACAGCTTTTCCATCGCATAAAACGGATAATTGCAACCAGTGTGAAAGTGACGGCCATTTCTACGTTCTGGGAATCCTAGATATAACTCTGATTCGTTGCTCTTGCAGATCGAATAGATAGGGCCTAAGAAGTCAACACCAGGAGCATAAAATACAATATAAATACAAAAGCTTTTCCATCGTATAAAACGAATAATTGCAATCAGTTTGAAGGTAATGGTCATTTCTACGTTTCGGTCAACCTAGGCTTCACTCTAGGGCGTTGCTCTACACGATCGAATAGTTACGGCCTTAGAAGTCAACGTCAGAAGCATAAAATACCTTATAAATGAAAAAGTTTTTCCATCGTATAAAATGAATAATTGTAACCAGAGTGAAAGTAATGGACATTTCTACGTTCCGGGCAACATAGGCTTCACACTTGGACGTTGCACCACGTGATCGAATAGCTAGGACCTTAGAAGTCAACGCCAGAATCATAAAATATAATAAAAATACAACAGTTTTTCCATCGTATAAAAGGAATAATTGCACCCAGTGTGAAAGTAATGGCCATTTCTACGTTCCGGGCAACATAGGCTTCACACTTGGATGTTGCCCTACGTGATCGAATCGCTAGGACCTTAGAAGTCAACGCCAGGAGCATAAAATATAATAAAAATACAACAGGTTGTCCATCCTATAACAGGAATAATTGCAACCAGAGTGAAAGTAATGGTCATTTCTACGTTCCGGGCAACATAGGCTTCACACTTGGACGTTGCACCACGTGATCGAATAGCTAGGACCTTAGAAGTCAACGCCAGAATCATAAAATATAATAAAAATACAACAGTTTTTCCATCGTATAAAATGAGTAATTGCAAACAGTGTGAAAGTAACGGTCATTTCTAAGTTCCGGGCAACCTAGGCTTACTCTAGGGCGTTGCTCCACCAGATCGAATAGCTGAGGCCTTAGAAGTCAACGCCAGAAGCATAAAATAAAATAAAAATACTACAGTTTTTCCATCGTATAACAGGAATAATTGCAACCAGAGTGAAAGTAATCGTCATTTCTACGTTCCGGGCAACATAGGCTTCACTCTTGAACATTTCCCCACGATATCGAATAGCTGGGAATTTAGAAGTCAACGCCAGAAGCATAAAATATAAAATAAAAATACAACAGTTTTACCATCGTATAACAGGGATAATTGCAACCTGTGTGAAAGCAATGGCCATTTCTACGTTCCGTGCAGCCTAGGCTTCAGTCTAGGGCGTTGCTCCACCAGGTCGAATAGTTAGGGCCTTAGAAAACAACGTCAGACGCATAAAATACAATAAAAATACAACAGTTTTTCCATCGTATAACAGGAATAATTGCAACCTGTGAGAAAGCAATGGCCGTTTCTACGTTCCATACTGCTAGGCTTCAGTCTAGGGCGTTGCTCCACCAGGTGGAATAGCTAGGGCCTTAGAAAACAACGCGAGACGCATAAAATACAATAAAAATACAACAGTTTTTCCATCGTATAGCATGAATAATTGCAACCAGAGTGAAAGTAATGGTCATTTCTACTTTCCGGGCAACATAGGCTTCACACTTGGACGTTGCCCCGCGTGTTCGAATAGCTAGGACCTTAGAAGTCAACGCCAGAAGCATAAAATATAATAAAAATACAACAGTTTTTCCTTCGTATAGCATGAATAATTGCAACCAGTGTGAAAGTGATGGCCATTTCTACGTTCCGGTCAACCTAGGCTTCACTCTAGGGCGTTGCTCCCCCACATCGAATAGCTACGGCCTTAGAAGTCAACGCCAGAAGCATAAAATACAATATAAGTACAAGAGCTTTTCCATCGTATAACAAGAATAATTGCAACCAGTGTGAAAGTAATGGTCATTTCTACGTTCGGGGCAACCTAGGCCTCACACTAGTGCGTTGCTCCACCACATCGAATAGTTACGGCCTTAGATCACAACGCCAGAAGCATAAAATACGATATAAGTACAACAGCTTTTCCATCGTGTGAAACAGATAATTGCAACCAGTGTGAAAGTTATGGTCATTTTTACGTTCCGGGCAACCGAGGCTTCACACTAGGGCGTTGATCCACCAGATCGAATAGTTAGGGCCTAAGAAGTAAACGCCAGAAGCATAAAACACAATATAAATACAACAGCTTTTCCATCGCATAAAACGGATAATTGCAACCAGTGTGAAAGTGACGGCCATTTCTACGTTCTGGGAATCCTAGATATAACTCTGATTCGTTGCTCTTGCAGATCGAATAGATAGGGCCTAAGAAGTCAACACCAGGAGCATAAAATACAATATAAATACAAAAGCTTTCCCATCGTATAAAACGAATAATTGCAATCAGTTTGAAGGTAATGGTCATTTCTACGTTTCGGTCAACCTAGGCTTCACTCTAGGGCGTTGCTCTACACGATCGAATAGTTACGGCCTTAGAAGTCAACGTCAGAAGCATAAAATACCTTATAAATGAAAAAGTTTTTCCATCGTATAAAATGAATAATTGTAACCAGAGTGAAAGTAATGGACATTTCTACGTTCCGGGCAACATAGGCTTCACACTTGGACGTTGCACCACGTGATCGAACAGCTAGGACCTTAGAAGTCAACGCCAGAATCTTAAAATATAATAAAAATACAACAGTTTTTCCATCGTATAAAAGGAATAATTGCACCCAGTGTGAAAGTAATGGCCATTTCTACGTTCCGGGCAACATAGGCTTCACACTTGGATGTTGCCCTACGTGATCGAATCGCTAGGACCTTAGAAGTCAACGCCAGAAGCATAAAATATAATAAAAATACAACAGGTTGTCCATCGTATAACAGGAATAATTGCAACCAGAGTGAAAGTAATGGTCATTTCTACGTTCCGGGAAACATAGGCCTCACTCTTGGACGTTGCCCCACGATATCGAATAGCTAGGACCTTAGAAGTCAACGCCAGAAGCATAAAATACAATATAAATAAAACAGTTTTTCCATCGTATAAAATGAGTAATTGCAAACAGTGTGAAAGTAACGGTCATTTCTAAGTTCCGGGCAACCTAGGCTCACTCTAGGGCGTTGCTCCACCAGATCGAATAGCTGAGGCCTTAGAAGTCAACGCCAGAAGCATAAAATAAAATAAAAATACTACAGTTTTTCCATCGTATAACAGGAATAATTGCAACCAGAGTGAAAGTAATCGTCATTTCTCCGTTCCGGGCAACATAGGCTTCACTGTTGGACATTTTCCCACGATATCGAATAGCTGGGAATTTAGAAGTCAACGCCAGAAGCATAAAATACAAAATAAAAATACAACAGTTTTACCATCGTATAACAGGGATAATTGCAACCTGTGTGAAAGCAATGGCCATTTCTACGTTCCGTGCAGCCTAGGCTTCAGTCTAGGGCGTTGCACCACCAGGTCGAATAGTTAGGGCCTTAGAAAACAACGCCAGACGCATAAAATACAATAAAGATACAACATTTTTTTCATCGTATAACAGGAATAATTACAACCTGTGTGAAGGTAATGGCCATTTCAACGTTCCGCGCAACCTAGGCTTCACACTAGGGCGTTCCTCCACGAGATCGAATAGTTAGGGCCTTAGAAAACAACGCCAGACGCATAAAATGCAATAAAAGTACAACAGTTTTTCCATCGTATAAAAGGAATAATTGCACCCAGTGTGAAAGTAATGGCCATTTCTACGTTCCGGGCAACATAGGCTTCACACTTGGACGTTGCCCCACGTGTTCGAATAGCTAGGACCTTAGAAGTCAACGCCAGAAGCATAAAATATAATAAAAATACAACAGTTTTTCCTTCGTATAGCATGAATAATTGCAACCCGAGTGAAAGTAATGGTCATCTATACGCTCCGGGCAACCTAGGCTTCACTCCAGGTCGTTGCTCCACCAGATCGACTAGCTAGGGCCTTAGAAGTCAACGACCGAAGCATAAAATACAATAAAAATACAACAGCTTTTCCATCGTATAACAGGAATAGTTGCAACGAGAGTGAAGGTAATGGTCGTTTCTACGTTCCGGGCAACATAGGCTTCACTCTTAGACGTTGCCCCACGATATCGGATAGCTAGGACCTTAGAAGTCAACGCCAGAAGCATAAAATACAAACTAAATATAGACGTTTTTTCATTGTATAACAGGAATAATTGCAACCAGTGTGAAATTAATGGTCATTTCTACGTTCCGGGCAACCTAGACTTAACTCTGACGCATTGCTCCACCAGATCGAATAGCTAGGGCCTTAGAAGTCAACGCCAGATGCATAAAATACAATATAAATAAAACAGTTTTTCCATCGTATAAAATGAGTAATTGCAAACAGTGTGAAAGTAACGGTCATTTCTAAGTTCCGGGCAACCTAGGCTTCACTCTAGGGCGTTGCTCCAGCAGATCGAATAGCTAGGGCCTTAGAAGTCAACGCCAGAAGCATAAAATACAATATAAATAAAACAGTTTTTCCACCGTATAAAATGAGTAATTGCAAACAGTGTGAACGTAACGGTGATTTTTAAGTTCCGGGCATCCTAGGCTTCGCTCTAGGGCGTTGCTCCACCAGATCGAATAGTTAGGGCCTTAGAAGTCAACGCCAGAGGCATAAAATACTATTTAAATACAACAGTTTTTCCCTTGTATAACAGGAATAATTGCAACCAATGTGAAAGTAATGGTCATTTCTACGTTCCGGGCAAAATAGGCTTCACTCAAGCGCGTTGCTCCACCACATCGAATAGCTACGGCCTTAGAAGTCAACGCCAGAAGCATAAAATACAATTCAAATAAAACAGTTTTTCCACCGTATAAAATGAATTATTGCAAACAGTGTGAAAGTAACGGTCATTTCTAAGTTCCGGGCAACCTAGGCTTCACTCTAGGGCGTCGCTCCACCAGATCGAATAGCTAGGGTCTTAGAAGTCAACGTCAGAATCATAAAATACAATAAAAGTACAACAGTTTTTCCTTCGTATAACAGGAATAATTGCAACAAGTGTGAAAGTGATGGTCATTTCTACGTTCCGTGCAACCTAGGCTTCACTCTAGGGCGTTGCTCCACCAGGTCGAATAGTTAGGGTATTAGAAAGCAACGCCAGACTCACAAAATACAATAAAAGTACAACAGTTTTTCCATCGTATAAAAGAAATAATTGCCACGTGTGCGAAAATAATTGCCATTTCTACGTTCCGTGCAACCTAGGCTTCACTCTAGGGCGTTGGTCCACCAGATCGAATAGTTAGGGCCTTAGAAGTCAACACCAGAAGCATAAAATAGAATAAAAATACTACAGTTCTTCCATCGTATAACAAGAATAATTGCAACCAGAGTGAAAGTAATGGTCATTTCTACGTTCCGGGCAGCATAGGCTTTACTCTTGGACGTTGCACCGCGATATCGAATAGCTAAGACCTTAGAAGTCAACGCCAGAAGCATAAAATACAAAATAAAAATACAACAGTTTTACCATCGTATAACAGGGATAATTGCAACCTGTGTGAAAGCAATGGCCATTTCTACGTTCCGTGCTGCCTAGGCTTCAGCATATGGCGTTGCTCCAGCAGGTCGAATAGTTAGGGCCTTAGAAAGCAACGCCAGAAGCATAAAATATAATAAAAATACAACAGTTTTTCCATCGTATAGCATGAATAATTGCAACCAGAGTGAAAGTAATGGTCATTTCTACGCTTCGGGCTACCTAGGCTTCACTCCAGGTCGTTGCTCCACCAGATCGAATAGCTAGGGCCTTAGAAGTCAACTCCAGAAGCTAAAAATAAAATAAAAATACAACAGTTTTCCTATCGTATAACAGGAATAATTGCAACCTGTTTGAAGGTAATGGCCATTTCTATGTTCCGTGAAACCTAGGCTTCACACTAGGGCGTTGCTCCACCACATCGAATAGTTAGGGCCTTAGAAAACAACGCCCGACGCATAAAATACATTAAAAATTCAACAGTTTTTCCATCGTATAACAGGAATAATTGCAAACAGTGTGAAAGTGATGGTCATTTCTACGTTCCGCGCAACCTAGGCTTAACTCTAGGGCGTTGCTACACCAGATCGAATAGTTAGGGCCTTAGAAATCAACGCCACAGATTAAAATAAAAAATAAATACGGCAGGTTTGCGAACGTATGACAGGAACTGATGCATCGAGTGTCAATCTAATGGTCATTTCTACGTTCCGGGCAACCTAGGGTTCACTCTAGGGCGTTGCTTCACCAGATGGATGAGTTTGGGCCTTAGAAATCAACGCCAGAATATTAAAATTAAAAATAAATACCGCAGGTTTGCGAGACGTATGACAGGAACTGATGCAACGAGTGTCAATCTAATGGTCATTTCTACGTTTCGAGCAGCCTAGGCATCACTCTAGAGCGCTACTCCACCAGATCGAATAGCCAGGGCCTTAGAAGTCAACGGACGAAGCATAAGATACAATGAACATACAACTGTTTTTCCATCGTATAACAGGAATAATTGCAACCAGTGTGAAAGTTCTGGTATTTATTTTGTATTTTAAACTTCTGGCGTTAATTTCTAAGGACCAAACTCATCCATCTGGTAGAGCAACGCCCTAGAGTGAACCCTAGGTTGCCCGGAACGTAGAGATGACCATTACTTTCACACTGGTTGCAATTATTCCAGTTATACGATGGAAAAACTGTGTATTTTGATACTATTTTATGCTTCTGGCGAACACTTCAAAGATCCTAGCTATTCGGCCTTGTGGGGCAACGCCCTAGAGTGAAGCCTAGGCTGCCCGGAACGTAGAAATGAGCATCACTTTCACACTGGTTGCAATTATTCATTTTATACGACGGAAAAGCTGTTGTATTTATATTGTATTTTATGCTTCCGGCGTTGACTTCTAAGGCCGTAGCTACTAGATGTGGTGGAGCAACGCCCTAGAGTGAAGCCTAGGTTGCCCGGAACGTAGGAATGACCATTACTTTCACACTGTATGCAATTATTCATTCTATACGATGGAAAAACTGTTGTATCTTTATTGTATTTTATGCGTCTGGAGTTGTTTTCTAAGGCGCTATCTATTCGACCTGGTGGAGCAGCGCCCTAGATTGAAGCCCAGTTTGCACGGAACGTAGAAATGCCCATTACGTTCACACTGGTTGTAATTATTTCTGAAATACGATGGAATAACTGTTGTATTTGTATAGTATTTTATGCTTCGGGCGTTGACTTCTAAGGCCCTAACTATTCGATTTGGTGGAGCAACGCCCTAGGGTGAAGCCTAGGTTGCCCGGAACGTAGAAAAGACCATAACTTTCATACTGGTTGCAATTATTCGTTTCATACGGTGGAAAAACTGTTGTATTTATATTGTATTTTATGCTTCTGGCGTTGACTTCTTAGGCCCTAGGTATTCGATCTAGTGGAACAACGCCCTAGAGTGAAGCCTAGGTTGCCCGCAACGTAGAAGTGACTTTCACTTTTACTCTGGTTGCAATTATTCCTTTTAAACGATGGAAAAGCTGTTGTGTTTTTATTGTGTGTTATGCTTCGGGCGTTGACTTCTAAGGCTCTAGCTATTCGATTTGGTGGAGCAACGCCCTAGGGTGAAGCCTAGGTTGCACGGAACGTAGAAATGACCATAACTTTCATACTGGTTGCAATTATTCGTTTCATACGATGGAAAAACTGTTGTATTTGTTTTGTATTTGGTGCTTCTGGCGTTGACTTCTTAGGCCATAACTATTGGATCTGGTGGACCAAATCCCTAGAGTGAAGCCTAAATTGCCCGGAACGTAGAAATGACCATTACCTTCACGCTTGTTGCAATTACTTCTGTTATGCGATGAAAAAACTTTTGTATTTTTATTATATTTTATGCTTCAGGCGTTGGCTTCTAAGGCCGTAGCTATTCGATGTGGTGGAGCAACGCCCTAGAGTGAAGCCTATGTTGCCAGGAATGTAGAAATGAGCATTACTTTCACACTGTTTGCAATCATTCATTTTATACGACGGAAAAGCTGTTGTATTTATATTGTATTTTATGCTTCTGTCGTTGACTTCTAAGGCCCTAACAATTCGATCTGGAGGAGCAACGCCCTAGAGTGAAGCCTAGGTCGCCCGGAACGTAGTAATGACTATTACGTTCACAGTGGTTGCAATTATTCCTGTTACACGATGGAAGAACTGTTGCGATTTTATTGTATTTTATGCTTCTGGCGTTGAATTCTAAGCCCTAACAATTCGATCTGGTGGAGCAACGCCCTAAGGTTAAGCCTAGGTTGCCCGGCACGTAGAAATGACCATTACTTTCAAACTGTTTCCAAATATACGTTATATACAATGGAAGAGCTGTTATATTTATATTGTATTTTATGCTCCTGGCGTTGAAGTCTTCGGCCCTAGCTATTTGATCTGGTGGAGCACCGCCCTAGAGTGAAGCCTAGTTGCCCGGAACATAGAAAAGACCATTACCATCAGAGTGGTTGCAATTATTCCTGTTATACGATGGAAAGGCTGTTGTATTTTTATTGTATTTTATTCTTCTGGTGTTGCCTTCGTAGTCCCTAACTATTGGATCTGGTGGAGCAACGCCCTAGAGTGAAGCCTAGGTTACCCGGAACGTAGGAATGACCATTACTTTCACACTGTTTGCAATTATTCATTTTATACGATGGAAAAACTGGTGAACTTATATTGTATTTTATCCTTCTGGCGTACAATTCTAAGTCCCTAGCTATTCGATCTGGTGGAGCAGCGCCCTAGAGTGAAGCCTAGGTTACCCGTAACGTAGAAATGACCATTACCTTCACGCTTGTTGCAATTATTCCTGTTATACGATGAAAAAGCTTTTGCATTTTTATTGTATTTTATGCGTCAGGCGTTGACTTCTAAGGCCGTAGCTATTCGATTAGGTGGAGCAACGCCACAGAGTGAAGCCTATGTTGCCCGGAATGTAGAAATGAGCATTACTTTGACGCTGTTTGCAATTATTCATTTTATACGACGGAAAAGGTGTTGTATTTATATTGTATTTTATGCTTCCGGCGTTGACTTCTAAGGCCGTAGCTATTCGATCAGGTGGAGCAACGCCACAGAGTGAAGCCTATGTTGCCCGGAATGTAGAAATGAGCATTACTTTGACACTGTTTGCAATTATTCATCTTATACGACGGAAAAGGTGTTGTATTTATATTGTATTTTATGCTTCCGGCGTTGACTTCTAAGGCCGTAGCTACTAGATGTGGTGGAGCAACGCCCTAGAGTGAAGACTAGGTTTGCGGGAACGTAGAAATGACCTTACCTTTCACACACGTGCAATTATTCGTTTTATACGATGGAAAAACTATTGTATTAATTTTGTATTTTATGCTTCTGGCGTTGACTTCTTAGGCCCCAACTATTCGATCTGGTTGAGCAACGCCCTCGTGTGCAGCCTAGGTTACCCGTAACGTAGAAATGGCCATTACTTTCACACAGGCTGAAGTTCTTCCTGTTATACGATGGAAAAGGTGTTGTATTTTTATTGTATTTTATTCTTTGGGCGTTGACTTCTAAGGCCCTAGCTATACGATCTGTTGGGGCAACGCCCTAGAGTGAAGCCTAGGTTGCCCGGATCGTCGAAATGACCATTACATTCACTCTGGTTGTAATCATTCATGCTATACGATGTAAAAACTGTTGTATTTTTATTGTATTTTATGCTTCTGGCGTTGACTTCTAAGGCCGTAGCTATTCGATGTGGTGGAGCAACGCCCTAGAGTGAAGCCTAGGTTGCCCGGAACGTAGAAATGACCATAACTTTCACACTGGTTGCAATTATTCATGTTATGCGATGGAACAACTGTTGTATTTATATTGTATTTTATGCTTCTGGCGTTCATTTCTAAGGCCCTAACAATTCGATCTGGTGGAGCAACGCCCTAGAGTGAAGCCTAGGTTGCCCGGAACGTAGAAATGTCCATTACCTTCATGCTTGTTGCAACCATTCCTCTTAAACGATGAAAAAACTTTTGTATTTTTATTGTATTTTATGCTTCAGGCGTTGACGTCTGATTCCGTAGCTAATCGATGTGGTGGAGCAACGCCCGAGTATGAAGCCTAGGTTGCCCGGAACGAAGAAATGACCATAACTTTCATACTGGTTGCAATTATTCGTTTTATACGATGAAAAACTGTTGTATTTATATTGTATTTTATGCTTCTGGCGTTGACTTCTAAGGCCGTAGCTATTCGATGTGGTGGAGCAACGCCCTAGAGTGAAGCCTAGGTTGCCCGGAACGTAGAAGTGACCATATCTTTCACAATGGTTGCAATTATTACTGTTATACGATGGAAAATCTGTTGTATTTATATTGTATTTTATGCTTCTGGCGTTGTCTTCTCAGGCCCTCACTATTCGATCTAGTGGAGCAACGCCCTAGAGTGAAGCCTAGATTGCCCGGGACGTGGAAATGAACATTACCTTCACGCATGCTGCAACTTTCCTGTTATACGATGGAAAAGCTGTTGTATTTATATTGCATTTTATGCTTCTGGCGTTGAATTCGAAGTCCCTAACTATTCGATCTGGTGGAGCAACGCCCTCAAGTTAAGTATAGGTTGCCGGAACGTAGAAATGTCCACTACTTTCATACTGTTTGCAAATATACATTTTATACGATGGAAAAGCTATTATATTTATATTGTATTTTATGCTTCTGGCGTCGACTTTTTAGGCCCTAACTATTTGCTGTGGTGGAGCACCGCCCTAGAGTGAATCCTAGGTTGCCCGCAACATAGAAAAGATCATCACCTTCACACTGGTTGCAATTATTCCTGTTATAGGATGGAAAGACTGTTGTATTTTCATTGTATTTTATGCTTCTGGCGTTGACTTCCTAGGCGCTAACTATTCGATCTGGTGGAGCAACGCCCTAGAGTGAAGCCTTGGTAGCCCGGAACGTAGAAATGACCATCACCTTCACACTGGTTGCAATTAATCATTTTATACGATGGAAAAACTGTTGTATTTATATTGTATTTTATGCTTCTGGCGTTGACTTCTAAGGTCCTAGATATTGGATGTGGTGGAGCAACGCCCTAGAGAGAAGCCTAGGTTGGCCGAAACGTAGAAATGACCATTACTTTCACTCTGGTTGGAATTATTCATGCTATACGATGGAAAAACTGTTGTATTTATATTACATTTTATGCTTCTGGCGTTGTCTTCTAAGGCCCTAGCTATTCGAACACGTGTTGCAACGTCCAAGAGTGAAGCCTATGTTGCCCAAAACGTAGAAATGACCATTACTTTCACACTGGTTGCAATTATTCTTTTCATACGATGGGAAAACTGTTGTATTTATTTTGTTATTGGTGTTTCTGGCGTTGGCTTCTTAGGCCCTAACTATTGGATCAGGTGGACCAACGCCCGAGAGTGAAGCCTAGGTTGCCGGAACGTAGAAGTGACCATGCCTTTCAGACTGCTTGCAACTATTCCTGTTATACGATGAAAAACTGTTGTATTTAAATTGTATTTTATGCTTCTGGCGTTGACTTCTAAGGCCGTAACAATTCGATATGGTGGAGCAACGTCCTAGAGTGAAGCCTAGGTCGCTCGGAACGTGGAAATGACCATTACCTTCACACTGGTTGCAATTATTCGTGTTATACGATGGAAAAACTGCTGCATTATTATTGTAGTTTATGCTTCTGGCGTTGAATTCGAAGTCCCAAACTATTCGATCTGGTGGAGCAAAGCCCTAGAGTGAAGCCTAGGTTGCCCGCAACATAGAAAAGAGCATCACCTTCACACTGGTTGCAATTATTCCTGTTATAGGATGGAAAGACTGTTGTATTTTCATTGTATTTTATGCTTCTGGCGTTGACTTCCTAGGCGCTAACTATTCGATCTGGTGGAGCAACGCCCTAGAGTGAAGCCTTGGTTGCTCGGAACGTAGAAATGACCATCACCTTCACACTGGTTGCAATTATTCATTTTATACGATGGAAAAACTGTTGTATTTATATTGTATTTTATGCTTCTGGCGTTGACTTCTAAGGTCCTAGATATTGAATGTGGTGGAGCAACGCCCTCGAGAGAAGCCTAGGTTGGCCGAAACGAAGAAATGACCATTACTTTCACTCTGGTTGGAATTATTCATGCTATACGATGGAAAAACTGTTGTATTTATATTATATTTTATGCTTCTGGCGTTGTCTTCTAAGGCCCTAGCTATTCGAACTCGTGTGGCAACGTCCAAGAGTGAAGCCTATGTTGCCCGAAACGTACAAATGACCATTACTTTCACACTGGTTGCAATTATTCTTTTCATACGATGGTAAAACTGTTGTATTTATTTTGTAATTGGTGTTTCTGGCGTTGACTTCTTAGGCCCTAACTATTGGATCAGGTGGACCAACGCCCTAGAGTGAAGCCTAGGTTGCCGGAACGTAGAAGTGACCATATCTTTCAGACTGCTTGCAACTATTCCTGTTATACGATGAAAAACTGTTGTATTTATATTGTATTTTATGCTTCTGGCGTTGACTTCTAAGGCCGTAACAATTCGATATGGTGGAGCAACGTCCTAGAGTGAAGCCTGGGTCGCCCGGAACGTGGAAATGACCATTACCTTCACACTGGTTGCAATTATTCGTGTTATACGATGGAAAAACTGCTGCATTTTTATTGTAGTTTATGCTTCTGGCGTTGAATTCGAAGTCCCAAACTATTCGATCTGGTGGAGCAACGCCGTAGAGTGAAGCCTAGGTTGCCCGGAACATAGAATGGAGCATTACCTTCACACTGGTTGCAATTATTCCTGTTATACGATGGAGAGACTGTTGTATTTTCATTGTATTTTATGTTTCGGGCGTTGACTTCTAAGGCCCTAGCTATTCGATATGGTGGAGCAACGCCCTAGGATCAAGCCTAGGTTGCCCGGAACGTAGAAATGACCATATCTTTCACACTGGATGCAATTATTCATGTTATACGATGGAAAAACTGTTGTATTTATATTGTATTTTATGCTCCTTGCGTTGACTTCTTAGGCCCTAACTATTCGATCTGGTGGAACAACGCCCTAGAGTGAAGCCTAGGTTGCCCGGAACGTAGAAATGACGATTACTTTCACACTGGTTGCAATTATTCGTTTTATACGACGGAAAATCTGTTGTATTTGGTTTGTGTTTTGTGTTTCAGGCATTGACTTCTTAGGCCCTAACTATTGGATCTGGAGGACCAACACAATAGAGTGAAGCCTAAGTTGCCCGGAACGTAGAAATGACCATATCTTTCACACTGGTTGCAATTATTCATGTTATGCGATGGAACAACTGTTGTATTTATATTGTATTTTATGCTTCTGGCGTTCATTTCTAAGGCCCTAACAATTCGATCTGGTGGAGCAACGCCCTAGAGTGAAGTCTAGGTCGCCCGGAACGTAGAAATGACCATTACCTTCACACTGGTTGCAATTATTCCTGTTATACGATGGAAAAGCTGTTGTACTTATGTTGTATTTTATGTTTCTGGCGTTGAACTCGAAGTCCCTAACTATTCGATCTGGTGGAGCAACGCCCTAAAGTTAAGCCTAGGTTGCGCGGAACGTAGAAATGTCCATTACCTTCACACTGTTTGCGATTATTCATTTTATACGATGGTAAAACTGTTGTACATAGGTTGTATTTTATTCTTCTGGCGTTGAATTCTAAGTCCCTAGCTGTTCGATCAGGTGGAGCAACGCCCTAGAGTGAACCCTAGGTTGCCCGGAACGTAGAAATGACAGGTACTTTCACACTGGTTGCAGTTATTCCTGTTATACGACGGAAAAACTGTTGCATTTTTATTGTATTTTATGCCTCTGGCGTTGACTTCTGAGACCCTAGCTATTCAATTTGTTGGAGCAACGCCCTAGAGTGGAGCCTAGGTTGCCCGGAACGTAGAAATGACCATATCTTTCACACTGGATGCAATTATTCATATTATACGATGGAAAAACTGTTGTATTTATTTTGTATTTTATGCTTCTGGCGTTGACTTCTAAGGCCGTAGCTATTCGATGTGGTGGAGCAACGCCCTCGAGTGAAACCTAGGTTGCCCGGTTCGTAGAAATGGCCATTACTTTCACGCTGGTTGCAATTATTCCTATTATACGATGAAAAACTGTTGTATTTTTATTGTACTTTATGTTTCGGGCGTTGACTTCTAAGGCCCTAACTATTGGATCTGGTGGAGCAACGCCTTAGGGTGAAGCCTAGGTTGCCCGGAACGTAGAAATGACCATAGCTTTCATACTGGTTCCAATTATTACCGTTATACGACGGAAAAACTTTTGTATTTTTATTGTATTTTATGTTTCGGGCGTTGACTTCTTAGGCCCTAGCTATTCGATCTGGTGGAGCAACGCCCTAGAGTGGAGCCTAGGTTGCCCGGAACGTAGAAATGACCATACCTTTCACACTCGTGCAATTATTCGGTTTAGACGATGGAAAAACTAATGTATTTATATTGTATTTTATGCCTCTGGCGTTGACTCCTAAGGCCGTAGCTATTCGATGTGGTGGAGTAACGCCCTAGAGGGAAGCCTAGGTTGCCCTGAACGTAGAAATGACCATGTCTTTCACACTGTTTGCAGTGATTCCTGTTATACGATGGAATAGCTGTTGCATTTATATTGTATTTTATGCTTCTGGCGTTGACTTCCTAGGCGCTAACTATTCGATCTGGTGGAGCAACGCCCTAGAGTGAAGCCTTGGTAGCCCGGAACGTAGAAATGACCATTACCTTCACACTGGTTGCAATTAATCATTTTATACGATGGAAAAACTGTTGTAATTATATTGTATTTTATGCTTCTGGCGTTGACTTCTAAGGTCCTAGATATTGGATGTGGTGGAGCAACGCCCTAGAGAGAAGCCTAGGTTGGCCGAAACGTAGAAATGACCATTACTTTCACTCTGGTTGGAATTATTCATGCTATACGATGGAAAAACTGTTGTATTTATATTATATTTTATGCTTCTGGCGTTGTCTTCTAAGGCCCTAGCTATTCGAACTCGTGTTGCAACGTCCAAGAGTGAAGCCTATGTTGCCCGAAACGTAGAAATGACCATTACTTTCACACTGGTTGCAATTATTCTTTTCATACGATGGGAAAACTGTTGTATTTATTTTGTAATTGGTGTTTCTGGCGTTGGCTTCTTAGGCCCTAACTATTGGATCAGGTGGACCAACGCCCTAGACTGAAGCCTAGGTTGACGGAACGTAGAAGTGACCATACCTTTCAGACTGCTTGCAACTATTCCTGTTATACGATGAAAAACTGTTGTATTTATATTGCATTTTATGCTTCTGGCGTTGACTTCTAAGGCCGTAACAATTCGATATGGTGGAGCAACGTCCTAGAGTGAAGCCTAGGTCGCTCGGAACGTGGAAATGACCATTACCTTCACACTGGTTGCAATTATTCGTGTTATACGATGGAAAAACTGCTGCATTTTTATTGTAGTTTATGCTTCTGGCGTTGAATTCGAAGTCCCAAACTATTCGATCTTGTGGAGCAACGCCCTAGAGTCAAGCCTAGCTTGTCCGCAACATAGAAAAGAGCATCACCTTCACACTGGTTGCAATTATTCCTGTTATAGGATGGAAAGACTGTTGTATTTTCATTGTATTTTGTGCTTCTGGCGTTGACTTCCTAGGCGCTAACTATTCGATCTGGTGGAGCAACGCCCTAGAGTGAAGCCTTGGTTGCCCGGAACGTAGAAATGACCATCACCTTCACACTGGTTGCAATTATTCATGTTATACGATGGAAAAACTGTTGTATTTATATTGTATTTTATGCTTCTTGCCTTGACTTCTTAGGCCCTAACTTTTCGATCTGGTGGAACAACGCCCTAGAGTGAAGCCTAGGTTGCCCGGAACGTAGAAATGACCATTACTTTCACACTGGTTGCAATTATTCGTTTTATACGACGGAAAATCTGTTGTATTTGGTTTGTGTTTGGTGTTTCTGGCGTTGACTTCTTAGGCCCTAACTATTAGATCTGGAGGACCAACACCCTAGAGTGAAGCCTAAGCTGCCCGGAACGTAGAAATGACCATATCTTTCACACTGGTTGCAATTATTCATGTTATGCGATGGAACAACTGTTGTATTTATATTGTATTTTATGCTTCTGGCGTTCATTTCTAAGGCCCTAACAATTCGATCTGGTGGAGCAACGCCCTAGAGTGAAGTCTAGGTCGCCCGGAACGTAGAAATGACCATTACCTTCACAGTGGTTGCAATTATTCCTGTTATACGATGGAAAAACTGTTGTACTTATGTTGTATTTTATGTTTGTGGCGTTGAATTCTAAGTCCCTAACTATGCGATCTGGTGGAGCAACGCCCTAAAGTTAAGCCTAGGTTGCCCGGAACGTAGAAATGTCCATTACTTTCATACTGTTTGCAAATATACATTATATACGATGGAAAAGCTGTTATATTTATATTGTATTTTATGCATCTGGCGTGGACTTTTTAGGCCCTAACTATTTGGTCTGGTGGATTACCGCCCTAGAGAGATGCCTAGGTTGGTCGAAACGTAGAAATGACCATTACTTTCACTCTGGTTGGAATTATTCATGCTATACGACGGAAAAACTGTTGTATTTATATTATATTTTATGCTTCTGGCGTTGTCTTCTAAGGCCCTAGCTATTCGATCTCGTGAGGCAACGTCCAAGAGTGAAGCCTATGTTGCCCGAAACGTAGAAATGGCCATTACTTTCACACTGGTTGCAATTATTCTTTTCATCCGATGGAAAATCTGTTGTATTTGGTTTGTATTTGGTGTTTCTGGCGTTGACTTCTTAGGCCCTGACTATTGGATCTGGAGGACCAACGCCCTAGAGTGAAGCCTAGGTTGCCGGGAACGTAGAAATGACCGTTACTTTCACAATGTTTGCAAATATACATTATATACGATGGAAAAGCTGTTGTATTTATGTTGTATTTTATACTTCTGGCGTTGACTTCTTAGACCCTAACTATTTGATCTGGTGGAGCACCACCCTGTAGTGAAGCCTAGGTTGCGCGGAACGTAGAAAACACCATTACCTTCACACTGGTTGCAGTTATTCCTGTTATACGATGGAAAAACTGTTGTATTTATATTATATTTTATGCTTCTGGCGTTGTCTTCTAAGGCCCTAGCTATTCGATCTCGTGTGGCAACGTCCAAGAGTGAAGCCTATGTTGCCCGAAACGTAGAAATGGCCATTACTTTCACACTGGTTGCAATTATTCTTTTCATCCGATGGAAAATCTGTTGTATTTGGTTTGTATTTGGTGTTTCTGGCGTTGACTTCTTAGGCCCTGACTATTGGATCTGGAGGACCAACGCCCTAGAGTGAAGCCTAGGTTGCCGGGAACGTAGAAATGACCGTTACTTTCACAATGTTTGCAAATATACATTATATACGATGGAAAAGCTGTTGTATTTATGTTGTATTTTATACTTCTGGCGTTGACTTCTTAGACCCTAACTATTTGATCTGGTGGAGCACCGCCCTGTAGTGAAGCCTAGGTTGCGCGGAACGTAGAAAACACCATTACCTTCACACTGGTTGCAGTTATTCCTGTTATACGATGGAAAAACTGTTGCATTTTTATTGTAGTTTATGCTTCTGGCGTTGTATTCAAAGTCCCAAACTATTCGATCTGGTGGAGCAACGCCCTGGAGTTAAGCCTAGGTTGCCCGGAACGTAGAAATGACCATAACTTTAACACTGGTTGCAATTATTCGTTTTAAACAATGGAAAAACTGTTGTATTTATTTTGTATTTTATGCTTCGGGCGTTGACATCTAAGGCCCTAACCATACGTTCTGGTGGAGCAACGCTCTAGAGCGAAGCCTAGGTTGCCCGGTACGTAGAAATGACCATAACATTCATACTGGTTGCAATTATTCGTTTTATAGGATGGAAAAACTGTAGTACTTTTATTTTACTTTATGCTTCTGGCGTTGGCATCTAAGTCCCTAGCTATTCGATCTGGTGGACCAACGCCCTAGAGTGAAGCCTAGGTTGCCCGGAACGTAGAGATGACCATCACCTTCACTCTGGTTGCATTGATTCCTGTTATACGATGGAAAAACTGTTGTATTTATTTGTATTTTATGCCTCTGGCGTTGACTCCTAAGGCCGTAGATATTCGATGTGGTGGAGTAACGCCCTAGAGGGAAGCCTAGGTTGCCCGGAGCGTAGAAATGACCATGTCTTTCACACTGTTTGCAGCGATTCCTGTTATACGATGGAATAGCTGTTGCATTTATATTGTATTTTATGCTTCTGGCGTAGTCTTCTTAGGTCCTAACTGAACGATCTAGTGGAACAACGCCCTAGGGTGAAGCCTAGGTTGCCCGGAACGTAGAAATGACCATAACTTTCATACTGATTCCCATTATTCGTTTTATAGGATGGAAAAGCTGTTGTATTATTATTGTATTTTATGCTTCAGGCGTTGACTTCTAAGGCCCTAGCTATTCGATGTGGTGGAGCAACGCTCCAGGGTGAAGCCTAGGTTGCCCGGAACGTAGAAATGGCCATTACTTTCACACTGGTTGCAATTATTCCGGTTATACGATGGAAAAACTGTTGTACTTATGTTGTATTTTATGTTTCTGGCGTTGAATTCTAAGTCCCTAGCTATTCGATCTGGTGGCGCAACGCCCTTAAGCGAAGCCTAGGTTGCCCGGAACGTAGAAATGACCTGTACTTTCACACTGGTTGCAATTATTCCTGTTATACGATGGAAAAACTGTTGTACTTATGTTGTATTTTATGCTTCTGGCGTTGACTTCTTACGCCCTAACTATTTGATCAGGTGGAGCACCGCCCTGTAGTGAAGCCTAGGTTGCCAGGAACGTAGAAAACACCATTACCTTCACACTGGTTGCAGTTATTCCTGTTATACGATGGAAATACTGATGCATCTTTATTATATTTTATGCTTCTGGCGTTAAATTCGATGTCCCTAACTATGCGATCTGGTGGAGCAACGCCCCACAGTTAAGCCTAGGTTGCCCGGAACGTAGAAACGACCTTTACTTTCACACTGTTTGCAAATATACATTATATACGATGGAAAAAATGTTGTATCTATTTTGTATTTTATGCTTCTGGCGCTGACTTCTTAGGCCCTAACCATTGGATACGGTGGACCAACGCCCTAGAGTGAAGCCTAGGTTACCGGGAACATAGAAATGACCAGTACTTTCACACTGGTTTCAGCTTTCCTGTTATACGATGGAAAAACTGTTGCATTTTTATTGTATTTTATGCTTCTGGCGTTGACTTCTGAGGCCCTAGCTATTCAATTTGTTGGAGCAACGCCCTAGAGTGGAGCCTAGGTTGCCCGAAACGTAGAAATGACCATTACTTTAATACTGGTTGCAGTTATTCCTGTTATACGATGGAAAAGCTGCTGTATTTATATTGTATTTTATGCTTCTGGCGTTGACTTCTAAGGCCGTAGCTATTCGATGTGGTGGAGCAACGCCCACGAGTGAAGCCTAGGTTGCCCGGTTCGTAGAAATGGCCATTACTTTCACGCTGGTTGCAATTATTCCTATTATACGATGAAAAACTGTTGTATTTTTATTGTACTTTATGTTTCGGGCGTTGACTTCTAAGGCCCTAACTATTGGATCTGGTGGAGCAACGCCCTACGGTGAAGCCTAGGTTGCCCGGAACGTAGAAATGACCATAGCTTTCATACTGGTTCGAATTATTACCGTTATACGACGGAAAAACTTTTGTATTTTTATTGTATTTTATGTTTCGGGCGTTGACTTCTTAGGCCCTAGCTATTCGATCTGGTGGAGCAACGGCCTAGAGTGGAGCCTAGGTTGCCCGGAACGTAGAAATGACCACACCTTTCACACTCGTGCAATTATTCGGTTTAGACGATGGAAAAACTATTGTATTTATATTGTATTTTATGTTTCTGGCGTTGACTTCTTAGGCCGTAGCTTTTCGATCTGGTGGACCAACGCCCCAGAGTGAAGCCTTGGTCGCCCGGAACGCAGAAATGACCATGACTTTCACTCTGGTTGCAATTATTCCTGTTATACGGTGTAAAAACTGTTGAATTTATATTGTATTTTATGCTTCTGGCATTGTTTTCTCAGGTCCTCACTATTCGATCTAGTGGAGCAACGCCCTAGAGTGAAGCCTAGATTGCCCGGGACGTGGAAATGAACATTACCTTCACGCATGCTGCAACTTTCCTGTTATACGATGGAAAAGCTGTTGTATTTATATTGCATTTTATGCTTCTGGCGTTGAATTCGAAGTCCCTAACTATTCGATCTGGTGGAGCAACGCCCTCAAGTTAAGTATAGGTTGCCCGGAACGTAGAAATGTCCACTACTTTCATACTGTTTGCAAATATACATTTTATACGATGGAAAAGCTATTATATTTATATTGTATTTTATGCTTCTGGCGTCGACTTTTTAGGCCCTAACTATTTGATGTGGTGGAGCACCGCCCTAGAGTGAAGCCTAGGTTGCCCGCAACATAGAAAAGAGCATCACCTTCACACTGGTTGCAATTATTCCTGTTATAGGATGGAAAGACTGTTGTATTTTCATCGTATTTTATGCTTCTGGCGTTGACTTCCTAGGCGCTAACTATTCGATCTGGTGGAGCAACGCCCTAGAGTGAAGCCTTGGTAGCCCGGAACGTAGAAATGACCATTACCTTCACACTGGTTGCAATTAATCATTTTATACGATGGAAAAACTGTTGTAATTATATTGTATTTTATGCTTCTGGCGTTGACTTCTAAGGTCCTAGATATTGGATGTGGTGGAGCAACGCCCTAGAGAGAAGCCTAGGTTGGCCGAAACGTAGAAATGGCCATTACTTTCACTCTGGTTGGAATTATTCATGCTATACGATGGAAAAACTGTTGTATTTATATTATATTTTATGCTTCTGGCGTTGTCTTCTAAGGCCCTAGCTATTCGAACTCGTGTTGCAACGTCCAAGAGTGAAGCCTATGTTGCCCGAAACGTAGAAATGACCATTACTTTCACACTGGTTGCAATTATTCTTTTCATACGATGGGAAAACAGTTGTATTTATTTTGTAATTGGTGTTTCTGGCGTTGGCTTCTTAGGCCCTAACTATTGGATCAGGTGGACCAACGCCCTAGAGTGAAGCCTAGGTTGACGGAACGTAGAAGTGACCATACCTTTCAGACTGCTTGCAACTATTCCTATTATACGATGAAAAACTGTTGTATTTATATTGTATTTTATGCTTCTGGCGTTGACTTCTAAGGCCGTAACAATTCGATATGGTGGAGCAACGTCCAAGTGTGAAGCCTAGGTTGTCCGCAACATAGAAAAGAGCATCACCTTCACACTGGTTGCAATTATTCCTGTTATAGGATGGAAAGACTGTTGTATTTTCATTGTATTTTATGCTTCTGGCGTTGACTTCCTAGGCGCTAACTATTCGATCTGGTGGAGCAACGCCCTAGAGTGAAGCCTTGGTTGCCCGGAACGTAGAAATGACCATCACCTTCACACTGGTTGCAATTATTCATGTTATACGATGGAAAAACTGTTGTATTTATATTGTATTTTATGCTTCTTGCGTTGACTTCTTAGGCCCTAACTATTCGATCTGGTGGAACAACGCCCTAGAGTGAAGCCTAGGTTGTCCGCAACATAGAAAAGAGCATCACCTTCACACTGGTTGCAATTATTCCTGTTATAGGATGGAAAGACTGTTGTATTTTCATTGTATTTTATGTTTCGGGCGTTGACTTCTAAGGCCCTAGCTATTCGATATGGTGGAGCAACGCCCTAGGATCAAGCCTAGGTTGCCCGGAACGTAGAAATGACCATATCTTTCACACTGGATGCAATTATTCATGTTATACGATGGAAAAACTGTTGTATTTATATTGTATTTTATGCTTCTTGCCTTGACTTCTTAGGCCCTAACTATTCGATCTGGTGGAACAACGCCCTAGAGTGAAGCCTAGGTTGCCCGGAACGTAGAAATGACCATTACTTTCACACTGGTTGCAATTATTCGTTTTATACGACGGAAAATCTGTTGTATTTGGTTTGTGTTTGGTGTTTCTGGCGTTGACTTCTTAGGCCCTAACTATTGGATCTGGAGGACCAACACCCTAGAGTGAAGCCTAAGCTGCCCGGAACGTAGAAATTACCATATCTTTCACACTGGTTGCAATTATTCATGTTATGCGATGGAACAACTGTTGTATTTATATTGTATTTTATGCTTCTGGCGTTCATTTCTAAGGCCCTAACAATTCGATCTGGTGGAGCAACGCCCTAGAGTGAAGTCTAGGTCGCCCGGAACGTAGAAATGACCATTACCTTCACAGTGGTTGCAATTATTCCTGTTATACGATGGAAAAACTGTTGTACTTATGTTGTATTTTATGTTTCTGGCGTTGAATTCTAAGTCCCTAACTATGCGATCTGGTGGAGCAACGCCCTAAAGTTAAGCCTAGGTTGCCCGGAACGTAGAAATGTCCATTACTTTCATACTGTTTGCAAATATACATTATATACGATGGAAAAGCTGTTATATTTATATAGTATTTTATGCATCTGGCGTGGACTTTTTAGGCCCTAACTATTTGGTCTGGTGGATTACCGCCCTAGAGAGATGCCTAGGTTGGTCGAAACGTAGAAATGACCATTACTTTCACTCTGGTTGGAATTATTCATGCTATACGACGGAAAAACTGATGTATTTATATTATATTTTATGCTTCTGGCGTTGTCTTCTAAGGCCCTAGCTATTCGATCTCGTGTGGCAACGTCCAAGAGTGAAGCCTATGTTGCCCGAAACGTAGAAATGGCCATTACTTTCACACTGGTTGCAATTATTCTTTTCATCCGATGGAAAATCTGTTGTATTTGGTTTGTATTTGGTGTTTCTGGCGTTGACTTCTTAGGCCCTGACTATTGGATCTGGAGGACCAACGCCCTAGAGTGAAGCCTAAGTCGCCCGGAACGTAGAAATGACCATATCTTTCACACCGGTTGCAATTATTCATGTTATGCGATGGAACAACTGTTGTATTTATATTGTATTTTATGCTTCTGGCGTTCATTTCTAAGGCCCTAACAATTCGATCTGGTGGAGCAACGCCCTAGAGTGAAGTCTAGGTCGCCGGGAACGTAGAAATGACCATTACCTTCACACTGGTTGCAATTATTCCTGTTATACGATTGAAAAGCTGTTGTACTTATGTTGTATTTTATGTTTCTGGCGTTGAATTCTAAGTCCCTAACTATTCGATCTGGTGGAGCAACGCCCTAAAGTTAAGCCTAGGTTGCGCGGAACGTAGAAATGTCCATTACTTTCATACTGTTTGTAAATATACATTATATACGATGGAAAAGCTGTTATATTTATATTGCATTTTATGCTTCTGGCGTTGAATTCTAAGTCCCTAGCTATTCGATCTGGTGGAGCAACGCCCTAGAGTGAAGACTAGGTTACCCGGAACGTAGAAATGTCCAGTACTTTCATACTGTTTGTAAATATACATTATATACGATGGAAAAGCTGTTATATTTATATTGCATTTTATGCTTCTGGCGTTGAATTCTAAGTCCCTAGCTATTCGATCTGGTGGAGCAACGCCCTAGAGTGAAGACTAGGTTACCCGGAACGTAGAAATGTCCAGTACTTTCACACTGGTTGCAGCTTTCCAGTTATACGATGGAAAAACTGTTGTATTTATATTGTATTTCATGCTCCTGGGGTTGACTTCTAAGGTCCTAGATATTGGATGTGGTGGAGGAGCGTCCTAGAGTGAAGCCTAGGTCGCCGGAACGTGGAAATGACCATTACCTTCACACTGGTTGCAGTTATTCCTGTTATACGACGGAAAAACTGTTGCATTTTTATTGTATTTTATGCTTCTGGCGTTGAATTCTAAGTCCCTAACTATGCGATCTGGTGGAGCAACGCCCTACAGTTAAGCCTAGGTTGCCCGGAACGTGGAAATGACCATTACCTTCACACTGGTTGCAATTGTTCCTCTTATACGATGGAAAAACTGTTGCATTTTTATTGTAGTTTATGCTTCTGGCGTTGAATTCGATGTCCCAGACTGTTCGATCTGGTGGAGCAAAGCCCTGGAGTGAAGCCTAGGTTGCCGGATCGTAGAAACCACCGTTATTTTCGCAATGTTTGCAAATATACATTATATACGATGGAAAAGCTGTTGTATTTATATTGTATTTTATGCTTCTGGCGTTGACTTCTTAGGCCCTAACTATTTGGTCTGGTGGAGCACCGCCCTGGGGTGAAGCCCAGGTTATGCGGAAAGTAGAAAAGATCATAACTTTCACACTGGTTTCAATTATTCGTTTTATACAATGGAAAAACTGTTCTATTTATTTTGTATTTTATGCTTCGGGCGTTGACTTCGAAGGCCCTAACTATTCGATCTGGTGGATCAACGCCCTAGAGTGAAGCCTAGGTTGCCCGGAACGTAGAAATGACCATTACCTTCACACTGTTTGCGATTATTCATTTTATACGATGGTAAAACTGTTGTACATAGGTTGTATTTTATTCCTCTGGCGTTGAATTCTAAGTCCCTAGCTGTTCGAACAGGTGGAGCAACTCCCTAGAGTGAAGCCTAGGTTGCCCGGAACGTAGAAATGACAGGTACTTTCACACTGGTTGCAGTTATTCCTGTTATACGACGGAAAAACTGTTGCATTTTTATTGTATTTTATGCTTCTGGCGTTGAATTCTAAGTCCCTAACTATGCGATCTGGTGGAGCAACGCCCCACAGTTAAGCCTAGGTTGCCCGGAACGTAGAAACGACCTTTACTTTCACACTGTTTGCAAATATACATTATATACGATGGAAAAAATGTTGTATCTATTTTGTATTTTATGCTTCTGGCGCTGACTTCTTAGGCCCTAACCATTGGATCTGGTGGACCAACACCCTAGAGTGAAGCCTAGGTTACCGGGAACATAGAAATGACCAGTACTTTCACACTGGTTGCAGCTTTCCTGTTATACGATGGAAAAACTGTTGCATTTTTATTGTATTTTATGCTTCTGGCGTTGACTTCTGAGGCCCTAGCTATTCAATTTGTTGGAGCAACGCCCTAGAGTGGAGCCTAGGTTGCCCGAAACGTAGAAATGACCATTACTTTAATACTGGTTGCAGTTATTCCTGTTATACGATGGAAAAGCTGCTGTATTTATATTGTATTTTATGCTTCTGGCGTTGACTTCTAAGGCCGTAGCTATTCGATGTGGTGGAGCAACGCCCTCGAGTGAAGCCTAGGTTGCCCGGAACGTAGAAATGACCATACCTTTCACACTCGTGCAATTATTCGGTTTAGACGATGGAAAAACTATTGTATTTATATTGTATTTTATGCTTCTGGCGTTGACTTCTTAGGCCGTAGCTTTTCGATCTGGTGGACCAACGCCCCAGAGTGAAGCCTTGGTCGCCCGGAACGCAGAAATGACCATGACTTTCACTCTGGTTGCAATTATTCCTGATATACGGTGAAAAACTGTTGTCTTTTTATTGTATTTTATGCTTCGGGCGTTGACTTCTGAGGCCCTAGCTATTCAATTTGTTGGAGCAACGCCCTAGAGTGGAGCCTAGGTTGCCCGGAACATAGAAATGACCATATCATTCACACTGGTTGCAATTATTCATTTTATACGATGGAAAAACTGTTATATTTAAATTGTATTTTATGCTTCTGGCGTTGACTTTTTAGGCCCTAACTATTTCATCTGGTGGAGCACCGCCCTAGAGTGATGCCTAGGTTGCCCGGAATATAGAAAAGAGCATCACCTTCACACTGGTTGCAATTATTCGTTTTATACGATGGAAAAACTGTTGTATTTATTTTGTATCTGGTGCTTCTGGCGCTGACTTCTTAGGCCCTAACTACTGGATCTGGTGGACCAACGGCCTATAGTGAAGCCTAGGCTGCCCGGAACGTAGAAATGACCATATCTTTCACACTGGTTGCAGTTATTCCTGTTATACGATGGAAAAACTGTTGTACTTATATTGTACTTTATGCTTCTGGCGTTGACTTCTTAGGCCCTAACTATTCGATGTGGTGGAGCAACGCCCTAGAGTGAAGCCTAGGTTGCCCGGAACGTAGAAATGTCCACTACCTTCATGCTTGTTGCAACCACTCCTCTTAAACGATGAAAAAACTTTTGTATTTTTATTGTATTTTATGCTTCAGGCGTTGACGTCTGAGGCCGTAGCTAATCGATGTGGTGGAGCAACGCCCGAGTATGAAGCCTAGGTTGCCCGGAACGAAGAAATGACCATAAGTTTCATACTGGTTGCAATTATTCGTTTTATACGATGAAAAACTGTTGTATTTATATTGTATTTTATGCTTCTGGCGTTGACTTCTAAGGCCGTAGCTATTCGATGTGGTGGAGCAACGCCCTAGAGTGAAGCCTAGGTTGCCCGGAACATAGAAATGACCATATCTTTCACACTGGTTGCAATTATTCCTGTTATACGGTGTAAAAACTGTTGAATTTATATTGTATTTTATGCTTCTGGCATTGACTTCTTAGGCACTAACTATTCGATCTGGTGGAAAAACGAACTAGAGTGAAGCCTAGGAGCCAGGAACGTAGAAATGACCATTACTTTCACACTGGTTGCAATTATTCGTTTTATACGATGGAAAAACTGTTGTATTTGTTTTGTATTTGGTGCTCCTGGCGTTGACTTCTTAGGCCCTATCTATTGGATCTGGTGTACCAACGCCCTAGAGTGAAGCCTAGGTTGCCCGGAACGTAGAAGTGACCATATCTTTCACAATGGTTGCAATTATTACTGTTATACGATGGAAAATCTGTTGTATTTATATTGTATTTTATGCTTCTGGCGTTGTTTTCTCAGGCCCTCACTATACGATCTAGTGGAGCAACGCCCTAGAGTGAAGCCTAGATTGCCCGGGACGTGGAAATGAACATTACCTTCACGCATGCTGCAACTTTCCTGTTATACGATGGAAAAGCTGTTGTATTTATATTGCATTTTATGCTTCTGGCGTTGAATTCGAAGTCCCTAACTATTCGATCTGGTGGAGCAACGCCCTCAAGTTAAGTATAGGTTGCCCGGAACGTAGAAATGTCCACTACTTTCATACTGTTTGCAAATATACATTTTATACGATGGAAAAGCTATTATATTTATATTGTATTTTATGCTTCTGGCGTCGACTTTTTAGGCCCTAACTATTTGATGTGGTGGAGCACCGCACTAGAGTGAAGCCTAGGTTGCCCGCAACATAGAAAAGAGCATCACCTTCACACTGGTTGCAATTATTCCTGTTATAGGATGGAAAGACTGTTGTATTTTCATTGTATTTTATGCTTCTGGCGTTGACTTCCTAGGCGCTAACTATTCGATCTGGTGGAGCAACGCCCTAGAGTGAAGCCTTGGTAGCCCGGAACGTAGAAATGACAATCACCTTCACACTGGTTGCAATTAATCATTTTATACGATGGAAAAACTGTTGTATTTATATTGTATTTTATGCTTCTGGCGTTGACTTCTAAGGTCCTAGATATTGGATGTGGTGGAGCAACGCCCTAGAGAGAAGCCTAGGTTGGCCGAAACGTAGAAATGACCATTACTTTCACTCTGGTTGGAATTACTCATGCTATACGATGGAAAAACTGTTGTATTTATATTATATTTTATGCTTCTGGCGTTGTCTTCTAAGGCCCTAGCTATTCGAACTCGTGTTGCAACGTCCAAGAGTGAAGCCTATGTTGCCCGAAACGTAGAAATGACCATTACTTTCACACTGGTTGCAATTATTCTTTTCATACGATGGGAAAACTGTTGTATTTATTTTGTAATTGGTGTTTCTGGCGTTGGCTTCTTAGGCCCTAACTATTGGATCAGGTGGACCAACGCCCTAGAGTGAAGCCTAGGTTGCCGGAACGTAGAAGTGACCTTATCTTTCACACTGGATGCAATTATTCATGTTATACGATGGAAAAACTGTTGTATTTATATTGTATTTTATGCTTCTTGCGTTGACTTCTTAGGCCCTAACTATTCGATCTGGTGGAACAAGGCCCTAGAGTGAAGCCTAGGTCGCCGGAACGTGGAAATGACCATTACCTTCACACTGTTTGCAAATATACATTATATACGATGGAAAAAATGTTGTATCTATTTTGTATTTTATGCTTCTGGCGCTGACTTCTTAGGCCCTAACCATTGGATCTGGTGGACCTACACCCTAGAGTGAAGCCTAGGTTACCGGGAACATAGAAATGACCAGTACTTTCACACTGGTTGCAGCTTTCCTGTTATACGATGGAAAAACTGTTGCATTTTTATTGTATTTTATGCTTCTGGCGTTGACTTCTGAGGCCCTAGCTATTCAATTTGTTGGAGCAACGCCCTAGAGTGGAGCCTAGGTTGCCCGAAACGTAGAAATGACCATTACTTTAATACTGGTTGCAGTTATTCCTGTTATACGATGGAAAAGCTGCTGTATTTATATTGTATTTTATGCTTCTGGCGTTGACTTCTAAGGCCGTAGCTATTCGATGTGGTGGAGCAACGCCCTCGAGTGAAGCCTAGGTTGCCCGGTTCGTAGAAATGGCCATTACTTTCACGCTCGTTGCAATTATTCCTATTATACGATGAAAAACTGTTGTATTTTTATTGTACTTTATGTTTCGGGCGTTGACTTCTAAGGCCCTTACTATTGGATCTGGTGGAGCAACGCCCTAGGGTGAAGCCTAGGTTGCCCGGAACGTAAAAATGACCATAGCTTTCATACTGGTTCCAATTATTACCGTTATACGACGGAAAAACTTTTGTATTTTTATTGTATTTTATGTTTCGGGCGTTGACTTCTTAGGCCCTAGCTATTCGATCTGGTGCAGCAACGCCCTAGAGTGGAGCCTAGGTTGCCCGGAACGTAGAAATGACCATACCTTTCACACTCGTGCAATTATTCGGTTTAGACGATGGAAAAACTATTGTATTTATATTGTATTTTATGCTTCTGGCGTTGACTTCTTAGGCCGTAGCTTTTTGATCTGGTGGACCAACGACCCAGAGTGAAGCCTTGGTCGCCCGGAACGTAGAAATGACCATGACTTTCACTCTGGTTGCAATTATTCCTGATATACGGTGAAAAACTGTTGTCTTTTTATTGTATTTTATGCTTCGGGCGTTGACTTCTGAGGCCCTAGCTATTCAATTTGTTGCAGCAACGCCCTAGAGTGGAGCCTAGGTAGCCCGGAACATAGAAATGACCATATCTTTCACACTGGTTGCAATTATTCCTGTACGACGGTGGAAAAACTGTTGAATTTCTATTGTATTTCATGCTTCGGGCGTTGACTTCTAAGGCCCTATCTATTCGATCTGGTGGAGCGACTCCCTACAGTTAAGCCTAGGTTGCCCGGAACGTAGAAATGACCTTTACTTTCACACTGTTTGCAAATATACATTATATACGATGGAAAAGCTGTTGTATTTATATTGTATTTTATGCTTCTGGCGTTGACTTCTTAGGCCCTAACTAATCGATCTGGTGTAACAACGCCCTAGAGTGAAGCCTAGGGTGACCGGAACGTAGAAATGATCTTTACTTTCACACTGTTTGCAAATATACATTATATACGATGGAAAAGCTGTTGTATTTATATTGTATTTTATGCTTCTGGCGTTGTCTTCTTAGGACCTAACTATTCGATCTGGTGGAGCAATGCTCTAGAGTGAAGCCTAGGTTGCCCGGAACGTAGAAATGACCATTACCTTCACACTGCTTGCAATTATACAATTTATACGATGGAAGAACTGTTATACTTATGTTGTATTTTATTCT
Organism: Calliopsis andreniformis; assembly: GCF_051401765.1. Classification (NCBI taxonomy): domain Eukaryota; kingdom Metazoa; phylum Arthropoda; class Insecta; order Hymenoptera; family Andrenidae; genus Calliopsis; species Calliopsis andreniformis. Next base: position 11,697,574 of record NW_027480422.1, on the reverse strand, counting down.
TCTGGCGTTGAATTCTAAGTCCCTAGCTATTCGATCTGGTGGAGCAACGCCCTAGAGTGAAGCCTAGGTTACCCGAAACGTAGAAATGACTATTACCTTCAGGCTTGTTGCAATTATTCCTGTTATACGATGAAAAAACTGTTGTATTTATATTGTATTTTATGCTTCTGGCATTGACTTCTTAGGCCGTAACTATTCGAACTGGTGGTGCAACGCCCTATGGTGAAGCCTAGCTTGCCCGGAACGTAGAAATGACCATAACTATCAGACTGGTTGCAATTATCTGTTTTATACGATGGAATGACTGTTGTATTTATATTGTATTTTATAGTTATGGCGTTGTCTTCTAGGGCCGTAGCTATTCGATATGGTGGAGCAACGCCCCAGAGTCCAGCCTAGGTTGCCCGGAACCTAGAAATGGCCATTAGCTTCACACTGGTTTCAATTATTCCAGTTATACGTTGGAAAAACTGTAGTATTTTTATTGTATTTTATGCTTCTGGCGTTGACTTCTTAGGCCCTAACTATTCGATCTGGTGGAGCAACGCCCAAGGGTGATGCCTAGCTTGCCCGGAACGTAGAAATGACCATAACTATCAGAGTGGTTGCAATTATCCGTTTTATACGATGGAAAGACTGTTGTATTTATATTGTATTTTATAGTTATGGCGTTGTCTTGTAGGGCCGTAGCTATTCGATATGGCTGAGCAACGCCCTAGAGTGAAGCCTAGGTTGCCCGGAACGTAGAAATGACCATAGCTTTCATACTGGTTGCAATTATTCGTTTTATACGATGGAAAAACTGTTGAATTTATTTTGTATTTTATGCTTCTGGCGTTGACTTCATAAGCCCTAACTATTCGATCTGGTGGACCAACGCCCTAGAGTGAAGCCTAGGTTGCCCGGAACGTAGAAATGGCCATTAGCTTCACACTGGTTTCAATTATTCCAGTTATACGTTGGAAAAACTGTAGTATTTTTATTGTATTTTATGCTTCTGGTGTTGACTTCAATGTCGCTAGCAATTCGATATGGTGGACCAAATCCCTAGAGTGAAGCCTAGGTAGCCCGGAACGTAGAAATGACTATTACCTTAACACTGGTTGCAATTATTCCTGTTATACGATGCAAAAACTGTTGGATTTTTATTGTATTTTATGCTTCTGGAGTTGACTTCTAAGTCGCCAGCTATTCGATCTGGTGGAGGAAAGCCCTAGAGCGAAGCATAGGTTGCCCGGAACGTAGAAATGACCCTCCCTTTCTCACTGTTTGCAATTATTCATTTTATACGATGGAGAAACCCTTGTATTTGTATTGTATTTTAGGCTTCTGGCGTTGACTTCGAAGGCCGTAGCTATTAGATGTGGTGGAGCAACGCCCTTGAGTGAAGCCTAGGTATCCCGGCACGTAGAAGAGACCATTACTTTCATACTGGTTGCAATTATTCGTTTTATACGATGGAAAAACTGTTGAATTTATTTTGTATTTTATGTTTCTGGCGTTGACTTCATAGGCCCTAACTATTCGATCTGGTGGACCAACGCCCTAGAGTGAAGCCTAGGTTGCCCAGAACGTAGAAATGACCATTACCTTCACACTGGTTGCAATTACTCCTGTTACGCGATGGAAAAACTGTGGTATCTTTACTGTATTTTATGCTTCGGGCGTTGACTTCTAAGGCCCTAACTATTCCATCTGGTGGAGCAACGCCCTAGAGTGAAGGCTAGGTTGCCCGCAATGCAGAAATGGCCATTACTATCACACTGGATGCAATTATTCCTGTTATAGGATGGAAGAACTGTTGTATCTAAACTGTCTTTTATGCTTCGGCGGTTGACTTCTAAGGCCCTAACTATTCGCTCTGGTGCAGCAACGCCCTAGAGTAAAGCCTAGATTGCCCGGAACGTATAAATGGCCATTAGCTTCACACTGGTTTCAATTATTCCAGTTATACGTTGGAAAAACTGTACTATTTTTATTGTATTTTATGCTTCTGGTGTTGACTTCTATGTCGCTAGCAATTCGATATGGTGGACCAAAGCCCTAGAGTGAAGCCTAGGTAGCCCGGAACGTAGAAATGTCCATTACCTTCACACTGGTTGCAATTATTCCTGTTATACGATGCAAAAACTGTTGGATTTTTATTGTATTTTATGCTTCTGGAGTTGACTTCTAAGTCGCCAGCTATTCGATCTGGTGGAGGAACGACCTAGAGCGAAGCATAGGTTGCCCGGAACGTAGAAATGACCCTCCCTTTCTCACTGTTTGCAATTATTCATTTTATACGATGGAGAAACCCTTGTATTTGTATTGTATTTTATGCTTCTGGCGTTGACTTCGAAGGCCGTAGCTATTAGATGTGGTGGAGCAACGCCCTTGAGTGAATCCTAGGTATCCCGGAACGTAGAAGAGACCATTACTTTCATACTGGTTGCAATTATTCGTTTTATACGATGGAAAAACTGTTGAATTTATTTTGTATTTTATGGTTCTGGCGTTGACTTCATAGGCCCTAACTATTCGATCTTGTGGACCAACGCCCTAGAGTGAAGCCTAGGTTGCCCGGAACGTAGAAATGGCCATTACTTTCACACTGGTTGCAATTATTCCAGTTATACGTTGGAAAAGCTGTTGTATTTTTATTGTATTTTATGCTTCTGGCGTTGACTTCTATGTCGCTAGCTATTCGATCTGGTGGACCGACGCCCTAGAGTGAAGCCTAGGTTGCCCGGAACGTAGAAAGGACCATCACTTTCACACTGGTTGCAATTATTCGTTTTATACGATGGAACAGCAGTTTTATTTATATTGTGTTTTATGCTTCTGGCGTTGACTTCTTAGGACCTATCTATTCGATCTGGTGGAGCAACGCCCTAGAGTGAAGTCTAGGTTGCCCGGAACGTAGAAATGACCATTACCTTCACACAAATTGCAATTATTCATTTTATACGAAGGAAAGGCTGTTGCATTTTTATTGTATTTTCTGCTTCTGGCGTTGACTTCTTAGGCCCTATCTATTCGATCTGGTGGAGCAACGCCCTAGAGTGAAGCCAAGCTTGCCCGGAACGTAGAAATGACCATTACCATTACACTGATTGCAATTATTCATTTTATACGATGGAAAAACTGTTGCATTTTTAATGTATTTTATGCTTCGGGCGTTGACTTCTAAGGCCCTAACTAATCGATCTGTTGGAGCAACGCCCTAGAGTCAAGCCTAGGTTGCCCGGAACGTAGAAATGACCATAACTTTCACACTGGTTGCAATTATTCGTTTTATACGATGGAAAAACTGCTGAATTTATTTTGTACTTTATGCTTCTGGCGTTAACTTCATAGGCCCTAACTATTCGATCTGGTTGACCGCCGCCCTAGAGTGAAGCCTAGGTTGCCCGGAAAGTAGAAATGACCATTAGCTTCACACTGGTTGCAATTATTCCAGTTATACGTTGGAAAAACTGTTGTATTTTTATTGTATTTTATGCTTCTGGCGCTGACTTCTAAGTCGCTAGCTATTCGATCTGATGGACCGACGCCCTAGAATGAAGCCTAGGTTGCCCGGAACGTAGAAATGACCATTACCTTCGCACTGGTTGCAATTATTCCTGTTATACGATGGAAGAACTGTTGTATTTATATTGTATTTCATGCTCCTGGGGTTGACTTCTAAGGTCCTAGATATTGGATGTGGTGGAGGAGTGTCCTAGAGTGAAGCCTAGGTCGCCGGAACGTGGAAATGACCATTACCTTCACACTGGTTGCAGTTATTCCTGTTATACGACGGAAAAACTGTTGCATTTTTATTGTATTTTATGCTTCTGGCGTTGAATTCTAAGTCCCTAACTATGCGATCTGGTGGAGCAACGCCCTACAGTTAAGCCTAGGTTGCCCGGAACGTGGAAATGACCATTACCTTCACACTGGTTGCAATTACTCCTCTTATACGATGGAAAAACTGTTGCATTTTTATTGTAGTTTATGCTTCTGGCGTTGAATTCGATGTCCCAGACTATTCGATCTGGTGGAGCAAAGCCCTGGAGTGAAGCCTAGGTTGCCGGATCGTAGAAACCACCGTTATTTTCGCAATGTTTGCAAATATACATTATATACGATGGAAAAGCTGTTGTATTTATATTGTATTTTATGCTTCTGGCGTTGACTTCTTAGGCCCTAACTATTTGGTCTGGCGGAGCACCGCCCTGGGGTGAAGCCCAGGTTATGCGGAAAGTAGAAAAGATCATAACTTTCACACTGGTTTCAATTATTCGTTTTATACAATGGAAAAACTGTTCTATTTATTTTGTATTTTATGCTTCGGGCGTTGACTTCTAAGGCCCTAGCTACTCGATCTGGTGGATCAACGCCCTAGAGTGAAGCCTAGGTTGCCCGGAACGTAGAAATTATCATTACCTTCACACTGTTTGCGATTATTCATTTTATACGATGGTAAAACTGTTGTACATAGGTTGTATTTTATTCTTCTGGCGTTGAATTCTAAGTCCCTAGCTGTTCGATCAGGTGGAGCAACGCCCTAGAGTGAAGCCTAGGTTGCCCGGAACGTAGAAATGACAGGTACTTTCACACTGGTTGCAGTTGTTCCTGTTATACGACGGAAAAACTGTTGCATTTTTATTGTATTTTATGCTTCTGGCGTTGAATTCTAAGTCCCTAACTATGCGATCTGGTGGAGCAACGCCCCACAGTTAAGCCTAGGTTGCCCGGAACGTGGAAACGACCTTTACTTTCACACTGTTTGCAAATATACATTATATACGATGGAAAAAATGTTGTATCTATTTTGTATTTTATGCTTCTGGCGCTGACTTCTTAGGCCCTAACCATTGGATCTGGTGGACCAACACCCTAGAGTGAAGCCTAGGTTACCGGGAACATAGAAATGACCAGTACTTTCACACTGGTTGCAGCTTTCCTGTTATACGATGGAAAAACTGTTGCATTTTTATTGTATTTTATGCTTCTGGCGTTGACTTCTGAGGCCCTAGCTATTCAATTTGTTGGAGCAACGCCCTAGAGTGGAGCCTAGGTTGCCCGAAACGTAGAAATGACCATTACTTTAATACTGGATGCAGTTATTCCTGTTATACGATGGAAAAGCTGCTGTATTTATATTGTATTTTATGCTTCTGGCGTTGACTTCTAAGGCCGTAGCTATTCGATGTGGTGGAGCAACGCCCTCGAGTGAAGCCTAGGTTGCCCGGTTCGTAGAAATGGCCATTACTTTCACGCTGGTTGCAATGATTCCTATTATACGATGAAAAACTGTTGTATTTTTATTGTACTTTATGTTTCGGGCGTTGACTTCTAAGGCCCTAACTATTGGATCTGGTGGAGCAACGCCCTAGGGTGAAGCCTAGGTTGCCCGGAACGTAAAAATGACCATAGCTTTCATACTGGTTCCAATTATTACCGTTATACGACGGAAAAACTTTTGTATTTTTATTGTATTTTATGTTTCGGGCGTTGACTTCTTAGGCCCTAGCTATTCGATCTGGTGCAGCAACGCCCTAGAGTGGAGCCTAGGTTGCCCGGAACGTAGAAATGACCATACCTTTCACACTCGTGCTATTATTCGGTTTAGACGATGGAAAAACTATTGTATTTATATTGTATTTTATGCTTCTGGCGTTGACTTCTTAGGCCGTAGCTTTTTGATCTGGTGGACCAACGCCCCAGAGTGAAGCCTTGGTCGCCCGGAACGTAGAAATGACCATGACTTTCACTCTGGTTGCAATTATTCCTGATATACGGTGAAAAACTGTTGTCTTTTTATTGTATTTTATGCTTCGGGCGTTGACTTCTGAGGCCCTAGCTATTCAATTTGTTGGAGCAACGCCCTAGAGTGGAGCCTAGGTTGCCCGGAACATAGAAATGACCATATCTTTCACACTGGTTGCAATTATTCCTGTAATACGGTGGAAAAACTGTTGAATTTCTATTGTATTTCATGCTTCGGGCGTTGACTTCTAAGGCCCTATCTATTCGATCTGGTGGAGCGACTCCCTACAGTTAAGCCTAGGTTGCCCGGAACGTAGAAATGACCTTTACTTTCACACTGTTTGCAAATATACATTATATACGATGGAAAAGCTGTTGTATTTATATTGTATTTTATGCTTCTGGCGTTGTCTTCTTAGGCCCTAACTATTCGATCTGGTGGAGCAATGCTCTAGAGTGAAGCCTAGGTTGCCCGGAACGTAGAAATGACCATTACCTTCACACTGCTTGCAATTATACAATTTATACGATGGAAGAACTGTTATACTTATGTTGTATTTTATTCTTCTGGCGTTGAATTCTAAGTCCCTAGCTATTCGATCTGGTGGAGCAACGCCCTAGAGTGAAGCCTAGGTTACCCGAAACGTAGAAATGACTATTACCTTCAGGCTTGTTGCAATTATTCCTGTTATACGATGAAAAAACTGTTGTATTTATATTGTATTTTATGCTTCTGGCATTGACTTCTTAGGCCCTAACTATTCGAACTGGTGGTGCAACGCCCTATGGTGAACCCTAGCTTGCCCGGAACGTAGAAATGACCATAACTATCAGACTGGTTGCAATTATCTGTTTTATACGATGGAATGACTGTTGTATTTATATTGTATTTTATAGTTATGGCGTTGTCTTCTAGGGCCGTAGCTATTCGATATGGTGGAGCAACGCCCCAGAGTCCAGCCTAGGTTGCCCTGAACGTAGAAATGTCCATAACTTTCACACTGGTTGCAATTATTCGATTTATACTATGGAAAAACTGTTGAATTTATTTTGTATTTTATGCGTCTGGCATTGACTTCATAGGCCCTAACTATTCGATCTGGTGGACCAACGCCCTAGATTGAAGCCTAGGTTGCCCGGAACGTAGTAATGGCCATTAGCTTCACACTGGTTTCAATTATTCCAGTTATACGTTGGAAAAACTGTAGTATTTTTATTGTATTTTATGCTTCTGGCGTTGACTTCTTAGGCCCTAACTATTCGATCTGGTGGACCGACGCCCTAGAGTGAAGCCTAGGTTGCCCGGAACGTAGAAAGGACCATCACTTTCACACTGGTTGCAATTATTCGTTTTATACGATGGAAAGACTGTTGTATTTATATTGTATTTTATAGTTATGGCGTTGTCTTGTAGGGCCGTAGCTATTCGATATGGCTGAGTAACGCCCTAGAGTGAAGCCTAGGTTGCCCGGAACGTAGAAATGACCATAGCTTTCATACTGGTTGCAATTATTCGTTTTATACGATGGAAAAACTGTTGGATTTATTTTGTATTTTATGCTTCTGGCGTTGACTTCATAGGCCCTAACTATTCGATCTGGTGGACCAACGCCCTAGAGTGAAGCCTAGGTTGCCCGGAACGTAGAAAAGGCCATTAGCTTCACACTGGTTTCAATTATTCCAGTTATACGTTGGAAAAACTGTTGGATTTTTATTGTATTTTATGCTTCTGGTGTTGACTTCAATGTCGCTAGCAATTCGATATGGTGGACCAAATCCCTAGAGTGAAGCCTAGGTAGCCCGGAACGTAGAAATGACTATTACCTTAACACTGGTTGCAATTATTCCTGTTATACGATGCAAAAATTGTTGGATTTTTATTGTATTTTATGCTTCTGGAGTTGACTTCTAAGTCGCCAGCTATTCGATCTGGTGGAGGAAAGCCCTAGAGCGAAGCATAGGTTGCCCGGAACGTAGAAATGACCCTCCCTTTCTCACTGTTTGCAATTATTCATTTTATACGATGGAGAAACCCTTGTATTTGTATTGTATTTTAGGCTTCTGGCGTTGACTTCGAAGGCCGTAGCTATTAGATGTGGTGGAGCAACGCCCTTGAGTGAAGCCTAGGTATCCCGGCACGTAGAAGAGACCATTACTTTCATACTGGTTGCAATTATTCGTTTTATACGATGGAAAAACTGTTGAATTTATTTTGTATTTTATGTTTCTGGCGTTGACCTCATAGGCCCTAACTATTCGATCTGGTGGACCAACGCCCTAGAGTGAAGCCTAGGTTGCCCAGAACGTAGAAATGACCATTACCTTCACACTGGTTGCAATTACTCCTGTTACGCGATGGAAAAACTGTGGTATCTTTATTGTATTTTATGCTTCGGGCGTTGACTTCTAAGGCCCTAACTATTCCATCTGGTGGAGCAACGCCCTAGAGTGAAGGCTAGGTTGCCCGCAATGTAGAAATGGCCATTACTATCACACTGGATGCAATTATTCATGTTATAGGATGGAAGAACTGCTGTATCTAAACTGTCTTTTATGCTTCGGCGGTTGACTTCTAAGGCCCTAACTATTCGCTCTGGTGCAGCAACGCCCTAGAGTAAAGCCCAGGTTTCCCGGAACGTAGAAATGGCCATTAGCTTCACACTGGTTTCAATTATTCCAGTTATACGTTGGAAAAACTGTACTATTTTTATTGTATTTTATGCTTCTGGTGTTGACTTCTATGTCGCTAGCAATTCGATATGGTGGACCAAAGCCCTAGAGTGAAGCCTAGGTAGCCCGGAACGTAGAAATGTCCATTACCTTAACACTGGTTGCAATTATTCCTGTTATACGATGCAAAAACTGTTGGATTTTTATTGTATTTTATGCTTCTGGAGTTGACTTCTAAGTCGCCAGCTATTCGATCTGGTGGAGGAACGACCTAGAGCGAAGCATAGGTTGCCCGGAACGTAGAAATGACCCTCCCTTTCTCACTGTTTGCAATTATTCATTTTATACGATGGAGAAACCCTTGTATTTGTATTGTATTTTATGCTTCTGGCGTTGACTTCGAAGGCCGTAGCTATTAGATGTGGTGGAGCAACGCCCTTGAGTGAATCCTAGGTATCCCGGAACGTAGAAGAGACCATTACTTTCATACTGGTTGCAATTATTCGTTTTATACGATGGAAAAACTGTTGAATTTATTTTGTATTTTATGGTTCTGGCGTTGACTTCATAGGCCCTAACTATTCGATCTGGTGGACCAACGCCCTAGAGTGAAGCCTAGGTTGCCCGGAACGTAGAAATGGCCATTACTTTCACACTGGTTGCAATTATTCCAGTTATACGTTGGAAAAGCTGTTGTATTTTTATTGTATTTTATGCTTCTGGCGTTGACTTCTATGTCGCTAGCTATTCGATCTGGTGGACCGACGCCCTAGAGTGAAGCCTAGGTTGCCCGGAACGTAGAAAGGACCATCACTTTCACACTGGTTGCAATTATTCGTTTTATACGATGGAACAGCAGTTTTATTTATATTGTGTTTTATGCTTCTGGCGTTGACTTCTTAGGACCTATCTATTCGATCTGGTGGAGCAACGCCCTAGAGTGAAGCCTAGGTTGCCCGGAACGTAGAAATGACCATTACCTTCACACAAATTGCAATTATTCATTTTATACGAAGGAAAGGCTGTTGTATTTTTATTGTATTTTCTGCATCTGGCGTTGACTTCTTAGGCCCTATCTATTCGATCTGGTGGAGCAACGCCCTAGAGTGAAGCCAAGCTTGCCCGGAACGTAGAAATGACCATTACCATTACACTGATTGCAATTATTCATTTTATACGATGGAAAAACTGTTGCATTTTTAATGTATTTTATGCTTCGGGCGTTGACTTCTAAGGCCCTAACTAATCGATCTGTTGGAGCAACGCCCTAGAGTCAAGCCTAGGTTGCCCGGAACGTAGAAATGACCATAACTTTCACACTGGTTGCAATTATTCGTTTTATACGATGGAAAAACTGCTGAATTTATTTTGTACTTTATGCTTCTGGCGTTAACTTCATAGGCCCTAACTATTCGATCTGGTTGACCGACGTCCTAGAGTGAAGCCTAGGTTGCCCGGAAAGTAGAAATGACCATTAGCTTCACACTGGTTGCAATTATTCCAGTTATACGTTGGAAAAACTGTTGTATTTTTATTGTATTTTATGCTTCTGGCGCTGACTTCTAAGTCGCTAGCTATTCGATCTGATGGACCGACGCCCTAGAATGAAGCCTAGGTTGCCCGGAACGTAGAAATGACCATTACCTTCGCACTGGTTGCAATTATTCCTGTTATACGATGGAAGAACTGTTGTATTTATATTGTATTTCATGCTCCTGGGGTTGACTTCTAAGGTCCTAGATATTGGATGTGGTGGAGGAGTGTCCTAGAGTGAAGCCTAGGTCGCCGGAACGTGGAAATGGCCATTACCTTCACACTGGTTGCAGTTATTCCTGTTATACGACGGAAAAACTGTTGCATTTTTATTGTATTTTATGCTTCTGGCGTTGAATTCTAAGTCCCTAACTATGCGATCTGGTGGAGCAACGCCCTACAGTTAAGCCTAGGTTGCCCGGAACGTGGAAATGACCATTACCTTCACACTGGTTGCAATTACTCCTCTTATACGATGGAAAAACTGTTGCATTTTTATTGTAGTTTATGCTTCTGGCGTTGAATTCGATGTCCCAGACTATTCGATCTGGTGGAGCAAAGCCCTGGAGTGAAGCCTAGGTTGCCGGATCGTAGAAACCACCGTTATTTTCGCAATGTTTGCAAATATACATTATATACGATGGAAAAGCTGTTGTATTTATATTGTATTTTATGCTTCTGGCGTTGACTTCTTAGGCCCTAACTATTTGGTCTGGTGGAGCACCGCCCTGGGGTGAAGCCCAGGTTATGCGGAAAGTAGAAAAGATCATAACTTTCACACTGGTTTCAATTATTCGTTTTATACAATGGAAAAACTGTTCTATTTATTTTGTATTTTATGCTTCGGGCGTTGACTTCTAAGGCCCTAGCTATTCGATCTGGTGGATCAACGCCCTAGAGTGAAGCCTAGGTTGCCCGGAACGTAGAAATTACCATTACCTTCACACTGTTTGCGATTATTCATTTTATACGATGGTAAAACTGTTGTACATAGGTTGTATTTTATTCTTCTGGCGTTGAATTCTAAGTCCCTAGCTGTTCGATCAGGTGGAGCAACGCCCTAGAGTGAAGCCTAGGTTGCCCAGAACGTAGAAATGACAGGTACTTTCACACTGGTTGCAGTTGTTCCTGTTATACGACGGAAAAACTGTTGCATTTTTATTGTATTTTATGCTTCTGGCGTTGAATTCTAAGTCCCTAACTATGCGATCTGGTGGAGCAACGCCCCACAGTTAAGCCTAGGTTGCCCGGAACGTGGAAACGACCTTTACTTTCACACTGTTTGCAAATATACATTATATACGATGGAAAAATGTTGTATCTATTTTGTATTTTATGCTTCTGGCGCTGACTTCTTAGGCCCTAACCATTGGATCTGGTGGACCAACACCCTAGAGTGAAGCCTAGGTTACCGGGAACATAGAAATGACCAGTACTTTCACACTGGTTGCAGCTTTCCTGTTATACGATGGAAAAACTGTTGCATTTTTATTGTATTTTATGCTTCTGGCGTTGACTTCTGAGGCCCTAGCTATTCAATTTGTTGGAGCAACGCCCTAGAGTGGAGCCTAGGTTGCCCGAAACGTAGAAATGACCATTACTTTAATACTGGTTGCAGTTATTCCTGTTATACGATGGAAAAGCTGCTGTATTTATATTGTATTTTATGCTTCTGGCGTTGACTTCTAAGGCCGTAGCTATTCGATGTGGTGGAGCAACGCCCTCGAGTGAAGCCTAGGTTGCCCGGTTAGTAGAAATGGCCATTACTTTCACGCTGGTTGCAATTATTCCTATTATACGATGAAAAACTGTTGTATTTTTATTGTACTTTATGTTTCGGGCGTTGACATCTAAGGCCCTAACTATTGGATCTGGTGGAGCAACGCCCTAGGGTGAAGCCTAGGTTGCCCGGAACGTAAAAATGACCATAGCTTTCATACTGGTTCCAATTATTACCGTTATACGACGGAAAAACTTTTGTATTTTTATTGTATTTTATGTTTCGGGCGTTGACTTCTTAGGCCCTAGCTATTCGATCTGGTGCAGCAACGCCCTAGAGTGGAGCCTAGGTTGCCCGGAACGTAGAAATGACCATACCTTTCACACTCGTGCTATTATTCGGTTTAGACGATGGAAAAACTATTGTATTTATATTGTATTTTATGCTTCTGGCGTTGACTTCTTAGGCCGTAGCTTTTTGATCTGGTGGACCAACGCCCCAGAGTGATGCCTTGGTCGCCCGGAACGTAGAAATGACCATGACTTTCACTCTGGTTGCAATTATTCCTGATATACGGTGAAAAACTGTTGTCTTTTTATTGTATTTTATGCTTCGGGCGTTGACTTCTGAGGCCCTAGCTATTCAATTTGTTGGAGCAACGCCCTAGAGTGGAGCCTAGGTTGCCCGGAACATAGAAATGACCATATCTTTCACACTGGTTGCAATTATTCCTGTAATACGGTGGAAAAACTGTTGAATTTCTATTGTATTTCATGCTTCGGGCGTTGACTTCTAAGGCCCTATCTATTCGATCTGGTGGAGCGACTCCCTACAGTTAAGCCTAGGTTGCCCGGAACGTAGAAATGACCTTTACTTTCACACTGTTTGCAAATATACATTATATACGATGGAAAAGCTGTTGTATTTATATTGTATTTTATGCTTCTGGCGTTGACTTCTTAGGCCCTAACTAATCGATCTGGTGTAACAACGCCCTAGAGTCAAGCCTAGGGTGACCGGAACGTAGAAATGATCTTTACTTTCACACTGTTTGCAAATATACATTATATACGATGGAAAAGCTGTTGTATTTATATTGTATTTTATGCTTCTGGCGTTGTCTTCTTAGGCCCTAACTATTCGATCTGGTGGAGCAATGCTCTAGAGTGAAGCCTAGGTTGCCCGGAACGTAGAAATGGCCATTACCTTCACACTGCTTGCAATTATACAATTTATACGATGGAAGAACTGTTATACTTATGTTGTATTTTATTCTTCTGGCGTTGAATTCTAAGTCCCTAGCTATTCGATCTGGTGGAGCAACGCCCTAGAGTGAGGCCTAGGTTACCCGAAACGTAGAAATGACTATTACCTTCAGGCTTGTTGCAATTATTCCTGTTATACGATGAAAAAACTGTTGTATTTATATTGTATTTTATGCTTCTGGCATTGACTTCTTAGGCCCTAACTATTCGAACTGGTGGTGCAACGCCCTATGGTGAAGCCTAGCTTGCCCGGAACGTAGAAATGACCATAACTATCAGACTGGTTGCAATTATTCGATTTATACTATGGAAAAACTGTTGAAATTATTTTGTATTTTATGCGTCTGGCGTTGACTTCATAGGCCCTAACTATTCGATCTGGTGGACCAACGCCCTAGATTGAAGCCTAGGTTGCCCGGAACGTAGAAATGGCCATTAGCTTCACACTGGTTTCAATTATTCCAGTTATACGTTGGAAAAACTGTAGTATTTTTATTGTATTTTATGCTTCTGGCGTTGACTTCTTAGGCCCTAACTATTCGATCTGGTGGAGCAACGCCCAAGGGTGATGCCTAGCTTGCCCGGAACGTAGAAATGACCATAACTATCAGACTGGTTGCAATTATCCGTTTTATACGATGGAAAGACTGTTGTATTTATATTGTATTTTATAGTTATGGCGTTGTCTTGTAGGGCCGTAGCTATTCGATATGGCTGAGCAACGCCCTAGAGTGAAGCCTAGGTTGCCCGGAACGTAGAAATGACCATAGCTTTCATACTGGTTGCAATTATTCGTTTTATACGATGGAAAAACTGTTGAATTTATTTTGTATTTTATGCTTCTGGCGTTGACTTCATAGGCCCTAACTATTCGATCTGGTGGACCAACGCCCTAGAGTGAAGCCTAGGTTGCCCGGAACGTAGAAATGGCCATTAGCTTCACACTGGTTTCAATTATTCCAGTTATACGTTGGAAAAACTGTTGGATTTTTATTGTATTTTATGCTTCTGGTGTTGACTTCAATGTCGCTAGCAATTCGATATGGTGGACCAAATCCCTAGAGTGAAGCCTAGGTAGCCCGGAACGTAGAAATGACTATTACCTTAACACTGGTTGCAATTATTCCTGTTATACGATGCAAAAATTGTTGGATTTTTATTGTATTTTATGCTTCTGGAGTTGACTTCTAAGTCGCCAGCTATTCGATCTGGTGGAGGAAAGCCCTAGAGCGAAGCATAGGTTGCCCGGAACGTAGAAATGACCCTCCCTTTCTCACTGTTCGCAATTATTCATTTTATACGATGGAGAAACCCTTGTATTTGTATTGTATTTTAGGCTTCTGGCGTTGACTTCGAAGGCCGTAGCTATTAGATGTGGTGGAGCAACGCCCTTGAGTGAAGCCTAGGTATCCCGGCACGTAGAAGAGACCATTACTTTCATAGTGGTTGCAATTATTCGTTTTATACGATGGAAAAACTGTTGAACTTATTTTGTATTTTATGGTTCTGGCGTTGACTTCATAGGCCCTAACTATTCGGTCTGGTGGACCAACGCCCTAGAGTGAAGCCTAGGTTGTACGGAACGTAGAAATGGCCATTACTTTCACACTGGTTGCAATTATTCCAGTTATACGTTGGAAAAGCTGTTGTATTTTTATTGTATTTTATGCTTCTGGCGTTGACTTCTATGTCGCTAGCTATTCGATCTGGTGGACCGACGCCCTAGAGTGAAGCCTAGGTTGCCCGGAACGTAGAAAGGACCATCACTTTCACACTGGTTGCAATTATTCGTTTTATACGATGGAACAGCAGTTTTATTTATATTGTGTTTTATGCTTCTGGCGTTGACTTCTTAGGACCTATCTATTCGATCTGGTGGAGCAACGCCCTAGAGTGAAGCCTAGGTTGCCCGGAACGTAGAAATGACCATTACCTTCACACAAATTGCAATTATCCATTTTATACGAAGGAAACGCTGTTGTATTTTTATTGTATTTTCTGCTTCTGGCGTTGACTTCATAGGCCCTAACTATTCGATCTGGTGGACCAACGCCCTAGAGTGAAGCCTAGGTTGCCCGGAACGTAGAAATGGCCATTAGCTTCACACTGGTTTCAATTATTCCAGTTATACGTTGGAAAAACTGT
This sequence comes from Calliopsis andreniformis, assembly GCF_051401765.1. Taxonomy (NCBI): domain Eukaryota; kingdom Metazoa; phylum Arthropoda; class Insecta; order Hymenoptera; family Andrenidae; genus Calliopsis; species Calliopsis andreniformis. The sequence goes on along the minus strand of NW_027480422.1, from coordinate 11,682,505 downwards.
TGGATTTTTATTGTATTTTATGCTTCTGGTGTTGACTTCAATGTCGCTAGCAATTCGATATGGTGGACCAAATCCCTAGAGTGAAGCCTAGGTAGCCCGGAACGTAGAAATGACTATTACCTTAACACTGGTTGCAATTATTCCTGTTATACGATGCAAAAATTGTTGGATTTTTATTGTATTTTATGCTTCTGGAGTTGACTTCTAAGTCGCCAGCTATTCGATCTGGTGGAGGAAAGCCCTAGAGCGAAGCATAGGTTGCCCGGAACGTAGAAATGACCCTCCCTTTCTCACTGTTCGCAATTATTCATTTTATACGATGGAGAAACCCTTGTATTTGTATTGTATTTTAGGCTTCTGGCGTTGACTTCGAAGGCCGTAGCTATTAGATGTGGTGGAGCAACGCCCTTGAGTGAAGCCTAGGTATCCCGGCACGTAGAAGAGACCATTACTTTCATAGTGGTTGCAATTATTCGTTTTATACGATGGAAAAACTGTTGAACTTATTTTGTATTTTATGGTTCTGGCGTTGACTTCATAGGCCCTAACTATTCGGTCTGGTGGACCAACGCCCTAGAGTGAAGCCTAGGTTGTACGGAACGTAGAAATGGCCATTACTTTCACACTGGTTGCAATTATTCCAGTTATACGTTGGAAAAGCTGTTGTATTTTTATTGTATTTTATGCTTCTGGCGTTGACTTCTATGTCGCTAGCTATTCGATCTGGTGGACCGACGCCCTAGAGTGAAGCCTAGGTTGCCCGGAACGTAGAAAGGACCATCACTTTCACACTGGTTGCAATTATTCGTTTTATACGATGGAACAGCAGTTTTATTTATATTGTGTTTTATGCTTCTGGCGTTGACTTCTTAGGACCTATCTATTCGATCTGGTGGAGCAACGCCCTAGAGTGAAGCCTAGGTTGCCCGGAACGTAGAAATGACCATTACCTTCACACAAATTGCAATTATTCATTTTATACGAAGGAAACGCTGTTGTATTTTTATTGTATTTTCTGCTTCTGGCGTTGACTTCTTAGGCCCTATCTATTCGATCTGGTGGAGCAACGCCCTAGAGTGAAGCCAAGCTTGCCCGGAACGTAGAAATGGCCATTACCATTACACTGATTGCAATTATTCATTTTATACGATGGAAAAACTGTTGCATTTTTAATGTATTTTATGCTTCGGGCGTTGACTTCTAAGGCCCTAACTAATCGATCTGTTTGAGCAACGCCCTAGAGTCAAGCCTAGGTTGCCCGGAACGTAGAAATGACCATAACTTTCACACTGGTTGCAATTATTCGTTTTATACGATGGAAAAACTGCTGAATTTATTTTGTACTTTATGCTTCTGGCGTTAACTTCATAGGCCCTAACTATTCGATCTGGTTGACCGACGCCCTAGAGTGAAGCCTAGGTTGCCCGGAACGTAGAAATGACCATTACCTTCGCACTGGTTGCAATTATTCCTGTTATACGATGGAAAAGCTGTTGTATTTATATTGTATTTTATGCTTCTGGCGTTGTCTTCTTAGGCCCTAACTATTCGATCTGGTGGAGCAATGCTCTAGAGTGAAGCCTAGGTTGCCCGGAACGTAGAAATGACCATTATCTTCACACTGCTTGCAATTATACATTTTATACAATGGAAGAACTTTTATACTTATGTTGTATTTTATTCTTCTGGCGTTGAATTCTAAGTCCCTAGCTATTCGATCTGGTGGAGCAACGCCCTAGAGTGAAGCCTAGGTTACCCGAAACGTAGAAATGACCCTCCCTTTCTCACTGTTTGCAATTATTCATTTTATACGATGGAGAAACCCTTGTATTTGTATTGTATTTTATGCTTCTGGCGTTGAATTCGAAGGCCGTAGCTATTAGATGCGGTGGAGCAACGCCCTTGAGTGAAGCCTAGGTATCCCGGAACGTAGAAGAGACCATTACTTTCATACTGGTTGCAAGTATTCGATTTATACGATAGAAAAACTGTTGAATTTATTTTGTATTTTATGCTTCTGGCGTTGACTTCATAGGCCCTAACAATTCGATCTGGTGGACCAACGCCCTAGAGTGAAGCCTAGGATGCCCGGAACGTATAAATGACCATAACTATCAGACTGGTTGCAATTATCCGTTTTATACGATGGAAAGACTGTTGTATTTATATTGTATTTTATAGTTATGGCGTTGTCTTCTAGGGCCGTAGCTACTCGATATGGTTGAGCAACGCCCTAGAGTGAAGCCTCGGTTGCCCGGAACGTAGAAATGACCATAGCTTTCATACAGGCTGCAATTATTCGTTTTATACGATGGAAAAACTGTTGAATTTATTTTGTATTTTATGCTTCTGGCGTTGATTTCATAAGCCCTAACTATTCGATCTGGTGGACCAACGCCCTAGAGTGAAGCCTAGGTTGCCCGGAACGTAGAAATGGCCATTAGCTTCACACTGGTTGCAATTATTCCTGTTATACGATGCAAAAACTGTTGGATTTTTATTGTATTTTATGCTTCAGGAGCTGACTTCTAAGTCGCCAGCTATTCGATCTGGTGGAGGAACGCCCTAGAGCGATGCATAGGTTGCCCGTAACGTAGTAATGACCCTCCCTTTCTCACTGTTTGCAATTATTCATTTTATACGATGGAGAAACTCTTGTATTTGTATTGTATTTTATGCTTCTGGCGTTGACTTCATAGGCCCTAACTATTCGATCTGGTGGACCAACGCCCTAGAGTGAAGCCTAGGTTGCCCGGAACGTAGAAATGGCCATAACTTTCACACTGGTTGCAATTATTCGTTTTATACGATGGAAAAACTGCTGAATTTATTTTGTACTTTATGCTTCTGGCGTTAACTTCAGAGGCCCTAACTATGCGATCTGGTTGACCGACGCCCTAGAGTGAAGCCTAGGTTGCCCGGAACGTAGAAATGACCATTACCTTCGCACTGGTTGCAATTATTCCTGTTATACGATGGAAAAGCTGTTGTATTTATATTGTATTTTATGCTTCTGGCGTTGTCTTCTTAGGCCCTAACTATTCGATCTGGTGGAGCAATGCTCTAGAGTGAAGCCTAGGTTGCCCGGAACGTAGAAATGACCCTCCCTTTCTCACTGTTTTTCAATTATTCATTTTATACGATGGAGAAACCCTTGTATTTGTATTGTATTTTATGCTTCTGGCGTTGAATTCGAAGGCCGTAGCTTTTAGATGCGGTGGAGCAACGCCCTTGAGTGAAGCCTAGGTATCCCGGAACGTAGAAGAGACCATTACTTTCATACTGGTTGCAAGTATTCGATTTATACGATAGAAAAACTGTTGAATTTATTTTGTATTTTATGCTTCTGGCGTTGACTTCATAGGCCCTAACAATTCGATCTGGTGGACCAAAGCCCTAGAGTGAAGCCTAGGATGCCCGGAACGTAGAAATGACCATAACTATCAGACTGGTTGCAATTATCCGTTTTATACGATGGAAAGACTGTTGTATTTTTATTGTATTTTATAGTTATGGCGTTGTCTTCTAGGGCCGTAGCTACTCGATATGGTTGAGCAACGCCCTAGAGTGAAGCCTAGGTTGCCCGGAACGTAGAAATGACCATAGCTTTCATACAGGTTGCAATTATTCGTTTTATACGATGGAAAAACTGTTGAATTTATTTTGTATTTTATGCTTCTGGCGTTGATTTCATAGGCCCTAACTATTCGATCTGGTGGACCAACGCCCTAGAGTGAAGCCTAGGTTGCCCGGAACGTAGAAATGACCATCACCTTCACTCTTGTTGCAATTATTCCTGTTATACGATGGAAAAACTGTTGCATTTATATTATAATTTATGCTTCAGGCGTTGACTTCTAAGGCCGTAGCTATTCGATGCGGCGGAGCAACGCCCTAGAGTGAAGCCTAGATTGCCCGGAACGTAGAAATGACCATAACTTTAACACTGGATGCAATTATTCGTTCTATACAACGGAAAAACTGTTCTACTTATTTTGTATTTTATGCTTCGGGCGTTGACTCGTAAGTCCCTGACTATTCGGTCTGGTGGAGCAACGCCCTAGAGTGAAGCCTAGGTTGCCCGGGACGTAGTAATGGCCATTACCTTCACACTGTTTGCGATTATTCATTTTATACGATGGTAAATCTGTTGTACTTGGGTTGTATTTTAGGCTTCTGGCCTTGACTTCTAAGGCCCTAACTATTCGATGTGGTGGAGCAACGCCCTAGAGTGAAACCTAGGTTGCCCGGAACGTAGAAATGACCATAGCTTTCACACTGGTTGCAATTATTCCTGTTATACAAGGGAAACACTGTTGTATTTATGTTGTATTTTATGCTTCTGGCGTTGACTTCTTAGGCCCTAACTATTCGATCTGGTGGAGCAACGCCCAAAGTGAAGCCTAGGTTACCCGGACCGCAGAAATGACCAGTACTTTCACTCTGGTTGCAGTTATTCCTGTTATACAATTGGAAAAACTGTTGCATTTTTATTGTATTTTATGCTTCTAGCGTTGCAGTCAAAGTCCCTAACTATTCGATCTGGTGGAGCATCGCCTTGGAGTTAAGCCAAGGTTGCCCGGAACGTAGAAATGACCATAACTTCCACGCTGGTTGCAATTATTCGTTCTATACAATGGAAAAACAGTTCTATTTATTTTGCATTTCATGCTCCGGGCGTTGACTTCTAAGGCCCCAACTATTCGATCTGGTGGAGCGACGCCCTACAGTTAAGCCTAGGTTGCAGGGAACGTAGATATGACCTTTACTTTCATACTGTTTGCAAATATACATTATATACGATGGAAAAGCTGTTGTATTTATATTGTATTTTATGTTTCTGGCGTTGACTTCTTAGGCCCTAACTAATCGATCTGGTGGAACAACGCCCTAGGGTGAAGCCTAGGTTGCCCGGAACGTAGAAATGACCTTTACCTTCACACTGTTTGCAAATATACATTATATACGATGGAATAGCTGTTGTATTTATATTTTATTTTATGCTTCTGGCGTTGTCTTCTTAGGCGCTAACTATTCGATCTGGTGGAGCAATGCTCTAGAGTGGAGCCTAGGTTGCCCGGAACGTAGAAATGACCATTAGTTTCACACTGGTTGCAATTATTCATTCTATACGATGGAAAAACTGTTGTACATATATCGTATTTTATGCTTCTGGCGTTGACTTCTTAGGCCCTAACTATTCGATCTGGTGGAGCAACGCCCTATGGTGAAGCCTAGCTTGCCCGGAACGTAGGAATGACCATAACTATCAGACTGGTTGCAATTATCCGTTTTATACGATGGAAAGACTGTTGTATTTATATTGTATGTTATAGTTATGGCGTTATCTTCTAGGGCCGTAGCTATCCGATATGGTTGAGCAACGCCCTAGAGTGAAGCCTAGGTTGCCCGGAACGTAGAAGTGGCCATAGCTTTCATACTGGTTGCAATTATTCGTTTTATACGATGGAAAAACTGTTGTACTTATATTGTATTTTATGCTTCTGGCGTTGACTTCTTAGGCCCTAACTAATCGATCTGGTGGAGGAACGCCCTAGAGTGAAGCCTAGGTTGCCCGGAACGTGGAAGTGACCATTACCTTCACACTGTTTGCGATTATTCATTTTATGCGATGGTAAAGCTGTTGTACTTAAGTTGTATTTTATTCTTCTGGCGTTGAATTCTATGTCCCTAGCTATTCGATCTGGTGGAGCAACGCCCTGGAGTGAAGCCTAGGCTACCGGGAACGTAGAAATGACCAGTACTTTCACACTGGTTGCAGTTATTCCTGTTATACAATGGAAAAACTGTTGCATTTTTATTGTATTTTATGCTTCTGGTGTTGTATTCAAAGTCCCTAACTATTCGATCTGGTGGAGCAACGCCCTGGAGTTAAGCCAAGGTTGCCCGGAACGTAGAAATGACCATAACTTTTACACTGTTTGCAATTATTCGTTCTATGCAATGGAAAAACTGTTCTATTTATTTTGTATTTTAAGCTTCGGGCGTTGACTCGTAAGTCCCTGACTATTCGGTCTGGTGGAGCAACGCCCTAGAGTGAAGCCTAGGTTGCCCGGGACGTAGTAATGGCCATTACCTTCACACTGTTTGCGATTATTCATTTTATACGATGGTAAAACTGTTGTACTTGGGTTGTATTTTAGGCTTCTGGCCTTGACTTCTAAGGCCCTTACTATTCGATGTGGTGGAGCAACGCCCTAGAGTGAAAGCTAGGTTGCCCGGAACGTAGAAATGACCATAGCCTTCACACTGGTTGCAATTATTCCTGTTATACAAGGGAAACACTGTTGTATTTATATTGTATTTTATGCTTTTGGCGTTGACTTCTTAGGCCCTAACTATTCGATCTGGTGGAGCAACGCCCGAAAGTGAAGCATAGGTTACCCGGACCGTAGAAATGACCAGTACTTTCACACTGGTTGCAGTTATTCCTGTTATACAATTGGAAAAACTGTTGCATTTTTATTGTATTTTATGCTTCTAGCGTTGTATTCAAAGTCCCTAACTATTCGATCTGGTGGAGCAACGCCCTGGAGTTAAGCCAAGGTTGCCCGGAACGTAGAAATGACCATAACTTTCTCACTGGTTGCAATTATTCGTTCTATACAATGGAAAAACTGTTCTATTTATTTTGTATTTCATGCTTCGGGCGTTGACTTCTAAGGCCCTAACTATTCGGTCTGGTGGAGCGACGCCCTACAGTTAAGCCTAGGTTGCCCGGAACGTAGATATGACCTTTACTTTCTTACTGTTTGCAAATATACACTATATACGATGGAAAAGCTGTTGTATTTATATTGTATTTTATGCTTCTGGCGTTGACTTCTTAGGCCCTAACTAATCGATCTGGTGGAACAACGCCCTAGGGTGAAGCCTAGGTTGCCCGGAACGAAGAAATGACCTTTACCTTCACACTGTTTGCAAATATACATTATATACGATGGAAAAGCTGTTGTATTTATATTTTATTTTATGCTTCTGGCGTTGTCTTCTTAGGCGCTAACTATTCGATATGGTGGAGCAATGCTCTAGAGTGAAGCCTAGGTTGCCCGGAAATAGAAATGACCAATACTTTCACACTGGTTGCAATTATTCATTCTATACGATGGAAAAACTGTTGTACATATATCGTATTTTATGCTTCTGGCGTTGACTTCTTAGGCCCTAACTATTCGATCTGGTGGAGCAACGCCCTATGGTGAAGCCTAGCTTGCCCGGAACGTAGGAATGACCATAACTATCAGACTGGTTGCTATTATCCGTTTTATACGATGGAAAGACTGTTGTATTTATATTGTATGTTATAGTTATGGCGTTATCTTCTAGGGCCGTAGCTATTCGATATGGTTGAGCAACGCCCTAGAGTGATGCCTAGGTTGCCCGGAACGTAGAAGTGGCCATAGCTTCCATACTGGTTGCAATTATTCGTTTTATACGATGGAAAAACTGTTGTACTTATATTGTATTTTATGCTTCTGGCGTTGACTTCTTAGGCCCTAACTATTCGGTCTGGTGGAGCAACGCCCTAGAGTGAAGCCTAGGTTGCCCGGGACGTAGTAATGGCCATTACCTTCACACTGTTTGCGATTATTCATTTTATACGATGGTAAATCTGTTGTACTTGGGTTGTATTTTAGGCTTCTGGCCTTGACTTCTAAGGCCCTAACTATTCGATGTGGTGGAGCAACGCCCTAGAGTGAAAGCTAGGCTACCGGGAACGTAGAAATGACCAGTACTTTCACACTGGTTGCAGTTATTCCTGTTATACAATGGAAAAACTGTTGCATTTTTATTGTATTTTATGCTTCTGGTGTTGTATTCAAAGTCCCTAACTATTCGATCTGGTGGAGCAACGCCCTGGAGTTAAGCCAAGGTTGCCCGGAACGTAGAAATGACCATAACTTTTACACTGTTTGCAATTATTCGTTCTATGCAATGGAAAAACTGTTCTATTTATTTTGTATTTTAAGCTTCGGGCGTTGACTCGTAAGTCCCTGACTATTCGGTCTGGTGGAGCAACGCCCTAGAGTGAAGCCTAGGTTGCCCGGGACGTAGTAATGGCCATTACCTTCACACTGTTTGCGATTATTCATTTTATACGATGGTAAAACTGTTGTACTTGGGTTGTATTTTAGGCTTCTGGCCTTGACTTCTAAGGCCCTTACTATTCGATGTGGTGGAGCAACGCCCTAGAGTGAAAGCTAGGTTGCCCGGAACGTAGAAATGACCATAGCCTTCACACTGGTTGCAATTATTCCTGTTATACAAGGGAAACACTGTTGTATTTATATTGTATTTTATGCTTTTGGCGTTGACTTCTTAGGCCCTAACTATTCGATCTGGTGGAGCAACGCCCGAAAGTGAAGCATAGGTTACCCGGACCGTAGAAATGACCAGTACTTTCACACTGGTTGCAGTTATTCCTGTTATACAATTGGAAAAACTGTTGCATTTTTATTGTATTTTATGCTTCTAGCGTTGTATTCAAAGTCCCTAACTATTCGATCTGGTGGAGCAACGCCCTGGAGTTAAGCCAAGGTTGCCCGGAACGTAGAAATGACCATAACTTTCTCACTGGTTGCAATTATTCGTTCTATACAATGGAAAAACTGTTCTATTTATTTTGTATTTCATGCTTCGGGCGTTGACTTCTAAGGCCCTAACTATTCCATCTGGAGGAGCAACGCCCTAGTGTGAAGCTTAGGTTGCACGGAACGTAGAAATAACCATAACTTTCACACCGGTTGCAATTATTCGTTTTATACGATGGAAAAACTGTTGCATTTGTTTTGTATTTTATGATTCTGGCGTTGTCTTCCAAGGCCCTAACAAATCGATGTGGTGGAACAACGCCCTAGAGTGAAGCCTAGCTTGCCCGGATCGTAGAAATGGCCATTACTTCCACACTGTTTGCAATTATTCATTTTATACGATGGAAAAACTGTTGTATTTTTATTGTATTTTATGCTTCTGGCGTTGACTTCTTAGGCCCTAACTATTCGATCTGGTGGAGCAACGCCCTAGAGCGAAGCCTAGGTTGCCCAGAACGTAGAAATGACTATCACTTTCATACTGGTTGCCATTATTCGTGTTATACGATGGAGAGACTGTTGCATTTTTATTGCATTTTATGCTTCGGGCGATGACTTCTAAGGCTATAAAAATTCGATCTGGTGGATCAACGCCCTAGAGTGAAGACTAGGTCGCCCAGAACGTAGAAATGACTATCACTTTCACACTGGTTGCAATTACACCTGTTATACGATGGAAAAACTGTTGTATCTTTATTGTATTTTATGCTTCGGGCGTTGACTTCTAAGACCCTAGCAATTCGATCTGGTCGAGCAACACCCTAGATGGAAGCCTAGGTTGCCCGGAACGTAGAAATGACTATCGCTTTCACACTGGTTGCAATTATTCGTGTTATACGATGGAAAAACCGTTGCATTTTCATTGTATTTTATGCTTCGGGCGTTGACTTCTAGGGCCATAACTATTCCATCTGGAGGAGCAACGCCCTAGTATGAAGCCTAGGTTGCCCGGAACGTAGAAATAACCATAACTTTCACACCGGTTGCAATTATTCGTTTTATACGATGGAAAAACTGTTGCATTTGTTTTGTATTTTATGATTCTGGCGTTGACTTCCAAGGCCCTAACAAATCGATGTGGTGGAACAACGCCCTAGAGTGAAACCTAGGTTGCCCTGATCGAGGAATGGTCATTACTTTCACACTGGTTGCAATTATTCGTTTTATACGATGGAACACCTGTTGTATTTATATTGTGTTTTATGCTTCTGGCGTTGACTTCTAGGGCCCTAATTATTCGATCTGGTGGAACAGCGCCCCAGAGTGAAGGCTAGGTTGCCCGGAACGTAAAAATGGCCATTACTTTCACACTGTTTGCAATTATTCATTTTTACGATGGAAAAACTGTTGTATTTATATTGTATTTTATGCTTCTGGCATTGACTTCTAAGGCCGTAGCTATTCGATGTGGCGGAACAACGACCTAGATTGAATCCTAGGTTGCCCGGAACGTAGCAATAACCATAAATTTCACACCGGTTGCAATTATTCGCTTTATAAGATGGAAAAACTGTTGCATTTGTTTTGTATTTTACACTTCTGGCGTTGACTTCTAAGGCCCTAACAATTCGATCTGGTGGAGCAACGCCCTAGAGCGAAGCCTAGGTGGCCCAGAACGTAAAAATGACCATCACTTTCACACTGGTTGCAATTACTCCTGTTATACGATGGAAAAACTGTTGTACCTTTATTGTATTTTATGCTTCGGGCGTTGACTTCTAAGGCCGTAGCTATTCGATCTGGTGGAGCAACGCCCTAGGGCGAAGCCTAGGTTGCCCGGAACGTAGAAATGATCATTACCTTCACACTGATTGCAATTATTCAATTTATGCGATGGAAGAACAGTTGTATTTTTATTGTATTTTATGCTCCGGGCGTTGACTTGTAAGTCGCTAGCTATTCGATCTGGTGGAGCAACGCCCTAGAGCGAAGCATAGGTTGCCCGGAACCTAGAAATGGCTATCGCTTTCACACTGGTAGCAATTATTCGTGTTATACGATGGGAAAACCGTTGCATTTCCATTGTATTTTATGCTTCGGGCGCTGACTTCTAGGGCCCTAACTATTCCATCTGGTGGCGCAACGCCCTAGTGTGAAGCCTAGGTTGCCCGGAACGTAGAAATGACCATAACTTTCACACCGGTTGCAATTATTCGTTTTATACGATGGAAAAACTGTTGCATTTGTTTTGTATTTTACGCTTCTGGCGTTGACTTCTAAGGCCCTAACAATTCAATCTGGTGGAACAACACCCTCGAGTGAAGCCAAGGATGCCCGGAATGTAGAAATGACCATAACTTTCAGACAGGTTGCAATTACTCGTTTTATACGATGGAAAAGCTGTTGTATTTATATTGTGTTTTATGCTTCTGGCGTTGACTTCTTACGCCCTAGCTATTCGATCTGGTGGAGCAACGCTCTCGAGTGATGCCTAGGTTGCCCGGAACGTAGAAATGACCATTACCTTCACACTGATTGCAATTATTCATTTTATACGATGGAAGAACTGTTGTATTTTTATTGTATTTTATGCTTCTGGCGTTGACTTCTAAGGCCGTAGCTATTCGATGTGGTGGAGCAACTCCCTAGAGTGAAGCCTAGGTTGCCCGGAACGTAGAAATGACAATTACTTTCACACTGGTTGCAATTATTCCTGTTGTATGATGAAAAACTGGGGTATTTTTATTGTATTTTATGTTTCTGGCGTTGAATTCTAAGTCCCTAGCTATTGTATCTGGTGAAGAAACGCGCTAGTATGAAGCCTAGGTTGCCCGGAACGCAGAAATGATCAGTACTTTCACACTGGTTCCAGTTATTCCTGTTATACGATGGAAAGACTGTTGTATCTTTGTTGTATTTTTTGCTTCTGGCGTTGAATTCTAAATCCCTAGCTATTCGAACTGGTGGTGCAACGCCCTAGAGCGAAGCCTAGGTTGCCCGGAACGTAGAAATGACCGTTCCTTTCACTCTGGATGCAATTATTCGTTTTATACGATGGAAAAACTGTTGCATTTTCATTGTATTTTATGCTTCGGGCGTTGACTTCTAGGGCCCCAACTATTCCATCTGGAGGAGCAACGCCCTAGTGTGTAGCCTAGGTTGCCCGGAACGTAGAAATAACCATAACTTTCACACCGGTTGCAATTATTCGTTTTATACGATGGAAAAACTGTTGCATTTGTTTTGTATTTTATGATTCTGGCGTTGTCTTCCAAGGCCCTGACAAATCGATGTGGTGGAACAACGCCCTAGAGTGAAGCCTAGCTTGCCCGGATCGTAGAAATGGCCATTACTTCCACACTGTTTGCAATTATTCATTTTATACGATGGAAAAACTGTTGTATTTTTATTGTATTTTATGCTTCTGGCGTTGACTTCTTAGGCCCTAACTATTCGATCTGGTGGAGCAACACCCTAGAGCGTAGCCTAGGTTGCCCAGAACGTAGAAATGACTATCACTTTCATACTGGTTGCCATTATTCGTGTTATACGATGGAAAGACTGTTGCATTTTTATTGCATTTTATGCTTCGGGCTATGACTTCTAAGGCTCTAAAAATTCGATCTGGTGGATCAACGCCCTAGAGTGAAGCCTAGGTTGCCCGGAACGTAGAAATGACCTTTACCTTCACACTGTTTGCAAATATACATTATATACGATGGAATAGCTGTTGTATTTATATTTTATTTTATGCTTCTGGCGTTGTCTTCTTAGGCGCTAACTATTCGATCTGGTGGAGCAATGCTCTAGAGTGGAGCCTAGGTTGCCCGGAACGTAGAAATGACCATTAGTTTCACACTGGTTGCAATTATTCATTCTATACGATGGAAAAACTGTTGTACATATATCGTATTTTATGCTTCTGGCGTTGACTTCTTAGGCCCTAACTATTCGATCTGGTGGAGCAACGCCCTATGGTGAAGCCTAGCTTGCCCGGAACGTAGGAATGACCATAACTATCAGACTGGTTGCAATTATCCGTTTTATACGATGGAAAGACTGTTGTATTTATATTGTATGTTATAGTTATGGCGTTATCTTCTAGGGCCGTAGCTATCCGATATGGTTGAGCAACGCCCTAGAGTGAAGCCTAGGTTGCCCGGAACGTAGAAGTGGCCATAGCTTTCATACTGGTTGCAATTATTCGTTTTATACGATGGAAAAACTGTTGTACTTATATTGTATTTTATGCTTCTGGCGTTGACTTCTTAGGCCCTAACTAATCGATCTGGTGGAGGAACGCCCTAGAGTGAAGCCTAGGTTGCCCGGAACGTGGAAGTGACCATTACCTTCACACTGTTTGCGATTATTCATTTTATGCGATGGTAAAGCTGTTGTACTTAAGTTGTATTTTATTCTTCTGGCGTTGAATTCTATGTCCCTAGCTATTCGATCTGGTGGAGCAACGCCCTGGAGTGAAGCCTAGGCTACCGGGAACGTAGAAATGACCAGTACTTTCACACTGGTTGCAGTTATTCCTGTTATACAATGGAAAAACTGTTGCATTTTTATTGTATTTTATGCTTCTGGTGTTGTATTCAAAGTCCCTAACTATTCGATCTGGTGGAGCAACGCCCTGGAGTTAAGCCAAGGTTGCCCGGAACGTAGAAATGACCATAACTTTTACACTGTTTGCAATTATTCGTTCTATGCAATGGAAAAACTGTTCTATTTATTTTGTATTTTAAGCTTCGGGCGTTGACTCGTAAGTCCCTGACTATTCGGTCTGGTGGAGCAACGCCCTAGAGTGAAGCCTAGGTTGCCCGGGACGTAGTAATGGCCATTACCTTCACACTGTTTGCGATTATTCATTTTATACGATGGTAAAACTGTTGTACTTGGGTTGTATTTTAGGCTTCTGGCCTTGACTTCTAAGGCCCTTACTATTCGATGTGGTGGAGCAACGCCCTAGAGTGAAAGCTAGGTTGCCCGGAACGTAGAAATGACCATAGCCTTCACACTGGTTGCAATTATTCCTGTTATACAAGGGAAACACTGTTGTATTTATATTGTATTTTATGCTTTTGGCGTTGACTTCTTAGGCCCTAACTATTCGATCTGGTGGAGCAACGCCCGAAAGTGAAGCATAGGTTACCCGGACCGTAGAAATGACCAGTACTTTCACACTGGTTGCAGTTATTCCTGTTATACAATTGGAAAAACTGTTGCATTTTTATTGTATTTTATGCTTCTAGCGTTGTATTCAAAGTCCCTAACTATTCGATCTGGTGGAGCAACGCCCTGGAGTTAAGCCAAGGTTGCCCGGAACGTAGAAATGACCATAACTTTCTCACTGGTTGCAATTATTCGTTCTATACAATGGAAAAACTGTTCTATTTATTTTGTATTTCATGCTTCGGGCGTTGACTTCTAAGGCCCTAACTATTCGGTCTGGTGGAGCGACGCCCTACAGTTAAGCCTAGGTTGCCCGGAACGTAGATATGACCTTTACTTTCTTACTGTTTGCAAATATACACTATATACGATGGAAAAGCTGTTGTATTTATATTGTATTTTATGCTTCTGGCGTTGACTTCTTAGGCCCTAACTAATCGATCTGGTGGAACAACGCCCTAGGGTGAAGCCTAGGTTGCCCGGAACGAAGAAATGACCTTTACCTTCACACTGTTTGCAAATATACATTATATACGATGGAAAAGCTGTTGTATTTATATTTTATTTTATGCTTCTGGCGTTGTCTTCTTAGGCGCTAACTATTCGATATGGTGGAGCAATGCTCTAGAGTGAAGCCTAGGTTGCCCGGAAATAGAAATGACCAATACTTTCACACTGGTTGCAATTATTCATTCTATACGATGGAAAAACTGTTGTACATATATCGTATTTTATGCTTCTGGCGTTGACTTCTTAGGCCCTAACTATTCGATCTGGTGGAGCAACGCCCTATGGTGAAGCCTAGCTTGCCCGGAACGTAGGAATGACCATAACTATCAGACTGGTTGCTATTATCCGTTTTATACGATGGAAAGACTGTTGTATTTATATTGTATGTTATAGTTATGGCGTTATCTTCTAGGGCCGTAGCTATTCGATATGGTTGAGCAACGCCCTAGAGTGATGCCTAGGTTGCCCGGAACGTAGAAGTGGCCATAGCTTCCATACTGGTTGCAATTATTCGTTTTATACGATGGAAAAACTGTTGTACTTATATTGTATTTTATGCTTCTGGCGTTGACTTCTTAGGCCCTAACTATTCGGTCTGGTGGAGCAACGCCCTAGAGTGAAGCCTAGGTTGCCCGGGACGTAGTAATGGCCATTACCTTCACACTGTTTGCGATTATTCATTTTATACGATGGTAAATCTGTTGTACTTGGGTTGTATTTTAGGCTTCTGGCCTTGACTTCTAAGGCCCTAACTATTCGATGTGGTGGAGCAACGCCCTAGAGTGAAAGCTAGGCTACCGGGAACGTAGAAATGACCAGTACTTTCACACTGGTTGCAGTTATTCCTGTTATACAATGGAAAAACTGTTGCATTTTTATTGTATTTTATGCTTCTGGTGTTGTATTCAAAGTCCCTAACTATTCGATCTGGTGGAGCAACGCCCTGGAGTTAAGCCAAGGTTGCCCGGAACGTAGAAATGACCATAACTTTTACACTGTTTGCAATTATTCGTTCTATGCAATGGAAAAACTGTTCTATTTATTTTGTATTTTAAGCTTCGGGCGTTGACTCGTAAGTCCCTGACTATTCGGTCTGGTGGAGCAACGCCCTAGAGTGAAGCCTAGGTTGCCCGGGACGTAGTAATGGCCATTACCTTCACACTGTTTGCGATTATTCATTTTATACGATGGTAAAACTGTTGTACTTGGGTTGTATTTTAGGCTTCTGGCCTTGACTTCTAAGGCCCTTACTATTCGATGTGGTGGAGCAACGCCCTAGAGTGAAAGCTAGGTTGCCCGGAACGTAGAAATGACCATAGCCTTCACACTGGTTGCAATTATTCCTGTTATACAAGGGAAACACTGTTGTATTTATATTGTATTTTATGCTTTTGGCGTTGACTTCTTAGGCCCTAACTATTCGATCTGGTGGAGCAACGCCCGAAAGTGAAGCATAGGTTACCCGGACCGTAGAAATGACCAGTACTTTCACACTGGTTGCAGTTATTCCTGTTATACAATTGGAAAAACTGTTGCATTTTTATTGTATTTTATGCTTCTAGCGTTGTATTCAAAGTCCCTAACTATTCGATCTGGTGGAGCAACGCCCTGGAGTTAAGCCAAGGTTGCCCGGAACGTAGAAATGACCATAACTTTCTCACTGGTTGCAATTATTCGTTCTATACAATGGAAAAACTGTTCTACTTATTTTGTATTTCATGCTTCGGGCGTCGACTTCTAAGGCCCTAACTATTCGGTCTGGTGGAGCGACGCCCTACAGTTAAGCCTAGGTTGCCCGGAACGTAGATATGACCTTTACTTTCTTACTGTTTGCAAATATACACTATATACGATGGAAAAGCTGTTGTATTTATATTGTATTTTATGCTTCTGGCGTTGACTTCTTAGGCCCTAACTATCCGATCTGGTGGAGCAACGCCCTAGGGCGGAGCCTAGGTTGCCCGGAACGTAGAAATGACCATTACCTTCACACTGATTGCAATTATTCATTTTATACGATGGAAAAACTGTCGCATTTTCATTGTATTTTGTGCTTAGGGCGTTGACTTCTAAGGCCCTAACTATTCGATCTGGTGGAGCAGCGCTCTAGAGTGAAGCCTAGGTTGCCCGGAACGTAGAAATGGTCATTACTTTCACACTGTTTGCAATTATTCATTTGATACGATTGAAATGCTGTTGTATTTTTATTGTATTTTATGCTCCCGGCGTAGACTTCTAAGGCCCTAGCAATTCGATCTGGTCGAGCAACACCCTGGACGGAAGCCTAGGTTGCCCGGAACCTAGAAATGACTATCGCTTTCACACTGGTTGCAATTATTCGTGTTATACGATGGAAAAACCGTTGCATTTTCATTGTATTTTATGCTTCGGGCGTTGACTTCTAGGGCCCCAACTATTCCATCTGGAGGAGCAACGCCCTAGTGTGTAGCCTAGGTTGCCCGGAACGTAGAAATAACCATAACTTTCACACCGGTTGCAATTATTCGTTTTATACGATGGAAAAACTGTTGCATTTGTTTTGTATTTTATGATTCTGGCGTTGTCTTCCAAGGCCCTAACAAATCGATGTGGTGGAACAACGCCCTAGTGTGAAGCCTAGGTTGCCCGGATCGTAGAAATGGCCATTACTTCCACACTGTTTGCAATTATTCATTTTATACGATGGAAAAACTGTTGTATTGTTATTGTATTTTATGCTTCTGGCGTTGACTTCTTAGGCCCTAACTATTCGATCTGGTGGAGCAACGCCCTAGAGCGAAGCCTAGGTTGCCCAGAACGTAGAAATGACTATCGCTTTCACACTGGTTGCAATTATTCGTGTTATACGATGGAAAAACCGTTGCATTTTCATTGTATTTTATGCTTCGGGCGTAGACTTCCAGGGCCCTAACTATTCCATCTGGAGGAGCAACGCCCTAGTGTGAAGCTTAGGTTGCACGGAACGTAGAAATAACCATAACTTTCACACCGGTTGCAATTATTCGTTTTATACGATGGAAAAACTGTTGCATTTGTTTTGTATTTTATGATTCTGGCGTTGTCTTCCAAGGCCCTAACAAATCGATGTGGTGGAACAACGCCCTAGAGTGAAGCCTAGCTTGCCCGGATCGTAGAAATGGCCATTACTTCCACACTGTTTGCAATTATTCATTTTATACGATGGAAAAACTGTTGTATTTTTATTGTATTTTATGCTTCTGGCGTTGACTTCTTAGGCCCTAACTATTCGATCTGGTGGAGCAACGCCCTAGAGCGAAGCCTAGGTTGCCCAGAACGTAGAAATGACTATCACTTTCATACTGGTTGCCATTATTCGTGTTATACGATGGAGAGACTGTTGCATTTTTATTGCATTTTATGCTTCGGGCGATGACTTCTAAGGCTATAAAAATTCGATCTGGTGGATCAACGCCCTAGAGTGAAGACTAGGTCGCCCAGAACGTAGAAATGACTATCACTTTCACACTGGTTGCAATTACACCTGTTATACGATGGAAAAACTGTTGTATCTTTATTGTATTTTATGCTTCGGGCGTTGACTTCTAAGACCCTAGCAATTCGATCTGGTCGAGCAACACCCTAGATGGAAGCCTAGGTTGCCCGGAACGTAGAAATGACTATCGCTTTCACACTGGTTGCAATTATTCGTGTTATACGATGGAAAAACCGTTGCATTTTCATTGTATTTTATGCTTCGGGCGTTGACTTCTAGGGCCATAACTATTCCATCTGGAGGAGCAACGCCCTAGTATGAAGCCTAGGTTGCCCGGAACGTAGAAATAACCATAACTTTCACACCGGTTGCAATTATTCGTTTTATACGATGGAAAAACTGTTGCATTTGTTTTGTATTTTATGATTCTGGCGTTGACTTCCAAGGCCCTAACAAATCGATGTGGTGGAACAACGCCCTAGAGTGAAACCTAGGTTGCCCTGATCGAGGAATGGTCATTACTTTCACACTGGTTGCAATTATTCGTTTTATACGATGGAACACCTGTTGTATTTATATTGTGTTTTATGCTTCTGGCGTTGACTTCTAGGGCCCTAATTATTCGATCTGGTGGAACAGAGCCCCAGAGTGAAGGCTAGGTTGCCCGGAACGTAAAAATGGCCATTACTTTCACACTGTTTGCAATTATTCATTTTTACGATGGAAAAACTGTTGTATTTATATTGTATTTTATGCTTCTGGCGTTGACTTCTAAGGCCGTAGCTATTCGATGTGGCGGAACAACGACCTAGATTGAATCCTAGGTTGCCCGGAACGTAGCAATAACCATAAATTTCACACCGGTTGCAATTATTCGCTTTATAAGATGGAAAAACTGTTGCATTTGTTTTGTATTTTACACTTCTGGCGTTGACTTCTAAGGCCCTAACAATTCGATCTGGTGGAGCAACGCCCTAGAGCGAAGCCTAGGTGGCCCAGAACGTAAAAATGACCATCACTTTCACACTGGTTGCAATTACTCCTGTTATACGATGGAAAAACTGTTGTACCTTTATTGTATTTTATGCTTCGGGCGTTGACTTCTAAGGCCGTAGCTATTCGATCTGGTGGAGCAACGCCCTAGGGCGAAGCCTAGGTTGCCCGGAACGTAGAAATGATCATTACCTTCACACTGATTGCAATTATTCAATTTATGCGATGGAAGAACAGTTGTAGTTTTATTGTATTTTATGCTCCGGGCGTTGACTTGTAAGTCGCTAGCTATTCGATCTGGTGGAGCAACGCCCTAGAGCGAAGCATAGGTTGCCCGGAACCTAGAAATGGCTATCGCTTTCACACTGGTAGCAATTATTCGTGTTATACGATGGGAAAACCGTTGCATTTCCATTGTATTTTATGCTTCGGGCGCTGACTTCTAGGGCCCTAACTATTCCATCTGGTGGCGCAACGCCCTAGTGTGAAGCCTAGGTTGCCCGGAACGTAGAAATGACCATAACTTTCACACCGGTTGCAATTATTCGTTTTATACGATGGAAAAACTGTTGCATTTGTTTTGTATTTTACGCTTCTGGCGTTGACTTCTAAGGCCCTAACAATTCAATCTGGTGGAACAACACCCTCGAGTGAAGCCAAGGTTGCCCGGAATGTAGAAATGACCATAACTTTCAGACAGGTTGCAATTACTCGTTTTATACGATGGAAAAGCTGTTGTATTTATATTGTGTTTTATGCTTCTGGCGTTGACTTCTTACGCCCTAGCTATTCGATCTGGTGGAGCAACGCTCTCGAGTGATGCCTAGGTTGCCCGGAACGTAGAAATGACCATTACCTTCACACTGATTGCAATTATTCATTTTATACGATGGAAGAACTGTTGTATTTTTATTGTATTTTATGCTTCTGGCGTTGACTTCTAAGGCCGTAGCTATTCGATGTGGTGGAGCAACTCCCTAGAGTGAAGCCTAGGTTGCCCGGAACGTAGAAATGACAATTACTTTCACACTGGTTGCAATTATTCCTGTTGTATGATGAAAAACTGGGGTATTTTTATTGTATTTTATGTTTCTGGCGTTGAATTCTAAGTCCCTAGCTATTGTATCTGGTGAAGAAACGCGCTAGTATGAAGCCTAGGTTGCCCGGAACGCAGAAATGATCAGTACTTTCACACTGGTTCCAGTTATTCCTGTTATACGATGGAAAGACTGTTGTATCTTTGTTGTATTTTTTGCTTCTGGCGTTGAATTCTAAATCCCTAGCTATTCGAACTGGTGGTGCAACGCCCTAGAGCGAAGCCTAGGTTGCCCGGAACGTAGAAATGACCGTTCCTTTCACTCTGGATGCAATTATTCGTTTTATACGATGGAAAAACTGTTGCATTTTCATTGTATTTTATGCTTCGGGCGTTGACTTCTAGGGCCCCAACTATTCCATCTGGAGGAGCAACGCCCTAGTGTGTAGCCTAGGTTGCCCGGAACGTAGAAATAACCATAACTTTCACACCGGTTGCAATTATTCGTTTTATACGATGGAAAAACTGTTGCATTTGTTTTGTATTTTATGATTCTGGCGTTGTCTTCCAAGGCCCTGACAAATCGATGTGGTGGAACAACGCCCTAGAGTGAAGCCTAGCTTGCCCGGATCGTAGAAATGGCCATTACTTCCACACTGTTTGCAATTATTCATTTTATACGATGGAAAAACTGTTGTATTTTTATTGTATTTTATGCTTCTGGCGTTGACTTCTTAGGCCCTAACTATTCGATCTGGTGGAGCAACACCCTAGAGCGTAGCCTAGGTTGCCCAGAACGTAGAAATGACTATCACTTTCATACTGGTTGCCATTATTCGTGTTATACGATGGAAAGACTGTTGCATTTTTATTGCATTTTATGCTTCGGGCTATGACTTCTAAGGCTCTAAAAATTCGATCTGGTGGATCAACGCCCTAGAGTGAAGCCTAGGTCGCCCAGAACGTAGAAATGACCATCACTTTCACACTGGTTGCAATTACACCTGTTATACGATGGAAAAACTGTTGTATCTTTATTGTATTTTATGCTTCGGGCGTTGACTTCTAAGGCCCTAACTATTCGATCTGGTGGAGCAACGCCCCAGAGTGAAGCCTAGGTTGGCCGGAACGTGAAAATGGCCATTACTTCCACAGTGTTTGCAATTATTCATTTTATACGATGGAAAAACTGTTGTATTTATATTGTATTTTATGCTTCTGGCGTTGACTCCTAAGGCCGTAGCTATTCGATGTGGTGGAACAACGCCCTAGATTGAATCCTAGGTTGCCCGGAACGTAGAAATGACCATTACGTTCACACTGATTGCAATTATTCATATTATACGATGGAAGAACTGTTGTATTTTTATTGTAATTTAGGCTCCGGGCGTAGACTTCTAAGGTCCTAGCAATTTCGATCTGGTCGAGCAACACCCTAGATGGAAGCCTAGGTTGCCCGGAACCTAGAAATGACTATCGCTTTCACACTGGTTGCAATTATTCGTGTTATACGATGTAAAAACCGTTGCATTTTCATTGTATTTTATGCTTCGGGCGTTGACTTCTAGGGCCATAACTATTCCATCTGGAGGAGCAACGGCCTAGTGTGAAGCCTAGGTTGCCCGGAACGTAGAAATAACCATAACTTTCACACCGGTCGCAATTATTCGTTTTATACGATGGAAAAACTGTTGCATTTGTTTTGTATTTTATGATTCTGGCGTTGACTTCCAAGGCCCTAACAAATCGATGTGGTGGAACAACGCCCTAGAGTGAAGCCTAGGTTGCCCTGATCGTAGAAATGGCCATTACTTCCACACTGTTTGCAATTATTCATTTTATACGATGGAAAAACTGTTGTATTTTTATTGTATTTTATGCTTCTGGCGTTGACTTCTTAGGCCCTAACTATTCGATCTGGTGGAGCAACGCCCTAGAGCGAAGCCTAGGTTGCCCAGAACGTAGAAATGACTATCACTTTCATACTGGTTGCCATTATTCGTGTTATACGATGGAAAGACTGTTGCATTTTTATTGCATTTTATGCTTCGGGCGATGACTTCTAAGGCTATAAAAATTCGATCTGGTGGATCAACGCCCTAGAGTGAAGACTAGGTCGCCCAGAACGTAGAAATGACTATCACTTTCACACTGGTTGCAATTACACCTGTTATACGATGGAAAAACTGTTGTATCTTTATTGTATTTTATGCTTCGGGCGTTGACTTCTAAGACCCTAGCAATTCGATCTGGTCGAGCAACACCCTAGATGGAAGCCTAGGTTGCCCGGAACGTAGAAATGACTATCGCTTTCACACTGGTTACAATTATTCGTGTTATACGATGGAAAAACCGTTGCATTTTCATTGTATTTTATGCTTCGGGCGTTGACTTCTAGGGCCATAACTATTCCATCTGGAGGAGCAACGCCCTAGTATGAAGCCTAGGTTGCCCGGAACGTAGAAATAACCATAACTTTCACACCGGTTGCAATTATTCGTTTTATACGATGGAAAAACTGTTGCATTTGTTTTGTATTTTATGATTCTGGCGTTGACTTCCAAGGCCCTAACAAATCGATGTGGTGGAACAACGCCCTAGAGTGAAACCTAGGTTGCCCTGATCGAGGAATGGTCATTACTTTCACACTGGTTGCAATTATTCGTTTTATACGATGGAACACCTGTTGTATTTATATTGTGTTTTATGCTTCTGGCGTTGACTTCTAGGGCCCTAATTATTCGATCTGGTGGAACAGAGCCCCAGAGTGAAGGCTAGGTTGCCCGGAACGTAAAAATGGCCATTACTTTCACACTGTTTGCAATTATTCATTTTTACGATGGAAAAACTGTTGTATTTATATTGTATTTTATGCTTCTGGCGTTGACTTCTAAGGCCGTAGCTATTCGATGTGGCGGAACAACGACCTAGATTGAATCCTAGGTTGCCCGGAACGTAGCAATAACCATAAATTTCACACCGGTTGCAATTATTCGCTTTATAAGATGGAAAAACTGTTGCATTTGTTTTGTATTTTACACTTCTGGCGTTGACTTCTAAGGCCCTAACAATTCGATCTGGTGGAGCAACGCCCTAGAGCGAAGCCTAGGTGGCCCAGAACGTAAAAATGACCATCACTTTCACACTGGTTGCAATTACTCCTGTTATACGATGGAAAAACTGTTGTACCTTTATTGTATTTTATGCTTCGGGCGTTGACTTCTAAGGCCGTAGCTATTCGATCTGGTGGAGCAACGCCCTAGGGCGAAGCCTAGGTTGCCCGGAACGTAGAAATGATCATTACCTTCACACTGATTGCAATTATTCAATTTATGCGATGGAAGAACAGTTGTAGTTTTATTGTATTTTATGCTCCGGGCGTTGACTTGTAAGTCGCTAGCTATTCGATCTGGTGGAGCAACGCCCTAGAGCGAAGCATAGGTTGCCCGGAACCTAGAAATGGCTATCGCTTTCACACTGGTAGCAATTATTCGTGTTATACGATGGGAAAACCGTTGCATTTCCATTGTATTTTATGCTTCGGGCGCTGACTTCTAGGGCCCTAACTATTCCATCTGGTGGCGCAACGCCCTAGTGTGAAGCCTAGGTTGCCCGGAACGTAGAAATGACCATAACTTTCACACCGGTTGCAATTATTCGTTTTATACGATGGAAAAACTGTTGCATTTGTTTTGTATTTTACGCTTCTGGCGTTGACTTCTAAGGCCCTAACAATTCAATCTGGTGGAACAACACCCTCGAGTGAAGCCAAGGTTGCCCGGAATGTAGAAATGACCATAACTTTCAGACAGGTTGCAATTACTCGTTTTATACGATGGAAAAGCTGTTGTATTTATATTGTGTTTTATGCTTCTGGCGTTGACTTCTTACGCCCTAGCTATTCGATCTGGTGGAGCAACGCTCTCGAGTGATGCCTAGGTTGCCCGGAACGTAGAAATGACCATTACCTTCACACTGATTGCAATTATTCATTTTATACGATGGAAGAACTGTTGTATTTTTATTGTATTTTATGCTTCTGGCGTTGACTTCTAAGGCCGTAGCTATTCGATGTGGTGGAGCAACTCCCTAGAGTGAAGCCTAGGTTGCCCGGAACGTAGAAATGACAATTACTTTCACACTGGTTGCAATTATTCCTGTTGTATGATGAAAAACTGGGGTATTTTTATTGTATTTTATGTTTCTGGCGTTGAATTCTAAGTCCCTAGCTATTGTATCTGGTGAAGAAACGCGCTAGTATGAAGCCTAGGTTGCCCGGAACGCAGAAATGATCAGTACTTTCACACTGGTTCCAGTTATTCCTGTTATACGATGGAAAGACTGTTGTATCTTTGTTGTATTTTTTGCTTCTGGCGTTGAATTCTAAATCCCTAGCTATTCGAACTGGTGGTGCAACGCCCTAGAGCGAAGCCTAGGTTGCCCGGAACGTAGAAATGACCGTTCCTTTCACTCTGGATGCAATTATTCGTTTTATACGATGGAAAAACTGTTGCATTTTCATTGTATTTTATGCTTCGGGCGTTGACTTCTAGGGCCCCAACTATTCCATCTGGAGGAGCAACGCCCTAGTGTGTAGCCTAGGTTGCCCGGAACGTAGAAATAACCATAACTTTCACACCGGTTGCAATTATTCGTTTTATACGATGGAAAAACTGTTGCATTTGTTTTGTATTTTATGATTCTGGCGTTGTCTTCCAAGGCCCTGACAAATCGATGTGGTGGAACAACGCCCTAGAGTGAAGCCTAGCTTGCCCGGATCGTAGAAATGGCCATTACTTCCACACTGTTTGCAATTATTCATTTTATACGATGGAAAAACTGTTGTATTTTTATTGTATTTTATGCTTCTGGCGTTGACTTCTTAGGCCCTAACTATTCGATCTGGTGGAGCAACACCCTAGAGCGTAGCCTAGGTTGCCCAGAACGTAGAAATGACTATCACTTTCATACTGGTTGCCATTATTCGTGTTATACGATGGAAAGACTGTTGCATTTTTATTGCATTTTATGCTTCGGGCTATGACTTCTAAGGCTCTAAAAATTCGATCTGGTGGATCAACGCCCTAGAGTGAAGCCTAGGTCGCCCAGAACGTAGAAATGACCATCACTTTCACACTGGTTGCAATTACACCTGTTATACGATGGAAAAACTGTTGTATCTTTATTGTATTTTATGCTTCGGGCGTTGACTTCTAAGGCCCTAACTATTCGATCTGGTGGAGCAACGCCCCAGAGTGAAGCCTAGGTTGGCCGGAACGTGAAAATGGCCATTACTTCCACAGTGTTTGCAATTATTCATTTTATACGATGGAAAAACTGTTGTATTTATATTGTATTTTATGCTTCTGGCGTTGACTCCTAAGGCCGTAGCTATTCGATGTGGTGGAACAACGCCCTAGATTGAATCCTAGGTTGCCCGGAACGTAGAAATGACCATTACGTTCACACTGATTGCAATTATTCATTTTATACGATGGAAGAACTGTTGTATTTTTATTGTAATTTAGGCTCCGGGCGTAGACTTCTAAGGTCCTAGCAATTTCGATCTGGTCGAGCAACACCCTAGATGGAAGCCTAGGTTGCCCGGAACCTAGAAATGACTATCGCTTTCACACTGGTTGCAATTATTCGTGTTATACGATGTAAAAACCGTTGCATTTTCATTGTATTTTATGCTTCGGGCGTTGACTTCTAGGGCCATAACTATTCCATCTGGAGGAGCAACGGCCTAGTGTGAAGCCTAGGTTGCCCGGAACGTAGAAATAACCATAACTTTCACACCGGTCGCAATTATTCGTTTTATACGATGGAAAAACTGTTGCATTTGTTTTGTATTTTATGATTCTGGCGTTGACTTCCAAGGCCCTAACAAATCGATGTGGTGGAACAACGCCCTAGAGTGAAGCCTAGGTTGCCCTGATCGTAGAAATGGCCATTACTTCCACACTGTTTGCAATTATTCATTTTATACGATGGAAAAACTGTTGTATTTTTATTGTATTTTATGCTTCTGGCGTTGACTTCTTAGGCCCTAACTATTCGATCTGGTGGAGCAACGCCCTAGAGCGAAGCCTAGGTTGCCCAGAACGTAGAAATGACTATCACTTTCATACTGGTTGCCATTATTCGTGTTATACGATGGAAAGACTGTTGCATTTTTATTGCATTTTATGCTTCGGGCGATGACTTCTAAGGCTCTAAAAATTCGATCTGGTGGATCAACGCCCTAAAGTGAAGCCTAGGTCGCCCAGAACGTAGAAATGACCATCACTTTCACACTGGTTGCAATTACACCTGTTATACGATGGAAAAACTGTTGTATTTATATTGTATTTTATGCTTCTGGCGTTGACTCCTAAGGCCGTAGCTATTCGATGTGGTGGAACAACGCCCTAGATTGAATCCTAGGTCGCCCGGAACGTAGAAATGACCATTACCTTCACACTGATTGCAATTATTCATTTTATACGATGGAAGAACTGTTGTATTTTTATTGTATTTTAGGCTCCGGGCGTAGACTTCTAAGGCCCTAGCAATTCGATCTGGTCGAGCAACACCCTAGATGGAAGCCTAGGTTGCCCGGAACCTAGAAATGACTATCGCTTTCACACTGGTTGCAATTATTCGTGTTATACGATGGAAAAACCGTTGCATTTTCATTGTATTTTATGCTTCGGGCGTTGACTTCTAGGGCCATAACTATTCCATCTGGAGGAGCAACGGCCTAGTGTGAAGGCTAGGTTGCCCGGAACGTAGAAATAACCATAACTTTCACACCGGTTGCAATTATTCGTTTTATACGATGGAAAAACTGTTGCATTTGTTTTGTATTTTATGATTCTGGCGTTGACTTCCAAGGCCCTAACAAATCGATGTGGTGGAACAACGCCCTAGAGTGAAGCCTAGGTTGCCCGGATCGAGGAATGGTCATTACTTTCACACTGGTTGCAATTATTCGTTTTATACGATGGAACACCTGTTGTATTTATATTGTGTTTTATGCTTCTGGCGTTGACTTCTAAGGCCCTAATTATTCGATCTGGTGGAACAGCGCCCCAGAGTGAAGGCTAGGTTGCCGGAACGTAAAAATGGCCATTACTTCCACACTGTTTGCAATTATTCATTTTTACGATGGAAAAACTGTTGTATTTATATTCTATTTTATGCTTCTGGCGTTGACTTCTAAGGCCGTAGCTATTCGATGTGGCGGGACAACGACCTAGATTGAATCCTAGGTTGCCCGGAACGTAGAAATGACCATAAATTTCACACCGGTTGCAATTACTCGCTTTATAAGGTGGAAAAACTGTTGCATTTGTTTTGTATTTTACACTTCTGGCGTTGACTTCTAAGGCCCTAACAATTCGATCTGGTGGAGCAACGCCCTAGAGCGAAGCCTAGGTGGCCCAGAACGTAAAAATGACCATCACTTTCACACTGGTTGCAATTACTCCTGTTATACGATGGAAAAACTGTTGTATCTTTATTGTATTTTATGCTTCGGGCGTTGAATTCTAAGGCCCTATCTATTCGATCTGGTGGAGCGACGCCCTAGAGTGAAGCCTAGGTTGCCCGGAACGTAAAAATGGCCATTACTTCCACACCGGTTGCAATTACTCGTTTTATAGGATTGAAAAACTGTTGTATCTGTATTGTATTTTATGCTTTGGGCGTTGACTTCTAAGGCCCTAACTATTCGATCTCGTGGAGCAACGCCCTAGAGTGAAGCCTAGGTTGCCGGAACGTAGAAATGACCGTTACTTTCACTCTGGATGCAATTGTTCGTTTTATACGATGGAAAAACTGTTGTAATCGTTTTCTATTTTATGCGTCTGGCATTGACTTCTTAGGCTCTAACTATTCGATCTGTTGGAGCAACGCCCTAGAGCGAAGACTAGGTTGGCCGGAATGTAGAAATAACCTTAACTTTCACACTGGTTGCAATTATTCGTTTTATACGATGGAAAAGGTGTTGTATTTATATTGTGTTTTATGCTTCTGGCGTTGACTTCTTAGGCCCTAGCTATTCGATCTGGTGGAGGAACGCCCTAGAGTGATGCCTAGGTTGCCCGGAACGTAGAAATGACCATTACCTTCACACTGATTTGAATTATTCATTTTATACGATGGAAAAACTGTTGTATTTATATTGTATTTTATGCTTCTGGCGTTGACTTCTAAGGCCGTAGCTATTCGGTGTGGTGGAGCAACTCCCTAGAGTGAAGCCTAGGTTGCCCGGAACGTAGAAATGACTATTAGTTTCACACTGGTTGCAATTATTCCTGTTATATGATGAAAAACTGTTGTATTTTTATTGTATTTTATGCTTCTGGCGTTGACTTCTAAGGCCCTAACTATTCGATCTGGTGGAGCAACGCCCTAGGGCGGAGCATAGGTTGCCCTGAAAGTAGAAATGACCATTACCTTCACACTGATTGCAATTATTCATTTTATACCATGGAAAAACTGTCGCATTTTCATTGTATCTTGTGCTTAGGGCGTTGACTTCTAAGGCTCTGACTATTCGATCTGGTGGAGCAACGCCCTAGTGCGAAGCCTAGGTTGCCCGGAACGTAGAAATGGGCATAACTTTCACACCGGTTGCAATTGCTCGTTTTATACGATGCAAAAACTGTTGTATTTGATTTGTATTTTATGCTTCTGGCGTTGAGCTCTAAGGACCTAACAATTCGATCTGGTTGAACAACTCCCTAGAGTGAAGCCTAGGTTGGCCGGAACGTAGAAATGACCATTACTTTCACACTGGTTGCAATTATTCCTGCTATACGATGAAAAACTGTTGTATCTTCACTGTATTTTATGCTTCGTGCGTTGACTTCTAAGGCCCTAACTATTCGATCTGGTGGAGAAACGCCCTAGTCTGAAGCCTAGGTTGCCCGGGACGTAGAAATGGCCAGTACTTTCACACTGGTTGCAGTTATTCCTGTTGTACGATGGAAAAACTGTTTTATTTGTATTGTATTTTATGCTTCTGGCGTTGACTGCTAAGGCCGTAGCTATTCGATGTGGTGGAGCAACGCCCTAGAGTGAAGCCTAGGTTGCCCGGACCGTAGAAATGACCATTACGTTCACACTGGTTGCAATTGTTCGTTTTATACGATGGAAAAACTGTTGTATTTATATTGTGTTTTATGCTTCTGGCGTTCACTTCTTAGGCCCTAACTATTCGATCTGGTGGAGCAACGCCCTAGAGTGAAGCCTAGGTTGCCCGGAACGTAGAAATGACCATCACATTTACACTGGTTGCAATTACTCCTCTTATACGATGGAAAAACTGATGTATCCTTATTGTATTTTATGCTTCGGGCGTTGACTTCTAAATTCCTATCTACTCGATCTGGTGGAACAACGCCCTAGAGTGAAGCCTAGGTTGCCCGGAACGTAGAAATGACCTTCACTTTCACACTGGTTGCAATTACTCCTCTTATACGATGGAAAAACTGTTGTATCTTTATTGTATTTTATGCTTCGGGCGTTGACTTCTAAATTCCTATCTACTCGATCTGGTGGTGCAACGCCCTAGAGTGTAGCCTAGGTTGCCCGGAACGTAGAAATAGCCATTACTACCACACTGTTTGCAATTATTCATTTTATACGATGGAAAAACTGTTGTATTTATATTGTATTTTTTTCTTCTGGCGTTGAATTCTAAATCCCTAGCTATTCGCTCTGGTGTTGCAACGCCCTAGAGTGAAGCCTAGGTTGCCCGGAACGTCGAAATGACCATAACTTTCACACCGGTTGCAATTACTCGTTTTATACGATTGAAGAACTGTTGTATCTTTATTGTATTTTATGCTTCGGGCGTTGACTTCTAAGGCCCTAGCTATCCGATCTGTTGGAGCGACGCCCTAGAGTGAAGCCTAGCTTGCCCGGGACCTAGAGATGACTATCACTTTCATAGTGGTTAGAATTATTCGTGTTATACGTTGGAAAAACTGTTGCACTTTCATTGTATTTTATGCTTCGGGCGTTGACTTCTAAGACCCTAACTATTCCATCTGGTGAAGCAACGCCCTAGAGTGAATCCTAGGTTTCCCGGAACGTAGAAATGACCATAAATTTCACATCGGTTGCAATTATTCGCTTTATACGATGGAAAATCTCTTGTATTTATATTGTATTTTATGCTTCGCGCGTTGACTTCTAAGGCCCTAACTATTCGATCTGATGGAGCAACGCCCTAGGGCGGAGCCTAGGTTGCCCGGAACGTAGAAATGACCATTACCTTCACACTGATTGCAATTATTCGTTTTATACGATGGAAAAACTGTTGTATCTTTAATGTATTTTATGCTTCGGGCGTTGACTTCTAAGACCCTAGCTAGTTGATCTGGTGGAGCAACGCCTTAGAGCGAAGAATAGGTTGCCCGGAACGTAAACATGGCCATTACTTCCACACCGTTTGCAATTATACATTTTATACGATGGAAAAACTGTTCTATTTATTTTGTATTTTATGCTTCGGACGTTGACGTCTAAGGCCCTAACTATTCGATCTGGTGGAGCAACGCCCTAGAGTGAAGCCTAGGTTGCCCGGAACGTAAAAATGGCCATTACTTCCACACTGTTTGCAATTATTCATTTTATACGATGGAAAAACTGTTGTATTTATATTGTATTTTATGTTTCTGTCGTTGACTTCTAAGGCCGTAGCTATTCGATGTGGTGGAGCAACTCCCTAGAGTGAGGCCTAGGTTTCCCGGAACGTAGAAATGACAATTACTTTCACACTGGTTGCAATTATTCCTGTTGTATGATGAAAAACTGTTGTATTTTTATTGTATTTTATGCTTCTGGCGTTGAATTTTAAGACCCTAGCTATTCTATCTGGTGGACAAACGCGATAGTGTGAAGCCTAGGTTGTCCGGAACGTAGAAATGATTAGTACCTTCACACTGGTTCCAGTTATTCCTGTTATACGATGGAAAGACTGTTGTATTTTTATTGTATTTTTTTCTTCTGGCGTTGAATTCAAAATCCCTAGCTATTCGATCTGGTGGTGCAACGCCCTAGAGTGAAGCCTAGTTTGCCCGGAACGTAGAAATGACCATAACTTTCACACCGCTTGCAATTACGCGTTTTATACGATTAAAAAACTGTTGTATATTTATTGTATTTTATGCTTCGGGCGTTGACTTCTAAGGCCCTAACTATTCGATCTGGTGGAGCAACGCCCTAGAGTGAAGCCTAGGTTGCCCGGAACGTAGAAATGATCAGTAGTTTCACACTGGTTCCAGTTATTCCTGTTATACGATGGAAAGACTGTTGTATTTTTATTGTACTTTTTGCTTCAGGCGTTGAATTCTAAATCCCTAGCTATTCGATCTGGTGGTGCAACGCCCTAGATTGAATCCTAGGTTGCGCGGAACGAAGAAATGACTATCACTTTCACATTGGCTGCAATTATTCGTTTTATACGATGGAACGGCTGTCGTATTTATATTCTGTTTTATGCTTCTGGCGTTGACTTCCTAGGCCCTAGCTATTCGATCTGGTGAAGCAACGCCCTAGAGCGAAGCCTAGGTTGCCCGGAACGTAGAAATGACCATTACCTTCACACTGATTGCAATTGTTCATTTTATGCGATGGAAAAACAGCTGCATTTTTATTGTATTTTATGCTCCGGGCGTAGACTTCTAAGGCCCTAGCTATTCGATCTGGTGGAGCAACGCCCTAGAGTGAAGCCTGGGTTGCCCGGAACGTAGAAATGACAATCACTTTCAAACGGGTTGCAACTATTCGTGTTATACGATTCAAAAACCGTTGCATTTTCATTTTATTTTATGCTTCGGGCGTTGACTTCTAAGGCCCTAACTATCCTGTATGGTGGAGCAACGCCCGAGACTGGAGTCTAGGTTGCCCGGAACGTAGAAATGACCATAACTTTCACACCGGTTGCAATTATTCGTTTTATACGATGGAAGAACTGTTGCATTTGTTTTGTATTTTATGATTCTGGCGTTGACCTCCAAGGCCCTAACAATTCGATGTGGTGGAGCAACGACCTAGAGTGAAGCCTAGGTTGCCCGGAGCGTAGAAATGACTATTACTTTCACTCTGGATGCAATTATTCGTTTTATACGATGGAAAAACTGTTGTATTTATATCGTATTTTATGCTTCTGGCGTGGACTTCTAAGGCCCTAGCTATTCGATGTGGTGGAACAACGCCCTAGATTGAATCCTAGGTTACCAGAAACGTAGAAATGACTATCACTTTCGCATTGGTTGCAATTATTCGTTTTATAGGGTGGAACAGCTGTTGTATTTATATTCTGTTTTATGCCTCTGGCGTTGACTTCTTAGGCCCTAACTATTCGATCCGGTGCAGCAATGCCCTAGAGCGATGTCTAGGTTGCCCGGAACGTGGAAATGACCATCACTTTCACACTGGTTGCAATTACTCCTGTTATACGATGGAAAAACTGTTGTATCTTTATGGTATTTTATGCTTCGGGCGTTGACTTCTAAGGCCCTAACTATTCGATCTGTTGGAGAAACGCCCTAGTCTGAAGCCTAGGTTGCTCGGAACGTAGAAATGACCACAACTTTCACACCGGTTGCAATCATTCGTTTTATACGATGGAAAAACTGTTGTAATTGTTTTATATTTTATGCTTCTGCCGTTGACTTCTAAGGCCCTAACAATTCGATCTGGTGGAGCAACGGCCTAGAGTGATGCCTAGGTTGCCCGAAACGTAGAAATGACCATAACTTTCACACAGCTTGCAATTATTAGTTTTATGCGACAGAAAAACTGCTGTATTTATTTTGCTTTTTATGCTCCGGGCGTAGACTTCTAAGGCCCTAGATATTCGACCTGGTGGAGCAGCGCCCTAGAGTGAAGCCTAGGTTGCCCGGAATGTAGAAATGACCATAACTTTCACACTGGTTGCAATTTTTCGTTTTATACGATGGAAAAGCTGTTGTATTTATAGAGTATTTTATGCTTCTGGCGTTGAATTCTAAGCCCCTAGCTATTCGATCTGGTGGAGCAACGCCCTAGAGAGAAGCCTAGGTTGCCCGGAGCGTAGAAATGACTATCACTTTCACTCTGGATGCAATTATTCGTTTTATGCTCTGGAAAAACTGTTGTATTTATATTGTATTTTATGCTTCTGGCGTTGACTTCGAAGGCCGTAGCTATTCGACGTGGTGGAGCAACTCCCTAGGGTGAGGCCTAGGTTGCCCGGAACGTAGAAATGACCATAACTTTCACACTGGTTGCAATTATACCTGCTATACGATGAAAAACTGTTGCATTTTCATTGTATTTTATGCTTCGGGCGTTGACTTCTAAGGCCCTAACTATTCCATCTGTTGGAGAAACGCCCTAGTCTGAAGCCTAGGTTGCTCGGAACGTAGAAATGACCACAACTTTCACACCGGTTGCAATCATTCGTTTTATATGATGGAAAAGGTGTTGTAATTGTTTTATATTTTATGCTTCTGCCGTTGACTTCTAAGGCCCTAACAATTCGATCTGGTGGAGCAACTGCCTAGAGTGAAGCCTAGGTTGCCCGGAACGTAGAAATGACCATAACTTTCACACAGCTTGCAATTATTCGTTTTATACGACGGAAAACTGTTGTATTTGTTTTGTATTTTATGCTTCTGCCGTTGACTTCTAAATCCCTAGCTATTCGATCTGGTGGTGCAACACCCTAAAGTGAAGCCTAGGATGCCCGGAACGTAGAAATGACCATAACTTTCACACCGGTTGCTATTATTCATTTTATACGATGGAAAAACTGTTGTATTTTAACTGTATTTTATGCTCCGGGCGTTGACTTCTAAGGCCCTAACTATTCGATCTGTTGGAGAAACGCCCTTGTCTGAAGCCTAGGTTGCCCGGAACGTAGATATGACTTTCACTTTCACACTGGTTGGAATTATTCGTGTTATACGATGGATAAAACTGGTGCATTTTCATTGTATTATATGCTTCGGGCGTTGACTTGTAAGGCACTAACTATTCCACCCGGTGGAGCAACGCCCTAGAGTGAAGCCTAGGCTGCCCGGAACGTAGAAATGACCATAACTTTCACACCGGTTGCAATTATTCGTTCTATACGATGGAAAAACTGTTGTATTTGTTTTGTATTTTATGCTCCGGGCGTAGACTTCTAAGGCCCTAGATATTCGATCTGGTGGAGCAACGCCCTAGAGTGAAGCCTAGGTTGCCCGGAACGTAGGAATGACCATTACTTTCACACTGGTTGCAATTATTCCTGTTATACGATGGAAAAACTGTTGTATCTTTATTGTATTTTATGCTTCGGGCGTTGACTTCTAAGGCCCAAACTATTCGATCTGTTGGAGGAACGCCCTAGTCTGAAGCCTAGGTTGCCCGGAACGTAGATATGACTTTCACTTTCAGACTGGTTGGAATTATTCGTGTTATACGATGGAAAAACTGGTGCATTTTCATTGCATTTTATGCTTCGGGCGTTGACTTCTAAGGCCCTAACTATTCGATCTGGTGGAGCAACGCCCTAGAGTGAAGCCTAGGTTGCACGGAACGTGGAAATGACCACTACTTTCACACTGGTTGCAATTATTCCTGTTATACGATGAAAGACTGTTGTATCTTTATTGTATTTTATGCTTCGGGCGTTGACTTCTAAGGCCCTAACTATTCGATCTGGTGGAGCAACGCCCTACAGTGAAGCGTAGGTTGCCCGGAACGTAGAACTGGCCATTACTTGCACACTGGATGCAATTATTCGTTTTATACGATGGAAAAACCGTTGTATTTATATTGTATGATATGCCTCTGGCGTTGACTTCTTAGGCCCTTGCTATTCGATCTGGTGGAACAACGCCATATATTAAATCATAGGTTGCCCGAAACGTAGAAATGACCATAACTTTCACACCGGTAGCAATTACTCCTTTCATACGATGGAAAAACTGTTGTATTTGTTTTGTATTTTATGCTTCTGGCGTTGACTTCTAAGGACCTAACAATTCGATCTGGTGGAACAAGGCCCTAGAGTGAAGCCTAGGTTGCCCGGAACGTAGAAATAACCATCACTTTCACACTGGTTGCAATTAATCCTGTTATACGATGGAAAATCTGTCGTATTTTTATTCTATTTTATGCTTCGGGCGTTGACTTCTAAGGCCCGAACTATTCGATCTGGTGGAGCAACGCCCTAGAGTGAAACCTAGGTTGCCCGTAACGTAGAAATGGCCATTACTTTCACACTGTCTGGAATTATACATTTTATACGATGAAGAAACTGTTGCTTTTATATTGTATTTTATGCTTCTGGCGTTGACTTCGAAGGCCGTAGCTATTCGATGTGGTGGAGCAACTCCCTAGAGTGAAGCGTATGTTGCCCGGAACGTAGAAATGACCATTACTTTCCCACTGGTTCCAATTATTCGTGCTATACGATGAAACACTCATGTATCTTCATTGTATTTTATGCTTCGGGCGTTGTCTTCTAACGCGCTAACTATAGGATCTGGTGGAGAAACGCCCTAGTCTGAAGCCTAGGTTGCCCAGGACGTAGAAATGACCATTACGTTCACACTGATTGCAATTATTCATTTTATACCATGGAAAAACTGTCGCATTTTCATTGTATTTTGTGCTTAGGGCGTTGACTTCTAAGGCTCTGACTATTCGATCTGGTGGAGCAACGCCCTAGAGCGAAGCCTAGGTTGCCCGGAACGTAAAAATGGCCATCACTTCCACACTGTTTGCAATTATTCATTTTATACGATGGAAAAACTGTTGTATTTATATTGTATTTTATGCTTCTGTCGTTGACTTCTAAGGCCGTAGCTATTCGATGTGGTGGAGCAACTCCCTAGAGTGAGGCCTAGGTTTCCCGGAACGTAGAAATGACAATTACTTTCACACTGGTTGCAATTATTCCTGTTGTATGATGAAAAACTGTTGTATTTTTATTGTATTTTATGCTTCTGGCGTTGAATTTTAAGACCCTAGCTATTCTATCTGGTGGACAAACGCGATAGTGTGAAGCCTAGGTTGTCCGGAACGTAGAAATGATTAGTACCTTCACACTGGTTCCAGTTATTCCTGTTATACGATGGAAAGACTGTTGTATTTTTATTGTATTTTTTTCTTCTGGCGTTGAATTCTAAATCCCTAGCTATTCGATCTGGTGGTGCAACGCCCTAGATTGAATCCTAGGTTGCGCGGAACGAAGAAATGACTATCACTTTCACATTGGCTGCAATTATTCGTTTTATACGATGGAACGGCTGTCGTATTTATATTCTGTTTTATGCTTCTGGCGTTGACTTCCTAGGCCCTAACTATTCGATCTGGTGAAGCAACGCCCTAGAGCGAAGCCTAGGCTGCCCGGAACGTAGAAATGACCATTACCTTCACACTGATTGCAATTGTTCATTTTATGCGATGGAAAAACAGCTGCATTTTTATTGTATTTTATGCTCCGGGCGTAGACTTCTAAGGCCCTAGCTATTCGATCTGGTGGAGCAACGCCCTAGAGTGAAGCCTGGGTTGCCCGGAACGTAGAAATGACAATCACTTTCAAACGGGTTGCAACTATTCGTGTTATACGATTCAAAAACCGTTGCATTTTCATTTTATTTTATGCTTCGGGCGTTGACTTCTAAGGCCCTAACTATCCTGTATGGTGGAGCAACGGCCGAGACTGGAGTCTAGGTTGCCCGGAACGTAGAAATGACCATAACTTTCACACCTGTTGCAATTATTCGTTTTATACGATGGAAGAACTGTTGCATTTGTTTTGTATTTTATGATTCTGGCGTTGACCTCCAAGGCCCTAACAATTCGATGTGGTGGAGCAACGACCTAGAGTGAAGCCTAGGTTGCCCGGAGCGTAGAAATGACTATTACTTTCACTCTGGATGCAATTATTCGTTTTATACGATGGAAAAACTGTTGTATTTATATCGTATTTTATGCTTCTGGCGTTGACTTCTTAGGCCCTAACTATTCGATCCGGTGCAGCAATGCCCTAGAGCGATGTCTAGGTTGCCCGGAACGTGGAAATGACCATCACTTTCACACTGGTTGCAATTACTCCTGTTATACGATGGAAAAACTGTTGTAATTGTTTTATATTTTATGCTTCTGCCGTTGACTTCTAAGGCCCTAACAATTCGATCTGGTGGAGCAACGGCCTAGAGTGATGCCTAGGTTGCCCGAAACGTAGAAATGACCATAACTTTCACACAGCTTGCAATTATTAGTTTTATGCGACAAAAAAACTGTTGTATTTATTTTGCTTTTTATGCTCCGGGCGTAGACTTCTAAGGCCCTAGATATTCGACCTGGTGGAGCAACGCCCCAGAGTGAAGCCTAGGTTGCCCGGAATGTAGAAATGACCATAACTTTCACACTGGTTGCAATTTTTCGTTTTATACGATGGAAAAGCTGTTGTATTTATAGAGTATTTTATGCTTCTGGCGTTGAATTCTAAGCCCCTAGCTATTCGATCTGGTGGAGCAACGCCCTAGAGTGAAGCCTAGGTTGCCCGGAGCGTAGAAATGACTATCACTTTCACTCTGGATGCAATTATTCGTTTTATGCTCTGGAAAAACTGTTGTAGTTATATTGTATTTTATGCTTCTGGCGTTGACTTCGAAGGCCGTAGCTATTCGACGTGGTGGAGCAACTCCCTAGGCTGAGGCCTAGGTTGCCCGGAACGTAGAAATGACCATAACTTTCACACTGGTTGCAATTATACCTGCTATACGATGAAAAACTGTTGCATTTTCATTGTATTTTATGCTTCGGGCGTTGACTTCTAAGGCCCTAACTATTCGATCTGTTGGAGAAACGCCCTAGTCTGAAGCCTAGGTTGCTCGGAACGTAGAAATGACCACAACTTTCACACCGGTTGCAATCATTCGTTTTATATGATGGAAAAGGTGTTGTAATTGTTTTATATTTTATGCTTCTGCCGTTGACTTCTAAGGCCCTAACAATTCAATCTGGTGGAGCAACTGCCTAGAGTGAAGCCTAGGTTGCCCGGAACGTAGAAATGACCATAACTTTCACACAGCTTGCAATTATTCGTTTTATACGACGGAAAACTGTTGTATTTGTTTTGTATTTTATGCTTCTGGCGTTGACTTCTAAGGCCCTAACTATTCGATCTGGTGGAGCAACGCCCTAGGGCGGAGCCTAGGTTGCCCTGAAAGTAGAAATGACCATTACCTTCACACTGATTGCAATTATTCATTTTATACCATGGAAAAACTGTCGCATTTTCATTGTATCTTGTGCTTAGGGCGTTGACTTCTAAGGCTCTGACTATTCGATCTGGTGGAGCAACGCCCTAGAGCGAAGCCTAGGTTGCCCGGAACGTAGAAATGGGCATAACTTTCACACCGGTTGCAATTGCTCGTTTTATACGATGCAAAAACTGTTGTATTTGATTTGTATTTTATGCTTCTGGCGTTGAGCTCTAAGGACCTAACAATTCGATCTGGTTGAACAACTCCCTAGAGTGAAGCCTAGGTCGGCCGGAACGTAGAAATGACCATTACTTTCACACTGGTTGCAATTATTCCTGCTATACGATGAAAAACTGTTGTATCTTCACTGTATTTTATGCTTCGTGCGTTGACTTCTAAGGCCCTAACTATTCGATCTGGTGGAGAAACGCCCTAGTCTGAAGCCTAGGTTGCCCGGGACGTGGAAATGGCCAGTACTTTCACACTGGTTGCAGTTATTCCTGTTGTACGATGGAAAAACTGTTTTATTTGTATTGTATTTTATGCTGCTGGCGTTGACTGCTAAGGCCGTAGCTATTCGATGTGGTGGAGCAACGCCCTAGAGTGAAGCCTAGGTTGCCCGGACCGTAGAAATGACCATTACGTTCACACTGGTTGCAATTGTTCGTTTTATACGATGGAAAAACTGTTGGATTTATATTGTGTTTTATGCTTCTGGCGTTCACTTCTTAGGCCCTAACTATTCGATCTGGTGGAGCAACGCCCTAGAGTGAAGCCTAGGTTGCCCGGAACGTAGAAATGACCATCACATTTACACTGGTTGCAATTACTCCTCTTATACGATGGAAAAACTGATGTATCCTTATTGTATTTTATGCTTCGGGCGTTGACTTCTAAATTCCTATCTACTCGATCTGGTGGAACAACGCCCTAGAGTGAAGCCTAGGTTGCCCGGAACGTAGAAATGACCTTCACTTTCACACTGGTTGCAATTACTCCTCTTATACGATGGAAAAACTGTTGTATCTTTATTGTATTTTATGCTTCGGGCGTTGACTTCTAAATTCCTATCAACTCGATCTGGTGGTGCAACGCCCTAGAGTGTAGCCTAGGTTGCCCGGAACGTAGAAATAGCCATTACTACCACACTGTTTGCAATTATTCATTTTATACGATGGAAAAACTGTTGTATTTATATTGTATTTTATGCTTCTGGCTTTGACTTCAAAGGCCGTAGCTATTCGATGTGGTGGAGCAACTCCCTAGAGTGAAGCCTAGGATGCCCGGAACGTAGAAATGATCAGTACTTTCACACTGGTTCCAGTTAT
This sequence comes from Calliopsis andreniformis, assembly GCF_051401765.1. Taxonomy (NCBI): domain Eukaryota; kingdom Metazoa; phylum Arthropoda; class Insecta; order Hymenoptera; family Andrenidae; genus Calliopsis; species Calliopsis andreniformis. Next base: position 11,643,206 of record NW_027480422.1, on the reverse strand, counting down.
TCCTGTTATACGATGGAAAGACTGTTGTATTTTTATTGTATTTTTTTCTTCTGGCGTTGAATTCTAAATCCCTAGCTATTCGCTCTGGTGTTGCAACGCCCTAGAGTGAAGCCTAGGTTGCCCGGAACGTCGAAATGACCATAACTTTCACACCGGTTGCAATTACTCGTTTTATACGATTGAAGAACTGTTGTATCTTTATTGTATTTTATGCTTCGGGCGTTGACTTCTAAGGCCCTAGCTATCCGATCTGTTGGAGCGACGCCCTAGAGTGAAGCCTAGCTTGCCCGGGACCTAGAGATGACTATCACTTTCATAGTGGTTAGAATTATTCGTGTTATACGTTGGAAAAACTGTTGCACTTTCATTGTATTTTATGCTTCGGGCGTTGACTTCTAAGACCCTAACTATTCCATCTGGTGAAGCAACGCCCTAGAGTGAATCCTAGGTTTCCCGGAACGTAAAAATGGCCATTACTTCCACACTGTTTGCAATTATTCATTTTATACGATGGAAAAACAGTTGTATTTATATTGTATTTTATGTTTCTGTCGTTGACTTCTAAGGCCGTAGCTATTCGATGTGGTGGAGCAACTCCCTAGAGTGAGGCCTAGGTTTCCCGGAACGTAGAAATGACAATTACTTTCACACTGGTTGCAATTATTCCTGTTGTATGATGAAAAACTGTTGTATTTTTATTGTATTTTATGCTTCTGGCGTTGAATTTTAAGACCCTAGCTATTCTATCTGGTGGACAAACGCGATAGTGTGAAGCCTAGGTTGTCCGGAACGTAGAAATGATTAGTACCTTCACACTGGTTCCAGTTATTCCTGTTATACGATGGAAAGACTGTTGTATTTTTATTGTATTTTTTTCTTCTGGCGTTGAATTCAAAATCCCTAGCTATTCGATCTGGTGGTGCAACGCCCTAGAGTGAAGCCTAGTTTGCCCGGAACGTAGAAATGACCATAACTTTCACACCGGTTGCAATTACGCGTTTTATACGATTAAAAAACTGTTGTATATTTATTGTATTTTATGCTTCGGGCGTTGACTTCTAAGGCCCTAACTATTCGATCTGGTGGAGCAACGCCCTAGAGTGAAGCCTAGGTTGCCCGGAACGTAGAAATGATCAGTAGTTTCACACTGGTTCCAGTTATTCCTGTTATACGATGGAAAGACTGTTGTATTTTTATTGTACTTTTTGCTTCAGGCGTTGAATTCTAAATCCCTAGCTATTCGATCTGGTGGTGCAACGCCCTAGATTGAATCCTAGGTTGCGCGGAACGAAGAAATGACTATCACTTTCACATTGGCTGCAATTATTCGTTTTATACGATGGAACGGCTGTCGTATTTATATTCTGTTTTATGCTTCTGGCGTTGACTTCCTAGGCCCTAACTATTCGATCTGGTGAAGCAACGCCCTAGAGCGAAGCCTAGGTTGCCCGGAACGTAGAAATGACCATTACCTTCACACTGATTGCAATTGTTCATTTTATGCGATGGAAAAACAGCTGCATTTTTATTGTATTTTATGCTCCGGGCGTAGACTTCTAAGGCCCTAGCTATTCGATCTGGTGGAGCAACGCCCTAGAGTGAAGCCTGGGTTGCCCGGAACGTAGAAATGACAATCACTTTCAAACGGGTTGCAACTATTCGTGTTATACGATTCAAAAACCGTTGCATTTTCATTTTATTTTATGCTTCGGGCGTTGACTTCTAAGGCCCTAACTATCCTGTATGGTGGAGCAACGCCCGAGACTGGAGTCTAGGTTGCCCGGAACGTAGAAATGACCATAACTTTCACACCGGTTGCAATTATTCGTTTTATACGATGGAAGAACTGTTGCATTTGTTTTGTATTTTATGATTCTGGCGTTGACCTCCAAGGCCCTAACAATTCGATGTGGTGGAGCAACGACCTAGAGTGAAGCCTAGGTTGCCCGGAGCGTAGAAATGACTATTACTTTCACTCTGGATGCAATTATTCGTTTTATACGATGGAAAAACTGTTGTATTTATATCGTATTTTATGCTTCTGGCGTGGACTTCTAAGGCCCTAGCTATTCGATGTGGTGGAACAACGCCCTAGATTGAATCCTAGGTTACCAGAAACGTAGAAATGACTATCACTTTCGCATTGGTTGCAATTATTCGTTTTATAGGGTGGAACAGCTGTTGTATTTATATTCTGTTTTATGCCTCTGGCGTTGACTTCTTAGGCCCTAACTATTCGATCCGGTGCAGCAATGCCCTAGAGCGATGTCTAGGTTGCCCGGAACGTGGAAATGACCATCACTTTCACACTGGTTGCAATTACTCCTGTTATACGATGGAAAAACTGTTGTATCTTTATGGTATTTTATGCTTCGGGCGTTGACTTCTAAGGCCCTAACTATTCGATCTGTTGGAGAAACGCCCTAGTCTGAAGCCTAGGTTGCTCGGAACGTAGAAATGACCACAACTTTCACACCGGTTGCAATCATTCGTTTTATACGATGGAAAAACTGTTGTAATTGTTTTATATTTTATGCTTCTGCCGTTGACTTCTAAGGCCCTAACAATTCGATCTGGTGGAGCAACGGCCTAGAGTGATGCCTAGGTTGCCCGAAACGTAGAAATGACCATAACTTTCACACAGCTTGCAATTATTAGTTTTATGCGACAGAAAAACTGCTGTATTTATTTTGCTTTTTATGCTCCGGGCGTAGACTTCTAAGGCCCTAGATATTCGACCTGGTGGAGCAACGCCCTAGAGTGAAGCCTAGGTTGCCCGGAATGTAGAAATGACCATAACTTTCACACTGGTTGCAATTTTTCGTTTTATACGATGGAAAAGCTGTTGTATTTATAGAGTATTTTATGCTTCTGGCGTTGAATTCTAAGCCCCTAGCTATTCGATCTGGTGGAGCAACGCCCTAGAGTGAAGCCTAGGTTGCCCGGAGCGTAGAAATGACTATCACTTTCACTCTGGATGCAATTATTCGTTTTATGCTCTGGAAAAACTGTTGTATTTATATTGTATTTTATGCTTCTGGCGTTGACTTCGAAGGCCGTAGCTATTCGACGTGGTGGAGCAACTCCCTAGGGTGAGGCCTAGGTTGCCCGGAACGTAGAAATGACCATAACTTTCACACTGGTTGCAATTATACCTGCTATACGATGAAAAACTGTTGCATTTTCATTGTATTTTATGCTTCGGGCGTTGACTTCTAAGGCCCTAACTATTCGATCTGTTGGAGAAACGCCCTAGTCTGAAGCCTAGGTTGCTCGGAACGTAGAAATGACCACAACTTTCACACCGGTTGCAATCATTCGTTTTATATGATGGAAAAGGTGTTGTAATTGTTTTATATTTTATGCTTCTGCCGTTGACTTCTAAGGCCCTAACAATTCGATCTGGTGGAGCAACTGCCTAGAGTGAAGCCTAGGTTGCCCGGAACGTAGAAATGACCATAACTTTCACACAGCTTGCAATTATTCGTTTTATACGACGGAAAACTGTTGTATTTGTTTTGTATTTTATGCTTCTGCCGTTGACTTCTAAATCCCTAGCTATTCGATCTGGTGGTGCAACACCCTAAAGTGAAGCCTAGGATGCCCGGAACGTAGAAATAACCATCACTTTCACACTGGTTGCAATTAATCCTGTTATACGATGGAAAATCTGTCGTATTTTTATTCTATTTTATGCTTCGGGCGTTGACTTCTAAGGCCCGAACTATTCGATCTGGTGGAGCAACGCCCTAGAGTGAAACCTAGGTTGCCCGTAACGTAGAAATGGCCATTACTTTCACACTGTCTGGAATTATACATTTTATACGATGAAGAAACTGTTGCTTTTATATTGTATTTTATGCTTCTGGCGTTGACTTCGAAGGCCGTAGCTATTCGATGTGGTGGAGCAACTCCCTAGAGTGAAGCGTATGTTGCCCGGAACGTAGAAATGACCATTACTTTCCCACTGGTTCCAATTATTCGTGCTATACGATGAAACACTCATGTATCTTCATTGTATTTTATGCTTCGGGCGTTGTCTTCTAACGCGCTAACTATAGGATCTGGTGGAGAAACGCCCTAGTCTGAAGCCTAGGTTGCCCAGGACGTAGAAATGACCATTACGTTCACACTGATTGCAATTATTCATTTTATACCATGGAAAAACTGTCGCATTTTCATTGTATTTTGTGCTTAGGGCGTTGACTTCTAAGGCTCTGACTATTCGATCTGGTGGAGCAACGCCCTAGAGCGAAGCCTAGGTTGCCCGGAACGTAAAAATGGCCATCACTTCCACACTGTTTGCAATTATTCATTTTATACGATGGAAAAACTGTTGTATTTATATTGTATTTTATGCTTCTGTCGTTGACTTCTAAGGCCGTAGCTATTCGATGTGGTGGAGCAACTCCCTAGAGTGAGGCCTAGGTTTCCCGGAACGTAGAAATGACAATTACTTTCACACTGGTTGCAATTATTCCTGTTGTATGATGAAAAACTGTTGTATTTTTATTGTATTTTATGCTTCTGGCGTTGAATTTTAAGACCCTAGCTATTCTATCTGGTGGACAAACGCGATAGTGTGAAGCCTAGGTTGTCCGGAACGTAGAAATGATTAGTACCTTCACACTGGTTCCAGTTATTCCTGTTATACGATGGAAAGACTGTTGTATTTTTATTGTATTTTTTTCTTCTGGCGTTGAATTCTAAATCCCTAGCTATTCGATCTGGTGGTGCAACGCCCTAGATTGAATCCTAGGTTGCGCGGAACGAAGAAATGACTATCACTTTCACATTGGCTGCAATTATTCGTTTTATACGATGGAACGGCTGTCGTATTTATATTCTGTTTTATGCTTCTGGCGTTGACTTCCTAGGCCCTAACTATTCGATCTGGTGAAGCAACGCCCTAGAGCGAAGCCTAGGCTGCCCGGAACGTAGAAATGACCATTACCTTCACACTGATTGCAATTGTTCATTTTATGCGATGGAAAAACAGCTGCATTTTTATTGTATTTTATGCTCCGGGCGTAGACTTCTAAGGCCCTAGCTATTCGATCTGGTGGAGCAACGCCCTAGAGTGAAGCCTGGGTTGCCCGGAACGTAGAAATGACAATCACTTTCAAACGGGTTGCAACTATTCGTGTTATACGATTCAAAAACCGTTGCATTTTCATTTTATTTTATGCTTCGGGCGTTGACTTCTAAGGCCCTAACTATCCTGTATGGTGGAGCAACGGCCGAGACTGGAGTCTAGGTTGCCCGGAACGTAGAAATGACCATAACTTTCACACCTGTTGCAATTATTCGTTTTATACGATGGAAGAACTGTTGCATTTGTTTTGTATTTTATGATTCTGGCGTTGACCTCCAAGGCCCTAACAATTCGATGTGGTGGAGCAACGACCTAGAGTGAAGCCTAGGTTGCCCGGAGCGTAGAAATGACTATTACTTTCACTCTGGATGCAATTATTCGTTTTATACGATGGAAAAACTGTTGTATTTATATCGTATTTTATGCTTCTGGCGTTGACTTCTTAGGCCCTAACTATTCGATCCGGTGCAGCAATGCCCTAGAGCGATGTCTAGGTTGCCCGGAACGTGGAAATGACCATCACTTTCACACTGGTTGCAATTACTCCTGTTATACGATGGAAAAACTGTTGTAATTGTTTTATATTTTATGCTTCTGCCGTTGACTTCTAAGGCCCTAACAATTCGATCTGGTGGAGCAACGGCCTAGAGTGATGCCTAGGTTGCCCGAAACGTAGAAATGACCATAACTTTCACACAGCTTGCAATTATTAGTTTTATGCGACAAAAAAACTGTTGTATTTATTTTGCTTTTTATGCTCCGGGCGTAGACTTCTAAGGCCCTAGATATTCGACCTGGTGGAGCAACGCCCCAGAGTGAAGCCTAGGTTGCCCGGAATGTAGAAATGACCATAACTTTCACACTGGTTGCAATTTTTCGTTTTATACGATGGAAAAGCTGTTGTATTTATAGAGTATTTTATGCTTCTGGCGTTGAATTCTAAGCCCCTAGCTATTCGATCTGGTGGAGCAACGCCCTAGAGTGAAGCCTAGGTTGCCCGGAGCGTAGAAATGACTATCACTTTCACTCTGGATGCAATTATTCGTTTTATGCTCTGGAAAAACTGTTGTAGTTATATTGTATTTTATGCTTCTGGCGTTGACTTCGAAGGCCGTAGCTATTCGACGTGGTGGAGCAACTCCCTAGGCTGAGGCCTAGGTTGCCCGGAACGTAGAAATGACCATAACTTTCACACTGGTTGCAATTATACCTGCTATACGATGAAAAACTGTTGCATTTTCATTGTATTTTATGCTTCGGGCGTTGACTTCTAAGGCCCTAACTATTCGATCTGTTGGAGAAACGCCCTAGTCTGAAGCCTAGGTTGCTCGGAACGTAGAAATGACCACAACTTTCACACCGGTTGCAATCATTCGTTTTATATGATGGAAAAGGTGTTGTAATTGTTTTATATTTTATGCTTCTGCCGTTGACTTCTAAGGCCCTAACAATTCAATCTGGTGGAGCAACTGCCTAGAGTGAAGCCTAGGTTGCCCGGAACGTAGAAATGACCATAACTTTCACACAGCTTGCAATTATTCGTTTTATACGACGGAAAACTGTTGTATTTGTTTTGTATTTTATGCTTCTGGCGTTGACTTCTAAGGCCCTAACTATTCGATCTGGTGGAGCAACGCCCTAGGGCGGAGCCTAGGTTGCCCTGAAAGTAGAAATGACCATTACCTTCACACTGATTGCAATTATTCATTTTATACCATGGAAAAACTGTCGCATTTTCATTGTATCTTGTGCTTAGGGCGTTGACTTCTAAGGCTCTGACTATTCGATCTGGTGGAGCAACGCCCTAGAGCGAAGCCTAGGTTGCCCGGAACGTAGAAATGGGCATAACTTTCACACCGGTTGCAATTGCTCGTTTTATACGATGCAAAAACTGTTGTATTTGATTTGTATTTTATGCTTCTGGCGTTGAGCTCTAAGGACCTAACAATTCGATCTGGTTGAACAACTCCCTAGAGTGAAGCCTAGGTCGGCCGGAACGTAGAAATGACCATTACTTTCACACTGGTTGCAATTATTCCTGCTATACGATGAAAAACTGTTGTATCTTCACTGTATTTTATGCTTCGTGCGTTGACTTCTAAGGCCCTAACTATTCGATCTGGTGGAGAAACGCCCTAGTCTGAAGCCTAGGTTGCCCGGGACGTGGAAATGGCCAGTACTTTCACACTGGTTGCAGTTATTCCTGTTGTACGATGGAAAAACTGTTTTATTTGTATTGTATTTTATGCTGCTGGCGTTGACTGCTAAGGCCGTAGCTATTCGATGTGGTGGAGCAACGCCCTAGAGTGAAGCCTAGGTTGCCCGGACCGTAGAAATGACCATTACGTTCACACTGGTTGCAATTGTTCGTTTTATACGATGGAAAAACTGTTGGATTTATATTGTGTTTTATGCTTCTGGCGTTCACTTCTTAGGCCCTAACTATTCGATCTGGTGGAGCAACGCCCTAGAGTGAAGCCTAGGTTGCCCGGAACGTAGAAATGACCATCACATTTACACTGGTTGCAATTACTCCTCTTATACGATGGAAAAACTGATGTATCCTTATTGTATTTTATGCTTCGGGCGTTGACTTCTAAATTCCTATCTACTCGATCTGGTGGAACAACGCCCTAGAGTGAAGCCTAGGTTGCCCGGAACGTAGAAATGACCTTCACTTTCACACTGGTTGCAATTACTCCTCTTATACGATGGAAAAACTGTTGTATCTTTATTGTATTTTATGCTTCGGGCGTTGACTTCTAAATTCCTATCAACTCGATCTGGTGGTGCAACGCCCTAGAGTGTAGCCTAGGTTGCCCGGAACGTAGAAATAGCCATTACTACCACACTGTTTGCAATTATTCATTTTATACGATGGAAAAACTGTTGTATTTATATTGTATTTTATGCTTCTGGCTTTGACTTCAAAGGCCGTAGCTATTCGATGTGGTGGAGCAACTCCCTAGAGTGAAGCCTAGGATGCCCGGAACGTAGAAATGATCAGTACTTTCACACTGGTTCCAGTTATTCCTGTTATACGATGGAAAGACTGTTGTATTTTTATTGTATTTTTTTCTTCTGGCGTTGAATTCTAAATCCCTAGCTATTCGCTCTGGTGTTGCAACGCCCTAGAGTGAAGCCTAGGTTGCCCGGAACGTCGAAATGACCATAACTTTCACACCGGTTGCAATTACTCGTTTTATACGATTGAAGAACTGTTGTATCTTTATTGTATTTTATGCTTCGGGCGTTGACTTCTAAGGCCCTAGCTATCCGATCTGTTGGAGCGACGCCCTAGAGTGAAGCCTAGCTTGCCCGGGACCTAGAGATGACTATCACTTTCATAGTGGTTAGAATTATTCGTGTTATACGTTGGAAAAACTGTTGCACTTTCATTGTATTTTATGCTTCGGGCGTTGACTTCTAAGACCCTAACTATTCCATCTGGTGAAGCAACGCCCTAGAGTGAATCCTAGGTTTCCCGGAACGTAAAAATGGCCATTACTTCCACACTGTTTGCAATTATTCATTTTATACGATGGAAAAACAGTTGTATTTATATTGTATTTTATGTTTCTGTCGTTGACTTCTAAGGCCGTAGCTATTCGATGTGGTGGAGCAACTCCCTAGAGTGAGGCCTAGGTTTCCCGGAACGTAGAAATGACAATTACTTTCACACTGGTTGCAATTATTCCTGTTGTATGATGAAAAACTGTTGTATTTTTATTGTATTTTATGCTTCTGGCGTTGAATTTTAAGACCCTAGCTATTCTATCTGGTGGACAAACGCGATAGTGTGAAGCCTAGGTTGTCCGGAACGTAGAAATGATTAGTACCTTCACACTGGTTCCAGTTATTCCTGTTATACGATGGAAAGACTGTTGTATTTTTATTGTATTTTTTTCTTCTGGCGTTGAATTCAAAATCCCTAGCTATTCGATCTGGTGGTGCAACGCCCTAGAGTGAAGCCTAGTTTGCCCGGAACGTAGAAATGACCATAACTTTCACACCGGTTGCAATTACGCGTTTTATACGATTAAAAAACTGTTGTATATTTATTGTATTTTATGCTTCGGGCGTTGACTTCTAAGGCCCTAACTATTCGATCTGGTGGAGCAACGCCCTAGAGTGAAGCCTAGGTTGCCCGGAACGTAGAAATGATCAGTAGTTTCACACTGGTTCCAGTTATTCCTGTTATACGATGGAAAGACTGTTGTATTTTTATTGTACTTTTTGCTTCAGGCGTTGAATTCTAAATCCCTAGCTATTCGATCTGGTGGTGCAACGCCCTAGATTGAATCCTAGGTTGCGCGGAACGAAGAAATGACTATCACTTTCACATTGGCTGCAATTATTCGTTTTATACGATGGAACGGCTGTCGTATTTATATTCTGTTTTATGCTTCTGGCGTTGACTTCCTAGGCCCTAACTATTCGATCTGGTGAAGCAACGCCCTAGAGCGAAGCCTAGGTTGCCCGGAACGTAGAAATGACCATTACCTTCACACTGATTGCAATTGTTCATTTTATGCGATGGAAAAACAGCTGCATTTTTATTGTATTTTATGCTCCGGGCGTAGACTTCTAAGGCCCTAGCTATTCGATCTGGTGGAGCAACGCCCTAGAGTGAAGCCTGGGTTGCCCGGAACGTAGAAATGACAATCACTTTCAAACGGGTTGCAACTATTCGTGTTATACGATTCAAAAACCGTTGCATTTTCATTTTATTTTATGCTTCGGGCGTTGACTTCTAAGGCCCTAACTATCCTGTATGGTGGAGCAACGCCCGAGACTGGAGTCTAGGTTGCCCGGAACGTAGAAATGACCATAACTTTCACACCGGTTGCAATTATTCGTTTTATACGATGGAAGAACTGTTGCATTTGTTTTGTATTTTATGATTCTGGCGTTGACCTCCAAGGCCCTAACAATTCGATGTGGTGGAGCAACGACCTAGAGTGAAGCCTAGGTTGCCCGGAGCGTAGAAATGACTATTACTTTCACTCTGGATGCAATTATTCGTTTTATACGATGGAAAAACTGTTGTATTTATATCGTATTTTATGCTTCTGGCGTGGACTTCTAAGGCCCTAGCTATTCGATGTGGTGGAACAACGCCCTAGATTGAATCCTAGGTTACCAGAAACGTAGAAATGACTATCACTTTCGCATTGGTTGCAATTATTCGTTTTATAGGGTGGAACAGCTGTTGTATTTATATTCTGTTTTATGCCTCTGGCGTTGACTTCTTAGGCCCTAACTATTCGATCCGGTGCAGCAATGCCCTAGAGCGATGTCTAGGTTGCCCGGAACGTGGAAATGACCATCACTTTCACACTGGTTGCAATTACTCCTGTTATACGATGGAAAAACTGTTGTATCTTTATGGTATTTTATGCTTCGGGCGTTGACTTCTAAGGCCCTAACTATTCGATCTGTTGGAGAAACGCCCTAGTCTGAAGCCTAGGTTGCTCGGAACGTAGAAATGACCACAACTTTCACACCGGTTGCAATCATTCGTTTTATACGATGGAAAAACTGTTGTAATTGTTTTATATTTTATGCTTCTGCCGTTGACTTCTAAGGCCCTAACAATTCGATCTGGTGGAGCAACGGCCTAGAGTGATGCCTAGGTTGCCCGAAACGTAGAAATGACCATAACTTTCACACAGCTTGCAATTATTAGTTTTATGCGACAGAAAAACTGCTGTATTTATTTTGCTTTTTATGCTCCGGGCGTAGACTTCTAAGGCCCTAGATATTCGACCTGGTGGAGCAACGCCCTAGAGTGAAGCCTAGGTTGCCCGGAATGTAGAAATGACCATAACTTTCACACTGGTTGCAATTTTTCGTTTTATACGATGGAAAAGCTGTTGTATTTATAGAGTATTTTATGCTTCTGGCGTTGAATTCTAAGCCCCTAGCTATTCGATCTGGTGGAGCAACGCCCTAGAGTGAAGCCTAGGTTGCCCGGAGCGTAGAAATGACTATCACTTTCACTCTGGATGCAATTATTCGTTTTATGCTCTGGAAAAACTGTTGTATTTATATTGTATTTTATGCTTCTGGCGTTGACTTCGAAGGCCGTAGCTATTCGACGTGGTGGAGCAACTCCCTAGGGTGAGGCCTAGGTTGCCCGGAACGTAGAAATGACCATAACTTTCACACTGGTTGCAATTATACCTGCTATACGATGAAAAACTGTTGCATTTTCATTGTATTTTATGCTTCGGGCGTTGACTTCTAAGGCCCTAACTATTCGATCTGTTGGAGAAACGCCCTAGTCTGAAGCCTAGGTTGCTCGGAACGTAGAAATGACCACAACTTTCACACCGGTTGCAATCATTCGTTTTATATGATGGAAAAGGTGTTGTAATTGTTTTATATTTTATGCTTCTGCCGTTGACTTCTAAGGCCCTAACAATTCGATCTGGTGGAGCAACTGCCTAGAGTGAAGCCTAGGTTGCCCGGAACGTAGAAATGACCATAACTTTCACACAGCTTGCAATTATTCGTTTTATACGACGGAAAACTGTTGTATTTGTTTTGTATTTTATGCTTCTGCCGTTGACTTCTAAATCCCTAGCTATTCGATCTGGTGGTGCAACACCCTAAAGTGAAGCCTAGGATGCCCGGAACGTAGAAATGACCATAACTTTCACACCGGTTGCTATTATTCATTTTATACGATGGAAAAACTGTTGTATTTTAACTGTATTTTATGCTCCGGGCGTTGACTTCTAAGGCCCTAACTATTCGATCTGTTGGAGAAACGCCCTAGTCTGAAGCCTAGGTTGCCCGGAACGTAGATATGACTTTCACTTTCACACTGGTTGGAATTATTCGTGTTATACGATGGATAAGACTGGTGCATTTTCATTGTATTATATGCTTCGGGCGTTGACTTGTAAGGCCCTAACTATTCCACCCGGTGGAGCAACGCCCTAGAGTGAAGCCTAGGTTGCCCGGAACGTAGAAATGACCATAACTTTCACACCGGTTGCAATTATTCGTTCTATACGATGGAAAAACTGTTGTATTTGTTTTGTATTTTATGCTCCGGGCGTAGACTTCTAAGGCCCTAGATATTCGATCTGGTGGAGCAACGCCCTAGAGTGAAGCCTAGGTTGCCCGGAACGTAGGAATGACCATTACTTTCACACTGGTTGCAATTATTCCTGTTATACGATGGAAAAACTGTTGTATCTTTATTGTATTTTATGCTTCGGGCGTTGACTTCTAAGGCCCAAACTATTCGATCTGTTGGAGGAACGCCCTAGTCTGAAGCCTAGGTTGCCCGGAACGTAGATATGACTTTCACTTTCAGACTGGTTGGAATTATTCGTGTTATACGATGGAAAAACTGGTGCATTTTCATTGCATTTTATGCTTCGAGCGTTGACTTCTAAGGCCCGAACTATTCGATCTGGTGGAGCAACGCCCTAGAGTGAAGCCTAGGTTGCACGGAACGTGGAAATGACCACTACTTTCACACTGGTTGCAATTATTCCTCTTATACGATGAAAGACTGTTGTATCTTTATTGTATTTTATGCTTCGGGCGTTGACTTCTAAGGCCCTAACTATTCGATCTGGTGGAGCAACGCCCTACAGTGAAGCGTAGGTTGCCCGGAACGTAGAACTGGCCATTACTTGCACACTGGATGCAATTATTCGTTTTATACGATGGAAAAACCGTTGTATTTATATTGTATGATATGCCTCTGGCGTTGACTTCTTAGGCCCTTGCTATTCGATCTGGTGGAACAACGCCCTATATTAAATCATAGGTTGCCCGAAACGTAGAAATGACCATAACTTTCACACCGGTAGCAATTACTCCTTTCATACGATGGAAAAACTGTTGTATTTGTTTTGTATTTTATGCTTCTGGCGTTGACTTCTAAGGACCTAACAATTCGATCTGGTGGAACAAGGCCCTAGAGTGAAGCCTAGGTTGCCCGGAACGTAGAAATAACCATCACTTTCACACTGGTTGCAATTAATCCTGTTATACGATGGAAAAACTGTCGTATTTTTATTCTATTTTATGCTTCGGGCGTTGACTTCTAAGGCCCGAACTATTCGATCTGGTGGAGCAACGCCCTAGAGTGAAACCTAGGTTGCCCGTAACGTAGAAATGGCCATTACTTTCACACTGTCTGGAATTATACATTTTATACGATGAAGAAACTGTTGCTTTTATATTGTATTTTATGCTTCTGGCGTTGACTTCGAAGGCCGTAGCTATTCGATGTGGTGGAGCAACTCCCTAGAGTGAAGCGTATGTTGCCCGGAACGTAGAAATGACCATTACTTTCCCACTGGTTCCAATTATTCGTGCTATACGATGAAACACTCATGTATCTTCATTGTATTTTATGCTTCGGGCGTTGTCTTCTAACGCGCTAACTATAGGATCTGGTGGAGAAACGCCCTAGTCTGAAGCCTAGGTTGCCCAGGACGTAGAAATGACCATTACCTTCACACTGATTGCAATTATTCATTTTATACCATGGAAAAACTGTCGCATTTTCATTGTATTTTGTGCTTAGGGCGTTGACTTCTAAGGCTCTGACTATTCGATCTGGTGGAGCAACGCCCTAGAGCGAAGCCTAGGTTGCCCGGAACGTAAAAATGGCCATTACTTCCACACTGTTTGCAATTATTCATTTTATACGATGGAAAAACTGTTGTATTTATATTGTATTTTATGCTTCTGTCGTTGACTTCTAAGGCCGTAGCTATTCGATGTGGTGGAGCAACTCCCTAGAGTGAGGCCTAGGTTTCCCGGAACGTAGAAATGACAATTACTTTCACACTGGTTGCAATTATTCCTGTTGTATGATGAAAAACTGTTGTATTTTTATTGTATTTTATGCTTCTGGCGTTGAATTTTAAGACCCTAGCTATTCTATCTGGTGGACAAACGCGATAGTGTGAAGCCTAGGTTGTCCGGAACGTAGAAATGATTAGTACCTTCACACTGGTTCCAGTTATTCCTGTTATACGATGGAAAGACTGTTGTATTTTTATTGTATTTTTTTCTTCTGGCGTTGAATTCTAAATCCCTAGCTATTCGATCTGGTGGTGCAACGCCCTAGATTGAATCCTAGGTTGCGCGGAACGAAGAAATGACTATCACTTTCACATTGGCTGCAATTATTCGTTTTATACGATGGAACGGCTGTCGTATTTATATTCTGTTTTATGCTTCTGGCGTTGACTTCCTAGGCCCTAACTATTCGATCTGGTGAAGCAACGCCCTAGAGCGAAGCCTAGGTTGCCCGGAACGTAGAAATGACCATTACCTTCACACTGATTGCAATTGTTCATTTTATGCGATGGAAAAACAGCTGCATTTTTATTGTATTTTATGCTCCGGGCGTAGACTTCTAAGGCCCTAGCTATTCGATCTGGTGGAGCAACGCCCTAGAGTGAAGCCTGGGTTGCCCGGAACGTAGAAATGACAATCACTTTCAAACGGGTTGCAACTATTCGTGTTATACGATTCAAAAACCGTTGCATTTTCATTTTATTTTATGCTTCGGGCGTTGACTTCTAAGGCCCTAACTATCCTGTATGGTGGAGCAACGCCCGAGACTGGAGTCTAGGTTGCCCGGAACGTAGAAATGACCATAACTTTCACACCTGTTGCAATTATTCGTTTTATACGATGGAAGAACTGTTGCATTTGTTTTGTATTTTATGATTCTGGCGTTGACCTCCAAGGCCCTAACAATTCGATGTGGTGGAGCAACGACCTAGAGTGAAGCCTAGGTTGCCCGGAGCGTAGAAATGACCATAACTTTCACACAGCTTGCAATTATTAGTTTTATGCGACAAAAAAACTGTTGTATTTATTTTGCTTTTTATGCTCCGGGCGTAGACTTCTAAGGCCCTAGATATTCGACCTGGTGGAGCAACGCCCCAGAGTGAAGCCTAGGTTGCCCGGAATGTAGAAATGACCATAACTTTCACACTGGTTGCAATTTTTCGTTTTATACGATGGAAAAGCTGTTGTATTTATAGAGTATTTTATGCTTCTGGCGTTGAATTCTAAGCCCCTAGCTATTCGATCTGGTGGAGCAACGCCCTAGAGTGAAGCCTAGGTTGCCCGGAGCGTAGAAATGACTATCACTTTCACTCTGGATGCAATTATTCGTTTTATGCTCTGGAAAAACTGTTGTATTTATATTGTATTTTATGCTTCTGGCGTTGACTTCGAAGGCCGTAGCTATTCGACGTGGTGGAGCAACTCCCTAGGCTGAGGCCTAGGTTGCCCGGAACGTAGAAATGACCATAACTTTCACACTGGTTGCAATTATACCTGCTATACGATGAAAAACTGTTGCATTTTCATTGTATTTTAAGCTTCGGGCGTTGACTTCTAAGGCCCTAACTATTCGATCTGTTGGAGAAACGCCCTAGCCTGAAGCCTAGGTTGCTCGGAACGTAGAAATGACCACAACTTTCACACCGGTTGCAATCATTCGTTTTATATGATGGAAAAGGTGTTGTAATTGTTTTATATTTTATGCTTCTGCCGTTGACTTCTAAGGCCCTAACAATTCGATCTGGTGGAGCAACTGCCTAGAGTGAAGCCTAGGTTGCCCGGAACGTAGAAATGACCATAACTTTCACACAGCTTGCAATTATTCGTTCTATACGATGGAAAAACTGTTGTATTTGTTTTGTATTTTATGCTCCGGGCGTAGACTTCTAAGGCCCTAGATATTCGATCTGGTGGAGCAACGCCCTAGAGTGAAGCCTAGGTTGCCCGGAACGTAGGAATGACCATTACTTTCACACTGGTTGCAATTATTCCTCTTATACGATGGAAAAACTGTTGTATCTTTATTGTACTTTATGCTTCGGGCGTTGACTTCTAAGGCCCAAACTATTCGATCTGTTGGAGGAACGCCCTAGTCTGAAGCCTAGGTTGCCCGGAACGTAGATATGACTTTCACTTTCAGACTGGTTGGAATTATTCGTGTTATACGATGGAAAAACTGGTGCATTTTCATTGCATTTTATGCTTCGGGCGTTGACTTCTAAGGCCCTAACTATTCGATCTGGTGGAGCAACGCCCTAGAGTGAAGCCTAGGTTGCACGGAACGTGGCAATGACCACTACTTTCACACTGGTTGCAATTATTCCTGTTATACGATGAAAGACTGTTGTATCTTTATTGTATTTTATGCTTCGGGCGTTGACTTCTAAGGCCCTAACTATTCGATCTGGTGGAGCAACGCCCTACAGTGAAGCGTAAGTTGCCCGGAACGTAGAACTGGCCATTACTTGCACACTGGATGCAATTATTCGTTTTATACGATGGAAAAACCGTTGTATTTATATTGTATGATATGCCTCTGGCGTTGACTTCTTAGGCCCTTGCTATTCGATCTGGTGGAACAACGCCCTATATTAAATCATAGGTTGCCCGAAACGTAGAAATGACCATAACTTTCACACCGGTAGCAATTACTCCTTTCATACGATGGAAAAACTGTTGTATTTGTTTTGTATTTTATGCTTCTGGCGTTGACTTCTAAGGACCTAACAATTCGATCTGGTGGAACAAGGCCCTAGAGTGAAGCCTAGGTTGCCCGGAACGTAGAAATAACCATCACTTTCACACTGGTTGCAATTAATCCTGTTATACGATGGAAAAACTGTCGTATTTTTATTCTATTTTATGCTTCGGGCGGTGACTTCTAAGGCCCGAACTATTCGATCTGGTGGAGCAACGCCCTAGAGTGAAACCTAGTTTGCCCGTAACGTAGAAATGGCCATTACTTTCACACTGTCTGGAATTATACATTTTATACGATGAAGAAACTGTTGCTTTTATATTGTATTTTATGCTTCTGGCGTTGACTTCGAAGGCCGTAGCTATTCGATGTGGTGGAGCAACTCCCTAGAGTGAAGCGTATGTTGCCCGGAACGTAGAAATGACCATTACTTTCCCACTGGTTCCAATTATTCGTGCTTTACGATGAAACACTCATGTATCTTCATTGTATTTTATGCTTCGGGCGTTGTCTTCTAACGCGCTAACTATAGGATCTGGTGGAGAAACGCCCTAGTCTGAAGCCTAGGTTGCCCAGGACGTAGAAATGACCAGTACTTTCACACTGGTTGCAGTTATTCCTGTTATACGGTGGAAAAACTGTTGTATTGTTATTGTATTTTTTGCTTGTGGCATTGAATTCTAAGTCCCTAGCTATTCGATCTGTTGGAGCAACGCCCTAGAGTGAAGCCTAGGTTTCCCGGAACGTAGAACTGGCCATTACTTTCACACCGGATGCAATTATTCGTTTTATACGAAGGAAAAACTGATGTATTTATATTGTATTTTATGCTTCTGGCGTTTACTTCTTAGGCCCTAACTATTCGATCTGGTGGAACAACGCCCTAGATTGAAGCCTAGGTTGCCCGGAACGTAGAAATGATCAGTACTTTCACACTGCTTGCTGTTATTCCTGTTATACGATGGAAAAACTGGTGTATTTTTATTGTACTTTTTGCTTCTTGCGTTGAATTCTAAATCCCTAGCTATTCGATCTGGTGGAACAACGCCCTAAAGTGAAGCCTAGGTTGCCCGGAACGTAGAAATGACCATCACTTCCACACTGGTTGCAATTATTCCTGTTATACGATGGAAAAACTGTTGTATCTTTATTGTATTTTATGCTTCGGGCGTTGACTTCTAAGGCCCTAACTATTCGATCTGTTGGAGAAACGCCCTAGTCTGAAGCCTAGGTTGCCCGGAACGTAGATATGACTTTCACTTTCACACTGGTTTGAATTATTCGTGTTATACGATGGAAAAACTGGTGCATTTTCATTGTCTTTTATGCTTCGGCCGTTGACTTCTAAGGCCCTAGCTATTCGATCTGGTGGAGCAACGCCCTAGAGTGAAGCCTAGGATGCCCGGAACTTAGAAATGACCATTACCTTCACACCGGTTGCAATTATTCGTTTTATACGATCGATAAACTGTTGCCTTTTTATTGCCTTTTATGCTTCGGCCGTTGACTTCTAAGGCCCTAGCTATTCGATCTGGCGTAGCAATGCCCTAGAGTGAAGCCTAGGTTACCCGGAACATAGAAATGACCAGTACTTTCACACTCGTTGCAGCTTTCCTGTTATACGATCGAAAAACTGTTGCATTTTTATTGTATTTTATGCTTCTGGCGTTGTATTCAAAGTCCCTAACTATTCGATCTGGTGAAGCAACGCACTACAGTGAAGCCTAGGTTGCCCGGAACGTAGAAATGACCATATCTTTCACACTGGTTGCAATTATTCGTTTTATACAATGGAAAAACTGTTCTATTTATTTTGTATTTTATGCTTCGGGCGTAGACTTCTAAGGCCCTATATATTCGACCTGGTGGAGCAACGCCCTAGAGTGAAGCCTAGGTTGCCCGGAATGTAGAAATGACCATAACTTTCACACTGGTTGCAATTTTTCGTTTTATACGATGGAAAAGCTGTTGTATTTATATTGTATTTTATGCTTCTGGCGTTGACTTCGAAGGCCGTAGCTATTCGACATGGTGGAGCAACTCCCTAGGGTGAGGCCTAGGTTGCCCGGAACGTAGAAATGACCATTACTTTCACACTGGTTGCAATTATACCTGCTATACGATGAAAAACTGTTGCATTTTCATTGTATTTTATGCTTCGGGCGTTGACTTCTAAGGCCCTAAGAATTCGATCTGGTGGAACAACGCCCTAGAGTGATGCCTAGGTTGCCCGGAACGTAGAAATGACCATTACCTTCACACCGATTGCAATTATTCGTTTCATACGATGGAAAAACTGTTGTATCTGTTTTGTATTTCATGATTCTGGCGTTGACTTCCAAGGCCCTAACAATTCGATGTGGTGGAACAACGACCTAGAGTGAAGCCTAGGTTGCCCGGAACGTAGAAGTGACCATCACTTTCACTCTGGTTGCAATTACTCCTCTTATACGATGGAAAAACTGTTGTATCTTTATTGTAATTTATGCTTCGGGCGTTGACTTCTAAATTCCTAGCTACTCGATCTGGTGGTGCAACGCCCTCGACTGAACCCTAGGTTGCCCGGAACGTAGAAATGTCCATTACTTTCACGCTGGATGCAATCATTCGTTTTATATGATGGAAAAACTGTTGTAATTGTTTTATATTTTATGCTTCTGCCGTTGACTTCGAAGGCCCTAACAATTCGATCTGGTGGAGCAACGGCCTAGATTGAAGCCTAGGTTGCCCGGAACGTAGAAATGACCATAACTTTCACACAGCTTGCAATTATTCGTTTTATACGACGGAAAAACTGTTGTATTTGTTTTGTATTTTATGCTTCTGCCGTTGACTTCTAAATCCCTAGCTAATCGATCTGGTGGTGCAACACCCTAGAGTGAAGCCTAGGATGCCCGGAACGTAGAAATGACCATAACCTTCACACCGGTTGCAATTATTCATTTTATACGATGGAAAAACTGTTGTATTTTAACTGTATTTTATGCTCCGGGCGTAGACTTCTAAGGCCCTAGATATTCGATCTGGTGGAGCAACGCCCTAGAGTGAAGCCTAGGTTACCCGGAACGTAGGAATGACCATTACCTTCATACTGGTTGCAATTATTCCTGTTATACGATGGAAAAAATGTTAGACTTATATTGCATTTTATGCTTCTGGCGTTGACTTCTTAGGCCCTAGCTATTGGATCTGGTGGAGCAACGCCCTAGAGTGTAGCCTAGGTTGCCCGGCACCTAGAAATGGCCATCACTTTCACACTGGTTGCAATTACTCCTGTTATACGATGGAAAAACTGTTGCATCTTTATTGTATTTTATGCTTCGGGCGTTGACTTCTAAGGCCCTAACTATTCGATCATGTGGAGCAACGCCCTAGAGCGAAGCCTAGATCGCCCAGAACGTCAAAATGACCATCACTTTCGCTCTGGTTGCAATTACTCCTGTTATACGATGGAAAAACTCTTGTATCTTTATTGTATTTTATGCTTCGGGCGTTGACTTCTAAGGCCCTAACAATTCGATCTGGTGGAACAACGCCCTAGAGTGAAGCCTAGGTTGCCCGGAGCGTAGAAATGACTATCACTTCCAGATTGGCTGCATTTATTCGTTTTATAAGATGGAACGGCTGTCGTATTTATATTCTGTTTTATGCTTCTGGCGTTGACTTCCTAGGCCCTAACTATTCGATCTGGTGAAGCAACGCCCCAGAGTGAAGCCTAGGTTGCCCGGAATGTAGAAATGACCATAACTTTCACACTGGTTGCAATTTTTCGTTTTATACGATGGAAAAGCTGTTGTATTTATAGAGTATTTTATGCTTCTGGCGTTGAATTCTAAGCCCCTAGCTATTCGATCTGGTGGAGCAACGCCCTAGAGTGAAGCCTAGGTTGCCCGGAGCGTAGAAATGACTATCACTTTCACTCTGGATGCAATTATTCGTTTTATGCTCTGGAAAAACTGTTGTATTTATATTGTATTTTATGCTTCTGGCGTTGACTTCGAAGGCCGTAGCTATTCGACGTGGTGGAGCAACTCCCTAGGCTGAGGCCTAGGTTGCCCGGAACGTAGAAATGACCATAACTTTCACACTGGTTGCAATTATACCTGCTATACGATGAAAAACTGTTGCATTTTCATTGTATTTTATGCTTCGGGCGTTGACTTCTAAGGCCCTAACTATTCGATCTGTTGGAGAAACGCCCTAGTCTGAAGCCTAGGTTGCTCGGAACGTAGAAATGACCACAACTTTCACACCGGTTGCAATCATTCGTTTTATATGATGGAAAAGGTGTTGTAATTGTTTTATATTTTATGCTTCTGCCGTTGACTTCTAAGGCCCTAACAATTCGATCTGGTGGAGCAACTGCCTAGAGTGAAGCCTAGGTTGCCCGGAACGTAGAAATGACCATAACTTTCACACAGCTTGCAATTATTCGTTTTATACGACGGAAAACTGTTGTATTTGTTTTGTATTTTATGCTTCTGCCGTTGACTTCTAAATCCCTAGCTATTCGATCTGGTGGTGCAACACCCTAAAGTGAAGCCTAGAATGCCCGGAACGTAGAAATGACCATAACTTTCACACCGGTTGCAATTATTCGTTCTATACGATGGAAAAACTGTTGTATCTTTATTGTATTTTATGCTTCGGGCGTTGACTTCTAAGGCCCAAACTATTCGATCTGTTGGAGGAACGCCCTAGTCTGAAGCCTAGGTTGCCCGGAACGTAGATATGACTTTCACTTTCATACTGGTTGGAATTATTCGTGTTATACGATGGAAAAACTGGTGCATTTTCATTGCATTTTATGCTTCGGGCGTTGACTTCTAAGGCCCTAACTATTCGATCTGGTGGAGCAACGCCCTAGAGTGAAGCCTAGGTTGCACGGAACGTGGCAATGACCACTACTTTCACACTGGTTGCAATTATTCCTGTTATACGATGAAAGACTGTTGTATCTTTATTGTATTTTATGCTTCGGGCGTTGACTTCTAAGGCCCTAACTATTCGATCTGGTGGAGCAACGCCCTACAGTGAAGCGTAGGTTGCCCGGAACGTAGAACTGGCCATTACTTGCACACTGGATGCAATTATTCGTTTTATACGATGGAAAAACCGTTGTATTTATATTGTATGATATGCCTCTGGCGTTGACTTCTTAGGCCCTTGCTATTCGATCTGGTGGAACAACGCCCTATATTAAATCATAGGTTGCCCGAAACGTAGAAATGACCATAACTTTCACACCGGTAGCAATTACTCCTTTCATACGATGGAAAAACTGTTGTATTTGTTTTGTATTTTATGCTTCTGGCGTTGACTTCTAAGGACCTAACAATTCGATCTGGTGGAACAAGGCCCTAGAGTGAAGCCTAGGTTGCCCGGAACGTAGAAATAACCATCACTTTCACACTGGTTGCAATTAATCCTGTTATACGATGGAAAAACTGTCGTATTTTTATTCTATTTTATGCTTCGGGCGTTGACTTCTAAGGCCCGAACTATTCGATCTGGTGGAGCAACGCCCTAGAGTGAAACCTAGGTTGCCCGTAACGTAGAAATGGCCATTACTTTCACACTGTCTGGAATTATACATTTTATACGATGAAGAAACTGTTGCTTTTATATTGTATTTTATGCTTCTGGCGTTGACTTCGAAGGCCGTAGCTATTCGATGTGGTGGAGCAACTCCCTAGAGTGAAGCGTATGTTGCCCGGAACGTAGAAATGACCATTACTTTCCCACTGGTTCCAATTATTCGTGCTTTACGATGAAACACTCATGTATCTTCATTGTATTTTATGCTTCGGGCGTTGTCTTCTAACGCGCTAACTATAGGATCTGGTGGAGAAACGCCCTAGTCTGAAGCCTAGGTTGCCCAGGACGTAGAAATGACCAGTACTTTCACACTGGTTGCAGTTATTCCTGTTATACGGTGGAAAAACTGTTGTATTGTTATTGTATTTTTTGCTTGTGGCATTGAATTCTAAGTCCCTAGCTATTCGATCTGTTGGAGCAACGCCCTAGAGTGAAGCCTAGGTTTCCCGGAACGTAGAACTGGCCATTACTTTCACACCGGATGCAATTATTCGTTTTATACGAAGGAAAAACTGATGTATTTATATTGTATTTTATGCTTCTGGCGTTTACTTCTTAGGCCCTAACTATTCGATCTGGTGGAACAACGCCCTAGATTGAAGCCTAGGTTGCCCGGAACGTAGAAATGATCAGTACTTTCACACTGCTTGCTGTTATTCCTGTTATACGATGGAAAAACTGGTGTATTTTTATTGTACTTTTTGCTTCTTGCGTTGAATTCTAAATCCCTAGCTATTCGATCTGTTGGAGCAACGCCCTAGAGTGAAGCCTAGGTTTCCCGGAACGTAGAACTGGCCATTACTTTCACACCGGATGCAATTATTCGTTTTATACGAAGGAAAAACTGATGTATTTATATTGTATTTTATGCTTCTGGCGTTTACTTCTTAGGCCCTAACTATTCGATCTGGTGGAGCAACGCCCTAGAGTGAAGCCTAGGTTACCCGGAACATAGAAATGACCAGTACTTTCACACTCGTTGCAGCTTTCCTGTTATACGATCGAAAAACTGTTGCATTTTTATTGTATTTTATGCTTCTGGCGTTGTATTCAAAGTCCCTAACTATTCGATCTGGTGAAGCAACGCACTACAGTGAAGCCTAGGTTGCCCGGAACGTAGAAATGACCATATCTTTCACACTGGTTGCAATTATTCGTTTTATACAATGGAAAAACTGTTCTATTTATTTTGTATTTTATGCTTCGGGCGTAGACTTCTAAGGCCCTATATATTCGACCTGGTGGAGCAACGCCCTAGGGTGAAGCCTAGGTTGCCCGGAATGTAGAAATGACCATAACTTTCACACTGGTTGCAATTTTTCGTTTTATACGATGGAAAAGCTGTTGTATTTATATTGTATTTAATGCTTCTGGCGTTGACTTCGAAGGCCGTAGCTATTCGACATGGTGGAGCAACTCCCTAGGGTGAGGCCTAGGTTGCCCGGAACGTAGAAATGACCATTACTTTCACACTGGTTGCAATTATACCTGCTATACGATGAAAAACTGTTGCATTTTCATTGTATTTTATGCTTCGGGCGTTGACTTCTAAGGCCCTAAGAATTCGATCTGGTGGAACAACGCCCTAGAGTGATGCCTAGGTTGCCCGGAACGTAGAAATGACCATTACCTTCACACCGATTGCAATTATTCGTTTCATACGATGGAAAAACTGTTGCATCTGTTTTGTATTTTATGATTCTGGCGTTGACTTCCAAGGCCCTAACAATTCGATGTGGTGGAACAACGACCTAGAGTGAAGCCTAGGTTGCCCGGAACGTAGAAGTGACCATCACTTTCACACTGGTTGCAATTACTCCTCTTATACGATGGAAAAACTGTTGTATCTTTATTGTAATTTGTGCTTCGGGCGTTGACTTCTAAATTCCTAGCTACTCGATCTGGTGGTGCAACGCCCTCGACTGAACCCTAGGTTGCCCGGAACGTAGAAATGTCCATTACTTTCACGCTGGATGCAATCATTCGTTTTATATGATGGAAAAACTGTTGTAATTGTTTTATATTTTATGCTTCTGCCGTTGACTTCGAAGGCCCTAACAATTCGATCTGGTGGAGCAACGGCCTAGATTGAAGCCTAGGTTGCCCGGAACGTAGAAATGACCATAACTTTCACACAGCTTGCAATTATTCGTTTTATACGACGGAAAAACTGTTGTATTTGTTTTGTATTTTATGCTTCTGCCGTTGACTTCTAAATCCCTAGCTAATCGATCTGGTGGTGCAACACCCTAGAGTGAAGCCTAGGATGCCCGGAACGTAGAAATGACCATAACCTTCACACCGGTTGCAATTATTCATTTTATACGATGGAAAAACTGTTGTATTTTAACTGTATTTTATGCTCCGGGCGTAGACTTCTAAGGCCCTAGATATTCGATCTGGTGGAGCAACGCCCTAGAGTGAAGCCTAGGTTACCCGGAACGTAGGAATGACCATTACCTTCATACTGGTTGCAATTATTCCTGTTATACGATGGAAAAAATGTTGTACTTATATTGCATTTTATGCTTCTGGCGTTGACTTCTTAGGCCCTAGCTATTGGATCTGGTGGAGCAACGCCCTAGAGTGTAGCCTAGGTTGCCCGGCACCTAGAAATGGCCATCACTTTCACACTGGTTGCAATTACTCCTGTTATACGATGGAAAAACTGTTGCATCTTTATTGTATTTTATGCTTCGGGCGTTGACTTCTAAGGCCCTAACTATTCGATCATGTGGAGCAACGCCCTAGAGCGAAGCCTAGATCGCCCAGAACGTCAAAATGACCATCACTTTCGCTCTGGTTGCAATTACTCCTGTTATACGATGGAAAAACTCTTGTATCTTTATTGTATTTTATGCTTCGGGCGTTGACTTCTAAGGCCCTAACAATTCGATCTGGTGGAACAACGCCCTAGAGTGAAGCCTAGGTTGCCCGGAGCGAAGAAATGACTATCACTTCCAGATTGGCTGCATTTATTCGTTTTATAAGATGGAACGGCTGTCGTATTTATATTCTGTTTTATGCTTCTGGCGTTGACTTCCTAGGCCCTAACTATTCGACCTGGTGAAGCAACGCCCTAGAGCGAAGCCTAGGTTGACCGGAACGTAGAAATGACCATTACCTTCACACTGATTGCAATTATTCATTTTATGTGATGGAAAAACAGTTGTATTTTTATTGTATTTTATGCTCCGGGCGCAGACTTCTAAGGCCCTAGCTATTCGATCTGGTGGATCAACGCCCTAGAGTGAAGCCTGGGTTGCCCGGAACGTAGAAATGACTATCACTTTCACAAGGGTTGCAACCATTCGTGTTATACGATGGAAAAACCGTTGCATTTTCATTGTATTTTATGCTTCGGGCGTTGACTTCCAAGGCCCTAACTATTCTGTATGGTGGAGCAACGCCCGAGACTGGAGCCTAGGTTGCCCGGAACATAGAAATGACCATAACTTTCACACCGGTTGCAATTATTCGTTTTATACGATGGAAAAGCCGTTGTATTTATATTGTATGATATGCCTCTGGCGTTGACTTCTTAGGCCCTTCCTATTCGATCTGGTGGAACAACGCCCTATATTAAATCATAGGTTGCCCGGAACGTAGAAATGACCATAACTTTCACACCGGTTGCAATTACTCCTTTCATACGATGGAAAAACTGTTGTATTTGGTTTGTATTTTATGCTTCTGGCGTTGACTTCTAAGGACCTAACAATTCGATCTGGTGGAACAAGGCCCTAGAGTGAAGCCTAGGTTGCCCGGAACGTAGAAATAACCATCACTTTCACACTCGTTGCAATTAATCCTGTTATACGATGGAAAAACTGTTGTATTTTTATTCTATTTTATGCTTCGTGCTTTGACTTCTAAGGCCCTATCCATTCGATCTGTTGGAGCAACGCCCTAGAGTGAAGCCTAGGTTTCCCGGAACGTAGAACTGGCCATTACTTTCACACCGGATGCAATTATTCGTTTTATACGAAGGAAAAACTGATGTATTTATATTGTATTTTATGCTTCTGGCGTTTACTTCTTAGACCCTACCTATTCGATCTGGTGGAGCAACGCCCTAGAGTGATGCCTAGGCTGCCCGGAACGTAGTAATGACCAGTACCTTCACACCGATTGCAATTATTCGTTTCATACGATGGAAAAACTGTTGTATCTGTTTTGTATTTTATGATTCTGGCGTTGACTTCCAAGGCCCTAACAATTCGATGTGGTGGAACAACGACCTAGAGTGAAGCCTAGGTTGCCCGGAACGTAGAAATGACCATCACCTTCACACTGGTTGCAATTACTCCTGTTATACCATGGAAAAACTGATGCATTTGTTTTGTATATTACGCTTCTGGCGTTGACTTCTAAGGCCCTAACAATTCGATCTGGTGGAACAACGCCCTAGAGTGAAGCCTAGGTTGCCCGGAACGTAGAAATGACCATCACTTTCACACTGGTTGCAATTACTCCTGTCATACTCTGGAAAAACTATTGTATCTTTATTGTATTTTATGCTTCGGGCGTTGACTTCTAAGGCCCTAACTATTCGATCTGGTGGCTAAACGCCCTAGAGAGAAGCCTAGGTTGCCCGGAACGTAGAAATGACCACAACTTTCACACCGGTTGCAATTATTCGTTTTATACGATGGAAGGACTGTTGTAATTGTTTTGTATTTTATGCTTCTGCCGTTGACTTCTAAGGCCCTAACAATTCGATCTGGTGGAAGAACGCCCTAGAGTGAAGCCTAGGTTGCCCGGAACGTAGAAATGACCATAACTTTGAAACCGGTTGCAATTATTCGTTCTATAGGATGGAAAAACTGTTGTATTTGATTTGTATTTTATGCTTCTGGCGTTGACTTCTAAGGCCCTAACAATTCGATCTGGTGGAAGAACGCCCTAGAGTGAAGCCTAGGTTGCCCGGAACGTAGAAATGACCACAACTTTCACACCGGTTGCAATTACTCGTTTTATAGGATTGAAAAACTGTTGTATCTGTATTGTATTTTATGCTTTGGGCGTTGACTTCTAAGGCCCTAACTATTCGATCTCGTGGAGCAACGCCCTAGAGTGAAGCCTAGGTTGCCGGAACGTAGAAATGACCGTTACTTTCACTCTGGATGCAATTGTTCGTTTTATACGATGGAAAAACTGTTGTAATCGTTTTCTATTTTATGCGTCTGGCATTGACTTCTTAGGCTCTAACTATTCGATCTGTTGGAGCAACGCCCTAGAGCGAAGACTAGGTTGGCCGGAATGTAGAAATAACCTTAACTTTCACACTGGTTGCAATTATTCGTTTTATACGATGGAAAAGGTGTTGTATTTATATTGTGTTTTATGCTTCTGGCGTTGACTTCTTAGGCCCTAGCTATTCGATCTGGTGGAGGAACGCCCTAGAGTGATGCCTAGGTTGCCCGGAACGTAGAAATGACCATTACCTTCACACTGATTTGAATTATTCATTTTATACGATGGAAAAACTGTTGTATTTATATTGTATTTTATGCTTCTGGCGTTGACTTCTAAGGCCGTAGCTATTCGGTGTGGTGGAGCAACTCCCTAGAGTGAAGCCTAGGTTGCCCGGAACGTAGAAATGACTATTAGTTTCACACTGGTTGCAATTATTCCTGTTATATGATGAAAAACTGTTGTATTTTTATTGTATTTTATGCTTCTGGCGTTGACTTCTAAGGCCCTAACTATTCGATCTGGTGGAGCAACGCCCTAGGGCGGAGCATAGGTTGCCCTGAAAGTAGAAATGACCATTACCTTCACACTGATTGCAATTATTCATTTTATACCATGGAAAAACTGTCGCATTTTCATTGTATCTTGTGCTTAGGGCGTTGACTTCTAAGGCTCTGACTATTCGATCTGGTGGAGCAACGCCCTAGTGCGAAGCCTAGGTTGCCCGGAACGTAGAAATGGGCATAACTTTCACACCGGTTGCAATTGCTCGTTTTATACGATGCAAAAACTGTTGTATTTGATTTGTATTTTATGCTTCTGGCGTTGAGCTCTAAGGACCTAACAATTCGATCTGGTTGAACAACTCCCTAGAGTGAAGCCTAGGTTGGCCGGAACGTAGAAATGACCATTACTTTCACACTGGTTGCAATTATTCCTGCTATACGATGAAAAACTGTTGTATCTTCACTGTATTTTATGCTTCGTGCGTTGACTTCTAAGGCCCTAACTATTCGATCTGGTGGAGAAACGCCCTAGTCTGAAGCCTAGGTTGCCCGGGACGTAGAAATGGCCAGTACTTTCACACTGGTTGCAGTTATTCCTGTTGTACGATGGAAAAACTGTTTTATTTGTATTGTATTTTATGCTTCTGGCGTTGACTGCTAAGGCCGTAGCTATTCGATGTGGTGGAGCAACGCCCTAGAGTGAAGCCTAGGTTGCCCGGACCGTAGAAATGACCATTACGTTCACACTGGTTGCAATTGTTCGTTTTATACGATGGAAAAACTGTTGTATTTATATTGTGTTTTATGCTTCTGGCGTTCACTTCTTAGGCCCTAACTATTCGATCTGGTGGAGCAACGCCCTAGAGTGAAGCCTAGGTTGCCCGGAACGTAGAAATGACCATCACATTTACACTGGTTGCAATTACTCCTCTTATACGATGGAAAAACTGATGTATCCTTATTGTATTTTATGCTTCGGGCGTTGACTTCTAAATTCCTATCTACTCGATCTGGTGGAACAACGCCCTAGAGTGAAGCCTAGGTTGCCCGGAACGTAGAAATGACCTTCACTTTCACACTGGTTGCAATTACTCCTCTTATACGATGGAAAAACTGTTGTATCTTTATTGTATTTTATGCTTCGGGCGTTGACTTCTAAATTCCTATCTACTCGATCTGGTGGTGCAACGCCCTAGAGTGTAGCCTAGGTTGCCCGGAACGTAGAAATAGCCATTACTACCACACTGTTTGCAATTATTCATTTTATACGATGGAAAAACTGTTGTATTTATATTGTATTTTTTTCTTCTGGCGTTGAATTCTAAATCCCTAGCTATTCGCTCTGGTGTTGCAACGCCCTAGAGTGAAGCCTAGGTTGCCCGGAACGTCGAAATGACCATAACTTTCACACCGGTTGCAATTACTCGTTTTATACGATTGAAGAACTGTTGTATCTTTATTGTATTTTATGCTTCGGGCGTTGACTTCTAAGGCCCTAGCTATCCGATCTGTTGGAGCGACGCCCTAGAGTGAAGCCTAGCTTGCCCGGGACCTAGAGATGACTATCACTTTCATAGTGGTTAGAATTATTCGTGTTATACGTTGGAAAAACTGTTGCACTTTCATTGTATTTTATGCTTCGGGCGTTGACTTCTAAGACCCTAACTATTCCATCTGGTGAAGCAACGCCCTAGAGTGAATCCTAGGTTTCCCGGAACGTAGAAATGACCATAAATTTCACATCGGTTGCAATTATTCGCTTTATACGATGGAAAATCTCTTGTATTTATATTGTATTTTATGCTTCGCGCGTTGACTTCTAAGGCCCTAACTATTCGATCTGATGGAGCAACGCCCTAGGGCGGAGCCTAGGTTGCCCGGAACGTAGAAATGACCATTACCTTCACACTGATTGCAATTATTCGTTTTATACGATGGAAAAACTGTTGTATCTTTAATGTATTTTATGCTTCGGGCGTTGACTTCTAAGACCCTAGCTAGTTGATCTGGTGGAGCAACGCCTTAGAGCGAAGAATAGGTTGCCCGGAACGTAAACATGGCCATTACTTCCACACCGTTTGCAATTATACATTTTATACGATGGAAAAACTGTTCTATTTATTTTGTATTTTATGCTTCGGACGTTGACGTCTAAGGCCCTAACTATTCGATCTGGTGGAGCAACGCCCTAGAGTGAAGCCTAGGTTGCCCGGAACGTAAAAATGGCCATTACTTCCACACTGTTTGCAATTATTCATTTTATACGATGGAAAAACTGTTGTATTTATATTGTATTTTATGTTTCTGTCGTTGACTTCTAAGGCCGTAGCTATTCGATGTGGTGGAGCAACTCCCTAGAGTGAGGCCTAGGTTTCCCGGAACGTAGAAATGACAATTACTTTCACACTGGTTGCAATTATTCCTGTTGTATGATGAAAAACTGTTGTATTTTTATTGTATTTTATGCTTCTGGCGTTGAATTTTAAGACCCTAGCTATTCTATCTGGTGGACAAACGCGATAGTGTGAAGCCTAGGTTGTCCGGAACGTAGAAATGATTAGTACCTTCACACTGGTTCCAGTTATTCCTGTTATACGATGGAAAGACTGTTGTATTTTTATTGTATTTTTTTCTTCTGGCGTTGAATTCAAAATCCCTAGCTATTCGATCTGGTGGTGCAACGCCCTAGAGTGAAGCCTAGTTTGCCCGGAACGTAGAAATGACCATAACTTTCACACCGCTTGCAATTACGCGTTTTATACGATTAAAAAACTGTTGTATATTTATTGTATTTTATGCTTCGGGCGTTGACTTCTAAGGCCCTAACTATTCGATCTGGTGGAGCAACGCCCTAGAGTGAAGCCTAGGTTGCCCGGAACGTAGAAATGATCAGTAGTTTCACACTGGTTCCAGTTATTCCTGTTATACGATGGAAAGACTGTTGTATTTTTATTGTACTTTTTGCTTCAGGCGTTGAATTCTAAATCCCTAGCTATTCGATCTGGTGGTGCAACGCCCTAGATTGAATCCTAGGTTGCGCGGAACGAAGAAATGACTATCACTTTCACATTGGCTGCAATTATTCGTTTTATACGATGGAACGGCTGTCGTATTTATATTCTGTTTTATGCTTCTGGCGTTGACTTCCTAGGCCCTAGCTATTCGATCTGGTGAAGCAACGCCCTAGAGCGAAGCCTAGGTTGCCCGGAACGTAGAAATGACCATTACCTTCACACTGATTGCAATTGTTCATTTTATGCGATGGAAAAACAGCTGCATTTTTATTGTATTTTATGCTCCGGGCGTAGACTTCTAAGGCCCTAGCTATTCGATCTGGTGGAGCAACGCCCTAGAGTGAAGCCTGGGTTGCCCGGAACGTAGAAATGACAATCACTTTCAAACGGGTTGCAACTATTCGTGTTATACGATTCAAAAACCGTTGCATTTTCATTTTATTTTATGCTTCGGGCGTTGACTTCTAAGGCCCTAACTATCCTGTATGGTGGAGCAACGCCCGAGACTGGAGTCTAGGTTGCCCGGAACGTAGAAATGACCATAACTTTCACACCGGTTGCAATTATTCGTTTTATACGATGGAAGAACTGTTGCATTTGTTTTGTATTTTATGATTCTGGCGTTGACCTCCAAGGCCCTAACAATTCGATGTGGTGGAGCAACGACCTAGAGTGAAGCCTAGGTTGCCCGGAGCGTAGAAATGACTATTACTTTCACTCTGGATGCAATTATTCGTTTTATACGATGGAAAAACTGTTGTATTTATATCGTATTTTATGCTTCTGGCGTGGACTTCTAAGGCCCTAGCTATTCGATGTGGTGGAACAACGCCCTAGATTGAATCCTAGGTTACCAGAAACGTAGAAATGACTATCACTTTCGCATTGGTTGCAATTATTCGTTTTATAGGGTGGAACAGCTGTTGTATTTATATTCTGTTTTATGCCTCTGGCGTTGACTTCTTAGGCCCTAACTATTCGATCCGGTGCAGCAATGCCCTAGAGCGATGTCTAGGTTGCCCGGAACGTGGAAATGACCATCACTTTCACACTGGTTGCAATTACTCCTGTTATACGATGGAAAAACTGTTGTATCTTTATGGTATTTTATGCTTCGGGCGTTGACTTCTAAGGCCCTAACTATTCGATCTGTTGGAGAAACGCCCTAGTCTGAAGCCTAGGTTGCTCGGAACGTAGAAATGACCACAACTTTCACACCGGTTGCAATCATTCGTTTTATACGATGGAAAAACTGTTGTAATTGTTTTATATTTTATGCTTCTGCCGTTGACTTCTAAGGCCCTAACAATTCGATCTGGTGGAGCAACGGCCTAGAGTGATGCCTAGGTTGCCCGAAACGTAGAAATGACCATAACTTTCACACAGCTTGCAATTATTAGTTTTATGCGACAGAAAAACTGCTGTATTTATTTTGCTTTTTATGCTCCGGGCGTAGACTTCTAAGGCCCTAGATATTCGACCTGGTGGAGCAGCGCCCTAGAGTGAAGCCTAGGTTGCCCGGAATGTAGAAATGACCATAACTTTCACACTGGTTGCAATTTTTCGTTTTATACGATGGAAAAGCTGTTGTATTTATAGAGTATTTTATGCTTCTGGCGTTGAATTCTAAGCCCCTAGCTATTCGATCTGGTGGAGCAACGCCCTAGAGAGAAGCCTAGGTTGCCCGGAGCGTAGAAATGACTATCACTTTCACTCTGGATGCAATTATTCGTTTTATGCTCTGGAAAAACTGTTGTATTTATATTGTATTTTATGCTTCTGGCGTTGACTTCGAAGGCCGTAGCTATTCGACGTGGTGGAGCAACTCCCTAGGGTGAGGCCTAGGTTGCCCGGAACGTAGAAATGACCATAACTTTCACACTGGTTGCAATTATACCTGCTATACGATGAAAAACTGTTGCATTTTCATTGTATTTTATGCTTCGGGCGTTGACTTCTAAGGCCCTAACTATTCCATCTGTTGGAGAAACGCCCTAGTCTGAAGCCTAGGTTGCTCGGAACGTAGAAATGACCACAACTTTCACACCGGTTGCAATCATTCGTTTTATATGATGGAAAAGGTGTTGTAATTGTTTTATATTTTATGCTTCTGCCGTTGACTTCTAAGGCCCTAACAATTCGATCTGGTGGAGCAACTGCCTAGAGTGAAGCCTAGGTTGCCCGGAACGTAGAAATGACCATAACTTTCACACAGCTTGCAATTATTCGTTTTATACGACGGAAAACTGTTGTATTTGTTTTGTATTTTATGCTTCTGCCGTTGACTTCTAAATCCCTAGCTATTCGATCTGGTGGTGCAACACCCTAAAGTGAAGCCTAGGATGCCCGGAACGTAGAAATGACCATAACTTTCACACCGGTTGCTATTATTCATTTTATACGATGGAAAAACTGTTGTATTTTAACTGTATTTTATGCTCCGGGCGTTGACTTCTAAGGCCCTAACTATTCGATCTGTTGGAGAAACGCCCTTGTCTGAAGCCTAGGTTGCCCGGAACGTAGATATGACTTTCACTTTCACACTGGTTGGAATTATTCGTGTTATACGATGGATAAAACTGGTGCATTTTCATTGTATTATATGCTTCGGGCGTTGACTTGTAAGGCACTAACTATTCCACCCGGTGGAGCAACGCCCTAGAGTGAAGCCTAGGCTGCCCGGAACGTAGAAATGACCATAACTTTCACACCGGTTGCAATTATTCGTTCTATACGATGGAAAAACTGTTGTATTTGTTTTGTATTTTATGCTCCGGGCGTAGACTTCTAAGGCCCTAGATATTCGATCTGGTGGAGCAACGCCCTAGAGTGAAGCCTAGGTTGCCCGGAACGTAGGAATGACCATTACTTTCACACTGGTTGCAATTATTCCTGTTATACGATGGAAAAACTGTTGTATCTTTATTGTATTTTATGCTTCGGGCGTTGACTTCTAAGGCCCAAACTATTCGATCTGTTGGAGGAACGCCCTAGTCTGAAGCCTAGGTTGCCCGGAACGTAGATATGACTTTCACTTTCAGACTGGTTGGAATTATTCGTGTTATACGATGGAAAAACTGGTGCATTTTCATTGCATTTTATGCTTCGGGCGTTGACTTCTAAGGCCCTAACTATTCGATCTGGTGGAGCAACGCCCTAGAGTGAAGCCTAGGTTGCACGGAACGTGGAAATGACCACTACTTTCACACTGGTTGCAATTATTCCTGTTATACGATGAAAGACTGTTGTATCTTTATTGTATTTTATGCTTCGGGCGTTGACTTCTAAGGCCCTAACTATTCGATCTGGTGGAGCAACGCCCTACAGTGAAGCGTAGGTTGCCCGGAACGTAGAACTGGCCATTACTTGCACACTGGATGCAATTATTCGTTTTATACGATGGAAAAACCGTTGTATTTATATTGTATGATATGCCTCTGGCGTTGACTTCTTAGGCCCTTGCTATTCGATCTGGTGGAACAACGCCATATATTAAATCATAGGTTGCCCGAAACGTAGAAATGACCATAACTTTCACACCGGTAGCAATTACTCCTTTCATACGATGGAAAAACTGTTGTATTTGTTTTGTATTTTATGCTTCTGGCGTTGACTTCTAAGGACCTAACAATTCGATCTGGTGGAACAAGGCCCTAGAGTGAAGCCTAGGTTGCCCGGAACGTAGAAATAACCATCACTTTCACACTGGTTGCAATTAATCCTGTTATACGATGGAAAATCTGTCGTATTTTTATTCTATTTTATGCTTCGGGCGTTGACTTCTAAGGCCCGAACTATTCGATCTGGTGGAGCAACGCCCTAGAGTGAAACCTAGGTTGCCCGTAACGTAGAAATGGCCATTACTTTCACACTGTCTGGAATTATACATTTTATACGATGAAGAAACTGTTGCTTTTATATTGTATTTTATGCTTCTGGCGTTGACTTCGAAGGCCGTAGCTATTCGATGTGGTGGAGCAACTCCCTAGAGTGAAGCGTATGTTGCCCGGAACGTAGAAATGACCATTACTTTCCCACTGGTTCCAATTATTCGTGCTATACGATGAAACACTCATGTATCTTCATTGTATTTTATGCTTCGGGCGTTGTCTTCTAACGCGCTAACTATAGGATCTGGTGGAGAAACGCCCTAGTCTGAAGCCTAGGTTGCCCAGGACGTAGAAATGACCATTACGTTCACACTGATTGCAATTATTCATTTTATACCATGGAAAAACTGTCGCATTTTCATTGTATTTTGTGCTTAGGGCGTTGACTTCTAAGGCTCTGACTATTCGATCTGGTGGAGCAACGCCCTAGAGCGAAGCCTAGGTTGCCCGGAACGTAAAAATGGCCATCACTTCCACACTGTTTGCAATTATTCATTTTATACGATGGAAAAACTGTTGTATTTATATTGTATTTTATGCTTCTGTCGTTGACTTCTAAGGCCGTAGCTATTCGATGTGGTGGAGCAACTCCCTAGAGTGAGGCCTAGGTTTCCCGGAACGTAGAAATGACAATTACTTTCACACTGGTTGCAATTATTCCTGTTGTATGATGAAAAACTGTTGTATTTTTATTGTATTTTATGCTTCTGGCGTTGAATTTTAAGACCCTAGCTATTCTATCTGGTGGACAAACGCGATAGTGTGAAGCCTAGGTTGTCCGGAACGTAGAAATGATTAGTACCTTCACACTGGTTCCAGTTATTCCTGTTATACGATGGAAAGACTGTTGTATTTTTATTGTATTTTTTTCTTCTGGCGTTGAATTCTAAATCCCTAGCTATTCGATCTGGTGGTGCAACGCCCTAGATTGAATCCTAGGTTGCGCGGAACGAAGAAATGACTATCACTTTCACATTGGCTGCAATTATTCGTTTTATACGATGGAACGGCTGTCGTATTTATATTCTGTTTTATGCTTCTGGCGTTGACTTCCTAGGCCCTAACTATTCGATCTGGTGAAGCAACGCCCTAGAGCGAAGCCTAGGCTGCCCGGAACGTAGAAATGACCATTACCTTCACACTGATTGCAATTGTTCATTTTATGCGATGGAAAAACAGCTGCATTTTTATTGTATTTTATGCTCCGGGCGTAGACTTCTAAGGCCCTAGCTATTCGATCTGGTGGAGCAACGCCCTAGAGTGAAGCCTGGGTTGCCCGGAACGTAGAAATGACAATCACTTTCAAACGGGTTGCAACTATTCGTGTTATACGATTCAAAAACCGTTGCATTTTCATTTTATTTTATGCTTCGGGCGTTGACTTCTAAGGCCCTAACTATCCTGTATGGTGGAGCAACGGCCGAGACTGGAGTCTAGGTTGCCCGGAACGTAGAAATGACCATAACTTTCACACCTGTTGCAATTATTCGTTTTATACGATGGAAGAACTGTTGCATTTGTTTTGTATTTTATGATTCTGGCGTTGACCTCCAAGGCCCTAACAATTCGATGTGGTGGAGCAACGACCTAGAGTGAAGCCTAGGTTGCCCGGAGCGTAGAAATGACTATTACTTTCACTCTGGATGCAATTATTCGTTTTATACGATGGAAAAACTGTTGTATTTATATCGTATTTTATGCTTCTGGCGTTGACTTCTTAGGCCCTAACTATTCGATCCGGTGCAGCAATGCCCTAGAGCGATGTCTAGGTTGCCCGGAACGTGGAAATGACCATCACTTTCACACTGGTTGCAATTACTCCTGTTATACGATGGAAAAACTGTTGTAATTGTTTTATATTTTATGCTTCTGCCGTTGACTTCTAAGGCCCTAACAATTCGATCTGGTGGAGCAACGGCCTAGAGTGATGCCTAGGTTGCCCGAAACGTAGAAATGACCATAACTTTCACACAGCTTGCAATTATTAGTTTTATGCGACAAAAAAACTGTTGTATTTATTTTGCTTTTTATGCTCCGGGCGTAGACTTCTAAGGCCCTAGATATTCGACCTGGTGGAGCAACGCCCCAGAGTGAAGCCTAGGTTGCCCGGAATGTAGAAATGACCAT
Source organism: Calliopsis andreniformis (assembly GCF_051401765.1). Lineage (NCBI taxonomy): Eukaryota > Metazoa > Arthropoda > Insecta > Hymenoptera > Andrenidae > Calliopsis > Calliopsis andreniformis. The sequence goes on along the minus strand of NW_027480422.1, from coordinate 11,606,244 downwards.
AACTTTCACACTGGTTGCAATTTTTCGTTTTATACGATGGAAAAGCTGTTGTATTTATAGAGTATTTTATGCTTCTGGCGTTGAATTCTAAGCCCCTAGCTATTCGATCTGGTGGAGCAACGCCCTAGAGTGAAGCCTAGGTTGCCCGGAGCGTAGAAATGACTATCACTTTCACTCTGGATGCAATTATTCGTTTTATGCTCTGGAAAAACTGTTGTAGTTATATTGTATTTTATGCTTCTGGCGTTGACTTCGAAGGCCGTAGCTATTCGACGTGGTGGAGCAACTCCCTAGGCTGAGGCCTAGGTTGCCCGGAACGTAGAAATGACCATAACTTTCACACTGGTTGCAATTATACCTGCTATACGATGAAAAACTGTTGCATTTTCATTGTATTTTATGCTTCGGGCGTTGACTTCTAAGGCCCTAACTATTCGATCTGTTGGAGAAACGCCCTAGTCTGAAGCCTAGGTTGCTCGGAACGTAGAAATGACCACAACTTTCACACCGGTTGCAATCATTCGTTTTATATGATGGAAAAGGTGTTGTAATTGTTTTATATTTTATGCTTCTGCCGTTGACTTCTAAGGCCCTAACAATTCAATCTGGTGGAGCAACTGCCTAGAGTGAAGCCTAGGTTGCCCGGAACGTAGAAATGACCATAACTTTCACACAGCTTGCAATTATTCGTTTTATACGACGGAAAACTGTTGTATTTGTTTTGTATTTTATGCTTCTGGCGTTGACTTCTAAGGCCCTAACTATTCGATCTGGTGGAGCAACGCCCTAGGGCGGAGCCTAGGTTGCCCTGAAAGTAGAAATGACCATTACCTTCACACTGATTGCAATTATTCATTTTATACCATGGAAAAACTGTCGCATTTTCATTGTATCTTGTGCTTAGGGCGTTGACTTCTAAGGCTCTGACTATTCGATCTGGTGGAGCAACGCCCTAGAGCGAAGCCTAGGTTGCCCGGAACGTAGAAATGGGCATAACTTTCACACCGGTTGCAATTGCTCGTTTTATACGATGCAAAAACTGTTGTATTTGATTTGTATTTTATGCTTCTGGCGTTGAGCTCTAAGGACCTAACAATTCGATCTGGTTGAACAACTCCCTAGAGTGAAGCCTAGGTCGGCCGGAACGTAGAAATGACCATTACTTTCACACTGGTTGCAATTATTCCTGCTATACGATGAAAAACTGTTGTATCTTCACTGTATTTTATGCTTCGTGCGTTGACTTCTAAGGCCCTAACTATTCGATCTGGTGGAGAAACGCCCTAGTCTGAAGCCTAGGTTGCCCGGGACGTGGAAATGGCCAGTACTTTCACACTGGTTGCAGTTATTCCTGTTGTACGATGGAAAAACTGTTTTATTTGTATTGTATTTTATGCTGCTGGCGTTGACTGCTAAGGCCGTAGCTATTCGATGTGGTGGAGCAACGCCCTAGAGTGAAGCCTAGGTTGCCCGGACCGTAGAAATGACCATTACGTTCACACTGGTTGCAATTGTTCGTTTTATACGATGGAAAAACTGTTGGATTTATATTGTGTTTTATGCTTCTGGCGTTCACTTCTTAGGCCCTAACTATTCGATCTGGTGGAGCAACGCCCTAGAGTGAAGCCTAGGTTGCCCGGAACGTAGAAATGACCATCACATTTACACTGGTTGCAATTACTCCTCTTATACGATGGAAAAACTGATGTATCCTTATTGTATTTTATGCTTCGGGCGTTGACTTCTAAATTCCTATCTACTCGATCTGGTGGAACAACGCCCTAGAGTGAAGCCTAGGTTGCCCGGAACGTAGAAATGACCTTCACTTTCACACTGGTTGCAATTACTCCTCTTATACGATGGAAAAACTGTTGTATCTTTATTGTATTTTATGCTTCGGGCGTTGACTTCTAAATTCCTATCAACTCGATCTGGTGGTGCAACGCCCTAGAGTGTAGCCTAGGTTGCCCGGAACGTAGAAATAGCCATTACTACCACACTGTTTGCAATTATTCATTTTATACGATGGAAAAACTGTTGTATTTATATTGTATTTTATGCTTCTGGCTTTGACTTCAAAGGCCGTAGCTATTCGATGTGGTGGAGCAACTCCCTAGAGTGAAGCCTAGGATGCCCGGAACGTAGAAATGATCAGTACTTTCACACTGGTTCCAGTTATTCCTGTTATACGATGGAAAGACTGTTGTATTTTTATTGTATTTTTTTCTTCTGGCGTTGAATTCTAAATCCCTAGCTATTCGCTCTGGTGTTGCAACGCCCTAGAGTGAAGCCTAGGTTGCCCGGAACGTCGAAATGACCATAACTTTCACACCGGTTGCAATTACTCGTTTTATACGATTGAAGAACTGTTGTATCTTTATTGTATTTTATGCTTCGGGCGTTGACTTCTAAGGCCCTAGCTATCCGATCTGTTGGAGCGACGCCCTAGAGTGAAGCCTAGCTTGCCCGGGACCTAGAGATGACTATCACTTTCATAGTGGTTAGAATTATTCGTGTTATACGTTGGAAAAACTGTTGCACTTTCATTGTATTTTATGCTTCGGGCGTTGACTTCTAAGACCCTAACTATTCCATCTGGTGAAGCAACGCCCTAGAGTGAATCCTAGGTTTCCCGGAACGTAAAAATGGCCATTACTTCCACACTGTTTGCAATTATTCATTTTATACGATGGAAAAACAGTTGTATTTATATTGTATTTTATGTTTCTGTCGTTGACTTCTAAGGCCGTAGCTATTCGATGTGGTGGAGCAACTCCCTAGAGTGAGGCCTAGGTTTCCCGGAACGTAGAAATGACAATTACTTTCACACTGGTTGCAATTATTCCTGTTGTATGATGAAAAACTGTTGTATTTTTATTGTATTTTATGCTTCTGGCGTTGAATTTTAAGACCCTAGCTATTCTATCTGGTGGACAAACGCGATAGTGTGAAGCCTAGGTTGTCCGGAACGTAGAAATGATTAGTACCTTCACACTGGTTCCAGTTATTCCTGTTATACGATGGAAAGACTGTTGTATTTTTATTGTATTTTTTTCTTCTGGCGTTGAATTCAAAATCCCTAGCTATTCGATCTGGTGGTGCAACGCCCTAGAGTGAAGCCTAGTTTGCCCGGAACGTAGAAATGACCATAACTTTCACACCGGTTGCAATTACGCGTTTTATACGATTAAAAAACTGTTGTATATTTATTGTATTTTATGCTTCGGGCGTTGACTTCTAAGGCCCTAACTATTCGATCTGGTGGAGCAACGCCCTAGAGTGAAGCCTAGGTTGCCCGGAACGTAGAAATGATCAGTAGTTTCACACTGGTTCCAGTTATTCCTGTTATACGATGGAAAGACTGTTGTATTTTTATTGTACTTTTTGCTTCAGGCGTTGAATTCTAAATCCCTAGCTATTCGATCTGGTGGTGCAACGCCCTAGATTGAATCCTAGGTTGCGCGGAACGAAGAAATGACTATCACTTTCACATTGGCTGCAATTATTCGTTTTATACGATGGAACGGCTGTCGTATTTATATTCTGTTTTATGCTTCTGGCGTTGACTTCCTAGGCCCTAACTATTCGATCTGGTGAAGCAACGCCCTAGAGCGAAGCCTAGGTTGCCCGGAACGTAGAAATGACCATTACCTTCACACTGATTGCAATTGTTCATTTTATGCGATGGAAAAACAGCTGCATTTTTATTGTATTTTATGCTCCGGGCGTAGACTTCTAAGGCCCTAGCTATTCGATCTGGTGGAGCAACGCCCTAGAGTGAAGCCTGGGTTGCCCGGAACGTAGAAATGACAATCACTTTCAAACGGGTTGCAACTATTCGTGTTATACGATTCAAAAACCGTTGCATTTTCATTTTATTTTATGCTTCGGGCGTTGACTTCTAAGGCCCTAACTATCCTGTATGGTGGAGCAACGCCCGAGACTGGAGTCTAGGTTGCCCGGAACGTAGAAATGACCATAACTTTCACACCGGTTGCAATTATTCGTTTTATACGATGGAAGAACTGTTGCATTTGTTTTGTATTTTATGATTCTGGCGTTGACCTCCAAGGCCCTAACAATTCGATGTGGTGGAGCAACGACCTAGAGTGAAGCCTAGGTTGCCCGGAGCGTAGAAATGACTATTACTTTCACTCTGGATGCAATTATTCGTTTTATACGATGGAAAAACTGTTGTATTTATATCGTATTTTATGCTTCTGGCGTGGACTTCTAAGGCCCTAGCTATTCGATGTGGTGGAACAACGCCCTAGATTGAATCCTAGGTTACCAGAAACGTAGAAATGACTATCACTTTCGCATTGGTTGCAATTATTCGTTTTATAGGGTGGAACAGCTGTTGTATTTATATTCTGTTTTATGCCTCTGGCGTTGACTTCTTAGGCCCTAACTATTCGATCCGGTGCAGCAATGCCCTAGAGCGATGTCTAGGTTGCCCGGAACGTGGAAATGACCATCACTTTCACACTGGTTGCAATTACTCCTGTTATACGATGGAAAAACTGTTGTATCTTTATGGTATTTTATGCTTCGGGCGTTGACTTCTAAGGCCCTAACTATTCGATCTGTTGGAGAAACGCCCTAGTCTGAAGCCTAGGTTGCTCGGAACGTAGAAATGACCACAACTTTCACACCGGTTGCAATCATTCGTTTTATACGATGGAAAAACTGTTGTAATTGTTTTATATTTTATGCTTCTGCCGTTGACTTCTAAGGCCCTAACAATTCGATCTGGTGGAGCAACGGCCTAGAGTGATGCCTAGGTTGCCCGAAACGTAGAAATGACCATAACTTTCACACAGCTTGCAATTATTAGTTTTATGCGACAGAAAAACTGCTGTATTTATTTTGCTTTTTATGCTCCGGGCGTAGACTTCTAAGGCCCTAGATATTCGACCTGGTGGAGCAACGCCCTAGAGTGAAGCCTAGGTTGCCCGGAATGTAGAAATGACCATAACTTTCACACTGGTTGCAATTTTTCGTTTTATACGATGGAAAAGCTGTTGTATTTATAGAGTATTTTATGCTTCTGGCGTTGAATTCTAAGCCCCTAGCTATTCGATCTGGTGGAGCAACGCCCTAGAGTGAAGCCTAGGTTGCCCGGAGCGTAGAAATGACTATCACTTTCACTCTGGATGCAATTATTCGTTTTATGCTCTGGAAAAACTGTTGTATTTATATTGTATTTTATGCTTCTGGCGTTGACTTCGAAGGCCGTAGCTATTCGACGTGGTGGAGCAACTCCCTAGGGTGAGGCCTAGGTTGCCCGGAACGTAGAAATGACCATAACTTTCACACTGGTTGCAATTATACCTGCTATACGATGAAAAACTGTTGCATTTTCATTGTATTTTATGCTTCGGGCGTTGACTTCTAAGGCCCTAACTATTCGATCTGTTGGAGAAACGCCCTAGTCTGAAGCCTAGGTTGCTCGGAACGTAGAAATGACCACAACTTTCACACCGGTTGCAATCATTCGTTTTATATGATGGAAAAGGTGTTGTAATTGTTTTATATTTTATGCTTCTGCCGTTGACTTCTAAGGCCCTAACAATTCGATCTGGTGGAGCAACTGCCTAGAGTGAAGCCTAGGTTGCCCGGAACGTAGAAATGACCATAACTTTCACACAGCTTGCAATTATTCGTTTTATACGACGGAAAACTGTTGTATTTGTTTTGTATTTTATGCTTCTGCCGTTGACTTCTAAATCCCTAGCTATTCGATCTGGTGGTGCAACACCCTAAAGTGAAGCCTAGGATGCCCGGAACGTAGAAATAACCATCACTTTCACACTGGTTGCAATTAATCCTGTTATACGATGGAAAATCTGTCGTATTTTTATTCTATTTTATGCTTCGGGCGTTGACTTCTAAGGCCCGAACTATTCGATCTGGTGGAGCAACGCCCTAGAGTGAAACCTAGGTTGCCCGTAACGTAGAAATGGCCATTACTTTCACACTGTCTGGAATTATACATTTTATACGATGAAGAAACTGTTGCTTTTATATTGTATTTTATGCTTCTGGCGTTGACTTCGAAGGCCGTAGCTATTCGATGTGGTGGAGCAACTCCCTAGAGTGAAGCGTATGTTGCCCGGAACGTAGAAATGACCATTACTTTCCCACTGGTTCCAATTATTCGTGCTATACGATGAAACACTCATGTATCTTCATTGTATTTTATGCTTCGGGCGTTGTCTTCTAACGCGCTAACTATAGGATCTGGTGGAGAAACGCCCTAGTCTGAAGCCTAGGTTGCCCAGGACGTAGAAATGACCATTACGTTCACACTGATTGCAATTATTCATTTTATACCATGGAAAAACTGTCGCATTTTCATTGTATTTTGTGCTTAGGGCGTTGACTTCTAAGGCTCTGACTATTCGATCTGGTGGAGCAACGCCCTAGAGCGAAGCCTAGGTTGCCCGGAACGTAAAAATGGCCATCACTTCCACACTGTTTGCAATTATTCATTTTATACGATGGAAAAACTGTTGTATTTATATTGTATTTTATGCTTCTGTCGTTGACTTCTAAGGCCGTAGCTATTCGATGTGGTGGAGCAACTCCCTAGAGTGAGGCCTAGGTTTCCCGGAACGTAGAAATGACAATTACTTTCACACTGGTTGCAATTATTCCTGTTGTATGATGAAAAACTGTTGTATTTTTATTGTATTTTATGCTTCTGGCGTTGAATTTTAAGACCCTAGCTATTCTATCTGGTGGACAAACGCGATAGTGTGAAGCCTAGGTTGTCCGGAACGTAGAAATGATTAGTACCTTCACACTGGTTCCAGTTATTCCTGTTATACGATGGAAAGACTGTTGTATTTTTATTGTATTTTTTTCTTCTGGCGTTGAATTCTAAATCCCTAGCTATTCGATCTGGTGGTGCAACGCCCTAGATTGAATCCTAGGTTGCGCGGAACGAAGAAATGACTATCACTTTCACATTGGCTGCAATTATTCGTTTTATACGATGGAACGGCTGTCGTATTTATATTCTGTTTTATGCTTCTGGCGTTGACTTCCTAGGCCCTAACTATTCGATCTGGTGAAGCAACGCCCTAGAGCGAAGCCTAGGCTGCCCGGAACGTAGAAATGACCATTACCTTCACACTGATTGCAATTGTTCATTTTATGCGATGGAAAAACAGCTGCATTTTTATTGTATTTTATGCTCCGGGCGTAGACTTCTAAGGCCCTAGCTATTCGATCTGGTGGAGCAACGCCCTAGAGTGAAGCCTGGGTTGCCCGGAACGTAGAAATGACAATCACTTTCAAACGGGTTGCAACTATTCGTGTTATACGATTCAAAAACCGTTGCATTTTCATTTTATTTTATGCTTCGGGCGTTGACTTCTAAGGCCCTAACTATCCTGTATGGTGGAGCAACGGCCGAGACTGGAGTCTAGGTTGCCCGGAACGTAGAAATGACCATAACTTTCACACCTGTTGCAATTATTCGTTTTATACGATGGAAGAACTGTTGCATTTGTTTTGTATTTTATGATTCTGGCGTTGACCTCCAAGGCCCTAACAATTCGATGTGGTGGAGCAACGACCTAGAGTGAAGCCTAGGTTGCCCGGAGCGTAGAAATGACTATTACTTTCACTCTGGATGCAATTATTCGTTTTATACGATGGAAAAACTGTTGTATTTATATCGTATTTTATGCTTCTGGCGTTGACTTCTTAGGCCCTAACTATTCGATCCGGTGCAGCAATGCCCTAGAGCGATGTCTAGGTTGCCCGGAACGTGGAAATGACCATCACTTTCACACTGGTTGCAATTACTCCTGTTATACGATGGAAAAACTGTTGTAATTGTTTTATATTTTATGCTTCTGCCGTTGACTTCTAAGGCCCTAACAATTCGATCTGGTGGAGCAACGGCCTAGAGTGATGCCTAGGTTGCCCGAAACGTAGAAATGACCATAACTTTCACACAGCTTGCAATTATTAGTTTTATGCGACAAAAAAACTGTTGTATTTATTTTGCTTTTTATGCTCCGGGCGTAGACTTCTAAGGCCCTAGATATTCGACCTGGTGGAGCAACGCCCCAGAGTGAAGCCTAGGTTGCCCGGAATGTAGAAATGACCATAACTTTCACACTGGTTGCAATTTTTCGTTTTATACGATGGAAAAGCTGTTGTATTTATAGAGTATTTTATGCTTCTGGCGTTGAATTCTAAGCCCCTAGCTATTCGATCTGGTGGAGCAACGCCCTAGAGTGAAGCCTAGGTTGCCCGGAGCGTAGAAATGACTATCACTTTCACTCTGGATGCAATTATTCGTTTTATGCTCTGGAAAAACTGTTGTAGTTATATTGTATTTTATGCTTCTGGCGTTGACTTCGAAGGCCGTAGCTATTCGACGTGGTGGAGCAACTCCCTAGGCTGAGGCCTAGGTTGCCCGGAACGTAGAAATGACCATAACTTTCACACTGGTTGCAATTATACCTGCTATACGATGAAAAACTGTTGCATTTTCATTGTATTTTATGCTTCGGGCGTTGACTTCTAAGGCCCTAACTATTCGATCTGTTGGAGAAACGCCCTAGTCTGAAGCCTAGGTTGCTCGGAACGTAGAAATGACCACAACTTTCACACCGGTTGCAATCATTCGTTTTATATGATGGAAAAGGTGTTGTAATTGTTTTATATTTTATGCTTCTGCCGTTGACTTCTAAGGCCCTAACAATTCAATCTGGTGGAGCAACTGCCTAGAGTGAAGCCTAGGTTGCCCGGAACGTAGAAATGACCATAACTTTCACACAGCTTGCAATTATTCGTTTTATACGACGGAAAACTGTTGTATTTGTTTTGTATTTTATGCTTCTGGCGTTGACTTCTAAGGCCCTAACTATTCGATCTGGTGGAGCAACGCCCTAGGGCGGAGCCTAGGTTGCCCTGAAAGTAGAAATGACCATTACCTTCACACTGATTGCAATTATTCATTTTATACCATGGAAAAACTGTCGCATTTTCATTGTATCTTGTGCTTAGGGCGTTGACTTCTAAGGCTCTGACTATTCGATCTGGTGGAGCAACGCCCTAGAGCGAAGCCTAGGTTGCCCGGAACGTAGAAATGGGCATAACTTTCACACCGGTTGCAATTGCTCGTTTTATACGATGCAAAAACTGTTGTATTTGATTTGTATTTTATGCTTCTGGCGTTGAGCTCTAAGGACCTAACAATTCGATCTGGTTGAACAACTCCCTAGAGTGAAGCCTAGGTCGGCCGGAACGTAGAAATGACCATTACTTTCACACTGGTTGCAATTATTCCTGCTATACGATGAAAAACTGTTGTATCTTCACTGTATTTTATGCTTCGTGCGTTGACTTCTAAGGCCCTAACTATTCGATCTGGTGGAGAAACGCCCTAGTCTGAAGCCTAGGTTGCCCGGGACGTGGAAATGGCCAGTACTTTCACACTGGTTGCAGTTATTCCTGTTGTACGATGGAAAAACTGTTTTATTTGTATTGTATTTTATGCTGCTGGCGTTGACTGCTAAGGCCGTAGCTATTCGATGTGGTGGAGCAACGCCCTAGAGTGAAGCCTAGGTTGCCCGGACCGTAGAAATGACCATTACGTTCACACTGGTTGCAATTGTTCGTTTTATACGATGGAAAAACTGTTGGATTTATATTGTGTTTTATGCTTCTGGCGTTCACTTCTTAGGCCCTAACTATTCGATCTGGTGGAGCAACGCCCTAGAGTGAAGCCTAGGTTGCCCGGAACGTAGAAATGACCATCACATTTACACTGGTTGCAATTACTCCTCTTATACGATGGAAAAACTGATGTATCCTTATTGTATTTTATGCTTCGGGCGTTGACTTCTAAATTCCTATCTACTCGATCTGGTGGAACAACGCCCTAGAGTGAAGCCTAGGTTGCCCGGAACGTAGAAATGACCTTCACTTTCACACTGGTTGCAATTACTCCTCTTATACGATGGAAAAACTGTTGTATCTTTATTGTATTTTATGCTTCGGGCGTTGACTTCTAAATTCCTATCAACTCGATCTGGTGGTGCAACGCCCTAGAGTGTAGCCTAGGTTGCCCGGAACGTAGAAATAGCCATTACTACCACACTGTTTGCAATTATTCATTTTATACGATGGAAAAACTGTTGTATTTATATTGTATTTTATGCTTCTGGCTTTGACTTCAAAGGCCGTAGCTATTCGATGTGGTGGAGCAACTCCCTAGAGTGAAGCCTAGGATGCCCGGAACGTAGAAATGATCAGTACTTTCACACTGGTTCCAGTTATTCCTGTTATACGATGGAAAGACTGTTGTATTTTTATTGTATTTTTTTCTTCTGGCGTTGAATTCTAAATCCCTAGCTATTCGCTCTGGTGTTGCAACGCCCTAGAGTGAAGCCTAGGTTGCCCGGAACGTCGAAATGACCATAACTTTCACACCGGTTGCAATTACTCGTTTTATACGATTGAAGAACTGTTGTATCTTTATTGTATTTTATGCTTCGGGCGTTGACTTCTAAGGCCCTAGCTATCCGATCTGTTGGAGCGACGCCCTAGAGTGAAGCCTAGCTTGCCCGGGACCTAGAGATGACTATCACTTTCATAGTGGTTAGAATTATTCGTGTTATACGTTGGAAAAACTGTTGCACTTTCATTGTATTTTATGCTTCGGGCGTTGACTTCTAAGACCCTAACTATTCCATCTGGTGAAGCAACGCCCTAGAGTGAATCCTAGGTTTCCCGGAACGTAAAAATGGCCATTACTTCCACACTGTTTGCAATTATTCATTTTATACGATGGAAAAACAGTTGTATTTATATTGTATTTTATGTTTCTGTCGTTGACTTCTAAGGCCGTAGCTATTCGATGTGGTGGAGCAACTCCCTAGAGTGAGGCCTAGGTTTCCCGGAACGTAGAAATGACAATTACTTTCACACTGGTTGCAATTATTCCTGTTGTATGATGAAAAACTGTTGTATTTTTATTGTATTTTATGCTTCTGGCGTTGAATTTTAAGACCCTAGCTATTCTATCTGGTGGACAAACGCGATAGTGTGAAGCCTAGGTTGTCCGGAACGTAGAAATGATTAGTACCTTCACACTGGTTCCAGTTATTCCTGTTATACGATGGAAAGACTGTTGTATTTTTATTGTATTTTTTTCTTCTGGCGTTGAATTCAAAATCCCTAGCTATTCGATCTGGTGGTGCAACGCCCTAGAGTGAAGCCTAGTTTGCCCGGAACGTAGAAATGACCATAACTTTCACACCGGTTGCAATTACGCGTTTTATACGATTAAAAAACTGTTGTATATTTATTGTATTTTATGCTTCGGGCGTTGACTTCTAAGGCCCTAACTATTCGATCTGGTGGAGCAACGCCCTAGAGTGAAGCCTAGGTTGCCCGGAACGTAGAAATGATCAGTAGTTTCACACTGGTTCCAGTTATTCCTGTTATACGATGGAAAGACTGTTGTATTTTTATTGTACTTTTTGCTTCAGGCGTTGAATTCTAAATCCCTAGCTATTCGATCTGGTGGTGCAACGCCCTAGATTGAATCCTAGGTTGCGCGGAACGAAGAAATGACTATCACTTTCACATTGGCTGCAATTATTCGTTTTATACGATGGAACGGCTGTCGTATTTATATTCTGTTTTATGCTTCTGGCGTTGACTTCCTAGGCCCTAACTATTCGATCTGGTGAAGCAACGCCCTAGAGCGAAGCCTAGGTTGCCCGGAACGTAGAAATGACCATTACCTTCACACTGATTGCAATTGTTCATTTTATGCGATGGAAAAACAGCTGCATTTTTATTGTATTTTATGCTCCGGGCGTAGACTTCTAAGGCCCTAGCTATTCGATCTGGTGGAGCAACGCCCTAGAGTGAAGCCTGGGTTGCCCGGAACGTAGAAATGACAATCACTTTCAAACGGGTTGCAACTATTCGTGTTATACGATTCAAAAACCGTTGCATTTTCATTTTATTTTATGCTTCGGGCGTTGACTTCTAAGGCCCTAACTATCCTGTATGGTGGAGCAACGCCCGAGACTGGAGTCTAGGTTGCCCGGAACGTAGAAATGACCATAACTTTCACACCGGTTGCAATTATTCGTTTTATACGATGGAAGAACTGTTGCATTTGTTTTGTATTTTATGATTCTGGCGTTGACCTCCAAGGCCCTAACAATTCGATGTGGTGGAGCAACGACCTAGAGTGAAGCCTAGGTTGCCCGGAGCGTAGAAATGACTATTACTTTCACTCTGGATGCAATTATTCGTTTTATACGATGGAAAAACTGTTGTATTTATATCGTATTTTATGCTTCTGGCGTGGACTTCTAAGGCCCTAGCTATTCGATGTGGTGGAACAACGCCCTAGATTGAATCCTAGGTTACCAGAAACGTAGAAATGACTATCACTTTCGCATTGGTTGCAATTATTCGTTTTATAGGGTGGAACAGCTGTTGTATTTATATTCTGTTTTATGCCTCTGGCGTTGACTTCTTAGGCCCTAACTATTCGATCCGGTGCAGCAATGCCCTAGAGCGATGTCTAGGTTGCCCGGAACGTGGAAATGACCATCACTTTCACACTGGTTGCAATTACTCCTGTTATACGATGGAAAAACTGTTGTATCTTTATGGTATTTTATGCTTCGGGCGTTGACTTCTAAGGCCCTAACTATTCGATCTGTTGGAGAAACGCCCTAGTCTGAAGCCTAGGTTGCTCGGAACGTAGAAATGACCACAACTTTCACACCGGTTGCAATCATTCGTTTTATACGATGGAAAAACTGTTGTAATTGTTTTATATTTTATGCTTCTGCCGTTGACTTCTAAGGCCCTAACAATTCGATCTGGTGGAGCAACGGCCTAGAGTGATGCCTAGGTTGCCCGAAACGTAGAAATGACCATAACTTTCACACAGCTTGCAATTATTAGTTTTATGCGACAGAAAAACTGCTGTATTTATTTTGCTTTTTATGCTCCGGGCGTAGACTTCTAAGGCCCTAGATATTCGACCTGGTGGAGCAACGCCCTAGAGTGAAGCCTAGGTTGCCCGGAATGTAGAAATGACCATAACTTTCACACTGGTTGCAATTTTTCGTTTTATACGATGGAAAAGCTGTTGTATTTATAGAGTATTTTATGCTTCTGGCGTTGAATTCTAAGCCCCTAGCTATTCGATCTGGTGGAGCAACGCCCTAGAGTGAAGCCTAGGTTGCCCGGAGCGTAGAAATGACTATCACTTTCACTCTGGATGCAATTATTCGTTTTATGCTCTGGAAAAACTGTTGTATTTATATTGTATTTTATGCTTCTGGCGTTGACTTCGAAGGCCGTAGCTATTCGACGTGGTGGAGCAACTCCCTAGGGTGAGGCCTAGGTTGCCCGGAACGTAGAAATGACCATAACTTTCACACTGGTTGCAATTATACCTGCTATACGATGAAAAACTGTTGCATTTTCATTGTATTTTATGCTTCGGGCGTTGACTTCTAAGGCCCTAACTATTCGATCTGTTGGAGAAACGCCCTAGTCTGAAGCCTAGGTTGCTCGGAACGTAGAAATGACCACAACTTTCACACCGGTTGCAATCATTCGTTTTATATGATGGAAAAGGTGTTGTAATTGTTTTATATTTTATGCTTCTGCCGTTGACTTCTAAGGCCCTAACAATTCGATCTGGTGGAGCAACTGCCTAGAGTGAAGCCTAGGTTGCCCGGAACGTAGAAATGACCATAACTTTCACACAGCTTGCAATTATTCGTTTTATACGACGGAAAACTGTTGTATTTGTTTTGTATTTTATGCTTCTGCCGTTGACTTCTAAATCCCTAGCTATTCGATCTGGTGGTGCAACACCCTAAAGTGAAGCCTAGGATGCCCGGAACGTAGAAATGACCATAACTTTCACACCGGTTGCTATTATTCATTTTATACGATGGAAAAACTGTTGTATTTTAACTGTATTTTATGCTCCGGGCGTTGACTTCTAAGGCCCTAACTATTCGATCTGTTGGAGAAACGCCCTAGTCTGAAGCCTAGGTTGCCCGGAACGTAGATATGACTTTCACTTTCACACTGGTTGGAATTATTCGTGTTATACGATGGATAAGACTGGTGCATTTTCATTGTATTATATGCTTCGGGCGTTGACTTGTAAGGCCCTAACTATTCCACCCGGTGGAGCAACGCCCTAGAGTGAAGCCTAGGTTGCCCGGAACGTAGAAATGACCATAACTTTCACACCGGTTGCAATTATTCGTTCTATACGATGGAAAAACTGTTGTATTTGTTTTGTATTTTATGCTCCGGGCGTAGACTTCTAAGGCCCTAGATATTCGATCTGGTGGAGCAACGCCCTAGAGTGAAGCCTAGGTTGCCCGGAACGTAGGAATGACCATTACTTTCACACTGGTTGCAATTATTCCTGTTATACGATGGAAAAACTGTTGTATCTTTATTGTATTTTATGCTTCGGGCGTTGACTTCTAAGGCCCAAACTATTCGATCTGTTGGAGGAACGCCCTAGTCTGAAGCCTAGGTTGCCCGGAACGTAGATATGACTTTCACTTTCAGACTGGTTGGAATTATTCGTGTTATACGATGGAAAAACTGGTGCATTTTCATTGCATTTTATGCTTCGAGCGTTGACTTCTAAGGCCCGAACTATTCGATCTGGTGGAGCAACGCCCTAGAGTGAAGCCTAGGTTGCACGGAACGTGGAAATGACCACTACTTTCACACTGGTTGCAATTATTCCTCTTATACGATGAAAGACTGTTGTATCTTTATTGTATTTTATGCTTCGGGCGTTGACTTCTAAGGCCCTAACTATTCGATCTGGTGGAGCAACGCCCTACAGTGAAGCGTAGGTTGCCCGGAACGTAGAACTGGCCATTACTTGCACACTGGATGCAATTATTCGTTTTATACGATGGAAAAACCGTTGTATTTATATTGTATGATATGCCTCTGGCGTTGACTTCTTAGGCCCTTGCTATTCGATCTGGTGGAACAACGCCCTATATTAAATCATAGGTTGCCCGAAACGTAGAAATGACCATAACTTTCACACCGGTAGCAATTACTCCTTTCATACGATGGAAAAACTGTTGTATTTGTTTTGTATTTTATGCTTCTGGCGTTGACTTCTAAGGACCTAACAATTCGATCTGGTGGAACAAGGCCCTAGAGTGAAGCCTAGGTTGCCCGGAACGTAGAAATAACCATCACTTTCACACTGGTTGCAATTAATCCTGTTATACGATGGAAAAACTGTCGTATTTTTATTCTATTTTATGCTTCGGGCGTTGACTTCTAAGGCCCGAACTATTCGATCTGGTGGAGCAACGCCCTAGAGTGAAACCTAGGTTGCCCGTAACGTAGAAATGGCCATTACTTTCACACTGTCTGGAATTATACATTTTATACGATGAAGAAACTGTTGCTTTTATATTGTATTTTATGCTTCTGGCGTTGACTTCGAAGGCCGTAGCTATTCGATGTGGTGGAGCAACTCCCTAGAGTGAAGCGTATGTTGCCCGGAACGTAGAAATGACCATTACTTTCCCACTGGTTCCAATTATTCGTGCTATACGATGAAACACTCATGTATCTTCATTGTATTTTATGCTTCGGGCGTTGTCTTCTAACGCGCTAACTATAGGATCTGGTGGAGAAACGCCCTAGTCTGAAGCCTAGGTTGCCCAGGACGTAGAAATGACCATTACCTTCACACTGATTGCAATTATTCATTTTATACCATGGAAAAACTGTCGCATTTTCATTGTATTTTGTGCTTAGGGCGTTGACTTCTAAGGCTCTGACTATTCGATCTGGTGGAGCAACGCCCTAGAGCGAAGCCTAGGTTGCCCGGAACGTAAAAATGGCCATTACTTCCACACTGTTTGCAATTATTCATTTTATACGATGGAAAAACTGTTGTATTTATATTGTATTTTATGCTTCTGTCGTTGACTTCTAAGGCCGTAGCTATTCGATGTGGTGGAGCAACTCCCTAGAGTGAGGCCTAGGTTTCCCGGAACGTAGAAATGACAATTACTTTCACACTGGTTGCAATTATTCCTGTTGTATGATGAAAAACTGTTGTATTTTTATTGTATTTTATGCTTCTGGCGTTGAATTTTAAGACCCTAGCTATTCTATCTGGTGGACAAACGCGATAGTGTGAAGCCTAGGTTGTCCGGAACGTAGAAATGATTAGTACCTTCACACTGGTTCCAGTTATTCCTGTTATACGATGGAAAGACTGTTGTATTTTTATTGTATTTTTTTCTTCTGGCGTTGAATTCTAAATCCCTAGCTATTCGATCTGGTGGTGCAACGCCCTAGATTGAATCCTAGGTTGCGCGGAACGAAGAAATGACTATCACTTTCACATTGGCTGCAATTATTCGTTTTATACGATGGAACGGCTGTCGTATTTATATTCTGTTTTATGCTTCTGGCGTTGACTTCCTAGGCCCTAACTATTCGATCTGGTGAAGCAACGCCCTAGAGCGAAGCCTAGGTTGCCCGGAACGTAGAAATGACCATTACCTTCACACTGATTGCAATTGTTCATTTTATGCGATGGAAAAACAGCTGCATTTTTATTGTATTTTATGCTCCGGGCGTAGACTTCTAAGGCCCTAGCTATTCGATCTGGTGGAGCAACGCCCTAGAGTGAAGCCTGGGTTGCCCGGAACGTAGAAATGACAATCACTTTCAAACGGGTTGCAACTATTCGTGTTATACGATTCAAAAACCGTTGCATTTTCATTTTATTTTATGCTTCGGGCGTTGACTTCTAAGGCCCTAACTATCCTGTATGGTGGAGCAACGCCCGAGACTGGAGTCTAGGTTGCCCGGAACGTAGAAATGACCATAACTTTCACACCTGTTGCAATTATTCGTTTTATACGATGGAAGAACTGTTGCATTTGTTTTGTATTTTATGATTCTGGCGTTGACCTCCAAGGCCCTAACAATTCGATGTGGTGGAGCAACGACCTAGAGTGAAGCCTAGGTTGCCCGGAGCGTAGAAATGACCATAACTTTCACACAGCTTGCAATTATTAGTTTTATGCGACAAAAAAACTGTTGTATTTATTTTGCTTTTTATGCTCCGGGCGTAGACTTCTAAGGCCCTAGATATTCGACCTGGTGGAGCAACGCCCCAGAGTGAAGCCTAGGTTGCCCGGAATGTAGAAATGACCATAACTTTCACACTGGTTGCAATTTTTCGTTTTATACGATGGAAAAGCTGTTGTATTTATAGAGTATTTTATGCTTCTGGCGTTGAATTCTAAGCCCCTAGCTATTCGATCTGGTGGAGCAACGCCCTAGAGTGAAGCCTAGGTTGCCCGGAGCGTAGAAATGACTATCACTTTCACTCTGGATGCAATTATTCGTTTTATGCTCTGGAAAAACTGTTGTATTTATATTGTATTTTATGCTTCTGGCGTTGACTTCGAAGGCCGTAGCTATTCGACGTGGTGGAGCAACTCCCTAGGCTGAGGCCTAGGTTGCCCGGAACGTAGAAATGACCATAACTTTCACACTGGTTGCAATTATACCTGCTATACGATGAAAAACTGTTGCATTTTCATTGTATTTTAAGCTTCGGGCGTTGACTTCTAAGGCCCTAACTATTCGATCTGTTGGAGAAACGCCCTAGCCTGAAGCCTAGGTTGCTCGGAACGTAGAAATGACCACAACTTTCACACCGGTTGCAATCATTCGTTTTATATGATGGAAAAGGTGTTGTAATTGTTTTATATTTTATGCTTCTGCCGTTGACTTCTAAGGCCCTAACAATTCGATCTGGTGGAGCAACTGCCTAGAGTGAAGCCTAGGTTGCCCGGAACGTAGAAATGACCATAACTTTCACACAGCTTGCAATTATTCGTTCTATACGATGGAAAAACTGTTGTATTTGTTTTGTATTTTATGCTCCGGGCGTAGACTTCTAAGGCCCTAGATATTCGATCTGGTGGAGCAACGCCCTAGAGTGAAGCCTAGGTTGCCCGGAACGTAGGAATGACCATTACTTTCACACTGGTTGCAATTATTCCTCTTATACGATGGAAAAACTGTTGTATCTTTATTGTACTTTATGCTTCGGGCGTTGACTTCTAAGGCCCAAACTATTCGATCTGTTGGAGGAACGCCCTAGTCTGAAGCCTAGGTTGCCCGGAACGTAGATATGACTTTCACTTTCAGACTGGTTGGAATTATTCGTGTTATACGATGGAAAAACTGGTGCATTTTCATTGCATTTTATGCTTCGGGCGTTGACTTCTAAGGCCCTAACTATTCGATCTGGTGGAGCAACGCCCTAGAGTGAAGCCTAGGTTGCACGGAACGTGGCAATGACCACTACTTTCACACTGGTTGCAATTATTCCTGTTATACGATGAAAGACTGTTGTATCTTTATTGTATTTTATGCTTCGGGCGTTGACTTCTAAGGCCCTAACTATTCGATCTGGTGGAGCAACGCCCTACAGTGAAGCGTAAGTTGCCCGGAACGTAGAACTGGCCATTACTTGCACACTGGATGCAATTATTCGTTTTATACGATGGAAAAACCGTTGTATTTATATTGTATGATATGCCTCTGGCGTTGACTTCTTAGGCCCTTGCTATTCGATCTGGTGGAACAACGCCCTATATTAAATCATAGGTTGCCCGAAACGTAGAAATGACCATAACTTTCACACCGGTAGCAATTACTCCTTTCATACGATGGAAAAACTGTTGTATTTGTTTTGTATTTTATGCTTCTGGCGTTGACTTCTAAGGACCTAACAATTCGATCTGGTGGAACAAGGCCCTAGAGTGAAGCCTAGGTTGCCCGGAACGTAGAAATAACCATCACTTTCACACTGGTTGCAATTAATCCTGTTATACGATGGAAAAACTGTCGTATTTTTATTCTATTTTATGCTTCGGGCGGTGACTTCTAAGGCCCGAACTATTCGATCTGGTGGAGCAACGCCCTAGAGTGAAACCTAGTTTGCCCGTAACGTAGAAATGGCCATTACTTTCACACTGTCTGGAATTATACATTTTATACGATGAAGAAACTGTTGCTTTTATATTGTATTTTATGCTTCTGGCGTTGACTTCGAAGGCCGTAGCTATTCGATGTGGTGGAGCAACTCCCTAGAGTGAAGCGTATGTTGCCCGGAACGTAGAAATGACCATTACTTTCCCACTGGTTCCAATTATTCGTGCTTTACGATGAAACACTCATGTATCTTCATTGTATTTTATGCTTCGGGCGTTGTCTTCTAACGCGCTAACTATAGGATCTGGTGGAGAAACGCCCTAGTCTGAAGCCTAGGTTGCCCAGGACGTAGAAATGACCAGTACTTTCACACTGGTTGCAGTTATTCCTGTTATACGGTGGAAAAACTGTTGTATTGTTATTGTATTTTTTGCTTGTGGCATTGAATTCTAAGTCCCTAGCTATTCGATCTGTTGGAGCAACGCCCTAGAGTGAAGCCTAGGTTTCCCGGAACGTAGAACTGGCCATTACTTTCACACCGGATGCAATTATTCGTTTTATACGAAGGAAAAACTGATGTATTTATATTGTATTTTATGCTTCTGGCGTTTACTTCTTAGGCCCTAACTATTCGATCTGGTGGAACAACGCCCTAGATTGAAGCCTAGGTTGCCCGGAACGTAGAAATGATCAGTACTTTCACACTGCTTGCTGTTATTCCTGTTATACGATGGAAAAACTGGTGTATTTTTATTGTACTTTTTGCTTCTTGCGTTGAATTCTAAATCCCTAGCTATTCGATCTGGTGGAACAACGCCCTAAAGTGAAGCCTAGGTTGCCCGGAACGTAGAAATGACCATCACTTCCACACTGGTTGCAATTATTCCTGTTATACGATGGAAAAACTGTTGTATCTTTATTGTATTTTATGCTTCGGGCGTTGACTTCTAAGGCCCTAACTATTCGATCTGTTGGAGAAACGCCCTAGTCTGAAGCCTAGGTTGCCCGGAACGTAGATATGACTTTCACTTTCACACTGGTTTGAATTATTCGTGTTATACGATGGAAAAACTGGTGCATTTTCATTGTCTTTTATGCTTCGGCCGTTGACTTCTAAGGCCCTAGCTATTCGATCTGGTGGAGCAACGCCCTAGAGTGAAGCCTAGGATGCCCGGAACTTAGAAATGACCATTACCTTCACACCGGTTGCAATTATTCGTTTTATACGATCGATAAACTGTTGCCTTTTTATTGCCTTTTATGCTTCGGCCGTTGACTTCTAAGGCCCTAGCTATTCGATCTGGCGTAGCAATGCCCTAGAGTGAAGCCTAGGTTACCCGGAACATAGAAATGACCAGTACTTTCACACTCGTTGCAGCTTTCCTGTTATACGATCGAAAAACTGTTGCATTTTTATTGTATTTTATGCTTCTGGCGTTGTATTCAAAGTCCCTAACTATTCGATCTGGTGAAGCAACGCACTACAGTGAAGCCTAGGTTGCCCGGAACGTAGAAATGACCATATCTTTCACACTGGTTGCAATTATTCGTTTTATACAATGGAAAAACTGTTCTATTTATTTTGTATTTTATGCTTCGGGCGTAGACTTCTAAGGCCCTATATATTCGACCTGGTGGAGCAACGCCCTAGAGTGAAGCCTAGGTTGCCCGGAATGTAGAAATGACCATAACTTTCACACTGGTTGCAATTTTTCGTTTTATACGATGGAAAAGCTGTTGTATTTATATTGTATTTTATGCTTCTGGCGTTGACTTCGAAGGCCGTAGCTATTCGACATGGTGGAGCAACTCCCTAGGGTGAGGCCTAGGTTGCCCGGAACGTAGAAATGACCATTACTTTCACACTGGTTGCAATTATACCTGCTATACGATGAAAAACTGTTGCATTTTCATTGTATTTTATGCTTCGGGCGTTGACTTCTAAGGCCCTAAGAATTCGATCTGGTGGAACAACGCCCTAGAGTGATGCCTAGGTTGCCCGGAACGTAGAAATGACCATTACCTTCACACCGATTGCAATTATTCGTTTCATACGATGGAAAAACTGTTGTATCTGTTTTGTATTTCATGATTCTGGCGTTGACTTCCAAGGCCCTAACAATTCGATGTGGTGGAACAACGACCTAGAGTGAAGCCTAGGTTGCCCGGAACGTAGAAGTGACCATCACTTTCACTCTGGTTGCAATTACTCCTCTTATACGATGGAAAAACTGTTGTATCTTTATTGTAATTTATGCTTCGGGCGTTGACTTCTAAATTCCTAGCTACTCGATCTGGTGGTGCAACGCCCTCGACTGAACCCTAGGTTGCCCGGAACGTAGAAATGTCCATTACTTTCACGCTGGATGCAATCATTCGTTTTATATGATGGAAAAACTGTTGTAATTGTTTTATATTTTATGCTTCTGCCGTTGACTTCGAAGGCCCTAACAATTCGATCTGGTGGAGCAACGGCCTAGATTGAAGCCTAGGTTGCCCGGAACGTAGAAATGACCATAACTTTCACACAGCTTGCAATTATTCGTTTTATACGACGGAAAAACTGTTGTATTTGTTTTGTATTTTATGCTTCTGCCGTTGACTTCTAAATCCCTAGCTAATCGATCTGGTGGTGCAACACCCTAGAGTGAAGCCTAGGATGCCCGGAACGTAGAAATGACCATAACCTTCACACCGGTTGCAATTATTCATTTTATACGATGGAAAAACTGTTGTATTTTAACTGTATTTTATGCTCCGGGCGTAGACTTCTAAGGCCCTAGATATTCGATCTGGTGGAGCAACGCCCTAGAGTGAAGCCTAGGTTACCCGGAACGTAGGAATGACCATTACCTTCATACTGGTTGCAATTATTCCTGTTATACGATGGAAAAAATGTTAGACTTATATTGCATTTTATGCTTCTGGCGTTGACTTCTTAGGCCCTAGCTATTGGATCTGGTGGAGCAACGCCCTAGAGTGTAGCCTAGGTTGCCCGGCACCTAGAAATGGCCATCACTTTCACACTGGTTGCAATTACTCCTGTTATACGATGGAAAAACTGTTGCATCTTTATTGTATTTTATGCTTCGGGCGTTGACTTCTAAGGCCCTAACTATTCGATCATGTGGAGCAACGCCCTAGAGCGAAGCCTAGATCGCCCAGAACGTCAAAATGACCATCACTTTCGCTCTGGTTGCAATTACTCCTGTTATACGATGGAAAAACTCTTGTATCTTTATTGTATTTTATGCTTCGGGCGTTGACTTCTAAGGCCCTAACAATTCGATCTGGTGGAACAACGCCCTAGAGTGAAGCCTAGGTTGCCCGGAGCGTAGAAATGACTATCACTTCCAGATTGGCTGCATTTATTCGTTTTATAAGATGGAACGGCTGTCGTATTTATATTCTGTTTTATGCTTCTGGCGTTGACTTCCTAGGCCCTAACTATTCGATCTGGTGAAGCAACGCCCCAGAGTGAAGCCTAGGTTGCCCGGAATGTAGAAATGACCATAACTTTCACACTGGTTGCAATTTTTCGTTTTATACGATGGAAAAGCTGTTGTATTTATAGAGTATTTTATGCTTCTGGCGTTGAATTCTAAGCCCCTAGCTATTCGATCTGGTGGAGCAACGCCCTAGAGTGAAGCCTAGGTTGCCCGGAGCGTAGAAATGACTATCACTTTCACTCTGGATGCAATTATTCGTTTTATGCTCTGGAAAAACTGTTGTATTTATATTGTATTTTATGCTTCTGGCGTTGACTTCGAAGGCCGTAGCTATTCGACGTGGTGGAGCAACTCCCTAGGCTGAGGCCTAGGTTGCCCGGAACGTAGAAATGACCATAACTTTCACACTGGTTGCAATTATACCTGCTATACGATGAAAAACTGTTGCATTTTCATTGTATTTTATGCTTCGGGCGTTGACTTCTAAGGCCCTAACTATTCGATCTGTTGGAGAAACGCCCTAGTCTGAAGCCTAGGTTGCTCGGAACGTAGAAATGACCACAACTTTCACACCGGTTGCAATCATTCGTTTTATATGATGGAAAAGGTGTTGTAATTGTTTTATATTTTATGCTTCTGCCGTTGACTTCTAAGGCCCTAACAATTCGATCTGGTGGAGCAACTGCCTAGAGTGAAGCCTAGGTTGCCCGGAACGTAGAAATGACCATAACTTTCACACAGCTTGCAATTATTCGTTTTATACGACGGAAAACTGTTGTATTTGTTTTGTATTTTATGCTTCTGCCGTTGACTTCTAAATCCCTAGCTATTCGATCTGGTGGTGCAACACCCTAAAGTGAAGCCTAGAATGCCCGGAACGTAGAAATGACCATAACTTTCACACCGGTTGCAATTATTCGTTCTATACGATGGAAAAACTGTTGTATCTTTATTGTATTTTATGCTTC
Source organism: Calliopsis andreniformis (assembly GCF_051401765.1). NCBI lineage: Eukaryota > Metazoa > Arthropoda > Insecta > Hymenoptera > Andrenidae > Calliopsis > Calliopsis andreniformis. The sequence goes on along the minus strand of NW_027480422.1, from coordinate 11,582,786 downwards.
GGGCGTTGACTTCTAAGGCCCAAACTATTCGATCTGTTGGAGGAACGCCCTAGTCTGAAGCCTAGGTTGCCCGGAACGTAGATATGACTTTCACTTTCATACTGGTTGGAATTATTCGTGTTATACGATGGAAAAACTGGTGCATTTTCATTGCATTTTATGCTTCGGGCGTTGACTTCTAAGGCCCTAACTATTCGATCTGGTGGAGCAACGCCCTAGAGTGAAGCCTAGGTTGCACGGAACGTGGCAATGACCACTACTTTCACACTGGTTGCAATTATTCCTGTTATACGATGAAAGACTGTTGTATCTTTATTGTATTTTATGCTTCGGGCGTTGACTTCTAAGGCCCTAACTATTCGATCTGGTGGAGCAACGCCCTACAGTGAAGCGTAGGTTGCCCGGAACGTAGAACTGGCCATTACTTGCACACTGGATGCAATTATTCGTTTTATACGATGGAAAAACCGTTGTATTTATATTGTATGATATGCCTCTGGCGTTGACTTCTTAGGCCCTTGCTATTCGATCTGGTGGAACAACGCCCTATATTAAATCATAGGTTGCCCGAAACGTAGAAATGACCATAACTTTCACACCGGTAGCAATTACTCCTTTCATACGATGGAAAAACTGTTGTATTTGTTTTGTATTTTATGCTTCTGGCGTTGACTTCTAAGGACCTAACAATTCGATCTGGTGGAACAAGGCCCTAGAGTGAAGCCTAGGTTGCCCGGAACGTAGAAATAACCATCACTTTCACACTGGTTGCAATTAATCCTGTTATACGATGGAAAAACTGTCGTATTTTTATTCTATTTTATGCTTCGGGCGTTGACTTCTAAGGCCCGAACTATTCGATCTGGTGGAGCAACGCCCTAGAGTGAAACCTAGGTTGCCCGTAACGTAGAAATGGCCATTACTTTCACACTGTCTGGAATTATACATTTTATACGATGAAGAAACTGTTGCTTTTATATTGTATTTTATGCTTCTGGCGTTGACTTCGAAGGCCGTAGCTATTCGATGTGGTGGAGCAACTCCCTAGAGTGAAGCGTATGTTGCCCGGAACGTAGAAATGACCATTACTTTCCCACTGGTTCCAATTATTCGTGCTTTACGATGAAACACTCATGTATCTTCATTGTATTTTATGCTTCGGGCGTTGTCTTCTAACGCGCTAACTATAGGATCTGGTGGAGAAACGCCCTAGTCTGAAGCCTAGGTTGCCCAGGACGTAGAAATGACCAGTACTTTCACACTGGTTGCAGTTATTCCTGTTATACGGTGGAAAAACTGTTGTATTGTTATTGTATTTTTTGCTTGTGGCATTGAATTCTAAGTCCCTAGCTATTCGATCTGTTGGAGCAACGCCCTAGAGTGAAGCCTAGGTTTCCCGGAACGTAGAACTGGCCATTACTTTCACACCGGATGCAATTATTCGTTTTATACGAAGGAAAAACTGATGTATTTATATTGTATTTTATGCTTCTGGCGTTTACTTCTTAGGCCCTAACTATTCGATCTGGTGGAACAACGCCCTAGATTGAAGCCTAGGTTGCCCGGAACGTAGAAATGATCAGTACTTTCACACTGCTTGCTGTTATTCCTGTTATACGATGGAAAAACTGGTGTATTTTTATTGTACTTTTTGCTTCTTGCGTTGAATTCTAAATCCCTAGCTATTCGATCTGTTGGAGCAACGCCCTAGAGTGAAGCCTAGGTTTCCCGGAACGTAGAACTGGCCATTACTTTCACACCGGATGCAATTATTCGTTTTATACGAAGGAAAAACTGATGTATTTATATTGTATTTTATGCTTCTGGCGTTTACTTCTTAGGCCCTAACTATTCGATCTGGTGGAGCAACGCCCTAGAGTGAAGCCTAGGTTACCCGGAACATAGAAATGACCAGTACTTTCACACTCGTTGCAGCTTTCCTGTTATACGATCGAAAAACTGTTGCATTTTTATTGTATTTTATGCTTCTGGCGTTGTATTCAAAGTCCCTAACTATTCGATCTGGTGAAGCAACGCACTACAGTGAAGCCTAGGTTGCCCGGAACGTAGAAATGACCATATCTTTCACACTGGTTGCAATTATTCGTTTTATACAATGGAAAAACTGTTCTATTTATTTTGTATTTTATGCTTCGGGCGTAGACTTCTAAGGCCCTATATATTCGACCTGGTGGAGCAACGCCCTAGGGTGAAGCCTAGGTTGCCCGGAATGTAGAAATGACCATAACTTTCACACTGGTTGCAATTTTTCGTTTTATACGATGGAAAAGCTGTTGTATTTATATTGTATTTAATGCTTCTGGCGTTGACTTCGAAGGCCGTAGCTATTCGACATGGTGGAGCAACTCCCTAGGGTGAGGCCTAGGTTGCCCGGAACGTAGAAATGACCATTACTTTCACACTGGTTGCAATTATACCTGCTATACGATGAAAAACTGTTGCATTTTCATTGTATTTTATGCTTCGGGCGTTGACTTCTAAGGCCCTAAGAATTCGATCTGGTGGAACAACGCCCTAGAGTGATGCCTAGGTTGCCCGGAACGTAGAAATGACCATTACCTTCACACCGATTGCAATTATTCGTTTCATACGATGGAAAAACTGTTGCATCTGTTTTGTATTTTATGATTCTGGCGTTGACTTCCAAGGCCCTAACAATTCGATGTGGTGGAACAACGACCTAGAGTGAAGCCTAGGTTGCCCGGAACGTAGAAGTGACCATCACTTTCACACTGGTTGCAATTACTCCTCTTATACGATGGAAAAACTGTTGTATCTTTATTGTAATTTGTGCTTCGGGCGTTGACTTCTAAATTCCTAGCTACTCGATCTGGTGGTGCAACGCCCTCGACTGAACCCTAGGTTGCCCGGAACGTAGAAATGTCCATTACTTTCACGCTGGATGCAATCATTCGTTTTATATGATGGAAAAACTGTTGTAATTGTTTTATATTTTATGCTTCTGCCGTTGACTTCGAAGGCCCTAACAATTCGATCTGGTGGAGCAACGGCCTAGATTGAAGCCTAGGTTGCCCGGAACGTAGAAATGACCATAACTTTCACACAGCTTGCAATTATTCGTTTTATACGACGGAAAAACTGTTGTATTTGTTTTGTATTTTATGCTTCTGCCGTTGACTTCTAAATCCCTAGCTAATCGATCTGGTGGTGCAACACCCTAGAGTGAAGCCTAGGATGCCCGGAACGTAGAAATGACCATAACCTTCACACCGGTTGCAATTATTCATTTTATACGATGGAAAAACTGTTGTATTTTAACTGTATTTTATGCTCCGGGCGTAGACTTCTAAGGCCCTAGATATTCGATCTGGTGGAGCAACGCCCTAGAGTGAAGCCTAGGTTACCCGGAACGTAGGAATGACCATTACCTTCATACTGGTTGCAATTATTCCTGTTATACGATGGAAAAAATGTTGTACTTATATTGCATTTTATGCTTCTGGCGTTGACTTCTTAGGCCCTAGCTATTGGATCTGGTGGAGCAACGCCCTAGAGTGTAGCCTAGGTTGCCCGGCACCTAGAAATGGCCATCACTTTCACACTGGTTGCAATTACTCCTGTTATACGATGGAAAAACTGTTGCATCTTTATTGTATTTTATGCTTCGGGCGTTGACTTCTAAGGCCCTAACTATTCGATCATGTGGAGCAACGCCCTAGAGCGAAGCCTAGATCGCCCAGAACGTCAAAATGACCATCACTTTCGCTCTGGTTGCAATTACTCCTGTTATACGATGGAAAAACTCTTGTATCTTTATTGTATTTTATGCTTCGGGCGTTGACTTCTAAGGCCCTAACAATTCGATCTGGTGGAACAACGCCCTAGAGTGAAGCCTAGGTTGCCCGGAGCGAAGAAATGACTATCACTTCCAGATTGGCTGCATTTATTCGTTTTATAAGATGGAACGGCTGTCGTATTTATATTCTGTTTTATGCTTCTGGCGTTGACTTCCTAGGCCCTAACTATTCGACCTGGTGAAGCAACGCCCTAGAGCGAAGCCTAGGTTGACCGGAACGTAGAAATGACCATTACCTTCACACTGATTGCAATTATTCATTTTATGTGATGGAAAAACAGTTGTATTTTTATTGTATTTTATGCTCCGGGCGCAGACTTCTAAGGCCCTAGCTATTCGATCTGGTGGATCAACGCCCTAGAGTGAAGCCTGGGTTGCCCGGAACGTAGAAATGACTATCACTTTCACAAGGGTTGCAACCATTCGTGTTATACGATGGAAAAACCGTTGCATTTTCATTGTATTTTATGCTTCGGGCGTTGACTTCCAAGGCCCTAACTATTCTGTATGGTGGAGCAACGCCCGAGACTGGAGCCTAGGTTGCCCGGAACATAGAAATGACCATAACTTTCACACCGGTTGCAATTATTCGTTTTATACGATGGAAAAGCCGTTGTATTTATATTGTATGATATGCCTCTGGCGTTGACTTCTTAGGCCCTTCCTATTCGATCTGGTGGAACAACGCCCTATATTAAATCATAGGTTGCCCGGAACGTAGAAATGACCATAACTTTCACACCGGTTGCAATTACTCCTTTCATACGATGGAAAAACTGTTGTATTTGGTTTGTATTTTATGCTTCTGGCGTTGACTTCTAAGGACCTAACAATTCGATCTGGTGGAACAAGGCCCTAGAGTGAAGCCTAGGTTGCCCGGAACGTAGAAATAACCATCACTTTCACACTCGTTGCAATTAATCCTGTTATACGATGGAAAAACTGTTGTATTTTTATTCTATTTTATGCTTCGTGCTTTGACTTCTAAGGCCCTATCCATTCGATCTGTTGGAGCAACGCCCTAGAGTGAAGCCTAGGTTTCCCGGAACGTAGAACTGGCCATTACTTTCACACCGGATGCAATTATTCGTTTTATACGAAGGAAAAACTGATGTATTTATATTGTATTTTATGCTTCTGGCGTTTACTTCTTAGACCCTACCTATTCGATCTGGTGGAGCAACGCCCTAGAGTGATGCCTAGGCTGCCCGGAACGTAGTAATGACCAGTACCTTCACACCGATTGCAATTATTCGTTTCATACGATGGAAAAACTGTTGTATCTGTTTTGTATTTTATGATTCTGGCGTTGACTTCCAAGGCCCTAACAATTCGATGTGGTGGAACAACGACCTAGAGTGAAGCCTAGGTTGCCCGGAACGTAGAAATGACCATCACCTTCACACTGGTTGCAATTACTCCTGTTATACCATGGAAAAACTGATGCATTTGTTTTGTATATTACGCTTCTGGCGTTGACTTCTAAGGCCCTAACAATTCGATCTGGTGGAACAACGCCCTAGAGTGAAGCCTAGGTTGCCCGGAACGTAGAAATGACCATCACTTTCACACTGGTTGCAATTACTCCTGTCATACTCTGGAAAAACTATTGTATCTTTATTGTATTTTATGCTTCGGGCGTTGACTTCTAAGGCCCTAACTATTCGATCTGGTGGCTAAACGCCCTAGAGAGAAGCCTAGGTTGCCCGGAACGTAGAAATGACCACAACTTTCACACCGGTTGCAATTATTCGTTTTATACGATGGAAGGACTGTTGTAATTGTTTTGTATTTTATGCTTCTGCCGTTGACTTCTAAGGCCCTAACAATTCGATCTGGTGGAAGAACGCCCTAGAGTGAAGCCTAGGTTGCCCGGAACGTAGAAATGACCATAACTTTGAAACCGGTTGCAATTATTCGTTCTATAGGATGGAAAAACTGTTGTATTTGATTTGTATTTTATGCTTCTGGCGTTGACTTCTAAGGCCCTAACAATTCGAGTTGGAGGAACAACGCCCTAGAGTGAAGCCTAGGTCGCCCAGAGCGTAGAAATGACCATCACTTTCACACTGGTTGCAATTACTCCTGTTATACGATGGAAAAAATGTTTAATCTTTATTGTATTTTATGCTTCTGAAGTTGACTTCTAGGGCCGTAGCTATTCGATGTGGGGGAGCAACGCCCTAGAGTGAAGCCTAGGTTTCCCGGAACGTAGAACTGGCCATTACTTTCACACCGGATGCAATTATTCGTTTCATACGAAGGAAAAACTGGTGTATTTATATTGTATTTTATTTCTTCTGGCGTTGACTTCTAAGGCCGTAGCTATTCGATGTGGTGGAGAAGCGCCCTAGTGTGATGCCTAGGTTGCCCTGAACGCAGAAATGATCAGTACTTTCACACTGCTTGCAGTTATTCCTGTTATACGATGGAAAAACTGTTGTATTTTTATTGTATTTTTTGCTTCTTGCGTTGAATTCTAAATCCCTAGCTATTCGATCTGGTGGAACAACGCCCTAAAGTGAAGCCTAGGTTGCCCGGAACGTAGAAATGACCATCACTTCCACACTGGTTGCAATTACTCCTGTTATACTCTGGAAAAACTATTGTATCTTTATTGTATTTTATGCTTCGGGCGTTGACTTCTAAGGCCCTAACTATTCGATCTGGTGGCTAAATGCCCTAGAGAGAAGCCTAGGTTGCCCGGAACGTAGATATGACCACAACTTTCACACCGGTTGCAATTACTCGTTTTATACGATGGAAAAACTGTAGTAATTGTTCTGTATTTTATGCTTCTGCCGTTGACTTCTAAGGCCCTAACAATTCGATCTGGTGGAACAACGCCCTAGATTGAATCCTAGGTTGCCCGGAACGTAGATATGACTATCACTTTCACACTGGTTGGGATTACTCGTGTTATACGATGGAAAAACTGGTCCATTTTCATTGTATTTTATGCTTCGGGCGTTGACTTCTAAGGCCCTAACTATTCCACCCGGTGGAGCAACGCCCTAGAGTGAAGCCTAGGTTGCCCGGAACGTAGAAATGACCATAACTTTCACACCGGTTGCAATTACACCTTTCATACGATGGAAAAACTGTTGTATTTGTTTTGTATTTTATGCTTCTGGCGTTGACTTCTAAGGACCTAACAATTCGATCTGGTGGAACAAGGCCCTAGAGTGAAGCCTAGGTTGCCCGGAACGTAGAAATAACCATCACTTTCACACTCGTTGCAATTAATCCTGTTATACGATGGAAAAACTGTTGTATTTTTATTCTATTTTATGCTTCGAGCGTTGACTTCTAAGGCCCGAACTATTCGATCTGGTGGAGCAACGCCCTAGAGTGAAACCTAGGTTGCCCGTAACGTAGAAATGGCCATTACTTTCACACTGTCTGGAATTATTCATTTTATACGATGAAGAAACTGTTGCTTTTATATTGTATTTTATGCTTCTGGCGTTGACTTCGAAGGCCGTAGCTATTCGATGTGGTGGAGCAACTCCCTAGAGTGAAGCGTATGTTGCCCGGAACGTAGAAATGACCATTACTTTCCCACTGGTTCCAATTATTCGTGCTATACGATGAAAAACTCATGTATCTTCATTGTATTTTATGCTTCGGGCGTTGTCTTCTAACGCGCTAACTATTGGATCTGGTGGAGAAACGCCCTAGTCTGAAGCCTAGGTTGCCCAGGACGTAGAAATGACCAGTACTTTCACACTGGTTGCAGTTATTCCTGTTATACGGTGGAAAAACTGTTGTATTGTTATTGTATTTTTTGCTTGTGGCATTGAATTCTAAGACCCTAGCTATTCGATCTGTTGGAGCAACGCCCTAGGTGAAGCCTAGGTTTCCCGGAACGTAGAACTGGCCATTACTTTCACACCGGATGCAATTATTCGTTTTATACGAAGGAAAAACTGATGTATTTATATTGTATGTTATGCTTCTGGCGTTTACTTCTTAGGCCCTAACTATTCGACCTGGTGGAACAACGCCCTAGATTGAAGCCTAGGTTGCCCGGAACGTAGAAATGACTATTACTTTCACACTGGTTGCCATTATTCCAGTTATACAATGGAAAAACTGTTGTATCTTTATTGCATTTTATGCTTCGTGCTTTGACTTCTAAGGCCCTAACCATTCGATCTGTTGGAGCAACGCCCTAGAGTGAAGCCTAGGTTTCCCGGAACGTAGAACTGGCCATTAATTTCACACCGGATGCAATTATTCGTTTTATACGAAGGAAAAACTGATGTATTTATATCGTATTTTATGCTTCTGGCGTTTACTTCTTAGACCCTACCTATTCGATCTGGTGGAGCAACGCCCTAGAGTGATGCCTAGGCTGCCCGGAACGTAGAAATGACCAGTACCTTCACACTGATTGCAATTATTCGTTTCATACGATGGAAAAACTGTTGTATCTGTTTTGTATTTTATGATTCTGGCGTTGACTTCCAAGGCCCTAACAATTCGATGTGGTGGAACAACGACATAGAGTGAAGCCTAGGTTGCCCGGAACGTAGAAATGACCATCACCTTCACACTGGTTGCAATTACTCCTGTTACACCATGGAAAAACTGATGCATTTGTTTTGTATATTACGCTTCTGGCGTTGACTTCTAAGGCCCTAACAATTCGATCTGGTGGAACAACGCCCTACAGTGAAGCCTAGGTTGCCCCAAGCGTAGAAATGAACATCACTTTCACACTGGTTGCAATTATTCGTTTTATACGGTGGAAAAACTGTTGCATTTATATTGTGTTTTATGCTTCTGGCGTTGACTTCCAAGGCCCTAACTATTCGATCTGGTGGAGCAACACCCTAGAGTGAAGCCTAGGTTGCCCGAAACGTAGGAATGACCATTATCTTCACACTGGTTGCAATTATTCCTGTTATACGATGTAAAAAATGTTGTATTTATGTTGTATTTTATGCTTCTGGAGTTGACTTCCAAGTCCGTAGCTAATCGATCTGGAGGAGCAACGCCCTAGAGTGAAGCCTAGGTTGCACGGAACGTAGAAGTGACCATAACTTTCACACCGGTTGCAATTATTCGCTTTATACGATGGAAAAACTGTTGCATTTGTTTTGTATTTTACGCTTCTGGCGTTGACTCCTAAGGCCCTAACAATTCGATCAGGTGGAGTAACGCCCTAGAGCGAAGCCTAGGTCGCCCAGAACGTCAAAATGACCATCACTTTCACACAGGTTGCAATTACTCCTGTTATACGATGGAAAAACTGTTGTATCTTTATTGTATTTAATGCTTCGGGCGTTGACTTCTAAGGCCCTAACTATTCGATCTGGTGGAGCGACGCCCTAGAGTGAAGCCTAGGTTGCACGGAACGTAAAAATGGCCGTTACTTCCACACTGTTTGCAATTATTCATTTTATACGATGGAAAAACTGTTGTATTTATAATGTATTTTATGCTTCTGGCGTTGACTTCTAAGGCCGTAGCTATTCGATGTGGTGGAGCAACTCAATAGAGTCAAGCCTAGGTTGCCCGGAACGTAGAAATGACTATTACTTTCCCACTGGTTGCAATTATTCCTGTTATATGATGAAAAACTGTTGTATTTTTATTGTATTTTATGCTTCAGGCGTTGAATTCTAAGTCCCTGGCTATTCTATCTGGTGGAGAAACGCGCTAGTGTGAAGCCTAGGTTGCCCGGAACGTAGAAATGATCAGTACTTTCACACTGGTTCCAGTTATTCCTGTTATACGATGGAAAGACTGTTGTATTTTTATTGTATTTTTTGCTTCTGGCGTTGAATTCTAAATCCCTAGCTATTCGATCTGTTGGTGCAACGCCCTAGAGTGATGCCTAGGTTGCCCGGAACGTAGAAATGACCATTACATTCACACCGATTGCAATCATTCGTTTCATACGATGGAAAAACTGTTTCATCTGTTTTGTATTTTATGATTCTGGCGTTGACTTCCAAGGCCTAACAATTCGATGTGGTGGAACAACGCCCTAGAGTGAAGCCTAGGTTGCCCGGAACGTAGAAATGACTATCACTTTCACACTGGTTGCCATTATTCGTGTTATACGATGGAAAAAATGTTGCATTCTTATTGTATTTTATGCTTCGGTCGTTGACTTCTAAGGCCCTAGCTATTCGATCTGGTGGTGCAACGCCCTAGAGTGAAGCCTAGGTTGCCCGGAACGTAGAAATGACTATAACTTTCACACTGGTTGCAATTATTCGTGTTATACGATGGAAAAGCTGTTGCATTTTCATTGTATTTTATGCTGCGGGCGTTGAGATCTAAGTCCCTAGCAATTCGATCTGATGGAGCAACGCCCTATAGTGAAGCCGAGGTTGCCAGGAACGTAGAAATGACTATCACTTTCATACTGGTTGCAATTATTCGTTTTATACGATGGAAAAACTGTTGCATTTATTTTGTAATTTATGCTTCTGGCATTGACTTCATAGGCCCTGAATATTCGATCTGGTGGAGCAACGCCCTAGAGTGAAGCCTAGGTTGCCCGGAACTTAGAAATGACCATTACTTTCAAACTGGATGCATTTATTCGTTTTATACGATGGAACAGCTGTTGTATATATACTCTGTTTTATGCTTCTGGCGTTGACTTCTTAGGCCCTAACTATTCGATCTGGTGGAGCAACGCCCTAGAGCGAAGCCTAGGTTGCCCGGAACGTAGAAATGACCATTACCTTCACACTGATTGCAATTATTCATTTTATACAATTGACAAATAGTTGTATTTTTATTGTATTTTATGCTACGGGAGTAGTCTTCTAAGGCCCTAACTATTCGATCTGGTGGAGCAACGCCCTAGAGTGAAGCCTAGGTTGCACGGAACGTAAAAATGGCCGTTACTTCCACACTGTTTGCAATTATTCATTTTATACGATGGAAAAACTGTTGTATTTATAATGTATTTTATGCTTCTGGCGTTGACTTCTAAGGCCGTAGCTATTCGATGTGGTGGTGCAACTCAATAGAGTCAAGCCTAGGTTGCCCGGAACGTAGAAATGACTATTACTTTCCCACTGGTTGCTATTATTCCTGTTATATGATGAAAAACTGTTGTATTTTTATTGTATTTTATGCTTCAGGCGTTGAATTCTAAGTCCCTAGGTATTCTATCTGGTCGAGAAACGCGCTAGTGTGAAGCCTAGGTTGCCCGGAACGTAGAAATGATCAGTACTTTCACACTGGTTCCAGTTATTCCTGTTATACGATGGAAAGACTGTTGTATTTTTATTGTATTTTTTGCTTCTGGCGTTGAATTCTAAATCCCTAGCTATTCGATCTGTTGGTGCAACGCCCTAGAGTGATGCCTAGGTTGCCCGGAACGTAGAGATGACCATTACATTCACACCGATTGCAATCATTCGTTTCATACGATGGAAAAACTGTTTTATCTGTTTTGTATTTTATGCTTCTGGCGTTGACTTCTTAGGCCCTAACTATTCGATCAGGTGGAACAACGCCCTAGATTGAAGCCTAGGTTGCCCGGAACGTAGAAATGACCAGTACCTTCACACCGATTGCAATTATTCGTTTCATACGATGGAAAAACTGTTGTATCTGTTTTGTATTTTATGATTCTGGCGTTGACTTCCAAGGCCCTAACAATTCGATGTGGTGGAACAACGACCTAGAGTGAAGCCTAGGTCGCCCAGAACGTCAAAATGACCATCACTTTCACACTGGTTGCAATTACTCCTGTTATACGATGGAAAAACTGTTGTATCTTTATTGTATTTAATGCTTCGGGCGTTTACTTCTAAGGCCCTAACTATTCGATCTGGTGGAGCAACGCCCTAGAGTGAAGCCTAGGTTGCACGGAACGTAAAAATGGCCGTTACTTCCACACTGTTTGCAATTATTCATTTTATACGATGGAAAAACTGTTGTATTTATAATGTATTTTATGCTTCTGGCGTTGACTTCTAAGGCCGTAGCTATTCGATGTGGTGGAGCAACTCAATAGAGTCAAGCCTAGGTTGCCCGGAACGTAGAAATGACTATTACTTTCCCACTGGTTGCTATTATTCCTGTTATATGATGAAAAACTGTTGTATTTTTATTGTATTTTATGCTTCAGGCGTTGAATTCTAAGTCCCTAGCTATTCTATCTGGTGGAGAAACGCGCTAGTGTGAAGCCTAGGTTGCCCGGAACGTAGAAATGATCAGTACTTTCACACTGGTTCCAGTTATTCCTGTTATACGATGGAAAGACTGTTCTATTTTTATTGTATTTTTTGCTTCTGGCGTTGAATTCTAAATCCCTAGCTATTCGATCTGTTGGTGCAACGCCCTAGAGTGATGCCTAGGTTGCCCGGAACGTAGAAATGACCATTACATTCACACCGATTGCAATCATACGTTTCATACGATGGAAAAACTGTTTTATCTGTTTTGTATTTTATGACTCTGGCGTTGACTTCCAAGGCCCTAACAATTCGATGTGGTGGAACAACGCCCCAGAGTGAAGCCTAGGTTGCCCGGAACGTAGAAATGACTATCACTTTCACACTGGTTGCCATTATTCGTGTTATACGATGGAAAAACTGTTGCATTCTTATTGTATTTTATGCTTCGGTCATTGACTTCTAAGGCCCTAGCTATTCGATCTGGTGGTGCAACGCCCTAGAGTGAAGCCTAGGTTGCCCGGAACGTAGAAATGACTATCACTTTCACACTGGTTGCAATTATTCGTGTTATACGATGGAAAAACTGTTGCATTTTCATTGTATTTTATGCTGCGGGCGTTGAAATCTAAGTCCCTAGCAATTCGATCTGATGGAGCAACGCCCTATAGTGAAGCCTAGGTTGCCAGGAACGTAGAAATGACTATCACTTTCATACTGCTTGCAATTATTCGTTTTATACGATGGAAAAACTGTTGCATTTATTTTGTATTTTATGCTTCTGGCATTGACTTCATAGGTCCTGAATATTCGATCTGGTGGAGCATCGCCCTAGAGTGAAGTCTAGGTTGCCCGGAACTTAGAAATGACCATTACTTTCAAACTGGATGCATTTATTCGTTTTATACGATGGAACAGCTGTTGTATATATACTCTGTTTTATGCTTCCGGCGTTGACTTCTTAGGCCCTAACTATTCGATCTGGTGGAGCAACGCCCTAGAGCGAAGCCTAGGTTGCCCGGAACGTAGAAATGACCATTACCTTCACACCGGTTGCAATTATTCGTTTTATAAGATCGATAAACTGTTGCCTTTTTATTGTCTTTTATGCTTCGGCCGTTGACTTCTAAGGCCCTAGCTATTCGATCTGGTGGAGCAACGCCCTAGAGTGAAGCCTAGGATGCCCGGAACTTAGAAATGACCATTACCTTCACACCGGTTGCAATTATTCGTTTTATACGATCGATAAACTGTTGCCTTTTTATTGTCTTTTATGCTTCGGCCGTTGACTTCTAAGGCCCTAGCTATTCGATCTGGTGGAGCAACGCCCTAGAGTGAAGCCTGGGATGCCCGGAACTTAGAAATGACAATTACCTTCACACCGGTTGCAATTATTCGTTTTATACGATGGAAAAACTGTTGCATTTATTTTGTATTTTATGCTTCTGGTGTTGACTTCATAGGCCCTGAATATTCGATCTGGTGGACCAACACCGTAGAGTGAAGCCTAGGTTGCCCGGAACGTAGAAATGGCCATTAGCTTCACACTGGTTGCAGTTACTCCTGTTATACGATGGAAAAACTGTTGTATTTTTATTGTATTATATGCTTCTGGCGTTGACTTCTAAGTCCCCAGCTATTCGATCTGCTGGAGCAACGCCCTGGAGTAAAGCCCAGGTTACCCGGAACGTAGAAATGACCATTACCTTCACACTGATTGCAATTAATCATTTTATACGATTGAGAAACTTTTGTATTTTTATTGTATTTTATGCTACGAGAGTAGACTTCTAAGGCTCTAGCTATTCGATCTGGTCGAGCAACGCCCTAGAGTGAAGCCTAGGTTGCCCGGAACGTAGAAATGACCATAACTTTCACACTGGTTGCATTTATTAGTTTTATACAATGGAAAAACTGTTCTATTTATTTTGTATTTTATGCTTCGGGCGTTGACTTCTAAGGCCCTAATTATTCCATCTGGTGAAGCAACGCTCTACAGTGAAGCCTAGGTTGCCCGAAACCTAGAAATGACCATTACATTCACACTGCTAGCAATTATACATTTTATATGATGGAAAAACTGTTGTATATATGTTGTATTTTAAGCTTCGGGCGTTGACTTCTAAGGCCCTAGCTATTCGATCTGGTGGAGCAATTCCCTAGAGTGAAGCCTAGGTTACCCGGAACATAGAAATGACCAGTACTTTCTCACTGGTTGCAGCTTTCCTGGTATACGATGGAAAAACTGTTGCATTTTTATTGTATTTTATGCTTCTGACGTTGTATTGAAAGTCCCTAGCTATTCGATCTGGTGGAGCAACGCCCTGAAGTTAAGCCTAGGTTGCCAGGAACGTAGAAATCACCGTAACTTTCACACTGTTTGCAATCATACATTTTATACGTTGGAAAAGCTGTTGTATTTATATTGTATTTTATGCATCTGGAGTTGACTTCTAAGGCCGTAGGTATTCGGTGTGGTGGAGCAACGCCCAAGAGTGAAACCTAGGTTGCCCGGAACGTAGAAATGACCGTTACTTTCACACTGGTAGCAATTATTCCCTTTATACGATGGAAAAACTGGTCTATTTATTTTGTATTTCATGCTTCGGGCGTTGACATCTAAGGCCCTAACTATTTGATCTGGTGGAACAACGCCCTAGAGTGAAGCCTAGGTCGCTCGGAACGTAGAAATGACCATAACTTTCACACTGGTTGCAATTATTCGTTTTATACAATGGAAAAACTGTTCCATTTATTTTGTATTTTATGCTTCGGGCGTTGACATCAAAGTCCCTAACTATTCGATCTGGTGAAGCAACGCTCTACAGTGAAGCCTAGGTTGCCCGGAACGTAGAAATGACCATAACTTTCACACTGGTTGCATTTATTAGTTTTATACAATGGAAAAACTGTTCTATTTATTTTGTATTTTATGCTTCGGGCGTTGACTTCTAAGGCCCTAACTATTCCATCTGGTGGAGCAACGCTCTAGAGTGAAGCCTAGGTTGCGCGGAACGTAGAAATGACCATATCTTTCACACTGTTTGCAATCATTCCTGTCATACGATTGAAAAACTGTTGTATTTATATTGTATTTTATGCTTCTGGCGTTGTCTTCTAATTCCTTAACTATTCGACCTGGTGGAGCAACGCCCTAGAGTTAAGCCTAGGTTGCCCGGAACGTAGAAATGACCTTTACTTTCACACTGTTTCCAAATATACATCATATACGATGGAAAAGCTGTTGTATTTATAATCTATTTTATGCTTCTGGCGTAGACTTCTTAGGCCCTAGCTATTCGATCTGGTGGAGCAACGCCCTAGAGTGAAGCCTAGGTTGCCCGGAACTTAGAAATGACCATTACCTTCACACCGGTTGCAATTATTCGTTTTATACGATGGAAAAACTGTTGCATTTATTTTGTATTTTATGCTTCTGGCGTTGACTTCTTAGTCCCTTACTATTCTATCTGGTTGAACAACG
This sequence comes from Calliopsis andreniformis, assembly GCF_051401765.1. NCBI lineage: Eukaryota > Metazoa > Arthropoda > Insecta > Hymenoptera > Andrenidae > Calliopsis > Calliopsis andreniformis. The sequence goes on along the minus strand of NW_027480422.1, from coordinate 11,567,311 downwards.
CCCTAGACTGAAGCCTAGGATGCCCGGAATGTAGAAATGACTACCGCTTTCACGCTGGTTGCAATTATTCCAGTTATACGATGGAAAAACTGTTGTATCTTTATTGTATTTTATGCTTCGTGCGTTGACTTCTAGGGCCCTAACTATTCGATCTGGTGGAGCAACGCCCTAGAGTCAAGCCTAGGTTGCCCGGAACGTAGAAATGACTATCACATTCATACTGGTTGCAATTACTCCTGTTATACGATGGAAAAACTGTTGTATCTTTATTGTATTTTATGCTTCATGCGATGACTTCTAAGGCCCTAACTATACGATCTGTTGGAGAAACGCCCTAGTCTGAGTCCTAGGTTGCTCGGAACGTAGAAATGACCACAACTTTCACACCGGTTGCAATCATTCGTTTTATACGATGGAAAAACTGTTGTAATTGTTTTATATTTTATGCTTCTGCCGTTGACTTCTAAGGCCCTAACAATTCGATCTGGAGGAACAACGCCCTAGAGCGAAGCCTAGGTCGCCCAGAACGTAGAAATGACCATCACTTTCACAATGGTTGGAATTACTCCTCTTATACGATGGAAAAACTGTTGTATCTTTATTGTATTTTATGCTTCTGGCGTTGACTTCTAAGGCCGTAGCTATTCGATGTGGTGGAGAAGCGCCCTAGTGTGATGCCTAGGTTGCCCTGAACGTAGAAATTATCAGTACTTTCACACTGCTTGCAGTTATTCCTGTTATACGATGGAAAAACTGTTGTATTTTTATTGTATTTTTTGCTTCTTGCGTTGAATTCTAAATCCCTAGCTATTCGATCTGGCGGAACAACGCCCTAAACTGAAGCCTAGGTTGCCCGGAACGTAGAAATGACCATCACTTTCACACTGGTTGCAATTACTCCTGTTATACGATGGAAAAACTCTTGTATCTTTATTGTATTTTGTGCTTCGGGCGTTGACTTCTAAGGCCATAACAATTCGATCTGGTGGAACAACGCCCTAGAGTGAAGCCTAGGTTGCCCGGAACGTAGAAATGACCATCACTTCCACACTGGTTGTAATTACTCCTGTTATACTCTGGAAAAACTATTGTATCTTTATTGTATTTTATGGTTCGGGCGTTGACTTCTAAGGCCCTAACTATTCGATCTGGTGGAGAAGCGCCCTAGTGTGATGCCTAGGTTGCCCTGAACGTAGAAATGATCAGTACTTTCACACTGCTTGCAGTTATTCCTGTTATACGATGGAAAAACTGTTGTATTTTTATTGTATTTTTTGCTTCTTGCGTTGAATTCTAAATCCCTAGCTATTCGATCTGGTGGAACAACGCCCTAGAGTGAAGCCTAGGTTGCCCGGAACGTAGAAAAACCATCACTTCCACACTGGTTGCAATTACTCCTGCTATACTCTGGAAAAACTATTGTATCTTTATTGTATTTTATGCTTCGGGCGTTGACTTCTAAGGCACTAACTATTCGATCTGGTGGCTAAACGCCCTAGAGAGAAGCCTAGGTTGCCCGGAACGTAGATATGACCACAACTTTCACACCGGTTGCAATTATTCGTTTTATACGATGGAAAAACTGTAGTAATTGTTTTGTATTTTATGCATCTGCCGTTGACTTCTGAGGCCCTAACAATTCGATCTGGTGGAACAACGCCCTAGATTGAATCCTAGGTTGCCCGGAACGTAGATATGACTATCACTTCCACACTGGTTGGAATTATTCGTGTTATACGATGGAAAAACTGGTGCATTTTCATTGTATTTTATGCTTCGGGCGTTGACTTCTAAGGCCCTAACTATTCCATCCGGTGGAGCAACGCCCTAGAGTGAAGTCTAGGTTGCCCGGAACGTAGAAATGACCATAACTTTCACACCGGTTGCAATTATTCGTTCTATACGATGGAAAAACTGTTGTATTTGTTTTGTATTTTATGCTTCTGGCGTTGAAGTCTAACTGCCTAGCTATTCGATCTGGTGGAGATACGCCCTGATGTAAAGCCTAGGTTACCCGGAACGTAGAAATGACCATTACCTTCACACTGATTGCAATTAATCATTTTATACAATTGCGAAACCTTTGGATTTTTATTGTATTTTACGCTACGGGAGTAGACTTCTAAGGCCCTAGCTATTCGATCTGGTGTAGCAACGCCCTAGAGTGAAGCATAGTTTGCCCGGAACGTAGAAATGACCATAACTTTCAGACCGGTTGCAATTATTCGTTTTATACGATGGAAAAACTGTTGTATCTTTATTGTATTTTATGCTTCGTGCGTTGACTTCTAAGGCCCTAACTATTCGGTCTGGTGGAGCAACGCCCTAGAGTCAAGCCTAGGTTGCCCGGAACGTAGAAATGACTATCACTTTCATACTGGTTGCAATTACTCCTGTTATACGATGGAAAAACTGTTGTATCTGTTTTGTATTTTATGCTTCTGGCGCTGACTTCTTAGGTACTTACTATTGGATCTCGTGGAGCAACGCCCAGGGGTGAAGCCTAGGTTGCGCGGAACGTAGAAATGACCATAACTTTCACACTGGTTGCAATTATTCGTTTTATACGTTGGAAAAACTGTTCCATTTATTTTGTATTTTATGCTTCGGGCGTTGACATCAAAGTCCCTAACTATTCGATCTGGTGAAGCAACGCTCTACAGTGAAGCCTAGGTTGCCCGGAACGTAGAAATGACCATAACTTTCACACTGGTTGCATTTATTAGTTTTATACAATGGAAAAACTGTTCTATTTATTTTGTATTTTATGCTTCGGGCGTTGACTTCTAAGGCCCTAATTATTCCATCTGGTGGAGCAACGCTCTAGAGTGAAGCCTAGGTTGCGCGGAACGTAGAAATGACCATATCTTTCACACTGTTTGCAATCATTCCTGTCATACGATTGAAAAACTGTTGTATTTATATTGTATTTTATGCTTCTGGCGTTGTCTTCTAATTCCTTAACTATTCGACCTGGTGGAGCAACGCCCTAGAGTTAAGCCTAGGTTGCCCGGAACGTAGAAATGACCTTTACTTTCACACTGTTTCCAAATATACATCATATACGATGGAAAAGCTGTTGTATTTATAATCTATTTTATGCTTCTGGCGTAGACTTCTTAGGCCCTAGCTATTCGATCTGATGGAGCAACGCCCTAGAGTGAAGCCTAGGTTGCCCGGAACTTAGAAATGACCATTACCTTCACACCGGTTGCAATTATTCGTTTTATACGATCGAATATCTGTTGCCTTTTTATTGTATTTTATGCTTCGGGCGTTGACTTCTAAGGCCCTAGCTATTCGACCTGGTGGAGCAACGACCTAGAGTGAAGCCTAGGATGCCCGGAACTTAGAAATGACCATTACCTTCACACCGGTTGCAATTATTCGTTTTATACGATGGAAAAACTGTTGCATTTATTTTGTATTTTATGCTTCTGGCGTTGACTTCTTAGTCCCTTACTATTCTATCTGGTTGAACAACGCCCTAGACTGAAGCCTAGGATGCCCGGAATGTAGAAATGACTACCGCTTTCACGCTGGTTGCAATTATTCCAGTTATACGATGGAAAAACTGTTGTATCTTTATTGTATTTTATGCTTCGTGCGTTGACTTCTAGGGCCCTAACTATTCGATCTGGTGGAGCAACGCCCTAGAGTCAAGCCTAGGTTGCCCGGAACGTAGAAATGACTATCACATTCATACTGGTTGCAATTACTCCTGTTATACGATGGAAAAACTGTTGTATCTTTATTGTATTTTATGCTTCATGCGATGACTTCTAAGGCCCTAACTATACGATCTGTTGGAGAAACGCCCTAGTCTGAGTCCTAGGTTGCTCGGAACGTAGAAATGACCACAACTTTCACACCGGTTGCAATCATTCGTTTTATACGATGGAAAAACTGTTGTAATTGTTTTATATTTTATGCTTCTGCCGTTGACTTCTAAGGCCCTAACAATTCGATCTGGAGGAACAACGCCCTAGAGCGAAGCCTAGGTCGCCCAGAACGTAGAAATGACCATCACTTTCACAATGGTTGGAATTACTCCTCTTATACGATGGAAAAACTGTTGTATCTTTATTGTATTTTATGCTTCTGGCGTTGACTTCTAAGGCCGTAGCTATTCGATGTGGTGGAGAAGCGCCCTAGTGTGATGCCTAGGTTGCCCTGAACGTAGAAATTATCAGTACTTTCACACTGCTTGCAGTTATTCCTGTTATACGATGGAAAAACTGTTGTATTTTTATTGTATTTTTTGCTTCTTGCGTTGAATTCTAAATCCCTAGCTATTCGATCTGGCGGAACAACGCCCTAAACTGAAGCCTAGGTTGCCCGGAACGTAGAAATGACCATCACTTTCACACTGGTTGCAATTACTCCTGTTATACGATGGAAAAACTCTTGTATCTTTATTGTATTTTGTGCTTCGGGCGTTGACTTCTAAGGCCATAACAATTCGATCTGGTGGAACAACGCCCTAGAGTGAAGCCTAGGTTGCCCGGAACGTAGAAATGACCATCACCTCCACACTGGTTGTAATTACTCCTGTTATACTCTGGAAAAACTATTGTATCTTTATTGTATTTTATGGTTCGGGCGTTGACTTCTAAGGCCCTAACTATTCGATCTGGTGGAGAAGCGCCCTAGTGTGATGCCTAGGTTGCCCTGAACGTAGAAATGATCAGTACTTTCACACTGCTTGCAGTTATTCCTGTTATACGATGGAAAGACTGTTGTATTTTTATTGTATTTTTTGCTTCTTGCGTTGAATTCTAAATCCCTAGCTATTCGATCTGGTGGAACAACGCCCTAGAGTGAAGCCTAGGTTGCCCGGAACGTAGAAAAACCATCACTTCCACACTGGTTGCAATTACTCCTGCTATACTCTGGAAAAACTATTGTATCTTTATTGTATTTTATGCTTCGGGCGTTGACTTCTAAGGCACTAACTATTCGATCTGGTGGCTAAACGCCCTAGAGAGAAGCCTAGGTTGCCCGGAACGTAGATATGACCACAACTTTCACACCGGTTGCAATTATTCGTTTTATACGATGGAAAAACTGTAGTAATTGTTTTGTATTTTATGCATCTGCCGTTGACTTCTGAGGCCCTAACAATTCGATCTGGTGGAACAACGCCCTAGATTGAATCCTAGGTTGCCCGGAACGTAGATATGACTATCACTTCCACACTGGTTGGAATTATTCGTGTTATACGATGGAAAAACTGGTGCATTTTCATTGTATTTTATGCTTCGGGCGTTGACTTCTAAGGCCCTAACTATTCCATCCGGTGGAGCAACGCCCTAGAGTGATGCCTAGGCTGCCCGGAACGTAGAAATGACCATTACCTTCACACCGATTGCAATTATTCGTTTCATACGATGGAAAAACTGTTGTATCTGTTATGTATTTTATGATTCTGGCGTTGACTTCCAAGGCCCTAACAATTCGATGTGGTGGAACAAAGCCCTAGAGTGAAGCCTAGGTCGCCCGGAACGTAGAAATGACCATTACCTTCACACTGATTGCAATTAATCATTTTATACGATTGAGAAACTGTTGCATTCTTATTGTATTTTATGCTGCGGGCGTTGCCTTCTAAGGCCCTAACTTTTCGATCTGGTGGAACAACGACCTAGAGTGAAGCCTAGGTTGCCCGGAACGTAGAAATGACCATCACCTTCACACTGGTTGCAATTACTCCTGTTATACCATGGAAAAACTGATGCATTTGTTTTGTATATTACGCTTCTGGCGTTGACTTCTAAGGCCCTAACAATTCGATCTGGTGGAACAACGCCCTACAGTGAAGCCTAGGTTGCCCCGAGCGTAGAAATGACCATCACTTTCACACTGGTTGCAATTATTCGTTTTATACGGTGGAAAAACTGTTGCATTTATATTGTGTTTTATGCTTCTGGCGTTGACTTCTTAGGCCCTAACTATTCGATCTGGTGGAGCAACAGCCTAGAGTGAAGCCTAGGTTGCACGAAACGTTGGAATGACCATTATCTTCACACTGGTTGCAATTATTCCTGTTATACGATGTAAAAAATGTTGCATTTATGTTGTATTTTATGCTTCTGGAGTTGACTTCCAAGTCCGTAGCTAATCGATCTGGAGGAGCAACGCCCTAGAGTGAAGCCTAGGTTGCACGGAACGTAGAAGTGACCATAACTTTCACACCGGTTGCAATTATTCGCTTTATACGATGGAAAAACTGTTGCATTTGTTTTGTATTTTACGCTTCTGGCGTTGACTTCTAAGGCCCTAACAATTCGATCAGGAGGAGCAACGCCCTAGAGCGAAGCCTAGGTCGCCCAGAACGTCAAAATGACCATCACTTTCACACTGGTTGCAATTACTCCTGTTATACGATGGAAAAACTGTTGTATCTTTATTGTATTTAATGCTTCGGGCGTTGGCTTCTAAGGCCCTAACTATTCGATCTGGTGGAGCAACACCCTAGAGTGAAGCCTAGGTTGCACGGAACGTAAAAATGGCCGTTACTTCCACACTGTTTGCAATTATTCATTTTATACGATGGAAAAACTGTTGTATTTATATTGTATTTTCTGCTTCTGGCGTTGACTTCTAAGGCCGTAGCTATTCGATGTGGTGGAGCAACTCAATAGAGTCAAGCCTAGGTTGCCCGGAACGTAGAAATGACTATTACTTGCACACTGGATGCAATTATTCGTTTTATACGATGGAAAAACCGTTGTATTTATATTGCATGATATGCCTCTGGCGTTGACTTCTTAGGCCCTTGCTATTCGATCTGGTGGAACAACGCCCTATATTAAATCCTAGGTTGCCCGGAACGTAGAAATGACCATAACTTTCACACCGGTTGCAATTACTTCTTTCATACGATGGAAAAACTGTTGTATTTGTTTTGTATTTTATGCTTCTGGCGTTGACTTCTAAGGACCTAACAATTCGATCTGGTGGAACAACGCCCTAGAGTGAAGCCTTGGTTGCCCGGAACGTAGAAATAACCATCACTTTCACACTGGTTGCAATTATTCGTTTTATACGATGGAAAAACTGTTGCATTTATTTTGTATTTTATGCTTCTGGCATTGACTTCATAGGCCCTGAATATTCGATCTGGTGGAGCAACGCCCTAGAGTGAAGCCTAGGTTGCCCGGAACTTAGAAATGACCATCACTTTCACACTGGATGCATTTATTCGTTTTATACGATGTAACAGCTGTTGTATATATACTCTGTTTTATGCTCCGCGCGTAGACTTCTAAGGCCCTAGCTATTCGATCTGGTGGCGCAACGCCCTAGAGTGAAGCCTAGGTCGCCCGGAACGTAGAAATGACCATTACCTTCACACAGATTGCAATTAATCATTTTATACGATTGAGAAACTGTTGCATTCTTATTGTATTTTATGCTGCGGGCGTTGCCTTCTAAGGCCCTAACTTTTCGATCTGGTGGAACAACGACCTAGAGTGAAGCCTAGGTTGCCCGGAACGTAGAAATGACCATCACCTTCACACTGGTTGCAATTACTCCTGTTATACCATGGAAAAACTGATGCATTTGTTTTGTATATTACGCTTCTGGCGTTGACTTCTAAGGCCCTAACAATTCGATCTGGTGGAACAACGCCCTACAGTGAAGCCTAGGTTGCCCCGAGCGTAGAAATGACCATCACTTTCACACTGGTTGCAATTATTCGTTTTATACGGTGGAAAAACTGTTGCATTTATATTGTGTTTTATGCTTCTGGCGTTGACTTCTTAGGCCCTAACAATTCGATCTGGTGGAGCAACAGCCTAGAGTGAAGCCTAGGTTGCCCGAAACGTTGGAATGACCATTATCTTCACACTGGTTGCAATTATTCCTGTTATACGATGTAAAAAATGTTGCATTTATGTTGTATTTTATGCTTCTGGAGTTGACTTCCAAGTCCGTAGCTAATCGATCTGGAGGAGCAACGCCCTAGAGTGAAGCCTAGGTTGCACGGAACGTAGAAGTGACCATAACTTTCACACCGGTTGCAATTATTCGCTTTATACGATGGAAAAACTGTTGCATTTGTTTTGTATTTTACGCTTCTGGCGTTGTCTTCTAAGGCCCTAACAATTCGATCAGGTGGAGCAACGCCCTAGAGCGAAGCCTAGGTCGCCCAGAACGTCAAAATGACCATCACTTCCACACTGGTTGTAATTACTCCTGTTATACTCTGGAAAAACTATTGTATCTTTATTGTATTTTATGGTTCGGGCGTTGACTTCTAAGGCCCTAACAATTCGATCTGGTGGAGAAGCGCCCTAGTGTGATGCCCAGGTTGCCCTGAACGTAGAAATGATCAGTACTTTCACACTGCTTGCAGTTATTCCTGTTATACGATGGAAAAACTGTTGTATTTTTATTGTATTTTTTGCTTCTTGCGTTGAATTCTAAATCCCTAGCTATTCGATCTGGTGGAACAACGCCCTAGAGTGAAGCCTAGGTTGCCCGGAACGTAGAAAAACCATCACTTCCACACTGGTTGCAATTACTCCTGCTATACTCTGGAAAAACTATTGTATCTTTATTGTATTTTATGCTTCGGGCGTTGACTTCTAAGGCACTAACTATTCGATCTGGTGGCTAAACGCCCTAGAGAGAAGCCTAGGTTGCCCGGAACGTAGATATGACCACAACTTTCACACCGGTTGCAATTATTCGTTTTATACGATGGAAAAACTGTAGTAATTGTTTTGTATTTTATGCATCTGCCGTTGACTTCTGAAGCCCTAACAATTCGATCTGGTGGAACAACGCCCTAGATTGAATCCTAGGTTGCCCGGAACGTAGATATGACTATCACTTCCACACTGGTTGGAATTATTCGTGTTATACGATGGAAAAACTGGTGCATTTTCATTGTATTTTATGCTTCGGGCGTTGACTTCTAAGGCCCTAACTATTCCATCCGGTGGAGCAACGCCCTAGAGTGAAGTCTAGGTTGCCCGGAACGTAGAAATGACCATAACTTTCACACCGGTTGCAATTATTCGTTCTATACGATGGAAAAACTGTTGTATTTGTTTTGTATTTTATGCTTCTAGCGTTGACTTCTAAGGACCTAACAATTCGATCCGGTGGAACAACGCCCTAGAGTGAAACCTAGGTTGCCCGGAACGTAGAAATAACCATCACTTTCACACTGGTTACAATTAATCCTGTTATACGATGGAAAAACTGCTGTACTTTTATTCTATTTTATGCTTCGGGCGTAGACTTCTAAGGCCCTAACTATTCGATCTGGTGGAGCAACGCCCTAGAGTGAAACCTAGGTTGCCCGGAACGTAGAAATGGCCAATACTTTCACACCGGTTGCAATTATTCGTTTTATACGAAGGAAAAACTGATGTATTTATATTGTATTTTATGCTTCTGGCGTTTACTTCTTAGACCCTAACTATTCGATCTGGTGGAATAACGCCCCAGATTGAAGCCTAGGTTGCCCGGAACGTAGAAATGACTATCACTTTCACACTGGTTGCCATTATTCCAGTTATAGAATGGAAAAACTGTTGTACCTTTATTGCATTTTATGCTTCGTGCTTTGACTTCTAAGGCCCTAACCATTCGATCTGTTGGAGCAACGCCCTAGAGTGAAGCCTAGTTTTCCCGGATCGTAGAACTGGCCATTACTTTCACACCGGATGCAATTATTCGTTTTATACGAAGGAAAAACTCATGTATTTATATTGTATTTTATGCTTCTGGCGTTTACTTCTTAGACCCTACCTATTCGATCTGGTGGAGCAACGCCCTAGAGTGATGCCTAGGCTGCCCGGAACGTAGAAATGACCATTACCTTCACACCGATTGCAATTATTCGTTTCATACGATGGAAAAACTGTTGTATCTGTTATGTATTTTATGATTCTGGCGTTGACTTCCAAGGCCCTAACAATTCGATGTGGTGGAACAAAGCCCTAGAGTGAAGCCTAGGTCGCCCGGAACGTAGAAATGACCATTACCTTCACACTGATTGCAATTAATCATTTTATACGATTGAGAAACTGTTGCATTCTTATTGTATTTTATGCTGCGGGCGTTGCCTTCTAAGGCCCTAACTTTTCGATCTGGTGGAACAACGACCTAGAGTGAAGCCTAGGTTGCCCGGAACGTAGAAATGACCATCACCTTCACACTGGTTGCAATTACTCCTGTTATACCATGGAAAAACTGATGCATTTGTTTTGTATATTACGCTTCTGGCGTTGACTTCTAAGGCCCTAACAATTCGATCTGCTGGAACAACGCCCTACAGTGAAGCCTAGGTTGCCCCGAGCGTAGAAATGACCATCACTTTCACACTGGTTGCAATTATTCGTTTTATACGGTGGAAAAACTGTTGCATTTATATTGTGTTTTATGCTTCTGGCGTTGACTTCTTAGGCCCTATCTATTCGATCTGGTGGAGCAACAGCCTAGAGTGAAGCCTAGGTTGCCCGAAACGTTGGAATGACCATTATCTTCACACTGGTTGCAATTATTCCTGTTATACGATGTAAAAAATATTGCATTTATGTTGTATTTTATGCTTCTGGAGTTGACTTCCAAGTCCGTAGCTAATCGATCTGGAGGAGCAACGCCCTAGAGTGAAGCCTAGGTTGCACGGAACGTAGAAGTGACCATAACTTTCACACCGGTTGCAATTATTCGCTTTATACGATGGAAAAACTGTTGCATTTGTTTTGTATTTTACGCTTCTGGCGTTGACTTCTAAGGCCCTAACAATTCGATCAGGTGGAGCAACGCCCTAGAGCGAAGCCTAGGTCGCCCAGAACGTCAAAATGACCATCACTTTCACACTGGTTGCAATTACTCCTGTTATACGATGGAAAAACTGTTGTATCTTTATTGTATTTAATGCTTCGGGCGTTGGCTTCTAAGGCCCTAACTATTCGATCTGGTGGAGCAACACCCTGGAGTGAAGCCTAGGTTGCACGGAACGTAAAAATGGCCGTTACTTCCACACTGTTTGCAATTATTCATTTTATACGATGGAAAAACTGTTGTATTTATATTGTATTTTCTGCTTCTGGCGTTGACTTCTAAGGCCGTAGCTATTCGATGTGGTGGAGCAACTCAATAGAGTCAAGCCTAGGTTGCCCGGAACGTAGAAATGACTATTACTTGCACACTCGATGCAATTATTCGTTTCATACGATGGAAAAACTGTTGTATTTATATTGCATGATATGCCTCTGGCGTTGACTTCTTAGGCCCTTGCTATTCGATCTGGTGGAACAACGCCCTATATTAAATCCTAGGTTGCCCGGAACGTAGACATGACCATAACTTTCACACCGGTTGCAATTACTTCTTTCATACGATGGAAAAACTGTTGTATTTGTTTTGTATTTTATGCTTCTGGCGTTGACTTCTAAGGACCTAACAATTCGTTCTGGTGGAACAACGCCCTAGAGTGAAGCCTAGGTTGCCCGGAACGTAGAAATAACCATCACTTTCACACTGGTTGCAATTATTCGTTTTATACGATGTAACAGCTGTTGTATATATACTCTGTTTTATGCTCCGCGCGTAGACTTCTAAGGCCCTAGCTATTCGATCTGGTGGCGCAACGCCCTAGAGTGAATCCTAGGTCGCCCGGAACGTAGAAATGACCATTACCTTCATACTGATTGCAATTAATCATTTTATACGATTGAGAAACTGTTGCATTCTTATTGTATTTTATGCTGCGGGCGTTGCCTTCTAAGGCCCTAACTTTTCGATCTGGTGGAGCAACGCCCTAGTGTGAAGGCTAGGTTGCCCGGAACGTAGAAAAGGCCATTACTATCACACTGGATGCAATTATTCCTGTTATACTGTGGAAACACTGTTGTATTTTTATTGTATTTTATGCTTCTGGCGTTGAATTCTAAGCCCCTAGCTATTCGATCTGGTGGAGCAACGCCCTAGAGTGAAGCCTAGGTTGCCCGGAACGTAGAAATAACCATAACTTTCACACCGGTAGCAATTATTCGTTTTATACGATTGAGAAACTTTTGTATTTTTATTGTATTTTATGCTACGGGAGTAGACTTCTAAGGCTCTAGCTATTCGATCTGGTGGAGCAACGCCCTAGAGTAAAGCCTAGTTTGCCCGGAAGGTAGAAATGACTATCACCTTCACACTGGTTACAATTATTCGTTTTATACGATGGAAAAACTGTTGCATTTATTTTGTATTTTATGCTTCTGGCGTTGACTTCATAGGCCCTGAATATTCGATCTGGTGTTGCAACGCCCTAGGGTCAAGCCTAGTTTGCACGGAACGTAGAAATGACCATTACTTTCACACTGCATGCAATTATACATATTATACGATGCAAAAACTGTTGTATTTACATTGTATTTTATGCTACTGGCGTTGACTTCTTTGGCCCTTACTATTCGATCTGGTGAGAGCGACGCCCTAGTGTGAATCCTAGGTTGCCCGGAACGCAGAAATGACTATTACCTTCACACTGATTGCAATTATTCATATTACACGATGGAAAAACTGTTGTATTTTTATTGTATTTTATGCTCCGGGCGTAGACTTCTAAGGCCCTAGCTATTCCATCTGGTGGAGCAACACCGCACAGTGAAGCCTAGGTTGCCCGGAATGTAGAAATTACTATCACTTTCACACTGGTTGCAATTACTCCTGTTATACGATGGAAAAACTGTTGTATCTTTATTGTATTTTATGCTTCGGGCGTTGACTTCTAAGGCCCTAAGTTTTCGATCTGGTGGAGCAGCGCCCTAGAGTGAAACCTAGGTTGCCCGGAACGTAGAAATGACCATTACTTTCACGCTGAATGCAATTATTCTTTTTATACGATGGTAAAACTGTTGTATTTTTATTGTATTTTATGCTCCTGGCATAGACTTCTATGGCCCTATCTATTCGATCTGGTGGACCAACACCGTAGAGTGAATCCTAGGTTGCCCGGAACGTAGAAATGGCCATTACCTTCACACTGGTTGCAGTTACTCCTGTTATACGATGGAAAAACTGTTGTATTTTTATTGTATTATATGCTTCTGGCGTTGACTTCTAAGTCCCCAGCTATTCGATCTGGTGGAGCAACGCCCTGGAGTAAAGCCTAGGTTACCCGGAACGTAGAAATGACCATTACCTTCACACTGGTTGCAATTATTCGTTTTATACGATGGAAAAACTGTTGCATTTATTTTGTATTTTATGCTTCTGGCATTGACTTCATAGGCCCTGAATATTCGATCTGGTGGAGCAACGCCCTAGAGTGAAGCCTAGGTTGCCCGGAACTTAGAAATGACCATCACTTTCACACTGGATGCATTTATTCGTTTTATACGATGTAACAGCTGTTGTATATATACTCTGTTTTATGCTCCGCGCGTAGACTTCTAAGGCCCTAGCTATTCGATCTGGTGGCGCAACGCCCTAGAGTGAAGCCTAGGTCGCCCGGAACGTAGAAATGACCATTACCTTCACACTGATTGCAATTAATCATTTTATACGATTGAGAAACTGTTGCATTCTTATTGTATTTTATGCTGCGGGCGTTGCCTTCTAAGGCCCTAACTTTTCGATCTGGTGGAGCAACGCCCTAGTGTGAAGGCTAGGTTGCCCGGAACGTAGAAAAGGCCATTACTATCACACTGGATGCAATTATTCCTGTTATACTGTGGAAACACTGTTTTATTTTTATTGTATTTTATGCTTCTGGCGTTGAATTCTAAGCCCCTAGCTATTCGATCTGGTGGAGCAACGCCCTAGAGTGAAGCCTAGGTTGCCCGGAACGTAGAAATAACCATAATTTTCACACCGGTAGCAATTATTCGTTTTATACGATTGAGAAACTTTTGTATTTTTATTGTATTTTATGCTACGGGAGTAGACTTCTAAGGCTCTAGCTATTCGATCTGGTGGAGCAACGCCCTAGAGTAAAGCCTAGTTTGCCCGGAAGGTAGAAATGACTATCACTTTCACACTGGTTACAATTATTCGTTTTATACGATGGAAAAACTGTTGCATTTATTTTGTATTTTATGCTTCTGGCGTTGACTTCATAGGCCCTGAATATTCGATCTGGTGTTGCAACGCCCTAGGGTCAAGCCTAGTTTGCACGGAACGTAGAAATGACCATTACTTTCACACTGCTTGCAATTATACATATTATACGATACAAAAACTGTTGTATTGACATTGTATTTTATGCTTCTGGCGTTGACTTCTTTGGCCCTTACTATTCGATCTGGTGAGAGCGACGCCCTAGTGTGAATCCTAGGTTGCCCGGAACGCAGAAATGACTATTACCTTCACACTGATTGCAATTATTCATTTTACACGATGGAAAAACTGTTGTATTTTTATTGTATTTTATGCTCCGGGCGTAGACTTCTAAGGCCCTAGCTATTCCATCTGCTGGAGCAACACCGCACAGTGAAGCCTAGGTTGCCCGGAATGTAGAAATTACTATCACTTTCACACTGGTTGCAATTACTCCTGTTATACGATGGAAAAACTGTTGTATCTTTATTGTATTTTATGCTTCGGGCGTTGACTTCTAAGGCCCTAAGTTTTCGATCTGGTGGAGCAGCGCCCTAGAGTGAAACCTAGGTTGCCCGGAACGTAGAAATGACCATTACTTTCACGCTGAATGCAATTATTCTTTTTATACGATGGTAAAACTGTTGTATTTTTATTGTATTTTATGCTCCTGGCATAGACTTCTATGGCCCTATCTATTCGATCTGGTGGACCAACACCGTAGAGTGAAGCCTAGGTTGCCCGGAACGTAGAAATGGCCATTACCTTCACACTGGTTGCAGTTACTCCTGTTATACGATGGAAAAACTGTTGTATTTTTATTGTATTATATGCTTCTGGCGTTGACTTCTAAGTCCCCAGCTATTCGATCTTGTGGAGCAACGCCCTGGAGTAAAGCCTAGGTTACCCGGAACGTAGAAATGACCATTACCTTCACACTGATTGCAATTAATCATTTTATACGATTGAGAAACTATTGTATTTTTATTGTATTTTATGCTACGGGAGTAGACTTCTAAGGCTCTAGCTATTCGATCTGGTGGAGCAACGCCCTAGAGTGAAGCCTAGTTTGCCCGGAAGGTAGAAATGACTATCACTTTCACACTGGTAACAATTATTCGTGTTATACGATGGAAAAGCTGTTGCATTTTCATTGCATTTTATGCTTCAGGCGTTGACTTCTAAGGCCCTAGCAATTCGATCTGGTGGAGCAACGCCCTAGAGTGAGGCCTAGGTTGCCCGGAACGTAGAAATGACTACCACTTTCACACTGGTTGCAATTATTCCTGTTGTACGATGAAAAACTGTTGTATTTTTATTGTATTTTATGCTTCTGGCGTTGAAGTCTAACTGCCTAGCTATTCGATCTGGTGGAGATACGCCCTGATGTAAAGCCTAGGTTACCCGGAACGTAGAAATGACCATTACCTTCACACTGATTGCAATTAATCATTTTATACGATTGCGAAACCTTTGTATTTTTATTGTATTTTATGCTACGGGAGTAGACTTCTAAGGCCCTAGCTATTCGATCTGGTGTAGCAACGCCCTAGAGTGAAGCATAGTTTGCCCGGAACGTAGAAATGGCCATTACCTTCACACTGGTTGCAGTTACTCCTGTTATACGATGGAAAAACTGTTGTATTTTTATTGTATTATATGCTTCTGGCGTTGACTTCTAAGTCCCCAGCTATTCGATCTGGTGGAGCAACGCCCTGGAGTAAAGCCTAGGTTACCCGGAACGTAGAAATGACCATTACCTTCACACTGATTGCAATTAATCATTTTATACGATTGAGAAACTATTGTATTTTTATTGTATTTTATGCTACGGGAGTAGACTTCTAAGGCTCTAGCTATTCGATCTGGTGGAGCAACGCCCTAGAGTGAAGCCTAGGTTGCCCGGAACGTAGAAATAACCATAACTTTCACACCGGTAGCAATTATTCGTTTTATACGATTGAGAAACTTTTGTATTTTTATTGTATTTTATGCTACGGGAGTAGACTTCTAAGGCTCTAGCTATTCGATCTGGTGGAGCAACGCCCTAGAGTAAAGCCTAGTTTGCCCGGAAGGTAGAAATGACTATCACTTTCACACTGGTTACAATTATTCGTTTTATACGATGGAAAAACTGTTGCATTTATTTTGTATTTTATGCTTCTGGCGTTGACTTCATAGGCCCTGAATATTCGATCTGGTGTTGCAACGCCCTAGGGTCAAGCCTAGTTTGCACGGAACGTAGAAATGACCATTACTTTCACACTGCTTGCAATTATACATATTATACGATGCAAAAACTGTTGTATTTACATTGTATTTTATGCTTCTGGCGTTGACTTCTTTGGCCCTTACTATTCGATCTGGTGAGAGCGACGCCCTAGTGTGAATCCTAGGTTGCCCGGAACGCAGAAATGACTATTACCTTCACACTGATTGCAATTATTCATTTTACACGATGGAAAAACTGTTGTATTTTTATTGTATTTTATGCTCCGGGCGTAGACTTCTAAGGCCCTAGCTATTCCATCTGCTGGAGCAACACCGCACAGTGAAGCCTAGGTTGCCCGGAATGTAGAAATTACTATCACTTTCACACTGGTTGCAATTACTCCTGTTATACGATGGAAAAACTGTTGTATCTTTATTGTATTTTATGCTTCGGGCGTTGACTTCTAAGGCCCTAAGTTTTCGATCTGGTGGAGCAGCGCCCTAGAGTGAAAGCTAGGTTGCCCGGAACGTAGAAATGACCATTACTTTCACGCTGAATGCAATTATTCTTTTTATACGATGGTAAAACTGTTGTATTTTTATTGTATTTTATGCTCCTGGCATAGACTTCTATGGCCCTATCTATTCGATCTGGTGGACCAACACCGTAGAGTGAAGCCTAGGTTGCCCGGAACGTAGAAATGGCCATTACCTTCACACTGGTTGCAGTTACTCCTGTTATACGATGGAAAAACTGTTGTATTTTTATTGTATCATATGCTTCTGGCGTTGACTTCTAAGTCCCCAGCTATTCGATCTGGTGGAGCAACGCCCTGGAGTAAAGCCTAGGTTACCCGGAACGTAGAAATGACCATTACCTTCACACTGATTGCAATTAATCATTTTATACGATTGAGAAACTATTGTATTTTTATTGTATTGTATGCTACGGGAGTAGACTTCTAAGGCTCTAGCTATTCGATCTGGTGGAGCAACGCCCTAGAGTGAAGCCTAGGTTGCCCGGAACGTAGAAATGACTACCACTTTCACACTGGTTGCAATTATTCCTGTTGTACGATGAAAAACTGTTGTATTTTTATTGTATTTTATGCTTCTGGCGTTGAAGTCTAACTGCCTAGCTATTCGATCTGGTGGAGATACGCCCTGATGTAAAGCCTAGGTTACCCGGAACGTAGAAATGACCATTACCTTCACACTGATTGCAATTAATCATTTTATACGATTGCGAAACCTTTGTATTTTTATTGTATTTTATGCTACGGTAGTAGACTTCTAAGGCCCTAGCTATTCGATCTGGTGTAGCAACGCCCTAGAGTGAAGCATAGTTTGCCCGGAACGTAGAAATGACCATAACTTTCAGACCGGTTGCAATTATTCGTTTTATGCGATGGAAAAACTGTTGTATCTTTATTGTATTTTATGCTTCGTGCGTTGACTTCTAAGGCCCTAGCTATTCGATCTGGTGGAGCAACGCCCTAGAGTCAAGCCTAGGTTGCCCGGAACGTAGAAATGACTATCACTTTCATACTGGTTGCAATTACTCCTGTTATACGATGGAAAAACTGTTGCCTTTTTATTGTATTTTATGCTTCGGTCGTTGACTTCTAAGGCCCTAGCTATTCGACCTGGTGGAGCAACGCCCTAGAGTGAAGCCTAGGTTGCCCGGAACTTAGAAATGACCATTACCTTCACACCGGTTGCAATTATTCGTTTTATACGATCGATAAACTTTTGTCTTTATATTGTATGTTATGCTTCTGGCGTTGACTTCTTAGGCCCTACCTATTCGATCTGGTGGAGCAACGCCCTAGAGCGAAGCCTGGGTTGCCCGGAACGTAGAAATGACCATTACCTTCACACTGATTGCAATTATTCATTTTATATAATTGACAAACAGTTGTATTTTTATTGTATTTTATGCTCCGGGCGTAGACTTCTAAGGCCCTAACAATTCTATCTGGTGGAGCAACGCCCTAGAGTGCAGCCTAGGCTGACCGGAACGTAGAAATGACCATAACTTTCAGACCGGTTGCAATTATTCGCTTTATACGATCAAAAAACTGTTGTATTTGTTTTGTATTTTATGCTTCTGGCGTTGACTTCTTAGTCCCTTACTATTCGATCTGGTTGAACAACGCCCTAAACTGAACCCTAGGATGCCCGGAATGTAGAAATGACTATCGCTTTCACGCTGGTTGCAATTATTCCAGTTATACGATGGAAAAACTGTTGTATCTTTATTGTATTTTATGCTTCGTGCGTTGACTTCTAAGGCCCTAACTATTCGATCTAGTGGAGCAACGCCCTAGAGTCAAGCCTAGGTTGCCCGGAACGTAGAAATGACTATCACTTTCATACTGGTTGCAATTACTCCTGTTATACGATGGAAAAACTGTTGTATCTTTATTGTATTTTATGCTTCGTGCGGTGACTTCTAAGGCCCTAACTATTCGATCTGGTGGAGCAACGCCCTAGAGCCAAGCCTAGGTTGCCCGGAACGTAGAAATGACTATCACTTTCATACTGGTTGCAATTACTCCTGTTATACGATGGAAAAACTGTTGCCTTTTTATTGTATTTTATGCTGGGGGCGTTGACTTCTTTGGCCCTAGCTATTCGATCCGGTGGAGCAACGCCCTAGAGCGAGACATAGGTGGCCCGGAACGTAGAAATGAACATTTCTTTCACACTGGTTGCAATTACTCCTGTTATACGATGGAAAAACTGTTGTACCTTTATTGCATTTTATGCTTCGGGCGTTGACTTCTAAGGCCTAACTATTCCATCTGCTGGAGCAACGCCCTAGCGTGAAGGCTAGGTTGCCCGGAATGTAGAAATGACCATAACTTTCACACTGGTTGCAATTATTCGTTTTATACGATGGAAAAGCTGTTGTATTTATATTGTGTTTTATGCTGCGGGCGTTGAATTCTAAGTCCCTAGCAATTCGATCTGATGGAGCGACGCCCTAGAGTGAAGCCTAGGTTGCGCGGAACGTAGAAATGACCATCACTTTCACACTGGTTGTAATTACTCCTGTTATACGATGGAAAATCTGTTGCATTTGTTTTGTATTTTACGCTTCTGGCGTTGACTTCTAAGGCCCTAACTGCTCGATCTGGTGGAGCAACGCCATAGAGTGAAGCCAAGGTTGACCGGAATGTAGAAATGACCATAACTTTCACACTGGTTGCAATTCTTCGTTTTATACGATGGAAAAGCTGTTGTATTTATATTGTGTTTTATGCTTCTGGCGTTGACTTCCTAGGCCCTAGCTATTCGATCTGGTGGAGCAACTCCCTAGAGTGATGCCTAGGTTGCCCGGAACGTAGAAATGACCATTACATTCACACCGATTGCGATCATTCGTTTCATACGATGGAAAAACTGTTTTATCTGTTTTGTATTTTATGATTCTGGCGTTGACTTCCAAGGCCCTAACAATTCGATGTGGTGGAACAACGCCCTAGAGTGAAGCCTAGGTTGCCCGGAACGTAGAAATGACTATCACTTTCACACTGGTTGCCATTATTCGTGTTATACGATGGAAAAACTGTTGCATTCTTATTGTATTTTATGCTTCGGTCGTTGACTTCTAAGGCCCTAGCAATTCGATCTGGTGGAGCAACGCCCTAGAGTGAAGCCTAGGTTGCCCGGAACGTAGAAATGACTACCACTTTCACACTGGTTGCAATTATTCCTGTTGTACGATGAAAAACTGTTGTATTTTTATTGTATTTTATGCTTCTGGCGTTGAAGTCTAACTGCCTAGCTATTCGATCTGGTGGAGATACGCCCTGATGTAAAGCCTAGGTTACCCGGAACGTAGAAATGACCATTACCTTCACACTGATTGCAATTAATCATTTTATACGATTGAGAAACTATTGTATTTTTATTGTATTTTATGCTACGGGAGTAGACTTCTAAGGCTCTAGCTATTCGATCTGGTGGAGCAACGCCCTAGAGTGAAGCCTAGTTTGCCCGGAAGGTAGAAATGACTATCACTTTCACACTGGTAACAATTATTCGTGTTATACGATGGAAAAGCTGTTGCATTTTCATTGCATTTTATGCTTCAGGCGTTGACTTCTAAGGCCCTAGCAATTCGATCTGGTGGAGCAACGCCCTAGAGTGAAGCCTAGGTTGCCCGGAACGTAGAAATGACTACCACTTTCACACTGGTTGCAATTATTCCTGTTGTACGATGAAAAACTGTTGTATTTTTATTGTATTTTATGCTTCTGGCGTTGAAGTCTGACTGCCTAGCTATTCGATCTGGTGGAGATACGCCCTGATGTAAAGCCTAGGTTACCCGGAACGTAGAAATGACCATTACCTTCACACTGATTGCAATTAATCATTTTATACGATTGCGAAACCTTTGTATTTTTATTGTATTTTATGCTACGGGAGTAGACTTCTAAGGCCCTAGCTATTCGATCTGGTGTAGCAACGCCCTAGAGTGAAGCATAGTTTGCCCGGAACGTAGAAATGACCATAACTTTCAGACCGGTTGCAATTATTCGTTTTATGCGATGGAAAAACTGTTGTATCTTTATTGTATTTTATGCTTCGTGCGTTGACTTCTAAGGCCCTAGCTATTCGATCTGGTGGAGCAACGCCCTAGAGTCAAGCCTAGGTTGCCCGGAACGTAGAAATGACTATCACTTTCATACTGGTTGCAATTACTCCTGTTATACGATGGAAAAACTGTTGCCTTTTTATTGTATTTTATGCTTCGGTCGTTGACTTCTAAGGCCCTAGCTATTCGATCTGGTGGAGCAACGCCCTAGAGTGAAGCCTAGGTTGCCCGGAACTTAGAAATGACCATTACCTTCACACCGGTTGCAATTATTCGTTTTATACGATCGATAAACTTTTGTCTTTATATTGTATGTTATGCTTCTGGCGTTGACTTCTTAGGCCCTACCTATTCGATCTGGTGGAGCAACGCCCTAGAGCGAAGCCTGGGTTGCCCGGAACGTAGAAATGACTACCACTTTCACACTGGATGCAGTTACTCCTGTTATACGATGGAAAAGCTGTTGTATTTTTATTGTATTATATGCTTCTGGCGTTGACTTCCGAGTCCCCAGCTATTCGATCTGGTGGAGCAACGCCCTGGAGTAAAGCCTAGGTTACCCGGAACGTAGAAATGACCATTACCTTCACACTGATTGCAATTAATCATTTTATACGATTGAGAAACTATTGTATTTTTATTGTATTTTATGCTACGGGAGTAGACTTCTAAGGCTCTAGCTATTCGATCTGGTGGAGCAACGCCCTAGAGTGAAGCCTAGTTTGCCCGGAAGGTAGAAATGACTATCACTTTCACACTGGTAACAATTATTCGTGTTATACGATGGAAAAGCTGTTGCATTTTCATTGCATTTTATGCTTCTGGCGTTGAATTCTAAGCCCCTAGCTATTCGATCTGGTGGAGCAACGCCCTAGAGTGAAGCCTAGGTTGCCCGGAACGTAAAAATAACCATAACTTTCACACCGGTAGCAATTATTCGTTTTATACGATTGAGAAACTTTTGTATTTTTATTGTATTTTATGCTACGGGAGTAGACTTCTAAGGCTCTAGCTATTCGATCTGGTGGAGCAACGCCCTAGAGTAAAGCCTAGTTTGCCCGGAAGGTAGAAATGACTATCACTTTCACACTGGTTACAATTATTCGTTTTATACGATGGAAAAACTGTTGCATTTATTTTGTATTTTATGCTTCTGGCGTTGACTTCATAGGCCCTGAATATTCGATCTGGTGTTGCAACGCCCTAGGGTCAAGCCTAGTTTGCACGGAACGTAGAAATGACCATTACTTTCACACTGCTTGCAATTATACATATTATACGATGCAAAAACTGTTGTATTTACATTGTATTTTATGCTTCTGGCGTTGACTTCTTTGGCCCTTACTATTCGATCTGGTGAGAGCGACGCCCTAGTGTGAATCCTAGGTTGCCCGGAACGCAGAAATGACTATTACCTTCACACTGATTGCAATTATTCATTTTACACGATGGAAAAACTGTTGTATTTTTATTGTATTTTATGCTCCGGGCGTAGACTTCTAAGGCCCTAGCTATTCCATCTGGTGGAGCAACACCGCACAGTGAAGCCTAGGTTGCCCGGAATGTAGAAATTACTATCACTTTCACACTGGTTGCAATTACTCCTGTTATACGATGGAAAAACTGTTGTATCTTTATTGTATTTTATGCTTCGGGCGTTGACTTCTAAGGCCCTAAGTTTTCGATCTGGTGGAGCAGCGCCCTAGAGTCAAGCCTAGGTTGCCCGGAACGTAGAAATGACTATCACTTTCATACTGGTTGCAATTACTCCTGTTATACGATGGAAAAACTGTTGCCTTTTTATTGTATTTTATGCTTCGGTCGTTGACTTCTAAGGCCCTAGCTATTCGACCTGGTGGAGCAACGCCCTAGAGTGAAGCCTAGGTTGCCCGGAACTTAGAAATGACCATTACCTTCACACCGGTTGCAATTATTCGTTTTATACGATCGATAAACTTTTGTCTTTATATTGTATGTTATGCTTCTGGCGTTGACTTCTTAGGCCCTACCTATTCGATCTGGTGGAGCAACGCCCTAGAGCGAAGCCTGGGTTGCCCGGAACGTAGAAATGACCATTACCTTCACACTGATTGCAATTATTCATTTTATTCAATTGACAAACAGTTGTATTTTTATTGTATTTTATGCTCCGGGCGTAGACTTCTAAGGCCCTAACAATTCTATCTGGTGGAGCAACGCCCTAGAGTGCAGCCTAGGCTGACCGGAACGTAGAAATGACCATAACTTACAGACCGGTTGCAATTATTCGCTTTATACGATCAAAAAACTGTTGTATTTGTTTTGTATTTTATGCTTCTGGCGTTGACTTCTTAGTCCCTTACTATTCGATCTGGTTGAACAACGCCCTAGACTGAACCCTAGGATGCCCGGAATGTAGAAATGACTATCGCTTTCACGCTGGTTGCAATTATTCCAGTTATACGATGGAAAAACTGTTGTATCTTTATTGTATTTTATGCTTCGTGCGTTGACTTCTAAGGCCCTAACTATTCGATCTAGTGGAGCAACGCCCTAGAGTCAAGCCTAGGTTGCCCGGAACGTAGAAATGACTATCACTTTCATACTGGTTGCAATTACTCCTGTTATACGATGGAAAGACTGTTGCCTTTTTATTGTATTTTATGCTGCGGGCGTTGACTTCTTTGGCCCTAGCTATTCGATCCGGTGGAGCAACGCCCTAGAGCGAGACATAGGTGGCCCGGAAGGTAGAAATGACTATCACTTTCACACTGGTAACAATTATTCGTGTTATACGATGGAAAAGCTGTTGCATTTTCATTGCATTTTATGCTTCAGGCGTTGACTTCTAAGGCCCTAGCAATTCGATCTGGTGGAGCAACGCCCTAGAGTGAAGCCTAGGTTGCCCGGAACGTAGAAATGACTACCACTTTCACACTGGTTGCAATTATTCCTGTTGTACGATGAAAAACTGTTGTATTTTTATTGTATTTTATGCTTCTGGCGTTGAAGTCTGACTGCCTAGCTATTCGATCTGGTGGAGATACGCCCTGATGTAAAGCCTAGGTTACCCGGAACGTAGAAATGACCATTACCTTCACACTGATTGCAATTAATCATTTTATACGATTGCGAAACCTTTGTATTTTTATTGTATTTTATGCTACGGGAGTAGACTTCTAAGGCCCTAGCTATTCGATCTGGTGTAGCAACGCCCTAGAGTGAAGCATAGTTTGCCCGGAACGTAGAAATGACCATAACTTTCAGACCGGTTGCAATTATTCGTTTTATGCGATGGAAAAACTGTTGTATCTTTATTGTATTTTATGCTTCGTGCGTTGACTTCTAAGGCCCTAGCTATTCGATCTGGTGGAGCAACGCCCTAGAGTCAAGCCTAGGTTGCCTGGAACGTAGAAATGACTATCACTTTCATACTGGTTGCAATTACTCCTGTTATACGATGGAAAAACTGTTGCCTTTTTATTGTATTTTATGCTTCGGTCGTTGACTTCTAAGGCCCTAGCTATTCGATCTGGTGGAGCAACGCCCTAGAGTGAAGCCTAGGTTGCCCGGAACTTAGAAATGACCATTACCTTCACACCGGTTGCAATTATTCGTTTTATACGATCGATAAACTTTTGTCTTTATATTGTATGTTATGCTTCTGGCGTTGACTTCTTAGGCCCTACCTATTCGATCTGGTGGAGCAACGCCCTAGAGCGAAGCCTGGGTTGCCCGGAACGTAGAAATGACCATTACCTTCACACTGATTGCAATTATGCATTTTATACAATTGACAAACAGTTGTATTTTTATTGTATTTTATGCTCCGGGCGTAGACTTCTAAGGCCCTAACAATTCTATCTGGTGGAGCAACGCCCTAGAGTGCAGCCTAGGCTGACCGGAACGTAGAAATGACCATAACTTTCAGACCGGTTGCAATTATTCGCTTTATACGATCAAAAAACTGTTGTATTTGTTTTGTATTTTATGCTTCTGGCGTTGACTTCTTAGTCCCTTACTATTCGATCTGGTTGAACAACGCCCTAGACTGAACCCTAGGATGCCCGGAATGTAGAAATGACTATCGCTTTCACGCTGGTTGCAATTATTCCAGTTATACGATGGAAAAACTGTTGTATCTTTATTGTATTTTATGCTTCGTGCGTTGACTTCTAAGGCCCTAACTATTCGATCTAGTGGAGCAACGCCCTAGAGTCAAGCCTAGGTTGCCCGGAACGTAGAAATGACTATCACTTTCATACTGGTTGCAATTACTCCTGTTATACGATGGAAAAACTGTTGTATCTTTATTGTATTTTATGCTTCGTGCGGTGACTTCTAAGGCCCTAACTATTCGATCTGGTGGAGCAACGCCCTAGAGTCAAGCCTAGGTTGCCCGGAACGTAGAAATGACTATCACTTTCATACTGGTTGCAATTACTCCTGTTATACGATGGAAAAACTGTTGCCTTTTTATTGTATTTTATGCTTCGGGCGTTGACTTCTTTGGCCCTAGCTATTCGATCCGGTGGAGCAACGCCCTAGAGCGAGACATAGGTGGCCCGGAACGTAGAAATGACCATTACCTTCACACTGGATGCAGTTACTCCTGTTATACGATGGAAAAGCTGTTGTATTTTTATTGTATTATATGCTTCTGGCGTTGACTTCCGAGTCCCCAGCTATTCGATCTGGTGGAGCAACGCCCTGGAGTAAAGCCTAGGTTACCCGGAACGTAGATATGACCATTACCTTCACACTGATTGCAATTAATCATTTTATACGATTGAGAAACTATTGTATTTTTATTGTATTTTATGCTACGGGAGTAGACTTCTAAGGCTCTAGCTATTCGATCTGGTGGAGCAACGCCCTAGAGTGAAGCCTAGTTTGCCCGGAAGGTAGAAATGACTATCACTTTCACACTGGTAACAATTATTCGTGTTATACGATGGAAAAGCTGTTGCATTTTCATTGCATTTTATGCTTCTGGCGTTGAATTCTAAGCCCCTAACTATTCGATCTGGTGGAGCAACGCCCTAGAGTGAAGCCTAGGTTGCCCGGAACGTAGAAATAACCATAACTTTCACACCGGTAGCAATTATTCGTTTTATACGATTGAGAAACTTTTGTATTTTTATTGTATTTTATGCTACGGGAGTAGACTTCTAAGGCTCTAGCTATTCGATCTGGTGGAGCAACGCCCTAGAGTAAAGCCTAGTTTGCCCGGAAGGTAGAAATGACCATTACTTTCACGCTGAATGCAATTATTCTTTTTATACGATGGTAAAACTGTTGTATTTTTATTGTATTTTATGCTCCTGGCATAGACTTCTATGGCCCTATCTATTCGATCTGGTGGACCAACACCGTAGAGTGAAGCCTAGGTTGCCCGGAACGTAGAAATGGCCATTACCTTCACACTGGTTGCAGTTACTCCTGTTATACGATGGGAAAACTGTTGTATTTTTATTGTATCATATGCTTCTGGCGTTGACTTCTAAGTCCCCAGCTATTCGATCTGGTGGAGCAACGCCCTGGAGTAAAGCCTAGGTTACCCGGAACGTAGAAATGACCATTACCTTCACACTGATTGCAATTAATCATTTTATACGATTGCGAAACCTTTGTATTTTTATTGTATTTTATGCTACGGGAGTAGACTTCTAAGGCCCTAGCTATTCGATCTGGTGTAGCAACGCCCTAGAGTGAAGCATAGTTTGCCCGGAACGTAGAAATGACCATAACTTTCAGACCGGTTGCAATTATTCGTTTTATGCGATGGAAAAACTGTTGTATCTTTATTGTATTTTATGCTTCGTGCGTTGACTTCTAAGGCCCTAGCTATTCGATCTGGTAGAGCAACGCCCTAGAGTCAAGCCTAGGTTGCCCAGAACGTAGAAATGACTATCACTTTCATACTGGTTGCAATTACTCCTGTTATACGATGGAAAAACTGTTGCCTTTTTATTGTATTTTATGCTTCGGTCGTTGACTTCTAAGGCCCTAGCTATTCGACCTGGTGGAGCAACGCCCTAGAGTGAAGCCTAGGTTGCCCGGAACTTAGAAATGACCATTACCTTCACACCGGTTGCAATTATTCGTTTTATACGATCAATAAACTTTTGTCTTTATATTGTATGTTATGCTTCTGGCGTTGACTTCTTAGGCCCTACCTATTCGATCTGGTGGAGCAACGCCCTAGAGCGTAGCCTGGGTTGCCCGGAACGTAGAAATGACCATTACCTTCACACTGATTGCAATTATTCATTTTATACAATTGACAAACAGTTGTATTTTTATTGTATTTTATGCTCCGGGCGTAGACTTCTAAGGCCCTAACAATTCTATCTGGTGGAGCAACGCCCTAGAGTGCAGCCTAGGCTGACCGGAACGTAGAAATGACCATAACTTTCAGACCGGTTGCAATTATTCGCTTTATACGATCAAAAAACTGTTGTATTTGTTTTGTATTTTATGCTTCTGGCGTTGACTTCTTAGTCCCTTACTATTCGATCTGGCTGAACAACGCCCTAGACTGAACCCTAGGATGCCCGGAATGTAGAAATGACTATCGCTTTCACGCTGGTTGCAATTATTCCAGTTATACGATGGAAAAACTGTTGTATCTTTATTGTATTTTATGCTTCGTGCGTTGACTTCTAAGGCCCTAACTATTCGATCTAGTGGAGCAACGCCCTAGAGTCAAGCCTAGGTTGCCCGGAACGTAGAAATGACTATCACTTTCATACTGGTTGCAATTACTCCTGTTATACGATGGAAAAACTGTTGTATCTTTATTGTATTTTATGCTTCGTGCGGTGACTTCTAAGGCCCTAACTATTCGATCTGGTGGAGCAACGCCCTAGAGTCAAGCCTAGGTTGCCCGGAACGTAGAAATGACTATCACTTTCATACTGGTTGCAATTACTCCTGTTATACGATGGAAAAACTGTTGCCTTTTTATTGTATTTTATGCTTCGGGCGTTGACTTCTTTGGCCCTAGCTATTCGATCCGGTGGAGCAACGCCCTAGAGCGAGACATAGGTGGCCCGGAACGTAGAAATGACCATTACCTTCACACTGGATGCAGTTACTCCTGTTATACGATGGAAAAGCTGTTGGATTTTTATTGTATTATATGCTTCTGGCGTTGACTTCCGAGTCCCCAGCTATTCGATCTGGTGAAGCAACGCCCTAGAGTGAAGCCTAGGCTGCCCGGAACGTAGAAATGAACATTTCTTTCACACTGGTTGCAATTACTCCTGTTATACGATGGAAAAACTGTTGTACCTTTATTGCATTTTATGCTTCGGGCGTTGACTTCTAAGGCCTAACTATTCCATCTGGTGGAGCAACGCCCTAGCGTGAAGGCTAGGTTGCCCGGAATGTAGAAATGACCATAACTTTCACACTGGTTGCAATTATTCGTTTTATACGCTGGAAAAGCTGTTGTATTTATATTGTGTTTTATGCTGCGGGCGTTGAATTCTAAGTCCCTAGCAATTCGATCTGATGGAGCGACGCCCTAGAGTGAAGCCTAGGTTGCGCGGAACGTAGAAATGACCATCACTTTCACGCTGGTTGTAATTACTCCTGTTATACGATGGAAAAACTGTTGCATTTGTTTTGTATTTTACGCTTCTGGCGTTGACTTCTAAGGCCCTAACTGTTCGATCTGGTGGAGCAACGCCATAGAGTGAAGCCAAGGTTGCCCGGAATGTAGAAATGACCATAACTTTCACACTGGTTGCAATTATTCGTTTTATACGATGGAAAAGCTGTTGTATTTATATTGTGTTTTATGCTTCTGGCGTTGACTTCCTAGGCCCTAGCTATTCGATCTGGTGGAGCAACGCCCTAGAGTGATGCCTAGGTTGCCCGGAACGTAGAAATGACCATTACATTCACACCGATTGCGATCATTCGTTTCATACGATGGAAAAACTGTTTTATCTGTTTTGTATTTTATGATTCTGGCGTTGACTTCCAAGGCCCTAACAATTCGATGTGGTGGAACAACGCCCTAGAGTGAAGCCTAGGTTGCCCGGAACGTAGAAATGACTATCACTTTCACACTTGTTGCCATTATTCGTGTTATACGATGGAAAAACTGTTGCATTCTTATTGTATTTTATGCTTCGGGCGTTGCCTTCTAAGGCCCTAACTTTTCGATCTGGTGGAGCAACGCCCTAGTGTGAAGGCTAGGTTGCCCGGAACGTAGAAAAGGCCATTACTATCACACTGGATGCAATTATTCCTGTTATACTGTGGAAACACTGTTGTATTTTTATTGTATTTTATGCTTCTGGCGTTGAATTCTAAGCCCCTAGCTATTCGATCTGGTGGAGCAACGCCCTAGAGTGAAGCCTAGGTTGCCCGGAACGTAGAAATAACCATAACTTTCACACCGGTAGCAATTATTCGTTTTATACGATTGAGAAACTTTTGTATTTTTATTGTATTTTATGCTACGGGAGTAGACTTCTAAGGCTCTAGCTATTCGATCTGGTGGAGCAACGCCCTAGAGTAAAGCCTAGTTTGCCCGGAAGGTAGAAATGACTATCACTTTCACACTGGTTACAATTATTCGTTTTATACGATGGAAAAACTGTTGCATTTATTTTGTATTTTATGCTTCTGGCGTTGACTTCATAGGTCCTGAATATTCGATCTGGTGTTGCAACGCCCTAGGGTCAAGCCTAGTTTGCACGGAACGTAGAAATGACCATTACTTTCGCACTGCTTGCAATTATACATATTATACGATGCAAAAACTGTTGTATTTACATTGTATTTTATGCTTCTGGCGTTGACTTCTTTGGCCCTTACTATTCGATCTGGTGAGAGCGACGCCCTAGTGTGAATCCTAGGTTGCCCGGAACGCAGAAATGACTACTACCTTCACACTGATCGCAATTATTCATTTTACACGATGGAAAAACTGTTGTACTTTTATTGTATTTTATGCTCCGGGCGTAGACTTCTAAGGCCCTAGCTATTCGATCTGGTGGAGCAACGCCCTAGAGTGAAGCCTAGGTTGCCCGGAACTTAGAAATGACCATTACCTTCACACCGGTTGCAATTATTCGTTTTATACGATCGATAAACTTTTGTCTTTATATTGTATGTTATGCTTCTGGCGTTGACTTATTAGGCCCTACCTATTCGATCTGGTGGAGCAACGCCCTAGAGCGAAGCCTGGGTTGCCCGGAACGTAGAAATGACCATTACCTTCACACTGATTGCAATTATTCATTTTATACAATTGACAAACAGTTGTATTTTTATTGTATTTTATGCTCCGGGCGTAGACTTCTAAGGCCCTAACAATTCTATCTGGTGGAGCAACGCCCTAGAGTGCAGCCTAGGCTGACCGGAACGTAGAAATGACCATAACTTTCAGACCGGTTGCAATTATTCGCTTTATACGATCAAAAAACTGTTGTATTTGTTTTGTATTTTATGCTTCTGGCGTTGACTTCTTAGTCCCTTACTATTCGATCTGGTTGAACAACGCCCTAGACTGAACCCTAGGATGCCCGGAATGTAGAAATGACTATCGCTTTCACGCTGGTTGCAATTATTCCAGTTATACGATGGAAAAACTGTTGTATCTTTATTGTATTTTATGCTTCGTGCGTTGACTTCTAAGGCCCTAACTATTCGATCTAGTGGAGCAACGCCCTAGAGTCAAGCCTAGGTTGCCCGGAACGTAGAAATGACTATCACTTTCATACTGGTTGCAATTACTCCTGTTATACGATGGAAAAACTGTTGTATCTTTATTGTATTTTATGCTTCGTGCGGTGACTTCTAAGGCCCTAACTATTCGATCTGGTGGAGCAACGCCCTAGAGTCAAGCCTAGGTTGCCCGGAACGTAGAAATGACTATCACTTTCATACTGGTTGCAATTACTCCTGTTATACGATGGAAAAACTGTTGCCTTTTTATTGTATTTTATGCTTCGGGCGTTGACTTCTTTGGCCCTAGCTATTCGATCCGGTGGAGCAACGCCCTAGAGCGAGACATAGGTGGCCCGGAACGTAGAAGTGACCATTACCTTCACACTGGATGCAGTTACTCCTGTTATACGATGGAAAAGCTGTTGTATTTTTATTGTATTATATGCTTCTGGCGTTGACTTCTGAGTCCCCAGCTATTCGATCTGGTGAAGCAACGCCCTAGAGTGAAGCCTAGGCTGCCCGGAACGTAGAAATGAACATTTCTTTCACACTGGTTGCAATTACTCCTGTTATACGATGGAAAAACTGTTGTACCTTTATTGCATTTTATGCTTCGGGCGTTGACTTCTGAGGCCTAACTATTCCATCTGGTGGAGCAACGCCCTAGCGTGAAGGCTAGGTTGCCCGGAATGTAGAAATGACCATAACTTTCACACTGGTTGCAATTATTCGTTTTATACGATGGAAAAGCTGTTGTATTTATATTGTGTTTTATGCTGCGGGCGTTGAATTCTAAGTCCCTAGCAATTCGATCTGATGGAGCAACGCCCTAGAGTGAAGCCTAGGTTGCGCGGAACGTAGAAATGACCATCACTTTCACACTGGTTGTAATTACTCCTGTTATACGATGGAAAAACTGTTGCATTTGTTTTGTATTTTACGCTTCTGGCGTTGACTTCTAAGGCCCTAACTGTTCGATCTGGTGGAGCAACGCCCTAGAGTGAAGCCAAGGTTGCCCGGAATGTAGAAATGACCATAACTTTCACACTGGTTGCAATTATTCGTTTTATACGATGGAAAAGCTGTTGTATTTATATTGTGTTTTATGCTTCTGGCGTTGACTTCCTAGGTCCTAGCTATTCGATCTGGTGGAGCAACGCCCTAGAGTGATGCCTAGGTTGCCCGGAACGTAAAAATAACCATAACTTTCACACCGGTAGCAATTATTCGTTTTATACGATTGAGAAACTTTTGTATTTTTATTGTATTTTATGCTACGGGAGTAGACTTCTAAGGCTCTAGCTATTCGATCTGGTGGAGCAACGCCCTAGAGTAAAGCCTAGTTTGCCCGGAAGGTAGAAATGACTATCACTTTCACACTGGTTACAATTATTCGTTTTATACGATGGAAAAACTGTTGCATTTATTTTGTATTTTATGCTTCTGGCGTTGACTTCATAGGCCCTGAATATTCGATCTGGTGTTGCAACGCCCTAGGGTCAAGCCTAGTTTGCACGGAACGTAGAAATGACCATTACTTTCACACTGCTTGCAATTATACATATTATACGATGCAAAAACTGTTGTATTTACATTGTATTTTATGCTTCTGGCGTTGACTTCTTTGGCCCTTACTATTCGATCTGGTGAGAGCGACGCCCTAGTGTGAATCCTAGGTTGCCCGGAACGCAGAAATGACTATTACCTTCACACTGATTGCAATTATTCATTTTACACGATGGAAAAACTGTTGTATTTTTATTGTATTTTATGCTCCGGGCGTAGACTTCTAAGGCCCTAGCTATTCCATCTGGTGGAGCAACACCGCACAGTGAAGCCTAGGTTGCCCGGAATGTAGAAATTACTATCACTTTCACACTGGTTGCAATTACTCCTGTTATACGATGGAAAAACTGTTGTATCTTTATTGTATTTTATGCTTCGGGCGTTGACTTCTAAGGCCCTAAGTTTTCGATCTGGTGGAGCAGCGCCCTAGAGTCAAGCCTAGGTTGCCCGGAACGTAGAAATGACTATCACTTTCATACTGGTTGCAATTACTCCTGTTATACGATGGAAAAACTGTTGCCTTTTTATTGTATTTTATGCTTCGGTCGTTGACTTCTAAGGCCCTAGCTATTCGACCTGGTGGAGCAACGCCCTAGAGTGAAGCCTAGGTTGCCCGGAACTTAGAAATGACCATTACCTTCACACCGGTTGCAATTATTCGTTTTATACGATCGATAAACTTTTGTCTTTATATTGTATGTTATGCTTCTGGCGTTGACTTCTTAGGCCCTACCTATTCGATCTGGTGGAGCAACGCCCTAGAGCGAAGCCTGGGTTGCCCGGAACGTAGAAATGACCATTACCTTCACACTGATTGCAATTATTCATTTTATTCAATTGACAAACAGTTGTATTTTTATTGTATTTTATGCTCCGGGCGTAGACTTCTAAGGCCCTAACAATTCTATCTGGTGGAGCAACGCCCTAGAGTGCAGCCTAGGCTGACCGGAACGTAGAAATGACCATAACTTTCAGACCGGTTGCAATTATTCGCTTTATACGATCAAAAAACTGTTGTATTTGTTTTGTATTTTATGCTTCTGGCGTTGACTTCTTAGTCCCTTACTATTCGATCTGGTTGAACAACGCCCTAGACTGAACCCTAGGATGCCCGGAATGTAGAAATGACTATCGCTTTCACGCTGGTTGCAATTATTCCAGTTATACGATGGAAAAACTGTTGTATCTTTATTGTATTTTATGCTTCGTGCGTTGACTTCTAAGGCCCTAACTATTCGATCTAGTGGAGCAACGCCCTAGAGTCAAGCCTAGGTTGCCCGGAACGTAGAAATGACTATCACTTTCATACTGGTTGCAATTACTCCTGTTATACGATGGAAAGACTGTTGCCTTTTTATTGTATTTTATGCTGCGGGCGTTGACTTCTTTGGCCCTAGCTATTCGATCCGGTGGAGCAACGCCCTAGAGCGAGACATAGGTGGCCCGGAAGGTAGAAATGACTATCACTTTCACACTGGTAACAATTATTCGTGTTATACGATGGAAAAGCTGTTGCATTTTCATTGCATTTTATGCTTCAGGCGTTGACTTCTAAGGCCCTAGCAATTCGATCTGGTGGAGCAACGCCCTAGAGTGAAGCCTAGGTTGCCCGGAACGTAGAAATGAATACCACTTTCACACTGGTTGCAATTATTCCTGTTGTACGATGAAAAACTGTTGTATTTTTATTGTATTTTATGCTTCTGGCGTTGAAGTCTGACTGCCTAGCTATTCGATCTGGTGGAGATACGCCCTGATGTAAAGCCTAGGTTACCCGGAACGTAGAAATGACCATTACCTTCACACTGATTGCAATTAATCATTTTATACGATTGCGAAACCTTTGTATTTTTATTGTATTTTATGCTACGGGAGTAGACTTCTAAGGCCCTAGCTATTCGATCTGGTGTAGCAACGCCCTAGAGTGAAGCATAGTTTGCCCGGAACGTAGAAATGACCATAACTTTCAGACCGGTTGCAATTATTCGTTTTATGCGATGGAAAAACTGTTGTATCTTTATTGTATTTTATGCTTCGTGCGTTGACTTCTAAGGCCCTAGCTATTCGATCTGGTGGAGCAACGCCCTAGAGTCAAGCCTAGGTTGCCTGGAACGTAGAAATGACTATCACTTTCATACTGGTTGCAATTACTCCTGTTATACGATGGAAAAACTGTTGCCTTTTTATTGTATTTTATGCTTCGGTCGTTGACTTCTAAGGCCCTAGCTATTCGATCTGGTGGAGCAACGCCCTAGAGTGAAGCCTAGGTTGCCCGGAACTTAGAAATGACCATTACCTTCACACCGGTTGCAATTATTCGTTTTATACGATCGATAAACTTTTGTCTTTATATTGTATGTTATGCTTCTGGCGTTGACTTCTTAGGCCCTACCTATTCGATCTGGTGGAGCAACGCCCTAGAGCGAAGCCTGGGTTGCCCGGAACGTAGAAATGACCATTACCTTCACACTGATTGCAATTATGCATTTTATACAATTGACAAACAGTTGTATTTTTATTGTATTTTATGCTCCGGGCGTAGACTTCTAAGGCCCTAACAATTCTATCTGGTGGAGCAACGCCCTAGAGTGCAGCCTAGGCTGACCGGAACGTAGAAATGACCATAACTTTCAGACCGGTTGCAATTATTCGCTTTATACGATCAAAAAACTGTTGTATTTGTTTTGTATTTTATGCTTCTGGCGTTGACTTCTTAGTCCCTTACTATTCGATCTGGTTGAACAACGCCCTAGACTGAACCCTAGGATGCCCGGAATGTAGAAATGACTATCGCTTTCACGCTGGTTGCAATTATTCCAGTTATACGATGGAAAAACTGTTGTATCTTTATTGTATTTTATGCTTCGTGCGTTGACTTCTAAGGCCCTAACTATTCGATCTAGTGGAGCAACGCCCTAGAGTCAAGCCTAGGTTGCCCGGAACGTAGAAATGACTATCACTTTCATACTGGTTGCAATTACTCCTGTTATACGATGGAAAAACTGTTGTATCTTTATTGTATTTTATGCTTCGTGCGGTGACTTCTAAGGCCCTAACTATTCGATCTGGTGGAGCAACGCCCTAGAGTCAAGCCTAGGTTGCCCGGAACGTAGAAATGACTATCACTTTCATACTGGTTGCAATTACTCCTGTTATACGATGGAAAGACTGTTGCCTTTTTATTGTATTTTATGCTGCGGGCGTTGACTTCTTTGGCCCTAGCTATTCGATCCGGTGGAGCAACGCCCTAGAGCGAGACATAGGTGGCCCGGAAGGTAGAAATGACTATCACTTTCACACTGGTAACAATTATTCGTGTTATACGATGGAAAAGCTGTTGCATTTTCATTGCATTTTATGCTTCAGGCGTTGACTTCTAAGGCCCTAGCAATTCGATCTGGTGGAGCAACGCCCTAGAGTGAAGCCTAGGTTGCCCGGAACGTAGAAATGAATACCACTTTCACACTGGTTGCAATTATTCCTGTTGTACGATGAAAAACTGTTGTATTTTTATTGTATTTTATGCTTCTGGCGTTGAAGTCTGACTGCCTAGCTATTCGATCTGGTGGAGATACGCCCTGATGTAAAGCCTAGGTTACCCGGAACGTAGAAATGACCATTACCTTCACACTGATTGCAATTAATCATTTTATACGATTGCGAAACCTTTGTATTTTTATTGTATTTTATGCTACGGGAGTAGACTTCTAAGGCCCTAGCTATTCGATCTGGTGTAGCAACGCCCTAGAGTGAAGCATAGTTTGCCCGGAACGTAGAAATGACCATAACTTTCAGACCGGTTGCAATTATTCGTTTTATGCGATGGAAAAACTGTTGTATCTTTATTGTATTTTATGCTTCGTGCGTTGACTTCTAAGGCCCTAGCTATTCGATCTGGTGGAGCAACGCCCTAGAGTCAAGCCTAGGTTGCCTGGAACGTAGAAATGACTATCACTTTCATACTGGTTGCAATTACTCCTGTTATACGATGGAAAAACTGTTGCCTTTTTATTGTATTTTATGCTTCGGTCGTTGACTTCTAAGGCCCTAGCTATTCGATCTGGTGGAGCAACGCCCTAGAGTGAAGCCTAGGTTGCCCGGAACTTAGAAATGACCATTACCTTCACACCGGTTGCAATTATTCGTTTTATACGATCGATAAACTTTTGTCTTTATATTGTATGTTATGCTTCTGGCGTTGACTTCTTAGGCCCTACCTATTCGATCTGGTGGAGCAACGCCCTAGAGCGAAGCCTGGGTTGCCCGGAACGTAGAAATGACCATTACCTTCACACTGATTGCAATTATGCATTTTATACAATTGACAAACAGTTGTATTTTTATTGTATTTTATGCTCCGGGCGTAGACTTCTAAGGCCCTAACAATTCTATCTGGTGGAGCAACGCCCTAGAGTGCAGCCTAGGCTGACCGGAACGTAGAAATGACCATAACTTTCAGACCGGTTGCAATTATTCGCTTTATACGATCAAAAAACTGTTGTATTTGTTT
Organism: Calliopsis andreniformis; assembly: GCF_051401765.1. Lineage (NCBI taxonomy): Eukaryota > Metazoa > Arthropoda > Insecta > Hymenoptera > Andrenidae > Calliopsis > Calliopsis andreniformis. The sequence continues at coordinate 11,530,694 of NW_027480422.1, read as the reverse complement.
TGTATTTTATGCTTCTGGCGTTGACTTCTTAGTCCCTTACTATTCGATCTGGTTGAACAACGCCCTAGACTGAACCCTAGGATGCCCGGAATGTAGAAATGACTATCGCTTTCACGCTGGTTGCAATTATTCCAGTTATACGATGGAAAAACTGTTGTATCTTTATTGTATTTTATGCTTCGTGCGTTGACTTCTAAGGCCCTAACTATTCGATCTAGTGGAGCAACGCCCTAGAGTCAAGCCTAGGTTGCCCGGAACGTAGAAATGACTATCACTTTCATACTGGTTGCAATTACTCCTGTTATACGATGGAAAAACTGTTGTATCTTTATTGTATTTTATGCTTCGTGCGGTGACTTCTAAGGCCCTAACTATTCGATCTGGTGGAGCAACGCCCTAGAGTCAAGCCTAGGTTGCCCGGAACGTAGAAATGACTATCACTTTCATACTGGTTGCAATTACTCCTGTTATACGATGGAAAAACTGTTGCCTTTTTATTGTATTTTATGCTTCGGGCGTTGACTTCTTTGGCCCTAGCTATTCGATCCGGTGGAGCAACGCCCTAGAGCGAGACATAGGTGGCCCGGAACGTAGAAATGACCATTACCTTCACACTGGATGCAGTTACTCCTGTTATACGATGGAAAAGCTGTTGTATTTTTATTGTATTATATGCTTCTGGCGTTGACTTCCGAGTCCCCAGCTATTCGATCTGGTGGAGCAACGCCCTGGAGTAAAGCCTAGGTTACCCGGAACGTAGATATGACCATTACCTTCACACTGATTGCAATTAATCATTTTATACGATTGAGAAACTATTGTATTTTTATTGTATTTTATGCTACGGGAGTAGACTTCTAAGGCTCTAGCTATTCGATCTGGTGGAGCAACGCCCTAGAGTGAAGCCTAGTTTGCCCGGAAGGTAGAAATGACTATCACTTTCACACTGGTAACAATTATTCGTGTTATACGATGGAAAAGCTGTTGCATTTTCATTGCATTTTATGCTTCTGGCGTTGAATTCTAAGCCCCTAACTATTCGATCTGGTGGAGCAACGCCCTAGAGTGAAGCCTAGGTTGCCCGGAACGTAGAAATAACCATAACTTTCACACCGGTAGCAATTATTCGTTTTATACGATTGAGAAACTTTTGTATTTACATTGTATTTTATGCTACGGGAGTAGACTTCTAAGGCTCTAGCTATTCGATCTGGTGGAGCAACGCCCTAGAGTAAAGCCTAGTTTGCCCGGAAGGTAGAAATGACCATTACTTTCACGCTGAATGCAATTATTCTTTTTATACGATGGTAAAACTGTTGTATTTTTATTGTATTTTATGCTCCTGGCATAGACTTCTATGGCCCTATCTATTCGATCTGGTGGACCAACACCGTAGAGTGAAGCCTAGGTTGCCCGGAACGTAGAAATGGCCATTACCTTCACACTGGTTGCAGTTACTCCTGTTATACGATGGGAAAACTGTTGTATTTTTATTGTATCATATGCTTCTGGCGTTGACTTCTAAGTCCCCAGCTATTCGATCTGGTGGAGCAACGCCCTGGAGTAAAGCCTAGGTTACCCGGAACGTAGAAATGACCATTACCTTCACACTGATTGCAATTAATCATTTTATACGATTGCGAAACCTTTGTATTTTTATTGTATTTTATGCTACGGGAGTAGACTTCTAAGGCCCTAGCTATTCGATCTGGTGTAGCAACGCCCTAGAGTGAAGCATAGTTTGCCCGGAACGTAGAAATGACCATAACTTTCAGACCGGTTGCAATTATTCGTTTTATGCGATGGAAAAACTGTTGTATCTTTATTGTATTTTATGCTTCGTGCGTTGACTTCTAAGGCCCTAGCTATTCGATCTGGTGGAGCAACGCCCTAGAGTCAAGCCTAGGTTGCCCAGAACGTAGAAATGACTATCACTTTCATACTGGTTGCAATTACTCCTGTTATACGATGGAAAAACTGTTGCCTTTTTATTGTATTTTATGCTTCGGTCGTTGACTTCTAAGGCCCTAGCTATTCGACCTGGTGGAGCAACGCCCTAGAGTGAAGCCTAGGTTGCCCGGAACTTAGAAATGACCATTACCTTCACACCGGTTGCAATTATTCGTTTTATACGATCAATAAACTTTTGTCTTTATATTGTATGTTATGCTTCTGGCGTTGACTTCTTAGGCCCTACCTATTCGATCTGGTGGAGCAACGCCCTAGAGCGTAGCCTGGGTTGCCCGGAACGTAGAAATGACCATTACCTTCACACTGATTGCAATTATTCATTTTATACAATTGACAAACAGTTGTATTTTTATTGTATTTTATGCTCCGGGCGTAGACTTCTAAGGCCCTAACAATTCTATCTGGTGGAGCAACGCCCTAGAGTGCAGCCTAGGCTGACCGGAACGTAGAAATGACCATAACTTTCAGACCGGTTGCAATTATTCGCTTTATACGATCAAAAAACTGTTGTATTTGTTTTGTATTTTATGCTTCTGGCGTTGACTTCTTAGTCCCTTACTATTCGATCTGGTTGAACAACGCCCTAGACTGAACCCTAGGATGCCCGGAATGTAGAAATGACTATCGCTTTCACGCTGGTTGCAATTATTCCAGTTATACGATGGAAAAACTGTTGTATCTTTATTGTATTTTATGCTTCGTGCGTTGACTTCTAAGGCCCTAACTATTCGATCTAGTGGAGCAACGCCCTAGAGTCAAGCCTAGGTTGCCCGGAACGTAGAAATGACTATCACTTTCATACTGGTTGCAATTACTCCTGTTATACGATGGAAAAACTGTTGTATCTTTATTGTATTTTATGCTTCGTGCGGTGACTTCTAAGGCCCTAACTATTCGATCTGGTGGAGCAACGCCCTAGAGTCAAGCCTAGGTTGCCCGGAACGTAGAAATGACTATCACTTTCATACTGGTTGCAATTACTCCTGTTATACGATGGAAAAACTGTTGCCTTTTTATTGTATTTTATGCTTCGGGCGTTGACTTCTTTGGCCCTAGCTATTCGATCCGGTGGAGCAACGCCCTAGAGCGAGACATAGGTGGCCCGGAACGTAGAAATGACCATTACCTTCACACTGGATGCAGTTACTCCTGTTATACGATGGAAAAGCTGTTGGATTTTTATTGTATTATATGCTTCTGGCGTTGACTTCCGAGTCCCCAGCTATTCGATCTGGTGAAGCAACGCCCTAGAGTGAAGCCTAGGCTGCCCGGAACGTAGAAATGAACATTTCTTTCACACTGGTTGCAATTACTCCTGTTATACGATGGAAAAACTGTTGTACCTTTATTGCATTTTATGCTTCGGGCGTTGACTTCTAAGGCCTAACTATTCCATCTGGTGGAGCAACGCCCTAGCGTGAAGGCTAGGTTGCCCGGAATGTAGAAATGACCATAACTTTCACACTGGTTGCAATTATTCGTTTTATACGCTGGAAAAGCTGTTGTATTTATATTGTGTTTTATGCTGCGGGCGTTGAATTCTAAGTCCCTAGCAATTCGATCTGATGGAGCGACGCCCTAGAGTGAAGCCTAGGTTGCGCGGAACGTAGAAATGACCATCACTTTCACGCTGGTTGTAATTACTCCTGTTATACGATGGAAAAACTGTTGCATTTGTTTTGTATTTTACGCTTCTGGCGTTGACTTCTAAGGCCCTAACTGTTCGATCTGGTGGAGCAACGCCATAGAGTGAAGCCAAGGTTGCCCGGAATGTAGAAATGACCATAACTTTCACACTGGTTGCAATTATTCGTTTTATACGATGGAAAAGCTGTTGTATTTATATTGTGTTTTATGCTTCTGGCGTTGACTTCCTAGGCCCTAGCTATTCGATCTGGTGGAGCAACGCCCTAGAGTGATGCCTAGGTTGCCCGGAACGTAGAAATGACCATTACATTCACACCGATTGCGATCATTCGTTTCATACGATGGAAAAACTGTTTTATCTGTTTTGTATTTTATGATTCTGGCGTTGACTTCCAAGGCCCTAACAATTCGATGTGGTGGAACAACGCCCTAGAGTGAAGCCTAGGTTGCCCGGAACGTAGAAATGACTATCACTTTCACACTTGTTGCCATTATTCGTGTTATACGATGGAAAAACTGTTGCATTCTTATTGTATTTTATGCTTCGGGCGTTGCCTTCTAAGGCCCTAACTTTTCGATCTGGTGGAGCAACGCCCTAGTGTGAAGGCTAGGTTGCCCGGAACGTAGAAAAGGCCATTACTATCACACTGGATGCAATTATTCCTGTTATACTGTGGAAACACTGTTGTATTTTTATTGTATTTTATGCTTCTGGCGTTGAATTCTAAGCCCCTAGCTATTCGATCTGGTGGAGCAACGCCCTAGAGTGAAGCCTAGGTTGCCCGGAACGTAGAAATAACCATAACTTTCACACCGGTAGCAATTATTCGTTTTATACGATTGAGAAACTTTTGTATTTTTATTGTATTTTATGCTACGGGAGTAGACTTCTAAGGCTCTAGCTATTCGATCTGGTGGAGCAACGCCCTAGAGTAAAGCCTAGTTTGCCCGGAAGGTAGAAATGACTATCACTTTCACACTGGTTACAATTATTCGTTTTATACGATGGAAAAACTGTTGCATTTATTTTGTATTTTATGCTTCTGGCGTTGACTTCATAGGTCCTGAATATTCGATCTGGTGTTGCAACGCCCTAGGGTCAAGCCTAGTTTGCACGGAACGTAGAAATGACCATTACTTTCGCACTGCTTGCAATTATACATATTATACGATGCAAAAACTGTTGTATTTACATTGTATTTTATGCTTCTGGCGTTGACTTCTTTGGCCCTTACTATTCGATCTGGTGAGAGCGACGCCCTAGTGTGAATCCTAGGTTGCCCGGAACGCAGAAATGACTACTACCTTCACACTGATCGCAATTATTCATTTTACACGATGGAAAAACTGTTGTACTTTTATTGTATTTTATGCTCCGGGCGTAGACTTCTAAGGCCCTAGCTATTCGATCTGGTGGAGCAACGCCCTAGAGTGAAGCCTAGGTTGCCCGGAACTTAGAAATGACCATTACCTTCACACCGGTTGCAATTATTCGTTTTATACGATCGATAAACTTTTGTCTTTATATTGTATGTTATGCTTCTGGCGTTGACTTATTAGGCCCTACCTATTCGATCTGGTGGAGCAACGCCCTAGAGCGAAGCCTGGGTTGCCCGGAACGTAGAAATGACCATTACCTTCACACTGATTGCAATTATTCATTTTATACAATTGACAAACAGTTGTATTTTTATTGTATTTTATGCTCCGGGCGTAGACTTCTAAGGCCCTAACAATTCTATCTGGTGGAGCAACGCCCTAGAGTGCAGCCTAGGCTGACCGGAACGTAGAAATGACCATAACTTTCAGACCGGTTGCAATTATTCGCTTTATACGATCAAAAAACTGTTGTATTTGTTTTGTATTTTATGCTTCTGGCGTTGACTTCTTAGTCCCTTACTATTCGATCTGGTTGAACAACGCCCTAGACTGAACCCTAGGATGCCCGGAATGTAGAAATGACTATCGCTTTCACGCTGGTTGCAATTATTCCAGTTATACGATGGAAAAACTGTTGTATCTTTATTGTATTTTATGCTTCGTGCGTTGACTTCTAAGGCCCTAACTATTCGATCTAGTGGAGCAACGCCCTAGAGTCAAGCCTAGGTTGCCCGGAACGTAGAAATGACTATCACTTTCATACTGGTTGCAATTACTCCTGTTATACGATGGAAAAACTGTTGTATCTTTATTGTATTTTATGCTTCGTGCGGTGACTTCTAAGGCCCTAACTATTCGATCTGGTGGAGCAACGCCCTAGAGTCAAGCCTAGGTTGCCCGGAACGTAGAAATGACTATCACTTTCATACTGGTTGCAATTACTCCTGTTATACGATGGAAAAACTGTTGCCTTTTTATTGTATTTTATGCTTCGGGCGTTGACTTCTTTGGCCCTAGCTATTCGATCCGGTGGAGCAACGCCCTAGAGCGAGACATAGGTGGCCCGGAACGTAGAAGTGACCATTACCTTCACACTGGATGCAGTTACTCCTGTTATACGATGGAAAAGCTGTTGTATTTTTATTGTATTATATGCTTCTGGCGTTGACTTCTGAGTCCCCAGCTATTCGATCTGGTGAAGCAACGCCCTAGAGTGAAGCCTAGGCTGCCCGGAACGTAGAAATGAACATTTCTTTCACACTGGTTGCAATTACTCCTGTTATACGATGGAAAAACTGTTGTACCTTTATTGCATTTTATGCTTCGGGCGTTGACTTCTGAGGCCTAACTATTCCATCTGGTGGAGCAACGCCCTAGCGTGAAGGCTAGGTTGCCCGGAATGTAGAAATGACCATAACTTTCACACTGGTTGCAATTATTCGTTTTATACGATGGAAAAGCTGTTGTATTTATATTGTGTTTTATGCTGCGGGCGTTGAATTCTAAGTCCCTAGCAATTCGATCTGATGGAGCAACGCCCTAGAGTGAAGCCTAGGTTGCGCGGAACGTAGAAATGACCATCACTTTCACACTGGTTGTAATTACTCCTGTTATACGATGGAAAAACTGTTGCATTTGTTTTGTATTTTACGCTTCTGGCGTTGACTTCTAAGGCCCTAACTGTTCGATCTGGTGGAGCAACGCCCTAGAGTGAAGCCAAGGTTGCCCGGAATGTAGAAATGACCATAACTTTCACACTGGTTGCAATTATTCGTTTTATACGATGGAAAAGCTGTTGTATTTATATTGTGTTTTATGCTTCTGGCGTTGACTTCCTAGGTCCTAGCTATTCGATCTGGTGGAGCAACGCCCTAGAGTGATGCCTAGGTTGCCCGGAACGTAGAAATGACCATTACATTCACACCGATTGCGATCATTCGTTTCATACGATGGAAAAACTGTTTTATCTGTTTTGTATTTTATGATTCTGGCGTTGACTTCCAAGGCCCTAACAATTCGATGTGGTGGAACAACGCCCTAGAGTGAAGCCTAGGTTGCCCGGAACGTAGAAATGACTATCACTTTCACACTGGTTGCCATTATTCGTGTTATACGATGGAAAAACTGTTGCATTCTTATTGTATTTTATGCTTCGGTCGTTGACTTCTAAGGCCCTAGCTATTCGATCTGGTGGTGCAACGCCCTAGAGTGAAGCCTAGGTTGCCCGGAACGTAGAAATGACTATCACTTTCACACTGGTTGCAATTATTCGTGTTATACGATGGAAAAACTGTTGCATTTTCATTGTATTTTATGCTGCGGGCGTTGAATTCTAAGTCCCTAGCAATTCGATCTGATGGAGCAACGCCATAGAGTGAAGCCTAGGTTGCCAGGAACGTAGAAATGCCTATCACTTTCATACTGGTTGCAATTATTCGTTTTATACGATGGAAAAACTGGTGCATTTATTTTGTATTTTATGCTTCTGGCATTGACTTCATAGGCCCTGAATATTCGATCTGGTGGAGCAACGCCCTAGAGTGAAGCCTAGGTTGCCCGGAACTTAGAAATGACCATCACTTTCACACTGGATGCATTTATTCGTTTTGTACGATGTAACAGCTGTTGTATATATACTCTGTTTTATGCTTCTGGCGTTGACTTCTTAGGCCCTAACTATTCGATCTGGTGGAGCAACGCCCTAGAGCGAAGCCTAGGTTGCCCGGAACGTAGAAATGACCATTACCTTCACACTGATTGCAATTATTCATTTTATACAATTGACAAACAGTTGTATTTTTATTGTATTTTATGCTCCGGGCGTAGACTTCTAAGGCCCTAGCTATTCGATCTGGTGGCGCAACGCCCTAGAGTGAAGCCTAGGTCGCCCGGAACGTAGAAATGACCATTACCTTCTAACTGATTGCAATTAATCATTTTATACGATTGAGAAACTGTTGCATTCTTATTGTATTTTATGCTGCGGGCGTTGCCTTCTAAGGCCCTAACTTTTCGATCTGGTGGAGCAACGCCCTAGTGTGAAGGCTAGGTTGCCCGGAACGTAGAAAAGGCCATTACTATCACACTGGATGCAATTATTCCTGTTATACTGTGGAAACACTGTTGTATTTTTATTGTATTTTATGCTTCTGGCGTTGAATTCTGAGCCCCTAGCTATTCGATCTGGTGGAGCAACGCCCTAGAGTGAAGCCTAGGTTGCCCGGAACGTAGAAATAACCATAACTTTCACACCGGTAGCAATTATTCGTTTTATACGATTGAGAAACTTTTGTATTTTTATTGTATTTTATGCTACGGGAGTAGACTTCTAAGGCTCTAGCTATTCGATCTGGTGGAGCAACGCCCTAGAGTAAAGCCTAGTTTGCCCGGAAGGTAGAAATGACTATCACTTTCACACTGGTTACAATTATTCGTTTTATACGATGGAAAAACTGTTGCATTTATTTTGTATTTTATGCTTCTGGCGTTGACTTCATAGGCCCTGAATATTCGATCTGGTGTTGCAACGCCCTAGGGTCAAGCCTAGCTTGCACGGAACGTAGAAATGACCATTACTTTCACACTGCTTGCAATTATACATATTATACGATGCAAAAACTGTTGTATTTACATTGTATTTTATGCTTCTGGCGTTGACTTCTTTGGCCCTTACTATTCGATCTGGTGAGAGCGACGCCCTAGTGTGAATCCTAGGTTGCCCGGAACGCAGAAATGACTATTACCTTCACACTGATTGCAATTATTCATTTTACACGATGGAAAAACTGTTGTATTTTTATTGTATTTTATGCTCCGGGCGTAGACTTCTAAGGCCCTAGCTATTCCATCTGGTGGAGCAACACCGCACAGTGAAGCCTAGGTTGCCCGGAATGTAGAAATTACTATCACTTTCACACTGGTTGCAATTACTCCTGTTATACGATGGAAAAACTGTTGTATCTTTATTGTATTTTATGCTTCGGGCGTTGACTTCTAAGGCCCTAAGTTTTCGATCTGGTGGAGCAGCGCGCTAGAGTGAAACCTAGGTTGCCCGGAACGTAGAAATGACCATTACTTTCACGCTGAATGCAATTATTCTTTTTATACGATGGTAAAACTGTTGTATTTTTGTTGTATTTTATGCTCCTGGCATAGACTTCTATGGCCCTATCTATTCGATCTGGTGGACCAACACCGTAGAGTGAAGCCTATGTTGCCCGGAACGTAGAAATGGCCATTACCTTCACACTGGTTGCAGTTACTCCTGTTATACGATGGAAAAACTGTTGTATTTTTATTGTATTATATGCTTCTGGCGTTGACTTCTAAGTCCCCAGCTATTCGATCTGGTGGAGCAACGCCCTGGAGTAAAGCCTAGGTTACCCGGAACGTAGAAATGACCATTACCTTCACACTGATTGCAATTAATCATTTTATACGATTGAGAAACTATTGTATTTTTATTGTATTTTATGCTACGGGAGTAGACTTCTAAGGCTCTAGCTATTCGATCTGGTGGAGCAACGCCCTAGAGTGAAGCCTAGTTTGCCCGGAAGGTAGAAATGACTATCACTTTCACCCTGGTAACAATTATTCGTATTATACGATGGAAAAGCTGTTGCATTTTCATTGCATTTTATGCTTCGGGCGTTGACTTCTAAGGCCCTAAGTTTTCGATCTGGTGGAGCAGCGCCCTAGAGTGAAACCTAGGTTGCCCGGAACGTAGAAATGACCATTACTTTCACGCTGAATGCAATTATTCTTTTTATACGATGGTAAAACTGTTGTATATTTATTGTATTTTATGCTCCTGGCATAGACTTCTATGGCCCTATCTATTCGATCTGGTGGACCAACACCGTAGAGTGAAGCCTATGTTGCCCGGAACGTAGAAATGGCCATTACCTTCACACTGGTTGCAGTTACTCCTGTTATACGAAGGAAAAACTGTTGTATTTTTATTGTATTATATGCTTCTGGCGTTGAGTTCTAAGTCCCCAGCTATTCGATCTGGTGGAGCAACGCCCTGGAGTAAAGCCTAGGTTACCCGGAACGTAGAAATGACCATTACCTTCACACTGATTGCAATTAATCATTTTATACGATTGAGAAACTATAGTATTTTTATTGTATTTTATGCTACGGGAGTAGACTTCTAAGGCTCTAGCTATTCGATCTGGTGGAGCAACGCCCTAGACTGAACCCTAGGATGCCCGGAATGTAGAAATGACTATCGCTTTCACGCTGGTTGCAATTATTCCAGTTATACGATGGAAAAACTGTTGTATCTTTATTGTATTTTATGCTTCGTGCGTTGACTTCTAAGGCCCTAACTATTCGATCTAGTGGAGCAACGCCCTAGAGTCAAGCCTAGGTTGCCCGGAACGTAGAAATGACTATCACTTTCATACTGGTTGCAATTACTCCTGTTATACGATGGAAAGACTGTTGCCTTTTTATTGTATTTTATGCTGCGGGCGTTGACTTCTTTGGCCCTAGCTATTCGATCCGGTGGAGCAACGCCCTAGAGCGAGACATAGGTGGCCCGGAAGGTAGAAATGACTATCACTTTCACACTGGTAACAATTATTCGTGTTATACGATGGAAAAGCTGTTGCATTTTCATTGCATTTTATGCTTCAGGCGTTGACTTCTAAGGCCCTAGCAATTCGATCTGGTGGAGCAACGCCCTAGAGTGAAGCCTAGGTTGCCCGGAACGTAGAAATGACTACCACTTTCACACTGGTTGCAATTATTCCTGTTGTACGATGAAAAACTGTTGTATTTTTATTGTATTTTATGCTTCTGGCGTTGAAGTCTGACTGCCTAGCTATTCGATCTGGTGGAGATACGCCCTGATGTAAAGCCTAGGTTACCCGGAACGTAGAAATGACCATTACCTTCACACTGATTGCAATTAATCATTTTATACGATTGCGAAACCTTTGTATTTTTATTGTATTTTATGCTACGGGAGTAGACTTCTAAGGCCCTAGCTATTCGATCTGGTGGAGCAACGCCCTAGAGTGAAGCCTAGGTTGCCCGGAACTTAGAAATGACCATTACCTTCACACCGGTTGCAATTACTCCTGTTATACGATGGAAAAACTGTTGCCTTTTTATTGTATTTTATGCTTCGGTCGTTGACTTCTAAGGCCCTAGCTATTCGATCTGGTGGAGCAACGCCCTAGAGTGAAGCCTAGGTTGCCCGGAACTTAGAAATGACCATTACCTTCACACCGGTTGCAATTATTCGTTTTATACGATCGATAAACTTTTGTCTTTATATTGTATGTTATGCTTCTGGCGTTGACTTCTTAGGCCCTACCTATTCGATCTGGTGGAGCAACGCCCTAGAGCGAAGCCTGGGTTGCCCGGAACGTAGAAATGACCATTACCTTCACACTGATTGCAATTATGCATTTTATACAATTGACAAACAGTTGTATTTTTATTGTATTTTATGCTCCGGGCGTAGACTTCTAAGGCCCTAACAATTCTATCTGGTGGAGCAACGCCCTAGAGTGCAGCCTAGGCTGACCGGAACGTAGAAATGACCATAACTTTCAGACCGGTTGCAATTATTCGCTTTATACGATCAAAAAACTGTTGTATTTGTTTTGTATTTTATGCTTCTGGCGTTGACTTCTTAGTCCCTTACTATTCGATCTGGTTGAACAACGCCCAAGACTGAACCCTAGGATGCCCGGAATGTAGAAATGACTATCGCTTTCACGCTGGTTGCAATTATTCCAGTTATACGATGGAAAAACTGTTGTATCTTTATTGTATTTTATGCTTCGTGCGTTGACTTCTAAGGCCCTAACTATTCGATCTAGTGGAGCAACGCCCTAGAGTCAAGCCTAGGTTGCCCGGAACGTAGAAATGACTATCACTTTCATACTGGTTGCAATTACTCCTGTTATACGATGGAAAAACTGTTGTATCTTTATTGTATTTTATGCTTCGTGCGGTGACTTCTAAGGCCCTAACTATTCGATCTGGTGGAGCAACGCCCTAGAGTCAAGCCTAGGTTGCCCGGAACGTAGAAATGACTATCACTTTCATACTGGTTGCAATTACTCCTGTTATACGATGGAAAAACTGTTGCCTTTTTATTGTATTTTATGCTTCGGGCGTTGACTTCTTTGGCCCTAGCTATTCGATCCGGTGGAGCAACGCCCTAGAGCGAGACATAGGTGGCCCGGAACGTAGAAATGACCATTACCTTCACACTGGATGCAGTTACTCCTGTTATACGATGGAAAAGCTGTTGTATTTTTATTGTATTATATGCTTCTGGCGTTGACTTCCGAGTCCCCAGCTATTCGATCTGGTGGAGCAACGCCCTGGAGTAAAGCCTAGGTTACCCGGAACGTAGATATGACCATTACCTTCACACTGATTGCAATTAATCATTTTATACGATTGAGAAACTATTGTATTTTTATTGTATTTTATGCTACGGGAGTAGACTTCTAAGGCTCTAGCTATTCGATCTGGTGGAGCAACGCCCTAGAGTGAAGCCTAGTTTGCCCGGAAGGTAGAAATGACTATCACTTTCACACTGGTAACAATTATTCGTGTTATACGATGGAAAAGCTGTTGCATTTTCATTGCATTTTATGCTTCTGGCGTTGAATTCTAAGCCCCTAGCTATTCGATCTGGTGGAGCAACGCCCTAGAGTGAAGCCTAGGTTGCCCGGAACGTAGAAATAACCATAACTTTCACACCGGTAGCAATTATTCGTTTTATACGATTGAGAAACTTTTGTATTTTTATTGTATTTTATGCTACGGGAGTAGACTTCTAAGGCTCTAGCTATTCGATCTGGTGGAGCAACGCCCTAGAGTAAAGCCTAGTTTGCCCGGAAGGTAGAAATGACCATTACTTTCACGCTGAATGCAATTATTCTTTTTATACGATGGTAAAACTGTTGTATTTTTATTGTATTTTATGCTCCTGGCATAGACTTCTATGGCCCTATCTATTCGATCTGGTGGACCAACACCGTAGAGTGAAGCCTAGGTTGCCCGGAACGTAGAAATGGCCATTACCTTCACACTGGTTGCAGTTACTCCTGTTATACGATGGAAAAACTGTTGTATTTTTATTGTATCATATGCTTCTGGCGTTGACCTCTAAGTCCCCAGCTATTCGATCTGGTGGAGCAACGCCCTGGAGTAAAGCCTAGGTTACCCGGAACGTAGAAATGACCATTACCTTCACACTGATTGCAATTAATCATTTTATACGATTGCGAAACCTTTGTATTTTTATTGTATTTTATGCTACGGGAGTAGACTTCTAAGGCCCTAGCTATTCGATCTGGTGTAGCAACGCCCTAGAGTGAAGCATAGTTTGCCCGGAACGTAGAAATGACCATAACTTTCAGACCGGTTGCAATTATTCGTTTTATGCGATGGAAAAACTGTTGTATCTTTATTGTATTTTATGCTTCGTGCGTTGACTTCTAAGGCCCTAGCTATTCGATCTGGTGGAGCAACGCCCTAGAGTCAAGCCTAGGTTGCCCAGAACGTAGAAATGACTATCACTTTCATACTGGTTGCAATTACTCCTGTTATACGATGGAAAAACTGTTGCCTTTTTATTGTATTTTATGCTTCGGTCGTTGACTTCTAAGGCCCTAGCTATTCGACCTGGTGGAGCAACGCCCTAGAGTGAAGCCTAGGTTGCCCGGAACTTAGAAATGACCATTACCTTCACACCGGTTGCAATTATTCGTTTTATACGATCAATAAACTTTTGTCTTTATATTGTATGTTATGCTTCTGGCGTTGACTTCTTAGGCCCTACCTATTCGATCTGGTGGAGCAACGCCCTAGAGCGTAGCCTGGGTTGCCCGGAACGTAGAAATGACCATTACCTTCACACTGATTGCAATTATTCATTTTATACAATTGACAAACAGTTGTATTTTTATTGTATTTTATGCTCCGGGCGTAGACTTCTAAGGCCCTAACAATTCTATCTGGTGGAGCAACGCCCTAGAGTGCAGCCTAGGCTGACCGGAACGTGGAAATGACCATAACTTTCAGACCGGTTGCAATTATTCGCTTTATACGATCAAAAAACTGTTGTATTTGTTTTGTATTTTATGCTTCTGGCGTTGACTTCTTAGTCCCTTACTATTCGATCTGGTTGAACAACGCCCTAGACTGAACCCTAGGATGCCCGGAATGTAGAAATGACTATCGCTTTCACGCTGGTTGCAATTATTCCAGTTATACGATGGAAAAACTGTTGTATCTTTATTGTATTTTATGCTTCGTGCGTTGACTTCTAAGGCCCTAACTATTCGATCTAGTGGAGCAACGCCCTAGAGTCAAGCCTAGGTTGCCCGGAACGTAGAAATGACTATCACTTTCATACTGGTTGCAATTACTCCTGTTATACGATGGAAAAACTGTTGTATCTTTATTGTATTTTATGCTTCGTGCGGTGACTTCTAAGGCCCTAACTATTCGATCTGGTGGAGCAACGCCCTAGAGTCAAGCCTAGGTTGCCCGGAACGTAGAAATGACTATCACTTTCATACTGGTTGCAATTACTCCTGTTATACGATGGAAAAACTGTTGCCTTTTTATTGTATTTTATGCTTCGGGCGTTGACTTCTTTGGCCCTAGCTATTCGATCCGGTGGAGCAACGCCCTAGAGCGAGACATAGGTGGCCCGGAACGTAGAAATGACCATTACCTTCACACTGGATGCAGTTACTCCTGTTATACGATGGAAAAGCTGTTGGATTTTTATTGTATTATATGCTTCTGGCGTTGACTTCCGAGTCCCCAGCTATTCGATCTGGTGAAGCAACGCCCTAGAGTGAAGCCTAGGCTGCCCGGAACGTAGAAATGAACATTTCTTTCACACTGGTTGCAATTACTCCTGTTATACGATGGAAAAACTGTTGTACCTTTATTGCATTTTATGCTTCGGGCGTTGACTTCTAAGGCCTAACTATTCCATCTGGTGGAGCAACGCCCTAGCGTGAAGGCTAGGTTGCCCGGAATGTAGAAATGACCATAACTTTCACACTGGTTGCAATTATTCGTTTTATACGCTGGAAAAGCTGTTGTATTTATATTGTGTTTTATGCTGCGGGCGTTGAATTCTAAGTCCCTAGCAATTCGATCTGATGGAGCGACGCCCTAGAGTGAAGCCTAGGTTGCGCGGAACGTAGAAATGACCATCACTTTCACGCTGGTTGTAATTACTCCTGTTATACGATGGAAAAACTGTTGCATTTGTTTTGTATTTTACGCTTCTGGCGTTGACTTCTAAGGCCCTAACTGTTCGATCTGGTGGAGCAACGCCATAGAGTGAAGCCAAGGTTGCCCGGAATGTAGAAATGACCATAACTTTCACACTGGTTGCAATTATTCGTTTTATACGATGGAAAAGCTGTTGTATTTATATTGTGTTTTATGCTTCTGGCGTTGACTTCCTAGGCCCTAGCTATTCGATCTGGTGGAGCAACGCCCTAGAGTGATGCCTAGGTTGCCCGGAACGTAGAAATGACCATTACATTCACACCGATTGCGATCATTCGTTTCATACGATGGAAAAACTGTTTTATCTGTTTTGTATTTTATGATTCTGGCGTTGACTTCCAAGGCCCTAACAATTCGATGTGGTGGAACAACGCCCTAGAGTGAAGCCTAGGTTGCCCGGAACGTAGAAATGACTATCACTTTCACACTTGTTGCCATTATTCGTGTTATACGATGGAAAAACTGTTGCATTCTTATTGTATTTTATGCTTCGGGCGTTGCCTTCTAAGGCCCTAACTTTTCGATCTGGTGGAGCAACGCCCTAGTGTGAAGGCTAGGTTGCCCGGAACGTAGAAAAGGCCATTACTATCACACTGGATGCAATTATTCCTGTTATACTGTGGAAACACTGTTGTATTTTTATTGTATTTTATGCTTCTGGCGTTGAATTCTAAGCCCCTAGCTATTCGATCTGGTGGAGCAACGCCCTAGAGTGAAGCCTAGGTTGCCCGGAACGTAGAAATAACCATAACTTTCACACCGGTAGCAATTATTCGTTTTATACGATTGAGAAACTTTTGTATTTTTATTGTATTTTATGCTACGGGAGTAGACTTCTAAGGCTCTAGCTATTCGATCTGGTGGAGCAACGCCCTAGAGTAAAGCCTAGTTTGCCCGGAAGGTAGAAATGACTATCACTTTCACACTGGTTACAATTATTCGTTTTATACGATGGAAAAACTGTTGCATTTATTTTGTATTTTATGCTTCTGGCGTTGACTTCATAGGTCCTGAATATTCGATCTGGTGTTGCAACGCCCTAGGGTCAAGCCTAGTTTGCACGGAACGTAGAAATGACCATTACTTTCGCACTGCTTGCAATTATACATATTATACGATGCAAAAACTGTTGTATTTACATTGTATTTTATGCTTCTGGCGTTGACTTCTTTGGCCCTTACTATTCGATCTGGTGAGAGCGACGCCCTAGTGTGAATCCTAGGTTGCCCGGAACGCAGAAATGACTACTACCTTCACACTGATCGCAATTATTCATTTTACACGATGGAAAATCTGTTGTACTTTTATTGTATTTTATGCTCCGGGCGTAGACTTCTAAGGCCCTAGCTATTCGATCTGGTGGAGCAACGCCCTAGAGTGAAGCCTAGGTTGCCCGGAACTTAGAAATGACCATTACCTTCACACCGGTTGCAATTATTCGTTTTATACGATCGATAAACTTTTGTCTTTATATTGTATGTTATGCTTCTGGCGTTGACTTATTAGGCCCTACCTATTCGATCTGGTGGAGCAACGCCCTAGAGCGAAGCCTGGGTTGCCCGGAACGTAGAAATGACCATTACCTTCACACTGATTGCAATTATTCATTTTATACAATTGACAAACAGTTGTATTTTTATTGTATTTTATGCTCCGGGCGTAGACTTCTAAGGCCCTAACAATTCTATCTGGTGGAGCAACGCCCTAGAGTGCAGCCTAGGCTGACCGGAACGTAGAAATGACCATAACTTTCAGACCGGTTGCAATTATTCGCTTTATACGATCAAAAAACTGTTGTATTTGTTTTGTATTTTATGCTTCTGGCGTTGACTTCTTAGTCCCTTACTATTCGATCTGGTTGAACAACGCCCTAGACTGAACCCTAGGATGCCCGGAATGTAGAAATGACTATCGCTTTCACGCTGGTTGCAATTATTCCAGTTATACGATGGAAAAACTGTTGTATCTTTATTGTATTTTATGCTTCGTGCGTTGACTTCTAAGGCCCTAACTATTCGATCTAGTGGAGCAACGCCCTAGAGTCAAGCCTAGGTTGCCCGGAACGTAGAAATGACTATCACTTTCATACTGGTTGCAATTACTCCTGTTATACGATGGAAAAACTGTTGTATCTTTATTGTATTTTATGCTTCGTGCGGTGACTTCTAAGGCCCTAACTATTCGATCTGGTGGAGCAACGCCCTAGAGTCAAGCCTAGGTTGCCCGGAACGTAGAAATGACTATCACTTTCATACTGGTTGCAATTAATCCTGTTATACGATGGAAAAACTGTTGCCTTTTTATTGTATTTTATGCTTCGGGCGTTGACTTCTTTGGCCCTAGCTATTCGATCCGGTGGAGCAACGCCCTAGAGCGAGACATAGGTGGCCCGGAACGTAGAAGTGACCATTACCTTCACACTGGATGCAGTTACTCCTGTTATACGATGGAAAAGCTGTTGTATTTTTATTGTATTATATGCTTCTGGCGTTGACTTCTGAGTCCCCAGCTATTCGATCTGGTGAAGCAACGCCCTAGAGTGAAGCCTAGGCTGCCCGGAACGTAGAAATGAACATTTCTTTCACACTGGTTGCAATTACTCCTGTTATACGATGGAAAAACTGTTGTACCTTTATTGCATTTTATGCTTCGGGCGTTGACTTCTGAGGCCTAACTATTCCATCTGGTGGAGCAACGCCCTAGCGTGAAGGCTAGGTTGCCCGGAATGTAGAAATGACCATAACTTTCACACTGGTTGCAATTATTCGTTTTATACGATGGAAAAGCTGTTGTATTTATATTGTGTTTTATGCTGCGGGCGTTGAATTCTAAGTCCCTAGCAATTCGATCTGATGGAGCAACGCCCTAGAGTGAAGCCTAGGTTGCGCGGAACGTAGAAATGACCATCACTTTCACACTGGTTGTAATTACTCCTGTTATACGATGGAAAAACTGTTGCATTTGTTTTGTATTTTACGCTTCTGGCGTTGACTTCTAAGGCCCTAACTGTTCGATCTGGTGGAGCAACGCCCTAGAGTGAAGCCAAGGTTGCCCGGAATGTAGAAATGACCATAACTTTCACACTGGTTGCAATTATTCGTTTTATACGATGGAAAAGCTGTTGTATTTATATTGTGTTTTATGCTTCTGGCGTTGACTTCCTAGGTCCTAGCTATTCGATCTGGTGGAGCAACGCCCTAGAGTGATGCCTAGGTTGCCCGGAACGTAGAAATGACCATTACATTCACACCGATTGCGATCATTCGTTTCATACGATGGAAAAACTGTTTTATCTGTTTTGTATTTTATGATTCTGGCGTTGACTTCCAAGGCCCTAACAATTCGATGTGGTGGAACAACGCCCTAGAGTGAAGCCTAGGTTGCCCGGAACGTAGAAATGACTATCACTTTCACACTGGTTGCCATTATTCGTGTTATACGATGGAAAAACTGTTGCATTCTTATTGTATTTTATGCTTCGGTCGTTGACTTCTAAGGCCCTAGCTATTCGATCTGGTGGTGCAACGCCCTAGAGTGAAGCCTAGGTTGCCCGGAACGTAGAAATGACTATCACTTTCACACTGGTTGCAATTATTCGTGTTATACGATGGAAAAACTGTTGCATTTTCATTGTATTTTATGCTGCGGGCGTTGAATTCTAAGTCCCTAGCAATTCGATCTGATGGAGCAACGCCATAGAGTGAAGCCTAGGTTGCCAGGAACGTAGAAATGACTATCACTTTCATACTGGTTGCAATTATTCGTTTTATACGATGGAAAAACTGGTGCATTTATTTTGTATTTTATGCTTCTGGCATTGACTTCATAGGCCCTGAATATTCGATCTGGTGGAGCAACGCCCTAGAGTGAAGCCTAGGTTGCCCGGAACTTAGAAATGACCATCACTTTCACACTGGATGCATTTATTCGTTTTGTACGATGTAACAGCTGTTGTATATATACTCTGTTTTATGCTTCTGGCGTTGACTTCTTAGGCCCTAACTATTCGATCTGGTGGAGCAACGCCCTAGAGCGAAGCCTAGGTTGCCCGGAACGTAGAAATGACCATTACCTTCACACTGATTGCAATTATTCATTTTATACAATTGACAAACAGTTGTATTTTTATTGTATTTTATGCTCCGGGCGTAGACTTCTAAGGCCCTAGCTATTCGATCTGGTGGCGCAACGCCCTAGAGTGAAGCCTAGGTCGCCCGGAACGTAGAAATGACCATTACCTTCTAACTGATTGCAATTAATCATTTTATACGATTGAGAAACTGTTGCATTCTTATTGTATTTTATGCTGCGGGCGTTGCCTTCTAAGGCCCTAACTTTTCGATCTGGTGGAGCAACGCCCTAGTGTGAAGGCTAGGTTGCCCGGAACGTAGAAAAGGCCATTACTATCACACTGGATGCAATTATTCCTGTTATACTGTGGAAACACTGTTGTATTTTTATTGTATTTTATGCTTCTGGCGTTGAATTCTGAGCCCCTAGCTATTCGATCTGGTGGAGCAACGCCCTAGAGTGAAGCCTAGGTTGCCCGGAACGTAGAAATAACCATAACTTTCACACCGGTAGCAATTATTCGTTTTATACGATTGAGAAACTTTTGTATTTTTATTGTATTTTATGCTACGGGAGTAGACTTCTAAGGCTCTAGCTATTCGATCTGGTGGAGCAACGCCCTAGAGTAAAGCCTAGTTTGCCCGGAAGGTAGAAATGACTATCACTTTCACACTGGTTACAATTATTCGTTTTATACGATGGAAAAACTGTTGCATTTATTTTGTATTTTATGCTTCTGGCGTTGACTTCATAGGCCCTGAATATTCGATCTGGTGTTGCAACGCCCTAGGGTCAAGCCTAGCTTGCACGGAACGTAGAAATGACCATTACTTTCACACTGCTTGCAATTATACATATTATACGATGCAAAAACTGTTGTATTTACATTGTATTTTATGCTTCTGGCGTTGACTTCTTTGGCCCTTACTATTCGATCTGGTGAGAGCGACGCCCTAGTGTGAATCCTAGGTTGCCCGGAACGCAGAAATGACTATTACCTTCACACTGATTGCAATTATTCATTTTACACGATGGAAAAACTGTTGTATTTTTATTGTATTTTATGCTCCGGGCGTAGACTTCTAAGGCCCTAGCTATTCCATCTGGTGGAGCAACACCGCACAGTGAAGCCTAGGTTGCCCGGAATGTAGAAATTACTATCACTTTCACACTGGTTGCAATTACTCCTGTTATACGATGGAAAAACTGTTGTATCTTTATTGTATTTTATGCTTCGGGCGTTGACTTCTAAGGCCCTAAGTTTTCGATCTGGTGGAGCAGCGCGCTAGAGTGAAACCTAGGTTGCCCGGAACGTAGAAATGACCATTACTTTCACGCTGAATGCAATTATTCTTTTTATACGATGGTAAAACTGTTGTATTTTTGTTGTATTTTATGCTCCTGGCATAGACTTCTATGGCCCTATCTATTCGATCTGGTGGACCAACACCGTAGAGTGAAGCCTATGTTGCCCGGAACGTAGAAATGGCCATTACCTTCACACTGGTTGCAGTTACTCCTGTTATACGATGGAAAAACTGTTGTATTTTTATTGTATTATATGCTTCTGGCGTTGACTTCTAAGTCCCCAGCTATTCGATCTGGTGGAGCAACGCCCTGGAGTAAAGCCTAGGTTACCCGGAACGTAGAAATGACCATTACCTTCACACTGATTGCAATTAATCATTTTATACGATTGAGAAACTATTGTATTTTTATTGTATTTTATGCTACGGGAGTAGACTTCTAAGGCTCTAGCTATTCGATCTGGTGGAGCAACGCCCTAGAGTGAAGCCTAGTTTGCCCGGAAGGTAGAAATGACTATCACTTTCACCCTGGTAACAATTATTCGTATTATACGATGGAAAAGCTGTTGCATTTTCATTGCATTTTATGCTTCGGGCGTTGACTTCTAAGGCCCTAAGTTTTCGATCTGGTGGAGCAGCGCCCTAGAGTGAAACCTAGGTTGCCCGGAACGTAGAAATGACCATTACTTTCACGCTGAATGCAATTATTCTTTTTATACGATGGTAAAACTGTTGTATATTTATTGTATTTTATGCTCCTGGCATAGACTTCTATGGCCCTATCTATTCGATCTGGTGGACCAACACCGTAGAGTGAAGCCTATGTTGCCCGGAACGTAGAAATGGCCATTACCTTCACACTGGTTGCAGTTACTCCTGTTATACGAAG
This sequence comes from Calliopsis andreniformis, assembly GCF_051401765.1. NCBI lineage: Eukaryota > Metazoa > Arthropoda > Insecta > Hymenoptera > Andrenidae > Calliopsis > Calliopsis andreniformis. The sequence goes on along the minus strand of NW_027480422.1, from coordinate 11,509,136 downwards.
GAAAAACTGTTGTATTTTTATTGTATTATATGCTTCTGGCGTTGAGTTCTAAGTCCCCAGCTATTCGATCTGGTGGAGCAACGCCCTGGAGTAAAGCCTAGGTTACCCGGAACGTAGAAATGACCATTACCTTCACACTGATTGCAATTAATCATTTTATACGATTGAGAAACTATAGTATTTTTATTGTATTTTATGCTACGGGAGTAGACTTCTAAGGCTCTAGCTATTCGATCTGGTGGAGCAACGCCCTAGAGTGAAGCCTAGTTTGCCCGGAAGGTAGAAATGACTATCACTTTCACACTGGTAACAATTATTCGTGTTATACGATGGAAAAGCTGTTGCATTTTCATTGCATTTTATGCTTCAGGCGTTGACTTCTAAGGCCCTAGCAATTCGATCTGGTGGAGCAACGCCCTAGAGTGAAGCCTAGGTTGCCCGGAACGTAGAAATGACTACCACTTTCACACTGGTTGCAATTATTCCTCTTGTACGATGAAAAACTGTTGTATTTTTATTGTATTTTATGCTTCTGGCGTTGAAGTCTAACTGCCTAGCTATTCGATCTGGTGGAGATACGCCCTGATGTAAAGCCTAGGTTACCCGGAACGTAGAAATGACCATTACCTTCACACTGATTGCAATTAATCATTTTATACGATTGCGAAACCTTTGTATTTTTATTGTATTTTATGCTACGGGAGTAGACTTCTAAGGCCCTAGCTATTCGATCTGGTGTAGCAACGCCCTAGAGTGAAGCATAGTTTGCCCGGAACGTAGAAATGACCATAACTTTCAGACCGGTTGCAATTATTCGTTTTATGCGATGGAAAAACTGTTGTATCTTTATTGTATTTTATGCTTCGTGCGTTGACTTCTAAGGCCCTAGCTATTCGATCTGGTGGAGCAACGCCCTAGAGTAAAGCCTAGGTTGCCCGGAACGTAGAAATGACTATCACTTTCATACTGGTTGCAATTACTCCTGTTATACGATGGAAAAACTGTTGCCTTTTTATTGTATTTTATGCTTCGGGCGCTGACTTCTAAGGCCCTAGCTATTTGATCTGGTGGAGCAACGCCCTAGAGTGAAGCCTAGGTTGCCCGGAACTTAGAAATGACCATTACCTTCACACCGGTTGCAATTATTCGTTTTATACGATCGATAAACTTTTGTCTTTATATTGTATGTTATGCTTCTGGCGTTGACTTGTTAGGCCCTAACTATTCGATCTGGTGGAGCAACGCCCTAGAGCGAAGCCTGGGTTGCCCGGAACGTAGAAATGACCATTACTTGCACACTGGTTGCAATTATTACTGTTATACGTTGGAGAAACTGTTGTACTTTTATTGTATTTTACGCTTCTGGCGTTGACTTCTTAGCCTCTAGCTATTCGATCCGGTGGAGCAACGTCCTAGAGCGAGACATAGGTGGCCCGCAACGTAGAAATGACCATTACCTTCACACTGGATGCAGTTACTCCTGTTATACGATGGAAAAGCTGTTGTATTTTTATTGTATTATATGCTTCTGGCGTTGACTTCTGAGTCCCCAGCTATTCGATCTGGTGAAGCAACGCCCTAGAGTGAAGCCTAGGCTGCCCGGAACGTAGAAATGAACATTTCTTTCACACTGGTTGCAATTACTCCTGTTATACGATGGAAAAACTGTTGTACCTTTATTGCATTTTATGCTTCGGGCGTTGACTTCTAAGGCTTAACTATTCCATCTGGTGGAGCAACGCCCTAGCGTGAAGGCTAGGTTGCCCGGAATGTAGAAATGACCATAGCTTTCACACTGGTTGCAATTATTCGTTTTATACGATGGAAAGGCTGTTGTATTTATATTGTGTTTTATGCTTCTGGCGTTGACTTCTTAGGCCCTAGCTATTCGATCTGGTGGAGCAACGCCCTAGAGTGATGCCTAGGTTGCCCGGAACTTAGAAATGACCATTACCTTCACACCGGTTGCAATTATTCGTTTTATACGATCGATAAACTTTTGTCTTTATATTGTATGTTATGCTTCTGGCGTTGACTTGTTAGGCCCTAACTATTCGATCTGGTGGAGCAACGCCCTAGAGCGAAGCCTGGGTTGCCCGGAACGTAGAAATGACCATTACTTGCACACTGGTTGCAATTATTACTGTTATACGTTGGAGAAACTGTTGTACTTTTATTGTATTTTACGCTTCTGGCGTTGACTTCTTAGCCTCTAGCTATTCGATCCGGTGGAGCAACGCCCTAGAGCGAGACATAGGTGGCCCGCAACGTAGAAATGACCATTACCTTCACACTGGATGCAGTTACACCTGTTATACGATGGAAAAGCTGTTGTATTTTTATTGTATTATATGCTTCTGGCGTTGACTTCTGAGTCCCCAGCTATTCGATCTGGTGAAGCAACGCCCTAGAGTGAAGCCTAGGCTGCCCGGAACGTAGAAATGAACATTTCTTTCACACTGGTTGCAATTACTCCTGTTATACGATGGAAAAACTGTTGTACCTTTATTGCATTTTATGCTTCGGGCGTTGACTTCTAAGGCTTAACTATTCCATCTGGTGGAGCAACGCCCTAGCGTGAAGGCTAGGTTGCCCGGAATGTAGAAATGACCATAGCTTTCACACTGGTTGCAATTATTCGTTTTATACGATGGAAAAGCTGTTGTATTTATATTGTGTTTTATGCTTCTGGCGTTGACTTCTTAGGCCCTAGCTATTCGATCTGGTGGAGCAACGCTCTAGAGTGATGCCTAGGTTGCCCGGAACGTAGAAATGACCATTACATTCACACCGATTGCAATCATTCGTTTCATACGATGGAAAAACTGTTTTACCTGTTTTGTATTTTATGATTCTGGCGTTGACTTCCAAGGCCCTAACAATTCGATGTGGTGGAACAACGCCCTAGAGTGAAGCCTAGGTTGCCCGGAACGTAGAAATGACTATCACTTTCACACTGGTTGCCATTATTCGTGTTATACGATGGAAAAACTGTTGCATTCTTATTGTATTTTATGCTTCGGTCGTTGACTTCTAAGGCCCTAGCTATTCGATCTGGTGGTGCAACGCCCTAGAGTGAAGCCTAGGTTGCCCGGAACGTAGAAATGACTATCACTTTCACACTGGTTGTAATTATTCGTGTTATACGATGGAAAAACTGTTGCATTTTCATTGTATTTTATGCTGCGGGCGTTGAATTCTAAGTCCCTAGCAATTAGATCTGATGGAGCAACGCCCTAGAGTGAAGCCTAGGTTGCCAGGAACGTAGAAATGACTATCACTCTCACACTGGTTGCAATTATTCGTTTTATACGATGGAAAAACTGTTGCATTTATTTTGTATTTTATGCTTCTGGCATTGACTTCATAGGCCCTGAATATTCGATCTGGTTGAGCAACGCCCTAGAGTGAAGCCTAGGTTGCCCGGAACTTAGAAATGACCATCACTTTCACACTGGATGCATTTATTCGTTTTATACGATGTAACAGCTGTTGTATATATACACTGTTTTATGCTTCTGGCGTTGACTTCTTAGGCCCTAACTATTCGATCTGGTGGAGCAACGTCCTAGAGCGAAGCCTAGGTTGCCCGGAACGTAGAAATGACCATTACCTTCACACTGATTGCAATTATTCATTTTATACAATTGACAAACAGTTGTATTTTTATTGTATTTTATGCTCCGGGTGTAGACTTCTAAGGCCCTAGCTATTCGATCTGGTGGCGCAACGCCCTAGAGTGAAGCCTAGGTCGCCCGGAACGTAGAAATGACCATTACCTTCACACTGATTGCAATTAATCATTTTATACGATTGGGAAACTGTTGCATTCTTATTGTATTTTATGCTGCGGGCGTTGACTTCTAAGGCCCTAACTTTTCGATCTGGTGGAGCAACGCCCTAGTGTGAAGGCTAGGTTGCCCGGAACGTAGAAAAGGCCATTACTATCACAATGGATGCAATTATTCCTGTTATACTGTGGAAACACTGTTGTATTTTTATTGTATTTTATGCTTCTGGCGTTGAATTCTGAGCCCCTAGCTATTCGATCTGGTGGAGCAACGCCCTAGAGTGAAGCCTAGGTTGCCCGGAACGTAGAAATAACCATAACTTTCACACCGGTAGCAATTATTCGTTTTATACGATTGAGAAACTTTTGTATTTTTATTGTATTTTATGCTACGGCAGTAGACTTCTAAGGCTCTAGCTATTCGATCTGGTGGAGCAACGCCCTAGAGTGAAGCCTAGTTTGCCCGGAAGGTAGAAATGACTATCACTTTCACACTGGTTACAATTATTCGTTTTATACGATGGAAAAACTGTTGCATTTATTTTGTATTTTATGCTTCTGGCGTTGACTTCATAGGCCCTGAATATTCGATCTGGTGTTGCAACGCCCTAGGGTCAAGCCTAGTTTGCACGGAACGTAGAAATGACCATTACTTTCACACTGCTTGCAATTATACATATTATACGATGCAAAAACTGTTGTATTTACATTGTATTTTATGCTTCTGGCGTTGACTTCTTTGGCCCTTACTATTCGATCTGGTGAGAGCGACGCCCTAGTGTGAATCCTAGGTTGCCCGGAACGCAGAAATGACTATTACCTTCACACTGATTGCAATTATTCATTTTACACGATGGAAAAACTGTTGTATTTTTATTGTATTTTATGCTCCGGGCGTACACTTCTAAGGCCCTAGCTATTCCATCTGGTGGAGCAACACCGCACAGTGAAACCTAGGTTGCCCGGAATGTAGAAATGCCTATCACTTTCACACTGGTTGCAATTATTCGTGTTATACGATGGAAAAGCTGTTGCATTTTCATTGCATTTTATGCTTCAGACGTTGACTTCTAAGGCTCTAGCAATTCGATCTGGTGGAGCAACGCCCTAGAGTGAAGCCTAGGTTGCCCGGTACGTAGAAATGACTACCACTTTCACACTGGTTGCAATTATTCCTGTTGTACGATGAAAAACTGTTGTATTTTTATTGTATTTTATGCTTCTGGCGTTGAAGTCTAACTGCCCAGCTATTCGATCTGGTGGAGATACGCCCTGATGTAAAGCCTAGGTTACCCGGAACGTAGAAATGACCATTACCTTCACACTGATTGCAATTAATCATTTTATACGATTGCGAAACCTTTGTATTTTTATTGTATTTTATGCTACGGGAGTAGACTTCTAAGGCCCTAGCTATTCGATCTGGTGTAGCAACGCCCTAGGGTGAAGCATAGTTTGCCCGGAACGTAGAAATGACCATAACTTTCAGACCGGTTGCAATTATTCGTTTTATGCGATGGAAAAACTGTTGTATCTTTATTGTATTTTATGCTTCGTGCGTTGACTTCTAAGGCCCTAACTATTCGATCTAGTGGAGCAACGCCCTAGAGTCAAGCCTAGGTTGCCCGGAACGTAGAAATGACTATCACTTTCATACTGGTTGCAATTACTCCTGTTATACGATGGAAAAACTGTTGTATCTTTATTGTATTTTATGCTTCGTGCGGTGACTTCTAAGGCCCTAACTATTCGATCTGGTGGAGCAACGCCCTAGAGTCAAGCCTAGGTTGCCCGGAACGTAGAAGTGACTATCACTTTCATACTGGTTGCAATTACTCCTGTTATACGATGGAAAAACTGTTGCCTTTTTATTGTATTTTATGCTTCGGGCGTTGACTTCTTTGGCCCTAGCTATTCGATCTGGTGGAAAAACACCGTAGAGTGAAGCCTAGGTTGCCCGGAACGTAGAAATTGCCATTACCTTCACAATGGTTGCAGTTACTCCTGTTATACGATGGAAAAACTGTTGTATTTTTATTGTATTATATGCTTCTGGCGTTGACTTCTAAGTCCCCAGCTATTCGATCTGGTGGAGCAACGCCCTAGAGTAAAGACTAGGTTGCACGGAACGTAGAAATGACCATTACTTGCACACTGGTTGCAATTATTACTGTTATACGTTGGAGAAACTGTTGTACTTTTATTGTATTTTATGCTTCTGGCGTTGACTTCTTAGCCTCTAGCTATTCGATCCGGTGGAGCAACGCCCTAGAGCGAGACATAGGTGGCCCGGAACGTAGAAATGACCATTACCTTCACACTGGATGCAGTTACTCCTGTTATACGATGGAAAAGCTGTTGTATTTTTATTGTATTATATGCTTCTGGCGTTGACTTCTGAGTCCCCAGCTATTCGATCTGGTGAAGCAACGCCCTAGAGTGAAGCCTAGGCTGCCCGGAACGTAGAAATGAACATTCCTTTCACACTGGTTGCAATTACTCCTGTTATACGATGGAAAAACTGTTGTACCTTTATTGCATTTTATGCTTCGGGCGTTGACTTCTAAGGCCTAACTATTCCATCTGGTGGAGCAACGCCCTAGCGTGAACGCTAGGTTGCCCGGAATGTAGAAATGACCATAACTTTCACACTGGTTGCAATTATTCGTTTTATACGATGGAAAAGCTGTTGTATTTATATTGTGTTTTATGCTTCTGGCGTTGACTTCTTAGGCCCTAGCTATTCGATCTGGTGGAGCAACGCCCTAGAGTGATGCCTAGGTTGCCCGGAACGTAGAAATGACCATTACATTCACACCGAATGCAATCATTCGTTTCATACGATGGAAAAACTGTTTTATCTGTTTTGTATTTTATGATTCTGGCGTTGACTTCCAAGGCCCTAACAATTCGATGTGGTGGAACAACGACCTAGAGTGAAGCCTAGGTTGCCCAGAACGTAGAAATGACTATCACTTTCACACTGGTTGCAATTATTACTGTTATACGTTGGAGAAACTGTTGTACTTTTATTGTATTTTATGCTTCGGGCGTTGACTTCTAAGGCCCTAGCTATTCGATCTCGTGGAGCAACGCCCTACAGTGAAGCCTAGGTTGCCCGGAACTTAGAAATGACCATTACCTTCACACCGGTTGCAATCATTCGTTTCATACGATCGAAAAACTGTTGCACTTATATTGTATGTTATGCTTCTGGCGTTGACTTCTTAGGCCCTTGCTATTCGATCTGGTGGAACAACGCCCTAGATTGAATCCCAGTTTGCCCGGAACGTAGAAATGACTATCACTTTCACATTGGATGCAATTATTCGTTTTATACGATGGAACAGCTGTTGTATATATACTCTGTTTTATGCTTCGTGCGTTGACATCTTAGGCCCTAACTATTCGATCTGATGGAGCAACGCCCTAGAGCGAAGCCTAGGTTGCCCGGAACGTAGAAATGACCATAACATTCACACCGGTTGCAATTATTCGTTTTATACGATGGAAAAACTGTTGTATCTTTATTGTATTTTATGCTTCGGGCGTTGACTTCTATGGCATTAACTATTCGATCTGGTGGAGCAACGCCCTAGAATGAATCCTAGGTTGCCCGAAACGCAGAAATGACCATTACCTTCACACTGATTGCAATTATTCATTTTACAGGATGGAAAAACTGTTGTATTTTTATTCTATTTTATGCTCCGCGCGTAGACTTCTGAGGCCCTAGCTATTCCATCTGGTGGAGGAACACCCTACAGTGAAGCCTAGGTTGCCCGGAACGTAGAAATGGCTATCACTTTCACACAGGATGCAATTATTCGTGTTATACCATGGAAAAACTGTTGCATTTTCATTGTATTTTATGCTTCGGGCGTTGACTTCTAAGGCCCTAACAATTCGATCTGTTGGAACAACACCCTAGAGTGAAGCCTAGGTATCCCGGAACGTAGAAATGACCATAACTTTCACACTGGTTGCAATTATTCGTTTTATAGGATGGAAAAACTGTTGAATTTATTTTGTATTTTATGCTTCTGGCGTTGAATTCTAAGTCCCTAGCTATTCGATCTGGTGGAGCAACGCCCTAGAGTGAAGCCTAGGTTGCCCGGAACATAGAAATGACCATTACCTTCGCACTGGTTACAATTACTCCTGTTATACGATTGAAAGCTGTTGTATCTATATTGTATTTTATGCTTCTGGCGTTGACTTCTTAGACACTTACTACTCGAGCTGGTGGAGCAACGCCCTAGAGTGATGCCTAGGTTGCCCGGAACATAGAAATGGCCGTTACATTCGCACTGGATGCAATTATTCGTTTTATACGATGGAAAAACTGTTGTACTTATATTGTATTTTATGCTTCTGGCGTTGACTTCTTAGGCCCTTACTATTCGATCTGGTGGAACAACGCCCTAGATTGAAGCCTAGGTTGCCAGGAACGTAGAAATGACCATCACTTTCACACTGGTTGCAATTACTCCTGTTATACGATGGAAAAACTGTAGTATCTTTATTGTATTTTATGCTTCGGGCGTTGACTTCTATGGCCCTAACTATTCGATCTGGCGGAGCAACGCCCTAGAGTCAAGTCTAGGTTGCACGGAACGTAGAAATGGCCATTACTTTCACACTGGATACAATTACTCGTTTTATACGATGGAAAAACTGTTGTACTTATATTGTATTTTATGCTTCTGGCATTGACTTCTAAGGCCGTAGCTATTAGATGTGGTGGAGCAACGCCCTAGAGTCAAGCCTAAGTTGCCCGGAACGTAGCAATGAGCGTGACTTGCAAACTGGTTGCAATTACTCGTTTTATACGATGAAAAACTGTTTTATTTATAATATGTTTTATGCTTCTGGCGTCGACTTCTAAGGCCCTGGCTATTCGATCTGGTGGGGCAACGCCCTAGAGTGAAAAGTAGGTTTCCCGGAACGTAGAAATGACCATTACTTTCACACTGGTTGCAATTATACGTTTTATACGATGGAAAAGTTGTCGTATTTATATTGTGTTTTATGCTTCTGGCGTTGACTTCTAAGGCCCTAACTATTCTATCTGGTGGAGCAACGCCCTAGAGTGAAGCGTAGGTTGCCCGGAATGTAGAAATGACCAGTACCTTCACACTGGTTGTAGTTATTCCTGTTATACGATGGAAAAGCTGTTGTATTTAAATTATATTTTATGCTCCTGGTGTGGACTTCTTAGGCCCCAACTATTCGATCTGGTGGAGCAACGCCTCAGAGTTATGCCTAGGATTCCCGGAACGTAGAAATGGCCATAACTTTCACACTGGTTGCAATTATTCGTTTTATACGATGAAAAGCTGTTGTATTTATATTGTGTTTTAGGCTTCTGGCGTTGACATCTTAGGCGCTAACTATTCGATCTGGTGGAGCAACTCCCTAGAGTGAAGGCTAGGTTGCCGGAACGTAGGAATGACCATAACTTTCACACTGTTTGAAATTATTCATTCTATACGATGTAAAAACCGTTGTATTTATATCGTATTTTATTCTTCTGGCGTTGACTTCGTAGGCCCTAACTATTCGATCTGGTGGAACAACGCCCTAGAGTCAAGCCGAGGTTGCCCGGAACGTAGAAATGACTATCACTTTCACACTGGTTGCAATTATTACTGTTATACGTTGGAGAAACTGTTGTACTTTTATTGTATTTTATGCTTCGGGCGTTGACTTCTAAGGCCCTAGCTATTCGATCTCGTGGAGCAACGCCCTACAGTGAAGCCTAGGTTGCCCGGAACTTAGAAATGACCATTACCTTCACACCGGTTGCAATCATTCGTTTCATACGATCGAAAAACTGTTGCACTTATATTGTATGTTATGCTTCTGGCGTTGACTTCTTAGGCCCTTGCTATTCGATCTGGTGGAACAACGCCCTAGATTGAATCCCAGTTTGCCCGGAACGTAGAAATGACTATCACTTTCACATTGGATGCAATTATTCGTTTTATACGATGGAACAGCTGTTGTATATATACTCTGTTTTATGCTTCGTGCGTTGACATCTTAGGCCCTAACTATTCGATCTGATGGAGCAACGCCCTAGAGCGAAGCCTAGGTTGCCCGGAACGTAGAAATGACCATAACATTCACACCGGTTGCAATTATTCGTTTTATACGATGGAAAAACTGTTGTATCTTTATTGTATTTTATGCTTCGGGCGTTGACTTCTATGGCATTAACTATTCGATCTGGTGGAGCAACGCCCTAGAATGAATCCTAGGTTGCCCGAAACGCAGAAATGACCATTACCTTCACACTGATTGCAATTATTCATTTTACAGGATGGAAAAACTGTTGTATTTTTATTCTATTTTATGCTCCGCGCGTAGACTTCTGAGGCCCTAGCTATTCCATCTGGTGGAGGAACACCCTACAGTGAAGCCTAGGTTGCCCGGAACGTAGAAATGGCTATCACTTTCACACAGGATGCAATTATTCGTGTTATACCATGGAAAAACTGTTGCATTTTCATTGTATTTTATGCTTCGGGCGTTGACTTCTAAGGCCCTAACAATTCGATCTGTTGGAACAACACCCTAGAGTGAAGCCTAGGTATCCCGGAACGTAGAAATGACCATAACTTTCACACTGGTTGCAATTATTCGTTTTATAGGATGGAAAAACTGTTGAATTTATTTTGTATTTTATGCTTCTGGCGTTGAATTCTAAGTCCCTAGCTATTCGATCTGGTGGAGCAACGCCCTAGAGTGAAGCCTAGGTTGCCCGGAACATAGAAATGACCATTACCTTCGCACTGGTTACAATTACTCCTGTTATACGATTGAAAGCTGTTGTATCTATATTGTATTTTATGCTTCTGGCGTTGACTTCTTAGACACTTACTACTCGAGCTGGTGGAGCAACGCCCTAGAGTGATGCCTAGGTTGCCCGGAACATAGAAATGGCCGTTACATTCGCACTGGATGCAATTATTCGTTTTATACGATGGAAAAACTGTTGTACTTATATTGTATTTTATGCTTCTGGCGTTGACTTCTTAGGCCCTTACTATTCGATCTGGTGGAACAACGCCCTAGATTGAAGCCTAGGTTGCCAGGAACGTAGAAATGACCATCACTTTCACACTGGTTGCAATTACTCCTGTTATACGATGGAAAAACTGTAGTATCTTTATTGTATTTTATGCTTCGGGCGTTGACTTCTATGGCCCTAACTATTCGATCTGGCGGAGCAACGCCCTAGAGTCAAGTCTAGGTTGCACGGAACGTAGAAATGGCCATTACTTTCACACTGGATACAATTACTCGTTTTATACGATGGAAAAACTGTTGTACTTATATTGTATTTTATGCTTCTGGCATTGACTTCTAAGGCCGTAGCTATTAGATGTGGTGGAGCAACGCCCTAGAGTCAAGCCTAAGTTGCCCGGAACGTAGCAATGAGCGTGACTTGCAAACTGGTTGCAATTACTCGTTTTATACGATGAAAAACTGTTTTATTTATAATATGTTTTATGCTTCTGGCGTCGACTTCTAAGGCCCTGGCTATTCGATCTGGTGGGGCAACGCCCTAGAGTGAAAAGTAGGTTTCCCGGAACGTAGAAATGACCATTACTTTCACACTGGTTGCAATTATACGTTTTATACGATGGAAAAGTTGTCGTATTTATATTGTGTTTTATGCTTCTGGCGTTGACTTCGTAGGCCCTAACTATTCTATCTGGTGGAGCAACGCCCTAGAGTGAAGCGTAGGTTGCCCGGAATGTAGAAATGACTACCAATTTCACACTGGTTGCAATTATTCCACTTATTCCATAGTGAAGCTGTTGTATTTATATTTTATTTTATGCTTCTGGCGTTGACTTCTTAGGCGCTAACTATTCGATCTGGTGGAGCAACTCCCTGGAGTGAAGCCTAGGTAGCCCGGAACGTAGAAATGGCCATTACCATCACACCGGATGCAATTATTCGTTAATACGAATGGAGAACTGTTGTATTTATATTGTATTTTATGCTTCTGGCGTTGACTCCGTAGGCGCTAACTATTCGATCTGGTGGAGCAACGACCTAGATTCAAGCCTAGGTTGCACGGAACGTAGAAATGACCATAACTTTCACACTGGTTGCAGTTATCCCTGTTATTCGATGGAAAAACTGTTCTATTCATTTTGTATTTCATGCTTCGGGCGTTGACTTCTAAGGCCCTAACTATTCGACCTGGTGGAGCTACGCCCTACAGTTTAGCCTAGGTTGCCCGGAACGTAGAAATGACCTTTACCTTCACACTGTTTGCAAATATACATTATATACGATGGTAAAGCTGTTGTATTTATATTGTATTTTATGTGCCTGGCGTTGACTTCTTAGGCCCTAAATATTCGAACTGGTTGAAGAACGCCCTAGAGTGAACCGAAGGTTGTCCGGAACGTAGAAATGACCTTTACATTCACACTGTTTGCAATTATTCCTGTTATACGATGGAAAAAATCTTGTATTTATAATATATTTTACGCTTCTGGCGTCGACTTCTAAGGCCCTGGCTATTCGACCTGGTGGAGCAACGCCCTAGGGTGAAGCCTAGGTTGCCCGGAACGTAGAAATGACCATTACTTTCACACTGGTTGCAATTATACGTTTTATACGATGGAAAAGTTGTCGTATTTATATTGTGTTTTATGCTTCTGGCGTTGACTTCTTAGGCCCTAACTATTTGATCTGGTGGAGCAACGACCTAGAGTGAAGCCTAGGTTGCCTGGAACGTAGAAATGACCATTACCTTCACACTGGTTGCAATTATTCCTGCTATACGATGGAAAAAATGTTGTATTTATATTGTATTTTATGCTTCTGGCGTTGACTTCTTAGGCCCTAACTATTCGATTCGGTGAAGCAACGCCTCAGGGTTATATCTAGGATGCCCGGAACATAGAAATGGCCATCACTTTCACACTGGTTGCAATTATTCGTTTTATACGGTGGAAAAGCTGTTGTATTTATATTGTGTTTTATGCTTCTGGCGTTGACTTAGTAGGCCCTCACTATTCGATCTGGTGGAACAACGCCCTATAGTGAAGCCTAGGTTGCACGGAACGTAGAAATGACCATTACTTTCACACTGGTAGCAATGATTCCTGTTATACAATGGAAAAACTGTTCTATTTTTATTGTATTTTATGCTTCTGCCGTTGACTTCTAAGTCCCTTGCCGTTCGATCTGGTGGAGCAACGCCCTAGAGCGAAACCTAGGTGCTCGGAACGTAGAAATGACCAGTACTTTCACACTGTTTGCGATTATTCCTGTTATACGATGGAAAATCTGTTGTATATATATATTGTATTTTATGCTTCTGGCGTTGACTTCTTAGGCCCTAACTATACGATCTCGTGGAGCAACGCCCTAGAGTGGAACCCAGGTTGCACGGAACGTAGAAATGACCATTACTTTCACACTGTTTGCATTTATTCATTTTATACGATGCAAAAACTGTTGTATTTATAATGTATTTTATGCTTCTGGCGTCGACTTCTAAGGCCCCAACTATTCGATCTGGTTGAGGAACACCCTAGAGTGAAGCCTAGGTTGCCCGGAACGTAGAAATGACCATCACTTTCACTCTGGTTGCAATTATTCCTGTTATACGATGGAAAAACTGTAGTATTTTTATTGTAATTTATGCTTCTCGCGGTGACTTCTTAGGCTCTATCTATTCAATCTGGTGAAGCATCGCCCTAGAGTAATGCCTAGGTTGCCCGGAACATAGAAATGACCATAACTTTCACACTGGTTGCAACTATTCGTTTTATGCGATGGAAAAACTGTTGTATTTTTATTGTATTTTATGCTTCTGGCGTTGAAATCTAAGTCCCTAGGTATTCGATCTGGGTGGAGCAATGCTTCAGTGTTAAGTCTATGATACCCGGAACGTAGAAATGGGCATTACTTTCACACTGGTTGCAACTATTCCTGTTATACGATGGCAAAACTGTTGTATTTTTATTGTATTTTTTGCTTCTGGCGTTGAATTCTAAGTCCCTAGCTATTCGATCTGGTGGAGCAACGCCCTAGAGTGATGCCTAGGTTCCCGGAACGCAGAAATGACCATTACCTTCACACCGGATGCAATTATTCGTTAATACGAATGAAGAACTGTTGTATTTATATTGTATTTTATGCTTCTGGCGTTGACTTCTTTAGCACTAATTATTCGATCTGGTGGAACAACGCAATAGATTGAAGCCTAGGTTGCCCGGAACGTAGAAATGACCATTACCTTCACACTGTTTGCAATTATTGATTTTATATGATGCAAAAACTGTTGTATTTATAATCTGTTTTATGTTTCTGGAGTTGACTTCTAAGGCCCTAACTATTCTATCTGGTGGAGCAACGCCCTAGAGTGAAGCCTAGGTTGCCCGGAACGTAGAAATGACCATTACTTTCACACTGTTTGCAATTATACCTGTTATACGATGGAAAAAATGTTGTATTTATAATATATTTTATGCTTCTGGCGTCGACTTCTAAGGCCCTGGCTGTTCGATCTGGTGGAGCAACGCCCTAGGGTGAAGCCTAGGTTGCCCGGAACGTAGAAATGACCAGTACCTTCACACTGGTTGCAGTTATTCCTGTTACACTATGAAGGACTGTTGTATTTTTATTGTATTTTATCTCCTGGCGTTGACTACTAAGGCCGTAGCTATTGGATGTGGTGGAGCAGCTCCCTAGAGTGAAGCCTAGCTTGCCCGGAACGTAGAAACGGCCTTTACTTTCACACTGGTTGCAATTATTCCTGTTATACGATGAAAAACTGTAGTATTTTGATTGTATTTTATGCTTCTGGCGTTGAATTCTAAGTCCCTAGCTATTCGATCTGGGTGGAGCAATGCTTCAGTGTTAAGTCTATGATACCCAGAACGTAGAAATGATCATTACTTTCACACTGGTTGCAATTATTCCTGTTATACGTTGGCAAAACTGTTGTATTTTTATTGTATTTTTTGCTTCTGGCGTTGAATTTTAATTCCCTAGCTTTTCGATCTGGTGGAGCAACGCCCTAGAGTGAAGCGTAGGTTGCCCGGAACGTAGAAATGACCAGTACCTTCACACTGGTTGTAGTTATTCCTGTTATACGATGGAAAAGCTGTTGTATTTAAATTGTATTTTATGCTCCTGGTGTTGACTTCTTAGGCCCCAACTATTCGATCTGGTGGAGCAACGCCTCAGAGTTATGCCTAGGATTCCCGGAACGTAGAAATGGACATAACTCTCACACTGGTTGCAATTATTCGTTTTATACGATGAAAAGCTGTTGTATTTATATTGTGTTTTAGGCTTCTGGCGTTGACTTCTTAGGCGCTAACTATTCGATCTGGTGGAACAACGCCCTAGAGTCAAGCCGAGGTTGCCCGGAACGTAGAATTGACTACCACTTGCATACTGGTTGCAATTATTCCACTTATACCATGGAGAAACTGTTGTATTTATATTGTATTTTATGCTTCTGGCGTTGACTTCTAAGGCCGTAGCTATTCGATGTGGTAGAGCAACGCCCTAGAGTGAAGACTAGGTTGCCCGGAACGTAGAAATGACAATAACTTTCACACTGGTTGCAACTATTCGTTTTATACGATGGAAAAGCTGTTGTATTTATTTTGTATTTTATGCTCCGGGCGTAGACTTCTAAGGCCCCAACTATTCGATCTAGTTGAGGAACACCCTAGAGAGAAGCCTAGGTTGCCCGGAACGTAGAAATGACCAGGACCTTCACACTGGTTGGAGTTATTCCTGTTATACGATGGAAAAGCTGTTGTATTTAAATTGTATTTTATGCTCCTGGTGTTGACTTCTTAGGCCCCAACTATTCGATCCGGTGGAGCAAGGCCCTAGAGTGAAGCCTAGGCTGCCCGGAACGTAGAAATGACCATTACTTTCACACTGTTTGCAATTATTCCTGTTATACGAGGGAAAAAATGTTGTATTTATAATATATTTTATCCTTCTGGCGTCGACTTCTAAGGCCCTGGCTATTCGACCTGGTGGAGCAATGCCCTAGGGTGAAGCCTAGGTTGCCCGGAACGTAGAAATAACCAGTACCTTCACACTGGTTGTAGTTATTCCTGTTACAATATGAAGGACTGTTGTATTTTTATTGTATTTTATCTCCTGGCGTTGACTACTAAGGCCGTAGCTATTGGATGTGGTGGAGCAACTCCCTAGAGTGAAGCCTAGCTTGTCCGGAACGTAGAAACGACCATTACTTTCACACTGGGTGCAATTATTCCTGTTATACGATGAAAACCTGTAGTATTTTTATTGTATTTTATGCTTCTGGCGTTGAATGCTAAGGCCCTAGCTATTCGATCCTGGTGGAGCAACGCCCTAGAGTGAAGCGTAGGTTGCCCGGAACGTAGAACTGGCCAGTACCTTCACACTGGTTGTAGTTATTCCTGTTATACGATGGAAAATCTGTTGTATTTAAATTGTATTTTATGCTCCTGGTGTTGACTTCTTAGGCCCCAACTATTCGATCTGGTGGAGCACCGCCTCAGAGTTATGCCTAGGATTCCCGGAACGTAGAAATGGCGATAACTTTCACACTGGTTGCAATTATTCGTTTTATACGATGAAAAGCTGTTGTATTTATATTGTGTTTTAGGCTTCTGGCGTTGAGTTCTTAGGCGCTATCTATTCGATCTGGTGGAGCAACTCCCTAGAGTGAAGGCTAGGTTGCCGGAACGTAGGAATGACCATAACTTTCACACCGTTTGAAATTATTCATTCTATACGATGTAAAAACCGTTGTATTTATATCGTATTTTATTCTTCTGGCGTTGACTTCGTAGGCGCTAACTATTCGCTCTGGTGGAACAACGCCCTAGAGTCAAGCCGAGGTTGCCCGGAACGTAGAAATGACTACCAATTTCACACTGGTTGCAATTATTCCTCTTATTCCATAGAGAAGCTGTTGTATTTATATTTTATTTTATGCTTCTGGCGTTGACTTCTTAGGCGCTAACTATTCGATCTGGTGGAGCAACTCCCTAGAGTGAAGGCTAGGTTGCCGGATCGTAGGAATGACCATAACTTTCACAATGTTTGAAATTATTCATTCTATACGATGTAAAAACCGTTGTATTTATATCGTATTTTATTCTTCTGGCGTTGACTTCGTAGGCCCTAACTATTCGATCTGGTGGAGCAACGCCCTAGGGCGAAGCCTAGGTTGCCCGGAACGTAGAAATGACCAGTACCTTCACACTGGTTGTAGTTATTCCTGTTACACTATGAAGGGCTGTTGTATTTTTATTGTATTTTATCTCCTGGCGTTGACTACTAAGGCCGTAGCTATTGGATGTGGTGGAGCAACTCCCTAGAGTGAAGCCTAGCTTGCCCGGAACGTAGAAACGGCCATTACTTTCACACTGGGTGCAATTATTCCTGTTATACGATGAAAAACTGTAGTATTTTTATTGTATTTTATGCTTCTGGCGTTGTATTCTAAGTCCCTAGCTATTCGATCTGGGTGGAGCTATGCTTCAGTGTTAAGTCTATGATACCCAGAACGTAGAAATGAGCATTACTTTCACACTGGTTGCAATTATTCCTGTTATACGGTGGCAAAACTGTTGTATTTTTATTGTATTTTTTGCTTCTGGCGTTGAATTTTAATTCCCTAGCTTTTCGATCTGGTGGAGCAACGCCCTAGAGTGAAGCGTAGGTTGCCCGGAACGTAGAAATGACCAGTACCTTCACACTGGTTGTAGTTATTCCTGTTATACGATGGAAAAGCTGATGTATTTAAATTGTATTTTATGCTCCTGGTGTTGACTTCTTAGGCCCCAACTATTCGATCTGGTGGAGCAACGCCTCAGAGTTATGCCTAGGATTCCCGGAACGTAGAAATGGACATAACTCTCACACTGGTTGCAATTATTCGTTTTATACGATGAAAAGCTGTTGTATTTATATTGTGTTTTAGGCTTTTGGCGTTGACTTCTTAGGCGCTAACTGTTCGATCTGGTGGAACAACGCCCTAGAGTCAAGCCGAGGTTGCCCGGAACGTAGAATTGACTACCAATTTCACACTGGTTGCAATTATTCCACTTACACCATGGAGAAACTATTGTATTTATATTGTATTTTATGCTTCTGGCGTTGACTTCGTAGGCGCTAACTATTGGATCTGGTGGAGCAACTCCCTAGAGTGAAGGCTAGGTTGCCGGAACGTAGGAATGACCATAACTTTCACACTGTTTGAAATTATCCATTTTATACGATGTACAAACCGTTGCATTTATATTGTATTTTATTCTTCTGGCGTTGACTTCGTAGGCCCTAACTATTCGATCTTGTGGAACAACGCCCTAGAGTCAAGCCGAGGTTGCCCGGAACGTAGAAATGACTACCAATTTCACACTGGTTGCAATTATTCCACTTACACCATGGAGAAACTATTGTATTTATATTGTATTTTATGCTTCTGGCGTTGACTTCTAAGGCCCTAGCTATTCGATGTGGTGGAGCAACGCCCTAGAGTGAAGATTAGGTTGCCCGGAACGTAGAAATGACCATAACTTTCACACTGGTTGCAACTATTCGTTTTATACGATGGAAAAACTGTTGTATTTATTTTGTGTTTTATGCTCCGGGCGTAGACTTCTAAGGCCCTAGCTATTCGATCTGGTGGAGCAACGCCCTAGAGTCAAGCGTAGGTTGCCCGGAACGAAGAAATGACCAGTACTTTCACACTGGTTGCCATTATTCCTGTTATACGATGGGAAAACTGTTGTATTTAAATTGTATTTTATCTTTCTGGCGTTGGCTTCTTAGGCCCCAACTATTCGATCTGGTGGAGCAACGCCTCAGAGTTATACCTAGGATTCCCGGAACGTAGAAATGGCCATCACTTTCACACTGGTTGCAATTATTTGTTTTATACGATGGAAAAGCTGTTGCATTTATATTGTGTTTTATGCTTCTGGCGTTATCTTCTTAGGCGCTAAGTATTCGATCTGGTGGACCAACGCCCTAGAATGAAGCCTAGGTTACCGGAACGTAGGAATGACCATAACTTTCACACTGCTTGCAATTATTCATTTTATACGATGGAAAAACCGTTGTATTTATATTGTATTTTATTCTTCTGGCGATGACTTCGTAGGCCCTAACTATTCGATCATGTGGAACAACGCCCTAGAGTCAAGCCGAGGTTGCCCGGAACGTAGAAATGACTACCAATTTCACACTGGTTGCAATTATTCCACTTACACCATGGAGAAACTATTGTATTTATATTGTATTTTATGCTTCTGGCGTTGACTTCTAAGGCCCTAGCTATTCGATGTGGTGGAGCAACGCCCTAGAGTGAAGATTAGGTTGCCCGGAACGTAGAAATGACCATAACTTTCACACTGGTTGCAACTATTCGTTTTATACGATGGAAGAACTGTTGTATTTATTTTGTATTTTATGCTCCGGGCGTAGATTTCTAAGGCCCTAGCTATTCGATCTGGTGGAGCAACGCCCTAGAGTGAAGCCTAGGTTGCCCGGAACGAAGAAATGACCAGTACTTTCACACTGGTTGCCATTATTCCTGTTATACGATGGGAAAACTGTTGTATTTATATTGTATTTTATCTTTCTGGCGTTGGCTTCTTAGGCCCTAACTATTCGATCTGGTGGGGCAACGCCCTAGAGTGAAGCCTAGGTTGCACGGAACGTAGAAATGACCATTACTTTCACACTGGTTACAATTATTCCACTTATACCATGGAGAAACTGTTGTATTTTTATTGTATTTTATGCTTCTGGCGTTGACTTCTTAGGCCGTAGCTATTCGATGTGGTAGAGCAACGCCCTAGAGTGAAGGCTAGGTTGCCCGGAACGTAGAAATGACAATAACTTTCACACTGGTTGCAACTATTCGTTTTATACGATGGAAAAGCTGTTGTATTTATTTTGTACTTTATGCTTCGGGCGTAGACTTCTAAGGCCCCAACTATTCGATCTGGTTGAGGAACACCCTAGAGTGAAGCCTAGGTTGCCCGGAACGTAGAAATGACCAGGACCTTCAACTGGTTGTAGTTATTCCTGTTATACGATGGAAAAGCTGTTGTATTTAAATTGTATTTTATGCTCCTGGTGTTGACTTCTTAGGCCCCAACTATTCGATCTGGTGGAGCAACGCCTCAGAGTTATACCTAGGATGCCCGGAAAGTAGAAATGGCCATCACCTTCACACTGGTTGCAATTATTTGTTTTATACGATGGAAAAGCTGTTACATTTATATTGTGTTTTATGCTTCTGGCGTTGACTTCTTAGGCGCTAACTATTCGATCTGGTTGACCAACGCCCTAGAGTGAAGCCTAGGTTACCGGAACGTAGGAATGACCATAACTTTCACACTGCTTGCAATTATTCATTTTATACGATGGAAAAACCGTTGTATTTATATTGTATTTTATTCTTCTGGCGTTGACTTCGTAGGCCCTAACTATTCGATCTGGTGGAACAACGCCCTAGAGTCAAGCCGAGGTTGCCCGGAACGTAGAAATGACTACCACTTTCACACTGGTTGCAATAATTCCACTTATACCATAGTGAAGCTGTTGTATTTATAATGTGTTTTATGCTTCTGGCGTTGACTTCTAAGGCCGTAGCTATTCGATGTGGTGGTGCAACGCCCTAGGGTGAAGACTAGGTTGCCCGGAACATAGAAATGACCATAACTTTCACACTGGTTGCAACTATTCGTTTTATGCGATGGAAAAACTGTTGTATTTATTTTGTACTTTATGCTCCGGGCGTAGACTTCTAAGGCCCTAGCTATTTGATCTGGTGGAGCAACGCCCTAGAGTGAAGCCTAGGTTGCTCGGAACGTCGAAATGACCAGTACTTTCACACTGGTTGCCATTATTCCTGTTATACGATGGGAAAACTGTTGTATTTATATTGTATTTTATGCTTCTGGCGTTGACTCCACAGGCGCTAACTATTCGATCTGGTGGAACAACGCCCTAGAGTCAAGCGTAGGTTGCCCGGAACGTAGAAATGACTACCACTTTCACACTGGTTGCAACTATTCCACTTATACCACGGAGAAACTGTTGTATTTATATTGTATTTTATGCTTCTGGCGTTGTCTTCTTAGGCCCTAACTATTCGATCTGGTGGAGCTCTGCCCTAGAGTAAAGCCTAGGTTGCCCGGAAAGCAGAAATGACCATTACCTTCACACTGCTTGCAATTATACATTTTATACGATGGAAACACTGTTATACTTATGTTGTATTTTATTCTTCTGGCGTTGAATTCTAAGTCCCTAGCTGTTCGATCTGGTGGAGCAACGCCCTAGAGTGAAGCCTAGGTTCCCGGAACATAGAAATGACCAGTACTTTCACACTGGTTGCAGATACTCCTGTTATACAATGGAAAAACTGTTGCATTTTTATTGTATTTTATGCTTCTGGCGGTGTATTCAAAGTGCCTAACTATTCGATCTGGTGGAGCAACGCCCTGGAGTTAAGCCAAGGTTGCCCGGAACGTAGAAATGACCATAACTGTCACACTGGTTTGAATTATTCGTTTTATGCAATGGTAGAACTGTTCTATTTATTTTGTGTTTTATGCTTCTGGCGATGACTTCTAAGGCGGTAGCTATACGATGTCGTGGAACAACGGCCTACAGTGAAGCCTGGGTTGCCCGGAACGTAGAAATGACCTTTACTTTCACACTGGTTGCAGTTATCCCTGTTATACGATGGAAAAACTGTTCTATTTATTTTGTATTTCATGCTTCGGGCGTTGACTTCTAAGGCCCTAACTATTCGATCTGGTGGAGTAACGCCCTACAGTTAAGCCTAGGTTGCCCGGAACGTAGAAATGACCTTTACCTTCACACTGTTTGCAAATATACATTATATACGATGGAAAAACTGTTGTCTTTTTATTGTATTTTATGCTTCTGGCGTTGACTTCTAAGTCCCTAGCTATTCGATCTGGTGGAGGAACGCCCTTAAGCGAAGCCTAGGTTGCCCGGAACGTAGAAATGACCTGTACTTTCACACTGGTTGCAATCATTCCTGTTATACGATGGAAAAACTTGTGTATCTATATTGTATTTTATGCCTCCGGCGTTGACTTCTAAGTCTCCATCTCTTCGGTCCGGTGGAGCAATGCCTCAGAGTTAAGTCAAGGGTGCCCGGAACGTAGAAAAGACCTGTACTTTCACACTGGTTGCAATTATTCCTGTTATACGATGGAAAAACTATTGTACTTATGTTGTATTTTATGCTTCTGGCGTTGAATACTAACTCCCTAACTATTGGATCAGGTGGAGCAACGCCCTGGGGTGAAACCTAGGTTGCGCGGAACGTAGGAAAGATCATAGCATTCACACTGCTTTCAATTATTCGTGTTATACAATGGAAAAACTGTTGTATTTTTATTGTATTTTATGCGTCTGGAGGTGTTTTCTAAGGCCCTAACTACTCGACCTGGTGGAGCAACGCCCTAGAGTGAAGCCTAGGTTGCTCGGAACATAGAAATGACCAGTACTTTCACACTGGTTGCAGCTTTCCTGTTATACGATGGAAAAACTGTTGCATTTTTATTGTATTTTATGCTTCTGGTGTTGTATTCAAAGTCCCTAACTATTCGATCTGGTGGAGCAATGCCCTGGTGTTATGCCTAGGTTGCCCGGAACGTAGAAATGACCATAACTTTCACACTGGTTGCCATTATTCCTGTTATACGATGGGAAAACTGTTGTATTTATATTGTATTTTATCTTTCTGGCGTTGGCTTCTTAGGCCCTAACTATTCGATCTGGTGGGACAACGCCCTAGAGTGAAGACTAGGTTGCCCGGAACATAGAAATGGCCATTACCTTCACACCGGATGCAATTATTCGTTAATACGAATGAAGAACTGTTGTATTTATATTGTATTTTATGCTTCTGGCATTGACTCCGTAGGCGCTAAATATTCGATCTGGTATAACAACGCCCTAGAGTCAAGCCTAGGTTGCCCGGAACGTAGAAATGACTACCACTTTCACACTGGTTTCAATTATTCCACTTATACCATGGAGAAACTGTTGTATTTTTATTGTATTTTATGCTTCTGGCGTTGACTTCTAAGGCCGTAGCTATTCGATGTGGTAGAGCAACGCCCTAGAGTGAAGGCTAGGTTGCCCGGAACGTAGAAATGACAATAACTTTCACACTGGTTGCAACTATTCGTTTTATACGATGGAAAAGCTGTTGTATTTATTTCGTTCTTTATGCTCCGGGCGTAGGCTTCTAAGGCCCCAACTATTCGATCTGGTTGAGGAACACCCTAGAGTGAAGCCTCGGTTGCTCGGAACGTAGAAATGACCAGGACCTTCACACTGGTTGTAGTTATTCCTGTTATACGATGGAAAAGCTGTTGTATTTAGATTGTATTTTATGCTCCTGGTGTTGACTTCTTAGGCCCCAACTATTCGATCTGGTGGAGCAACGCCTCAGAGTTATACCTAGGATTCCCGGAACGTAGAAATGGCCATCACTTTCACACTGGTTGCAATTATTTGTCTTATACGATGGAAAAGCTGTTGCATTTATATTGTGTTTTATGCTTCTGGCGTTGACTTCTTAGGCGCTAAGTATTCGATCTGGTGGACCAACGCCCTAGAGTGAAGCCTAGGTTACCCGGAACGTAGAAATGACTACCACTTTCACACTGGTTGCAATAACTCCACTTATACCATAGAGAAACTGTTGTATTTATATTGTATTTTATGCTTCTGGCGTTGACTTCTAAGGCCGTAGCTATTCGATGTGGTGGTGCAACGCCCTAGAGTGAAGACTAGGTTGCCCGGAACATAGAAATGACCATAACTTTCACACTGGTTGCAACTATTCGTTTTATGCGATGGAAAAACTGTTGTATTTATTTTGTACTTTATGCTCCGGGCGTAGACTTCTAAGGCCCTAGCTATTTGATCTGGTGGAGCAACGCCCTAGAGTGAAGCCTAGGTTGCTCGGAACGTCGAAATGACCAGTACTTTCACACTGGTTGCCATTATTCCTGTTATACGATGGGAAAACTGTTGTATTTATATTGTATTTTATGCTTCTGGCGTTGACTCCACAGGCGCTAACTATTCGATCTGGTGGAACAACGCCCTAGAGTCAAGCGTAGGTTGCCCGGAACGTAGAAATGACTACCACTTTCACACTGGTTGCAACTATTCCACTTATACCACGGAGAAACTGTTGTATTTATATTGTATTTTATGCTTCTGGCGTTGTCTTCTTAGGCCCTAACTATTCGATCTGGTGGAGCTCTGCCCTAGAGTAAAGCCTAGGTTGCCCGGAAAGCAGAAATGACCATTACCTTCACACTGCTTGCAATTATACATTTTATACGATGGAAACACTGTTATACTTATGTTGTATTTTATTCTTCTGGCGTTGAATTCTAAGTCCCTAGCTGTTCGATCTGGTGGAGCAACGCCCTAGAGTGAAGCCTAGGTTCCCGGAACATAGAAATGACCAGTACTTTCACACTGGTTGCAGATACTCCTGTTATACAATGGAAAAACTGTTGCATTTTTATTGTATTTTATGCTTCTGGCGGTGTATTCAAAGTGCCTAACTATTCGATCTGGTGGAGCAACGCCCTGGAGTTAAGCCAAGGTTGCCCGGAACGTAGAAATGACCATAACTGTCACACTGGTTTGAATTATTCGTTTTATGCAATGGTAGAACTGTTCTATTTATTTTGTGTTTTATGCTTCTGGCGATGACTTCTAAGGCGGTAGCTATACGATGTCGTGGAACAACGGCCTACAGTGAAGCCTGGGTTGCCCGGAACGTAGAAATGACCTTTACTTTCACACTGGTTGCAGTTATCCCTGTTATACGATGGAAAAACTGTTCTATTTATTTTGTATTTCATGCTTCGGGCGTTGACTTCTAAGGCCCTAACTATTCGATCTGGTGGAGTAACGCCCTACAGTTAAGCCTAGGTTGCCCGGAACGTAGAAATGACCTTTACCTTCACACTGTTTGCAAATATACATTATATACGATGGAAAAACTGTTGTCTTTTTATTGTATTTTATGCTTCTGGCGTTGACTTCTAAGTCCCTAGCTATTCGATCTGGTGGAGGAACGCCCTTAAGCGAAGCCTAGGTTGCCCGGAACGTAGAAATGACCTGTACTTTCACACTGGTTGCAATCATTCCTGTTATACGATGGAAAAACTTGTGTATCTATATTGTATTTTATGCCTCCGGCGTTGACTTCTAAGTCTCCATCTCTTCGGTCCGGTGGAGCAATGCCTCAGAGTTAAGTCAAGGGTGCCCGGAACGTAGAAAAGACCTGTACTTTCACACTGGTTGCAATTATTCCTGTTATACGATGGAAAAACTATTGTACTTATGTTGTATTTTATGCTTCTGGCGTTGAATACTAACTCCCTAACTATTGGATCAGGTGGAGCAACGCCCTGGGGTGAAACCTAGGTTGCGCGGAACGTAGGAAAGATCATAGCATTCACACTGCTTTCAATTATTCGTGTTATACAATGGAAAAACTGTTGTATTTTTATTGTATTTTATGCGTCTGGAGGTGTTTTCTAAGGCCCTAACTACTCGACCTGGTGGAGCAACGCCCTAGAGTGAAGCCTAGGTTGCTCGGAACATAGAAATGACCAGTACTTTCACACTGGTTGCAGCTTTCCTGTTATACGATGGAAAAACTGTTGCATTTTTATTGTATTTTATGCTTCTGGTGTTGTATTCAAAGTCCCTAACTATTCGATCTGGTGGAGCAATGCCCTGGTGTTATGCCTAGGTTGCCCGGAACGTAGAAATGACCATAACTTTCACACTGGTTGCCATTATTCCTGTTATACGATGGGAAAACTGTTGTATTTATATTGTATTTTATCTTTCTGGCGTTGGCTTCTTAGGCCCTAACTATTCGATCTGGTGGGACAACGCCCTAGAGTGAAGACTAGGTTGCCCGGAACATAGAAATGGCCATTACCTTCACACCGGATGCAATTATTCGTTAATACGAATGAAGAACTGTTGTATTTATATTGTATTTTATGCTTCTGGCATTGACTCCGTAGGCGCTAAATATTCGATCTGGTATAACAACGCCCTAGAGTCAAGCCTAGGTTGCCCGGAACGTAGAAATGACTACCACTTTCACACTGGTTTCAATTATTCCACTTATACCATGGAGAAACTGTTGTATTTTTATTGTATTTTATGCTTCTGGCGTTGACTTCTAAGGCCGTAGCTATTCGATGTGGTAGAGCAACGCCCTAGAGTGAAGGCTAGGTTGCCCGGAACGTAGAAATGACAATAACTTTCACACTGGTTGCAACTATTCGTTTTATACGATGGAAAAGCTGTTGTATTTATTTCGTACTTTATGCTCCGGGCGTAGGCTTCTAAGGCCCCAACTATTCGATCTGGTTGAGGAACACCCTAGAGTGAAGCCTCGGTTGCTCGGAACGTAGAAATGACCAGGACCTTCACACTGGTTGTAGTTATTCCTGTTATACGATGGAAAAGCTGTTGTATTTAGATTGTATTTTATGCTCCTGGTGTTGACTTCTTAGGCCCCAACTATTCGATCTGGTGGAGCAACGCCTCAGAGTTATACCTAGGATTCCCGGAACGTAGAAATGGCCATCACTTTCACACTGGTTGCAATTATTTGTCTTATACGATGGAAAAGCTGTTGCATTTATATTGTGTTTTATGCTTCTGGCGTTGACTTCTTAGGCGCTAAGTATTCGATCTGGTGGACCAACGCCCTAGAGTGAAGCCTAGGTTACCCGGAACGTAGAAATGACTACCACTTTCACACTGGTTGCAATAACTCCACTTATACCATAGAGAAACTGTTGTATTTATATTGTATTTTATGCTTCTGGCGTTGACTTCTAAGGCCGTAGCTATTCGATGTGGTGGTGCAACGCCCTAGAGTGAAGACTAGGTTGCCCGGAACATAGAAATGACCATAACTTTCACACTGGTTGCAACTATTCGTTTTATGCGATGGAAAAACTGTTGTATTTATTTTGTACTTTATGCTCCGGGCGTAGACTTCTAAGGCCCTAGCTATTTGATCTGGTGGAGCAACGCCCTAGAGTGAAGCCTAGGTTTCCGGGAACGTAGAAATGACCAGTACTTTCACACTGGATGCCATTATTCCTGTTATACGATGGGAAAACTGTTGTATTTATATTGTATTTTATGCTTCTGGCGTCGACTTCTAAGGCCCTGGCTATTCGACCTGGTGGAGCAACGCCCTAGGGTGAAGCCTAGGTTGCCCGGAACGTCGAAATGACCTTTACTTTCACACTCTTTGCAAATATACATCATATACGATGGAAAAGCTGTTGTATTTATATTGTATTTTATGCTTCTGGAGTTGACTTCTAAGGCCGTAGCTACTCGATGTGGTGGCGCAACGCCCTAGAATGAAGCCTAGGTTGCCCGGAACGCAGAAATGGCCATTACTTTCACAGTGGTTGCAATCATTCATTTTATACGATGGAAATGCTGTTGTATATTTATTGTATTTTATGCTTCTGGCGTAGACATCTTAGGCCCTAACTATTCGATCTGGTGGAGCAACGCCCTAGAGTGAAGCCTAGGTTGCCCGGAACGTAGAAATGTCCATTACCTTCACACTGGTAGCAAGTATTCCTGTTATACGATGGAAAGGCTGTTGTACTTATATCGTATTTTATGCTTCTGGCGTTGACTTCAAAGGTCGTAGCTATTCGATGTGGTGCAGCAACGCCCTGGGGCGAAGCCTAGGTTGCCCGGAACGTAGAAATGATCATTACCATCACACTGGTTGCAATTATTCCTGTTATACGATGGAAAAACTATTGTATCTTTATTGTATTTTATGCTTCGGGCGTTGACTTCTATGGCCCTACCTATTCGATCTGGTGGAGCAACGCCATAGAGTCAAGCATTGGTTGCACGTAACGTAGATATGACCGTCAGCTTCACTCTGGTTGCAATTATTCCTGTTATACGGTGGAAAAACTGTTGTATTATTATTGCATCTTATGCTTCGGGCGTAGACTTCGAAGGCCCTAACTATTGGATCTGGTGGACCAACGCCCTAGAGTGAAGCCTAGGTTGCCCGGAACGTAGAAATGTCCATCGCATTCACTCTGGTTGCTATTATTCCTACTATACGATGGAAAGGCTGTTTTATTTTTATTGTATTTTATGCTTCTGGCGTTGACTTCTTAGGACCTAACTATTCGATCTGGTGGAACAACGCCGTAGAGTGAAGCCTAGGTTGCCCGGAACGTAGAAATGACCATACCTTTCACACTCGTGCAATTATTAGTTTTAGGCGATGGAAAAACTATTGTATCTATTTTGTATTTTATGCCTCTGGCGTTGACTTCTTAGGCCCTAACTATTCGATCTGGAGGGCCAACGCACCAGTGTGAAGCCTAGGTCGCCCGGAACGTAGAGATGACCAGTACTGTCACACTGGTTGCAGTTATTCCTGTTATACGATGGAATAACTGTTGTATTTTTATTGTATTTTATGCTTCTGGCGTTGACTTCTAAGTCCCTAGCTATTCGATCTGGTGGAGCAACGCCCTAGAGCGAAACCTGGGTTGCCCGGAACGTAGAAATGACCATAGCTTTCACACTGTTTGCAATCATTCATTTTATACGATGGAAATGCTGTTGTATATTTATTGTATTTTATGCTTCTGGCGTAGACATCTTAGGCCCTAACTATTCGATCTGGTGGAGCAACGCCCTAGAGTGAAGCCTAGGTTGCCCGGAACGTAGAAATGTCCATTACCTTCACACTGGTAGCAAGTATTCCTGTTATACGATGGAAAGGCTGTTGTACTTATATCGTATTTTATGCTTCTGGCGTTGACTTCAAAGGTCGTAGCTATTCGATGTGGTGCAGCAACGCCCTGGGGCGAAGCCTAGGTTGCCCGGAACGTAGAAATGATCATTACCTTCACACTGGTTGCAATTATTCCTATTATACGATGGAAAGACTGTTGTATCTTTATTGTATTTTATGCTTCGGGCGTTGACTTCAATGGCCCTACCTATTCGATCTGGTAGAGCAACGCTATAGAGTCAAGCCTGGGTTGCCCGGAACGTAGAAATGACCATAACTTTCACTCAGGTTTCTATTATTCGTTTTATACGATGGAAAGGCTGTTGTATTTATTTTGTATTTTATGCTTCTTGCATTGACTTCTAAGGCCCTAACTGTTCGATCTGGTGGAGCAATGACTCAGAGTTAAGTCTAGGATTCCCGGAACGTAGAAATGGGCATTACTTTCACACGGGCTGCAATTATTCCTGTTACACGGTGGAGAAGATGTTGTATTTATATTGTATTTTATGCTTCAGGCGTTGACTTCTAAGGCCGTAGCTATTCGATATGGTGGAGCAACGCCCTAGAGTGAAGCCTAGGCTGCCCGGAACGAGGAAATGGCCTTTACTTTCACACTGTTTGCAATTATTCGTTTTATACGATGGAAAGACTGCTGTATTTATTTTGTATTTTATGCTGCTGGCGTTGACTTCTAAGGCCCTAACTCTTCGATCTGGTGCAGCAATGCCTCAGAGTTAAGTCTAGGATGCCCGAAACGTCGAAATGATCATTACTTTCACACTGGTTGCAGTTATTCATGTTATACGATGGAGAAACTGTTGTAATTTTATTTTATTTTTTGCTTCTGACGTTGACTTCTAATGACCTAGCTATTAGATCTCGAGGAGTAACGCCTTCGTGTGAAGCCTGGGTTGCCCGGAACGTCGAAATGACCGTTAATTTCACACTGGTAACAATTATTCATGCTATACGATAGAAAAACTGTTGTATTTTTAGTGTATTTTATTCTTCTGGCGTTGACTTCTTAGGCCCTAGCTATTCGATCTGGTGGAGCAACGCCCTAGATTGAAACCTAGGTTGCCCGGAACGTAGAAATGACCGTTACTTTCACAATGTTTGCAATTATTCATTTTATACGATGGAAAGACTGTTGTATTTATACTGTATTTTATGCTTCTGGCGTTGACTTCAAAGACCGTAGCTACTCGATGTGGTGGAGCAACGCCCTAGAGTGAAGCCTAGGTTGCCCGGAACGTAGAAATGACCATAAAATTCACACAGGTTGCTATTATTCGTTTTATACGATGGAAAGGCTGTTGTATTTATATCGTATTTTATGCTTCTGGCGTTGACTTCTAAGGCCGTAGCTATTCGATGTGGTGGAGCAACGCCCTTGGGTGAAGCCTAGGTTGCCCGGAACGTGGAAGTGACCATTACCTTCACACTGGTTGCAATTATTCCTATTATACAATGGAAAGACTGTTGTATCTTTATTGTATTTTATGCTTCGGGCGTTGACTTCAATGGCCCTACCTATTCGATCTGGTGGAGCAACGCCATAGAGTCAAGCCTAGGTTGTCCGGAACGTAGAAATGACCATCACTTTCACACTGGTTGCAATTATTCGTTTTATACGATGAAAAGACTGTTGTATCTTTATTGTATTTTATGCTTCGGCCGTTGACTTCGATAGCCCCACATATTCGATCTGGTGGAGCAACGCCCTAGAGTCAAGCCTAGGTTGCCCGGAACGCAGAAATGACCATTACCTTCACACTGCTTCTAATTATACATTTTATGCGATGGAAAAACTGTTGTACTTATGTTGTATTTTATTCTTATGGCGTTGAATTCTAACTCCCTAGCTATTCGATCTGGTGGAGCAACGGCCTAGAGTGAAGCCTAGGTTACCCGGAACATAGAAATGACCAGTACTTTCACAGTGATTGCTGCTTCCTGTTATACGATGGAAAAACTGTTGCATTTTTATTGTGTTTTATGCTTCTGGCGTTGTATTCAAAGTCCCTAACTATTCGATCTGGTGGAGCAACGCCCTGGAGTTAAGGCTAGGTTGCCCGGAACATAGAAATGTCCATAACTTTCACACTGGCTGCAATTCTTCGTTTTATACGATGGAAAGGCTGTTGTATTTATTTTGTATTTTATGTTTCTTGCGTTGACTTCTTAGGACCTAACTATTCAGTGTGGTGGAGCAACGCCCTAGAGTGAAGCCTAGGTTGCCCGAAACGCGGTAATGACCATTACCTTCACACTGGTTGCAATTATTCCTACTATACGATGGAAAGGCTGTTTTATTTTTATTGTATTTTATGCTTCTGGCGTTGACTTCTTTGGACCTAACTATTCGATCTGGTGTAGCAACGCCCCAGAGTGAAGCCTAGGTTGCCCGGAGCGTAGGAATGACCATAACTTTCACACTGGTTGCAATTATTCGCTTTATACGATGGTAAAGCTGTTGTATTTATATTGTATTTTATGCTTCCGGCGTTGACTTCTTAGGCCCTAACTTTTCGATCATGTGGACCAACGCCCTAGAGTGAATCCTAGGTTGCACGGAACTTAGAAATGACCATCACTTTCACACTGGTTGCAATTATTCCTGTTATACGATGGAAAAACTATTGTATCTTTATTGTATTTTATGCTTCGGGCGTTGACTTCTATGGCCCTACCTATTCGATCTGGTGGAGCAACGCCATAGAGTCAAGCATTGGTTGCACGTAACGTAGATATGACCGTCAGCTTCACTCTGGTTGCAATTATTCCTGTTATACGGTGGAAAAACTGTTGTATTATTATTGCATCTTATGCCTCGGGCGTAGACTTCGAAGGCCCTAACTATTGGATCTGGTGGACCAACGCCCTAGAGTGAAGCGTAGGTTGCCAGGAACGTAGAAATGACCATCACTTTCCCACTGTTAGCAATTATTCCTGTTATACGATGGAAAAGCTGTTGTATTTATATTGTATTGTATGCTTCTCGCGTTGACTTCCTAGGACCTAACTATTCGATCTGGTGGAACACCGCACTAAAGTGAAGCCGAGGTTGCCCGGAACGTAGAAATGTTCATTACCTTCACACTGGTAGCAAGTGTTCAAGTTATACGATGGAAAGGCTGTTGTATTTATATCGTATTTTATGCTTCTGGCTTTGACTTCTGAGGCCCTAGCTATTCGATGTGGTGGAGCAACGCCCTGGAGTGAAAACTAGGTTGCCCGGAACGTAGAAATGACAATTACTTTCACACTGTTTGCAAATATACATTATATACGAACGGAAACATGTAGTATTTAAATTGTATTTTATGCTTCTGGCGTTAACTTCTAAGGCCGTAGCTATTCTATGTGGTGGAGCAATGCCCTAGAGTCAAGCCTAGGTTGACCGGAACGTAGGAACGACCATTACTTTGACAGTGGTTGCAATTATTCATGCTATTCGATGAAAAAACTGTGGCAGTTTTATTGTATTTTCTGCTTCTGGCTTTGACTTCTAAGGTCCTAGCTATTCGATCTGTTGGGGCAACGTCCAAGAGTGAAGCCTATGTTGCGCGAGACGTAGAAATGAACATTACCTTCACGCTTGTTGCAATTATTCCTGTTATACGATGGAAAAACTGATGTATTTTCATTGTATTTTATGCTTCTGGCGTTGAATTCTAAGTCCCTAAGTATTCGATCTGGTGGACCAACGCCTTAGAGTGAAGCGTAGGTTGCCAGGAACGTAGAAATGTCCACTACTTTCCACTGCTTGCAATTATTCCTGTTATACGATGTAAATACTGTTGTATTTTTAACGTGTTTTATGCTTCTGGCGATGACTTCAAAGACCGTAGCTACTCGATGTGGTGGAGCAACGCCCTAGAGTGAATCCTAGCTTGCTCGGAACGTAGAAATGACCATCACTTTCACACTGGTTGCAATTATTCGTTTTATACGATGGAAAAGCTGTTGTATTTACATTGTATTTTATGCTTCTGGTGTTGACTTCTTAGGCCCTAACTTTTCGATCTGGTGGAGCAACGCCATAGAGTCAAGCATTGGTTGCCCGCAACGTAGAAATGGCCATCACTTTCACACTGGTTGCCGTTATTCCTGTTATACGATGGAAAAACTGTGGCATTTTTATTGTATTTTATGCTTCTGGCGTTGAATTCTAAGTCCCTAACTATGGGATCTCGTGGGGCAACGCCCTGGAGTGAAAACTAGGTTGCCCGGAACGTAGAAATGACTATACCTTTCACACTCGTGCAATTATTACTTTTAGACGATGGAAAAACTATTGTATCTATTTTGTATTTTATGCCTCTGGCGTTGACTTCTTAGGCCCTAACTATTCGATCTGGAGGGCCAACGCACCAGTGTGAAGCCTAGGTCGCCCGGAACGTAGAGATGACCAGTACTGTCACACTGATTGCAGTTATTCCTGTTATACGATGGAAAAATTGTGGCATTTTTATTGCATTTTATGCTCCTGACGTTGAATTCTAAGTCCCTAACTATTCGTTCTCGTGGAGCAACGCCCTGGAGTGAAAACTAGGTTGCCCGGAGCGTAGGAATGACAATTACTTTCACACTGTTTGGAAATATACATTATATACGATGGAAAAGCTGTAGTATTTAAATTGTATTTTATCCTTCTGACGTTAACTTCTAAGGCTGTAGCTATTGGATGTGGTGGAGCAATGCCCTAGAGTCAAGCCTAGGTTGCCCGGAACGTAGAAATGACCGTCAGCTTCACTCTGGTTGCAATTATTCCTGTTATACTGTGGAAAAACTGTGGCATTTTTATTGTATTTTCTGCTTCTGGCCGTGACTTCTAAGGTGCTAGCTATTTGATCTGTTGGGGCAACGTCCAAGAGTGAAGCCTAGGTTGCCCGAAACGTAGGAATAACCATTACTTACACACTGGTTGTAATTATTCATGCTATACGATGGAAAAGCTGTTGTATTTATATTGTATTTTATGCTTCCGGCGTTGACTTCTAAGGCCGTAGCTATTAGATGTGGTGGAGCAACGCCCTAGAGTGTAGCCTACGTTGCCCGGATCTTCGATATGACCATTACTTTCACACTGTTTGCAATTATTCATATTATACGATGGAAAAACTGTTGCATTTTTATTGTATTTTATGCTCCTGGCGTTGAATTCTAAGTCCCTAACTATTCGATCTCGTGGAGCAACGCCCTAGAGTGGAGACTAGTTTGCCCGGAACGTAGAAATGACCATTACTTTCACACTGTTTGCAAATATACATTATATACGATGGAAAAGCTGTAGCATTTATATTGTATTTTATGCTTCTGGCGTTGCCTTCTTAGGCCCTAACTTTTCGATCTGGTGGAGCTACGCCATAGAGTCAAGCATTGGTTGCCCGGAACGTAGAAATGACCATAACATTCACACAGGTTGCTATTATTCGTTTTATACGATGGAAAGGCTGTTGTATTTGTATTGTATTTTATGCTTCTGACGCTGACATCTTAGGCCCTACCTATTCGATCTGGTGGAACAACGCCCTAGAGTGAAGCCTAGGTTGCCCGGAACGTAGAAATGACCATTACTTCTACACTGTTTGCAATTATTAATTCTATACAATGGAAAAACTGTTGTATTTTTATTGAATTTTATGCTTCTGGCGTTGACTTCTAAGGCCCTAGCTATTCGATCTGGTGGAGCAACGGCCTGGAGTGAAGCCTAGGTTGCACGGAATGTAGAAGTGACCATAACTTTCACACTGGTTGCAATTACTCGTTTTATGCAATGGAAAAACTTGTATTAATTTTGTATTTTATGCTTCCGGCGTTGACTTCTAAGGCCCTCACTATTCGATCTGGTGGAGCAACGCCCTAAGGTTAAGTCTAGGTTGCACGGAATATAGAAATGACCATTACTTTCATACTGGTTGCAATAATTGGTTTTATACGATGGAAAAACTGATGTATTTGTATTGTATTTTATGCTTCGGGCGTTGACTTCTAATGCGCTAACTATTGGATCTGGTGGAGCAACGCCCTAGGGTGAAGCCGAGGTTGGCCGGAACGTAGAAATGACCATAACTTTCACACTGGTTGCAATTACTCCTGTTATACGATGGAAAAGCTGTTGTATTTACATTGTACTTTATGCTTCGGGCGTTGACTTCTAAGGCCCTAACTATTCGATCTGGTGGAGCAACGCCCTAGGGTGAAGCCTAGGTTGCCCGGAACGTAGAAATGATCATAACATTCATACTGGTTGCAATTATTCGTTTTATACGATGGAAAAACTGTTGTACTTATATTGTATTTTATGCTTCGGGCGTTGACTTCTAATGCGCTAACTATTGGATCTGGTGGAGCAACGCCCTAGGGTGAAGCCGAGGTTGGCCGGAACGTAGAAGTGACCATAACTTTCACACTGGTTGCAATTACCCGTTTTATACAATGGAAAAACTGTTGTATTAATTTTGTATTTTATGCTTCCGGCGTTGACTTCCAAGGCCCTAACTATTCGATCTGGTGGAGCAACGCCCTCGAGAGAAGCCTAAGTTGCCCGGAACGGGGAAATGACCATCACTTTCACACTGGTTGCAATTATTCCTGTTATACGTTGGAAAAACTGAGTATTTTTATTGTATTTTATGCTTCTGGTGTTGGCTTCTTAGGACCTAACTATTCGATCTGGTGGAGCAACGCCGTAGAGTGAAGCCTAGGTTGCCCGGAACGTAGAAATGACCATAACTTTCACACTGGTTGCAATTACTCCTGTTATACGATGGAAAAGCTGTTGTATTTACATTGTACTTTATGCTTCGGGCGTTGACTTCTAAGGCCCTAACTATTCGATCTGGTGGAGCAACGCCCTAGGGTGAAGCCTAGGTTGCCCGGAACGTAGAAATGATCATAACATTCATACTGGTTGCAATTATTCGTTTTATACGATGGAAAAACTGTTGTACTTATATTGTATTTTATGCTTCTGGCGTTGACTTCTTAGGCCCTAACTAGTGGATCTGATGGAGCAACGCCCTAGGGTGAAGCCTAGGTTGCCCGGAACTTAGTAATGACCATAACTTTCATACTGGTTGCAATTATTCGTTTTATACGATGGAAAAACTGTTGTATTTATATTGTATTTTATGCTTCTGGCGTTGGCTTCTTAGGCCCTAACTATTCGATCTGGTGGAGCAACGTCGTAGAGTGAAGCCTAGGTTGCCCGGAACGTAGAAATCACCATAACTTTCACACTGGTTGCAATTACTCCTGTTATACGATGGAAAAACTGTTGTATGTGTATTGTATTTTATGCTTCTGGCGTTGACTTCTTAGGCCCTAAGTATTGGATCTGGTGGACCAACGCCCTAGGGTGAAGCCTAGGTTGCCCGGAACGTAGAAATGACCATAACATTCATACTGGTTGCAATTATTCGTTTTATACGATGGAAAAACTGTTGTACTTATATTGTATTTTATGCTTCTGGCGTTGACTTCTTAGGCCCTAACTAGTGGATCTGATGGAGCAACGCCCTAGGGTGAAGCCTAGGTTGCCCGGAACTTAGTAATGACCATAACTTTCATACTGGATGCAATTATTCGTTTTATACGATGGAAAAACTGTTGTATTTATATTGTATTTTATGCTTCTGGCGTTGGCTTCTTAGGCCCTAACTATTCGATCTGGTGGAGCAACGCCGTAGAGTGATGCCTAGGTTGCCCGGAACGTAGAAATGACCATAACTTTCACACTGGTTGCAATTACTCCTGTTATACGATGGAAAAACTGTTGTATTTGTATTGTATTTTATGCTTCTGACGCTGACATCTTAGGCCCTACCTATTGGATCTGGTGGAACAACGCCCTAGAGTGAAGCCTAGGTTCCCGGAACGTAGAAATGACCATTACTTCCACACTGTTTGCAATTATTCATTTTATACAATGGAAAAACTGTTGTATTTTTATTGTATTTTATGCTTCTGGCGTTGACTTCTAAGGTCCTAGCTATTCGATCTCCTGGGGCAACGTCCAAGAGTGAAGCCTATGTTGCCCGAAACGTAGAAAAGACCATTACTCTAACACTGGTTGCAATTATTCTTTTTATACTATGGAAAAACTGTTGTATTTATTTTGTATTTGGTGCTTCTGGCGTTGACTTCTTAGGCCCTAACTATTGGATCTGGTGGACCAACGCCCTAGAGTGAAGCCTAAGTTACCCGTAACGTGGTAATGACCATGACTTTCACACTGGTTGCAATTATTCCAGTTATACGTTGGAAAAACGGTTGTATTTTTATTGTATTTTATGTTTCGGGCGTTGACTTATAAGGCCCTAGCTATTCGATCTGGTGGAGCAACGCCCTAGAGTGAAGCCTAGGTTGCACGGGACGTAGAAGTGACAATAACTTTCATACTGGTTGCAATTATTCGTTTTATGCAATGGACAAACTGTTGTATAATTTTGTATTTTATGCCTGGGGCGTTGACATCTAAGGCCATAACCATTCGATCTGGTGGAGCAACGCCCTAGAGTGATGCCTAGGTTGACCGGAACGTAGAAATGACCATCACTTTCACACTGGTTGCAATTATTCCTGTTATACGATGGAAAAACTGTTGTATTTATATTGTATACTATGCTTCTGGCGTTGACTTCTAAGGCCGTAGCTATTCGATGCGGTGTAGCAACGCCCTAGGGTGAAGCCGAGGTTGGCCGGAACGTAGAAATGACCATAACTTTCACACTGGTTGCAATTACTCCTGTTATACGATGGAAAAGCTGTTGTATTTACATTGTACTTTATGCTTCGGGCGTTGACTTCTAAGGCCCTAACTATTCGATCTGGTGGAGCAACGCCCTAGGGTGAAGCCTAGGTTGCCCGGAACGTAGAAATGATCATAACATTCATACTGGTTGCAATTATTCGTTTTATACGATGGAAAAACTGTTGTACTTATATTGTATTTTATGCTTCGGGCGTTGACTTCTAATGCGCTAACTATTGGATCTGGTGGAGCAACGCCCTAGGGTGAAGCCGAGGTTGGCCGGAACGTAGAAGTGACCATAACTTTCACACTGGTTCCAATTACCCGTTTTATACAATGGAAAAACTGTTGTATTAATTTTGTATTTTATGCTTCCGGCGTTGACTTCCAAGGCCCTAACTATTCGATCTGGTGGAGCAACGCCCTCGAGAGAAGCCTAAGTTGCCCGGAACGGGGAAATGACCATCACTTTCACACTGGTTGCAATTATTCCTGTTATACGTTGGAAAAACTGAGTATTTTTATTGTATTTTATGCTTCTGGTGTTGGCTTCTTAGGACCTAACTATTCGATCTGGTGGAGCAACGCCGTAGAGTGAAGCCTAGGTTGCCCGGAACGTAGAAATGACCATAACTTTCACACTGGTTGCAATTACTCCTGTTATACGATGGAAAAGCTGTTGTATTTACATTGTACTTTATGCTTCGGGCGTTGACTTCTAAGGCCCTAACTATTCGATCTGGTGGAGCAACGCCCTAGGGTGAAGCCTAGGTTGCCCGGAACGTAGAAATGATCATAACATTCATACTGGTTGCAATTATTCGTTTTATACGATGGAAAAACTGTTGTACTTATATTGTATTTTATGCTTCTGGCGTTGACTTCTTAGGCCCTAACTAGTGGATCTGATGGAGCAACGCCCTAGGGTGAAGCCTAGGTTGCCCGGAACTTAGTAATGACCATAACTTTCATACTGGTTGCAATTATTCGTTTTATACGATGGAAAAACTGTTGTATTTATATTGTATTTTATGCTTCTGGCGTTGGCTTCTTAGGCCCTAACTATTCGATCTGGTGGAGCAACGTCGTAGAGTGAAGCCTAGGTTGCCCGGAACGTAGAAATCACCATAACTTTCACACTGGTTGCAATTACTCCTGTTATACGATGGAAAAACTGTTGTATGTGTATTGTATTTTATGCTTCTGGCGTTGACTTCTTAGGCCCTAAGTATTGGATCTGGTGGACCAACGCCCTAGGGTGAAGCCTAGGTTGCCCGGAACGTAGAAATGACCATAACATTCATACTGGTTGCAATTATTCGTTTTATACGATGGAAAAACTGTTGTACTTATATTGTATTTTATGCTTCTGGCGTTGACTTCTTAGGCCCTAACTAGTGGATCTGATGGAGCAACGCCCTAGGGTGAAGCCTAGGTTGCCCGGAACTTAGTAATGACCATAACTTTCATACTGGATGCAATTATTCGTTTTATACGATGGAAAAACTGTTGTATTTATATTGTATTTTATGCTTCTGGCGTTGGCTTCTTAGGCCCTAACTATTCGATCTGGTGGAGCAACGCCGTAGAGTGATGCCTAGGTTGCCCGGAACGTAGAAATGACCATAACTTTCACACTGGTTGCAATTACTCCTGTTATACGATGGAAAAACTGTTGTATTTGTATTGTATTTTATGCTTCTGACGCTGACATCTTAGGCCCTACCTATTGGATCTGGTGGAACAACGCCCTAGAGTGAAGCCTAGGTTCCCGGAACGTAGAAATGACCATTACTTCCACACTGTTTGCAATTATTCATTTTATACAATGGAAAAACTGTTGTATTTTTATTGTATTTTATGCTTCTGGCGTTGACTTCT
Source organism: Calliopsis andreniformis (assembly GCF_051401765.1). Taxonomy (NCBI): domain Eukaryota; kingdom Metazoa; phylum Arthropoda; class Insecta; order Hymenoptera; family Andrenidae; genus Calliopsis; species Calliopsis andreniformis. Next base: position 11,469,788 of record NW_027480422.1, on the reverse strand, counting down.
AAGGTCCTAGCTATTCGATCTCCTGGGGCAACGTCCAAGAGTGAAGCCTATGTTGCCCGAAACGTAGAAAAGACCATTACTCTAACACTGGTTGCAATTATTCTTTTTATACTATGGAAAAACTGTTGTATTTATTTTGTACTTGGTGCTTCTGGCGTTGACTTCTTAGGCCCTAACTATTGGATCTGGTGGACCAACGCCCTAGAGTGAAGCCTAAGTTACCCGTAACGTGGTAATGACCATGACTTTCACACTGGTTGCAATTATTCCTGTTATACGTTGGAAAAACTGAGTATTTTTATTGTATTTTATGCTTCTGGTGTTGGCTTCTTAGGACCTAACTATTCGATCTGGTGGAGCAACGCCGTAGAGTGAAGCCTAGGTTGCCCGGAACGTAGAAATGACCATAACTTTCACACTGGTTGCAATTACTCCTGTTATACGATGGAAAAGCTGTTGTATTTACATTGTACTTTATGCTTCGGGCGTTGACTTCTAAGGCCCTAACTATTCGATCTGGTGGAGCAACGCCCTAGGGTGAAGCCTAGGTTGCCCGGAACGTAGAAATGATCATAACATTCATACTGGTTGCAATTATTCGTTTTATACGATGGAAAAACTGTTGTACTTATATTGTATTTTATGCTTCTGGCGTTGACTTCTTAGGCCCTAACTAGTGGATCTGATGGAGCAACGCCCTAGGGTGAAGCCTAGGTTGCCCGGAACTTAGTAATGACCATAACTTTCATACTGGTTGCAATTATTCGTTTTATACGATGGAAAAACTGTTGTATTTATATTGTATTTTATGCTTCTGGCGTTGGCTTCTTAGGCCCTAACTATTCGATCTGGTGGAGCAACGTCGTAGAGTGAAGCCTAGGTTGCCCGGAACGTAGAAATCACCATAACTTTCACACTGGTTGCAATTACTCCTGTTATACGATGGAAAAACTGTTGTATGTGTATTGTATTTTATGCTTCTGGCGTTGACTTCTTAGGCCCTAAGTATTGGATCTGGTGGACCAACGCCCTAGGGTGAAGCCTAGGTTGCCCGGAACGTAGAAATGACCATAACATTCATACTGGTTGCAATTATTCGTTTTATACGATGGAAAAACTGTTGTACTTATATTGTATTTTATGCTTCTGGCGTTGACTTCTTAGGCCCTAACTAGTGGATCTGATGGAGCAACGCCCTAGGGTGAAGCCTAGGTTGCCCGGAACTTAGTAATGACCATAACTTTCATACTGGATGCAATTATTCGTTTTATACGATGGAAAAACTGTTGTATTTATATTGTATTTTATGCTTCTGGCGTTGGCTTCTTAGGCCCTAACTATTCGATCTGGTGGAGCAACGCCGTAGAGTGATGCCTAGGTTGCCCGGAACGTAGAAATGACCATAACTTTCACACTGGTTGCAATTACTCCTGTTATACGATGGAAAAACTGTTGTATTTGTATTGTATTTTATGCTTCTGACGCTGACATCTTAGGCCCTACCTATTGGATCTGGTGGAACAACGCCCTAGAGTGAAGCCTAGGTTCCCGGAACGTAGAAATGACCATTACTTCCACACTGTTTGCAATTATTCATTTTATACAATGGAAAAACTGTTGTATTTTTATTGTATTTTATGCTTCTGGCGTTGACTTCTAAGGTCCTAGCTATTCGATCTCCTGGGGCAACGTCCAAGAGTGAAGCCTATGTTGCCCGAAACGTAGAAAAGACCATTACTCTAACACTGGTTGCAATTATTCTTTTTATACTATGGAAAAACTGTTGTATTTATTTTGTACTTGGTGCTTCTGGCGTTGACTTCTTAGGCCCTAACTATTGGATCTGGTGGACCAACGCCCTAGAGTGAAGCCTAAGTTACCCGTAACGTGGTAATGACCATGACTTTCACACTGGTTGCAATTATTCCAGTTATACGTTGGAAAAACGGTTGTATTTTTATTGTATTTTATGTTTCGGGCGTTGACTTATAAGGCCCTAGCTATTCGATCTGGTGGAGCAACGCCCTAGAGTGAAGCCTAGGTTGCACGGGACGTAGAAGTGACAATAACTTTCATACTGGTTGCAATTATTCGTTTTATGCAATGGACAAACTGTTGTATAATTTTGTATTTTATGCCTGGGGCGTTGACATCTAAGGCCATAACCATTCGATCTGGTGGAGCAACGCCCTAGAGTGATGCCTAGGTTGACCGGAACGTAGAAATGACCATCACTTTCACACTGGTTGCAATTATTCCAGCTATACGATGGAAAAACTGTTGTATTTTTATTGTATTTTATGTTTCGGGCGTTGACTTCTAAGGTCCTAGCTATTCGATCTGGTGGAGCAACGGCCTAGAGTGAAGCCTAGGTTGCCCGGAACGTCGAAATGACCATCACTTTCACACTGGTTGCAATTATTCCTGTTATACAATGGAAAAACTGATCTATTTATTTTGTATTTTATGCTCCTGGCGGTGACTTCTTAGGCCCTAACTATTGGATTTGGTGGAGCAACGCCCTAGGGTGAAGCCGAGGTTGGCCGGAACGCAGAAATGACCATAACCTTCATACTGGTTGCAATTATTCCCGTTATACGATGGAAAAACTGTTGTATTTATATTGTGTTTTATGTCTCGGGCGTTGACTTCTAAGGCCCTAGCTATTCGATCTGGTGGAGCAACGCCCTGGAGTGAAGCCTAGGTTGCACGGAACTTAGTAATGACCAAAACTTTCGTACTGGTTGCAATTTTTCCTGTTATACGATGGAAAAGCTGTTGTATTTACATTGTACTTTATGCTTCGGGCGTTGACTTCTAAAGCCCTAACTATTCGATCTGGTGGAGCAACGCCCTAGAGTGAAGCCTAGGTTGCCCGGAACGTAGAAATGTCCATAACTTTCACACGGGTTGTAATTACTCGTCTTATACGATGGAAAAGCTGTTGTATTTATATTGTATTTTATGCTTCTGGCGTTGACTTCTGAGGCCGTAGCTATTCGATGTGGTGGAGCAACGCCCGAGAGAGAAGTCTAGGTTGCCCGGAACGTAGAAATGACCATATCTTTCACACTGGTTGCAATTATTCCTGTTATACGATGGAAAAACTGTTGTATTTATATTGTATACTATGCTTCTGGCGTTGACTTCTAAGGCCGTAGCTATTCGATGCGGTGTAGCAACGCCCTAGGGTGAAGCCTAGGTTGCCCGGAACGTTGGAATGACCATTACTTGCACACTGTTAGTAATTATTCATTTTATACAATGTAAAAACTGTTGTATTTATATTGTATTTTAAGATTCTGGCGGTGACTTCTATGGCACTCACTATTCGATGTGGTGGAGCAACGCCCTAGAGCGAAACCTAGGTTTCCCGGAACGTAGAAATAACCATTACTTTCACACTGGTTGCAATTACTCGTCTTATACGATGGAAAAGCTGTTGCATTTATATTGTATTTTATGCTTCTGGCGTTGACTTCTTAGGCCCTAACTAGTGGATCTGGTCGAGCAACGTCCTACGGTGAAGCCTAGGTTGCCCGGAACGTAGAAATGACCATAACTTTCATACTGGTTGCAATTATTCGTTTTATACAATGGAAAAACTGTTGTATTTTTATTGCATTTTATGCTTCGGGCGTTGACTTCTAAGGCCCTAACTATTCGATCTGGTGGAGCAACGTCCTAGGGTGAAGCCTAGGCTGCACGGAACGTAGAAATGACCATTACTTTCACACTGGTTGCAATTTTTCCTGTTATACGATGGAAAAGCTGTTGTATTTACATTGTACTTTATGCTTCGGGCGTTGACTTCTAAGGCCCTAACTATTCGATCTGGTGGAGCAACGCCCTAGAGTGAAGCCTAGGTTGCCCGGAACGTAGAAATGGCCATAACTTTCACAGGGGTTGTAATTACTCGTCTTATACGATGGAAATGCTATTGTATTTATATTGTATTTTATGCTTCTGGCGTTGACTTCTGAGGCCGTAGCTATTCGATGTGGTGGAGCAACGCCCGAGAGAGAAGCCTAGGTTGCCCGGAACGTAGAAATAACCATATCTTTCACACTGGTTGCAATTATTCCTGTTATACGATGGAAAAACTATTGCATTTATATTGTATTTTATGCTTCTGGCGTTGACTTCTTAGGCCCTAACTAGTGGATCTGGTGGAGCAACGCCCTAGGGTGAAGCATAGGTTGCCCGGAACGTGGAAATGAACATAACTTTCATACTGGTTGCAATTATTCCTGTTATACGATGGAAAAACTGTTGTATTTTTATTACATTTTATGCTTCGGGCGTTGACTTCTAACGCCCTAACTATTGGATCTGGTGGACCAACGCTCTAGAGTGTAGTGTAAGTTGCCAGGAACGTAGAAATGACCATCACTTTCACACTGTTTGCAATTATTCCTGTTATACGATGGAAAAACTGTTGTATTTATATTGTATATTATGCTTCTGGCGTTGACTTCTAAGGCCGTAGCTATTCGATGCGGTGTAGCAACGCCCTAGGGTGAAGTCTAGGTTGCCCGGAACGTTGGAATGACCATTACTTGCACACTGTTAGTAATTATTCACTTTATACAATGTAAAAACTGTTGTATTTATATTGTATTTTAAGATTCTGGCAGTGACTTCTATGGCACTCACTATTCGATGTGGTGAAGCAACGCCCTAGAGCGAAACCTAGGTTTCCCGGAACGTAGAAATGACCATTACTTTCACACTGGTTGCAATTACTCGTCTTATACGATGGAAAAGCTGTTGTATTTATATTGTATTTTATGCTTCTGGCGTTGACTTCTTAGGCCCTAACTATTCGATCTGGTAGATCAACGCCCTAGAGTGAAGCCTGGATTGCCCGGAACGTAGAAATGACCATAACTTTCACACTGGTTGCATATACTCCTGTTATACGATGGAAAAGCTGTTGTATTTACATTGTACTTTATGCTTCTGCCGTTGACTTCTTAGGCCCTAACTAGTGGATCTGATGGAGCAACGCCCTAGGGTGAAGCCTAGGTTGCGGGGAACTTAGTAATGACCATAACTTTCGTACTGGTTGCAATTATTCGTCTTATACGATGGAAAAACTGTTGTATTTATTTTGTATTTCATGCTTCTGGCGTTTCCTTCTTAGGCCCTAACTAGTGGACCTGGTCGAGCAACGCCCTACGGTGAAGCCTAGGTTGCCCGGAACGTAGAAATGACCATAACTTTCATACTGGTTGCAATTATTCGTTTTATACAATGGAAAAACTGTTGTATTTTTATTGCATTTTATGCTTCGGGCGTTGACTTCTAAGGCCCTAACTATTCGATCTGGTGGAGCAACGTCCTAGGGTGAAGCCTAGGCTGCCCGGAACGTAGAAATGACCATTACTTTCACACTGGTTGCAATTTTTCCTGTTATACGATGGAAAAGCTGTTGTATTTACATTGTACTTTATGCTTCGGGCGTTGACTTCTAAGGCCCTAACTATTCGATCTGGTGGAGCAACGCCCTAGAGTGAAGCCTAGGTTGCCCGGAACGTAGAAATGGCCATAACTTTCACACGGGTTGTAATTACTCGTCTTATACGATGGAAAAGCTATTGTATTTATATTGTATTTTATGCTTCTGGCGTTGACTTCTGAGGCCGTAGCTATTCGATGTGGTGGAGCAACGCCCGAGAGAGAAGCCTAGGTTTCCCGGAACGTAGAAATGACAATATCTTTCACACTGGTTGCAATTATTCCTGTTATACGATGGAAAAACTATTGCATTTATATTGTATTTTATGCTTCTGGCGTTGACTTCTTAGGCCCTAACTAGTGGATCTGGTGGAGCAACGCCCTAGGGTGAAGCATAGGTTGCCCGGAACGTGGAAATGAACATAACTTTCATACTGGTTGCAATTATTCCTGTTATACGATGGAAAAACTGTTGTATTTTTATTACATTTTATGCTTCGGGCGTTGACTTCTAACGCCCTAACTATTGGATCTGGTGGACCAACGCTCTAGAGTGTAGTGTAAGTTGCCAGGAACGTAGAAATGACCATCACTTTCACACTGTTTGCAATTATTCCTGTTATACGATGGAAAAACTGTTGTATTTATATTGTATATTATGCTTCTGGCGTTGACTTCTAAGGCCGTAGCTATTCGATGCGGTGTAGCAACGCCCTAGGGTGAAGTCTAGGTTGCCCGGAACGTTGGAATGACCATTACTTGCACACTGTTAGTAATTATTCATTTTATACAATGTAAAAACTGTTGTATTTATATTGTATTTTAAGATTCTGGCGGTGACTTCTATGGCACTCACTATTCGATGTGGTGAAGCAACGCCCTAGAGCGAAACCTAGGTTTCCCGGAACGTAGAAATGACCATTACTTTCACACTGGTTGCAATTACTCGTCTTATACGATGGAAAAGCTGTTGCATTTATATTGTATTTTATGCTTCTGGCGTTGACTTCTTAGGCCCTAACTATTCGATCTGGTAGAGCAACGCCCTAGAGTGAAGCCTGGATTGCCCGGAACGTAGAAATGACCATAACTTTCACACTGGTTGCATATACTCCTGTTATACGATGGAAAAGCTGTTGTCTTTACATTGTACTTTATGCTTCTGCCGTTGACTTCTTAGGCCCTAACTAGTGGATCTGATGGAGCAACGCCCTAGGGTGAAGCCTAGGTTGCGGGGAACTTAGTAATGACCATAACTTTAATACTGGTTGCAATTATTCGTTTTATACGATGGAAAAACTGTTGCATTTATTTTGTATTTCATGCTTCTGGCGTTTCCTTCTTAGGCCGTAACTAGTGGATCTGGTTAAGCAACGACCTAGGGTGAAGCCTAGGTTGTCCGGAACGTAGAAATGAACATAAATTTCATACTGGTTGCAATTATTCGTTTTATACGATGGAAAAGCTGTTGTATTTATATTGTACTTTATGCTTCGGGCGTTGACTTCTAAGGCCCTAACTATTCGATATGGTGGAGCAACGCCCTAGAGCGAAACCTAGGTTGCCCGGAACGTAGAAATGACCATAACATTCATACTGGTTGCAGTTATTCGTTTTATACGGTGGAAAAACTGTTGTACTTATATAGCATTTTATGCTTCTGGCGTTGACTTCTTAGGCCCTAACTAGTGGATCTGATGGAGCAACGCCCTAGGGTGAAGCCTAGGTTGCCCGGTACTTAGTAATGACCATAACGTTCGTACTGGTTGCAATTATTCGTTTTATACGATGGAAATACTGTTGTATTTATTTTGTATTTCATGCTTCCGGCGTTTCCTTCTTAGGCCCTAACTAGTGGATCTGGTGGAGCAACGCCCTAGGGTGAAGCCTAGGTTGCCCGGAACGTAGAAATGACCATATCTTTCATACTGGTTGCAATTATTCGTTTTATACAATGGAAGAACTGTTGTATTTTTATTGCACTTTATGCTTCGGGCGTTGACTTGTAAGGCCCTAACTATTCGATCTGGTGGAGCAACGTCCTAGGGTGAAGACTAGGCTGCCCGGAACGTAGAAATGACCATTACTTTCACACTGGTTGCAATTTTTCCTCTTATACGTTGGAAAAGCTGTTGTATTTATATTGTATATTATGCTTCTGGCGTTGACTTCTAAGGCCGTAGCTATTCGATGCGGTGTAGCAACGCCCTAGGGTGAAGCCTAGGTTGCCCGGAACGTTGGAATGACCATTACTTGCACACAGTTAGTAATTATTCATTTTATACAATGTAAAAACTGGTGTATTTATATTGTATTTTAAGATACTGGCGGTGACTTCTATGGCACTCACTATTCGATGTGGTGGAGCAACGCCCTAGAGCGAAACCTAGGTTGCCCGGAACGTAGAAATAACCATTACTTTCACACTGGTTGCAATTACTCGTCTTATACGATGGAAAAGCTGTTTCATTTATATTGTATTTTATGCTTATGGCGTTGACTTCTTAGGCCCTAACTATTCGATCTGGTAGAGCAACGCCCTAGAGTGAAGCCTAGATTGCCCGGAACGTAGAAATGACCATTACCTTTACACTTGTTGCAATTATTCCTGACATGCGCTGAAAAAACTGCTATATTTTTATTGTAATTTATGCTTCAGGCGTTGACTTCTAAGGCCCTAACTATTCGATGTGGTGGAGCAACGCCCTAGAGCAAAACCAAGGTTGCCCGGAACGTAGAAATGACCATATATTTCACACTGGTTGCAGCTATTCCTGCTATACGATGGAAAAACTGTTCTATTTATTTTGTATTTTATGCTTCTGGCGTTGACTTCTTAGGCCCTAACTATTGGATCTGGTAGAGCAACGCCCTGGAGTGAAGCCTAGGTTGCACGGAATGTAGAAGTGACCATAACTTTCACACTGGTTGCAATTACTCGTTTTATGCAATGGAAAAACTGTTGTATTAATTTTGTATTTTATGCTTCCGGCGTTGACTTCTAAGGCCCTCACTATTCGATCTAGTGGAGCAACGCCCTAACGTTAAGTCTAGGTTGCACGGAACATAGAAATGACCATTACTTTCATACTGGTTGCAATAATTGGTTTTATACGATGGAAAAACTGATGTATTTGTATTGTATTTTATGCTTCGGGCGTTGACTTCTAATGCGCTAACTATTGGATCTGGTGGAGCAACGCCCTAGGGTGAAGCCGAGGTTGGCCGGAACGTAGAAATGACCATTACTTTCACACTGGTTGCAATTATTCCTGTTGTACGATGGAAAAACTGTTGTATTTTTATTATATTTTATGCCTCGGGCGTTGACTTCTAAGGCCCTAACTATTGGATCTGGTGGACCAACGCTCTAGAGTGAAGTGTAGGTTGCCAGGAACGTAGAAATGACCATCACTTTCACACTGTTTGCAATTGCTCGTCTTATACGATGGAAAAGCTGTTGTATTTATATTGTATTTTATGCTTCTGGCGTTGACTTCTAAGGCCCCAACTATTCGATCTGGTGGAGCAACGCCCTAGAGTGAATGCTATGTTGCCCCGAACATAGAAATGACCATTACCTACACACTGCTTGCGATTATTCATTTTATACGATGGTAAAACTGTTGTACTTATGTTGTATTTTATTCTTCTCGCGTTGAATTCTAAGTCCCTAACTAGTCCATCTTGTGGAACATGCCCTAGAGTTAAGCCTAGGATGCCCGGAAAGTAGAAATGACCATAGCTTTCACACTGTTTGCAATCATTCATTTTATACGATGGAAATGCTGTTGTATTTATATTGTATTTTATGCTTCTGGAGTTGACAGCTAAGGCCGTAGCTATTCGATGTGATGGAGCAACGCCCAAGAGTGATGCGTAGGTTGCCCGGAACGTAGAAATGACCATTACCTTCACACTGTTTGTGTTTATTCATTTTATACGATGGTAAAACTGTTGTACTTATGTTGTATTTTATTCTTCTGGCGTTGAATTCTAAGTCCCTAGCTATTCGATCTGGTGGAGCGACGCCCTAGAGTAAAGCCTAGGTTTCCCGGAACGTAGAAATGACCAGTACTTTCACACTGGTTGCAGTTATTCCTGTTATAGAATGGAAAATCCGTTGCATTTTTATTGTATTTTATGCTTCTGGCGTTGTATTCAGAGTCCCTAACTATGCGATCTGGTGGAGCAACGACCTACAGTTAAGCCTAGGTTGCCCGGAACGTAGAAATGACCTTTACTTTCACACTCTTTGCAAATATACATCATAGTCGATGGAAAAGCTGTTGTATTTATATTGTATTTTATGCTTCTGGAGTCGACTTTTTAGGCCCTAACTATTCGATCTGTTGGAACAACGCCCTAGAGTGAAGCCTAGGTTGCCCGGAACGTAGAAATGACCGTAACTTTCACACTGGTTGCAAGTATTCGTTTTATACAATGGAAAAACTGTTCTATTTATTTTGTATTTTATGTTTCGGGCGTTGACTTCTAAGGCCCCTGCTATTCGATCTGGTTTAGCAACGCTCTTGAGTGAAGCCTAGGTTGCCCGGAACGTAGAAATGACCTTTACTTTCACACTGTTTGCAAATATACATTATACACTATGGAAGAGCTGATGTATTAATATTGTATTTTATGCTTCGGGCGTTGACTTCTAAGGCCCTAACTATTCGATCTGATGGAGCAACGCCCTAGAGTGAAGCCTAGGTCGCCCGGAACGTAGAAATGACCATTACCTTCACACTGTTTGCGATTATCCGTTTTATACGATGGAAAAACTGTTGTACGTATATCGTATTTTATGCTACTGGCGTTGACTTCTTAGGCCCTAACTATTCGATCTGGTGGAGCAACGCCCTAGGGTGAAGCCTAGGTTGCCAGGAACGTAGAAACGACCATAACCTTCATACAGGTTGCAATTATTCGTTTTATACGATGGAAAAACTGTTGTATTTATTTTGTATTTGGTGCTTCTGGCGCTGACTTCTTAGGCCCTGACTATTGGATGTGGTGGACCAATGCACTAGAGTGAAGTCTGTGTTGCCCAGAACGTAGAAATGACCATATCTTTCACACTGGTTGCAATTATGCCAGTTATACGATGGTAAAACTGTTGTATTTTTATTGTATTTTATGCGTCTGGAGTTGTTCTCTAAGGCCCCAACTATTCGACCTGGTGGAGCAACGCCCTAGAGTGAAGTCTAGGTTGCACGGAACGTAGAAATGCCCATTTCTTTCACACTGGTTGTAATTATTCCTGTTATACGATGGAATAACTGCTCTATTTTTATTTTATTTTATGCTTCTGGCGTTGACTTGTAAGTCCCTTGCTGTTCGATCTGGTGGAGCAACGCCCTTGAGCGAAGCCTAGGTTGCCCGGAACGTAGAACTGACCTGTACTTTCACACTGGTTGCATTTATTCCTGTTATACGATGGAAAAACTGTTGTACTTGTGTTTTATTTTATGCTTCTGGTGTCGAATTCTAAGTCCCTAACTATTCGATCTGGTGGAGCAACGCCCTAGAGTGACGCCTCGGTTGCCCGGAACGTAGAAATGACCGTTACTTTCATACTGTTGGCAATTATACATTATATACAATGGAAAAACTGTTGTATCTATTTTGTATTTTATGCTTCTGGCGCTGGCTTCTTATGTCCTAACTATTGGATCTGCTGGAGCAACGCCCAGGTGTGAAGCCCAGGTTGAGCGGAACGTAGAAATAACCATATCTTTCACACTGGTTTCAATTATTCGTTTTATACAATGGAAAAACTGTTCTATTTATTTTGTATTATATGCTTCGGGCGTTAACTTCTAAGGCCCTAACTATTCGATCTGGTGTAGCAACGCCCCAGAGTGAAGCCTAGGTTGCCGGGAACGTAGAAATGACCATTACCTTCACCCTGTTTGCGATTATTCATTTTATACAATGGAAAAACTGTTGTATTTATTTTGTATTTGGTGCTTCTGGCGTTGACTTCTTAGGCCCTGACTATTGGATGTGGTGGACCAACGCACTAGAGTGAAGTCTGTGTTGCCCGGAACGTAGAAATGACCATATCTTTCACACTGGTTGCAATTATGGCAGTTATACGATGGTAAAACTGTTGTATTTTTATTGTATTTTATGCGTCTGGAGTTGTTTTCTAAGGCCCCAACTATTCGACCTGGTGGAGCAACGCCCTAGAGTGAAGTCTAGGTTGCACGGAACGTAGAAATGCCCATTTCTTTCACACCGGTTGTAATTATTCCTGTTATATGATGGAATAACTGCTCTATTTTTATTTTATTTTATGCTTCTGGCGTTGACTTGTAAGGCCCTAGCTATTCGATCTGGTGGAGCAACGCCCTTGAGCGAAGCCTGGGTTGCCCGGAACGTAGAAATGACCTGTACTTTCACACTGGTTGCAATTATTCCTGCTTTACGATGGAAAAACTGTTGTATTTTTGTTGTATTTTATGCGTCTGGAGTTGTTTTCTAAGGCCCCAACTATTCGACCTGGTTGAGCAACTCCCTAGAGTGACGCCTAGGTCGCCCGAAACGTACAAATGACCATTACCTTCACACTGTTTGCAAATATACATTATATACGATGGAAAAGCTGTTGTATTTATAATGTGTTTTATGCTTCTGGCGTTGACTTCTTTGGCCCTAACTATTGGATGTGGTGGACCAACGCCCTAGAGTGAAGCCTAGGTTGCCCGGAACATAGAAATGACCATATCTTTCACACTGGTTGCAATTATTCCTGTTATGCGATGAAAAAACTGTTCTATTTTTATTGTATTTTATGCTTCAGGCGGTGACTTCTAAGGCCGTAGCTAATCGATGTAGTGGGGCAACGCCCTAGAGTGAAGCCTAGGTTGCCGGGAACGCAGAAATGGCCATTACTTTCACACTGGATGCAATTATTCCTTTTATACGATGGAAAAACGGTTGTATTTTTATTGTATTTTATGCCTCTGGCGTTGACTTCTAAGTCCCTAGCTATTCAATCTGGTGGAGCAACGCCCTAGAGCGAAACCTAGGTTGCCCGAAACGTAGAAATGACCTGTACTTTCACACTGGTTGCAATTATTCAAGTTATACGATGGAAAAAGTGTTGCGTTTTTATTGTATTTTATGCTTCTGGCGTTGACTCCTTAGGACCTAACTATACGACCTGGTGGAGCAACGCCCTAGTGTTAAGCCTAGGTTGCCCGGAACGTAGAAATGACCATAACTTTCACACTGGTTGCAATTATACATTTTGTACGATGGAAGACTGTTGTATTTTTATTGTATTTTATGCTTCTGGCGTTGACTTCTATGTCCCTTGCTATTCGATCTGGTGGAGCAACGCCCTAGAGTGACGCCTCGGTTGCCCGGAACGTAGAAATGACCGTTACTTTCATACTGTTGGCAAATATACATTATATACAATGGAAAAACTGTTGTATCTATTTTGTATTTTATGCTTCTGGCGCTGACTTCTTAGGTCCTAACTTTTGGATCTGGTGGAGCAACGCCCAGCGGTGAAGACCGGGTTGCCGGGAACGTAGAAATGACCATCACCATCACTCTGGCTGCAATTATTCCTGTTATACGATGGAAAAGCTGTAGTATCTTTATTGTATTTTATGCTGCTGTCGTTGGCTCCTTAGGCCCTAACTATTGGATCTGGAGGACCAACGCCCTAGAGTGAAGGCTAGGATGCCCGCAACGTGGAAATGACCATCACGTTCACATTTGTTGCAATTATTCGTTTTATACGATGGAAAAACTGTTGTATTTTTATTGTATTTTATGTTTCGGGCGTTGACTTCTAAGGCCCTAGCTATTCGATATGGTGGAGCTACGCCCTAGAGTGAAGCCTAGGTTCCCCGGAAAGTAGAAATGACCATTACCTTCACACTGTTTGCGATTATTCATTTTATACGTTGGTAAAACTGTTGTACATATATCGTATTTTTTGCTTCTGGCGTTGACTTCTTAGGCCCTAACTGTTCGATCAGGTGGAGCAACGCCCTAGTGTGAAGCCTAGGTTGCCCGGAACGTAGAAATGACCATAACTTTCATACTGGTTGCAATTACTCGTTTTATACGGTGGAAAAACTGTTGTATTTATTTTGTATTTGGTGCTTCTGGCGTTGACTTCTCAGGCCCTAACTGTTGGATGTGGTGGACCAACGCCCTAGAGTGAAGCCTAGGTTGCGCGGAACGTAGAAATCACCATATCTTTCACACTGGTTGCAATTATGCCAGTTATACGATGGTAAAACTGTTGTATTTTTATTGTATTTTGTGCGTCTGGAGTTGTTATCTTAGGCCCCAACTATTCGACCTGGTGGAGCAACGCCCTAGGGTGAAGCCTAGGTTGCCCGGAACGTAGAAATGACCATCACCATCACTCTGGCTGCAATTATTCCTGTTATACGATGGAAAAGCTGTTGTATCTTTATTGTATTTTATGCTTCTGTCGTTGATTCCTTAGGCCCGTAACTATTGGATCTGGTGGACCAACGCCCTAGAGTGAAGACTAGGATGCCCGCAACGTGGAAATGACCATCACGTTCACATTTGTTGCAATTATTCCCATTATACGATGGAAAAACTGTTGTATTTTTATTGTATTTTATGTTTCGGGCGTTGACTTCTAAGGCCCTAGCTATTCGATATGGTGGAGCAACGCCCTAGAGTGAAACCTAGGTCGCCCGAAACGTAGAAATGACCATTACTTTCACACTGTTTGCAAATAAACATTATACACGATGGAAGAGCTGTTGTATTAATATTGTATTTTATGCTTCGGGCGTTGACTTCTAAGGCCCTAACTATTCGGTCTGATGGAGTAACACCCTAGAGTGAAGCCTAGGTTGCCCGGAACGTAGAAATGACCATTACCTTCACACTGTTTGTGATTATTCATTTTATACGATATAAAAGCTGTTGTATTTATATTGAATTTTATGTTTCGGGCGTTGACTTCTAAGGCCCTAACTATTCGATCTGGTGGAGCAACGCCCTAGAGTGAAGCCTATGTTGCCCCGAACGTAGAAATGACCATTACCTACACACTGCTTGCGATTATTCATTTTATATGATGGTAAAACTGTTGTACTTATGTTGTATTTTATTCTTCTGGCGTTGAATTCTAAGTCCCTAGCTATTCGATCTGGTGGAGCGACGCCCTAGAGTGAAGGCTAGGTTACCCGGAACGTAGAAATGACCAGTACTTTCACACTGGTTGCAGTTACTCCTGTTATACAAAGGAAACACTGTTGCATTTTTATTGTATTTTATGCTTCTGGCGTTGTATTCAAAGTCCCTAACTATGCGATCTGGTGGAGCAACGCCCTACAGTTAAGCCTAGGTTGCCGGAACGTAGAAATGACCTTTACTTTCACACTCTTTGCAAATATACATCATAGTCGGTGGAAAAGCTGTTGTATTTATATTGTATTTTCTGCTTCTGGAGTCGACTTCTTAGGCCCTAACTATTCGATCTGTTGGAACAACGCGCTAGAGTGAAGCCTAGGTTGCCCGGAACGTAGAAATGACCAGTACTTGCACACTGGTTGCAGTTATTCCTGTTATACGATGGATAAACTGTTGCATTTTTATTGTGTTTTATGCTTCTGGCGTTGAATTCTAAGTCCCTAACTATGCGATCTGGTGGAGCAACGCCCTACAGTTAAGCCTAGGTTGCCCGGAACGTAGAAATGACCTGTAATTTCAGACTGTTTGCAAATGTACATTATATACGATGGAAAAGCTGTTGTATTTATATTGTATTTTATGCTTATGGCGTTGACTTCTTAGGCCTTAACTATTCGATCTGGTGGAACAAGGCCCTAGAGTGAAGCCTAGGTTGCCCGGAACGTAGAAATGACCATTACTTTCACACTGTTTGCAAATATACATTATACACGATGGAAGAGCTGTTGTATTTATATTGTATTTTATGCTTCGGGCGTTGACTTCTAAGGACCTAACTATTTGATCTGATGGAGCAACGCCCTAGAATGAAGCGTAGGTTGCCCGGAACGTAGAAATGACCATTACCTTCACACTTTTTGTGATTATTCATTTTATACGATATAAAAGCTGTTGTATTTATATTGTATTTTATGTTTCGGGCGTTGACTTCTAAGGCCCCAACTATTCGATCTGGTGGAGCAACGCCCTAGAGTGAATCCTATGTTGCCCCGAACGTAGAAATGACCATTACCTACACACTGCTTGCGATTATTCATTTTATACGATGGTAAAACTGTTGTACTTATGTTGTATTTTATTCTTCTCGCGTGGAATTCTAAGTCCCTAACTAGTCCATCTTGTGGAACATGCCCTAGAGTTAAGCCTAGGATGCCCGGAAAGAAGAAATGACCATAGCTTTCACACTGTTTGCAATCATTCATTTTATACGATGGAAATGCTGTTGTATTTATATTGTATTTTATGCTTCTGGAGTTGACATCTAAGGCCGTAGCTGTTCGATGTGATGGAGCAACGCCCAAGAGTGATGCCTAGGATGCCCGGAACGTAGAAATGACCATTACCTTCACACTGTTTGTGTTTATTCATTTTATACGATGGTAAAACTGTTGTACTTATGTTGTATTTTATTCTTCTGGCGTTGAATTCTAAGTCCCTAGCTATTCGATCTGGTGGAGCGACGCCCTAGAGTAAAGCCTAGGTTACCCGGAACGTAGAAATGGCCAGTACTTTCACACTGTTTGCAGTTATTCCTGTTATACAATGGAAAAACTGTTGCATTTTTATTGTATTTTATGCTTCTGGCGTTGTATTCAAAGTCCCTAACTATGCCATCTGGTGGAGCAGTGCCCTACAGTTAAGCCTAGGTCGCCCGGAACGTAGAAATGACCTTTACTTTCACACTCCTTGCAAATATACATCATAGTCGATGGAAAAGCTGTTGTATTTATATTGTATTTTATGCTTCTGGAGTCGACTTCTTAGGCGCTAACTATTCGATCTGTTGGAACAACGCCCTAGAGTGAAGCCTAGGTTGCCCGGAACGTAGAAATGACCATAACTTTCACACTGGTTGCAAATATTCGTTTTATACAATGGAAAAACTGTTCTATTTATTTTGTATTTTATGTTTCGGGCGTTGACTTCTAAGGCCCTAACTATTCGATCTGGTTTAGCAACGCTCTAGAGTGAAGCCTAGGTTGCCCGGAACGTAGAAATGACCTTTACTTTCACACTGTTTGCAAATATACATTATACACGATGGAAGAGCTGTTGCATTAATATTGTATTTTATGCTTCGGGCGTTGACTTCTAAGGCCTTAACTATTCGATCTGGTGGAACAAGGCCCTAGAGTGAAGCCTAGGTTGCCCGGAACGTAGAAATGACCATTACTTTCACACTGTTTGCAAATATACATTATACACGATGGAAGAGCTGTTGTATTTATATTGTATTTTATGCTTCGGGCTTTGACTTCTAAGGACCTAACTATTCGATCTGATGGAGCAACGCCCTAGAATGAAGCGTAGGTTGCCCGGAACGTAGAAATGACCATTACCTTCACACTTTTTGTGATTATTCATTTTATACGATATAAAAGTTGTTGTATTTATATTGTATTTTATGTTTCGGGCGTTGACTTCTAAGGCCCCAACTCTTCGATCTGGTGGAGCAACGCCCTAGAGTGAATCCTATGTTGCCCCGAACGTAGAAATGACCATTACCTACACACTGCTTGCGATTATTCATTTTATACGATGGTAAAACTGTTGTACTTATGTTGTATTTTATTCTTCTCGCGCGGAATTCTAAGTCCCTAACTAGTCCATCTTGTGGAACATGCCCTAGAGTTAAGCCTAGGATGCCCGGAAAGTAGAAATGACCATAGCTTTCACACTGTTTGCAATCATTCATTTTATACGATGGAAATGCTGTTGTATTTATGTTGTATTTTATGCTTCTGGAGTTGACATCTAAGGCCGTAGCTGTTCGATGTGATGGAGCAACGCCCAAGAGTGATGCCTAGGATGCCCGGAACGTAGAAATGACCATTACCTTCACACTGTTTGTGTTTATTCATTTTATACGATGGTAAAACTGTTGTACTTATGTTGTCTTTTATTCTTCTGGCGTTGAATTCTAAGTCCCTAGCTATTCGAACTGGTGGAGCGACGCCCTAGAGTGAAGCCTAGGTTACCCGGAACGTAGAAATGGCCAGTACTTTCACACTGTTTGCAGTTATTCCTGTTATACAATGGAAAAACTGTTGCATTTTTATTGTATTTTATGCTTCTGGCGTTGTATTCAAAGTCCCTAACTATGCCATCTGGTGGAGCAATGCCCCACAGTTAAGCCTAGGTTGCCCGGAACGTAGAAATGACCTTTACTTTCACACTCCTTGCAAATATACATCATAGTCGATGGAAAAGCTGTTGTATTTATATTGTATTTTATGCTTCTGGAGTCGACTTCCTAGGCGCTAACTATTCGATCTGTTGGAACAACGCCCTAGAGTGAAGCCTAGGTTGCCCGGAACGTAGAAATGACCATAACTTTCACACTGGTTGCAAATATTCGTTTTATACAATGGAAAAACTGTTCTATTTATTTTGTATTTTATGTTTCGGGCGTTGACTTCTAAGGCCCTAACTATTCGATATGGTTTAGCAACGCTCTAGAGTGAAGCCTAGGTTGCCCGGAACGTAGAAATGACCTTTACTTTCACACTGTTTGCAAATATACATTATACACGATGGAAGAGCTGTTGTATTAATATTGTATTTTATGCTTCGGGCGTTGACTTCCTAGGCCCTAACTATTCGATCTGATGGAGCAACGCCCTATAGTGAAGCCTAGGTTGCCCGGAACGTAGAAATGACCATTACCTTCACACTGTTTGTGATTATTCATTTTATACGATATAAAAGCTGTTGTATTTATATTGAATTTTATGTTTCGGGCGTTGACTTCTAAGGCCCTAACTATTCGATCTGGTGGAGCAACGCCCTAGAGTGAAGCCTATGTTGCCCCGAACGTAGAAATGACCATTACCTACACACTGCCTAGGATTATTCATTTTATATGATGGTAAAACTGTTGTACTTATGTTGTATTTTATTCCTCTGGCGTTGAATTCTAAGTCCCTAACTACTCGATCTTGTGGAACATGCCCTAGAGTTAAGCCTAGGATGCCCGGAAAGTAGAAATGAACATAGCTTTCACACTGTTTGCAATCATTCATTTTATACGATAGAAATGCTGTTGTATTTATATTGTATTTTATGCTTCTGGAGTTGACATCTAAGGCCGTAGCTTTTCGATGTGATGGAGCAACGCCCAAGAGTGATGCCTAGGTTGCCCGGAACGTGGAAATGACCATTACCTTCACACTGTTTGTGATTATTCATTTTATACGATGGTAAAACTGTTGTACTTATGTTGTATTTTATTCTTCAGGCGTTGAATTCTGAGTCCCTAGCTATTCGATCTGGTGGAGCTACGCCCTAGAGTGAAGCCTTGGTTACCCGGAACGTAGAAATGACCAGTACTTTCACACTGGTTGCAGTTATTCCTGTTATACAATGGAAAAACTGTTGTATTTATATAATATTTCATGCTTCAGGCGTTGATTTCTAAGGCCGCAGCTCTTCGATGTGGTGGAACAACGCCCTAGAGTGAAGTCTAGGTTGCCCGGAACGTAGAAATGACCAGTACATTCACACTGGTTGCAGTTATTCCTGTTATACAATGGAAAAACTGTTGTACTTTTATTGTATTTTATGCTTCTGGCGTTGTATTCAAAGTCCCTAATTATGCGATCTGGTGGAGCAACGCCGTACAGTTAAGCCTAGGTTGCACGGAACGTAGAAATGATCTTTACTTTCACACTCTTTGCAAATATACATCATAGTCGATGGAAAAGCTGTTGTATTTATATTGTATTTTATGCTTCTGGCGTCGACTTCTTAGGCCCTAACTATTCGATCTGTAGGAACAACGCCCTAGAGTGAAGCCTAGGTTGCCCGGAACGTAGAAATGACCTTTACTTTCACACTCCTTGCAAATATACATCATAGTCGATGGAAAAGCTGTTGTATTTATATTGTATTTTATGCTTCTGGAGTCGACTTCTTAGGCGCTAACTATTCGATCTGTTGGAACAACGCCCTAGAGTGAAGCCTAGGTTGCCCGGAACGTAGAAATGACCATTACCTTCACACTTTTTGTGATTATTCATTTTATACGATATAAAAGCTGTTGTATTTATATTGTATTTTATGTTTCGGGCGTTGACTTCTAAGGCCCCAACTATTCGATCTGGTGGAGCAACGCCCTAGAGTGAATCCTATGTTGCCCCGAACGTAGAAATGACCATTACCTACACACTGCTTGCGATTATTCATTTTATACGATGGTAAAACTGTTGTACTTATGTTGTATTTTATTCTTCTCGCGTGGAATTCTAAGTCCCTAACTAGTCCATCTTGTGGAACATGCCCTAGAGTTAAGCCTAGGATGCCCGGAAAGTAGAAATGACCATAGCTTTCACACTGTTTGCAATCATTCATTTTATACGATGGAAATGCTGTTGTATTTATGTTGTATTTTATGCTTCTGGAGTTGACATCTAAGGCCGTAGCTGTTCGATGTGATGGAGCAACGCCCAAGAGTGATGCCTAGGATGCCCGGAACGTAGAAATGACCATTACCTTCACACTGTTTGTGTTTATTCATTTTATACGATGGTAAAACTGTTGTACTTATGTTGTATTTTATTCTTCTGGCGTTGAATTCTAAGTCCCTAGCTATTGGAACTGGTGGAGCGACGCCCTAGAGTGAAGCCTAGGTTACCCGGAACGTAGAAATGGCCAGTACTTTCACACTGTTTGCAGTTATTCCTGTTATACAATGGAAAAACTGTTGCATTTTTATTGTATTTTATGCTTCTGGCGTTGTATTCAAAGTCCCTAACTATGCCATCTGGTGGAGCAACGCCGTACAGTTAAGCCTAGGTTGCACGGAACGTAGAAATGACCTTTACTTTCACACTCCTTGCAAATATACATCATAGTCGATGGAAAAGCTGTTGTATTTATATTGTATTTTATGCTTCGGGCGTTGACTTCTAAGGCCCTAACTATTCGATCTGATGGAGCAACGCCCTAGAGTGAAGCCTAGGTTGCCCGGAACGTAGAAATGACCATTACCTTCACACTGTTTGTGATTATTCATTTTATACGATATAAAAGCTGTTGTATTTATATTGAATTTTATGTTTCGGGCGTTGACTTCTAAGGCCCTAACTATTCGATCTGGTGGAGCAACGCCCTAGAGTGAAGCCTATGTTGCCCCGAACGTAGAAATGACCATTACCTACACACTGCCTAGGATTATTCATTTTATATGATGGTAAAACTGTTGTACTTATGTTGTATTTTATTCCTCTGGCGTTGAATTCTAAGTCCCTAACTACTCGATCTTGTGGAACATGCCCTAGAGTTAAGCCTAGGATGCCCGGAAAGTAGAAATGACCATAGCTTTCACACTGTTTGCAATCATTCATTTTATACGATAGAAATGCTGTTGTATTTATATTGTATTTTATGCTTCTGGAGTTGACATCTAAGGCCGTAGCTTTTCGATGTGATGGAGCAACGCCCAAGAGTGATGCCTAGGTTGCCCGGAACGTGGAAATGACCATTACCTTCACACTGTTTGTGATTATTCATTTTATACGATGGTAAAACTGTTCTATTTATTTTGTATTTTATGCTTCGGGCGTTGACTTCTAAGGCCCTAACTATTCGATCTGGTTTAGCAACGCTCTAGAGTGAAGCCTAGGTTGCCCTGAACGTAGAAATGACCATTACCTTCACGCTGTTGCAATTATACATTTTATACGATGGAAAAACTGCTGTACTTATGTTGTAGTTTATCCTTCTGGCGTTGAATTCTAAGTCCCTAGCTATTCGATCTGGTGGAGCAGCGCCCTAGAGTGGAGTCTAGGTTACCCGGAACATAGAAATGTCCCGTACTTTCTCACTCCTTGCAGCTTTTCTGTTATACGATGGAAAAACTGTTGCATTATTATTGCATTTCATGCTTCTGGCGTTGTATTCAAAGTCCCTAAATATTCGATCTGGTGGAGCAACGCCCTGCAGTGAAGCCTAGGTTGCCCGGAACGTAGAAATGACCATTTCCTTCACACTGTTTGCAAATATACATTATATACCATGGAAAAGCTGTTGTATCTATTTTGTATTTTATGCTTCTGGCGCTGACTTCTTAGTCCCTAGCTATTCGGTCAGGTGGAGCATCGCCCTAGGGTGAAGCCTAGGTTGTCCGGAACGTAGAAATGACCATAACTTTCATACTGGTTGCAATTATACGTTTTATACGATGGAAAAACTGTTGTATTTATTTTGTATTTGGTGCTTCTGGCGCTGACTTCTAAGTCCCTAGCTATTCGATCAGGTGGAGCAACGCCCTAGAGTGAGGCCTAGGTTGCCTGGAATGTAGAAATGACCTTTACTTTCACACTGTTTGCAAATATACATTATCTGCGATGGAAAAACTGTTGTATCTATTTTGTATTTTATGCTTCTGGCGTTGATTTCTAAGGCCGTAGCTATTCGATGTGGTGGAGGAACGCCCTAGAGTGAAGCCTAGGTTGCCCGGAACGTAGAAATGACCATTACTTCCACACTGTTTGCAATTATTCATATTATACAGTGGAAAAACTGTTGTATTTATATTGTATTTTATGCTCCTGGCATTGACTTCTTAGGCCCTAACTGTTGGATGCGGTGGACCAACGCCCAAGAGTGAAGCCTAGGTTGCCCGGAACGTAGAAATGACCATCACCTTCACTCTGGTCGCAATTATTCCTTTTATACGATGGAAAAACTGTTGTATTTTTATTGTACTTTATGCTTCTGGCGTTGACGTCTAAGTCCCTTGCTTTTCGATCTGGTGGAGCAACGCCCTTGAGCGAAGCCTAGGTTGCCCGGAACGTAGAAATGACCTGTACTTTCACAGTGGTTGCAATTATTCCTATTATACGATGGGAAAACTGTTGTACTTATGTTGTATTTTATGCTTCTGGAGTCGAATTCTAAGTCTCTAACTATTCGATCTGGTGGAGCAACGCCCTAGAGTGAAGCCTAGTTTGCCCGGAACGTAGAAATGACCGTTACTTTCACACTGTTTGCAAATATACATTATATACGATGGAAATGCTGTTGTATTTATATTGTATTTTATGCTTCTGCCGTTCACGTCTTGGGTCCTAACTATTTGATCTGGTGGACCAACGCCCTAGAGTGAAGCCTAGGTTGCACGGAACGTTGTAATGACCATCACTTTCACATTTGTTGCAATTATTCCCGTTATACGATGGATAAACTGTTGTATTTTTATTGTATTTTATGCCTCAGCCGTTGACTTCTAAGGCCGTAGCTATTCTATGTGGTGGAGCAACGCCCTAGAGTGAAGCCTACGTTGCCCGGAAAGTAGAAATGACCATTACTTCCACACTGTTTGCAATTATTCATTTTATGCAATGGAAAAACTGTTGTATTTATATTGTCTTTTATAGTTATGGCGTCAACTTCTAAGGCCGTACCTATTCGATGTGGTGGAGCAATGCCCTAGAGTGAAGCGTAGGATGCCCGCAACGTAGAAATGACCATACCTTTCACACTGGTTGCAATTATTCCTGTTATACATGGGAAAAACTGTTGTATTTATATTGTGTTTTATGCTTCTGGCGTTGACATCCTGGGCGCAAACTATTCTATCTGGAGGAGCAACGCCCTAGAGTGATGCCTAGGTTGCCCGGAATGTAGAAATGACCATCACTTTCACACTGGTGGCAATTATTCCTGTTATACGATGGAAAAACTTTTGTATTTTTATTGTATTTTATGCTTCGGGCGTTGACTTCTAAGGTCCTAACTACTGGATCTGGTGGAGCAACGCCCTAGGGTGAAGCCTAGGTTGCCCGGAACGTAGAAATGTCCATAACTTTCGTACTGGTTGAAATTATTCCTGTTATACGGTGGAAAAGCTGTTGTATTTATATTGTATTTAATACGTCTGGCGTTGACTTCTAAGGCCATAGCTATTCGATGTGGTCGAGTAACGGCCTAGAGTGAAGCCTATGTTGCCAGGAACCTAGAAATGACCATATCTTTCACACTGTTTGCAATTATTCCTGTTATACGGTGGAAAAGCTGTTGCATTTATATTGTATTTAATGCTTCTAGCGTTGACTTCTAAGGCCATAGCTATTCGATGTGGTCGAGCAACGCCCTAGAGTGAAGCCTAGGTTGCCCGGAACGTAGAAATGACCATATCTTACGCACTGGTTGCAATTATTCCTGTTATACGATGGAAAAGCTGTTGTATTTATATTGTATTTAATGCTTCTGGCGTTGACTTCTAAGGCCATAGCTATTCGGTGTGGTCGAGCAACGCCCAATAGTGAAGCCTAGGTTGCACGGAACGTAGAAATGACCATTACTTTCACACTGGTTGCAATTATTCATTTTATACGATGGAAAGACTGTTGTATTTATATTGTATTTTATAGTTATGGCGTTGTCTTCTAGGGCTGTAGCTATTCGATGTGGTTGAGCAACGCCCTAGAGTGAAGCATAGGTTGCCAGGAACGTAGAAATGGCCATATCTTTCACTATGTTTGCAATTATTCCTGTTATACGGTGGAAAAGCTGTTGTATTTATATTGTATTTAATGCTTCTGGCGTTGACTTCTAAGGCCATAGCTATTCGATTAGGTCGAGTAACAGCCTAGAGTGAAGCCTAGGTTGCCAGGAACGTAGAAATGGCCATATCTTTCACTATGTTTGCAATTATTCCTGTTATACGGTGGAAAAGCTGTTGTATTCATATTGTATTTTATGTTTCTGGCACTGACTTCTAAGGCCCTAACTATTCGATGTGGCGGAGCAACACTCTAGGGTGAAGCCTAGGTTGCCCGGAACGTAGGAATGACCATAACATTCATACTGGATGCAATTATTCCTGTTATACGGTGGAAAAGCTGTTGTATTTATATTGTATTTAATGATTCTGGCGTTGACTTCTAAGGCCATAGCTATTCGATGTGATCGAGCAACGGCCTAGAGTGAAGCCTAGGTTGCCAGGAACGTAGAAATGACCATACCTTTCACACTGTTTGCAACTATTCCTGTTATACGGTGGAAAAGCTGTTGTATTTATATTGTATATAATGCTTCTGGCGTTGACTTCTAAGGCCATAGCTATTCGATGTGGTCGAGCAACGCCCTAGAGTGAAGCCTAGGTTGCCCGGAACGTAGAAATGACCATATCTTACGCACTGGTTGCAATTACTCCTGTTATACGATGGAAAAGCTGTTGGATTTATATTGAATTTTATGCTTCTGGCGTAGACTTCTTAGGCCCTAACTATTCGATCTGGTGGAACAACGCCCTAAGGTTAAGCCTAGGTTGCACGGAACATAGAAGTGACCATTACTTTCATACTGGTTGCAATAATTGGTTTTATACGATGGAAAAACTGATGTATTTGTATTGTATTTTATGCTTCGGGCGTTGACTTCTAATGCGCTAACTATTGGATCTGGTGGAGCAACGCCCTAGGGTGAAGCCGAGGTTGGCCGGAACGTAGAAATGACCATAACCTTCATACAGGTTGCAATTATTCCCGTTATACGATGGAAAAAATGTTGTATTTTTATTGTATTTTATGTCTCGGGGGTTGACTTTTAAGGCCCTAGCTATTCGATCTGGTGGAGCAACGCGCTAGTGTGATGCCTAGGTTGCACGGAATGTAGAAGTGACTATAACCTTCACACTGGTTGCAATTACTTGTTTTATACAATGGAAAAACTGTTGTATTAATTTTGTATTTTATGCTTCCTGCGTTGACTTCCAAGGCCCTAACTATTCGATCTGGTGGAGCAACGCCCTAGAGTGAAGCCTAGGTTGCCCGGAACGTAGAAATGACTATAACTTTCTTACTGGTTGCAATTATTCGTTTTATACGATGGAAAAACTGTTGTATTTATATTGTATTTTATGCTTCTGGCGTTGGCTTCTTAGGCCCTAACTATTCGATCTGGTGGAGCAACGCCGTAGAGTGAAGCCTAGGTTGCCCGGAACGTATAAATGGCCATAACTTTCACACTGGTTGCAATTACTCCTGTTATACGATGGAAAAACTGTTGTATTTGTATTGTATTTTATGCTTCTGACGCTGACATCTTAGACCCTACCTATTCGATCTGGTGGAACAACGCCCTAGAGTGAAGCCTAGGTTGCCCGGAACGTAGAAATGACCATTACTTCAACACTGTTTGCAATTATCCATTTTATACAATGGAAAAACTGTTGTATTTTTATTGTATTTTATGCTTCTGGCGTTGACTTCTAAGGTCCTAGCTATTCGATCTCCTGGGGCAACGTCCAAGAGTGAAGCCTATGTTGCCCGAAACGTAGAAAAGACCGTTACTCTAACACTGGTTGCAATTATTCTTTTTATACTATGGAAAATCTTTTGTATTTTTATTGTATTTTATGCTTCGGGCGTTGACTTCTCAGGTCCTAGCTATTGGATCTGGTGGAGCAATGCCCTATGGTGAAGCCTAGGTTGCCCGGAACGTAGAAATGACCATAACTTTCATACTGGTTGCAATCATTCCTGTTATACGGTGGAAAAGCTGTTGTATTTATATTGTATTTAATGATTCTGGCGTTGACTTCTAAGGCCATAGCTATTCGATGTGGTCGAGCAACGGCCTAGAGTGAAGCCTAGGTTGCCAGGAACGTAGAAATGACCATACCTTTCACACTGTTTGCAACTATTCCTGTTATACGGTGGAAAAGCTGTTGTATTTATATTGTATATAATGCTTCTGGCGTTGACTTCTAAGGCCATAGCTATTCGATGTGGTCGAGCAACGCCCTAGAGTGAAGCCTAGGTTGCCCGGAACGTAGAAATGACCATAACTTTCACACTGGTTGCAATTACTCCTGTTATACGATGGAAAAACTGTTGTATTTGTATTGTATTTTATGCTTCTGACGCTGACATCTTAGACCCTACCTATTCGATCTGGTGGAACAACGCCCTAGAGTGAAGCCTAGGTTGCCCGGAACGTAGAAATGACCATTACTTCCACACTGTTTGCAATTATCCATTTTATACAATGGAAAAACTGTTGTATTTTTATTGTATTTTATGTTTCGGGCGTTGACTACTTAGGCCCTAACTATTGGATCTGGTGGAGCAATGCCCTAGGGTGAAGCCTAGGTTGCCCGAGACGTAGAAACGACCATTACTTTCACACCGGTGGCAATTATTCATGCTATACGATGGAAAAACTGTTGTATTTTTATTGAATTTTATGCTTCTGGCGTTGACTTCTAAGGTCCTAGCTATTCGATCTGGTGGAGCAACGGCCTAGAGTGAAGCCTAGGTTGCCCGAAACGTCGAAATGACCATCACTTTCACACTGGTTGCAATTATTCCTGTTATACAATGGAAAAACTGATCCATTTATTTTGTATTTTATGCTTCTGGCGGTGACTTCTTAGGCCCTAACTATTGGATTTGGTGGAGCAACGCCATAGGGTGAAGCCGAGGTTGGCCGGAACGTAGAAATGACCATAACCTTCATACTGGTTGCAATTATTCCCGTTATACGATGGAAAAACTGTTGTATTTTTATTGTGTCTTATGTCTCGAGCGTTGACTTCTAATGCCCTAGCTATTGGATCTGGTGGAGCAACGCGCTAGAGTGAAGCCTAGGTTGCACGGAATGTAGAAGTGACCATAACTTTCACACTGGTTGCAATTACCCGTTTTATACAATGGAAAAACTGTTGTATTAATTTTGTATTTTATGCTTCCGGCGTTGACTTCTTTGGCCCTAACTATTCGATCTGGTAGAGCAACGCCCTAGAGTGAAGCCTAGATTGCCCGGAACGTAGAAATGACCATTACCTTTACACTTGTTGCAATTATTCCTGTTATGCGCTGAAAAAACTGCTATGTTTTTATTGTAATTTATGGTTCGGGCGTTGACTTCTAACGCCCTAACTATTGGATCTGGTGGACCAACGCTCTGGAGTGAAGTGTAGGTTGCCAGGAACGTAGAAATGAGCATCACTTTCACACTGTTTGCAATTATTCCTGTTATACGATGGAAAAACTGTTGTATTTATATTGTATATTATGCTTCTGGCGTTGACTTCTAAGGCCGTAGCTATTCGATGCGGTGTAGCAACGCCCTAGGGTGAAGCCTAGGTTGCCCGGAACGTTGGAATGATCATTACTTGCACACTGTTAGTAATTATTCATTTTATACAATGTAAAAACTGTTGTATTTATATTGTATTTTAAGATTCTGGCGGTGACTTCTATGGCTCTCCCTATTCGATGTGGTGGAGCAACGCCCTAGAGCGAAACCTAGGTTTCCCGGAACGTAGAAATAACCATTACTTTCACACTGGTTGCAATTACTCGTCTTATACGAAGGAAAAGCAGTTGCATTTATATTGTATTTTATGCTTCTGGCGTTGACTTCTTAGGCCCTAACTAGTGGATCTGATGGAGCAACGCCCTAGGGTGAAGCCTAGGTTGCCCGGAACTTAGTAATGACAATAACTTTCTTACTGGTTGCAATTATTCGTTTTATACGATGGAAAAACTGTTGTATTTATTTTGTATTTCATGCTTCTGGCGTTTCCTTCTTAGGCCCTAACTAGTGGATCTGGTGGAGCAACGCCCTAGGGTGAAGCCTAGGTTGCCCGGAACGTAGAAATGACCATAACTTTCATACTGGTTGCAATTATTCGTTTTATACAATGGAAAAACTGTTGTATTTTTATTGCATTTTATGCTTCGGGCGTTGACTTCTAAGGCCCTAACTATTCGGTCTGATGGAGCAACGTCCTAGGGTGAAGCCTAGGCTGCCCGGAACGTAGAAATGACCATTACTTTCACACTGGTTGCAATTTTTCCTGTTATACGATGGAAAAGCTGTTGTATTTAGATTGTATTTTATGCTTCTGGCGTTGACTTCTAAGGTCCTAGCTATTCGATCTCCTGGGGCAACGTCCAGGAGTGAAGCCTATGTTGCCCGAAACGTAGAAAAGACCATTACTCTAACACTGGTTGCAATTATTCTTTTTATACTATGGAAAAACTGTTGTATTTATTTTGTATTTGGTGCTTCTGGCGTTGACTTCTTAGGCCCTAACTATTGGATCTGGTGGACCAACGCCCTAGACTGAAGCCTAAGTTACCCGTAACGTGGAAATGACCATCACTTTCACACTGGTTGCAATTATTCCAGTTATACGTTGGAAAAACGGTTGTATTTTTATTGTATTTTATGTTTCGGGCGTTGACTTATAAGGCCCTAGCTATTCGATCTGGTGGAGCAACGCCCTAGAGTGAAGCCTAGGTTGCACGGGACGTAGAAGTGACAATAACTTTCACACTCGTTGCAATTATTCGTTTTATGCAATGGAAAAACTGTTGTATAATTTTGTATTTTATGCCTCGGGCGTTGACTTCTAAGGCCATAACCATTCGATCTGGTGGAGCAACGCCCTAGAGTGATGCCTAGGTTGCCCGGAACGTAGAAATGACCATCACTTTCACACTGGTTGCAATTATTCCAGTTATACGATGGAAAAACTGTTGTATTTTTATTGTATTTTATGTTTCGGGCGTTGACTACTTAGGCCCTAACTATTGGATTTGGTGGAGCAGCGCCCTAGGGTGAAGCCTAGGTTGCCCGGAACGTTGAAATGACCATCACTTTCACACTGGTTGCAATTATTCCAGTTATACGATGGAAAAACTGTTGTATTTTTATTGTATTTTATGTTTCCGGCGTTGACTACTTAGGCCCTAACTATTGGATCTGGTGGAGCAATGCCCTAGGGTGAAGCCTAGGTTGCCCGAGACGTAGAAACGACCATTACTTTCACACCGGTGGCAATTATTCATGCTATACGATGGAAAAACTGTTGTATTTTTATTGAATTTTATGCTTCTGGCGTTGACTTCTAAGGTCCTAGCTATTCGATCTGGTGGAGCAACGGCCTAGAGTGAAGCCTAGGTTGCCCGGAACGTCGAAATGACCATCACTTTCGCACTGGTTGCAATTATTCCTGTTATACAATGGAAAAACTGATCTATTTATTTTGTATTTTATGCTTCTGGCGGTGACTTCTTAGGCCCTAACTATTGGATTTGGTGGAGCAACGCCATAGGGTGAATCCGAGGTTGGCCGGAACGTAGAAATGACCATAACCTTCATACTGGTTGCAATTATTCCCGTTATACGATGGAAAAACTGTTGTATTTTTATTGTGTTTTATGTCTCGGGCGTTGACTTCTAATGCCCTAGCTATTGGATCTGGTGGAGCAACGCGCTAGAGTGAAGCCTAGGTTGCACGGAATGTAGAAGTGACCATAACTTTCACACTGGTTGCAATTACGCGTTTTATACAATGGAAAAACTGTTGTATTAATTTTGTATTTTATGCTTCCGGCGTTGACTTCTTTGGCCCTAACTATTCGATCTGGTAGAGCAACGCCCTAGAGTGAAGCCTAGATTGCCCGGAACGTAGAAATGACCATTACCTTTACACTTGTTGCAATTATTCCTGTTATGCGCTGAAAAAACTGCTATATTTTTATTGTAATTTATGGTTCAGGCGTTGACTTCTAAGGCCGTAGCTAGTCGATGTGGTGGAGCAACGTCCTAGGGTGAAGCCTAGGCTGCGCGGAATGTAGAAATGACCATTACTTTCACACTGGTTGCAATTTTTCCTGCTATACGATGGAAATACTGTTGTTTTTATATTGCACTCTATGCTTCGGGCGTTGACTTGTAAGGCCCTAACTATTCGATCTGGTGGAGGAACGCTCTAGGGTGAAGCCTAGGCTGCCCGGAACGTAGAAATGACCATAACTTTCATACTGGTTGCACTTATTCGTTTTATACCATGGAAAGACTGTTGTATTTATACTGTATTTTATGCTTCTGGCGTTGACTTCTAAGGCCCTAACTATTCGATGTGGTGGAGCAACGCCCTAGAGCAAAACCTAGGTTGCCCGGAACGTAGAAATGACCATATATTTCGCACTGGTTGCAGCTATTCCTGCTATACGATGGAAAAACTGTTCTATTTATTTTGTATTTTATGCTTCTGGCGTTGACTTCTTAGGCCCTAACTAGTGGATCTGGTGGAGCAACGCCCTAGGGTGAAGCATAGGTTGCCCGGAACGTGGAAATGAACATAACTTTCTTACTGGTTGCAATTATTCCTGTTATACGATGGAAAAACTGTTGTATTTTTATTACATTTTATGCTTCGGGCGTTGACTTCTGACGCCCTAACTATTGGATCTGGTGGACCAACGCTCTAGAGTGAATTGTAGGTTGCCAGGAACGTAGAAATGACCATCAGTTTCACACTGTTTGCAATTATTCCTGCTATAGGATGGAAAAACTGTTGTATTTATATTGTATTTTATGCTTCTGGCGTTGACTTCTAAGGCCGTAGCTATTCGATGTGGTGGAGCAATGCCCTAGAGTGTAGCCTATGTTGCCCGGTACGATGAAATGACCATATCTTTCACACTGGTTGCAGTTGCTCGTCTTATACGATGGAAAAGCTGTTGTACTTATATTGTATTTTATGCTTCTGGCGTTGACTGCTAAGGCCCTAACTATTCGGTGTGGTAGAGCAACGCCCTAGAGCAAAACCTAGGTTGCACGGAACGTAGAAATTACCATATCTTTCACACTGGTTGCAATTATTCCTGTTATACGATGGATAAACTGTTGCATTTATTTTGTATTTTATGCTTCTGGCGTTGACTTCTTAGGCCCTAACTATTCGGTGTGGTAGAGCAACGCCCTGGAGCAAAACCTAGGTTGCCCAGAACGTAGAAATGACCATACCTTTCACACTGGTTGCAATTATTCCTGTTATACGATGGAAAAACTGTTGTATTTATATTGTATTTTATGCTTCGGGCGTTGACTTCTTAGGCCCTAACTATTGAATCTGGTAGAGCAATTCCCTGGAGTGAAGCCTAGATTGCCCGGAACGTAGAAATGACCATTACCTTTAAGCTTGTGGCAGTTATTCCTTTTATGCGATGAAAAACTGCTTTATTTTCATTGTAGTTTATGCTTCAGGCGTTGACTTCTATGGCCGTAGCTATTCGATGCTGTGGAGCACCGCCCTAGAGTGAAGCCTAGGTAGCCCGGTACGTAGAAATGACCATTACTTCCACACGGTTAGTAATTATTCATTTTATACAACGGAAAAGCTGTTGTATTTATACTGTATTTTATGCTTCTGGCGTTGACTTCCAAGGCACTCAGTATTCGATGTGGTGGAGCAACGCCCTAGAGCGAAACCTAGGCTGCCCGGAACGAAGCAATGACCATATATTTCACGCTGTTTGCAATTATTCCTGTTATACGATGGAAATACTATTGTATTTATATTGTATTTTATGCTTCTGGCGTTCACTTCTAAGGCCGTAGCTATTTGATGTGGTGGAGCAACGCCCTAGAGTGAAGCCTATGTTGCCCGGAACGTAGAAATGTCCAAATTTTGCACACTGGTTGCAATTATTCCTGTTATACGATGGAAAAACTGTTGTATTTTTATTATATTTTATGCGTCGGGCGTTGACATCTAAGGCCCTAACTACTGGATCTGGTGGACCAACGCTCTAGAGTGAATTGTAGGTTGCCAGGAACGTAGAAATGACCATCAGTTTCACACTGTTTGCAATTATTCCTGTTATAGGATGGAAAAACTGTTGTATTTATATTGTATTTTATGCTTCTGGCGTTGACTTCTAAGGCCGTAGCTATTCGATGTGGTGGAGCAATGCCCTAGAGTGTAGCCTATGTTGCCCGGTACGATGAAATGACCATATCTTTCACACTGGTTGCAGTTGCTCGTCTTATACGATGGAAAAGCTGTTGTACTTATATTGTATTTTATGCTTCTGGCGTTGACTGCTAAGGCCCTAACTATTCGGTGTGGTAGAGCAACGCCCTAGAGCAAAACCTAGGTTGCACGGAACGTAGAAATTACCATATCTTTCACACTGGTTGCAATTATTCCTGTTATACGATGGATAAACTGTTGCATTTATTTTGTATTTTATGCTTCTGGCGTTGACTTCTTAGGCCCTAACTAGTGGGTCTGGTGGAGCAACGCCCTATGGTGAAGCCTAGGTTGCCCGGAACGTAGGAATGACCCTTACTTTCACACTGGTTGCAATTATTCCTTTTATACGATGGAAAAACTGATGTATTTTTATTGTATTTTATGCTTCTGGCGTTGACTTCTAAGTCCCTAGCTATTCGATCTTGTGGAGCAACGCCCTCAAGCGAAGCCTAGGTTGCCCGGAACGTAGAAATGACCATAACTTTCATACTGGTTTCAATTATTCGTTTTATACGATGGAAAAATTGTTGCATATATATTATATTTTATGCCTCTGGCGCTGTCTTCTAAGGCTGTAGCTATTCGATGTGGTGGAGCAACGCCCTAGAGAGAAGCCTAGATTGCCCGGAACGTAGAAATGACCATTACTTCCACACTGTTAGTAATTATTCATTTTATACAATGTAAAAACTGTTGTACTAATATTGTATTTTAAGCTTCTGGGGTTGACCGCTAAGGCCCTAACTATTCGGTGTGGTAGAGCAACGCCCTAGAGCAAAACCTAGGTTGCACGGAACGTAGAAATTACCATATCTTTCACACTGGTTGCAATTATTCCTGTTATACGATGGATAAACTGTTGCATTTATTTTGTATTTTATGCTTCTGGCGTTGACTTCTTAGGCCCTAACTAGTGGGTCTGGTGGAGCAACGCCCTATGGTGAAGCCTAGGTTGCCCGGAAAGTAGAAATGACCATAACTTTCATACTCGTTGCAAATATTCCTGTTATACGATGGAAAAGCTGCTGTATTTATACCGTATTTTATGCTTCGGGCGTTGACTTCTTAGGCCCTAACTATTGGATCTGGTGGAGCAACGCCCTAGGGTGAAGCCTAGGTTGCCCGGAACGTAGAAATGACCATACCTTTCACACTGGTTGCAATTATTCCTGTTGTACGATGGAAAAACTGTTGTATTTTTATTATATTTTATGCTTCGGGCGTTGACTTCTAAGGCCCTAACTATTGGATCTGGTGGACCAACGCTCTAGAGTGAAGTGTAGGTTGGCAGGAACGTAGAAATGGCCATCACTTTCACACTGTTTGCAATTGCTCGTCTTATACGATGGAAAAGCTGTTGTATTTATATTGTATTTTATGCTTCTGGCGTTGGCTGCTAAGGCCCTAACTATTCGGTGTGGTAGAGCAACGCCCTGGAGCAAAACCTAGGTTGCCCAGAACGTAGAAATGACCATACCTTTCACACTGGTTGCAATTATTCCTGTTATACGATGGAAAAACTGTTGTATTTATATTGTATTTTATGCTTCGGGCGTTGACTTCTTAGGCCCTAACTATTGAATCTGGTAGAGCAATTCCCTGGAGTGAAGCCTAGATTGCCCGGAACGTAGAAATGACCATTACCTTTAAGCTTGTGGCAGTTATTCCTTTTATGCGATGAAAAACTGCTTTATTTTCATTGTAGTTTATGCTTCAGGCGTTGACTTCTATGGCCGTAGCTATTCGATGCTGTGGAGCACCGCCCTAGAGTGAAGCATAGGTAGCCCGGTACGTAGAAATGACCATTACTTCCACACGGTTAGTAATTATTCATTTTATACAACGGAAAAGCTGTTGTATTTATACTGTATTTTATGCTTCTGGCGTTGACTTCCAAGGCACTCAGTATTCGATGTGGTGGAGCAACGCCCTAGAGCGAAACCTAGGCTGCCCGGAACGAAGCAATGACCATATATTTCACGCTGTTTGCAATTATTCCTGTTATACGATGGAAATACTATTGTATTTATATTGTATTTTATGCTTCTGGCGTTCACTTCTAAGGCCGTAGCTATTTGATGTGGTGGAGCAACGCCCTAGAGTGAAGCCTATGTTGCCCGGAACGTAGAAATGTCCAAATTTTGCACACTGGTTGCAATTATTCCTGTTATACGATGGAAAAACTGTTGTATTTTTATTATATTTTATGCGTCGGGCGTTGACATCTAAGGCCCTAACTACTGGATCTGGTGGACCAACGCTCTAGAGTGAATTGTAGGTTGCCAGGAACGTAGAAATGACCATCAGTTTCACACTGTTTGCAATTATTCCTGTTATAGGATGGAAAAACTGTTGTATTTATATTGTATTTTATGCTTCTGGCGTTGACTTCTAAGGCCGTAGCTATTCGATGTGGTGGAGCAATGCCCTAGAGTGTAGCCTATGTTGCCCGGTACGATGAAATGACCATATCTTTCACACTGGTTGCAGTTGCTCGTCTTATACGATGGAAAAGCTGTTGTACTTATATTGTATTTTATGCTTCTGGCGTTGACTGCTAAGGCCCTAACTATTCGGTGTGGTAGAGCAACGCCCTAGAGAGAAGCCTAGATTGCCCGGAACGTAGAAATGACCATTACTTCCACACTGTTAGTAATTATTCATTTTATACAATGTAAAAACTGTTGTACTAATATTGTATTTTAAGCTTCTGGGGTTGACCGCTAAGGCCCTAACTATTCGGTGTGGTAGAGCAACGCCCTAGAGCAAAACCTAGGTTGCACGGAACGTAGAAATTACCATATCTTTCACACTGGTTGCAATTATTCCTGTAATACGATGGATAAACTGTTGCATTTATTTTGTATTTTATGCTTCTAGCGTTGACTTCTTAGGCCCTAACTAGTGGGTCTGGTGGAGCAACGCCCTATGGTGAAGCCTAGGTTGCCCGGAAAGTAGAAATGACCATAACTTTCATACTCGTTGCAAATATTCCTGTTATACGATGGAAAAGCTGCTGTATTTATACCGTATTTTATGCTTCGGGCGTTGACTTCTTAGGCCCTAACTATTGGATCTGGTGGAGCAACGCCCTAGGGTGAAGCCTAGGTTGCCCGGAACGTAGAAATGACCATACCTTTCACACTGGTTGCAATTATTCCTGTTGTACGATGGAAAAACTGTTGTATTTTTATTATATTTTATGCTTCGGGCGTTGACTTCTAAGGCCCTAACTATTGGATCTGGTGGACCAACGCTCTAGAGTGAAGTGTAGGTTGGCAGGAACGTAGAAATGACCATCACTTTCACACTGTTTGCAATTGCTCGTCTTATACGATGGAAAAGCTGTTGTATTTATATTGTATTTTATGCTTCTGGCGTTGGCTGCTAAGGCCCTAACTATTCGGTGTGGTAGAGCAACGCCCTGGAGCAAAACCTAGGTTGCCCAGAACGTAGAAATGACCATACCTTTCACACTGGTTGCAATTATTCCTGTTATACGATGGAAAAACTGTTGTATTTATATTGTATTTTATGCTTCGGGCGTTGACTTCTTAGGCCCTAACTATTGAATCTGGTAGAGCAATTCCCTGGAGTGAAGCCTAGATTGCCCGGAACGTAGAAATGACCATTACCTTTAAGCTTGTGGCAATTATTCCTTTTATGCGATGAAAAACTGCTTTATTTTCATTGTAGTTTATGCTTCAGGCGTTGACTTCTATGGCCGTAGCTATTCGATGCTGTGGAGCACCGCCCTAGAGTGAAGCATAGGTAGCCCGGTACGTAGAAATGACCATTACTTCCACACGGTTAGTAATTATTCATTTTATACAACGGAAAAGCTGTTGTATTTATACTGTATTTTATGCTTCTGGCGTTGACTTCCAAGGCACTCAGTATTCGATGTGGTGGAGCAACGCCCTAGAGCGAAACCTAGGCTGCCCGGAACGAAGCAATGACCATATATTTCACGCTGTTTGCAATTATTCCTGTTATACGATGGAAATACTATTGTATTTATATTGTATTTTATGCTTCTGGCGTTCACTTCTAAGGCCGTAGCTATTTGATGTGGTGGAGCAACGCCCTAGAGTGAAGCCTATGTTGCCCGGAACGTAGAAATGTCCAAATTTTGCACACTGGTTGCAATTATTCCTGTTATACGATGGAAAAACTGTTGTATTTTTATTATATTTTATGCGTCGGGCGTTGACATCTAAGGCCCTAACTACTGGATCTGGTGGACCAACGCTCTAGAGTGAATTGTAGGTTGCCAGGAACGTAGAAATGACCATCAGTTTCACACTGTTTGCAATTATTCCTGTTATAGGATGGAAAAACTGTTGTATTTATATTGTATTTTATGCTTCTGGCGTTGACTTCTAAGGCCGTAGCTATTCGATGTGGTGGAGCAATGCCCTAGAGTGTAGCCTATGTTGCCCGGTACGATGAAATGACCATATCTTTCACACTGGTTGCAGTTGCTCGTCTTATACGATGGAAAAGCTGTTGTACTTATATTGTATTTTATGCTTCTGGCGTTGACTGCTAAGGCCCTAACTATTCGGTGTGGTAGAGCAACGCCCTAGAGCAAAACCTAGGTTGCACGGAACGTAGAAATTACCATATCTTTCACACTGGTTGCAATTATTCCTGTTATACGATGGATAAACTGTTGCATTTATTTTGTATTTTATGCTTCTGGCGTTGACTTCTTAGGCCCTAACTATTCGGTGTGGTAGAGCAACGCCCTGGAGCAAAACCTAGGTTGCCCAGAACGTAGAAATGACCATACCTTTCACACTGGTTGCAATTATTCCTGTTATACGATGGAAAAACTGTTGTATTTATATTGTATTTTATGCTTCGGGCGTTGACTTCTTAGGCCCTAACTATTGAATCTGGTAGAGCAATTCCCTGGAGTGAAGCCTAGATTGCCCGGAACGTAGAAATGACCATTACCTTTAAGCTTGTGGCAGTTATTCCTTTTATGCGATGAAAAACTGCTTTATTTTCATTGTAGTTTATGCTTCAGGCGTTGACTTCTATGGCCGTAGCTATTCGATGCTGTGGAGCACCGCCCTAGAGTGAAGCCTAGGTAGCCCGGTACGTAGAAATGACCATTACTTCCACACGGTTAGTAATTATTCATTTTATACAACGGAAAAGCTGTTGTATTTATACTGTATTTTATGCTTCTGGCGTTGACTTCCAAGGCACTCAGTATTCGATGTGGTGGAGCAACGCCCTAGAGCGAAACCTAGGCTGCCCGGAACGAAGCAATGACCATATATTTCACGCTGTTTGCAATTATTCCTGTTATACGATGGAAATACTATTGTATTTATATTGTATTTTATGCTTCTGGCGTTCACTTCTAAGGCCGTAGCTATTTGATGTGGTGGAGCAACGCCCTAGAGTGAAGCCTATGTTGCCCGGAACGTAGAAATGTCCAAATTTTGCACACTGGTTGCAATTATTCCTGTTATACGATGGAAAAACTGTTGTATTTTTATTATATTTTATGCGTCGGGCGTTGACATCTAAGGCCCTAACTACTGGATCTGGTGGACCAACGCTCTAGAGTGAATTGTAGGTTGCCAGGAACGTAGAAATGACCATCAGTTTCACACTGTTTGCAATTATTCCTGTTATAGGATGGAAAAACTGTTGTATTTATATTGTATTTTATGCTTCTGGCGTTGACTTCTAAGGCCGTAGCTATTCGATGTGGTGGAGCAATGCCCTAGAGTGTAGCCTATGTTGCCCGGTACGATGAAATGACCATATCTTTCACACTGGTTGCAGTTGCTCGTCTTATACGATGGAAAAGCTGTTGTACTTATATTGTATTTTATGCTTCTGGCGTTGACTGCTAAGGCCCTAACTATTCGGTGTGGTAGAGCAACGCCCTAGAGCAAAACCTAGGTTGCACGGAACGTAGAAATTACCATATCTTTCACACTGGTTGCAATTATTCCTGTTATACGATGGATAAACTGTTGCATTTATTTTGTATTTTATGCTTCTGGCGTTGACTTCTTAGGCCCTAACTATTCGGTGTGGTAGAGCAACGCCCTGCAGCAAAACCTAGGTTGCCCAGAACGTAGAAATGACCATACCTTTCACACTGGTTGCAATTATTCCTGTTATACGATGGAAAAACTGTTGTATTTATATTGTATTTTATGCTTCGGGCGTTGACTTCCTAGGCCCTAACTATTGAATCTGGTAGAGCAATTCCCTGGAGTGAAGCCTAGATTGCCCGGAACGTAGAAATGACCATTACCTTTAAGCTTGTGGCAATTATTCCTTTTATGCGATGAAAAACTGCTTTATTTTCATTGTAGTTTATGCTTCAGGCGTTGACTTCTATGGCCGTAGCTATTCGATGCTGTGGAGCACCGCCCTAGAGTGAAGCCTAGGTAGCCCGGTACGTAGAAATGACCATTACTTCCACACGGTTAGTAATTATTCATTTTATACAACGGAAAAGCTGTTGTATTTATACTGTATTTTATGCTTCTGGCGTTGACTTCCAAGGCACTCAGTATTCGATGTGGTGGAGCAACGCCCTAGAGCGAAACCTAGGCTGCCCGGAACGAAGCAATGACCATATATTTCACGCTGTTTGCAATTATTCCTGTTATACGATGGAAATACTATTGTATTTATATTGTATTTTATGCTTCTGGCGTTCACTTCTAAGGCCGTAGCTATTTGATGTGGTGGAGCAACGCCCTAGAGTGAAGCCTATGTTGCCCGGAACGTAGAAATGTCCAAATTTTGCACACTGGTTGCAATTATTCCTGTTATACGATGGAAAAACTGTTGTATTTTTATTATATTTTATGCGTCGGGCGTTGACATCTAAGGCCCTAACTACTGGATCTGGTGGACCAACGCTCTAGAGTGAATTGTAGGTTGCCAGGAACGTAGAAATGACCATCAGTTTCACACTGTTTGCAATTATTCCTGTTATAGGATGGAAAAACTGTTGTATTTATATTGTATTTTATGCTTCTGGCGTTGACTTCTAAGGCCGTAGCTATTCGATGTGGTGGAGCAATGCCCTAGAGTGTAGCCTATGTTGCCCGGTACGATGAAATGACCATATCTTTCACACTGGTTGCAGTTGCTCGTCTCATACGATGGAAAAGCTGTTGTACTTATATTGTATTTTATGCTTCTGGCGTTGACTGCTAAGGCCCTAACTATTCGGTGTGGTAGAGCAACGCCCTAGAGCAAAACCTAGGTTGCACGGAACGTAGAAATTACCATATCTTTCACACTGGTTGCAATTATTCCTGTTATACGATGGATAAACTGTTGCATTTATTTTGTATTTTATGCTTCTGGCGTTGACTTCTTAGGCCCTAACTAGTGGGTCTGGTGGAGCAACGCCCTATGGTGAAGCCTAGGTTGCCCGGAACGTAGGAATGACCCTTACTTTCACACTGGTTGCAATTATTCCTTTTATACGATGGAAAAACTGATGTATTTTTATTGTATTTTATGCTTCTGGCGTTGACTTCTAAGTCCCTAGCTATTCGATCTTGTGGAGCAACGCCCTCAAGCGAAGCCTAGGTTGCCCGGAACGTAGAAATGACCATAACTTTCATACTGGTTTCAATTATTCGTTTTATACGATGGAAAAATTGTTGCATATATATTATATTTTATGCCTCTGGCGCTGTCTTCTAAGGCTGTAGCTATTCGATGTGGTGGAGCAACGCCCTAGAGAGAAGCCTAGATTGCCCGGAACGTAGAAATGACCATTACTTCCACACTGTTAGTAATTATTCATTTTATACAATGTAAAAACTGTTGTACTAATATTGTATTTTAAGCTTCTGGCGTTGACTTCTATGGCACTCCCTATTCGATGTGGTGGAGCAGCGCCCTAGCGAGAACCTAGGTTGCCCGGAACGTAGAAGTGACCATTACTTTCACACTGGTTGCAATTACTCCTGTTATACGATGGAAACACTCTTGTATTTAATTTGTATTTTATGCTTCTGGCGTTGACTTCTTAGGCCCTAACTAGTGGATCTGGTGGAGCAACGACCTAGGGTGAAGCCTAGGTTGCCCGGAACGTAGAAATGACCATAACTTTCATACTGGTTGGAATTATTCGTTTTAAACGATGGAAAAACTGTTGTATTTATATTGTATTTTATGCTTCTGGCGTAGACTTCTAAGGCCCTAACTATTGGATCTGGTGGACCAACGCCCTAGTGTGAAGCCTAGGTTGCCCGGAACGTAGAAATGACCATAACTTTCACACTGGTTGCAATTATTCGTTTTATACGATGGAAAAACTGTTGTATTTATATTGTATTTTATGCTTCTGGCGTTGGCTTCTAAGGCAGTAGCTTTTCGATGTGGTGGAGAATCGCCCTAGGCTGATGCCTGGGTTGTCCGGAACGTAGAAATGACCGTACCTTTCACACTGGTTGCAATTATTCCTGTTATACGATGGAAAAGCTGTTGCATATATATTGTATTTTATGCCTCTGGCGTTGACTTCTAAGGCCGTAGCTATTCGATGTGGTGGAGCAACGCCCTGGAGCAAAACCTAGGTTGCCCGGAACGTAGAAATGACCATATCTTTCACACTGGTTACAATTACTCCTGTCATACGATGGAAAAACTGTTGCATTTGTTTTGTATTTTATGCTTCTGGCGTTGACTTCTTAGGCCCTAACTAGTGGGTCTGGTGGAGCAACGCCCTATGGTGAAGCCTAGGTTGCCCGGAACGTAGAAATGACCATAACTTTCATACTGGTTGCAATTATTCGTTTTATACGATGGAAAAACTGTTGCATATATATTATATTTTATGCCTCTGGCGTTGACTTCTAAGACTGTAGCTATCCGATGGGGTGGAGCAACGCCCTAGAGAGAAGCCTAGGTTGCCCGGAACGTAGAAATGACCATACCTTTCAAACTGGTAGCAATTATTCCTGTTGTACGATGGAAAAACTGTTGTATTTTTATTATATTTTATGCCTCGGGCGTTGACTTCTAAGGCCCTAACTATTGGATCTGGTGGACCAACGCTCTAGACTGAAGTGCAGGTTGCCAGGAACGTAGAAATGACCATCACTTTCACACTGTTTGCAATTGCTCGTCTTATACGATGGAAAAGCTGTTGTATTTATATTGTATTTTATGCTTCTGGGGTTGACTGCTAAGGCCCTAACTATTCGGTGTGGTAGAGCAACGCCCTAGAGCAAAACCTAGGTTGCACGGAACGTAGAAATTACCATATCTTTCACACTGGTTGCAATTATTCCTGTTATACGATGGATAAACTGTTGCATTTATTTTGTATTTTATGCTTCTGGCGTTGACTTCTTAGGCCCTAACTAGTGGGTCTGGTGGAGCAACGCCCTATGGTGAAGCCTAGGTTGCCCGGAACGTAGAAATGACCATAACTTTCATACTGGTTGCAAATATTCCTGTTATACGATGGAAAAGCTGCTGTATTTATACCGTATTTTATGCTTCGGGCGTTGACTTCTTAGGCCCTAACTATTGGATCTGGTGGAGCAACGCCCTAGCGTGAAGCCTAGGTTGCCCGGAACGTAGAAATGACCATACCTTTCACACTGGTTGCAATTATTCCTGTTGTACGATGGAAAAACTGTTGTATTTTTATTATATTTTATGCTTCGGGCGTTGACTTCTAAGGCCCTAACTATTGGATCTGGTGGACCAACGCTCTAGAGTGAAGTGTAGGTTGCCAGGAA
This sequence comes from Calliopsis andreniformis, assembly GCF_051401765.1. Taxonomy (NCBI): domain Eukaryota; kingdom Metazoa; phylum Arthropoda; class Insecta; order Hymenoptera; family Andrenidae; genus Calliopsis; species Calliopsis andreniformis. The sequence goes on along the minus strand of NW_027480422.1, from coordinate 11,427,581 downwards.
CGTAGAAATGACCATCACATTCAGACTGTTTGCAATTGCTCGTCTTATACGATGGAAAAGCTGTTGTATTTATATTGTATTTTATGCTTCTGGCGTTGACTGCTAAGGCCCTAACTATTCGGTGTGGTAGAGCAACGCCCTGGAGCAAAACCTAGGTTGCCCAGAACGTAGAAATGACCATACCTTTCACACTGGTTGCAATTATTCCTGTTATACGATGGAAAAACTGTTGTATTTATATTGTATTTTATGCTTCGGGCGTTGACTTCTTAGGCCCTAACTATTGAATCTGGTAGAGCAATTCCCTGGAGTGAAGCCTAGATTGCCCGGAACGTAGAAATGACCATTACCTTTAAGCTTGTGGCAATTATTCCTTTTATGCGATGAAAAACTGCTTTATTTTCATTGTAGTTTATGCTTCAGGCGTTGACTTCTATGGCCGTAGCTATTCGATGCTGTGGAGCACCGCCCTAGAGTGAAGCCTAGGTAGCCCGGTACGTAGAAATGACCATTACTTCCACACGGTTAGTAATTATTCATTTTATACAACGGAAAAGCTGTTGTATTTATACTGTATTTTATGCTTCTGGCGTTGACTTCCAAGGCACTCAGTATTCGATGTGGTGGAGCAACGCCCTAGAGCGAAACCTAGGTTGCCCGGAACGGAGCAATGACCATATATTTCACGCTGTTTTCAATTATTCCTGTTATACGATGGAAAAACTATTGTATTTATATTGTATTTTATGCTTCTGGCGTTCACTTCTAAGGCCGTAGCTATTCGATGTGGTGGAGCAACGCCCTAGAGTGAAGCCTATGTTGCCCGGAACGTAGAAATGTCCAAATTTTGCACACTGGTTGCAATTATTCCTGTTATACGATGGAAAAACTGTTCTATTTTTATTATATTTTATGCCTCGGGCGTTGACTTCTAAGGCCCTAACTATTGGATCTGGTGGACCAACGCTCTAGAGTGAAGTGTAGGTTGCCAGGAACGTAGAAATGACCATCACTTTCACACTGTTTGCAATTATTCCTGTTATAGGATGGAAAAACTGTTGTATTTATATTGTATTTTATGCTTCTGGCGTTGACTTCTAAGGCCGTAGCTATTCGATGTGGTGGAGCAATGCCCTAGAGTGAAGCCTATGTTGCCCGGAACGTTGAAATGACCATATCTTTCACACTGGTTGCAGTTGCTCGTCTTATACGATGGAAAAGCTGTTGTATTTATATTGTATTTTATGCTTCTGGCGTTGACTGCTAAGGCCCTAACTATTCGGTGTGGTAGAGCAACGCCCTAGAGCAAAACCTAGGTTGCACGGAACGTAGAAATTACCATATCTTTCACACTGGTTGCAATTACTCCAGTTATACGATGGATAAACTGTTGCATTTATTTTGTATTTTATGCTTCTGGCGTTGACTTCTTAGTCCCTAACTAGTGGGTCTGGTGGAGCAACGCCCTATGGTGAAGCCTAGGTTGCCCGGAACGTAGAAATGACCATAACTTTCATACTGGTTGCAATTAATCGTTTTATACGATGGAAAAGCTGTTGCATATATATTGTATTTTATGCCTCTGGCGTTGACTTCTAAGGCCGTAGCTATTCGATGTGGTGGAGCAACGGCCTGGAGCAAAACCTAGGTTGCCCGGAACGTAGAAATGACCATATCTTTCACACTGGTTACAATTACTCCTGTCATACGATGGAAAAACTGTTGCATTTCTTTTGTATTTTATGCTTCTGGCGTTGACTCCTTAGGCCCTAGCTAGTGGGTCTGGTGGAGCAACGCCCTATGGTGAAGCCTAGGTTGCCCGGAACGTAGGAATGACCATAACTTTCATACTGGTTGCAATTATTCGTTTTATACGATGGAAAAACTGTTGCATATATATTATATTTTATGCCTCTGGCGTTGACTTCTAAGGCTGTAGCTATTCGATGTGGTGGAGCAACGCCCTAGAGAGAAGCCTAGGTTGCCCGGAACGTAGAAATGACCATAACTTTCATACTGGTTGCAATTATTCGTTTTATACGATGGAAAAACTGTTGTATTTATATTGTATTTTATGCTTCTGGCGTTGGCTTCTAAGGCAGTAGCTTTTCGATGTGGTGGAGAATCGCCCTAGGGTGATGCCTGGGTTGCCCGGAACGTAGAAATGACCGTACCTTTCACACTGGTTGCAATTATTCCTGTTATACGATGGAAAAACTGTTGTATTTATATTGTATTTTATGCTTCGGGCGTTGACTTCAAAGGACCTAACTATTCGATCTGGGGGAGCAACGCCCTAGTGTGAAGCCTAGGTTGTCCGGAACGTAGAAATGACCATAACCTTCACACTGGTTGCAATTATTCGTTTTATACGATGGAAAAGCTGTTGTATTTATATTGTATATTATGCTTCTGTCGTTGGCTTAGTAGGCCCTAACTAGTGGATCTGGTGGTGCAACGCCCTAGGCTGAAGTCTAGGTTGTCCGGAACGGAGAAATGACCATAACCTTCACACTGGTTGCAATTATTCGTTTTATACGATGGAAAAACTATTGTATTTTTATTGTATTTTATGCTTCGGGCGTTGACTCCTACTGCCCTAACTATTCGATCTGGTGGAGCAACGCCCTAGGGTGAAGCCTAGGTCTCCCGGAACGTAGGAATGACCATAATATTCATACTGGTTGCAAATACTCCTGTTATACGATGGAAAAGCTGTTGTATTTATATTGTATTTTATGCTTCGGGCGTTGACTTCTTAGGCCCTAACTATTGGATCTGGTAGAGCAACGCCATAGAGTGAAGCCTAGATTGCCCGGAACGTAGAAATGACCATGACCTTTACGCTTGTGGCAATTATTCCCTTTACGCGATGAAAAAACTGCTTTATTTTTATTGTAATTTATGCATCAGGCGTTGACTTCTAAGGCCGTAGCTATTCGATGCGGTGGAACACCGCCTTAGAGTGAAGCCTAGGTTGCGCGGAACGTAGAAATGACCATTACTTCCACACTGTTAGTAATTATTCATTTTATACAATGGAAAAGCTGTTGTATTTATACTGTATTTTATGCTTCTGGCGATGACTTCCACGGCACTCAGTATTCGATGTGGTGGAGCAACGCCCTAGAGCGAAACCTAGGTTGCCCGGAACGTAGAAATGACCATTACTTTTACACAGGTTGCAATTATTCCTGTTATACGATGAAGAACTGTTGCATTTATTTTGTATTTTATGCTTCTGGCGTTGACTTCTTAGGCCCTAACTAGTGGATCTGGTGGAGCAACGCCCTAGGGTGAAGCCTAGGTTGCCCGGAACGTAGAAATGACTATAACTTTCATACTGGTTGCAATTATTCGTTTTATACGATGGAAAAACTGTTGCATATATATTGTATTTTATGCCTCTGGCGTTGACTTCTAAGGCCGTAGCTATTCGATGTGGTGGAGAAACGCCCTGGAGCAAAACCTAGGTTGCCCAGAACGTAGAAATGACCATACCTTTCACACTGGTTGCAATTACTCCTTTCATACGATGGAAAAATTGTTGCATTTATTTTGGATTTTATGCTTCTGGCGTTGACCTCTTAGGCTCTAACTAGTGGGTCTGGTGGAGCAACGCCCTATGGTGAAGCCTAGGTTGCCCGGAACGTAGAAATGACCATAACTTTCATACTGGTTGCAATTATTCGTTTTATACGATGGAAAAACTGTTGCATATATAGTGTATTTTATGACTCTGGCGTTGACTTCTAAGGCCGTAGCTATTCGATGTGGTGGAGCAACGCCCTAGAGAGAAGCCTATGTTGCCCGGAACGTAGAAATGAACATACCTTTCACACTGGTTGCAATTATTCCTGTTATACGATGGAAAAACTGTTGTGTTTATATTGTATTTTATGCTTCGGGCGTTGACTTCTTAGGCCCTAACTATTGAATCTGGTAGAGCAATTCCCTGGAGTGAAGCCTAGATTGCCCGGAACGTAGAAATGACCATTACCTTTAAGCTTGTGGCAATTATTCCTTTTATGCGATGAAAAACTGCTTTATTTTCATTGTAGTTTATGCTTCAGGCGTTGACTTCTAAGGCCGTAGCTATTCGATGCTGTGGAGCACCGCCCTAGAGTGAAGCCTAGGTAGCCCGGAACGTAGAAATGACCATTACTTCCACACGGTTAGTAATTATTCATTTTATACAACGGAAAAGCTGTTGTATTTATACTGTATTTTATGCTTCTGGCGTTGACTTCCAAGGCACTCAGTATTCGATATGGTGGAGCAACGCCCTAGAGCGAAACCTAGGTTGCCCGGAACGAAGCAATGACCATATATTTCACGCTGTTTGCAATTATTCCTGTTATACGATGGAAAAACTATTGTATTTATATTGTATTTTATGCTTCTGGCGTTCACTTCTAAGGCCGTAGCTATTCGATGTGGTGGAGCAACGCCCTAGAGTGAAGCCTATGTTGCCCGGAACGTAGAAATGTCCAAATTTTGCACACTGGTTGCAATTATTCCTGTTATACGATGGAAAAACTGTTTTATTTTTATTATATTTTATGCCTCGGGCGTTGACTTCTAAGGCCCTAACTATTGGATCTGGTGGACCAACGCTCCAGAGTGAAGTGCAGGTTGCCAGGAACGTAGAAATGACCATCACTTTCACACTGTTTGCAATTGCTCGTCTTATACGATGGAAAAGCTGTTGTATTTATATTGTATTTTATGCTTCTGGGGTTGACTGCTAAGGCCCTAACTATTCGGTGTGGTAGAGCAACGCCCTAGAGCGAAACCTAGGTTGCCCGGAACGTAGAAATGACCATTACTTTTACACAGGTTGCAATTATTCCTGTTATACGATGAAGAACTGTTGCATTTATTTTGTATTTTATGCTTCTGGCGTTGACTTCTTAGGCCCTAACTAGTGGATCTGGTGGAGCAACGCCCTAGGGTGAAGCCTAGGTTGCCCGGAACGTAGAAATGACTATAACTTTCAAACTGGTTGCAATTATTCGTTTTATACGATGGAAAAACTGTTGCATATATATTGTATTTTATGCCTCTGGCGTTGACTTCTAAGGCCGTAGCTATTCGATGTGGTGGAGAAACGCCCTGGAGCAAAACCTAGGTTGCCCAGAACGTAGAAATGACCATACCTTTCACACTGGTTGCAATTACTCCTGTCATACGATGGAAAAATTGTTGCATTTATTTTGTATTTTATGCTTCTGGCATTGACCTCTTAGGCCCTAACTAGTGGGTCTGGTGGAGCAACGCCCTATGGTGAAGCCTAGGTTGCCCGGAACGTAGAAATGACTATAACTTTCAAACTGGTTGCAATTATTCGTTTTATACGATGGAAAAACTGTTGCATATATATTGTATTTTATGACTCTGGCGTTGACTTCTAAGGACGTAGCTATTCGATGTGGTGGAGCAACGCCCTACAGAGAAGCCTATGTTGCCCGGAACGTAGAAATGAACATACCTTTCACACTGGTTGCAATTATTCCTGTTATACGATGGAAAAACTGTTGTATTTATATTGTATTTTATGCTTCGGGCGTTGACTTCTTAGGCCCTAACTATTGAATCTGGTAGAGCAATTCCCTGGAGTGAAGCCTAGATTGCCCGGAACGTAGAAATGACCATTACCTTTAAGCTTGTGGCAATTATTCCTTTTATGCGATGAAAAACTGCTTTATTTTCATTGTAGTTTATGCTTCAGGCGTTGACTTCTAAGGCCGTAGCTATTCGATGCTGTGGAGCACCGCCCTAGAGTGAAGCCTAGGTAGCCCGGAACGTAGAAATGACCATTACTTCCACACGGTTAGTAATTATTCATTTTATACAACGGAAAAGCTGTTGTATTTATACTGTATTTTATGCTTCTGGCGTTGACTTCCAAGGCACTCAGTATTCGATATGGTGGAGCAACGCCCTAGAGCGAAACCTAGGTTGCCCGGAACGAAGCAATGACCATATATTTCACGCTGTTTGCAATTATTCCTGTTATACGATGGAAAAACTATTGTATTTATATTGTATTTTATGCTTCTGGCGTTCACTTCTAAGGCCGTAGCTATTCGATGTGGTGGAGCAACGCCCTAGAGTGAAGCCTATGTTGCCCGGAACGTAGAAATGTCCAAATTTTGCACACTGGTTGCAATTATTCCTGTTATACGATGGAAAAACTGTTTTATTTTTATTATATTTTATGCCTCGGGCGTTGACTTCTAAGGCCCTAACTATTGGATCTGGTGGACCAACGCTCCAGAGTGAAGTGCAGGTTGCCAGGAACGTAGAAATGACCATCACTTTCACACTGTTTGCAATTGCTCGTCTTATACGATGGAAAAGCTGTTGTATTTATATTGTATTTTATGCTTCTGGGGTTGACTGCTAAGGCCCTAACTATTCGGTGTGGTAGAGCAACGCCCTAGAGCAAAACCTAGGTTGCACGGAACGTAGAAATTACCATATCTTTCACACTGGTTGCAATTATTCCTGTTATACGATGGATAAACTGTTGCATTTATTTTGTATTTTATGCTTCTGGCGTTGACTTCTTAGGCCCTAACTAGTGGGTCTGGTGGAGCAACGCCCTATGGTGAAGCCTAGGTTGCCCGGAACGTAGAAATGACCATAACTTTCATACTGGTTGCAAATATTCCTGTTATACGATGGAATAGCTGCTGTATTTATACCGTATTTTATGCTTCGGGCGTTGACTTCTTAGGCCCTAACTATTGGATCTGGTGGAGCAACGCCCTAGGGTGAAGCCTAGGTTGCCCGGAACGTAGAAATGACCATACCTTTCACACTGGTTGCAATTATTCCTGTTGTACGATGGAAAAACTGTTGTATTTTTATTATATTTTATGCCTCGGGCGTTGACTTCTAAGGCCCTAACTATTGGATCTGGTGGACCAACGCTCTAGAGTGAAGTGTAGGTTGCCAGGAACGTAGAAATGACCATCACTTTCACACTGTTTGCAATTGCTCGTCTTATACGATGGAAAAGCTGTTGTATTTATATTGTATTTTATGCTTCTGGCGTTGACTGCTAAGGCCCTAACTATTCGGTGTGGTAGAGCAACGCCCTGGAGCAAAACCTAGGTTGCCCAGAACGTAGAAATGACCATACCTTTCACACTGGTTGCAATTATTCCTGTTATACGATGGAAAAACTGTTGTATTTATATTGTATTTTATGCTTCGGGCGTTGACTTCTTGGGCCTTAACTATTGAATCTGGTAGAGCAATTCCCTGGAGTGAAGCCTAGATTGCCCGGAACGTAGAAATGACCATTACCTTTAAGCTTGTGGCAATTATTCCTTTTATGCGATGAAAAACTGCTTTATTTTCATTGTAGTTTATGCTTCAGGCGTTGACTTCTAAGGCCGTAGCTATTCGATGCTGTGGAGCACCGCCCTAGAGTGAAGCCTAGGTAGCCCGGTACGTAGAAATGACCATTACTTCCACACGGTTAGTAATTATTCATTTTATACAACGGAAAAGCTGTTGTATTTATACTGTATTTTATGCTTCTGGCGTTGACTTCCAAGGCACTCAGTATTCGATGTGGTGGAGCAACGCCCTAGAGCGAAACCTAGGCTGCCCGGAACGAAGCAATGACCATATATTTCACGCTGTTTGCAATTATTCCTGTTATACGATGGAAATACTATTGTATTTATATTGTATTTTATGCTTCTGGCGTTCACTTCTAAGGCCGTAGCTATTCGATGTGGTGGAGCAACGCCCTAGAGTGAAGCCTATGTTGCCCGGAACGTAGAAATGTCCAAATTTTGAACACTGGTTGCAATTATTCCTGTTATACGATGGAAAAACTGTTGTATTTTTATTATATTTTATGCGTCGGGCGTTGACATCTAAGGCCCTAACTACCGGATCTGGTGGACCAACGCTCTAGAGTGAATTGTAGGTTGCCAGGAACGTAGAAATGACCATCACTTTCACACTGTTTGCAATTATTCATGTTATAGGATGGAAAAGCTGTTGTATTTACATTGTACTTTATGCTTCGGGCGTTGACTTCTAAGGCCGTAGCTATTCGATGTGGTGGAGCAACGCCCTAGAGAGAAGCCTAGGCTGCCCGGAACGTAGAAATGACCATATCTTTCACACTGGTTGCAAATATTCCTGTTATACGATGGAAAAGCTGTTGTATTTATATTGTATTTTATGCTTCGGGCGTTGACTTCTTAGGCCCTAACTATTGTATCTGGTAGAGCAACGCCATAGAGTGAAGCCTAGATTGCCCGGAACGTAGAAATGACCATGATCTTTACGCTTGTGGCAATTATTCCCTTTACGCGATGAAAAAACTGCTTTATTTTTATTGTAATTTATGCTTCAGGCGTTGACTTCTAAGGCCGTAGCTATTCGATGCGGTGGAGCACCGCCTTAGAGTGAAGCCTAGGTTGCCCGGAACGTAGAAATGACCATAACTTTCATATTGGTCGCAATTATTCGTTTTATACAATGGAAAAACTGTTGTATTTTTATTGCATTTTATGCTTCGGTCGTTGACTTCTAAGGCCCTAACTATTCGATCTGGTGGAGCAACGTCCTAGGGTGAAGCCTAGGCTGCCCGGAACGTAGAAAGGACCATAACCATCATACTGGTTGCAATTATTCGTTTTATACAAGGGAAAAACTGTTGTATTTTTATTGCATTTTATGCTTCGGGCGTTGACTTCTAAGGCCCTAACTATTCGATCTGGTGGAGCAACGTCCTAGGGTGAAGCCTAGGCTGCCCGGAACGTAGAAAGGACCATTACTTTCACACTGGTTGCAATTTTTCCTGTTATACGATGGAAAAGCTGTTGTATTTACATTGTACTTTATGCTTCGGGCGTTGACTTCTAAGGCCGTAGCTATTCGATGTGGTGGAGCAACGCCCTAGAGAGAAGCCTAGGCTGCCCGGAACGTAGAAATGACCATATCTTTCACACTGGTTGCAAATATTCCTGTTATACGATGGAAAAGCTGTTGTATTTATATTGTATTTTATGCTTCGGGCGTTGACTTCTTAGGCCCTAACTATTGGATCTGGTAGAGCAACGCCATAGAGTGAAGCCTAGGTTGCACGGAACGAAGAAATGACCATGACCTTTACGCTTGTGGCAATTATTCCCTTTACGCGATGAAAAACTGCTTTATTTTCATTGTAGTTTATGCTTCAGGCGTTGACTTCTAAGGCCGTAGCTATTCGATGCTGTGCAGCACCGCCCTAGAGTGAAGCCTAGGTAGCCCGGAACGTAGAAATGACCATTACTTCCACACGGTTAGTAATTATTCATTTTATACAACGGAAAGGCTGTTGTATATATACTGTATTTTATGCTTCTGGCGTTGACTTCCAAGGCACTCAGTATTCGATGTGGTGGAGCAACGCCCTAGAGCGAAACCTAGGTTGCCCGGAACGAAGCAATGACCATATATTTCACGCTGTTTGCAATTATTCCTGTTATAGGATGGAAAAACTGTTGTATTTATATTGTATTTTATGCTTCTGGCGTTGACTTCTAAGGCCGTAGCTATTCGATGTGGTGGAGCAATGCCCTAGAGTGAAGCCTATGTTGCCCGGAACGTTGAAATGACCATATCTTTCACACTGGTTGCAGTTGCTCGTCTTATACGATGGAAAAGCTGTTGTATTTATATTGTATTTTATGCTTCTGGCGTTGACTGCTAAGGCCCTAACTATTCGGTGTGGTAGAGCAACGCCCTAGAGCAAAACCTAGGTTGCACGGAACGTAGAAATTACCATATCTTTCACACTGGTTGCAATTATTCCTGTTATACGATGGATAAACTGTTGCATTTATTTTGTATTTTATGCTTCTGGCGTTGACTTCTTAGGCCCTAACTAGTGGGTCTGGTGGAGCAACGCCCTATGGTGAAGCCTAGGTTGCCCGGAACGTAGAAATGACCATAACTTTCATACTGGTTGCAATTAATCGTTTTATACGATGGAAAAGCTGTTGCATATATATTGTATTTTATGCCTCTGGCGTTGACTTCTAAGGTCGTAGCTATTCGATGTGGTGGAGCAACGCCCTGGAGCAAAACCTAGGTTGCCCGGAACGTAGAAATGACCATATCTTTCACACTGGTTACAATTACTCCTGTCATACGATGGAAAAACTGTTGCATTTGTTTTGTATTTTATGCTTCTGGCGTTGACTTCTTAGGCCCTAACTAGTGGGTCTGGTGGAGCAACGCCCTATGGTGAAGCCTAGGTTGCCCGGAACGTAGGAATGACCATAACTTTCATACTGGTTGCAATTATTCGTTTTATACGATGGAAAAACTGTTGCATATATATTATATTTTATGCCTCTGGCGTTGACTTCTAAGGCTGTAGCTATTCGATGTGGTGGAGCAACGCCCTAGAGAGAAGCCTAGGTTGCCCGGAACGTAGAAATGACCATACCTTTCACACTGGTTGCAATTATTCCTGTTGTACGATGGAAAAACTGTTGTATTTTTATTATATTTTATGCTTCTGGCGTTGACCTCTTAGGCCCTAACTAGTGGGTCTGGTGGAGCAACGCCCTATGGTGAAGCCTAGGTTGCGCGGAACGTAGAAATGAACCATAACCTTCATACTGGTTGCAATTATTCGTTTTATACGATGGAAAAACTGTTGCATATATATTGTATTTTATGACTCTGGCGTTGACTTCTAAGGCCGTAGCTATTCGATGTGGTGGAGCAACGCCCTAGAGAGAAGCCTAGGTTGCCCGGAACGTAGAAATGAACATACCTTTCACACTGGTTGCAATTATTCCTGTTATACGATGGAAAAACTGTTGTATTTATATTGTATTTTATGCTTCGGGCGTTGACTTCTTAGGCCCTAACTATTGAATCTGGTAGAGCAATTCCCTGGAGTGAAGCCAGGATTGCCCGGAACGTAGAAATGCCCATATCTTTCACACTGGTTGCAAATATTCCTGTTATACGATGGAAAAGCTGTTGTATTTATATCGTATTTTATGCTTCGGGCGTTGACTTCTTAGGCCCTAACTATTGGATCTGGTAGAGCAACGCCATAGAGTGAAGCCTAGATTGCCCGGAACGTAGAAATGACCATGACCATTACGCTTGTGGCAATTATTCCTTTTATGCGATGAAAAACTGCTTTATTTTCATTGTAGTTTATGCTTCAGGCGTTGACTTCTAAGGCCGTAGCTATTCGATGCGGTGGAGCACCGCCCTAGAGTGAAGCATAGGTAGCCCGGAACGTAGAAATGACCATTACTTCCACACGGTTGGTAATTATTCATTTTATACAACGGAAAAGCTGTTGTATTTATACTGTATTTTATGCTTCTGGCGTTGACTTCCAAGGCACTCAGTATTCGATGTGGTGGAGCAACGCCCTAGAGCGAAACCTAGGTTGCCCGGAACGAAGCAATGACCATATATTTCACGCTGTTTGCAATTATTCCTGTTATACGATGGAAAAACTATTGTATTTATATTGTATTTTATGCTTCTGGCGTTCACTTCTAAGGCTGTAGCTATTCGATGTGGTGGAGCAACGCCCTAGAGTGAAGCCTATGTTGCCCGGAACGTAGAAATGTCCAAATTTTGCACACTGGTTGCAATTATTCCTGTTATACGATGGAAAAACTGTTGTATTTTTATTATATTTTATGCCTCGGGCGCTGACTTCTAAGGCCCTAACTATTGGATCTGGTGGACCAACGCTTTAGAGTGAAGTGTAGGTTGCCAGGAACGTAGAAATGACCATCACTTTCACACTCTTTGTAATTATTCCTGTTATAGGATGGAAAAACTGTTGTATTTATATTGTATTTTATGCTTCTGGCGTTGACTTCTAAGGCCGTAGCTATTCGATGTGTTGGAGCAATGCCCTAGAGCGAAGCCTAGGTTGCCCGGAACGTAGAAATGACCATAACTTTCATACTGGTTGCAATTATTCGTTTTATACGATGGAAAAGCTGTTGCATATATATTGTATTTTATGCCTCTGGCGTTGACTTCTAAGGCCGTAGCTATTCGATGTGGTGGAGCAACGCCCTGGAGCAAAACCTAGGTTGCCCGGAACGTAGAAATGACCATATCTTTCACACTGGTTGCAATTACTCCTGTTGTACGATGGAAAAACTGTTGCATTTGTTTTGTATTTTATGCTTCCGGCGTTCACTTCTTAGGCCCTAACTAGTGGGTCTGGTGAAGCAATGCCCTATGGTGAAGCCTAGGTTGCCCGGAACGTAGAAATGACCATAACTTTCTTACTGGTTGCAATTATTCGTTTTATACGATGGAAAAACTGTTGCATATATATTATATTTTATGCCTCTGGCGCTGACTACAAAGGCTGTAGCTATTCGATGTGGTGGGGCAACGCTCTAGAGAGAAGCCTAGGTTTCCCGGAACGTAGAAATGACCATACCTTTCACACTGGTTGCAATTATTCCTGTTGTACGATGGAAAAACTGTTGTATTTTTATTATATTTTATGCCTCGGGCGTTGACTTCTAAGGCCCTAACTATTCGATCTGGTGTCGCAACGCCCTAGAGTGAAGCCAAGGTTGCCCGGAACGTAAAAAATGGCCATTACTTTCACACTGGTTGCATTTATTCGTGTTATGCGATGTAAAATCTGTTGTATTTATATTGTATTTTATGCTTCTGGCGTTGACTTCTAAGGACCTAGCTATTCGATATGGCGGAGCAACGCCCTAGAGTGAAGCCTAGGTTGCCCGGAACGTAGAAATGACCAGTACTTTCACACTGGTTGCAATTATTTCGGTTATACTATGGCAAAACTGTTGCATTTATATTGTATTTTATGCTTCTGGCGTTGACTTTTAAGGTCCTAGCTATTCGATGTGGTGGAGCAACGCCCTAGTGTGAAGCCTAGGTTGACGGGAGCGTAGAAATGACCATTAGGTTCACACTGTTTGGTCTTATTCCTGTTATACGATGGAAAAACTGATGGATTATTATTGTATTTTATGCTTCTGGCGTTGACTTCTAAGGCCCTAACTATTCGATCTGTCGGAGCAACAACCTGGAGTGAAGCCTAGGTTGCCCGGAACGCAGAAATGACCATAACTTTCACAGCGGTTGCACTTATACGTTTTATACAATGGAAAAACTGTTGTATTTATTTTGTATTTTATCCTTCTGGCGTTGACTTCTTACGCCCCAACTATTCGATCTGGTGGAGCAACGCCCTAGAGTGAAGCCTTGGTTGCTCGGAACGTAGAAATGACCAGTACTTTCACACTGGTTGCAAATATCCGTTTTATACGATGGAAAAGCTGTTGTATTTATATTGTATTTTACACTTCTGGCGTTGACTCCTTAGGCCCTAACTATTCGATCTGTCGGAGCAACAACCTGGAGTGAAGCCTAGGTTGCCCGGAACGCAGAAATGACCATAACTTTCACACGGGTTGCAATTATCCCTTTTATACGATGGAAAAGCTGTTGTATTTTTATTGTACTTTATGCTTCTGGCGTTAACTTCTTGGGCCCTAACTATTCGATCTGGTGGTGCAAGGCCCTAGATTGAAGCCTAGGTTGCCCGGAACGTAGAAATGACCATTACTTTCACACTGTTTGCAATTATTCATCTTATACGATGGAAAAGCTGTTGTATTTATATTGTATTTTATGCTTCTGGCGTTGACTTCTTGGGCCCTAACTATTGGATCTGGTGGAGCAACGCCCTAGAGCATAGCCTAGGTTGCGCTGAACGTAGAAATGACCATAACATTCTTACTGGTTGCAATTATTCATTTTATACGATGGGAAAACTGTTGTATTTATATTGTATTTTATGCTTCTGGCGCTCACTTCTAAGGCCGTAGCTCTTCGATGAGGTGGGACAACGACCTAGAGTGAAGCCTAGGTTGTCCGGAATGTAGAAATGACCATAACATTCACTCTGATTGCACTTATTCGTTTTATACGATGGAAAAACTGTTCTATTTATTTTGTATTTTATGCTTCTGGCGTTGACTTCTTAGGCCCTAACTATTGGATCTGGTGGAGCAACGCCCTGGGGTGAAGCCAAGGTTGCCCGGAACGTAGAAATGACCACTACCTTCACACTGTTTGCAAATATACATTATATACCACGGAAAAGCTGTTGTAACTATTTTGTATTTTATGCTTCTGGCGCTGACTTCTAAGGCCCTAACTATTCGATCTGGTGGAGCAACGCCCTTGAGCGAAGCCTGGGTTGCCCGGAACGTAGAAATGACCTGTACTTTCACACTGGTTGCAATTAATCCTGTTATACGATGGAAAAACTGTTGTATTTTTGTTGTATTTTATGGGTCTGGAGATGTTTTCTAAGGCCCCAACTATTCGACCTGGTGGAGCAACGACCTAGAGTGAAGCCTAGGTTGCGCGGAACGTAGAAATGACCATTACCTTCACATTGCTTGCAATTATACATTTTATACGATGGAAAAACTGTTGTATTTTTATTGTATTTTATGCTTCTGGCGTTGACTTCTAAGTCCCATGCTGTTCGATCTGGTGGAACAACGCCCTAGAGTGAAGCCTAGGTCGCCCGGAACGTACAAATGACCATTACCTTCACACTGTTTGCAAATATACATTATATACGATGGAAAAGCTGTTGTATTTATAATGTATTTTATGCTTCTGGCGTTGACTTCTTTGGCCCTAACTATTGGATGTGGTAGACCAACGCCCTAGAGTGAAGCCTAGGTTGCCCGGAACGCAGAAATGACCATTACCTTCACACTGTTTGCGATTATTCGTTTTATACGATGGAAAAACTGTTGTACGTATATCGTATTTTATGCTTCTGGCGTTGACTTCTTAGGCCCTAACTATTCGATCTGGTGGAGCAACGCCCCAGGGTGATGCCTAGGTTGCCAGGAACGTAGAAACGACCATAACTTTCATACTGGTTGCAATTATTCGTTTTATACGATGGAAAAGCTGTTGTATTTATAATGTATTTTATGCTTCTGGCGTTGACTTCTTTGGCCCTAACTATTGGATGTGGTGGACCAACGCCCTAGAGTGAAGGCTAGGTTGCCCGGAACGCAGAAATGACCATAACTTTCACACTGGTTGCAATTATCCCTTTTATACGATGGAAAAGCTGTTGTATTTTTATTGTACTTTATGCTTCTGGCGTTAACTTCTTGGGCCCTAACTATTCGATCCGGTGAAGCAACGCCCTAGAGTGAAGCCTATGTTGCCCGGAACGTAGAAATGTCCAAATTTTGCACACTGGTTGCAATTATTCCTGTTATACGATGGAAAAACTGTTTTATTTTTATTATATTTTATGCCTCGGGCGTTGACTTCTAAGGCCCTAACTATTGGATCTGGTGGACCAACGCTCTAGAGTGAAGTGTAGGTTGCCAGGAACGTAGAAATGACCATCACTTTCACACTGTTTGCAATTATTCCTGTTATAGGATGGAAAAACTGTTGTATTTATATTGTATTTTATGCTTCTGGCGTTGACTTCTAAGGCCGTAGCTATTCGATGTGGTGGAGCAATGCCCTAGAGTGAAGCCTATGTTGCCCGGAACGTTGAAATGACCATATCTTTCACACTGGTTGCAGTTGCTCGTCTTATACGATGGAAAAGCTGTTGTATTTACATTGTACTTTATGCTTCGGGCGTTGACTTCTAAGGCCGTAGCTATTCGATGTGGTGGAGCAACGCCCTAGAGAGAAGCCTAGGTTGCCCGGAACGTAGAAATGACCATATCTTTCACACTGGTTGCAATTACTCCTGTCATACGATGGAAAAACTGTTGCATTTGTTTTGTATTTTATGCTTCTGGCGTTGACTTCTTAGGCCCTAACTAGTGGGTCTGGTGGAGCAACGCCCTATGGTGAAGCCTAGGTTGCCCGGAACGTAGAAATGACCATAACTTTCATACTGGTTGCAATTATTCGTTTTATACGATGGAAAAATTGTTGCATATATATTATATTTTATGCCTCTGGCGCTGTCTTCTAAGGCTGTAGCTATTCGATGTGGTGGAGCAACGCCCTAGAGAGAAGCCTAGGTTGCCCGGAACGTATAAATGACCATTACTTCCACACTGTTAGTAATTATTCATTTTATACAATGTAAAAACTGTTGTACTAATATTGTATTTTAAGCTTCTGGCGTTGACTTCTATGGCACTCCCTATTCGATGTGGTGGAGCAGCGCCCTAGCGAGAACCTAGGTTGCCCGGAACGTAGAAACGACCATTACTTTCACACTGGTTGCAATTACTCCTGTTATACGATGGAAACACTCTTGTATTTAATTTGTATTTTATGCTTCTGGCGTTGACTTCTTAGGCCCTAACTAGTGGATCTGGTGGAGCAACGACCTAGGGTGAAGCCTAGGTTGCCCGGAACGTAGAAATGACCATAACTTTCATACTGGTTGCAATTATTCGTTTTAAACGATGGAAAAACTGTTGTATTTATATTGTATTTTATGCTTCTGGCGTTGACTTCTTAGGCCCTAACTATTGGATCTGGTAGAGCAACGCCATAGAGTGAAGCCTAGATTGCCCGGAACGTAGAAATGACCATGACCTTTACGCTTGTGGCAATTATTCCCTTTACGCGATGAAAAAACTGCTTTATTTTTATTGTAATTTATGCTTCAGGCGTTGACTTCTAAGGCCGTAGCTATTCGATGCGGTGGAGCACCGCCTTAGAGTGAAGCCTAGGTTGCCCGGAACGTAGAAATGACCATAACTTTCATACTGGTTGCAATTATTCGTTTTATACAATGGAAAAACTGTTGTATTTTTATTGCATTTTATGCTTCGGGCGTTGACTTCTAAGGCCCTAACTATTCGATCTGGTGGAGCAACGTCCTAGGGTGAAGCCTAGGCTGCCCGGAACGTAGAAAGGACCATAACCTTCATACTGGTTGCAATTATTCGTTTTATACAAGGGAAAAACTGTTGTATTTTTATTGCATTTTATGCTTCGGGCGTTGACTTCTAAGGCCCTAACTATTCGATCTGGTGGAGCAACGTCCTAGGGTGAAGCCTAGGCTGCCCGGAACGTAGAAAGGACCATTACTTTCACACTGGTTGCAATTTTTCCTGTTATACGATGGAAAAGCTGTTGTATTTATATTGTATTTTATGCTTCGGGCGTTGACTTCTTAGGCCCTAACTATTGGATCTGGTAGAGCAACGCCATAGAGTGAAGCCTAGGTTGCACGGAACGAAGAAATGACCATGACCTTTACGCTTGTGGCAATTATTCCCTTTACGCGATGAAAAACTGCTTTATTTTCATTGTAGTTTATGCTTCAGGCGTTGACTTCTAAGGCCGTAGCTATTCGATGCTGTGCAGCACCGCCCTAGAGTAGAGCCTAGGTAGCCCGGAACGTAGAAATGACCATTACTTCCACACGGTTAGTAATTATTCATTTTATACAACGGAAAGACTGTTGTATATATACTGTATTTTATGCTTCTGGCGTTGACTTCCAAGGCACTCAGTATTCGATGTGGTGGAGCAACGCCCTAGAGCGAAACCTAGGTTGCCCGGAACGAAGCAATGACCATATATTTCACGCTGTTTGCAATTATTCCTGTTATACGATGGAAAAACTATTGTATTTATATTGTATTTTATGCTTCTGGCGTTCACTTCTAAGGCCGTAGCTATTCGATGTGGTGGAGCAACGCCCTAGAGTGAAGCCTATGTTGCCCGGAACGTAGAAATGTCCAAATTTTGCACACTGGTTGCAATTATTCCTGTTATACGATGGAAAAACTGTTTTATTTTTATTATATTTTATGCCTCGGACGTTGACTTCTAAGGCCCTAACTATTGGATCTGGTGGACCAACGCTCTAGAGTGAAGTGTAGGTTGCCAGGAACGTAGAAATGACCATCACTTTCACACTGTTTGCAATTATTCCTGTTATAGGATGGAAAAACTGTTGTATTTATATTGTATTTTATGCTTCTGGCGTTGACTTCTAAGGCCGTAGCTATTCGATGTGGTGGAGCAATGCCCTAGAGTGAAGCCTATGTTGCCCGGAACGTTGAAATGACCATATCTTTCACACTGGTTGCAGTTGCTCGTCTTATACGATGGAAAAGCTGTTGTATTTATATTGTATTTTATGCTTCTGGCGTTGACTGCTAAGGCCCTAACTATTCGGTGTGGTAGAGCAACGCCCTAGAGCAAAACCTAGGTTGCACGGAACGTAGAAATTACCATATCTTTCACACTGGTTGCAATTATTCCTGTTATACGATGGATAAACTGTTGCATTTATTTTGTATTTTATGCTTCTGGCGTTGACTTCTTAGGCCCTAACTAGTGGGTCTGGTGGAGCAACGCCCTATGGTGAAGCCTAGGTTGCCCGGAACGTAGAAATGACCATAACTTTCATACTGGTTGCAATTAATCGTTTTATACGATGGAAAAGCTGTTGCATATATATTGTATTTTATGCCTCTGGCGTTGACTTCTAAGGTCGTAGCTATTCGATGTGGTGGAGCAACGGCCTGGAGCAAAACCTAGGTTGCCCGGAACGTAGAAATGACCATATCTTTCACACTGGTTACAATTACTCCTGTCATACGATGGAAAAACTGTTGCATTTGTTTTGTATTTTATGCTTCTGGCGTTGACTTCTTAGGCCCTAACTAGTGGGTCTGGTGGAGCAACGCCCTATGGTGAAGCCTAGGTTGCCCGGAACGTAGGAATGACCATAACTTTCATACTGGTTGCAATTATTCGTTTTATACGATGGAAAAACTGTTGCATATATATTATATTTTATGCCTCTGGCATTGACTTCTAAGGCTGTAGCTATTCGATGTGGTGGAGCAACGCCCTAGAGAGAAGCCTAGGTTGCCCGGAACGTAGAAATGACCATACCTTTCACACTGGTTGCAATTATTCCTGTTGTACGATGGAAAAACTGTTGTATTTTTATTATATTTTATGCTTCTGGCGTTGACCTCTTAGGCCCTAACTAGTGGGTCTGGTGGAGCAACGCCCTATGGTGAAGCCTAGGTTGCGCGGAACGTAGAAATGAACCATAACCTTCATACTGGTTGCAATTATTCGTTTTATACGATGGAAAAACTGTTGCATATATATTGTATTTTATGACTCTGGCGTTGACTTCTAAGGCCGTAGCTATTCGATGTGGTGGAGCAACGCCCTAGAGAGAAGCCTAGGTTGCCCGGAACGTAGAAATGAACATACCTTTCACACTGGTTGCAATTATTCCTGTTATAGGATGGAAAAACTGTTGTATTTATATTGTATTTTATGCTTCTGGCGTTGACTTCTAAGGCCGTAGCTATTCGATGTGTTGGAGCAATGCCCTAGAGCGAAGCCTAGGTTGCCCGGAACGTAGAAATGACCATAACTTTCATACTGGTTGCAATTATTCGTTTTATACGATGGAAAAGCTGTTGCATATATATTGTATTTTATGCCTCTGGCGTTGACTTCTAAGGCCGTAGCTATTCGATGAGGTGGAGCAACGCCCTGGAGCAAAACCTAGGTTGCCCGGAACGTAGAAATGACCATATCTTTCACACTGGTTGCAATTACTCCTGTTGTACGATGGAAAAACTGTTGCATTTGTTTTGTATTTTATGCTTCCGGCGTTCACTTCTTAGGCCCTAACTAGTGGGTCTGGTGAAGCAATGCCCTATGGTGAAGCCTAGGTTGCCCGGAACGTAGAAATGACCATAACTTTCTTACTGGTTGCAATTATTCGTTTTATACGATGGAAAAACTGTTGCATATATATTATATTTTATGCCTCTGGCGCTGACTTCAAAGGCTGTAGCTATTCGATGTGGTGGGGCAACGCCCTAGAGAGAAGCCTAGGTTGCCCGGAACGTAGAAATGACCATACCTTTCACACTGGTTGCAATTATTCCTGTTGTACGAAGGAAAAACTGTTGTATTTTTATTATATTTTATGCCTCGGGCGTTGACTTCTAAGGCCCTAACTATTCGATCTGGTGTCGCAACGCCCTAGAGTGAAGCCAAGGTTGCCCGGAACGTAAAAAATGGCCATTACTTTCACACTGGTTGCATTTATTCGTGTTATGCGATGTAAAATCTGTTGTATTTATATTGTATTTTATGCTTCTGGCGTTGACTTCTAAGGACCTAGCTATTCGATATGGCGGAGCAACGCCCTAGAGTGAAGCCTAGGTTGCCCGGTACGTAGAAATGACCATTACCTTCACACTGTTTGCAAATATACATTATATACGATGGAAAAGCTGTTGTATTTATAATGTATTTTATGCTTCTGGCGTTGACTTCTTTGGCCCTAACTATTGGATGTGGTGGACCAACGCCCTAGAGTGAAGCCTAGGCTGCCCGGAACGCAGAAATGACCATAACTTTCACACTGGTTGCAATTATCCCTTTTATACGATGGAAAAGCTGTTGTATTTTTATTGTACTTTATGCTTCTGGCGTTAACTTCTTGGGCCCTAACTATTCGATCTGGTGGAGCAACGCCCTAGAGTGAAGCCTAGGTTGCCCCGAACGTAGAAATGACCAGTACTTTCACACTGGTTGCAATTATTTCGGTTATACTATGGCAAAACTGTTGCATTTATATTGTATTTTATGCTTCTGGCGTTGACTTTTAAGGTCCTAACTATTCGATGTGGTGGAGCAACGCCCTAGTGTGAAGCCTAGGTTGACGGGAGCGTAGAAATGACCATTAGGTTCACACTGTTTGGTCTTATTCCTGTTATACGATGGAAAAACTGATGGATTTTTATTGTATTTTATGCTTCTGGCGTTGACTTCTAAGGCCCTAACTATTCGATCTGTCGGAGCAACAACCTGGAGTGAAGCCTAGGTTGCCCGGAACGCAGAAATGACCATAACTTTCATACTGGTTGCAATTATTCGTTTTATACGATGGAAAAGCTGTTGCATATATATTGTATTTTATGCCTCTGGCGTTGACTTCAAAGGCTGTAGCTATTCGATGTGGTGGGGCAACGCCCTAGAGAGAAGCCTAGGTTGCCCGGAACGTAGAAATGACCATACCTTTCACACTGGTTGCAATTATTCCTGTTGTACGATGGAAAAACTGTTGTATTTTTATTATATTTTATGCCTCGGGCGTTGACCTCTAAGGCCCTAACTATTCGATCTGGTGTCGCAACGCCCTAGAGTGAAGCCTAGGTTGCCCGGAACGTAGAAATGAACATACCTTTCACACTGGTTGCAATTATTCCTGTTATACGATGGAAAAACTGTTGTATTTATATTGTATTTTATGCTTCGGGCGTTGACTTCTTAGGCCCTAACTATTGAATCTGGTAGAGCAATTCCCTGGAGTGAAGCCTAGATTGCCCGGAACGTAGAAATGCCCATATCTTTCACACTGGTTGCAAATATTCCTGTTATACGATGGAAAAGCTGTTGTATTTATATCGTATTTTATGCTTCGGGCGTTGACTTCTTAGGCCCTAACTATTGGATCTGGTAGAGCAACGCCATAGAGTGAAGCCTAGATTGCCCGGAACGTAGAAATGACCATGACCATTACGCTTGTAGCAATTATTCCTTTTATGCGATGAAAAACTGCTTTATTTTCATTGTAGTTTATGCTTCAGGCGTTGACTTCTAAGGCCGTAGCTATTCGATGCGGTGGAGCACCGCCCTAGAGTGAAGCATAGGTAGCCCGGAACGTAGAAATGACCATTACTTCCACACGGTTGGTAATTATTCATTTTATACAACGGAAAAGCTGTTGTATTTATACTGTATTTTATGCTTCTGGCGTTGACTTCCAAGGCACTCAGTATTCGATGTGGTGGAGCAACGCCCTAGAGCGAAACCTAGGGTGCCCGGAACGAAGCAATGACCATATATTTCACGCTGTTTGCAATTATTCCTGTTATACGATGGAAAAACTATTGTATTTATATTGTATTTTATGCTTCTGGCGTTCACTTCTAAGGCCGTAGCTGTTCGATGTGGTGGAGCAACGCCCTAGAGTGAAGCCTATGTTGCCCGGAACGTAGAAATGTCCAAATTTTGCACACTGGTTGCAATTATTCCTGTTATACGATGGAAAAACTGTTGTATTTTTATTATATTTTATGCCTCGGGCGCTGACTTCTAAGGCCCTAACTATTGGATCTGGTGGACCAACGCTTTAGAGTGAAGTGTAGGTTGCCAGGAACGTAGAAATGACCATCACTTTCACACTCTTTGTAATTATTCCTGTTATAGGATGGAAAAACTGTTGTATTTATATTGTATTTTATGCTTCTGGCGTTGACTTCTAAGGCCGTAGCTATTCGATGTGTTGGAGCAATGCCCTAGAGCGAAGCCTAGGTTGCCCGGAACGTAGAAATGACCATAACTTTCATACTGGTTGCAATTATTCGTTTTATACGATGGAAAAGCTGTTGCATATATATTGTATTTTATGCCTCTGGCGTTGACTTCTAAGGCCGTAGCTATTCGATGAGGTGGAGCAACGCCCTGGAGCAAAACCTAGGTTGTCCGGAACGTAGAAATGACCATATCTTTCACACTGGTTGCAATTACTCCTGTTGTACGATGGAAAAACTGTTGCATTTGTTTTGTATTTTATGCTTCCGGCGTTCACTTCTTAGGCCCTAACTAGTGGGTCTGGTGAAGCAATGCCCTATGGTGAAGCCTAGGTTGCCCGGAACGTAGAAATGACCATAACTTTCTTACTGGTTGCAATTATTCGTTTTATACGATGGAAAAACTGTTGCATATATATTATATTTTATGCCTCTGGCGCTGACTTCAAAGGCTGTAGCTATTCGATGTGGTGGGGCAACGCCCTAGAGAGAAGCCTAGGTTGCCCGGAACGTAGAAATGACCATACCTTTCACACTGGTTGCAATTATTCCTGTTGTACGAAGGAAAAACTGTTGTATTTTTATTATATTTTATGCCTCGGGCGTTGACTTCTAAGGCCCTAACTATTCGATCTGGTGTCGCAACGCCCTAGAGTGAAGCCAAGGTTGCCCGGAACGTAAAAAATGGCCATTACTTTCACACTGGTTGCATTTATTCGTGTTATGCGATGTAAAATCTGTTGTATTTATATTGTATTTTATGCTTCTGGCGTTGACTTCTAAGGACCTAGCTATTCGATATGGCGGAGCAACGCCCTAGAGTGAAGCCTAGGTTGCCCGGTACGTAGAAATGACCATTACCTTCACACTGTTTGCAAATATACATTATATACGATGGAAAAGCTGTTGTATTTATAATGTATTTTATGCTTCTGGCGTTGACTTCTTTGGCCCTAACTATTGGATGTGGTGGACCAACGCCCTAGAGTGAAGCCTAGGCTGCCCGGAACGCAGAAATGACCATAACTTTCACACTGGTTGCAATTATCCCTTTTATACGATGGAAAAGCTGTTGTATTTTTATTGTACTTTATGCTTCTGGCGTTAACTTCTTGGGCCCTAACTATTCGATCTGGTGGAGCAACGCCCTAGAGTGAAGCCTAGGTTGCCCCGAACGTAGAAATGACCAGTACTTTCACACTGGTTGCAATTATTTCGGTTATACTATGGCAAAACTGTTGCATTTATATTGTATTTTATGCTTCTGGCGTTGACTTTTAAGGTCCTAACTATTCGATGTGGTGGAGCAACGCCCTAGTGTGAAGCCTAGGTTGACGGGAGCGTAGAAATGACCATTAGGTTCACACTGTTTGGTCTTATTCCTGTTATACGATGGAAAAACTGATGGATTTTTATTGTATTTTATGCTTCTGGCGTTGACTTCTAAGGCCGTAGCTATTCGATGTGTTGGAGCAATGCCCTAGAGCGAAGCCTAGGTTGCCCGGAACGTAGAAATGACCATAACTTTCATACTGGTTGCAATTATTCGTTTTATACGATGGAAAAGCTGTTGCATATATATTGTATTTTATGCCTCTGGCGTTGACTTCTAAGGCCGTAGCTATTCGATGTGGTGGAGCAACGCCCTGGAGCAAAACCTAGGTTGCCCGGAACGTAGAAATGACCATATCTTTCACACTGGTTGCAATTACTCCTGTTGTACGATGGAAAAACTGTTGCATTTGTTTTGTATTTTATGCTTCCGGCGTTCACTTCTTAGGCCCTAACTAGTGGGTCTGGTGAAGCAATGCCCTATGGTGAAGCCTAGGTTGCCCGGAACGTAGAAATGACCATAACTTTCTTACTGGTTGCAATTATTCGTTTTATACGATGGAAAAACTGTTGCATATGTATTATATTTTATGCCTCTGGCGCTGACTTCAAAGGCTGTAGCTATTCGATGTGGTGGGGCAACGCCCTAGAGAGAAGCCTAGGTTGCCCGGAACGTAGAAATGACCATACCTTTCACACTGGTTGCAATTATTCCTGTTGTACGATGGAAAAACTGTTGTATTTTTATTATATTTTATGCCTCGGGCGTTGACCTCTAAGGCCCTAACTATTCGATCTGGTGTCGCAACGCCCTAGAGTGAAGCCTAGGTTGCCCGGAACGTAGAAATGAACATACCTTTCACACTGGTTGCAATTATTCCTGTTATACGATGGAAAAACTGTTGTATTTATATTGTATTTTATGCTTCGGGCGTTGACTTCTTAGGCCCTAACTATTGAATCTGGTAGAGCAATTCCCTGGAGTGAAGCCTAGATTGCCCGGAACGTAGAAATGCCCATATCTTTCACACTGGTTGCAAATATTCCTGTTATACGATGGAAAAGCTGTTGTATTTATATCGTATTTTATGCTTCGGGCGTTGACTTCTTAGGCCCTAACTATTGGATCTGGTAGAGCAACGCCATAGAGTGAAGCCTAGATTGCCCGGAACGTAGAAATGACCATGACCATTACGCTTGTGGCAATTATTCCTTTTATGCGATGAAAAACTGCTTTATTTTCATTGTAGTTTATGCTTCAGGCGTTGACTTCTAAGGCCGTAGCTATTCGATGCGGTGGAGCACCGCCCTAGAGTGAAGCATAGGTAGCCCGGAACGTAGAAATGACCATTACTTCCACACGGTTGGTAATTATTCATTTTATACAACGGAAAAGCTGTTGTATTTATACTGTATTTTATGCTTCTGGCGTTGACTTCCAAGGCACTCAGTATTCGATGTGGTGGAGCAACGCCCTAGAGCGAAACCTAGGGTGCCCGGAACGAAGCAATGACCATATATTTCACGCTGTTTGCAATTATTCCTGTTATACGATGGAAAAACTATTGTATTTATATTGTATTTTATGCTTCTGGCGTTCACTTCTAAGGCCGTAGCTGTTCGATGTGGTGGAGCAACGCCCTAGAGTGAAGCCTATGTTGCCCGGAACGTAGAAATGTCCAAATTTTGCACACTGGTTGCAATTATTCCTGTTATACGATGGAAAAACTGTTGTATTTTTATTATATTTTATGCCGCGGGCGCTGACTTCTAAGGCCCTAACTATTGGATCTGGTGGACCAACGCTTTAGAGTGAAGTGTAGGTTGCCAGGAACGTAGAAATGACCATCACTTTCACACTCTTTGTAATTATTCCTGTTATAGGATGGAAAAACTGTTGTATTTATATTGTATTTTATGCTTCTGGCGTTGACTTCTAAGGCCGTAGCTATTCGATGTGTTGGAGCAATGCCCTAGAGCGAAGCCTAGGTTGCCCGGAACGTAGAAATGACCATAACTTTCATACTGGTTGCAATTATTCGTTTTATACGATGGAAAAGCTGTTGCATATATATTGTATTTTATGCCTCTGGCGTTGACTTCTAAGGCCGTAGCTATTCGTTGAGGTGGAGCAACGCCCTGGAGCAAAACCTAGGTTGCCCGGAACGTAGAAATGACCATATCTTTCACACTGGTTGCAATTACTCCTGTTGTACGATGGAAAAACTGTTGCATTTGTTTTGTATTTTATGCTTCCGGCGTTCACTTCTTAGGCCCTAACTAGTGGGTCTGGTGAAGCAATGCCCTATGGTGAAGCCTAGGTTGCCCGGAACGTAGAAATGACCATAACTTTCTTACTGGTTGCAATTATTCGTTTTATACGATGGAAAAACTGTTGCATATATATTATATTTTATGCCTCTGGCGCTGACTTCAAAGGCTGTAGCTATTCGATGTGGTGGGGCAACGCCCTAGAGAGAAGCCTAGGTTGCCCGGAACGTAGAAATGACCATACCTTTCACACTGGTTGCAATTATTCCTGTTGTACGAAGGAAAAACTGTTGTATTTTTATTATATTTTATGCCTCGGGCGTTGACTTCTAAGGCCCTAACTATTCGATCTGGTGTCGCAACGCCCTAGAGTGAAGCCAAGGTTGCCCGGAACGTAAAAAATGGCCATTACTTTCACACTGGTTGCATTTATTCGTGTTATGCGATGTAAAATCTGTTGTATTTATATTGTATTTTATGCTTCTGGCGTTGACTTCTAAGGACCTAGCTATTCGATATGGCGGAGCAACGCCCTAGAGTGAAGCCTAGGTTGCCCGGTACGTAGAAATGACCATTACCTTCACACTGTTTGCAAATATACATTATATACGATGGAAAAGCTGTTGTATTTATAATGTATTTTATGCTTCTGGCGTTGACTTCTTTGGCCCTAACTATTGGATGTGGTGGACCAACGCCCTAGAGTGAAGCCTAGGCTGCCCGGAACGCAGAAATGACCATAACTTTCACACTGGTTGCAATTATCCCTTTTATACGATGGAAAAGCTGTTGTATTTTTATTGTACTTTATGCTTCTGGCGTTAACTTCTTGGGCCCTAACTATTCGATCTGGTGGAGCAACGCCCTAGAGTGAAGCCTAGGTTGCCCCGAACGTAGAAATGACCAGTACTTTCACACTGGTTGCAATTATTTCGGTTATACTATGGCAAAACTGTTGCATTTATATTGTATTTTATGCTTCTGGCGTTGACTTTTAAGGTCCTAACTATTCGATGTGGTGGAGCAACGCCCTAGTGTGAAGCCTAGGTTGACGGGAGCGTAGAAATGACCATTAGGTTCACACTGTTTGGTCTTATTCCTGTTATACGATGGAAAAACTGATGGATTTTTATTGTATTTTATGCTTCTGGCGTTGACTTCTAAGGCCCTAACTATTCGATCTGTCGGAGCAACAACCTGGAGTGAAGCCTAGGTTGCCCGGAACGCAGAAATGACCATAACTTTCACAGCGGTTGCACTTATACGTTTTATACAATGGAAAAACTGTTGTATTTATTTTGTATTTTATCCTTCTGGCGTTGACTTCTTACGCCCCAACTATTCGATCTGGTGGAGCAACGCCCTAGAGTGAAGCCTAGGTTGCTCGGAACGTAGAAATGACCAGTACTTTCACACTGGTTGCAAATATCCGTTTTATACGATGGAAAAGCTGTTGTATTTATATTGTATTTTACACTTCTGGCGTTGACTCCTTAGGCCCTAACTATTCGATCTGTCGGAGCAACAACCTGGAGTGAAGCCTAGGTTGCCCGGAACGCAGAAATGACCATAACTTTCACACGGGTTGCAATTATCCCTTTTATACGATGGAAAAGCTGTTGTATTTTTATTGTACTTTATGCTTCTGGCGTTAACTTCTTGGGCCCTAACTATTCGATCTGGTGGTGCAAGGCCCTAGAGTGAAGCCTAGGTTGCCCGGAACGTAGAAATGACCATTACTTTCACACTGTTTGCAATTATTCATCTTATACGATGGAAAAGCTGTTGTATTTATATTGTATTTTATGCTTCTGGCGTTGACTTCTTGGGCTCTAACTATTGGATCTGGTGGAGCAACGCCCTAGAGCATAGCCTAGGTTGCGCTGAACGTAGAAATGACCATAACATTCTTACTGGTTGCAATTATTCATTTTATACGATGGGAAAACTGTTGTATTTATATTGTATTTTATGCTTCTGGCGCTCACTTCTAAGGCCGTAGCTCTTCGATGAGGTGGGACAACGACCTAGAGTGAAGCCTAGGTTGTCCGGAATGTAGAAATGACCATAACATTCACTCTGATTGCACTTATTCGTTTTATACGATGGAAAAACTGTTCTATTTATTTTGTATTTTATGCTTCTGGCGTTGACTTCTTAGGCCCTAACTATTGGATCTGGTGGAGCAACGCCCTGGGGTGAAGCCAAGGTTGCCCGGAACGTAGAAATGACCACTACCTTCACACTGTTTGCAAATATACATTATATACCACGGAAAAGCTGTTGTAACTATTTTGTATTTTATGCTTCTGGCGCTGACTTCTAAGGCCCTAACTATTCGATCTGGTGGAGCAACGCCCTTGAGCGAAGCCTGGGTTGCCCGGAACGTAGAAATGACCTGTACTTTCACACTGGTTGCAATTAATCCTGTTATACGATGGAAAAACTGTTGTATTTTTGTTGTATTTTATGGGTCTGGAGATGTTTTCTAAGGCCCCAACTATTCGACCTGGTGGAGCAACGACCTAGAGTGAAGCCTAGGTTGCGCGGAACGTAGAAATGACCATTACCTTCACATTGCTTGCAATTATACATTTTATACGATGGAAAAACTGTTGTATTTTTATTGTATTTTATGCTTCTGGCGTTGACTTCTAAGTCCCATGCTGTTCGATCTGGTGGAGCAACGCCCTTGAGCGGAGCCTAGGTTGCCCGGAACGTAGAACTGACCTGTACTTTCACACTGGTTGCAATTATTCCTGCTATACAATGGAAAAACTGTTGTACTTATGTTTTATTTTATGCTTCTGGCGTCGAATTCTAAGTCCCTAGCTGTTGGACCTGGTTGAGCAACGCCCTAGAGTGACGCCTAGGTCGCCCGAAACGTACAAATGACCATTACCTTCACACTGTTTGCAAATATACATTATATACGATGGAAAAGCTGTTGTATTTATAATGTATTTTATGCTTCTGGCGTTGACTTCTTTGGCCCTAACTATTGGATGTGATAGACCAACGCCCTAGAGTGAAGCCTAGGTTGCCCGGAACGCAGAAATGACCATTACCTTCACACTGTTTGCGATTATTCGTTTTATACGATGGAAAAACTGTTGTACGTATATCGTATTTTATGCTTCTGGCGTTGACTTCTTAGGCCCTAACTATTCGATCTGGTGGAGCAACGCCCTAGGGTGATGCCTAGGTTGCCAGGAACGTAGAAACGACCATAACTTTCATACTGGTTGCAATTATTCGTTTTATACGATGGAAAAGCTGTTGTATTTATAATGTATTTTATGCTTCTGGCGTTGACTTCTTTGGCCCTAACTATTGGATGTGGTGGACCAACGCCCTAGAGTGAAGGCTAGGTTGCCCGGAACGCAGAAATGACCATAACTTTCACACTGGTTGCAATTATCCCTTTTATACGATGGAAAAGCTGTTGTATTTTTATTGTACTTTATGCTTCTGGCGTTAACTTCTTGGGCCCTAACTATTCGATCCGGTGAAGCAACGCCCTAGAGTGAAGCCTATGTTGCCCGGAACGTAGAAATGTCCAAATTTTGCACACTGGTTGCAATTATTCCTGTTATACGATGGAAAAACTGTTTTATTTTTATTATATTTTATGCCTCGGGCGTTGACTTCTAAGGCCCTAACTATTGGATCTGGTGGACCAACGCTCTAGAGTGAAGTGTAGGTTGCCAGGAACGTAGAAATGACCATCACTTTCACACTGTTTGCAATTATTCCTGTTATAGGATGGAAAAACTGTTGTATTTATATTGTATTTTATGCTTCTGGCGTTGACTTCTAAGGCCGTAGCTATTCGATGTGGTGGAGCAATGCCCTAGAGTGAAGCCTATGTTGCCCGGAACGTTGAAATGACCATATCTTTCACACTGGTTGCAGTTGCTCGTCTTATACGATGGAAAAGCTGTTGTATTTATATTGTATTTTATGCTTCTGGCGTTGACTGCTAAGGCCCTAACTATTCGGTGTGGTAGAGCAACGCCCTAGAGCAAAACCTAGGTTGCACGGAACGTAGAAATTACCATATCTCTCACACTGGTTGCAATTATTCCTGTTATACGATGGATAAACTGTTGCATTTATTTTGTATTTTATGCTTCTGGCGTTGACTTCTTAGGCCCTAACTAGTGGGTCTGGTGGAGCAACGCCCTATGGTGAAGCCTAGGTTGCCCGGAACGTAGAAATGACCATAACTTTCATACTGGTTGCAATTAATCGTTTTATACGATGGAAAAGCTGTTGCATATATATTGTATTTTATGCCTCTGGCGTTGACTTCTAAGGTCGTAGCTATTCGATGTGGTGGAGCAACGCCCTGGAGCAAAACCTAGGTTGCCCGGAACGTAGAAATGACCATATCTTTCACACTGGTTACAATTACTCCTGTCATACGATGGAAAAACTGTTGCATTTGTTTTGTATTTTATGCTTCTGGCGTTGACTTCTTAGGCCCTAACTAGTGGGTCTGGTGGAGCAACGCCCTATGGTGAAGCCTAGGTTGCCCGGAACGTAGGAATGACCATAACTTTCATACTGGTTGCAATTATTCGTTTTATACGATGGAAAAACTGTTGCATATATATTATATTTTATGCCTCTGGCGTTGACTTCTAAGGCTGTAGCTATTCGATGTGGTGGAGCAACGCCCTAGAGAGAAGCCTAGGTTGCCCGGAACGTAGAAATGACCATACCTTTCACACTGGTTGCAATTATTCCTGTTGTACGATGGAAAAACTGTTGTATTTTTATTATATTTTATGCTTCTGGCGTTGACCTCTTAGGCCCTAACTAGTGGGTCTGGTGGAGCAACGCCCTATGGTGAAGCCTAGGTTGCGCGGAACGTAGAAATGAACCATAACCTTCATACTGGTTGCAATTATTCGTTTTATACGATGGAAAAACTGTTGCATATATATTGTATTTTATGACTCTGGCGTTGACTTCTAAGGCCGTAGCTATTCGATGTGGTGGAGCAACGCCCTAGAGAGAAGCCTAGGTTGCCCGGAACGTAGAAATGAACATACCTTTCACACTGGTTGCAATTATTCCTGTTATACGATGGAAAAACTGTTGTATTTATATTGTATTTTATGCTTCGGGCGTTGACTTCTTAGGCCCTAACTATTGAATCTGGTAGAGCACTTCCCTGGAGTGAAGCCTAGATTGCCCGGAACGTAGAAATGCCCATATCTTTCACACTGGTTGCAAATATTCCTGTTGTACGATGGAAAAACTGTTGTATTTTTATTATATTTTATGCCTCGGGCGTTGACTTCTAAGGCCCTAACTATTCGATCTGGTGTCGCAACGCCCTAGAGTGAAGCCAAGGTTGCCCGGAACGTAAAAAATGGCCATTACTTTCACACTGGTTGCATTTATTCGTGTTATGCGATGTAAAATCTGTTGTATTTATATTGTATTTTATGCTTCTGGCGTTGACTTCTAAGGACCTAGCTATTCGATATGGCGGAGCAACGCCCTAGAGTGAAGCCTAGGTTGCCCGGAACGTAGAAATGACCAGTACTTTCACACTGGTTGCAATTATTTCGGTTATACTATGGAAAAACTGTTGCATTTATATTGTATTTTATGCTTCTGGCGTTGACTTTTAAGGTCCTAACTATTCGATGTGGTGGAGCAACGCCCTAGTGTGATGCCTAGGTTGACGGGAGCGTAGAAATGACCATTAGGTTCACACTGTTTGGTCTTATTCCTGTTATACGATGGAAAAACTGATGGATTTTTATTGTATTTTATGCTTCTGGCGTTGACTTCTAAGGCCCTAACTATTCGATCTGTCGGAGCAACAACCTGGAGTGAAGCCTAGGTTGCCCGGAACGCAGAAATGACCATAACTTTCACAGCGGTTGCACTTATACGTTTTATACAATGGAAAAACTGTTGTATTTATTTTGTATTTTATCCTTCTGGCGTTGACTTCTTACGCCCCAACTATTCGATCTGGTGGAGCAACGCCCTAGAGTGAAGCCTTGGTTGCTCGGAACGTAGAAATGACCAGTACTTTCACACTGGTTGCAAATATCCGTTTTATACGAAGGAAAAGCTGTTGTATTTATATTGTATTTTACACTTCTGGCGTTGACTCCTTAGGCCCTAACTATTCGATCTGTCGGAGCAACAACCTGGACTGAAGCCTAGGTTGCCCGGAACGCAGAAATGACCATAACTTTCACACGGGTTGCAACTATCCCTTTTATACGATGGAAAAGCTGTTGTATTTTTATTGTATTTTATGCTTCTGGCGTTGACTTCTTGGGCCCTAACTATTGGA
Source organism: Calliopsis andreniformis (assembly GCF_051401765.1). Classification (NCBI taxonomy): domain Eukaryota; kingdom Metazoa; phylum Arthropoda; class Insecta; order Hymenoptera; family Andrenidae; genus Calliopsis; species Calliopsis andreniformis. Next base: position 11,395,259 of record NW_027480422.1, on the reverse strand, counting down.
TCTGGTGGAGCAACGCCCTAGAGCATAGCCTAGGTTGCGCTGAACGTAGAAATGACCATAACATTCTTACTGGTTGCAATTATTCATTTTATACGATGGGAAAACTGTTGTATTTATATTGTATTTTATGCTTCTGGCGCTCACTTCTAAGGCCGTAGCTCTTCGATGAGGTGGGACAACGACCTAGAGTGAAGCCTAGGTTGTCCGGAATGTAGAAATGACCATAACATTCACTCTGATTGCACTTATTCGTTTTATACGATGGAAAAACTGTTCTATTTATTTTGTATTTTATGCTTCTGGCGTTGACTTCTTAGGCCCTAACTATTGGATCTGGTGGAGCAACGCCCTGGGGTGAAGCCTAGGTTGCCCGGAACGTAGAAATGACCACTACCTTCACACTGTTTGCAAATATACATTATATACCACGGAAAAGCTGTTGTAACTATTTTGTATTTTATGCTTCTGGCGCTGACTTCTAAGGCCCTAACTATTCGATCTGGTGGAGCAACGCCCTAGAGTGAAGCCTAGGTTGTCCGGAACGTAGAAATGACCATTACCTTCACACTGTTTGCGATTATTCGTTTTATACGATGGAAAAACTGTTGTACGTATATCGTATTTTATGCTTCTGGCGTTGACTTCTTAGGCCCTAACTATTCGATCTGGTGGAGCAACGCCCTAGGGTGATGCCTAGGTTGCCAGGAACGTAGAAACGACCATAACTTTCATACTGGTTGCAATTATTCGTTTTATACGATGGGAAAACTGTTGTATTTATATTGTATTTTATGCTTCTGGCGTTGACTTCTTAGGCCCTAACTATTGGATCTGGTGGAGCAACGCCCTGGAGTGAAGCCTAGGTTGCCCGGAACGTTGAAATGACCATAACTTTCATACTGGTTGCAATTATTCGTTTTATACGATGGGAAAACTGTTCTATTTATTTTGTATTTTATGCTTCTGGCGTTGACTTCTTAGGCCCTAACTATTGGAACTGGTGGAGCAACGCCCTGGAGTGAAGCCTAGGTTGCCCGGAACGTTGAAATGACCATAACTTTCATACTGGTTGCAATTATTCGTTTTATACGATGGGAAAACTGTTGTATTTTTATTGTATTTTATGCTTCTGGCGATGACTTCTAAGTCCCTTGCTATTCGATCTGGTGGAGCAACGCCCTTGAGCGAAGCCTGGGTTGCCCGGAACGTAGAAATGACCTGTACTTTCACACTGGTTGCAATTAATCCTGTTATACGATGGAAAAACTGTTGTATTTTTGTTGTATTTTATGGGTCTGGAGTTGTTTTCTAAGGCCCCAACTATTCGACCTGGTGGAGCAACGACCTAGAGTGAAGCCTAGGTTGCGCGGAACGTAGAAATGACCATTACCTTCACATTGCTTGCAATTATACATTTTATACGATGGAAAAACTGTTGTATTTTTATTGTATTTTATGCTTCTGGCGTTGACTTCTAAGTCCCATGCTGTTCGATCTGGTGGAGCAACGCCCTTGAGCGAAGCCTAGGTTGCCCGGAACGTAGAACTGACCTGTACTTTCACACTGGTTGCAATTATTCCTGTTATACAATGGAAAAACTGTTGTACTTATGTTTTATTTTATGCTTCTGGCGTCGAATTCTAAGTCCCTAGCTGTTGGACCTGGTTGAGCAACGCCCTAGAGTGACGCCTAGGTCGCCCGAAACGTACAAATGACCATTACCTTCACACTGTTTGCAAATATACATTATATACGATGGAAAAGCTGTTGTATTTATAATGTATTTTATGCTTCTGGCGTTGACTTCTTTGGCCCTAACTATTGGATGTGGTGGACCAACGCCCTAGAGTGAAGCCTAGGTTGCCCGGAACGCAGAAATGACCATAACTTTCACACTGGTTGCAATTATTCATCTTATACGATGGAAAAGCTGTTGTATTTATATTGTATTTTATGCTTCCGGCGTTGACTTCTTGGGCCCCAACTATTGGATCTGGTGGAGCAACGCCCTAGAGCATAGCCTAGGTTGCGCTGAACGTAGAAATGACCATAACATTCTTACTGGTTGCAATTATTCATTTTATACGATGGGAAAACTGTTGTATTTATATTGTATTTTATGCTTCTGGCGCTCACTTCTAAGGCCGTAGCTCTTCGATGAGGTGGGACAACGCCCTAGAGTGAAGCCTAGGTTGTCCGGAATGTAGAAATGACCATAACATTCACTCTGATTGCACTTATTCGTTTTATACGATGGAAAAACTGTTCTATTTATTTTGTATTTTATGCTTCTGGCGTTGACTTCTTAGGCCCTAACTATTGGATCTGGTGGAGCAACGCCCTGGGGTGAAGCCTAGGTTGCCCGGAACGTAGAAATGACCACTACCTTCACACTGTTTGCAAATATACATTATATACCACGGGAAAGCTGTTGTAACTATTTTGTATTTTATGCTTCTGGCGCTGACTTCTAAGGCCCTAACTATTCGATCTGGTGGAGCAACGCCCTAGAGTGAAGCCTAGGTTGTCCGGAACGTAGAAATGACCATTACCTTCACACTGTTTGCGATTATTCGTTTTATACGATGGAAAAACTGTTGTACGTATATCGTATTTTATGCTTCTGGCGTTGACTTCTTAGGCCCTAACTATTCGATCTGGTGGTGCAACGCCCTAGGGTGATGCCTAGGTTGCCAGGAACGTAGAAACGACCATAACTTTCATACTGGTTGCAATTATTCGTTTTATACGATGGGAAAACTGTTGTATTTATATTGTATTTTATGCTTCTGGCGTTGACTTCTTAGGCCCTAACTATTGGATCTGGTGGAGCAACGCCCTGGAGTGAAGCCTAGGTTGCCCGGAACGTTGAAATGACCATAACTTTCATACTGGTTGCAATTATTCGTTTTATACGATGGGAAAACTGTTCTATTTATTTTGTATTTTATGCTTCTGGCGTTGACTTCTTAGGCCCTAACTATTGGAACTGGTGGAGCAACGCCCTGGAGTGAAGCCCAGGTTGCTCGGAACGTTGAAATGACCATAACTTTCATACTGGTTGCAATTATTCGTTTTATACGATGGGAAAACTGTTGTATTTTTATTGTATTTTATGCTTCTGGCGATGACTTCTAAGTCCCTTGCTATTCGATCTGGTGGAGCAACGCCCTTGAGCGAAGCCTGGGTTGCCCGGAACGTAGAAATGACCTGTACTTTCACACTGGTTGCAATTAATCCTGTTATACGATGGATAAACTGTTGTATTTTTGTTGTATTTTATGGGTCTGGAGTTGTTTTCTAAGGCCCCAACTATTCGACCTGGTGGAGCAACGACCTAGAGTGAAGCCTAGGTTGCGCGGAACATAGAAATGACCATTACCTTCACATTGCTTGCAATTATACATTTTATACGATGGAAAAACTGTTGTACTTTTACTGTATTTTATGCTTCTGGCGTTGACTTCTAAGTCCCATGCTGTTCGATCTGGTGGAGCAACGCCCTTGAGCGAAGCCTAGGTTGCCCGGAACGTAGAACTGACCTGTACTTTCACACTGGTTGCAATTATTCCTGTTATACAATGGAAAAACTGTTGTACTTATGTTTTATTTTATGCTTCTGGCGTCGAATTCTAAGTCCCTAGCTGTTGGACCTGGTTGAGCAACGCCCTAGAGTGAAGCCTAGGTTGTCCGGAACGTAGAAATGACCATTACCTTCACACTGTTTGCGATTATTCGTTTTATACGATGGAAAAACTGTTGTACGTATATCGTATTTTATGCTTCTGGCGTTGACTTCTTAGGCCCTAACTATTCGATCTGGTGGTGCAACGCCCTAGGGTGATGCCTAGGTTGCCAGGAACGTAGAAACGACCATAACTTTCATACTGGTTGCAATTATTCGTTTTATACGATGGGAAAACTGTTGTATTTATATTGTATTTTATGCTTCTGGCGTTGACTTCTTAGGCCCTAACTATTGGATCTGGTGGAGCAACGCCCTGGAGTGAAGCCTAGGTTGCCCGGAACGTTGAAATGACCATAACTTTCATACTGGTTGCAATTATTCGTTTTATACGATGGGAAAACTGTTCTATTTATTTTGTATTTTATGCTTCTGGCGTTGACTTCTTAGGCCCTAACTATTGGAACTGGTGGAGCAACGCCCTGGAGTGAAGCCCAGGTTGCTCGGAACGTTGAAATGACCATAACTTTCATACTGGTTGCAATTATTCGTTTTATACGATGGGAAAACTGTTGTATTTTTATTGTATTTTATGCTTCTGGCGATGACTTCTAAGTCCCTTGCTATTCGATCTGGTGGAGCAACGCCCTTGAGCGAAGCCTGGGTTGCCCGGAACGTAGAAATGACCTGTACTTTCACACTGGTTGCAATTAATCCTGTTATACGATGGATAAACTGTTGTATTTTTGTTGTATTTTATGGGTCTGGAGTTGTTTTCTAAGGCCCCAACTATTCGACCTGGTGGAGCAACGACCTAGAGTGAAGCCTAGGTTGCGCGGAACATAGAAATGACCATTACCTTCACATTGCTTGCAATTATACATTTTATACGATGGAAAAACTGTTGTACTTTTACTGTATTTTATGCTTCTGGCGTTGACTTCTAAGTCCCATGCTGTTCGATCTGGTGGAGCAACGCCCTTGAGCGAAGCCTAGGTTGCCCGGAACGTAGAACTGACCTGTACTTTCACACTGGTTGCAATTATTCCTGTTATACAATGGAAAAACTGTTGTACTTATGTTTTATTTTATGCTTCTGGCGTCGAATTCTAAGTCCCTAGCTGTTGGACCTGGTTGAGCAACGCCCTAGAGTGACGCCTAGGTCGCCCGAAACGTACAAATGACCATTACCTTCACACTGTTTGCAAATATACATTATATACGATTCAAAAGCTGTTGTATTTATAATGTATTTTATGCTTCTGGCGTTGACTTCTTTGGCCCTAACTATTGGATGTGGTGGACCAACGCCCTAGAGTGAAGCCTAGGTTGCCCGGAACGCAGAAATGACCATAACTTTCACACTGGTTGCAATTATCCCTTTTATACGATGGAAAAGCTGTTGTATTTTTATTGTACTTTATGCTTCTGGCGTTAACTTCTTGGGCCCTAACTATTCGATCTGGTGGAGCAACGCCCTAGAGTGAAGCCTAGGTTGCCCCGAACGTAGAAATGGCCATTACTTTCACACTGTTTGCAATTATTCATTTTATACGATGGAAAAGCTGTTGTATTTATATTGTATTTTATGCTTCTGGCGTTGACTTCTAAGGACCTAGCTATTCTATATGGCGGAGAAACGCCCTAGAGTGTAGCCTAGGTTGTCCGGAACGTAGAAATGACCAGTACTTTCACACTGGTTGCAAATATCCGTTTTATACGATGGAAAAGCTGTTGTATTTATATTATATTTTATGCTTCTGGCGTTGACTTCTTGGGCCCTAACTATTGGATCTGGTGGAGCAACGCCCTAAAGTGAAGCCTAGGTTGCCCTGAATGTAGAAATGACCATAACTTTCACACTGATTGCAATTATTCGTTTTATACGATGGAAAAACTGTTCTATTTATTTTGTATTTTATGCTTCTGGCGTTGACTTCTTAGGCCCTAACTATTGGATCTGGTGGAGCAACGCCCTGGAGTGAAGCCTAGGTTGCCCGGAACGTTGAAATGACCATAACTTTCCTACTGGTTGCAATTATTCGTTTTATACGATGGGAAAACTGTTGTATTTTTATTGTATTTTAAGCTTCTGGCGATGACTTCTAAGTCCCTTGCTATTCGACCTGGTGGAGCAACGCCCTTGAGCGAAGCCTGGGTTGCCCGGAACGTAGAAATGACCTGCACTTTCACACTGGTTGCAATTAATCCTGTTATACGATGGAAAAACTGTTGTATTTTTGTTGTATTTTATGGGTCTGGAGTTGTTTTCTAAGGCCCCAACTATTCGACCGGGTGGAGCAACGACCTAGAGTGAAGCCTAGGTTGCGCGGAACGTAGAAATGACCATTACCTTCACATTGCTTGCAATTATACATTTTATACGATGGAAAAACTGTTGCATTTTTATTGTATTTTATGCCTCTGGCGTTGACTTCTAAGTCCCATGCTGTTCGATCTGGTGGAGCAACGCCCTTGAGCGAAGCCTAGGTTGCCCGGAACGTAGAACTGACCTGTACTTTCACACTGGTTGCAATTATTCCTGTTATACAATGGAAAAACTGTTGTACTTATGTTTTATTTTATGCTTCTGGCGTCGAATTCTAAGTCCCTAGCTGTTGGACCTGGTTGAGCAACGCCCTAGAGTGACGCCTAGGTCGCCCGAAACGTACAAATGACCATTACCTTCACCCTGTTTGCAAATATACATTATATACGATGGAAAAGCTGTTGTATTTATAATGTATTTTATGCTTCTGGCGTTGACTTCTTTGGCCCTAACTATTGGATGTGGTGGACCAACGCCCTAGAGTGAAGCCTAGGTTGCCCCGAACGTAGAAATGGCCATTACTTTCACACTGTTTGCAATTATTCATTTTATACGATGGAAAAGCTGTTGTATTTATATTGTATTTTATGCTTCTGGCGTTGACTTCTAAGGACCTAGCTATTCGATATGGCGGAGAAACGCCCTAGAGTGTAGCCTAGGTTGCCCGGAACGTAGAAATGACCAGTACTTTCACACTGGTTGCAAATATCCGTTTTATACGATGGAAAAGCTGTTGTATTTATATTGTATTTTACGCTTCTGGCGTTGACTCCTTAGGCCCTAACTATTCGATCTGTCGGAGCAACAACCTGGAGTGAAGCCTAGGTTGCCCGGAACGCAGAAATGACCATAACTTTCACACTGGTTGCAATTATCCCTTTTATACGATGGAAAAGCTGTTGTATTTTTATTGTACTTTATGCTTCTGGCGTTAACTTCTTGGGCCCTAACTATTCGATCTGGTGGAGCAACGCCCTAGAGTGAAGCCTAGGTTGCCCCGAACGTAGAAATGGCCATTACTTTCACACTGTTTGCAATTATTCATTTTATACGATGGAAAAACTGTTGTATTTTTATTGTATTTTATGCTTCAAGCGTTGACTTCAAAGTTCCTTGCCGTTCGATCTGGTGGAGCAACGCCCTTGAGCGAAGCCTAGGTTGCCCGGAACGTAGAACTGACCTGTACTTTCACACTGGTTGCAATTATTCCTGTTATACGATGGAAAAACTGTTGTATTTTTGTTGTATTTTATGCGTCTGGAGTTGTTTTCTAAGGCCCCAACTGTTCGACCTGGTGGAGCAACTCCCTAGAGTGAAGCCTAGGTTGCGCGGAACGTTGAAATGACCATTACCTTCACACTGTTTGCTAATATACATTATATACGATGCAAAAGCTGTTGTATCTATTTTGTATTTTATGCTTCTGGCGCTGACTTCTTATGTCCTAACTATTGGATCTGGTGGAGCAACGCCCACCTGTGAAGCCTAGGTTGAGCGGAACGTAGAAATAACCATATCTTTCACACTGGTTTCAATTATTCGTTTTATACGATGGAAAAACTGTTGTATTTATTTTGTGTTTGGTGCTTCTGGCGTTGACTTCTTAGGCCCTATCTATTGGATGTGGTGGTGCAAGGCCCTAGAGTGAAGCCTAGGTTGCCCGGAACGTAGAAATGACCATTACTTTCACACTGTTTGCAATTATTCATCTTATACGATGGAAAAGCTGTTGTATTTATATTGTATTTTATGCTTCTCGCGTTGACTTCTTGGGCCCTAACTATTGGATCTGGTGGAGCAACGCCCTAGAGCATAGCCTAGGTTGCGCTGAACGTAGAAATGACCATAACATTCTTACTGGTTGCAATTATTCATTTTATACGATGGGAAAACTGTTGTATTTATATTGTATTTTATGCTTCTGGCGCTCACTTCTAAGGCCGTAGCTCTTCGATGAGGTGGGACAACGACCTAGAGTGAAGCCTAGGTTGTCCGGAATGTAGAAATGACCATAACATTCACTCTGATTGCACTTATTCGTTTTATACGATGGAAAAACTGTTCTATTTATTTTGTATTTTATGCTTCTGGCGTTGACTTCTTAGGCCCTAACTATTGGATCTGGTGGAGCAACGCCCTGGGGTGAAGCCTAGGTTGCCCGGAACGTAGAAATGACCACTACCTTCACACTGTTTGCAAATATACATTATATACCACGGAAAAGCTGTTGTAACTATTTTGTATTTTATGCTTCTGGCACTGACTTCTAAGGCCCTAACTATTCGATCTGGTGGAGCAACGCCCTAGAGTGAAGCCTAGGTTGTCCGGAACGTAGAAATGACCATTACCTTCACACTGTTTGCGATTATTCGTTTTATACGATGGAAAAACTGTTGTACGTATATCGTATTTTATGCTTCTGGCGTTGACTTCTTAGGCCCTAACTATTCGATCTGGTGGAGCAACGCCCTAGGGTGATGCCTAGGTTGCCAGGAACGTAGAAACGACCATAACTTTCATACTGGTTGCAATTATTCGTTTTATACGATGGGAAAACTGTTGTATTTATATTGTATTTTATGCTTCTGGCGTTGACTTCTTAGGCCCTAACTATTGGATCTGGTGGAGCAACGCCCTGGAGTGAAGCCTAGGTTGCCCGGAACGTTGAAATGACCATAACTTTCATACTGGTTGCAATTATTCGTTTTATACGATGGGAAAACTGTTCTATTTATTTTGTATTTTATGCTTCTGGCGTTGACTTCTTAGGCCCTAACTATTGGAACTGGTGGAGCAACGCCCTGGAGTGAAGCCTAGGTTGCCCGGAACGTTGAAATGACCATAACTTTCATACTGGTTGCAATTATTCGTTTTATACGATGGGAAAACTGTTGTATTTTTATTGTATTTTATGCTTCTGGCGATGACTTCTAAGTCCCTTGCTATTCGATCTGGTGGAGCAACGCCCTTGAGCGAAGCCTGGGTTGCCCGGAACGTAGAAATGACCTGTACTTTCACACTGGTTGCAATTAATCCTGTTATACGATGGAAAAACTGTTGTATTTTTGTTGTATTTTATGGGTCTGGAGTTGTTTTCTAAGGCCCCAACTATTCGACCTGGTGGAGCAACGACCTAGAGTGAAGCCTAGGTTGCGCGGAACGTAGAAATGACCATTACCTTCACATTGCTTGCAATTATACATTTTATACGATGGAAAAACTGTTGTATTTTTATTGTATTTTATGCTTCTGGCGTTGACTTCTAAGTCCCATGCTGTTCGATCTGGTGGAGCAACGCCCTTGAGCGAAGCCTAGGTTGCCCGGAACGTAGAACTGACCTGTACTTTCACACTGGTTGCAATTATTCCTGTTATACAATGGAAAAACTGTTGTACTTATGTTTTATTTTATGCTTCTGGCGTCGAATTCTAAGTCCCTAGCTGTTGGACCTGGTTGAGCAACGCCCTAGAGTGACGCCTAGGTCGCCCGAAACGTACAAATGACCATTACCTTCACACTGTTTGCAAATATACATTATATACGATGGAAAAGCTGTTGTATTTATAATGTATTTTATGCTTCTGGCGTTGACTTCTTTGGCCCTAACTATTGGATGTGGTGGACCAACGCCCTAGAGTGAAGCCTAGGTTGCCCGGAACGCAGAAATGACCATAACTTTCACACTGGTTGCAATTATTCATCTTATACGATGGAAAAGCTGTTGTATTTATATTGTATTTTATGCTTCCGGCGTTGACTTCTTGGGCCCCAACTATTGGATCTGGTGGAGCAACGCCCTAGAGCATAGCCTAGGTTGCGCTGAACGTAGAAATGACCATAACATTCTTACTGGTTGCAATTATTCATTTTATACGATGGGAAAACTGCTGTATTTATATTGTATTTTATGCTTCTGGCGCTCACTTCTAAGGCCGTAGCTCTTCGATGAGGTGGGACAACGCCCTAGAGTGAAGCCTAGGTTGTCCGGAATGTAGAAATGACCATAACATTCACTCTGATTGCACTTATTCGTTTTATACGATGGAAAAACTGTTCTATTTATTTTGTATTTTATGCTTCTGGCGTTGACTTCTTAGGCCCTAACTATTGGATCTGGTGGAGCAACGCCCTGGGGTGAAGCCTAGGTTGCCCGGAACGTAGAAATGACCACTACCTTCACACTGTTTGCAAATATACATTATATACCACGGGAAAGCTGTTGTAACTATTTTGTATTTTATGCTTCTGGCGCTGACTTCTAAGGCCCTAACTATTCGATCTGGTGGAGCAACGCCCTAGAGTGAAGCCTAGGTTGTCCGGAACGTAGAAATGACCATTACCTTCACACTGTTTGCGATTATTCGTTTTATACGATGGAAAAACTGTTGTACGTATATCGTATTTTATGCTTCTGGCGTTGACTTCTTAGGCCCTAACTATTCGATCTGGTGGAGCAACGCCCTAGGGTGATGCCTAGGTTGCCAGGAACGTAGAAACGACCATAACTTTCATACTGGTTGCAATTATTCGTTTTATACGATGGGAAAACTGTTGTATTTATATTGTATTTTATGCTTCTGGCGTTGACTTCTTAGGCCCTAACTATTGGATCTGGTGGATCAGCGCCCTGGAGTGAAGCCTAGGTTGCCCGGAACGTTGAAATGACCATAACTTTCATACTGGTTGCAATTATTCGTTTTATACGATGGGAAAACTGTTCTATTTATTTTGTATTTTATGCTTCTGGCGTTGACTTCTTAGGCCCTAACTATTGGATCTGGTGGAGCAACGCCCTGGAGTGAAGCCTAGGTTGCCCGGAACGTTGAAATGACCATAACTTTCATACTGGTTGCAATTATTCGTTTTATACGATGGGAAAACTGTTGTATTTTTATTGTATTTTATGCTTCTGGCGATGACTTCTAAGTCCCTTGCTATTCGATCTGGTGGAGCAACGCCCTTGAGCGAAGCCTGGGTTGCCCGGAACGTAGAAATGACCTGTACTTTCACACTGGTTGCAATTAATCCTGTTATACGATGGAAAAACTGTTGTATTTTTGTTGTATTTTATGGGTCTGGAGTTGTTTTCTAAGGCCCCAACTATTCGACCGGGTGGAGCAACGACCTAGAGTGAAGCCTAGGTTGCGCGGAACGTAGAAATGACCATTACCTTCACATTGCTTGCAATTATACATTTTATACGATGGAAAAACTGTTGTATTTTTATTGTATTTTATGCCTCTGGCGTTGACTTCTAAGTCCCATGCTGTTCGATCTGGTGGAGCAACGCCCTTGAGCGAAGCCTAGGTTGCCCGGAACGTAGAACTGACCTGTGCTTTCACACTGGTTGCAATTATTCCTGTTATACAATGGAAAAACTGTTGTACTTATGTTTTATTTTATGCTTCTGGCGTCGAATTCTAAGTCCCTAGCTGTTGGACCTGGTTGAGCAACGCCCTAGAGTGACGCCTAGGTCGCCCGAAACGTACAAATGACCATTACCTTCACCCTGTTTGCAAATATACATTATATACGATGGAAAAGCTGTTGTATCTATAATGTATTTTATGCTTCTGGCGTTGACTTCTTTGGCCCTAACTATTGGATGTGGTGGACCAACGCCCTAGAGTGAAGCCTAGGTTGCCCCGAACGTAGAAATGGCCATTACTTTCACACTGTTTGCAATTATTCATTTTATACGATGGAAAAGCTGTTGTATTTATATTGTATTTTATGCTTCTGGCGTTGACTTCTAAGGACCTAGCTATTCGATATGGCGGAGAAACGCCCTAGAGTGTAGCCTAGGTTGCCCGGAACGTAGAAATGACCAGTACTTTCACACTGGTTGCAAATATCCGTTTTATACGATGGAAAAGCTGTTGTATTTATATTGTATTTTACGCTTCTGGCGTTGACTCCTTAGGCCCTAACTATTCGATCTGTCGGAGCAACAACCTGGAGTGAAGCCTAGGTTGCCCGGAACGCAGAAATGACCATAACTTTCACACTGGTTGCAATTATCCCTTTTATACGATGGAAAAGCTGTTGTATTTTTATTGTACTTTATGCTTCTGGCGTTAACTTCTTGGGCCCTAACTATTCGATCTGGTGGAGCAACGCCCTAGAGTGAAGCCTAGGTTGCCCCGAACGTAGAAATGGCCATTACTTTCACACTGTTTGCAATTATTCATTTTATACGATGGAAAAACTGTTGTATTTTTATTGTATTTTATGCTTCAAGCGTTGACTTCAAAGTTCCTTGCCGTTCGATCTGGTGGAGCAACGCCCTTGAGCGAAGCCTAGGTTGCCCGGAACGTAGAACTGACCTGTACTTTCACACTGGTTGCAATTATTCCTGTTATACGATGGAAAAACTGTTGTATTTTTGTTGTATTTTATGCGTCTGGAGTTGTTTTCTAAGGCCCCAACTGTTCGACCTGGTGGAGCAACTCCCTAGAGTGAAGCCTAGGTTGCGCGGAACGTTGAAATGACCATTACCTTCACACTGTTTGCTAATATACATTATATACGATGCAAAAGCTGTTGTATCTATTTTGTATTTTATGCTTCTGGCGCTGACTTCTTATGTCCTAACTATTGGATCTGGTGGAGCAACGCCCACCTGTGAAGCCTAGGTTGAGCGGAACGTAGAAATAACCATATCTTTCACACTGGTTTCAATTATTCGTTTTATACGATGGAAAAACTGTTGTATTTATTTTGTGTTTGGTGCTTCTGGCGTTGACTTCTTAGGCCCTATCTATTGGATGTGGTGGACCAACGCCCTAGAGTGAAGCCTAGGTTGCCCGAAACGTAGAAATGACCATATCTTTCACACTGGTTGCAATTATTCCTGTTATACGATGAAAAAAATGTTTTATTTTTATTGTATTTTATGCTTCAGGTGTTGACTTCTAAGGCCCTAACTTTTCGATGTGGTGGAGAAGCGCCCTAGAGCAAAACTAGGGTGCCCGGAACGTAGAAATGACCTGTACTTTCACACTGGTTGCAATTATTCCTGTTATACGATGGAAAAACTGTTGTATTTTTGTTGTATTTTATGCGTCTGGAGTTGTTTTCTAAGGCCCCAACTATTCGACCTGGTGGAGCAACGCCCTAGAGTGAAGCCTAGGTTGCGCGGAACGTAGAAATGACCATTACCTTCACATTGCTTGCAATTATACATTTTATACAATGGAAAAACTGTTGTACTTATGTTTTATTTTATGCTTCTGGCGTCGAATTCTAAGTCCCTAGCTGTTGGACCTGGTTGAGCAACGCCCTAGAGTGACGCCTAGGTCGCCCGAAACGTACAAATGACCATTACCTTCACACTGTTTGCAAATATACATTATATACGATGGAAAAGCTGTTGTATTTATAATGTATTTTATGCTTCTGGCGTTGACTTCTTTGGCCCTAACTATTGGATGTGGTGGACCAACGCCCTAGAGTGAAGCCTAGGCTGCCCGGAACGCAGAAATGACCATAACTTTCACACTGGTTGCAATTATCCCTTTTATACGATGGAAAAGCTGTTGTATTTTTATTGTACTTTATGCTTCTGGCGTTAACTTCTTGGGCCCTAACTATTCGATCTGGTGGAGCAACGCCCTAGAGTGAAGCCTAGGTTGCCCCGAACGTAGAAATGGCCATTACTTTCACACTGTTTGCAATTATTCATTTTATACGATGGAAAAGCTGTTGTATTTATATTGTATTTTATGCTTCTGGCGTTGACTTCTAAGGACCTAGCTATTCGATATGGCAGAGAAACGCCCTAGAGTGAAGCCTAGGTTGCCCGGAACGTAGAAATGACCAGTACTTTCACACTGGTTGCAAATATCCGTTTTATACGATGGAAAAGCTGTTGTATTTATATTGTATTTTACGCTTCTGGCGTTGACTCCTTAGGCCCTAACTATTCGATCTGTCGTAGCAACAACCTGGAGTGAAGCCTAGGTTGCCCGGAACGCAGAAATGACCATAACTTTCACAGCGGTTGCACTTATACGTTTTATACAATGGAAAAACTGTTGTATTTATTTTGTATTTTATCCTTCTGGCGTTGACTTCTTGCGCCCCAACTATTCGATCTGGTGGAGCAACGCCCTAGAGTGAAGCCTTGGTTGCTCGGAACGTAGAAATGACCAGTACTTTCACACTGGTTGCAAATATCCGTTTTATACGATGGAAAAGCTGTTGTATTTATATTGTATTTTACGCTTCTGGCGTTGACTCCTTAGGCCCTAACTATTCGATCTGTCGGAGCAACAACCTGGAGTGAAGCCTAGGTTGCCCGGAACGCAGAAATGACCATAACTTTCACACGGGTTGCAATTATCCCTTTTATACGATGGAAAAGCTGTTGTATTTTTATTGTACTTTATGCTTCTGGCGTTAACTTCTTGGGCCCTAACTATTCGATCTGGTGGAGCAAGGCCCTAGAGTGTAGCCTAGGTTGCCCGGAACGTAGAAATGACCATTACTTTCACACTGTTTCCAATTATTCATCTTATACGATGGAAAAGCTGTTGTACTTATATTGTATTTTATGCTTCTGGCGTTGACTTCTAAGGCCCTAGCTATTCGATCTGGCGGAGCAACGCCCTAGAGTGAAGCCAGGGTTGCCCGGAACGTAGAAATGACCTGTACTTTCACACTGGTTGCAATTAATCCTGTTATACGATGGATAAACTGTTGTATTTTTGTTGTATTTTATGGGTCTGGAGTTGTTTTCTAAGGCCCCAACTATTCGACCTGGTGGAGCAACGACCTAGAGTGAAGCCTAGGTTGCGCGGAACGTAGAAATGACCATTACCTTCACATTGCTTGCAATTATACGTTTTATACGATGGAAAAACTGTTGTATTTATAATGTATTTTATGCTTCTGGCGTTGACTTCTTTGGCCCTAACTATTGGATGTGGTGGACCACGCCCTAGAGTGAAGCCTAGGTTGCCCGGAACGTAGAACTGACCTGTACTTTCACACTGGTTGCAATTATTCCTGTTATACAATGGAAAAACTGTTGTACTTATGTTTTATTTTATGCTTCTGGCGTCGAATTCTAAGTCCCTAGCTGTTGGACCTGGTTGAGCAACGCCCTAGAGTGACGCCTAGGTCGCCCGAAACGTACAAATGACCATTACCTTCACACTGTTTGCAAATATACATTATATACGATGGAAAAGCTGTTGTATTTATAATGTATTTTATGCTTCTGGCGTTGACTTCTTTGGCCCTAACTATTGGATGTGGTGGACCAACGCCCTAGAGTGAAGCCTAGGTTGCCCGGAACGCAGAAATGACCATAACTTTCACACTGGTTGCAATTATCCCTTTTATACGATGGAAAAGCTGTTGTATTTTTATTGTACTTTATGCTTCTGGCGTTAACTTCTTGGGCCCTAACTATTCGATCTGGTGGAGCAACGCCCTAGAGTGAAGCCTAGGTTGCCCCGAACGTAGAAATGGCCATTACTTTCACACTGTTTGCAATTATTCATTTTATACGATGGAAAAGCTGTTGTATTTATATTGTATTTTATGCTTCTGGCGTTGACTTCTAAGGACCTAGCTATTCTATATGGCGGAGAAACGCCCTAGAGTGTAGCCTAGGTTGCCCGGAACGTAGAAATGACCAGTACTTTCACACTGGTTGCAAATATCCGTTTTATACGATGGAAAAGCTGTTGTATTTATATTGTATTTTATGCTTCTGGCGTTGACTTCTTGGGCCCTAACTATTGGATCTGGTGGAGCAACGCCCTAGAGTGAAGCCTAGGTTGCCCTGAATGTAGAAATGACCATAACTTTCACACTGATTGCAATTATTCGTTTTATACGATGGAAAAACTGTTCTATTTATTTTGTATTTTATGCTTCTGGCGTTGACTTCTTAGGCCCTAACTATTGGATCTGGTGGAGCAACGCCCTGGAGTGAAGCCTAGGTTGCCCGGAACGTTGAAATGACCATAACTTTCACACTGTTTGCGATTATTCGTTTTATACGATGGAAAAACTGTTGTACGTATATCGTATTTTATGCTTCTGGCGTTGACTTCTTAGGCCCTAACTATTCGATCTGGTGGAGCAACGCCCTAGGGTGAAGCCTAGGTTGCCAGGAACGTAGAAACGACCATAACTTTCAGACTGGTTGCAATTATTCGTTTTATACGATGGGAAAACTGTTGTATTTATATTGTATTTTATGCTTCTGGCGCTCACTTCTAATGCCGTTGCTATTCGATGTGGTGGGACAACGCCCTAGAGTGAAGCCTAGGTTGCCCGGAATGTAGAAATGACCATAACTTTCACACTGATTGCAATTATTCGTTTTATACGATGGAAAAACTGTTCTATTTATTTTGTATTTTATGCTTCTGGCGTTGACTTCTCAGACCCTAACTATTGGATCTGGTGGAGCAGCGCCCTGGAGTGAAGCCTAGGTTGCGCGGAACGTTGAAATGACCATTACCTTCACACTGTTTGCTAATATACATTATATACGATGCAAAAGCTGTTGTATCTATTTTGTATTTTATGCTTCTGGCGCTGACTTCTTATGTCCTAACTATTGGATCTGGTGGAGCAACGCCCACCTGTGAAGCCTAGGTTGAGCGGAACGTAGAAATAACCATATCTTTCACACTGGTTTCAATTATTCGTTTTATACGATGGAAAAACTGTTGTATTTATTTTGTGTTTGGTGCTTCTGGCGTTGACTTCTTAGGCCCTATCTATTGGATGTGGTGGACCAACGCCCTAGAGTGAAGCCTAGGTTGCCCGAAACGTAGAAATGACCATATCTTTCACACTGGTTGCAATTATTCCTGTTATACGATGAAAAAAATGTTTTATTTTTATTGTATTTTATGCTTCAGGTGTTGACTTCTAAGGCCATAACTTTTCGATGTGGTGGAGAAGCGCCCTAGAGCAAAACTAGGGTGCCCGGAACGTAGAAATGACCTGTACTTTCACACTGGTTGCAATTATTCCTGTTATACGATGGAAAAACTGTTGTATTTTTGTTGTATTTTATGCGTCTGGAGTTGTTTTCTGAGGCCCCAACTATTCGACCTGGTGGAGCAACGCCCTAGAGTGAAGCCTAGGTTGCGCGGAACGTAGAAATGACCATTACCTTCACATTGCTTGCAATTATACATTTTATACAATGGAAAAACTGTTGTACTTATGTTTTATTTTATGCTTCTGGCGTCGAATTCTAAGTCCCTAGCTGTTGGACCTGGTTGAGCAACGCCCTAGAGTGACGCCTAGGTCGCCCGAAACGTACAAATGACCATTACCTTCACACTGTTTGCAAATATACATTATATACGATGGAAAAGCTGTTGTATTTATAATGTATTTTATGCTTCTGGCGTTGACTTCTTTGGCCCTAACTATTGGATGTGGTGGACCAACGCCCTAGAGTGAAGCCTAGGCTGCCCGGAACGCAGAAATGACCATAACTTTCACACTGGTTGCAATTATCCCTTTTATACGATGGAAAAGCTGTTGTATTTTTATTGTACTTTATGCTTCTGGCGTTAACTTCTTGGGCCCTAACTATTCGATCTGGTGGAGCAACGCCCTAGAGTGAAGCCTAGGTTGCCCCGAACGTAGAAATGGCCATTACTTTCACACTGTTTGCAATTATTCATTTTATACGATGGAAAAGCTGTTGTATTTATATTGTATTTTATGCTTCTGGCGTTGACTTCTAAGGACCTAGCTATTCGATATGGCGGAGAAACGCCCTAGAGTGAAGCCTAGGTTGCCCGGAACGTAGAAATGACCAGTACTTTCACACTGGTTGCAAATATCCGTTTTATACGATGGAAAAGCTGTTGTATTTATATTGTATTTTACGCTTCTGGCGTTGACTCCTTAGGCCCTAACTATTCGATCTGTCGGAGCAACAACCTGGAGTGAAGCCTAGGTTGCCCGGAACGCAGAAATGACCATAACTTTCACAGCGGTTGCACTTATACGTTTTATACAATGGAAAAACTGTTGTATTTATTTTGTATTTTATCCTACTGGCGTTGACTTCTTACGCCCCAACTATTCGATCTGGTGGAGCAACGCCCTAGAGTGAAGCCTTGGTTGCTCGGAACGTAGAAATGACCAGTACTTTCACACTGGTTGCAAATATCCGTTTTATACGATGGAAAAGCTGTTGTATTTATATTGTATTTTACGCTTCTGGCGTTGACTCCTTAGGCCCTAACTATTCGATCTGTCGGAGCAACAACCTGGAGTGAAGCCTTTGTTGCCTGGAACGCAGAAATGACCATAACTTTCACACGGGTTGCAATTATCCCTTTTATACGATGGAAAAGCTGTTGTATTTTTATTGTACTTTATGCTTCTGGCGTTAACTTCTTGGGCCCTAACTATTCGATCTGGTGGAGCAAGGCCCTTGAGTGTAGCCTAGGTTGCCCGGAACGTAGAAATGACCATTACTTTCACACTGTTTGCAATTATTCATCTTATACGATGGAAAAGCTGTTGTACTTATATTGTATTTTATGCTTCTGGCGTTGACTTCTAAGGCCCTAGCTATTCGATCTGGCGGAGCAACGCCCTAGAGTGAAGCCAGGGTTGCCCGGAACATAGAAATGACCGTTACTTTCACACTGGTTGTAATTATTCCTGTTATACGATGGAAAAACTGTTGTATTTATATTGTATTTTATGCATCTGGCGTTGACTTAGAAGGCCCTAACTATTCGATCTGGTGTCGCAACGCCCTAGAGTGAAGCCAAGGTTGCCCGGAACGTAAAAAATGGCCATTACTTTCACACTGGTTGCATTTATTCGTGTTATGCGATGTAAAATCTGTTGTATTTATATTGTATTTTATGCTTCTGGCGTTGACTTCTAAGGACCTAGCTATTCGATATGGCGGAGCAACGCCCTAGAGTGAAGCCTAGGTTGCCCGGAACGTAGAAATGACCATTACTTTCACACTGTTTGCAATTATTCATTTTATACGATGGAAAAGCTGTTGTATTTATATTGTATTTTATCCTTCTGGCGATGACTTCTTACGCCCCAACTATTCGATCTGGTGGAGCAACGCCCTAGAGTGAAGCCTTGGTTGCTCGGAACGTAGAAATGACCAGTACTTTCACACTGGTTGCAAATATCCGTTTTATACGATGGAAAAGCTGTTGTATTTATATTGTATTTTACACTTCTGGCGTTGACTCCTTAGGCCCTAACTATTCGATCTGTCGGAGCAACAACCTGGAGTGAAGCCTAGGTTGCCCGGAACGCAGAAATGACCATAACTTTCACACGGGTTGCAATTATCCCTTTTATACGATGGAAAAGCTGTTGTATTTTTATTGTACTTTATGCTTCTGGCGTTAACTTCTTGGGCCCTAACTATTCGATCTGGTGGTGCAAGGCCCTAGAGTGAAGCCTAGGTTGCCCGGAACGTAGAAATGACCATTACTTTCACACTGTTTGCAATTATTCATTTTATACGATGGAAAAGCTGTTGTATCTATATTGTATTTTATGCTTCTGGCGTTGACTTCTAAGGCCCTAACTATTCGATCTGGTGGAGCAACGCCCTAGAGTGAAGCCTAGGTTGTCCGGAACGTAGAAATGACCATTACCTTCACACTGTTTGCGATTATTCGTTTTATACGATGGAAAAACTGTTGTACGTATATCGTATTTTATGCTTCTGGCGTTGACTTCTTAGGCCCTAACTATTCGATCTGGTGGAGCAACGCCCTAGGGTGATGCCTAGGTTGCCAGGAACGTAGAAACGACCATAACTTTCATACTGGTTGCAATTATTCGTTTTATACGATGGGAAATCTGTTGTATTTATATTGTATTTTATGCTTCTGGCGTTGACTTCTTAGGCCCTAACTATTGGATCTGGTGGAGCAACGCCGTGGAGTGAAGCCTAGGTTGCCCGGAACGTTGAAATGACCATAACTTTCATACTGGTTGCAATTATTCGTTTTATACGATGGGAAAACTGTTCTATTTATTTTGTATTTTATGCTTCTGGCGTTGACTTCTTAGGCCCTAACTATTGGAACTGGTGGAGCAACGCCCTGGAGTGAAGCCTATGTTGCCCGGAACGTTGAAATGACCATAACTTTCATACTGGTTGCAATTATTCGTTTTATACGATGGGAAAACTGTTGTATTTTTATTGTATTTTATGCTTCTGGCGATGACTTCTAAGTCCCTTGCTATTCGATCTGGTGGAGCAACGCCCTTGAGCGAAGCCTGGGTTGCCCGGAGCGTAGAAATGACCTGTACTTTCACACTGGTTGCAATTAATCCTGTTATACGATGGAAAAACTGTTGTATTTTTGTTGTATTTTATGGGTCTGGAGTTGTTTTCTAAGGCCCCAACTATTCGACCTGGTGGAGCAACGACCTAGAGTGAAGCCTAGGTTGCGCGGAACGTAGAAATGACCATTACCTTCACATTGCTTGCAATTATACATTTTATGCGATGGAAAAACTGTTGTATTTTTATTGTATTTTATGCTTCTGGCGTTGACTTCTAAGTCCCATGCTGTTCGATCTGGTGGAGCAACGCCCTTGAGCGAAGCCTAGGTTGCCCGGAACGTAGAACTGACCTGTACTTTCACACTGGTTGCAATTATTCCTGTTATACAATGGAAAAACTGTTGTACTTATGTTTTATTTTATGCTTCTGGCGTCGAATTCTAAGTCCCTAGCTGTTGGACCTGGTTGAGCAACGCCCTAGAGTGACGCATAGGTCGCCTGAAACGTACAAATGACCATTACCTTCACACTGTTTGCAAATATACATTATATACGATGGAAAAGCTGTTGTATTTATAATGTATTTTATGCTTCTGGCGTTGACTTCTAAGTCCCTTGCTATTCGATCTGGTGGAGCAACGCCCTTGAGCGAAGCCTGGGTTGCCCGGAGCGTAGAAATGACCTGTACTTTCACACTGGTTGCAATTAATCCTGTTATACGATGGAAAAACTGTTGTATTTTTGTTGTACTTTATGGGTCTGGAGTTGTTTTCTAAGGCCCCAACTATTCGACCTGGTGGAGCAACGACCTAGAGTGAAGCCTAGGTTGCGCGGAACGTAGAAATGACCATTACCTTCACATTGCTTGCAATTATACATTTTATACGATGGAAAAACTGTTGTATTTTTATTGTATTTTATGCTTCTGGCGTTGACTTCTACGTCCCATGCTGTTCGATCTGGTGGAGCAACGCCCTTGAGCGAAGCCTAGGTTGCCCGGAACGTAGAACTGACCTGTACTTTCACACTGGTTGCAATTATTCCTGTTAGACAATGGAAAAACTGTTGTACTTATGTTTTATTTTATGCTTCTGGCGTCGAATTCTAAGTCCCTAGCTGTTGGACCTGGTTGAACAACGCCCTAGAGTGACGCATAGGTCGCCTGAAACGTACAAATGACCATTACCTTCACACTGTTTGCAAATATACATTATATACGATGGAAAAGCTGTTGTATTTATAATGTATTTTATGCTTCTGGCGTTGACTTCTTTGGCCCTAACTATTGGATGTGGTGGACCAACGCCCTAGAGTGAAGCCTAGGTTGCCCGGAACGCAGAAATGACCATAACTTTCACAGTGGTTGCAATTATCCCTTTTATACGATGGAAAAGCTGTTGTATTTTTATTGTACTTTATGCTTCTGGCGTTAACTTCTTGGGCCCTAACTATTCGATCTGGTGGAGCAACGCCCTAGAGTGAAGCCTAGGTTGCCCCGAACGTAGAAATGGCCATTACTTTCACACTGTTTGCAATTATTCATTTTATACGATGGAAAAGCTGTTGTATTTATATTGTATTTTATGCTTCTGGCGTTGACTTCTAAGGACCTAGCTATTCGATATGGCGGAGAAACGCCCTAGAGTGTAGCCTAGGTTGCCCGGAACGTAGAAATGACCAGTACTTTCACACTGGTTGCAAATATCCGTTTAATACGATGGAAAAGCTGTTGTATTTATATTGTATTTTATGCTTCTGGCGTTGACTTCTTGGGCCCTAACTATTGGATCTGGTGGAGCAACGCCCTAGAGTGAAGCCTAGGTTGCCCTGAATGTAGAAATGACCATAACTTTCACACTGATTGCAATTATTCGTTTTATACGATGGAAAAACTGTTCTATTTATTTTGTATTTTATGCTTCTGGCGTTGACTTCTTAGGCCCTAACTATTGGATCTGGTGGAGCAACGCCCTGGAGTGAAGCCTAGGTTGCCCGGAACGTTGAAGTGACCATAACTTTCATACTGGTTGCAATTATTCGTTTTATACGATGGGAAAACTGTTGTATTTTTATTGTATTTTATGCTTCTGGCGATGACTTCTAAGTCCCTTGCTATTCGATCTGGTGGAGCAACGCCCTTGAGCGAAGCCTGGGTTGCCCGGAACGTAGAAATGACCTGTACTTTCACACGGGTTGCAATTATCCCTTTTATACGATGGAAAAGCTGTTGTATTTTTATTGTACTTTATGCTTCTGGCGTTAACTTCTTGGGCCCTAACTATTCGATCTGGTGGAGCAAGGCCCTAGAGTGAAGCCTAGGTTGCACGGAACGTAGAAATGACCATTACTTTCACACTGTTTGCAATTATTCATTTTATACGATGGAAAAGCTGTTGTATTTATATTGTATTTTATGCGTCTGGCGTTGACTTCTTGGGCCCTAACTATTGGATCTGGTGGAGCAACGCCCTAGAGCATAGCCTAGGTTGCACTGAACGTAGAAATGACCATAACATTCTTACTGGTTGCAATTATTCATTTTATACGATGGGAAAACTGTTGTATTTATATTGTATTTTATGCTTCTGGCGCTCACTTCTAAGGCCGTAGCTCTTCGATGTGGTGGGACAACGCCCTAGAGTGAAGCCTAGGTTGTCCGGAATGTAGAAATGACCATAACATTCACTCTGATTGCACTTATTCGTTTTATACGATGGAAAAACTGTTCTATTTATTTTGTATTTTATGCTTCTGGCGTTGACTTCTTAGGCCCTAACTATTGGATCTGGTGGAGCAACGCCCTGGAGTGAAGCCTAGGTTGCCCGGAACGTAGAAATGACCACTACCTTCACACTGTTTGCAAATATACATTATATACCACGTAGAAGCTGTTGTAACTATTTTGTATTTTATGCTTCTGGCGCTGACTTCTAAGGCCCTAACTTTTCGATCTGGTGGAGCAACGCCCTAGAGTGAAGCCTAGGTTGTCCGGAACGTAGAAATGACCATTACCTTCACACTGTTTGCGATTATTCGTTTTATACGATGGAAAAACTGTTGTACGTATATCGTATTTTATGCTTCTGGCGTTGACTTCTTAGGCCCTAACTATTCGATCTGGTGGAGCAACGCCCTAGGGTGAAGCCTAGGTTGCCCGGAATGTAGAAATGACCATAACTTTCACACTGATTGCAATTATTCGTTTTATACGATGGAAAAACTGTTCTATTTATTTTGTATTTTATGCTTCTGGCGTTGACTTCTCAGGCCCTAACTATTGGATCTGGTGGAGCAGCGCCCTGGAGTGAAGCCTAGGTTGCCCGGAACGTAGAAATGACCACTACCTTCACACTGTTTGCAAATATACATTATATACCATGGAAAAGCTGTTGTGTCTATTTTGTATTTTATGCTTCTGGCGCTGACTTCTTAGGCCCTAACTATTGGACGTGGTGGACCAACGCCCTAGAGTGAAGCCTGGTTTGCGCGGAACGAAGAAATCACCATATCTTTCACAGTGGTTGCAATTATGCCAGTTTTACGATGGTAAAACTGTTGTATTTTTGTTGTATTTTATGCGTTTGTAGTTGTTTTCTAAGGCCCCAACTATTCGACCTGGTGGAGCAACGCCCTAGAGTGAAGTCTAGGTTGCACGGAACGTAGAAATGCCCATTTCTTTCACACTGGTTGTAATTATTCCTGTTATGCGATGGAATAACTGCTGTATTTTTATTTTATTTTATGCTTCTGGCGTTGACTTCTAAGGCCCTAGCTACTCGATCTGGTGGAGCAACGCCCAGGGGTGAAGCCTAGGTTGCCCCGAACGTAGAAATGACCATTACCTTCACATTGCTTGCAATTACACATTTTATACGATGGAAAAACTGTTGTATTTTTATTGTATTTTATGCTTCAGGCGTTGACTTCAAAGTTCCTTGCCGTTCGATCTGGTGGAGCAACGCCCTTGAGCGAAGCCTAGGTTGCCCGGAACGTAGAACTGACCTGTACTTTCACACTGGTTGCAATTATTCCTGTTATACGATGGAAAAACTGTTGTATTTTTGTTGTATTTTATGCGTCTGGAGTTGTTTTCTAAGGCCCCAACTATTCGACCTGGTGGAGCAACTCCCTAGAGTGAAGCCTTGGTTACCCGGAACGTAGAATTGACCAGTACTTTCACACTGCATGCAATTATTCATTTTATACAGTGGAAAAACTGTTGTATTTATATTGCATCCTATGCTTCTGGCGTTGACTTCTAAGGCCCTAACCATTTGACGTGGTGGAGCAACGCCCTAGAGCGAAACCTCGGTTGCGCGGAACGTAGAAATGACCATTACTTTCACACTCGTTGCAATTACTCCTGTTATACCATGGCCAAAATGTTGGATTTTTATTGTATTTTATGCTTCTGGCGTTGAATTATAAGTCCCTAGCTATACGATCTGGTGGAGCAACGCCCTAGAGTGATGCCTAGGTAGCCCAGAGAGTTGAAATGATCATTACTTTCACACTGTTTGCAATTAATCATTTTATACAACGGAAAAACTTATTATATTTATATTGTATTTTATACTTCTGACGTTGACTCCTAAGCCCCTAACTTTTTGACGTGGTGGAGCAACGCCCTAGAGCGAAGGCTAGGTTGCACGAAACCTAGAAATGACCATTACTTTCACACTGGTTGCAATTATTCCTGTTATACGATCTACAAACTGTTGGATATTTATTGTACTTTATGCTTCTGGCGATGACTTCTTAGGTCCTAACTATTGGATCTGGTGGACCAACGACCCAGAGTGAGGCCTAGGATGCCCGGAGCGCAGAAATGGCCATTACTTTCAGAGTGGTTGCAATTATTCGTTTTATACGATGGAAAAACTGTTGTACTTATGTTGTATTTTATGCTTCTGGCGTTGATTTCCTAGGCCCTAACTATTCGACCTGGTGGAGCAACGCCCTATAGTGAATCCTAGGTTGCCCGGAACGTAGAAATGACCATTACTTCGACACTGTTTGCAATTATTCATATTATACAGTGGAAAAACTGTTGTATTTATAATGTATTTTATGCGTCTGGCGTTGTTTTCTAAGGCCCTAAATATTCGACCTGGTGGAGCAACGCCCTAGTGTGAAGCCTAGGTTGCCCGGAACGTAGAAATGACCATAACATTCATACTGGTTGCAATTATTCGTTTTATACGATGGAAAAACTGTTGTATTTTTATTTTATTTTATGCTTCTGGCGTTGACTTCTAAGGCCGTAGCTATTCCATGTGTTGGAGCAGCGCCCTAGGGTGAAGCCTAGGTTGCCCGGAACGTAGAAATGACCATAACTATCAGACTGGTTGCAATCATTCATTTTATACGATGGAAAGACTGTTGTACTTATGTTGTATTTTATGCTTCTGGCGTTGACTTCTATGTCCCTTGCTATTTGATCTGGTGGAGCAACGCCCTTGAGCGAAGCCTAGGTTGCCCGGAACGTAGAATTGACCTGTACCTTCACACTGCTTGCAGTTATTCCTGTCATCCAATGGAAAAACTGTTGCATTTTTATTGTATTTTATGCTTCTGGCGTTGAATTCTAAGTCCCTAAATATGCGATCTGGTGGAGCAACGCCCTACAGTTAAGCCTAGGTTGACCGGAACGTAGAAATGACCATACCTTTCAAACTGGTTGCAATTATGCCAGTTATACGATGGTAAAACTGTTGTATCTTTATTGTATTTTATACGTCTGGAGTTGTTTTCTAAGGCCCCAACTATTCGACCTGGTGGAGCAACGCCCTAGAGTGAAGTCTAGCATGCACGGAACGTAGAAATGCCCATTTCTTTCACACTGGTTGTAATTATTCCTGTTATACGATGGAATAACTGCTGTATTTTTGTTTTATTTTATGCTTCTGGCATTGACTTCTAAGGCCCTAACTAGTCGATCTGGTGGAGAAACACCCTAGGGTGAAGCCCAGGTTGCCCGGAACGTAGAAATGACCGTAACTTTCATACTGGTTGCAATAATTCGTGTTATACAATGGAAAAACTGTAGCATTTATTTTGTATTTTACGCTTCTGGCTTTAACTTCTAAGGCCCTAACTAGTCGATCTGGTGGAGCAACACTCTAGGGTGAAGCCTAGGTTGCCCGGAACGTAGAAATGACCATAACTTTCATACTGGTTGCAATAATTCCTTTTATACGATGGAAAAACTGTTGTATTTTTATTGTATTTTATGCTCCTGGCGTTGACTTTTAAGGTCCTAGCTATTCGATCTGTTGGAGCAACGTCCAAGTGTGAAGCCTATGTTGCCCGGAACGTAGAAAAGACCATCACTTTCACACAGGCTGCAATTATTCCTGTTTTACGATGGAAAGACTGTTGTGCTTATATCGTATTTTATGCTTCTGGCGTTGACTTCTTAGGCCCTAACCTTTCGACGTTGTGGAGCAACTCCCTAGAGTGAGGCATAGGTTGCCCCGGACGTAGAAATGACCATTACTTCCACACTGTTTGCAATTATTCTTATTATACAGTGGAAAAACTGTTGTATTTATATTGTATTTTATGCTTCTGGCATTGACTTCTGAGGACCTTACTATTCGATGTGGTGGAGCAACGCCCTAGAGTGAAACCTAGGTTGCCCGGAATGTAGAAATGACCTTTACTTTCACACTGTTTGCAGTTATTCCTGTCATCCAATGGAAAAGCTGTTGCATTTTTATTGTATTTTATGCTTCTGGCGTTGAATTCTAAGTCCCTAAATATGCGATCTGGTGGAGAAACGCCCTACAGTTAAGCCTAGGTTGCCCGGAACGTAGAAATGACCTTTACTTTCACACTGTTTGCAAATATACATTACATGCAATGGAAAAGCTGTTGTATTTATATGGTATTTTATGCTTCTGGCGTTGACTTCTTAGGCCCTAACTTTTCGATCTGGTGGAACAACGCCCTAGACTGAAGCCTAGGTTGCCCGGAACGTAGAAGTGACCTTTACTTTCACACTGTTTGCAAATATACGTTATATACGGTGGAAAAACTGTTGATTTATTTTCTGTTTGGTGCTTCTGGCGTTGACTTCTTAGGCCCTATCTATTGGATGTGGCGGACCAACACCCTAGAGTGAAGCCTAGGTTGCCCGAAACGTAGAAATGACCATATCTTTCACACTGGTTGCAATTATCCGTGTTATACGAAGAAAAAAATGTTGTACTTTTATTGTATTTTATGCTTCGGGCGTTGACTCCTAAGGCCCTAACTCTTCGACGTGGTGGTGCAACTACCTAGAGCGAAGCCTAGGTTGCCCGGAAGGTAGAAATGGCCATTACTTTCAGACTGGTTGCAATTATTCGTCTTATACGATGGAAAAAATGTTGTACTTAAACCGTATTTTATGCTTCTTGCCTTATTTTCTAAGCCCCTAACTATTCGATCCGGTGGAGCCCGCCCTAGAGTGAAGACTAGGTTGCGCTGAATGTAGAAATAGCCATTCCTTTCACACTGGTTGCAATTATTCCTGTTTTACGATGGAAAGACGGTTGTATTTATTTTGTATTTGATGCTCCTGGCGTTGGCTTCTTAGGCCCTAACTATTGGATCTCGTTGACCAAAGCCCTAGAGTGATGCCCAGGTTGCCCGGAACGTAGAAATGACCATCACTTTCACAGTGGTTGCAATTATTCCTGTTATTCGAGGGAAACACTCTTGCATTTTTATTGTATTTTATGCTTCCGGCCTTGACTTCTAAGGCCCTAACTAGTCGATCTGGTGGAGCAACGCCCTAGGGTGAAGTCTAGGTTGCCTGGAACGTAGAAATGACCATTACTTTCACATTGGTTGCAATCATAC
Source organism: Calliopsis andreniformis (assembly GCF_051401765.1). NCBI lineage: Eukaryota > Metazoa > Arthropoda > Insecta > Hymenoptera > Andrenidae > Calliopsis > Calliopsis andreniformis. The sequence continues at coordinate 11,367,123 of NW_027480422.1, read as the reverse complement.
CTTTTATACGATGGAAAAGCTGTTGTATTTTTATTGTATTTTATGCGTATGGCGTTGTTTTCTAAGGCCCTAACTATTCGTCCTGGTGGAGCAACGCCCTAGAGTGAAGCCTAGGTTGTCCGAACGTAGAAATGACCGTTACTTTCACACTGTTTGCAATTATTCATTTTATACTGTGGAAAAACTGTTGTATTTATATTGTATTTTACGCATCTGGCGATGACTTCTAAGGCCCTAACCATTCGACGTGGTGGAGCAACGCCCTAGAGCGAAACCTAGGTTGCCCGGAACGTAGAAATGACCATATCTTTCAAACTGGTTGCAATTATTCGTTTTGTACAATCGAAAACATGTTGTATTTTTATTGTATTTTATGCGTCAGGCCTTGTTTTCTTAGCCCCTAACTATTCCATCTGGTGGAAAACGCCCTAGAGTGAAGCCTAGGTTGCGCGGAATGTAGAAATAGAGATTTCTTTCACACTGGTTGCAATTATTCCTGTTTTACGATGGAAAAACTGTTGTATTTATTTTGTATTTGATGCTTCTGGCGTTGCCTTCTTAGGCCCTAACTATTGGATCTGGTGGACCAACGCCCTAGAGTGATGCCTAGGTTGCCCGGAACGTAGAAATGACCATCACTTTCACACTGGTTGCAATTACTCCTGTTATACAATGGAAAAACTGTTGAAATTTTATTTTATGTTATGCTTCTGTCGTTGACTTCTTAGGCCCTAACTTTTCGATCTGGTGGGGCAACGTCCAAGAGTGAAGCCTATGTTGCCCGGAACGTAGAAATGACCATTACTTTCACATTGGTTGCAATTATACCTTTTATACGATGGAAAAGCTGTTGTATTTTTATTGTATATTATGCTTCTGGCGTTGACTCCTAAGGCCCTAGCTTTTTGACGTGGTGGAGGAACGCCATAGAGCGAAGCCTAGGTTGCCCGGAACGTAGAAATGACCATTACTTTCACACAGGTTGCAATTATTCCTGTTATACCATGGACAAACGGTTGGATTTTTATTGCATTTTATGCTTCTGGCGTTGAATTCTAAGTCCCTAGCTATTCGAACGGTGGAGTAGCGCCCTAGAGTTATGCCTAGGTAGCCCAGAGCGTTGGAATGACCATTACTTTCACACTGTTTGCAATTATTCATTCTATACAGCGGAAAAACTGATGTATTTATATTGTATTTTATGCTTCTGGCGTTGACTCCTAAGGCCCTAACTCTTCGACGTGGTGGTGCAACGCCCTAGAGCGAAGCCTAGGTGGCCCGGAACGTAGAAATGGCCATTACTTTCAGACTGGTTGCAATTATTCGTCTTATACGATGGAAAAAATGTTGTACTTAAACCGTATTTTATGCTTCTGGCCTTATTTTCTAAGCCCCTAACTATTCGATCCGGTGGAGCACGCCCTAGAGTGAAGACTAGGTTGCGCTGAATGTAGAAATAGCCATTTCTTTCACACTGGTTGCAATTATTCCTGTTTTACTATGGAAAGACTGTTGTATTTATTTTGTATTTGATGCTCCTGGCGTTGGCTTCTTAGGCCCTAACTATTGGATCTGGTTGACCGAAGCCCTAGAGTGATGCCCAGGTTGCTCGGAACGTAGAAATGACCATCACTTTCACAGTGGTTGCAATTATTCCTGTTATTCGATGGAAAAACTCTTGTATTTTTATTGTATTTTATGCTTCCGGCCTTGACTTCTAAGGCCCTAACTAGTCGATCTGGTGGAGCAACGCCCTAGGGTGAAGTCTAGGTTGCCTGTAACGTAGAAATGACCATTACTTTCACATTGGTTGCAATCATACCTTTTATACGATGGAAAAGCTGTTGTATTTTTATTGTATTTTATGCTTCAGGCGTTGATTTCTAAGGCCATAGCTATTCGATGTGGCCGAGTAACGGCCTAGAGTGAAGCCTAGGTTGCCAGGAGCGTAGAAATGACCATACCTTTCACACTGTTTGCAATTATTCCTGTTATACGGTGTAAAAGCTATTGTATTTATATTGTATTTAATGCTTCTGGCGTTGACTTCTAAGGCCATAGCTATTCGATGTGGTCGAGCAACGCCCTAGAGTGAAGCCTAGGTTGCCCGGAACGTAGAAATGACCAGTACTTTCACACTGGTTGCAGTTATTCCTGTTATACATTGGAAAAACTGTTCTATTTATTTTGTATTTCATGCTTCGGGCGTTGACTTCTAATGCCCTAACTATTCGATCTGGTGGAGCAACGCCCTAGAGTGAAGCCTAGATGGCCCGGAACGTAGAAATGACCAGTAGTTTCACACTGGTTGCAGTTATTCCTGTTATACATTGGAAAAACTGTTCTATTTATTTTGAATTTCATGTTTCGTGCGTTGACTTCTAAGGCCCTAACTATTCGATCAGGTGAAGCAACGCCCTAGAGTGAAGCCTAGATTGCCCGGAACGTATAATTGACCATTGCTTTCACACTGTTTGTAATTATTCATTTTGTACGATGGAAAAACTGTTGTACTTATGTTGTATTTTATTCTTCTGGCGTTAAACTCTTAGTCCCCAGCTATTCTATCTGGTGGAGCAACGCCCTAGAATGAAGCCTAGGTTGCCCGGAACGTAGAATTGACCATGTCTTTCACACTGGTTGCAATTATTCCTGTTATACGATGGAAAAACTGTTGTATTTATATTATATTTTATGCTTCAGACGTTGACTTCTAATGCCGTAGCTATTCGATATGGTGGAGAAACGCCCTAGAGTGAAGCCTAGGTTGCCCGGAAACTAGAAATGACCATTACCTCCACACTGTTTGCAATTATTCATTTTATACAACGGAAAAACTGATGTATTTATATTGTTTTTTATAGTTATGGCGTTGACTTCTAAGGCCGTAGCTATTCGATGTGGTGGAGCAATGCCTTAGAGTGAAGCCTAGGATGCCCGCAACGTAGAAATGGCCATATCTTTCACACTGTTTGCAATTATTCCTGTTATAAGGTTGAAAAACTGTTGTATTTGTATTGTATTTTATGCTTCTGGCGTAGACTTCTTAGGCCCTAACTATTCGATCTGGTGGAACGACGCTCTAGCTTGAAGCCTAGGTTGCCCGTATCGTAGAAATGACCATATCTTTCACACTGGTTGCAATTATTCCTGTTATACGATGGAAAAACTGTTGTATTTGTATTGTATTTTATGCGTCTGGAGTTGTTTTCTAAGGCCCTAACTATTCGGCCTGGTGGACCAACGCCCTAGAGTGAAGCCTAGGTTGCACGGAACGTAGAGATGCCCATTACTTTCACACTGGTGGTAATTATTCCTGTTATACGATGGAATAACTGTTGTATTTTTATTTTGTTTTGTGCTTCTGGCGTTGACTTCTAAGGTCCTAGCTATTCGATCTGGTGGAGCAACGCTCGATAGTGAAGCCTAGGTTGCCCGTAACTGAGAAATGACCATCACGTTACTCTGGTTGCAACTATTCCTGTCATACGATGGAAAAACTGTGGTATTTATATTGTATTTTATGCTTCTGGCGTAGGCTTCTTAGGCCCTAACTATTCGATCTGGGGGCACCACGCCCTAGACTGAAGCCTAGGTTGCCCGTATTGTAGAATTGACCATATCTTTCACACTGGTTGCAATTATTCCTGTTATACGATGGAAGAACTGTTGTATTTCTATTGTATTTTATGGTTCTGACGTTGACTTCTTAGGCCCTAACTATTCGATCTGGCGGAGCAACGCCCTAGAGAGAAGCCTAGATTGCACGGAACGTAGAAATGACCATTAACTTCTGGCTTGTTGCAACTATTTCTGTTGTACGATGAAAAAACTGCTGTATTTTTATTGTATTTTATGCGTCTGGAGTTGTTTTCTAAGGCCCTAACTATTCGATGTGGTGAAGCAGCGCCCTAGAGCGAAACCTAGGTTGCCCGGAACGTAGAAATGACCGTTACTTTCACACTGGCTGCAATTATTCCTGTTATACGATGGACAAACTGTTGGATTTTTATTGTACGTTATGCATCTGTCGTTAACTTCTTAGGCCCTAACTATTGGATCTGGTGGAGCAACGCCTAGAGTGAAGCCTAGGTTGCCCTGATCGTAGAAATGACCATATCTTTCACACAGGTTGCAATTATTCCTGTTATACGATGGAAAAACTTTTGTATCCCTAATGTATTTTATGCTTCTGGCGTTGACTTCTTAGGCCCGAACTATTCGGTTTGGTGGAGCAACACCCTGGAGAGAAGCGTAGATTTCCCCGAACGTAGAAATGACCATTACCTTCAGGCATGTTGCAATTGTTCCTGTTATACGATGAAAGAACTGTTGTATTTCTCTTGTGTTTTATGCGTCTGGAGTTGTTTTCTAAGGCCCTGACTATTCGACCTGGTGGACCAACGGCCTAGAGTGAAGCCTAGGTTGCACGGAACGTAGAAATGCCCATTACTTTCACACTGGTTGTAATTATTCCTGTTACACGATGGAATAACTGTTGTCTTTTTATTTTACCTTGTGCTTCTGGCGTTGACTTCTAAGGCCCTAACTATTCGATCTGGTGGAGCAACGCCAAAGAGTGAAGCCTAGGTTACCCGGAACGTAGAAATGACCAGTACTTTCACACTGGTTGCAGTTATTCCTATTATACGATGGAAAAACTGTTGTATTTATATTGTATTTTATAGTTATGGCGTTGACTTCTAAGGCCGTAGCTATTCGATGTGGTGGAGCAATGCCCTAGAGTGAAGCCTAGGTTGCCCGGAACGTAGAAATGACCATACCTTGCACACTGGTTGCAATTATTCCTGTTATACAAGGGAATAACTGTTGTATTTATATTGCAGTTTATGCTTCTGGCGTTGACTTCTGAGGCCCCAGCTATTCGATCTGGTGGTGCAACGGTCTAGGGTGAAGCCTAGGTTGCACGGAAAGTAGAAATGACCATTACCTCCACACTGTTTGCAATTATTCCTGTTATACGATGGACGAACTGTTGTATTTATATTGTATTTAATGCTTCTGGCGTTGACTTCTAAGGCCATAGCTATTCGATGTGGTCGAGCAACGCCCTAGACTGAAGCCTAGGCTGCCCGTATTGTAGAATTGACCATATCTTTCACACTGGTTGCAATTATTCCTGTTATACGATGGAAAAACTGTTGTATTTCTATTGTATTTTATGGTTCTGACGTTGACTTCTTAGGCCCTAACTATTCGATCTGGTGGAGCAACGCCCTAGAGAGAAGCCTAGATTGCACGGAACGTAGAAATGACCATTACCTTCTGGCTTGTTGCCTACTATTTCTGTTGTACGATGAAAAAACTGCTGTATTTTTATTGTATTTTATGCGTCTGGAGTTGTTTTCTAAGGCCCTAACTATTCGATGTGGTGGAGCAGCGCCCTAGAGCGAAACCTAGGTTGCCCGGAACGTAGAAATGACCACATCTTTCACACTGGTTGCAATTATTCCTGTTATACGATGGAAAAACTGTTGTATTTTTATTGTATTTTATGCTTCGGGCGTTGACTTCTAAGGCCCTAACTATTCGCACTGGTGGAACAACGCCCTAGTGTGAAGCCTAGGTTGCCCGGAACATAGAAGTGACCATTACCTTCACACTGTTTGCGATTATTCATTTTATACGATGGTAAAACTGTTGTACATATATCGTATTTTATGATTCTGGCGTTGACTTCTTAGGCCCTAACTATTCGGTCAGGTGGAGCAACGCCCTAGAGTGAAGCCTAGGATGCCCGCAACGTAGAAATGACCATATCTTTCACACTGTTTGCAATTATTCCTGTTATACGATTGAAAAACTGTTTTATCTATATTGTGTTTTATGCTTCTGACGTTGACTCTAAGGCCACAGCTATTCGATGAGGTGGAGCCACGCCCTAGAGTGAAGCCTAGGTTGCCCGGAACGTAGAAATGACCACGTCTTTCACACTGGTTGCAATAATTCCTGTTATACGATGGAAAAACTATTGTACTTATATTATATTTTATGCTTCAGGCATTGACTTCTAAGGGCGTAGCTATTCGATGTCGTGGAGAAACGCCCTAGAGTGAAGCCTAGGTTACGCGGAAAGTAGAAATGACCATTACCTCCACACTGTTTGCAATTATTCATTTTATACAATGGAAAAGCTGTTGTATTTATGTGGTTTTTTATAGTTATGGCGTTGACTTCTGAGGCCGTAGCCATTCGATGTGGTGGAGCAATGCTCTAGAGTGAAGCCTAGGATGCCCGCAACGTAGAAATGACCATATCTTTCACACTGTTTGCAATTATTCCTGTTATACGATTGAAAAACTGTTGTATGTATATTGTATTTTATGCTTCTGGCGTTGACTTCTAAGGCCGCAGCTATTCGATGTGGTGGAGAAAGGCCCTAGAGTGAAGCCTAGGTTGCCCGGAAAGTAGAAATGACCATTACCACCACACTGTTTGCAATTATTCATTTTATACAATGGAAAAACTGTTGTAATTATATTGTTTTTTATAGTTATGGCGTTGACTTCTAAGGCCGCAGCTATTCGATATGGTGGAGCAACGCCCTAGAGTGAAGCCTAGGTTGCCCGGAACGAAGAAATGACCATAGCTTTCACACTGGTTGCAATTATTCCTGTTATACGATGGACAAACTGTTGGATTTTTAATGTACTTTATGCTTCTGGCGTTCACTTCTAAGGCCCTATGTATTCGATCTGGTGGAGCAATGTCTCAGTGTTAAGTCTAGGATTCCAGGAACGTAGAAATGGCCGTTACTTTCACACTGGTTGCAATTACTCATTTTATACGATGGAAAAACTGTTGTACATATATCGTATTTTATGCTTCTGGCATTGACTTCTGAGGCCCTAACTATTCGATCAGGTGGAGCAACGCCCTAGGGTGAAGTCTAGGTTGCCCGGAACGTAGAAATGACCATAACTATCAGACTGGTTGCAATTATTCGTTTTATACGATGTATAGACTGTTGTATTTATATTGTATTTTATAGTTATGGCGTTGTCTTCTAGGGCCGTAGCTATTCGATGTGGATGAGCAACGCCCTAGAGTGAAGCCTAGGTTGCCCGGAACGTAGAAATGACCATTACTTCCACACTGTTTGCAATTATACGTATTATACAGTGGAATAACTGTTGTATTTATATGGCATTTTATGCTTCTGGCATTGACGTCTAAGGCCCTAACTATTCGCTGTGGTGGAGCAACGCCCTAGAGTGAAGCCTAGGTTGCCCTGAACGTAGAAATGACCATAGCTTTCACACTGGTTGCAATTATTCCTGTTATACAAGGGAAAAACTGTTGTATTTCTATTGTATTTTATGCTTCTGGCCTTGACTTCTTAGGCCCTAACTATTCGATCTGGTGGAGCAACGCCCTAGGGTGAAGCCTAGGTTGCCCTGAACGTAGAAATAACCATAACTTTCATACTGGTTGCAATTAGTCGTTTTATACAATGTAAAAACTGTTGTATTTATATTGTATTTTATGCTTCAGGCGTTGACTTCTTAGGCCCTAACTATTCGCTCTGGTGGAACAACGCCCTAGAGTGATCCCTAGGTCGCCCGGATCGTAGAAATGACCATTACTTGCACACTGGATGCAATTATCGTTTTATACGATGGAAAAACTGTTGTATTTATTTTGTATTTGGTGCTCCTGGCGTTGACTTCTTAGGCCCTAACTATTGGATCTGGTGGACCAACGCCCTAGAGTGAAGCCTAGGTTGCCCGGAACGTAGAAATGACCATAACTTTCACACTGGTTGCAATTATTTCTGTTATACAAGGGAAAAACTGTTGTATTTATATTGTATTTTATGCTTCTGGCGTTGACTTCTGAGACCCTAACTATTCGATCTGGTGGAGCAACGCCCTAGAGTGAAGCCTAGTTTGCACGGAACGTAGGAATGACCACCACTTCCCCACTGTTTGCAATTATTCATTTTATACAATGGAAAAACTGTTGTATTTATACGGTATTTTATGCTTCAGGCGTTGACCTCTTAGGCCCTAGCTATTGGATCTGGCGGACCAACGCCCTAGAGTGAAGCCTAGGTTTCCCGGAACGTAGAAATGACCATAACATTCATACTGGTTGCAATTATTTCTGTTATACAAGGGAAAAACTGTTGTATTTTTATGGTATTTTATGCTTCTGGCGTTGACTTCTTAGGCCCTAACCATTCGATCTGGTGGAGCAACGCCCTAGAGTGAAGCCTAGGTTGCACGGAACGTAGAAATGACCATTACTTCCTCACTGTTTGCAATTATTCATTTTATACAATGGAAAAACTGTTGTATTTATATTGTTTTTTATAGTTATGGCGTTCACTTCTAAGGCCGTAGCTGTTCGATGTGGTTGAGCAACGCCCTAGGGTGAAGCCTGGGTTGCCCGGAACGTAGAAATGACCATTACTTCCACACTGTTTGCAATTATTCATATTATACAGTGGAACAACTGTTGTATTTATATGGCATTTTATGCTTCTGGCATTGACTTCTAAGGCCCTAACTATTCGATGTGGTGGAGCAACGCCCTAGAGTGAAGCCTAGGTTGCCCGGTACGTAGAAATGACCATAGCTTTCACACTGGTTGCAATTACTCTTGTTATACGATGGAAAAACTGTTGTATTTATCTTGTATTTTATGCTTCAGCGTTGACTTCTTAGGCTCTAACTATTCGCTCTGGTGGAACAACGCCCTAGGGTGATGCCTAGGTTGCCCGGATCGTAGAAATGACCATTACTTGCACACTGGATGCAATTATTCGTTTTATACGATGGAAAAACTGTTGTATTTATTTTGTATTTTAGGCTTCTGGCATTGTCTTCTTAGGCCCTAACTATTCGATCTGGTGGAGAAACGCTCTAGGGTGAAGTCTAGGTTACCCGGAACGTAGAAATGACCATTATTTCCACACTGTTTGCAATTATACGTATTAAACAGTGGAACAACTGTTGTATTTATATGGCATTTTATGCTTCTGGCATTGACGTCTAAGGCCGTATCTATTCGCTGTGGTGGAGCAACGCCCTAGAGTGAAGCCTAGGTTGCCCTGAACGTAGAAATGACCATAGCTTTCACACTGGTTGCAATTATTCCTGTTATACAAGGGAAAAACTGTTGTATTTATATTGTATTTTATGCTTCTGGCCTTGACCTCTTAGGCCCTAACTATTCGATCTGGTGGAGCAACGCCCTAGGGTGAAGCCTAGGTTGCCCGGAACGTTGAAATGACCATTACTTCCACACTGTTTGCAATTATTCATATTATACAGTGGAAAAACTGTTGTATTTATATTGTATTTTATGCTTCTGGCGTTGACTTCTTAGGCCCTAACTATTCGATCTGGTGGAGCAACGCACTAGAGTGAAGCCTAGGTGGCACGGAACGTAGAAATGACCATAACTTTCACACTGGTTTCAATTATTCGTTTTATACAATGGAAAAACTGTTCTATTTATTTTGTATTTTATGCTTCGGGCGTTGACTTCTAAGGCCCTAACTATTCGATCTGGTGGTGTAACGCCCTAGAGTGAAGCCTAGGATGCCCGCAACGTAGAAATGACCATATTTTTCACACTAGTTGCAATTATTCTTGTTATACGATGGAAAAACTGTTGTATTTATTTTGTATTTTATGCTTCAGGCGTTGACTTCTTAGGCCCTAACTATTCGCTCTGGTGGAACAACGCCCTAGTGTGAAGCCTAGGTTGCCCGGAACATAGAAGTGACCATTACCTTCACACTGTTTGCGATTATTCATTTTATACGATGGTAAAACTGTTGTACATATATCGTATTTTATGCTTCTGGCGTTGACTTCTTAGGCCCTAACTATTCGGTCAGGTGGAGCAACGCCCTAGAGTGAAGCCTAGGATGCCCGCAACGTAGAAATGAGCATATCTTTCACACTGTTTGCAATTATTCCTGTTATACGATTGAAAAACTGTTTTATCTATATTGTGTTTTATGCTTCTGACGTTGACTTCTAAGGCCGCAGCTATTCGATGGGGTGGAGCAACGCCCTAGAGTGAAGCCTAGGTTGCCCGGAACGTAGAAATGACCATGTCTTTCACACTGGTTGCAATTATTCCTGTTATACGATGGAAAAACTGTTGTATGTATATTGTATTTTATGCTTCTGGCATTGACTTCTAAGGCCGCAGCTATTCGATGTGGTGGAGAAAGGCCCTAGAGTGAAGCCCAGGTTGCCCGGAAAGTAGAAATGACCATTACCACCACACTGTTTGCAATTATTCATTTTATACAATGGAAAAACTGTTGCATTTATATTGTTTTCTATAGTTATGGCGTTGACTTCTAAGGCCGCAGCTATTCGATGGGGTGGAGCAACGCCCTAGAGTGAAGCCTAGGTTGCCCGGAACGTAGAAATGACCATGTCTTTCACACTGGTTGCAATTATTCCTGTTATACGATGGAAAAACTATTGTACTTATGTTTTATTTTATGCTTCTGGCGTCGAATTCTAAGTCCCTAGCTGTTGGACCTGGTTGAACAACGCCCTAGAGTGACGCATAGGTCGCCTGAAACGTACAAATGACCATTACCTTCACACTGTTTGCAAATATACATTATATACGATGGAAAAGCTGTTGTATTTATAATGTATTTTATGCTTCTGGCGTTGACTTCTTTGGCCCTAACTATTGGATGTGGTGGACCAACGCCCTAGAGTGAAGCCTAGGTTGCCCGGAACGCAGAAATGACCATAACTTTCACAGTGGTTGCAATTATCCCTTTTATACGATGGAAAAGCTGTTGTATTTTTATTGTACTTTATGCTTCTGGCGTTAACTTCTTGGGCCCTAACTATTCGATCTGGTGGAGCAACGCCCTAGAGTGAAGCCTAGGTTGCCCCGAACGTAGAAATGGCCATTACTTTCACACTGTTTGCAATTATTCATTTTATACGATGGAAAAGCTGTTGTATTTATATTGTATTTTATGCTTCTGGCGTTGACTTCTAAGGACCTAGCTATTCGATATGGCGGAGAAACGCCCTAGAGTGTAGCCTAGGTTGCCCGGAACGTATAAATGACCAGTACTTTCACACTGGTTGCAAATATCCGTTTAATACGATGGAAAAGCTGTTGTATTTATATTGTATTTTATGCTTCTGGCGTTGACTTCTTGGGCCCTAACTATTGGATCTGGTGGAGCAACGCCCTAGAGTGAAGCCTAGGTTGCCCTGAATGTAGAAATGACCATAACTTTCACACTGATTGCAATTATTCGTTTTATACGATGGAAAAACTGTTCTATTTATTTTGTATTTTATGCTTCTGGCGTTGACTTCTTAGGCCCTAACTATTGGATCTGGTGGAGCAACGCCCTGGAGTGAAGCCTAGGTTGCCCGGAACGTTGAAGTGACCATAACTTTCATACTGGTTGCAATTATTCGTTTTATACGATGGGAAAACTGTTGTATTTTTATTGTATTTTATGCTTCTGGCGATGACTTCTAAGTCCCTTGCTATTCGATCTGGTGGAGCAACGCCCTTGAGCGAAGCCTGGGTTGCCCGGAACGTAGAAATGACCTGTACTTTCACACGGGTTGCAATTATCCCTTTTATACGATGGAAAAGCTGTTGTATTTTTATTGTACTTTATGCTTCTGGCGTTAACTTCTTGGGCCCTAACTATTCGATCTGGTGGAGCAAGGCCCTAGAGTGAAGCCTAGGTTGCACGGAACGTAGAAATGACCATTACTTTCACACTGTTTGCAATTATTCATTTTATACGATGGAAAAGCTGTTGTATTTATATTGTATTTTATGCGTCTGGCGTTGACTTCTTGGGCCCTAACTATTGGATCTGGTGGAGCAACGCCCTAGAGCATAGCCTAGGTTGCACTGAACGTAGAAATGACCATAACATTCTTACTGGTTGCAATTATTCATTTTATACGATGGGAAAACTGTTGTATTTATATTGTATTTTATGCTTCTGGCGCTCACTTCTAAGGCCGTAGCTCTTCGATGTGGTGGGACAACGCCCTAGAGTGAAGCCTAGGTTGTCCGGAATGTAGAAATGACCATAACATTCACTCTGATTGCACTTATTCGTTTTATACGATGGAAAAACTGTTCTATTTATTTTGTATTTTATGCTTCTGGCGTTGACTTCTTAGGCCCTAACTATTGGATCTGGTGGAGCAACGCCCTGGAGTGAAGCCTAGGTTGCCCGGAACGTAGAAATGACCACTACCTTCACACTGTTTGCAAATATACATTATATACCACGTAGAAGCTGTTGTAACTATTTTGTATTTTATGCTTCTGGCGCTGACTTCTAAGGCCCTAACTTTTCGATCTGGTGGAGCAACGCCCTAGAGTGAAGCCTAGGTTGTCCGGAACGTAGAAATGACCATTACCTTCACACTGTTTGCGATTATTCGTTTTATACGATGGAAAAACTGTTGTACGTATATCGTATTTTATGCTTCTGGCGTTGACTTCTTAGGCCCTAACTATTCGATCTGGTGGAGCAACGCCCTAGGGTGAAGCCTAGGTTGCCCGGAATGTAGAAATGACCATAACTTTCACACTGATTGCAATTATTCGTTTTATACGATGGAAAAACTGTTCTATTTATTTTGTATTTTATGCTTCTGGCGTTGACTTCTCAGGCCCTAACTATTGGATCTGGTGGAGCAGCGCCCTGGAGTGAAGCCTAGGTTGCCCGGAACGTAGAAATGACCACTACCTTCACACTGTTTGCAAATATACATTATATACCATGGAAAAGCTGTTGTGTCTATTTTGTATTTTATGCTTCTGGCGCTGACTTCTTAGGCCCTAACTATTGGACGTGGTGGACCAACGCCCTAGAGTGAAGCCTGGTTTGCGCGGAACGAAGAAATCACCATATCTTTCACAGTGGTTGCAATTATGCCAGTTTTACGATGGTAAAACTGTTGTATTTTTGTTGTATTTTATGCGTTTGTAGTTGTTTTCTAAGGCCCCAACTATTCGACCTGGTGGAGCAACGCCCTAGAGTGAAGTCTAGGTTGCACGGAACGTAGAAATGCCCATTTCTTTCACACTGGTTGTAATTATTCCTGTTATGCGATGGAATAACTGCTGTATTTTTATTTTATTTTATGCTTCTGGCGTTGACTTCTAAGGCCCTAGCTACTCGATCTGGTGGAGCAACGCCCAGGGGTGAAGCCTAGGTTGCCCCGAACGTAGAAATGACCATTACCTTCACATTGCTTGCAATTACACATTTTATACGATGGAGAAACTGTTGTATTTTTATTGTATTTTATGCTTCAGGCGTTGACTTCAAAGTTCCTTGCCGTTCGATCTGGTGGAGCAACGCCCTTGAGCGAAGCCTAGGTTGCCCGGAACGTAGAACTGACCTGTACTTTCACACTGGTTGCAATTATTCCTGTTATACGATGGAAAAACTGTTGTATTTTTGTTGTATTTTATGCGTCTGGAGTTGTTTTCTAAGGCCCCAACTATTCGACCTGGTGGAGCAACTCCCTAGAGTGAAGCCTTGGTTACCCGGAACGTAGAATTGACCAGTACTTTCACACTGCATGCAATTATTCATTTTATACAGTGGAAAAACTGTTGTATTTATATTGCATCCTATGCTTCTGGCGTTGACTTCTAAGGCCCTAACCATTTGACGTGGTGGAGCAACGCCCTAGAGCGAAACCTCGGTTGCGCGGAACGTAGAAATGACCATTACTTTCACACTCGTTGCAATTACTCCTGTTATACCATGGCCAAAATGTTGGATTTTTATTGTATTTTATGCTTCTGGCGTTGAATTATAAGTCCCTAGCTATACGATCTGGTGGAGCAACGCCCTAGAGTGATGCCTAGGTAGCCCAGAGAGTTGAAATGATCATTACTTTCACACTGTTTGCAATTAATCATTTTATACAACGGAAAAACTTATTATATTTATATTGTATTTTATACTTCTGACGTTGACTCCTAAGCCCCTAACTTTTTGACGTGGTGGAGCAACGCCCTAGAGCGAAGGCTAGGTTGCACGAAACCTAGAAATGACCATTACTTTCACACTGGTTGCAATTATTCCTGTTATACGATCTACAAACTGTTGGATTTTTATTGTACTTTATGCTTCTGGCGATGACTTCTTAGGTCCTAACTATTGGATCTGGTGGACCAACGACCCAGAGTGAGGCCTAGGATGCCCGGAGCGCAGAAATGGCCATTACTTTCAGAGTGGTTGCAATTATTCGTTTTATACGATGGAAAAACTGTTGTACTTATGTTGTATTTTATGCTTCTGGCGTTGATTTCCTAGGCCCTAACTATTCGACCTGGTGGAGCAACGCCCTATAGTGAATCCTAGGTTGCCCGGAACGTAGAAATGACCATTACTTCGACACTGTTTGCAATTATTCATATTATACAGTGGAAAAACTGTTGTATTTATAATGTATTTTATGCGTCTGGCGTTGTTTTCTAAGGCCCTAAATATTCGACCTGGTGGAGCAACGCCCTACAGTTAAGCCTAGGTTGACCGGAACGTAGAAATGACCATACCTTTCAAACTGGTTGCAATTATGCCAGTTATACGATGGTAAAACTGTTGTATCTTTATTGTATTTTATACGTCTGGAGTTGTTTTCTAAGGCCCCAACTATTCGACCTGGTGGAGCAACGCCCTAGAGTGAAGTCTAGCATGCACGGAACGTAGAAATGCCCATTTCTTTCACACTGGTTGTAATTATTCCTGTTATACGATGGAATAACTGCTGTATTTTTGTTTTATTTTATGCTTCTGGCATTGACTTCTAAGGCCCTAACTAGTCGATCTGGTGGAGAAACACCCTAGGGTGAAGCCCAGGTTGCCCGGAACGTAGAAATGACCGTAACTTTCATACTGGTTGCAATAATTCGTGTTATACAATGGAAAAACTGTAGCATTTATTTTGTATTTTACGCTTCTGGCTTTAACTTCTAAGGCCCTAACTAGTCGATCTGGTGGAGCAACACTCTAGGGTGAAGCCTAGGTTGCCCGGAACGTAGAAATGACCATAACTTTCATACTGGTTGCAATAATTCCTTTTATACGATGGAAAAACTGTTGTATTTTTATTGTATTTTATGCTCCTGGCGTTGACTTTTAAGGTCCTAGCTATTCGATCTGTTGGAGCAACGTCCAAGTGTGAAGCCTATGTTGCCCGGAACGTAGAAAAGACCATCACTTTCACACAGGCTGCAATTATTCCTGTTTTACGATGGAAAGACTGTTGTGCTTATATCGTATTTTATGCTTCTGGCGTTGACTTCTTAGGCCCTAACCTTTCGACGTTGTGGAGCAACTCCCTAGAGTGAGGCATAGGTTGCCCCGGACGTAGAAATGACCATTACTTCCACACTGTTTGCAATTATTCTTATTATACAGTGGAAAAACTGTTGTATTTATATTGTATTTTATGCTTCTGGCATTGACTTCTGAGGACCTTACTATTCGATGTGGTGGAGCAACGCCCTAGAGTGAAACCTAGGTTGCCCGGAATGTAGAAATGACCTTTACTTTCACACTGTTTGCAGTTATTCCTGTCATCCAATGGAAAAGCTGTTGCATTTTTATTGTATTTTATGCTTCTGGCGTTGAATTCTAAGTCCCTAAATATGCGATCTGGTGGAGAAACGCCCTACAGTTAAGCCTAGGTTGCCCGGAACGTAGAAATGACCTTTACTTTCACACTGTTTGCAAATATACATTACATGCAATGGAAAAGCTGTTGTATTTATATGGTATTTTATGCTTCTGGCGTTGACTTCTTAGGCCCTAACTTTTCGATCTGGTGGAACAACGCCCTAGACTGAAGCCTAGGTTGCCCGGAACGTAGAAGTGACCTTTACTTTCACACTGTTTGCAAATATACGTTATATACGGTGGAAAAACTGTTGATTTATTTTCTGTTTGGTGCTTCTGGCGTTGACTTCTTAGGCCCTATCTATTGGATGTGGCGGACCAACACCCTAGAGTGAAGCCTAGGTTGCCCGAAACGTAGAAATGACCATATCTTTCACACTGGTTGCAATTATCCGTGTTATACGAAGAAAAAAATGTTGTACTTTTATTGTATTTTATGCTTCGGGCGTTGACTCCTAAGGCCCTAACTCTTCGACGTGGTGGTGCAACTACCTAGAGCGAAGCCTAGGTTGCCCGGAAGGTAGAAATGGCCATTACTTTCAGACTGGTTGCAATTATTCGTCTTATACGATGGAAAAAATGTTGTACTTAAACCGTATTTTATGCTTCTTGCCTTATTTTCTAAGCCCCTAACTATTCGATCCGGTGGAGCCCGCCCTAGAGTGAAGACTAGGTTGCGCTGAATGTAGAAATAGCCATTCCTTTCACACTGGTTGCAATTATTCCTGTTTTACGATGGAAAGACGGTTGTATTTATTTTGTATTTGATGCTCCTGGCGTTGGCTTCTTAGGCCCTAACTATTGGATCTCGTTGACCAAAGCCCTAGAGTGATGCCCAGGTTGCCCGGAACGTAGAAATGACCATCACTTTCACAGTGGTTGCAATTATTCCTGTTATTCGAGGGAAACACTCTTGCATTTTTATTGTATTTTATGCTTCCGGCCTTGACTTCTAAGGCCCTAACTAGTCGATCTGGTGGAGCAACGCCCTAGGGTGAAGTCTAGGTTGCCTGGAACGTAGAAATGACCATTACTTTCACATTGGTTGCAATCATACCTTTTATACGATGGAAAAGCTGTTGTATTTTTATTGTATTTTATGCGTATGGCGTTGTTTTCTAAGGCCCTAACTATTCGTCCTGGTGGAGCAACGCCCTAGAGTGAAGCCTAGGTTGTCCGAACGTAGAAATGACCGTTACTTTCACACTGTTTGCAATTATTCATTTTATACTGTGGAAAAACTGTTGTATTTATATTGTATTTTACGCATCTGGCGATGACTTCTAAGGCCCTAACCATTCGACGTGGTGGAGCAACGCCCTAGAGCGAAACCTAGGTTGCCCGGAACGTAGAAATGACCATATCTTTCAAACTGGTTGCAATTATTCGTTTTGTACAATCGAAAACATGTTGTATTTTTATTGTATTTTATGCGTCAGGCCTTGTTTTCTTAGCCCCTAACTATTCCATCTGGTGGAAAACGCCCTAGAGTGAAGCCTAGGTTGCGCGGAATGTAGAAATAGAGATTTCTTTCACACTGGTTGCAATTATTCCTGTTTTACGATGGAAAAACTGTTGTATTTATTTTGTATTTGATGCTTCTGGCGTTGCCTTCTTAGGCCCTAACTATTGGATCTGGTGGACCAACGCCCTAGAGTGATGCCTAGGTTGCCCGGAACGTAGAAATGACCATCACTTTCACACTGGTTGCAATTACTCCTGTTATACAATGGAAAAACTGTTGAAATTTTATTTTATGTTATGCTTCTGTCGTTGACTTCTTAGGCCCTAACTTTTCGATCTGGTGGGGCAACGTCCAAGAGTGAAGCCTATGTTGCCCGGAACGTAGAAATGACCATTACTTTCACATTGGTTGCAATTATACCTTTTATACGATGGAAAAGCTGTTGTATTTTTATTGTATATTATGCTTCTGGCGTTGACTCCTAAGGCCCTAGCTTTTTGACGTGGTGGAGGAACGCCATAGAGCGAAGCCTAGGTTGCCCGGAACGTAGAAATGACCATTACTTTCACACAGGTTGCAATTATTCCTGTTATACCATGGACAAACGGTTGGATTTTTATTGCATTTTATGCTTCTGGCGTTGAATTCTAAGTCCCTAGCTATTCGAACGGTGGAGTAGCGCCCTAGAGTTATGCCTAGGTAGCCCAGAGCGTTGGAATGACCATTACTTTCACACTGTTTGCAATTATTCATTCTATACAGCGGAAAAACTGATGTATTTATATTGTATTTTATGCTTCTGGCGTTGACTCCTAAGGCCCTAACTCTTCGACGTGGTGGTGCAACGCCCTAGAGCGAAGCCTAGGTGGCCCGGAACGTAGAAATGGCCATTACTTTCAGACTGGTTGCAATTATTCGTCTTATACGATGGAAAAAATGTTGTACTTAAACCGTATTTTATGCTTCTGGCCTTATTTTCTAAGCCCCTAACTATTCGATCCGGTGGAGCACGCCCTAGAGTGAAGACTAGGTTGCGCTGAATGTAGAAATAGCCATTTCTTTCACACTGGTTGCAATTATTCCTGTTTTACTATGGAAAGACTGTTGTATTTATTTTGTATTTGATGCTCCTGGCGTTGGCTTCTTAGGCCCTAACTATTGGATCTGGTTGACCGAAGCCCTAGAGTGATGCCCAGGTTGCTCGGAACGTAGAAATGACCATCACTTTCACAGTGGTTGCAATTATTCCTGTTATTCGATGGAAAAACTCTTGTATTTTTATTGTATTTTATGCTTCCGGCCTTGACTTCTAAGGCCCTAACTAGTCGATCTGGTGGAGCAACGCCCTAGGGTGAAGTCTAGGTTGCCTGGAACGTAGAAATGACCATTACTTTCACATTGGTTGCAATCATACCTTTTATACGATGGAAAAGCTGTTGTATTTTTATTGTATTTTATGCTTCAGGCGTTGATTTCTAAGGCCATAGCTATTCGATGTGGCCGAGTAACGGCCTAGAGTGAAGCCTAGGTTGCCAGGAGCGTAGAAATGACCATACCTTTCACACTGTTTGCAATTATTCCTGTTATACGGTGTAAAAGCTATTGTATTTATATTGTATTTAATGCTTCTGGCGTTGACTTCTAAGGCCATAGCTATTCGATGTGGTCGAGCAACGCCCTAGAGTGAAGCCTAGGTTGCCCGGAACGTAGAAATGACCAGTACTTTCACACTGGTTGCAGTTATTCCTGTTATACATTGGAAAAACTGTTCTATTTATTTTGTATTTCATGCTTCGGGCGTTGACTTCTAATGCCCTAACTATTCGATCTGGTGGAGCAACGCCCTAGAGTGAAGCCTAGATGGCCCGGAACGTAGAAATGACCAGTAGTTTCACACTGGTTGCAGTTATTCCTGTTATACATTGGAAAAACTGTTCTATTTATTTTGAATTTCATGTTTCGTGCGTTGACTTCTAAGGCCCTAACTATTCGATCAGGTGAAGCAACGCCCTAGAGTGAAGCCTAGATTGCCCGGAACGTATAATTGACCATTGCTTTCACACTGTTTGTAATTATTCATTTTGTACGATGGAAAAACTGTTGTACTTATGTTGTATTTTATTCTTCTGGTGTTAAACTCTTAGTCCCCAGCTATTCTATCTGGTGGAGCAACGCCCTAGAATGAAGCCTAGGTTGCCCGGAACGTAGAATTGACCATGTCTTTCACACTGGTTGCAATTATTCCTGTTATACGATGGAAAAACTGTTGTATTTATATTATATTTTATGCTTCAGACGTTGACTTCTAATGCCGTAGCTATTCGATATGGTGGAGAAACGCCCTAGAGTGAAGCCTAGGTTGCCCGGAAACTAGAAATGACCATTACCTCCACACTGTTTGCAATTATTCATTTTATACAACGGAAAAACTGATGTATTTATATTGTTTTTTATAGTTATGGCGTTGACTTCTAAGGCCGTAGCTATTCGATGTGGTGGAGCAATGCCTTAGAGTGAAGCCTAGGATGCCCGCAACGTAGAAATGGCCATATCTTTCACACTGTTTGCAATTATTCCTGTTATAAGGTTGAAAAACTGTTGTATTTGTATTGTATTTTATGCTTCTGGCGTAGACTTCTTAGGCCCTAACTATTCGATCTGGTGGAACGACGCTCTAGCTTGAAGCCTAGGTTGCCCGTATCGTAGAAATGACCATATCTTTCACACTGGTTGCAATTATTCCTGTTATACGATGGAAAAACTGTTGTATTTGTATTGTATTTTATGCGTCTGGAGTTGTTTTCTAAGGCCCTAACTATTCGGCCTGGTGGACCAACGCCCTAGAGTGAAGCCTAGGTTGCACGGAACGTAGAGATGCCCATTACTTTCACACTGGTGGTAATTATTCCTGTTATACGATGGAATAACTGTTGTATTTTTATTTTGTTTTGTGCTTCTGGCGTTGACTTCTAAGGTCCTAGCTATTCGATCTGGTGGAGCAACGCTCGATAGTGAAGCCTAGGTTGCCCGTAACTGAGAAATGACCATCACGTTCACTCTGGTTGCAACTATTCCTGTCATACGATGGAAAAACTGTGGTATTTATATTGTATTTTATGCTTCTGGCGTAGGCTTCTTAGGCCCTAACTATTCGATCTGGGGGCACCACGCCCTAGACTGAAGCCTAGGTTGCCCGTATTGTAGAATTGACCATATCTTTCACACTGGTTGCAATTATTCCTGTTATACGATGGAAGAACTGTTGTATTTCTATTGTATTTTATGGTTCTGACGTTGACTTCTTAGGCCCTAACTATTCGATCTGGCGGAGCAACGCCCTAGAGAGAAGCCTAGATTGCACGGAACGTAGAAATGACCATTAACTTCTGGCTTGTTGCAACTATTTCTGTTGTACGATGAAAAAACTGCTGTATTTTTATTGTATTTTATGCGTCTGGAGTTGTTTTCTAAGGCCCTAACTATTCGATGTGGTGAAGCAGCGCCCTAGAGCGAAACCTAGGTTGCCCGGAACGTAGAAATGACCGTTACTTTCACACTGGCTGCAATTATTCCTGTTATACGATGGACAAACTGTTGGATTTTTATTGTACGTTATGCATCTGTCGTTAACTTCTTAGGCCCTAACTATTGGATCTGGTGGAGCAACGCCTAGAGTGAAGCCTAGGTTGCCCTGATCGTAGAAATGACCATATCTTTCACACAGGTTGCAATTATTCCTGTTATACGATGGAAAAACTTTTGTATCCCTATTGTATTTTATGCTTCTGGCGTTGACTTCTTAGGCCCGAACTATTCGGTTTGGTGGAGCAACACCCTGGAGAGAAGCGTAGATTTCCCCGAACGTAGAAATGACCATTACCTTCAGGCATGTTGCAATTGTTCCTGTTATACGATGAAAGAACTGTTGTATTTCTCTTGTGTTTTATGCGTCTGGAGTTGTTTTCTAAGGCCCTGACTATTCGACCTGGTGGACCAACGGCCTAGAGTGAAGCCTAGGTTGCACGGAACGTAGAAATGCCCATTACTTTCACACTGGTTGTAATTATTCCTGTTACACGATGGAATAACTGTTGTCTTTTTATTTTACCTTGTGCTTCTGGCGTTGACTTCTAAGGCCCTAACTATTCGATCTGGTGGAGCAACGCCAAAGAGTGAAGCCTAGGTTACCCGGAACGTAGAAATGACCAGTACTTTCACACTGGTTGCAGTTATTCCTATTATACGATGGAAAAACTGTTGTATTTATATTGTATTTTATAGTTATGGCGTTGACTTCTAAGGCCGTAGCTATTCGATGTGGTGGAGCAATGCCCTAGAGTGAAGCCTAGGTTGCCCGGAACGTAGAAATGACCATACCTTGCACACTGGTTGCAATTATTCCTGTTATACGATGGAAAAACTGTTGTATTTCTATTGTATTTTATGGTTCTGACGTTGACTTCTTAGGCCCTAACTATTCGATCTGGTGGAGCAACGCCCTAGAGAGAAGCCTAGATTGCACGGAACGTAGAAATGACCATTACCTTCTGGCTTGTTGCCTACTATTTCTGTTGTACGATGAAAAAACTGCTGTATTTTTATTGTATTTTATGCGTCTGGAGTTGTTTTCTAAGGCCCTAACTATTCGATGTGGTGGAGCAGCGCCCTAGAGCGAAACCTAGGTTGCCCGGAACGTAGAAATGACCACATCTTTCACACTGGTTGCAATTATTCCTGTTATACGATGGTAAAGCTGTTGTATTTATATTGTATTTTATGCTTCTGGCGTTGACTTGTTAGGCCCTAACTATTCGATATGGTGGAGCAACGCCCTAGAGTGAAGCCTACGTTGCCCGGAACGTAGAAATGACCATAACTTTCATACTGGTTGCAATTATTCGCTTTATACGATGGAAAAACTGTTGTATTAATTTTGTATTTGGTGCTTCTGGCGTTGGCTTCTTAGGCCCTAACTATTCGATGTGGTTGAGCAACGCCCTAGAGTGAAGCCTAGATTGCCCGGAACGTTGAAATGACCATAACTTTCATACTGGTAGCAATTATTCGTTTTATACGATGGAAAAACTGTTGTATTTATATCGTATTTTATGCTTCAGCGTTCACTTCCTAGGCCCTAACTATTCGCTCTGGTGGAACAACGCCCTAGGGTGATGCCTAGATTGCCCGGATCGTAGAAATGACCATTACTTGCACTCTAGTTGCAATTATTCGTTTCATACGATGGAAAAACTGTTGTATTTATTTTGTATTTGGTGCTTCTGGCGTTGACTTCTTAGGCCCTAACTGTTAGATGTGGAGGACCAACGCCCTAGAGTGAAGCCTAGGTTGCCCGGAACGTAGAAATGACCGTTACTTTTACACTGTTTGCAAATGTACATTATATACCATGGAAAAGCTGTTCTATTTATTTTGAATTTTATGCTTCGGGCGTTGACTCCTATGGCCCTAACTATTCGATCTGGTGGAGCAACGCCCTAGAGTGAAGCCTAGGTTGCCCGGAACGTAGAAATGACCATTACCTTCACACTGTTTGCGATTATTCATTTTATACGATGTTAAAACTGTTGTATTTATTTTGTATTTTATGCTTCTGGCATTGACTTCTAAGGCCCTAGCTATTCCATCTGGTGGAGCAACGCCCTAGAGTGAAGCCTGGGTTGCCCGGAACGTAGAAATGACCGTTACTTTCACACTGTTTGCAAATGTACATGATATACGATGGAAAAGCTGTTGTATTTATATTGTATTTTATGCTTCTGGCGTTGACTGCCTGGGCCCTAGCTATTCTACCAGGAGGAGCAACGCCCTAGAGTGAAGCCTAGGTTGCCCGGAATGCAGAAATGACCATCACTTTCACACTGGTGGCAATTATTCCTGTTATACGATGGAAAAACTATTGTACTTATATTATATTTTATGCTTCAGGCGTTGACTTCTAAGGGCGTAGCTGTTCGATGTGGTGGAGAAACGCCCTAGAGTGAAGCCTAGGTTGCGCGGAAAGTAGAAATGACCATTACCTCCACACTGTTTGCAATTATTCATTTTATACAATGGAAAAACTGTTCTATTTATGTGGTTTTTTATAGTTATGGTGTTGACTTCTAAGGCCGTAGCCATTCGATGTGGTGGGGCAATTCTCTAGAGTGAAGCCTAGGATGCCCGCAACGTAGAAATGACCATATCTTTCTCACTGTTTGCAATTATTCCTGTTATACGATGGAAAAACTGTTGTATTTATTTTGTATTTTATGCTTCAGGCGTTGACTTCTTAGGCCCTAACTATTCGCACTGGTGGAACAACGCCCTAGTGTGAAGCCTAGGTTGCCCGGAACATAGAAGTGACCATTACCTTCACACTGTTTGCGATTATTCATTTTATACGATGGTAAAACTGTTGTACATATATCGTATTTTATGATTCTGGCGTTGACTTCTTAGGCCCTAACTATTCGGTCAGGTGGAGCAACGCCCTAGAGTGAAGCCTAGGATGCCCGCAACGTAGAAATGACCATATCTTTCACACTGTTTGCAATTATTCCTGTTATACGATTGAAAAACTGTTTTATCTATATTGTGTTTTATGCTTCTGACGTTGACTCTAAGGCCACAGCTATTCGATGAGGTGGAGCCACGCCCTAGAGTGAAGCCTAGGTTGCCCGGAACGTAGAAATGACCACGTCTTTCACACTGGTTGCAATAATTCCTGTTATACGATGGAAAAACTATTGTACTTATATTATATTTTATGCTTCAGGCATTGACTTCTAAGGGCGTAGCTATTCGATGTCGTGGAGAAACGCCCTAGAGTGAAGCCTAGGTTACGCGGAAAGTAGAAATGACCATTACCTCCACACTGTTTGCAATTATTCATTTTATACAATGGAAAAGCTGTTGTATTTATGTGGTTTTTTATAGTTATGGCGTTGACTTCTAAGGCCGTAGCCATTCGATGTGGTGGAGCAATGCTCTAGAGTGAAGCCTAGGATGCCCGCAACGTAGAAATGACCATACCTTTCACACTGTTTGCAATTATTCCTGTTATACGATTGAAAAACTGTTGTATGTATATTGTATTTTATGCTTCTGGCGTTGACTTCTAAGGCCGCAGCTATTCGATGTGGTGGAGAAAGGCCCTAGAGTGAAGCCTAGGTTGCCCGGAAAGTAGAAATGACCATTACCACCACACTGTTTGCAATTATTCATTTTATACAATGGAAAAACTGTTGTAATTATATTGTTTTTTATAGTTATGGCGTTGACTTCTAAGGCCGCAGCTATTCGATATGGTGGAGCAACGCCCTAGAGTGAAGCCTAGGTTGCCCGGAACGAAGAAATGACCATAGCTTTCACACTGGTTGCAATTATTCCTGTTATACGATGGACAAACTGTTGGATTTTTAATGTACTTTATGCTTCTGGCGTTCACTTCTAAGGCCCTATGTATTCGATCTGGTGGAGCAATGTCTCAGTGTTAAGTCTAGGATTCCAGGAACGTAGAAATGGCCGTTACTTTCACACTGGTTGCAATTACTCATTTTATACGATGGAAAAACTGTTGTACATATATCGTATTTTATGCTTCTGGCATTGACTTCTGAGGCCCTAACTATTCGATCAGGTGGAGCAACGCCCTAGGGTGAAGTCTAGGTTGCCCGGAACGTAGAAATGACCATAACTATCAGACTGGTTGCAATTATTCGTTTTATACGATGTATAGACTGTTGTATTTATATTGTATTTTATAGTTATGGCGTTGTCTTCTAGGGCCGTAGCTATTCGATGTGGATGAGCAACGCCCTAGAGTGAAGCCTAGGTTGCCCGGAACGTAGAAATGACCATTACTTCCACACTGTTTGCAATTATACGTGTTATACAGTGGAACAACTGTTGTATTTATATGGCATTTTATGCTTCTGGCATTGACGTCTAAGGCCCTAACTATTCGCTGTGGTGGAGCAACGCCCTAGAGTGAAGCCTAGGTTGCCCTGAACGTAGAAATGACCATAGCTTTCACACTGGTTGCAATTATTCCTGTTATACAAGGGAAAAACTGTTGTATTTCTATTGTATTTTATGCTTCTGGCCTTGACTTCTTAGGCCCTAACTATTCGATCTGGTGGAGCAACGCCCTAGGGTGAAGCCTAGGTTGCCCTGAACGTAGAAATAACCATAACTTTCATACTGGTTGCAATTAGTCGTTTTATACAATGTAAAAACTGTTGTATTTATATTGTATTTTATGCTTCAGGCGTTGACTTCTTAGGCCCTAACTATTCGCTCTGGTGGAACAACGCCCTAGAGTGATCCCTAGGTCGACCGGATCGTAGAAATGACCATTACTTGCACACTGGATGCAATTATCGTTTTATACGATGGAAAAACTGTTGTATTTATTTTGTATTTGGTGCTCCTGGCGTTGACTTCTTAGGCCCTAACTATTGGATCTGGTGGACCAACGCCCTAGAGTGAAGCCTAGGTTGCCCGGAACGTAGAAATGACCATAACTTTCACACTGGTTGCAATTATTTCTGTTATACAAGGGAAAAACTGTTGTATTTATATTGTATTTTATGCTTCTGGCGTTGACTTCTGAGACCCTAACTATTCGATCTGGTGGAGCAACGCCCTAGAGTGAAGCCTAGTTTGCACGGAACGTAGGAATGACCACCACTTCCCCACTGTTTGCAATTATTCATTTTATACAATGGAAAAACTGTTGTATTTATACGGTATTTTATGCTTCAGGCGTTGACCTCTTAGGCCCTAGCTATTGGATCTGGCGGACCAACGCCCTAGAGTGAAGCCTAGGTTTCCCGGAACGTAGAAATGACCATAACATTCATACTGGTTGCAATTATTTCTGTTATACAAGGGAAAAACTGTTGTATTTTTATTGTATTTTATGCTTCTGGCGTTGACTTCTTAGGCCCTAACCATTCGATCTGGTGGAGCAACGCCCTAGAGTGAAGCCTAGGTTGCACGGAACGTAGAAATGACCATTACTTCCTCACTGTTTGCAATTATTCATTTTATACAATGGAAAAACTGTTGTATTTATATTGTTTTTTATAGTTATGGCGTTCACTTCTAAGGCCGTAGCTGTTCGATGTGGTTGAGCAACGCCCTAGGGTGAAGCCTGGGTTGCCCGGAACGTAGAAATGACCATTACTTCCACACTGTTTGCAATTATTCATATTATACAGTGGAACAACTGTTGTATTTATATGGCATTTTATGCTTCTGGCATTGACTTCTAAGGCCCTAACTATTCGATGTGGTGGAGCAACGCCCTAGAGTGAAGCCTAGGTTGCCCGGTACGTAGAAATGACCATAGCTTTCACACTGGTTGCAATTACTCTTGTTATACGATGGAAAAACTGTTGTATTTATCTTGTATTTTATGCTTCAGCGTTGACTTCTTAGGCTCTAACTATTCGCTCTGGTGGAACAACGCCCTAGGGTGATGCCTAGGTTGCCCGGATCGTAGAAATGACCATTACTTGCACACTGGATGCAATTATTCGTTTTATACGATGGAAAAACTGTTGTATTTATTTTGTATTTTAGGCTTCTGGCATTGTCTTCTTAGGCCCTAACTATTCGATCTGGTGGAGAAACGCTCTAGGGTGAAGTCTAGGTTACCCGGAACGTAGAAATGACCATTATTTCCACACTGTTTGCAATTATACGTATTAAACAGTGGAACAACTGTTGTATTTATATGGCATTTTATGCTTCTGGCATTGACGTCTAAGGCCGTATCTATTCGCTGTGGTGGAGCAACGCCCTAGAGTGAAGCCTAGGTTGCCCTGAACGTAGAAATGACCATAGCTTTCACACTGGTTGCAATTATTCCTGTTATACAAGGGAAAAACTGTTGTATTTATATTGTATTTTATGCTTCTGGCCTTGACTTCTTAGGCCCTAACTATTCGATCTGGTGGAGCAACGCCCTAGGGTGAAGCCTAGGTTGCCCGGAACGTTGAAATGACCATTACTTCCACACTGTTTGCAATTATTCATATTATACAGTGGAAAAACTGTTGTATTTATATTGTATTTTATGCTTCTGGCGTTGACTTCTTAGGCCCTAACTATTCGATCTGGTGGAGCAACGCACTAGAGTGAAGCCTAGGTGGCACGGAACGTAGAAATGACCATAACTTTCACACTGGTTTCAATTATTCGTTTTATACAATGGAAAAACTGTTCTATTTATTTTGTATTTTATGCTTCGGGCGTTGACTTCTAAGGCCCTAACTATTCGATCTGGTGGTGTAACGCCCTAGAGTGAAGCCTAGGATGCCCGCAACGTAGAAATGACCATATTTTTCACACTAGTTGCAATTATTCTTGTTATACGATGGAAAAACTGTTGTATTTATTTTGTATTTTATGCTTCAGGCGTTGACTTCTTAGGCCCTAACTATTCGCTCTGGTGGAACAACGCCCTAGTGTGAAGCCTAGGTTGCCCGGAACATAGAAGTGACCATTACCTTCACACTGTTTGCGATTATTCATTTTATACGATGGTAAAACTGTTGTACATATATCGTATTTTATGCTTCTGGCGTTGACTTCTTAGGCCCTAACTATTCGGTCAGGTGGAGCAACGCCCTAGAGTGAAGCCTAGGATGCCCGCAACGTAGAAATGAGCATATCTTTCACACTGTTTGCAATTATTCCTGTTATACGATTGAAAAACTGTTTTATCTATATTGTGTTTTATGCTTCTGACGTTGACTTCTAAGGCCGCAGCTATTCGATGGGGTGGAGCAACGCCCTAGAGTGAAGCCTAGGTTGCCCGGAACGTAGAAATGACCATGTCTTTCACACTGGTTGCAATTATTCCTGTTATACGATGGAAAAACTGTTGTATGTATATTGTATTTTATGCTTCTGGCATTGACTTCTAAGGCCGCAGCTATTCGATGTGGTGGAGAAAGGCCCTAGAGTGAAGCCCAGGTTGCCCGGAAAGTAGAAATGACCATTACCACCACACTGTTTGCAATTATTCATTTTATACAATGGAAAAACTGTTGCATTTATATTGTTTTCTATAGTTATGGCGTTGACTTCTAAGGCCGCAGCTATTCGATGGGGTGGAGCAACGCCCTAGAGTGAAGCCTAGGTTGCCCGGAACGTAGAAATGACCATGTCTTTCACACTGGTTGCAATTATTCCTGTTATACGATGGAAAAACTATTGTACTTATATTATATTTTATGCTTCAGGCGTTGACTTCTAAGGGCGTAGCTATTCGATGTGGTGGAGAAACGCCCTAGAGTGAAGCCTAGGTTGCGCGGAAAGTAGAAATGACCATTACCTCCACACTGTTTGCAATTATTCATTTTATACAATGGAAAAACTGTTGTATTTATGTGGTTTTTTATAGTTATGGCGTTGACTTCTAAGGCCGTAGCCATTCGATGTGGTGGAGCAATGCTCTAGAGTGAAGCCTAGGATGCCCGCAACGTAGAAATGACCATATCTTTCACACTGTTTGCAATTATTCCTGTTATACGATTGAAAAACTGTTGTATGTATATTGTATTTTATGCTTCTGGCATTGACTTCTAAGGCCGCAGCTATTCGATGTGGTGGAGAAAGGCCCTAGAGTGAAGCCCAGGTTGCCCGGAAAGTAGAAATGACCATTACCACCACACTGTTTGCAATTATTCATTTTATACAATGGAAAAACTTTTGTATTTATATTGTTTTCTATAGTTATGGCGTTGACTTCTAAGGCCGCAGCTATTCGATATGGTGGAGCAACGCCCTAGAGTGAAGCCTAGGTTGCCCGGAACGTAGAAATGACCATAGCCTTCACACTGGTTGCAATTATTCCTGTTATACAAGGGAAGAACTGTTGTATTTATATTGTATTTTATGCTTCTGGCGTTGACTTCCTGGGCCCTAGCTATTCTATCTGGAGGAGCAACGCCCTAGAGTGAAGCCTAGGTTGCCCGGAATGCAGAAATGACCATCACTTTCACACTGGTGGCAATTATTCCTGTTATATGATGGACAAACTGTTGGATTTTTAATGTACTTTATGCTTCTGGCGTTGACTTCTAAGGCCCTATGTATTCGATCTGGTGGAGCAATGTCTCAGTGTTAAGTCTAGGATTCCAGGAACGTAGAAATGGCCGTTACTTTCACACTGGTTGCAATTACTCATTTTATACGATGGAGAAACTGTTGTACATATATCGTATTTTATGCTTCTGGCATTGACTTCTTAGGCCTTAACTATTCGATCTGGTGGAGCAACGCCCTAGGGTGAAGTCTAGGTTGCCCGGAACGTAGAAATGACCATAACTATCAGACTGGTTGCAATTATTCGTTTTATACGATGTATAGACTGTTGTATTTATATTGTATTTTATAGTTATGGCGTTGTCTTCTAGGGCCGTAGCTATTCGATGTGGTTGAGCAACGCCCTAGAGTGAAGCCTAGGTTGCCCGGAGCGTAGAAATGACCATTACTTCCACACTGTTTGCAATTATACGTATTATACAGTGGAACAACTGTTGTATTTATATGGCATTTTATGCTTCTGGCATTGACGTCTAAGGCCCTAACTATTCGCTGTGGTGGAGCAACGCCCTAGAGTGAAG
Organism: Calliopsis andreniformis; assembly: GCF_051401765.1. NCBI lineage: Eukaryota > Metazoa > Arthropoda > Insecta > Hymenoptera > Andrenidae > Calliopsis > Calliopsis andreniformis. The sequence goes on along the minus strand of NW_027480422.1, from coordinate 11,337,317 downwards.
CCTAGGTTGCCCTGAACGTAGAAATGACCATAGCTTTCACACTGGTTGCAATAATTCCTGTTATACAAGGGAAAAACTGTTGTATTTACATTGTATTTTATGCTTCTGGCGTTGACTTCTTAGACCCTAACTATTCGATCTGGTGGAGCAACGCTCTAGAGTGAAGCCTAGGTTGCACGGAACGTAGGTATGACCACTACTTCCTCACTGTTTGCAATTATTCATTTTATACAATGGAAAAACTGTTTTATTTATACGGTATTTTATGCTTCAGGCGTTGACTTCTTAGGCCCTAGCTATTGGATCTGGCGGACCAACGCCCTAGAGTGAAGCCTAGGTTTCCCGGAACGTAGAAATGACCATAACATTCATACTGGTTGCAATTATTTCTGTTATACAAGGGAAAAACTGTTGTATTTTTATTGTATTTTATGCTTCTGGCGTTGACTTCTTAGGCCCTAACCATTCGATCTGGTGGAGCAACGCCCTAGAGTGAAGCCTAGGTTGCACGGAACGTAGAAATGACCATTACTTCCTCACTGTTTGCAATTATTCATTTTATACAATGGAAAAACTGTTGTATTTATATTGTTTTTTATAGTTATGGCGTTCACTTCTAATCCCGTAGCTATTCGATGTGGTTGAGCAACGCCCTAGAGTGAAGCCTAGGTTGCACGGAACGTAGAAATGACCATAACTTTCACACTGGTTTCAATTATTCGTTTTATATAATGGAAAAACTGTTCTATTTATTTTGTATTTTATGCTTCGGGCGTTGACTTCTAAGGCCCTAACTATTCGATCTGGTGGTGTAACGCCCTAGAGTGAAGCCTAGGATGCCCGCAACGTAGAAATGACCATATTTTTCACACTAGTTGCAATTATTCTTGTTATACGATGGAAAAACTGTTGTATTTATTTTGTATTTTATGCTTCAGGCTGTGACTTCTTAGGCCCTAACTATTCGCTCTGGTGGAACAACGCCCTAGTGTGAAGCCTAGGTTGCCCGGAACATAGAAGTGACCATTACCTTCACACTGTTTGCGATTATTCATTTTATACGATGGTAAAACTGTTGTACATATATCGTATTTTATGCTTCTGGCGTTGACTTCTTAGGCCCTAACTATTCGGTCAGGTGGAGCAACGCCCTAGAGTGAAGCCTAGGATGCCCGCAACGTAGAAATGAGCATATCTTTCACACTGTTTGCAATTATTCCTGTTATACGATTGAAAAACTGTTTTATCTATATTGTGTTTTATGCTTCTGACGTTGACTTCTAAGGCCGCAGCTATTCGATGAGGTGGAGCAACGCCCTAGAGTGAAGCCTAGGTTGCCCGGAACGTAGAAATGACCATGTGTTTCACACTGGTTGCAATTATTCCTGTTATACGATGGAAAAACTATTGTACTTATATTATATTTTATGCTTCAGGCGTTGACTTCTAAGGGCGTAGCTATTCGATGTGGTGGAGAAACGCCCTAGAGTGAAGCCTAGGTTGCGCGGAAAGTAGAAATGACCATTACCTCCACACTGTTTGCAATTATTCATTTTATACAATGGAAAAACTGTTGTATTTATGTGGTTTTTTATAGTTATGGCGTTGACTTCTAAGGCCGTAGCCATTCGATGTGGTGGAGCAATGCTCTAGAGTGAAGCCTAGGATGCCCGCAACGTAGAAATGACCATATCTTTCACACTGTTTGCAATTATTCCTGTTATACGATTGAAAAACTGTTGTATGTATATTGTATTTTATGCTTCTGGCATTGACTTCTAAGGCCGCAGCTATTCGATGTGGTGGAGAAAGGCCCTAGAGTGAAGCCTAGGTTGCCCGGAAAGTAGAAATGACCATTACCACCACACTGTTTGCAATTATTCATTTTATACAATGGAAAAACTGTTGTATTTATATTGTTTTTTATAGTTATGGCGTTGACTTCTAAGGCCGCAGCTATTCGATATAGTGAAGCAACGCCCTAGAGTGAAGCCTAGGTTGCCCGGAACGTAGAAATGACCATAGCCTTCACACTGGTTGCAATTATTCCTGTTATACAAGGGAAAAACTGTTGTATTTATATTTTATTTTATGCATCTGGCGTTGAATTCTTAGGCCCTAACTATTCGATCTGGTGGAGCACCGCCCTGTAGTGAAGCCTAGGTTGCCCGGAACGTAGAAATGACCATGTCTTTCACACTGGTTGCAATTATTCCTGTTATACGATGGAAAAACTGTTGTACTTATATTATATTTTATGCTTCAGGCGTTGACTTCTAAGGGCGTAGCTATTCGATGTGGTGGAGAAACGCCCTAGAGTGAAGCCCAGGTTGCCCGGAAAGTAGAAATGACCATTACCTCCACACTGTTTGCAATTATTCATTATATACAATGGAAAAACTGTTGTATTTATATTGTTTTTTATAGTTATGGCGTTGACTTCTAAGGCCGTAGCTATTCGATGTGGTGGAGCAAAGCCCTAGAGTGATGCCTAGGATGCCCGCAACGTAGAAATGACCATATTTTTCACACTGTTTGCAATTATTCCTGTTATACGATTGAAAAACTGTTGTATTTATATTGTATTTTATGCTTCTGGCGTTGACTTCTAAGGCCGCAGCTATTCGATGTGGTGGAGCAACGCCCTAGAGTGAAGCCTAGGTTGCCCGGAACGTAGAAATGACCATACCTTTCACACTGGTTGCAATTATTCCTGTTATACAATGGAAAAACTGTTGTATTTATATTGTATTTTATGCTTCTGGCGTTGACTGCCTCGGCCTTAGCTATTCTACCAGGAGGAGCAACGCCCTAGAGTGAAGCCTATGTTGCCCGGAATGCAGAAATGACCATCACTTTCACACTGGTGGCAATTATTCCTGTTATACGATGGAAAAACTGTTGGATTTTTAATGTACTTTATGCTTCTGGCGTTGACTTCTAAGGCCCTATGTATTCGATCTGGTGGAGCAATGCCTCAGTGTTAAGTCTAGGATGCCCGGAACGTAGAAATGTCCGTTACTTTCACACTGGTTGCAATTACTCATTTTATGCGATGGAAAAACTGTTGTACATATATCGTATTTTATGCTTCTGGCATTGACTTCTTAGGCCCTAACTATTCGATCTGGTGGATCAACGCCCAGGGATGAAGCCTAGGTTGCGCGAAATGTAGAAATGACCATAACTTTCACACTGGTTTCAATTGTTCGTTTTATACAATGGAAAAACTGTTCTATTTATTTTGTACTTTATGCTTCGGGCGTTGACTTCTAAGGCCCCAACTATTCGATCTGGTGCAGTAACGCCCTAGAGTTAAGCCTAGGTTCCCCGGAATGTAGAAATGACCATTACCTTCACACTGTTTGCGATTATTCATTTTATACGACGGAAAAGCTGTTGTATCTATTTTGTATTTTATGCTTCTGGCGCTGATTTCTTAGGTCCTAACTATTGGATCTGGTGGACCAACGCCCAAGTGTGAAGCCTAGGTTGCGCGGAACGTAGAAATGACCATAACTTTCACACTGGTTTCAATTATTCGATTTATACAATGTAAAAACTGTTGTATTTATATTGTATTTTATGCTTCAGGCGTTGACTTCTTAGGCCCTAACTATTCGCTCTGGTGGAACAACGCCCTAGAGTGATGCCTAGGTCGCCCGGATCGTAGAAATGACCATTACTTGCACACTGGTTGCAATTATCGTTTTATACGATAGAAAAACTGTTGTATTTATTTTGTATTTGGTGCTCCTGGCGTTGACTTCTTAGGCCCTAACTATTGGATCTGGTGGACCAACGCCCTAGAGTGAAGCCTAGGTTGCCCGGAACGTTGAAATGACCACTACTTCCACACTGTTTGCAATTATTCATATTATACAGTGGAAAAACTGTTGTATTTATATTGTATTTTATGCTTCTGGCATTGACTTCTAAGGCCCTAACTATTCGATGTGGTGGAGCAACGCCCTAGAGTGAAGCCTAGGTTGCCCGGAACTTAGAAATGGCCATAACTTTCACACTGGTTGCAATTATTTCTGTTATACAGGGGAAAACTGTTGTATTTATATTGTATTTTATGCTTCTGGCGTTGACTTCTTAGGCCCTAACTATTCGATCTGGTGGAGCAACGCACTAGAGTGAGGCCTAGGTGGCACGGAACGTAGAAATGACCATAACTTTCACACTGGTTTCAATTATTCGTTTTATACAATGGAAAAACTGTTCTATTTATTTTGTATTTTATGCTTCGGGCGTTGACTTCTAAGGCCCTAACTACTCGATCTGGTGGTGTAACGCCCTAGAGTGAAGCCTAGGATGCCCGCAACGTAGAAATGACCATATTTTTCACACTGGTTGCAATTATTCTTGTTATACGATGGAAAAACTGTTGTATTTATTTTGTATTTTATGCTTCAGGCGTTGACTTCTTAGGCCCTAACTATTCGCTCTGGTGGAACAACGCCCTAGTGTGAAGCCTAGGTTGCCCGGAACATAGAAGTGACCATTACCTTCACACTGTTTGCGATTATTCATTTTATACGATGGTAAAACTGTTGTACATATATCGTATTTTATGCTTCTGGCGTTGACTTCTTAGGCCCTAACTATTCGGTCAGGTGGTGCAACGCCCTAGAGTGAAGCCTAGGATGCCCGCAACGTAGAAATGAGCATATCTTTCACACTGTTTGCAATTATTCCTGTTATACGATTGAAAAACTGTTTTATCTATATTGTGTTTTATGCTTCTGACGTTGACTTCTAAGGCCGCAGCTATTAGATGAGGTGGAGCAACGCCCTAGAGTGAAGCCTAGGTTGCCCGGAACGTAGAAATGACCATGTCTTTCACACTGGATGCAATTATTCCTGTTATACGATGGAAAAACTATTGTACTTATATTATATTTTATGCTTCAGGCGTTGACTTCTAAGGGCGTAGCTATTCGATGTGGTGGAGAAACGCCCTAGAGTGAAGCCTAGGTTGCCCCGAAAGTAGAAATGACCATTACCACCACGCTGTTTGCAATTATTCATTTTATACAATGGAAAAACTGTTGCATTTATATTGTTTTTTATAGTTATGGCGTTGACTTCTAAGGCCGCAGCTATTCGATATGGTGGAGCAACGCCCTAGAGTGAAGCCTAGGTCGCCCGGAACGTAGAAATGACCATAGCTTTCACACTGGTTGCAATTATTCCTGTTATACAAGGGAAGAACTGTTGTATTTATATTGTATTTTATGCTTCTGGCGTTGACTTCCTGGGCCCTAGCTATTCTATCTGGAGGAGCAACGCCCTAGAGTGAAGCCTAGGTTGCCCGGAACGTAGAAATGACCATTACTTCCACACTGTTTGCAATTATTCATATTATACAGTGGAACAACTGTTGTATTTATATGGCATTTTTTGCTTCTGGCATTGACTTCTAAGGCCCTAGCTATTCCATCTGGTGGAGCAACGCCCTAGAGTGGAGCCTAGGTCGCGCGAAACGTGGAAATGACCATTACTTTCACTCTAGTTGCAATTATTCCAGCTGTACGATGGACAAACTGTTGGATTTTGATTGTACTTTATGCTTCAGGCGTTGACTTCTTAGGCCCTAACTATTCGCTCTGGTGGAACAACGCACTAGGGTGAAGCCTAGGTTGCTCGGAACGTAGAAATGACCATTACCTTCACACTGTTTGCGATTATTTATTTTATACGATGGTAAAACTGTTGTACATATATCCTATTTTATGCTTCTGGCGTTGACTTCTGAGGCCCTAACTACTCGATCAGCTGGAGTAACGCCCTAGGGTGAAGCCTAGGTTGCCCGGAACGTTGAAATGACCATAACTTTCATACAGGTTGCAATTATTCGTTTTAAGCGATGGAAAAACTGTTGTATTAATTTTGTGTTTGGTGCTTCAGGCGTTGACTTCTTAGGCCCTAACTATTCGCCCTGGTGGAACAACGCCCTAGGGTGAAGCCTAGGTTGCCCGGAACGTAGAAATGACCATTACCTTCACACTGTTTGCGATTATTCATTTTATACGATGGTAAAACTGTTGTACATATATCGTATTTTACGCTTCTGGCGTTGACTTCTTACGCCCTAACTATTCGATCAGGTGGAGCAACGCCCTAGGGTCAAGCCTAGGTTGCCCGGTACGTAGAAATGACCGTAGCTTTCATACTGGTTGCAATTATTCGTTTTATACGACGGAAAAACTGTTGTATTTATATTGTATTTTATGCTTCTGGCGTTGACTTCTTAGGCCCTAACTATTTGATCTGGTGGAGCACCGCCCTGTAGTGAAGCCTAGGTTGCCCGGAACGTAGAATTGACCATCACTTTCACACTGGTTGCAATTATTTTTGTTATACAATGGAAAAACTGTTGTATTTATTTTGTATTTTATGCTTCTGGCATTGACTTCTAAGGCCCTAGCTATTCCATCTGGTGGAGCAACGCCCTAGAGTGGAGCCTAGGTCGCCCGAAACGTAGAAATGACCATTACTTTCACTCTGTTTGCAAATGTACATTATATACGATGGAAAAGCTGTTGTATTTATATTGTATTTTATGCTTCTGGCGTTGACTTCTTAGGCCCTAACTATTTGATCTGGTGGAGCAACGCCCTAGAGTGTAGCCTAGGTTGCCCGGAACGTAGAAATGACCATAGCTTTCACACTGGTTGCAATTATTCCTGTTATACAAGGGAAAAACTGTTGTATTTATATTGTATTTTATGCATCTGGCGTTGAATTCTTAGGCCCTAACTATTCGATCTGGTGGAGCACCGCCCTGTAGTGAAGCCTAGGTTGCCCGGAACGTAGAAATGACCATGTCTTTCACACTGGTTGCAATTATTCCTGTTATACGATGGAAAAACTGTTGTACTTATATTATATTTTATGCTTCAGGCGTTGACTTCTAAGGCCGCATCTATTCGATGTGGTGGAGCAACGCCCTAGAGTGAAGCCTAGGTTGCCCGGAACGTAGAAATGACTATACCTTTCACACTGGTTGCAATTATTCCTGTTATACAATGGAAAAACTGTTGTATTTATATTGTATTTTATGCTTCTGGCGTTGACTGCCTGGGCCCTAGCTATTCTACCTGGAGGAGCAACGCCCTAGAGTGAAGCCTAGGTTGCCCGGAATGCAGAAATGACCATCACTTTCACACTGGTGGCAATTATTCCTGTTATACGATGGAAAAACTGTTGGATTTTTAATGTACTTTATGCTTCTGGCGTTGACTTCTAAGGCCCTACGTATTCGATCTGGTGGAGCAATGCCTCAGTGTTAAGTCTAGGATGCCCGGAACGTAGAAATGTCCGTTACTTTCACACTGGTTGCAAATACTCATTTTATGCGATGGAAAAACTGTTGTACATATATCGTATTTTATGCTTCTGGCATTGACTTCTTAGGCCCTAACTATTCGATCTGGTGGATCAACACCCAGGGATGAAGCCTAGGTTGCGCGAAATGTAGAAATGACCATAACTTTCACACTGGTTTCAATTGTTCGTTTTATACAATGGAAAAACTGTTCTATTTATTTTGTACTTTATGCTTCGGGCGTTGACTTCTAAGGCCCCAACTATTAGATCTGGTGCAGCAACGCCCTAGAGTTAAGCCTAGGTTCCCCGGAATGTAGAAATGACCATTACCTTCACACTGTTTGCGATTATTCATTTTATACGACGGAAAAGCTGTTGTATCTATTTTGCATTTTATGCTTCTGGCGCTGATTTCTTAGGTCCTAACTATTGGATCTGGTGGACCAACGCCCAAGTGTGAAGCCTAGGTTGCGCGGAACGTAGAAATGACCATAACTTTCACACTGGTTTCAATTATTCGATTTATACAATGGAAAAACTGTTCTATTTATTTTGTATTTTATGCTTCAGGCGTTGACTTCTTAGGCCCTAACTATTCGCTCTGGTGGATCAACGCCCTAGAGTGATGCCTAGGTCACCCGGATCGTAGAAATGACCATTACTTGCACACTGGATGCAATTATCGTTTTATACGATGGAAAAACTGTTGTATTTATTTTGTATTTGGTGCTCCTGGCGTTGACTTCTTAGGCCCTAACTATTCGCTCTGGTGGAACAACGCCCTAGTGTGAAGCCTAGGTTGCCCGGAACGTAGAAATGACCATTACTTGCACACTGGATGCAATTATTCGTTTTATACGATGGGAAAACTGTTGTATTTATTTTGTATTTTATGCTTCTGGCATTGACTTCTTAGGCCCTAACTATTCGATCTGGTGGAGAAACGCCCTAGGGTGAAGTCTAGGTTGCCCGGAACGTAGAAATGACCATAACTAACAGACTGGTTGCAATTATTCGTTTTATACGATGCATAGACTGTTGTATTTATATTGTATTTTATAGTTATGGCGTTGTCTTCTAGGGCCGTAGCTATTCTATGTGATTGAGCAACGCCCTAGAGTGAAGCCTAGGTTGCCCGGAACGTAGAAATGACCATTACTTCCACACTGTTTGCGATTATACGTATTATACAGTGGAACAGCTGTTGTATTTATATGGCATTTTATGCTTCCGGCATTGACATTTAAGGCCCTAACTATTCGATGTGGTGGAGCAACACCCTAGAGTGAAGCCTAGGTTGCCCGGAACGTAGAAATGACCATAGCTTTCACACTGGTTGCAATTATTCCTGCTATACAAGGGAAAAACTGTTGTATTTATATTGTATTTTATGCTTCTGGCGTTGACTTCTTGGGCCCTAACTATTCGATCTGGTGGAGCATGGCCCTAGAGTGAAGTCTAGGTTGCCCGGAATGTAGAAATGACCAGCACTATCACACTGGTAGCAATTATTCTTGTTATACGATGGAAAAACTGTTGTATTTATTTTGTATTTTATGCCTCTGGCGTTGACTCCTAAGGCCGTAGCTATTCGATGTGGTGGAGCAACGCCCTAGAGTGAAGCCTAGGTTGCCCGGAACGTAGAAATGACCATGTCTTTCACACTGGTTGCAATTATTCCTGTTTTACGATGGAAAAACTGTTGTACTTATATTATATTTTATGCTTCAGGCGTTGACTTCTAAGGCCCTAACTACTCGATGTTGCTGAGCAACGCCCTAGAGTGAAGCCTAGATTGCCCGGAACGTAGAAACGACCATAGCTTTCATACTGGTTGCAATCATTCGTTTTATACAAGTGAAAAACTGTTGTATTTATTTTGTATTTTATGCCTCTGGCGTTGACTCCTAAGGCAGTAGCTATTCGATGTGGTGGAGCAACGCACTAGAGTGAAGCCTAGGTGGCACGGAACGTAGAAATGACCATAACTTTCACACTGGTTTCAATTATTCGTTTTATACAATGGAAAAACTGTTCTATTTATTTTGTATTTTATGCTTCGGGCGTTGACTTTTAAGGCCCTAACTATTCGATGTGGTGGAGCAATGCCCTAGAGTGATGCCTAGGATGCCCGCAACGTAGAAATGACCATATTTTTCACAGTGTTTGCAATTATTCCTGTTATACGATTGAAAAACTGTTGTATTTATATTGTATTTTATGCTTCTGGCGTTGACTTCTAAGGCCGCAGCTATTCGTTGTGGTGGAGCAACGCCCTAGAGTGAAGCCTAGGTTGCCCGGAACGTAGTAATGACCATACCTTTCACACTGGTTGCAATTATTCCTGTTATACAATGGAAAAACTGTTGTATTTATATTGTATTTTATGCTTCTGGCGTTGACTTCCTGGGCCCTAACTATTCTATCTGGAGGAGCAACGCCCTAGAGTGAAGCCTAGGTTGCCCGGAATGCAGAAATGACCATCACTTTCACACTGGTGGCAATTATTCCTGTTATACGATGGACAAACTGTTGGATTTTTAATGTACTTTATGCTTCTGGCGTTGACTTCTAAGGCCCCAACTATTCGATCTGGTGCAGCAACGCCCTAGAGTGAAGCCTAGGTTCCCCGGAATGTAGAAATGACCATTACCTTCACACTGTTTGCGATTATTCATTTTATACGACGGTAAAACTGTTGCACATATATCGTATTTTATGCTGCTGGCGTTGACTTCTTAGGCCCTAACTATTCGATCAGGTGGAGCAACGCCCTAGGGTGAAGGCTAGGTTGCCCGGAACGTAGAAATGGCCATTGCCTTCACACTGTTTGCAAGTATACATTATATACGATTGAAAAGCTGCTGTATCTATTTTGTATTTTATGATTCGGACGCTGATTTCTTAGGTCGTAACTATTGGATCTCGTGGAGCAACACCCAGGGGTGAAGCCTAGGTTGCGCGGAACGTAGAAATAACCATACCTTTCACACTGGTTTCAATTATTCGTTTTATACAATGGAAAAACCGTTCTATTTATTTTGTATTTTATGCTTCGGGCGTTGACTTCTACGGCCCTAACTATTCGATCTGGTGGTGCAACGCCCTAGAGTGAAGCCTAGGATGCCCGCAGTAGAAATGACCATATTTTTCACACTGGTTGCAATTACTCTTGTTATACGATGGAAAAACTGTTGTATTTATTTTGTATTTTATGCTTCAGGCGTTGACTTCTTAGGCCATAACTATTCGCTCTGGTGGAACAACGCCCTAGTGTGAAGCCTAGGTTGCCCGGAACGTAGAAGTGACCATGACCTTCACACTGTTTGCGATTATTCATTTTATACGATGGTAAAACTGTTGTACATATATCGTATTTTATGCTTCTGGCGTTGACTTCTTAGGCCCTAACTATTCGGTCAGGTGGAGCAACGCCATAGAGTGAAGCCTAGATTGCCCGGAACGTAGAAATGACCATAACTTTCATACTGGTTGCAATTATTCGTTTTATACGATGGAAAAACTGTTGTATTTATTTTGTATTTGGTGCTCCTGGCGTTGACTTCTTAGGCCCTAACTATTCACTCTGGTGGAACAACGCCCTAGAGTGAAGCCTAGGTGGCACGGAACGTAGAAATGACCATAACTTTCACACTGGTTTCAATTATTCGTTTTATACAATGGAAAAACTGTACTATTTATTTTGTATTTTATGCATCGGGCGTTGACTTCTAAGGCCCTAACTATTCGATCTGGTGGTGCAACGCCCTAGAGTGAAGCCTAGGATGCCCGCAACGTAGAAATGACCATATTTTTCACACTGGTTGCAATTATTCTTGTTATACGATGGAAAAACTGTTGTATTTATTTTGTATTTTATGCTTCAGGCGTTGACTTCTTAGGCCCTAACTATTCGCTCTGGTGGAACAACGCCCTAGTGTGAAGCCTAGGTTGCCCGGAACATAGAAGTGACCATTACCTTCACACTGTTTGCGATTATTCATTTTATACGATGGTAAAACTGTTGTACATATATCGTATTTTATGCTTCTAGCGTTGACTTCTTAGGCCCTAACTATTCGGTCAGGTGGAGCAACGCCCTAGAGTGAAGCCTAGGATGCCCGCAACGTAGAAATGACCATATCTTTCACACTGTTTGCAATTATTCCTGTTATACGATTGAAAAACTGTTGTATGTATATTGTATTTTATGCTTCTGGCGTTGACTTCTAAGGCCGCAGCTATTCGATGTGGTGGAGAAAGGCCCTAGAGTGAAGCCTAGGTTGCCCGGAAAGTAGAAATGACCATTACCACCACACTGTTTGCAATTATTCATTTTATACAATGGAAAAACTGTTGTATTTATATTGTTTTTTATAGTTATGGCGATGACTTCTAAGGCCGCAGCTATTCGATATGGTGGAGCAACGCCCTAGAGTGAAGCCTAGGTTGCTCGGAACGTAGAAATGACCATAGCTTTCACACTGGTGGCAATTATTCCTGTTATACGATGGACAAACTGTTGGATTTTTAATGTACTTTATGCTTCTGGCGTTGACTTCTAAGGCCCTATGTATTCGATCTGGTGGAGCAATGTCTCAGTGTTAAGTCTAGGATTCCAGGAACGTAGAAATGGCCGTTACTTTCACACTGGTTGCAATTACTCATTTTATACGATGGAAAAACTGTTGTACATATATCGTATTTTATGCTTCTGGCATTGACTTCTGAGGCCCTAACTATTCGATCAGGTGGAGCAACGCCCTAGGGTGAAGTCTAGGTTGCCCGGAACGTAGAAATGACCATAACTATCAGACTGGTTGCAATTATTCGTTTTATACGATGTATAGACTGTTGTATTTATATTGTATTTTATAGTTATGGCGTTGTCTTCTAGGGCCGTAGCTATTCGATGTGGTTGAGCAACGCCCTAGAGTGAAGCCTAGGTTGCCCGGAACGTAGAAATGACCATTACTTCCACACTGTTTGCAATTATACGTATTATACAGTGGAACAACTGCTGTATTTATATGGCATTTTATGCTTCTGGCATTCACGTCTAAGGCCCTAACTATTCGCTGTGGTGGAGCAACGCCCTAGAGTGAAGCCTAGGTTGCCCTGAACGTAGAAATGACCATAGCTTTCACACTGGTTGCAATTATTCCTGTTATACAAGGGAAAAACTGTTGTATTTATATTGTATTTTATGCTTCTGGCCTTGACTTCTTAGGCCCTAACTATTCGATCTGGTGGAGCAACGCCCTAGGGTGAAGCCTAGGTTGGCCTGAACGTAGAAATAACCATAACTTTCATACTGGTTGCAATTATTCGTTTTATACAATGTAAAAACTGTTGTATTTATATTGTATTTTATGCTTCAGGCGTTGACTTCTTAGGCCCTAACTATTCGTTCTGGTGGAACAACGCCCTAGAGTGATGCCTAGGTCGCCCGGATCGTAGAAATGACCATTACTTGCACACTGGATGCAATTATCGTTTTATACGATGGAAAAACTGTTGTATTTATTTTGTATTTGTTGCTCCTGGCGTTGACTTCTTAGGCCCTAACTATTGGATCTGGTGGACCAACGCCCTAGAGTGAAGCCTAGGTTGCCCGGAACGTAGAAATGACCATTACTTCCACACTGTTTGCAATTATTCATATTATACAGTGGAAAAACTGTTGTATTTATATTGTATTTTATGCTTCTGGCATTGACTTCTAAGGCCCTAACTATTCGATGTGGTGGAGCAACGCCCTAGAGTGAAGCCTAGGTTGCCCGGAACGTAGAAATGACCATAACTTTCACACTGGTTGCAATTATTTCTGTTATACAAGGGAAAAACTGTTGTATTTATATTGTATTTTATGCTTCTGGCGTTGACTTCTTAGACCCTAACTATTCGATCTGGTGGAGCAACGCCCTAGAGTGAAGCCTAGTTTGCACGGAACGTAGGAATGACCACCACTTCCTCACTGTTTGCAATTATTCATTTTATACAATGGAAAAACTGTTGTATTTATACGGTATTTTATGCTTCAGGCGTTGACTTCTTAGGCCCTAGCTATTGGATCTGGCGGACCAACGCCCTAGAGTGAAGCCTAGGTTTCCCGGAACGTAGAAATGTCCATAACATTCATACTGGTTGCAATTATTTCTGTTATACAAGGGAAAAACTGTTGTATTTTTATTGTATTTTATGCTTCTGGCGTTGACTTCTTAGGCCCTAACAATTCGATCTGGTGGAGCAACGCCCTAGAGTGAAGCCTAGGTTGCACGGAACGTAGAAATGACCATTACTTCCTCACTGTTTGCAATTATTCATTTTATACAATGGAGAAACTGTTGTATTTATATTGTTTTTTATAGTTATGGCGTTCACTTCTAAGGCCGTAGCCATTCGATGTGGTTGAGCAACGCCCTAGGGTGAAGCCTGGGTTACCCGGAACGTAGAAATGACCATTACTTCCACACTGTTTGCAATTATTCATATTATACAGTGGAACAACTGTTGTATTTATATGGCATTTTATGCTTCTGGCATTGACTTCTAAGGCCCTAACTATTCGATGTGGTGGAGCAACGCCCTAGAGTGAAGCCTAGGTTGCCCGGAACGTAGAAATGACCATAGCTTTCACACTGGTTGCAATTACTCTTGTTATACGATGGAAAAACTGTTGTATTTATTTTGTATTTTATGCTTCAGCGTTGACTTCTTAGGCCCTAACTATTCGCTCTGGTGGAACAACGCCCTAGGGTGATGCCTAGGTTGCCCGGATCGTAGAAATGACCATTACTTGCACACTGGATGCAATTATTCGTTTTATACGATGGAAAAACTGTTGTATTTATTTTGTATTTTAGGCTTCTGGCATTGACTTCTTAGGCCCTAACTATTCGCTCTGGTGGAACAACGCCCTAGTGTGAAGCCTAGGTTGCCCGGAACATAGAAGTGACCATTACCTTCACACTGTTTGCGATTATTCATTTTATACGATGGTAAAACTGTTGTACATATATCGTATTTTATGCTTCTGGCGTTGACTTCTTAGGCCCTAACTATTCGGTCAGGTGGAGCAACGCCCTAGAGTGAAGCCTAGAATGCCCGCAACGTAGAAATGAGCATATCTTTCACACTGTTTGCAATTATTCCTGTTATACGATTGAAAAACTGTTTTATCTATATTGTGTTTTATGCTTCTGACGTTGACTTCTAAGGCCGCAGCTATTCGATGAGGTGGAGCAACGCCCTAGAGTGAAGCCTAGGTTGCCCGGAACGTAGAAATGACCATTACCTCCACACTGTTTGCAATTATTCATTTTATACAATGGAAAAACTGTTGTATTTATGTGGTTTTTTATAGTTATGGCGTTGACTTCTAAGGCCGTAGCCATTCGATGTGGTGGAGCAATGCTCTAGAGTGAAGCCTAGGATGCCCGCAACGTAGAAATGACCATATCTTTCACACTGTTTGCAATTATTCCTGTTATACGATTGAAAAACTGTTGTATGTATATTGTATTTTATGCTTCTGGCGTTGACTTCCTGGGCCCTAGCTATTCTATCTGGAGGAGCAACGCCCTAGAGTGAAGCCTAGGTTGCCCGGAACGTAGAAATGACCATTACTTCCACACTGTTTGCAATTATTCATATTATACAGTGGAACAACTGTTGTATTTATATGGCATTTTATGCGTCTGGCATTGACTTCTAAGGCCCTAGCTATTCCATCTGTGGAGCAACGCCCTAGAGTGGAGCCTAGGTCGCGCGAAACGTGGAAATGACCATTACTTTCACTCTAGTTGCAATTATTCCAGCTGTACGATGGACAAACTTTTGGATTTTGATTGTACTTTATGCTTCAGGCGTTGACTTCTTAGGCCCTAACTATTCGCTCTGGTGGAACAACGCACTAGGGTGAAGCCTAGGTTACTCGGAACGTAGAAATGACCATTACCTTCACACTGTTTGCGATTATTTATTTTATACGATGGTAAAACTGTTGTACATATATCGTATTTTATGCTTCTGGCGTTGACTTCTTAGGCCCTAACTACTCGATCAGCTGGAGTAACGCCCTAGGGTGAAGCCTAGGTTGCCCGGAACGTTGAAATGACCATAACTTTCATACAGGTTGCAATTATTCGTTTTAAGCGATGGAAAAACTGTTCTATTTATTTTGTATTTTATGCTTCGGGCGTTGACTTCTAAGGCCCTAACTATTCGATCTGGTGGTGTAACGCCCTAGAGTGAAGCCTAGGATGCCCGCAACGTAGAAATGACCATATTTTTCACACTGGTTGCAATTATTCTTGTTATACGATGGAAAAACTGTTGTATTTATTTTGTATTTTATGCTTCAGGCGTTGACTTCTTAGGCCCTAACTATTCGCTCTGGTGGAACAACGCCCTAGTGTGAAGCCTAGGTTGCCCGGAACATAGAAGTGACCATTACCTTCACACTGTTTGCGATTATTCATTTTATACGATGGTAAAACTGTTGTACATATATCGTATTTTATGCTTCTGGCGTTGACTTCTTAGGCCCTAACTATTCGGTCAGGTGGAGCAACGCCCTAGAGTGAAGCCTAGGATGCCCGCAACGTAGAAATGAGCATATCTTTCACACTGTTTGCAATTATTCCTGTTATACGATTGAAAAACTGTTTTATCTATATTGTGTTTTATGCTTCCGACGTTGACTTCTAAGGCCGCAGCTATTCGATGAGATGGAGCAACGCCCTAGAGTGAAGCCTAGGTTGCCCGGAACGCAGAAATGACCATGTCTTTCACACTGGATGCAATTATTCCTGTTATACGATGAAAAAACTATTGTACTTATATTATATTTTATGCTTCAGGCGTTGACTTCTAAGGGCGTAGCTATTCGATGTGGTGGTGAAACGCCCTAGAGTGAAGCCTAGGTTGCGCGGAAAGTAGAAATGACCATTACCTCCACACTGTTTGCAATTATTCATTTTATACAATGGAAAAACTGTTGTATTTATGTGGTTTTTTATAGTTATGGCGTTGACTTCTAAGGCCGTAGCCATTCCATGTGGTGGAGCAATGCTCTAGAGTGAAGCCTAGGATGCCCGCAACGTAGAAATGACCATATCTTTCACACTGTTTGCTATTATTCCTGTTATACGATTGAAAGACTGTTGTATGTATATTGTATTTTATGCTTCTGGCATTGACTTCTAAGGCCGCAGCTATTCGATGTGGTGGAGAAGGGCCCTAGAGTGAAGCCTAGGTTGCCCGGAAAGTAGAAATGACCATTACCACCACGCTGTTTGCAATTATTCATTTTATACAATGGAAAAACTGTTGTATTTATATTGTTTTTTATAGTTATGGCGTTGACTTCTAAGGCCGCAGCTATTCGATATGGTGGAGCAACGCCCTAGAGTGAAGCCTAGGTTGCCCGGAACGTAGAAATGACCATAGCTTTCACACTGGTTGCAATTATTCCTGTTATACAAGGGAAGAACTGTTGTATTTATATTGTATTTTATGCTTCTGGCGTTGACTTCCTGGGCCCTAGCTATTCTATCTGGAGGAGCAACGCCCTAGAGTGAAGCCTAGGTTGCCCGGAACGTAGAAATGACCATTACTTCCACACTGTTTGCAATTATTCATATTATACAGTGGAACAACTGTTGTATTTATATGGCATTTTATGCTTCTGGCATTGACTTCTAAGGCCCTAGCTATTCCATCTGGTGGAGCAACGCCCTAGAGTGGAGCCTAGGTCACGCGAATCGTGGAAATGACCATTACTTTCACTCTAGTTGCAATTATTCCAGCTGTACGATGGACAAACTGTTGGATTTTGATTGTACTTTATGCTTCAGGCGTTGACTTCTTAGGCCCTAACTATTCGCTCTGGTGGAACAACGCACTAGGGTGAAGCCTAGGTTGCTCGGAACGTAGAAATGACCATTACCTTCGCACTGTTTGCGATTATTTATTTTATACGATGGTAAAACTGTTGTACATATATCGTATTTTATGCTTCTGGCGTTGACTTCTGAGGCCCTAACTACTCGATCAGCTGGAGTAACGCCCTAGGGTGAAGCCTAGGTTGCCCGGAACGTTGAAGTGACCATAACTTTCATACAGGTTGCAATTATTCGTTTTAAGCGATGGAAAAACTGTTGTATTAATTTTGTGTTTGGTGCTTCAGGCGTTGACTTCTTAGGCCCTAACTATTCGCCCTGGTGGAACAACGCCCTTGGGTGAAGCCTAGGTTGCCCGGAACGTAGAAATGACCATTACCTTCACACTGTTTGCGATTATTCATTTTATACGATGGTAAAACTGTTGTACATATATCGTATTTTATGCTTCTGGCGTTGACTTCTTACGCCCTAACTATTCGATCAGGTGGAGCAACGCCCTAGGGTCAAGCCTAGGTTGCCCGGTACGTAGAAATGACCGTAACTTTCATACTGGTTGCAATTATTCGTTTTATACGACGGAAAAACTGTTGTATTTATATTGTATTTTATGCTTCTGGCGTTGACTTCTTAGGCCCTAACTATTTGATCTGGTGGAGCACCGCCCTGTAGTGAAGCCTAGGTTGCCCGGAACGTAGAATTGACCATCACTTTCACACTGGTTGCAATTATTTTTGTTATACAATGGAAAAGCTGTTGTATTTATTTTGTATTTTATGCTTCTGGCATTGACTTCTAAGGCCCTAGCTATTCGTTCTGGTGGAGCAACGCCCTAGAGTGGAGCGTAGGTCGCCCGAAACGTAGAAATGACCATTACTTTCACTCTGTTTGCAAATGTACATTATATACGATGGAAAAGCTGTTGTATTTATATTGTATTTTATGCTTCTGGCGTTGACTTCTTAGGCCCTAACTATTTGATCTGGTGGAGCAACGCCCTAGAGTGTAGCCTAGGTTGCCCGGAACGTAGAAATGACCATAGCTTTCACAATGGTTGCAATTATTCCTGTTATACAAGGGAAAAACTGTTGTATTTATATTGTATTTTATGCATCTGGCGTTGAATTCTTAGGCCCTAACTATTCGATCTGGTGGAGCACCGCCCTGTAGTGAAGCCTAGGTTGCCCGGAACGTAGAAATGACCATGTCTTTCACACTGGTTGCAATTATTCCTGTTATACGATGGAAAAACTGTTGTACTTATATTATATTTTATGCTTCAGGCGTTGACTTCTAAGGGCGTAGCTATTCGATGTGGTGGAGAAACGCCCTAGAGTGAAGCCCAGGTTGCCCGGAAAGTAGAAATGACCATTACCTCCACACTGTTTGCAATTATTCATTATATACAATGGAAAAACTGTTGTATTTATATTGTTTTTTATAGTTATGGCGTTGACTTCTAAGGCCGTAGCTATTCGATGTGGTGGAGCAAAGCCCTAGAGTGATGCCTAGGATGCCCGCAACGTAGAAATGACCATCACTTTCACACTGGTGGCAATTATTCCTGTTATACGACGGAAAAACTGTTCTATTTATTTTGTATTTTATGCTTCGGGCGTTGACTTCTAAGGCCCTAACTATTCGATCTGGTGGTGCAACGCCCTAGAGTGAAGCCTAGGATGCCCGCAACGTAGAAATGACCATATTTTTCACACTGGTTGCAATTATTCTTGTTATACGATGGAAAAACTGTTGTATTTATTTTGTATTTTATGCTTCAGGCGTCGACTTCTTAGGCCCTAACTATTCGCTCTGGTGGAACAACGCCCTAGTGTGAAGCCTAGGTTGCCCGGAACGTAGAAATGACCATTACTTGCACACTGGATGCAATTATTCGTTTTATACGATGGGAAAACTGTTGTATTTATTTTGTATTTTATGCTTCTGGCATTGACTTCTTAGGCCCTAACTATTCGATCTGGTGGAGAAACGCCCTAGGGTGAAGTCTAGGTTGCCCGGAACGTAGAAATGACCATAACTAACAGACTGGTTGCAATTATTCGTTTTATACGATGCATAGACTGTTGTATTTATATTGTATTTTATAGTTATGGCGTTGTCTTCTAGGGCCGTAGCTATTCTATGTGATTGAGCAACGCCCTAGAGTGAAGCCTAGGTTGCCCGGAACGTAGAAATGACCATTACTTCCACACTGTTTGCGATTATACGTATTATACAGTGGAACAGCTGTTGTATTTATATGGCATTTTATGCTTCCGGCATTGACATTTAAGGCCCTAACTATTCGATGTGGTGGAGCAACACCCTAGAGTGAAGCCTAGGTTGCCCGGAACGTAGAAATGACCATAGCTTTCACACTGGTTGCAATTATTCCTGCTATACAAGGGAAAAACTGTTGTATTTATATTGTATTTTATGCTTCTGGCGTTGACTTCTTGGGCCCTAACTATTCGATCTGGTGGAGCATGGCCCTAGAGTGAAGTCTAGGTTGCCCGGAATGTAGAAATGACCAGCACTATCACACTGGTAGCAATTATTCTTGTTATACGATGGAAAAACTGTTGTATTTATTTTGTATTTTATGCCTCTGACGTTGACTCCTAAGGCCGTAGCTATTCGATGTGGTGGTGCAACGCCCTAGAGTGAAGCCTAGGATGCCCGCAACGTAGAAATGACCATATTTTTCACACTGGTTGCAATTACTCTTGTTATACGATGGAAAAACTGTTGGATTTATTTTGTATTTTATGCTTCAGGCGTTGACTTCTTAGGCCATAACTATTCGCTCTGGTGGAACAACGCCCTAGTGTGAAGCCTAGGTTGCCCGCAACGTAGAAGTGACCATGACCTTCACACTGTTTGCGATTATTCATTTTATACGATGGTAAAACTGTTGTACATATATCGTATTTTATGCTTCTGGCGTTGACTTCTTAGGCCCTAACTATTCGGTCAGGTGGAGCAACGCCCTAGAGTGAAGCCTAGATTGCCCGGAACGTAGAAATGACCATAACTTTCATACTGGTTGCAATTATTCGTTTTATACGATGGAAATACTGTTGTATTTATATTGTATTTTAAGCTTCAGCGTTGACTTCTTAGGCCCTAACTATTCGCTGTGGTGGAGCAACGCCCTAGAGTGAAGCCTAGGTTGCCCTGAACGTAGAAATGACCATAGCTTTCACACTGGTTGCAATTATTCCTGTTATACAAGGGAAAAGCTGTTGTATTTATATTGTATTTTATGCTTCTGGCCTTGACTTCTTAGACCCTAACTATTCGATCTGGTGGAGCAACACCCTAGGGTGAAGCCTAGGTTGCCCTGAACGTAGAAGTAACCATAACTTTCATACTGGTTGCAATTATTCGTTTTATACAATGTAAAAACTGTTGTATTTATATTGTATTTTATGCTTCAGGCGTTGACTTCTTAGGCCCTAACTATTCGCTCTGGTGGAACAACGCCCTAGAGTGATGCCTAGGTCGCCCGGATCGTAGAAATGACCATTACTTGCACACTGGATGCAATTATCGTTTTATACGATGGAAAAACTGTTGTATTTATTTTGTATTTGGTGCTCCTGGCGTTGACTTCTTAGGCCCTAACTATTCACTCTGGTGGAACAACGCCCTAGAGTGAAGCCTAGGTGGCACGGAACGTAGAAATGACCATAACTTTCACACTGGTTTCAATTATTCGTTTTATACAATGGAAAAACTGTTGTATTTATTTTGTATTTTATGCTTCAGGCGTTGACTTCTTAGGCCATAACTATTCGCTCTGGTGGAACAACGCACTAGTGTGAAGCCTAGGTTGCCCGGAACGTAGAAGTGACCATGACCTTCACACTGTTTGCGATTATTCATTTTATACGATGGTAAAACTGTTGTACATATATCGTATTTTATGCTTCTGGCGTTGACTTCTTAGGCCCTAACTATTCGGTCAGGTGGAGCAACGCCCTAGAGTGAAGCCTAGATTGCCCGGAACGTAGAAATGACCATAACTTTCATACTGGTTGCAATTATTCGTTTTATACAATGTAAAAACTGTTGTATTTATATTGTATTTTATGCTTCAGGCGTTGACTTCTTAGGCCCTAACTATTCGCTCTGGTGGAACAACGCCCTAGAGTGATGCCTAGGTCGCCCGGATCGTAGAAATGACCATTACTTGCACACTGGATGCAATTATCGTTTTATACGATGGAAAAACTGTTGTATTTATTTTGTATTTGGTGCTCCTGGCGTTGACTTCTTAGGCCCTAACTATTCACTCTGGTGGAACAACGCCCTAGAGTGAAGCCTAGGTGGCACGGAACGTAGAAATGACCATAACTTTCACACTGGTTTCAATTATTCGTTTTATACAATGGAAAAACTGTTCTATTTATTTTGTATTTTATGCATCGGGCGTTGACTTCTAAGGCCCTAACTATTCGATCTGGTGGTGCAACGCCCTAGAGTGAAGCCTAGGATGCCCGCAACGTAGAAATGACCATATTTTTCACACTGGTTGCAATTATTCTTGTTATACGATGGAAAAACTGTTGTATGTATATTGTATTTTATGCTTCTGGCATTGACTTCTAAGGCCGCAGCTATTCGATGTGGTGGAGAAAGGCCCTAGAGTGAAGCCTAGGTTGCCCGGAAAGTAGACATGACCATTACCACCACACTGTTTGCAATTATTCATTTTATACAATGGAAAAACTGTTGTATTTATATTGTTTTTTATAGTTATGGCGTTGACTTCTAAGGCCGCAGCTATTCGATATGGTGGAGCAACGCCCTAGAGTGAAGCCTAGGTTGCCCGGAACGTAGAAATGACTATAGCTTTCACACTGGTTGCAATTATTCCTGTTATACAAGGGAAGAACTGTTGTATTTATATTGTATTTTATGCTTCTGGCGTTGACTTCCTGGGCCCTAGCTATTCTATCTGGAGGAGCAACGCCCTAGAGTGAAGCCTAGGTTGCCCGGAACGTAGAAATGACCATTACTTCCACACTGTTTGCAATTATTCATATTATACAGTGGAACAACTGTTGTATTTATATGGCATTTTATGCGTCTGGCATTGACTTCTAAGGCCCTAGCTATTCCATCTGTGGAGCAACGCCCTAGAGTGGAGCCTAGGTCGCGCGAAACGTGGAAATGACCATTACTTTCACTCTAGTTGCAATTATTCCAGCTGTACGATGGACAAACTTTTGGATTTTGATTGTACTTTATGCTTCAGGCGTTGACTTCTTAGGCCCTAACTATTCGCTCTGGTGGAACAACGCACTAGGGTGAAGCCTAGGTTACTCGGAACGTAGAAATGACCATTACCTTCACACTGTTTGCGATTATTTATTTTATACGATGGTAAAACTGTTGTACATATATCGTATTTTATGCTTCTGGCGTTGACTTCTTAGGCCCTAACTACTCGATCAGCTGGAGTAACGCCCTAGGGTGAAGCCTAGGTTGCCCGGAACGTTGAAATGACCATAACTTTCATACAGGTTGCAATTACTCGTTTTAAGCGATGGAAAAACTGTTCTATTTATTTTGTATTTTATGCTTCGGGCGTTGACTTCTAAGGCCCTAACTATTCGATCTGGTGGTGTAACGCCCTAGAGTGAAGCCTAGGATGCCCGCAACGTAGAAATGACCATATTTTTCACACTGGTTGCAATTATTCTTGTTATACGATGGAAAAACTGTTGTATTTATTTTGTATTTTATGCTTCAGGCGTTGACTTCTTAGGCCCTAACTATTCGCTCTGGTGGAACAACGCCCTAGTGTGAAGCCTAGGTTGCCCGGAACATAGAAGTGACCATTACCTTCACACTGTTTGCGATTATTCATTTTATACGATGGTAAAACTGTTGTACATATATCGTATTTTATGCTTCTGGCGTTGACTTCTTAGGCCCTAACTATTCGGTCAGGTGGAGCAACGCCCTAGAGTGAAGCCTAGGATGCCCGCAACGTAGAAATGAGCATATCTTTCACACTGTTTGCAATTATTCCTGTTATACGATTGAAAAACTGTTTTATCTATATTGTGTTTTATGCTTCTGACGTTGACTTCTAAGGCCGCAGCTATTCGATGAGGTGGAGCAACGCCCTAGAGTGAAGCCTAGGTTGCCCGGAACGCAGAAATGACCATGTCTTTCACACTGGATGCAATTATTCCTGTTATACGATGAAAAAACTATTGTACTTATATTATATTTTATGCTTCAGGCGTTGACTTCTAAGGGCGTAGCTATTCGATGTGGTGGAGAAACGCCCTAGAGTGAAGCCTAGGTTGCGCGGAAAGTAGAAATGACCATTACCTCCACACTGTTTGCAATTATTCATTTTATACAATGGAAAAACTGTTGTATTTATGTGGTTTTTTATAGTTATGGCGTTGACTTCTAAGGCCGTAGCCATTCCATGTGGTGGAGCAATGCTCTAGAGTGAAGCCTAGGATGCCCGCAACGTAGAAATGACCATATCTTTCACACTGTTTGCAATTATTCCTGTTATACGATTGAAAGACTGTTGTATGTATATTGTATTTTATGCTTCTGGCATTGACTTCTAAGGCCGCAGCTATTCGATGTGGTGGAGAAGGGCCCTAGAGTGAAGCCTAGGTTGCCCGGAAAGTAGAAATGACCATTACCACCACGCTGTTTGCAATTATTCATTTTATACAATGGAAAAACTGTTGTATTTATATTGTTTTTTATAGTTATGGCGTTGACTTCTAAGGCCGCAGCTATTCGATATGGTGGAGCAACGCCCTAGAGTGAAGCCTAGGTTGCCCGGAACGTAGAAATGACCATAGCTTTCACACTGGTTGCAATTATTCCTGTTATACAAGGGAAGAACTGTTGTATTTATATTGTATTTTATGCTTCTGGCGTTGACTTCCTGGGCCCTAGCTATTCTATCTGGAGGAGCAACGCCCTAGAGTGAAGCCTAGGTTGCCCGGAACGTAGAAATGACCATTACCTTCACACTGTTTGCGATTATTCATTTTATACGATGGTAAAACTGTTGTACATATATCGTATTTTATGCTTCTGGCGTTGACTTCTTACGCCCTAACTATTCGATCAGGTGGAGCAACGCCCTAGGGTCAAGCCTAGGTTGCCCGGAACGTAGAATTGACCATCACTTTCACACTGGTTGCAATTATTTTTGTTATACAATGGAAAAGCTGTTGTATTTATTTTGTATTTTATGCTTCTGGCATTGACTTCTAAGGCCCTAGCTATTCTACCTGGAGGAGCAACGCCCTAGAGTGAAGCCTAGGTTGCCCGGAATGCAGAAATGACCATCACTTTCACACTGGTGGCAATTATTCCTGTTATACGACGGAAAAACTGTTGTATTTATATTGTATTTTATGCTTCTGGCGTTGACTTCTTAGCCCTAACTATTTGATCTGGTGGAGCACCGCCCTGTAGTGAAGCCTAGGTTGCCCGGAACGTAGAATTGACCATAACTTTTACACTGGTTTTAATTATTCGTTTTATACAATGGAAAAACTGTTCTATTTATTTTGTATTTTATGCTTCGGGCGTTGACTTCTAAGGCCCTAACTATTCGATCTGGTGGTGCAACGCCCTAGAGTGAAGCCTAGGATGCCCGCAACGTAGAAATGACCATATTTTTCACACTGGTTGCAATTATTCTTGTTATACGATGGAAAAACTGTTGTATTTATTTTGTATTTGGTGCTCCTGGCGTTGACTTCTTAGGCCCTAACTATTCACTCTGGTGGAACAACGCCCTAGAGTGAAGCCTAGGTGGCACGGAACGTAGAAATGACCATAACTTTCACACTGGTTTCAATTATTCGTTTTATACAATGGAAAAACTGTTGTATTTATTTTGTATTTTATGCTTCAGGCGTTGACTTCTTAGGCCATAACTATTCGCTCTGGTGGAACAACGCCCTAGTGTGAAGCCTAGGTTGCCCGGAACGTAGAAGTGACCATGACCTTCACACTGTTTGCGATTATTCATTTTATACGATGGTAAAACTGTTGTACATATATCGTATTTTATGCTTCTGGCGTTGACTTCTTAGGCCCTAACTATTCGGTCAGGTGGAGCAACGCCCTAGAGTGAAGCCTAGATTGCCCGGAACGTAGAAATGACCATAACTTTCATACTGGTTGCAATTATTCGTTTTATACGATGGGAAAACTGTTGTATTTATTTTGTATTTTATGCTTCTGGCATTGACTTCTTAGGCCCTAACTATTCGATCTGGTGGAGAAACGCCCTAGGGTGAAGTCTAGGTTGCCCGGAACGTAGAAATGACCATAACTAACAGACTGGTTGCAATTATTCGTTTTATACGATGCATAGACTGTTGTATTTATATTGTATTTTATAGTTATGGCGTTGTCTTCTAGGGCCGTAGCTATTCTATGTGATTGAGCAACGCCCTAGAGTGAAGCCTAGGTTGCCCGGAACGTAGAAATGACCATTACTTCCACACTGTTTGCGATTATACGTATTATACAGTGGAACAGCTGTTGTATTTATATGGCATTTTATGCTTCCGGCATTGACATTTAAGGCCCTAACTATTCGATGTGGTGGAGCAACACCCTAGAGTGAAGCCTAGGTTGCCCGGAACGTAGAAATGACCATAGCTTTCACACTGGTTGCAATTATTCCTGCTATACAAGGGAAAAACCGTTGTATTTATATTGTATTTTATGCTTCTGGCGTTGACTTCTTGGGCCCTAACTATTCGATCTGGTGGAGCATGGCCCTAGAGTGAAGTCTAGGTTGCCCGGAATGTAGAAATGACCAGCACTATCACACTGGTAGCAATTATTCTTGTTATACGATGGAAAAACTGTTGTATTTATTTTGTATTTTATGCCTCTGGCGTTGACTCCTAAGGCCGTAGCTATTCGATGTGGTGGTGCAACGCCCTAGAGTGAAGCCTAGGATGCCCGCAACGTAGAAATGACCATATTTTTCACACTGGTTGCAATTACTCTTGTTATACGATGGAAAAACTGTTGGATTTATTTTGTATTTTATGCTTCAGGCGTTGACTTCTTAGGCCATAACTATACGCTCTGGTGGAACAACGCCCTAGTGTGAAGCCTAGGTTGCCCGGAACGTAGAAGTGACCATGACCTTCACACTGTTTGCGATTATTCATTTTATACGATGGTAAAACTGTTGTACATATATCGTATTTTATGCTTCTGGCGTTGACTTCTTAGGCCCTAACTATTCGGTCAGGTGGAGCAACGCCCTAGAGTGAAGCCTAGATTGCCCGGAACGTAGAAATGACCATACCTTTCACACTGGTTGCAATTATTCCTGTTATACAATGGAAAAACTGTTGTATTTATATTGTATTTTATGCTTCTGGCGTTGACTGCCTGGGCCCTAGCTATTCTACCTGGAGGAGCAACGCCCTAGAGTGAAGCCTAGGTTGCCCGGAATGCAGAAATGACCATCACTTTCACACTGGTGGCAATTATTCCTGTTATACGACGGAAAAACTGTTGTATTTATATTGTATTTTATGCTTCTGGCGTTGACTTCTTAGCCCTAACTATTTGATCTGGTGGAGCACCGCCCTGTAGTGAAGCCTAGGTTGCCCGGAACGTAGAATTGACCATAACTTTTACACTGGTTTTAATTATTCGTTTTATACAATGGAAAAACTGTTCTATTTATTTTGTATTTTATGCTTCGGGCGTTGACTTCTAAGGCCCTAACTATTCGATCTGGTGGTGCAACGCCCTAGAGTGAAGCCTAGGATGCCCGCAACGTAGAAATGACCATATTTTTCACACTGGTTGCAATTATTCTTGTTATACGATGGAAAAACTGTTGTATTTATTTTGTATTTGGTGCTCCTGGCGTTGACTTCTTAGGCCCTAACTATTCACTCTGGTGGAACAACGCCCTAGAGTGAAGCCTAGGTGGCACGGAACGTAGAAATGACCATAACTTTCACACTGGTTTCAATTATTCGTTTTATACAATGGAAAAACTGTTGTATTTATTTTGTATTTTATGCTTCAGGCGTTGACTTCTTAGGCCATAACTATTCGCTCTGGTGGAACAACGCCCTAGTGTGAAGCCTAGGTTGCCCGGAACGTAGAAGTGACCATGACCTTCACACTGTTTGCGATTATTCATTTTATACGATGGTAAAACTGTTGTACATATATCGTATTTTATGCTTCTGGCGTTGACTTCTTAGGCCCTAACTATTCGGTCAGGTGGAGCAACGCCCTAGAGTGAAGCCTAGATTGCCCGGAACGTAGAAATGACCATAACTTTCATACTGGTTGCAATTATTCGTTTTATACGATGGGAAAACTGTTGTATTTATTTTGTATTTTATGTTTCTGGCATTGACTTCTTAGGCCCTAACTATTCGATCTGGTGGAGAAACGCCCTAGGGTGAAGTCTAGGTTGCCCGGAACGTAGAAATGACCATAACTAACAGACTGGTTGCAATTATTCGTTTTATACGGTGCATAGACTGTTGTATTTATATTGTATTTTATAGTTATGGCGTTGTCTTCTAGGGCCGTAGCTATTCTATGTGATTGAGCAACGCCCTAGAGTGAAGCCTAGGTTGCCCGGAACGTAGAAATGACCATTACTTCCACACTGTTTGCGATTATACGTATTATACAGTGGAACAGCTGTTGTATTTATATGGCATTTTATGCTTCCGGCATTGACATTTAATTCCCTAACTATTCGATGTGGTGGAGCAACACCCTAGAGTGAAGCCTAGGTTGCCCGGAACGTAGAAATGACCATAGCTTTCACACTGGTTGCAATTATTCCTGCTATACAAGGGAAAAACTGTTGTATTTATATTGTATTTTATGCTTCTGGCGTTGACTTCTTGGGCCCTAACTATTCGATCTGGTGGAGCATGGCCCTAGAGTGAAGTCTAGGTTGCCCGGAATGTAGAAATGACCAGCACTATCACACTGGTAGCAATTATTCTTGTTATACGATGGAAAAACTGTTGTATTTATTTTGTATTTTATGCCTCTGGCGTTGACTCCTAAGGCCGTAGCTATTCGATGTGGTGGTGCAACGCCCTAGAGTGAAGCCTAGGATGCCCGCAACGTAGAAATGACCATATTTTTCACACTGGTTGCAATTACTCTTGTTATACGATGGAAAAACTGTTGGATTTATTTTGTATTTTATGCTTCAGGCGTTGACTTCTTAGGCCATAACTATTCGCTCTGGTGGAACAACGCCCTAGTGTGAAGCCTAGGTTGCCCGGAACGTAGAAGTGACCATGACCTTCACACTGTTTGCGATTATTCATTTTATACGATGGTAAAACTGTTGTACATATATCGTATTTTATGCTTCTGGCGTTGACTTCTTAGGCCCTAACTATTCGGTCAGGTGGAGCAACGCCCTAGAGTGAAGCCTAGATTGCCCGGAACGTAGAAATGACCATACCTTTCACACTGGTTGCAATTATTCCTGTTATACAATGGAAAAACTGTTGTATTTATATTGTATTTTATGCTTCTGGCGTTGACTGCCTGGGCCCTAGCTATTCTACCTGGAGGAGCAACGCCCTAGAGTGAAGCCTAGGTTGCCCGGAATGCAGAAATGACCATCACTTTCACACTGGTGGCAATTATTCCTGTTATACGACGGAAAAACTGTTGTATTTATATTGTATTTTATGCTTCTGGCGTTGACTTCTTAGCCCTAACTATTTGATCTGGTGGAGCACCGCCCTGTAGTGAAGCCTAGGTTGCCCGGAACGTAGAATTGACCATAACTTTTACACTGGTTTTAATTATTCGTTTTATACAATGGAAAAACTGTTCTATTTATTTTGTATTTTATGCTTCGGGCGTTGACTTCTAAGGCCCTAACTATTCGATCTGGTGGTGCAACGCCCTAGAGTGAAGCCTAGGATGCCCGCAACGTAGAAATGACCATATTTTTCACACTGGTTGCAATTATTCTTGTTATACGATGGAAAAACTGTTGTATTTATTTTGTATTTGGTGCTCCTGGCGTTGACTTCTTAGGCCCTAACTATTCACTCTGGTGGAACAACGCCCTAGAGTGAAGCCTAGGTGGCACGGAACGTAGAAATGACCATAACTTTCACACTGGTTTCAATTATTCGTTTTATACAATGGAAAAACTGTTGTATTTATTTTGTATTTTATGCTTCAGGCGTTGACTTCTTAGGCCATAACTATTCGCTCTGGTGGAACAACGCCCTAGTGTGAAGCCTAGGTTGCCCGGAACGTAGAAGTGACCATGACCTTCACACTGTTTGCGATTATTCATTTTATACGATGGTAAAACTGTTGTACATATATCGTATTTTATGCTTCTGGCGTTGACTTCTTAGGCCCTAACTATTCGGTCAGGTGGAGCAACGCCCTAGAGTGAAGCCTAGATTGCCCGGAACGTAGAAATGACCATAACTTTCATACTGGTTGCAATTATTCGTTTTATACGATGGGAAAACTGTTGTATTTATTTTGTATTTTATGCTTCTGGCATTGACTTCTTAGGCCCTAACTATTCGATCTGGTGGAGAAACGCCCTAGGGTGAAGTCTAGGTTGCCCGGAACGTAGAAATGACCATAACTAACAGACTGGTTGCAATTATTCGTTTTATACGATGCATAGACTGTTGTATTTATATTGTATTTTATAGTTATGGCGTTGTCTTCTAGGGCCGTAGCTATTCTATGTGATTGAGCAACGCCCTAGAGTGAAGCCTAGGTTGCCCGGAACGTAGAAATGACCATTACTTCCACACTGTTTGCGATTATACGTATTATACAGTGGAACAGCTGTTGTATTTATATGGCATTTTATGCTTCCGGCATTGACATTTAAGGCCCTAACTATTCGATGTGGTGGAGCAACACCCTAGAGTGAAGCCTAGGTTGCCCGGAACGTAGAAATGACCATAGCTTTCACACTGGTTGCAATTATTCCTGCTATACAAGGGAAAAACTGTTGTATTTATATTGTATTTTATGCTTCTGGCGTTGACTTCTTGGGCCCTAACTATTCGATCTGGTGGAGCATGGCCCTAGAGTGAAGTCTAGGTTGCCCGGAATGTAGAAATGACCAGCACTATCACACTGGTAGCAATTATTCTTGTTATACGATGGAAAAACTGTTGTATTTATTTTGTATTTTATGCCTCTGGCGTTGACTCCTAAGGCCGTAGCTATTCGATGTGGTGGTGCAACGCCCTAGAGTGAAGCCTAGGATGCCCGCAACGTAGAAATGACCATATTTTTCACACTGGTTGCAATTACTCTTGTTATACGATGGAAAAACTGTTGGATTTATTTTGTATTTTATGCTTCAGGCGTTGACTTCTTAGGCCATAACTATTCGCTCTGGTGGAACAACGCCCTAGTGTGAAGCCTAGGTTGCCCGGAACGTAGAAGTGACCATGACCTTCACACTGTTTGCGATTATTCATTTTATACGATGGTAAAACTGTTGTACATATATCGTATTTTATGCTTCTGGCGTTGACTTCTTAGGCCCTAACTATTCGGTCAGGTGGAGCAACGCCCTAGAGTGAAGCCTAGATTGCCCGGAACGTAGAAATGACCATAACTTTCATACTGGTTGCAATTATTCGTTTTATACGATGGAAATACTGTTGTATTTATATTGTATTTTAAGCTTCAGCGTTGACTTCTTAGGCCCTAACTATTCGCTGTGGTGGAGCAACGCCCTAGAGTGAAGCCTAGGTTGCCCTGAACGTAGAAATGACCATAGCTTTCACACTGGTTGCAATTATTCCTGTTATACAAGGGAAAAGCTGTTGTATTTATATTGTATTTTATGCTTCTGGCCTTGACTTCTTAGACCCTAACTATTCGATCTGGTGGAGCAACACCCTAGGGTGAAGCCTAGGTTGCCCTGAACGTAGAAGTAACCATAACTTTCACACTGGTTGCAATTATTCGTTTTATACAATGTAAGAACTGTTGTATTTATATTGTATTTTATGCTTCAGGCGTTGACTTCTTAGGCCCTAACTATTCGCTCTGGTGGAACAACGCCCTAGAGTGATGCCTAGGTCGCCCGGATCGTAGAAATGACCATTACTTGCACACTGGATGCAATTATCGTTTTATACGATGGAAAAACTGTTGTATTTATTTTGTATTTGGTGCTCCTGGCGTTGACTTCTTAGGCCCTAACTATTCACTCTGGTGGAACAACGCCCTAGAGTGAAGCCTAGGTGGCACGGAACGTAGAAATGACCATTACTTCCACACTGTTTGCGATTATACGTATTATACAGTGGAACAGCTGTTGTATTTATATGGCATTTTATGCTTCCGGCATTGACATTTAAGGCCCTAACTATTCGATGTGGTGGAGCAACACCCTAGAGTGAAGCCTAGGTTGCCCGGAACGTAGAAATGACCATAGCTTTCACACTGGTTGCAATTATTCCTGCTATACAAGGGAAAAACTGTTGTATTTATATTGTATTTTATGCTTCTGGCGTTGACTTCTTGGGCCCTAACTATTCGATCTGGTGGAGCATGGCCCTAGAGTGAAGTCTAGGTTGCCCGGAATGTAGAAATGACCAGCACTATCACACTGGTAGCAATTATTCTTGTTATACGATGGAAAAACTGTTGTATTTATTTTGTATTTTATGCCTCTGACGTTGACTCCTAAGGCCGTAGCTATTCGATGTGGTGGTGCAACGCCCTAGAGTGAAGCCTAGGATGCCCGCAACGTAGAAATGACCATATTTTTCACACTGGTTGCAATTACTCTTGTTATACGATGGAAAAACTGTTGGATTTATTTTGTATTTTATGCTTCAGGCGTTGACTTCTTAGGCCATAACTATTCGCTCTGGTGGAACAACGCCCTAGTGTGAAGCCTAGGTTGCCCGGAACGTAGAAGTGACCATGACCTTCACACTGTTTGCGATTATTCATTTTATACGATGGTAAAACTGTTGTACATATATCGTATTTTATGCTTCTGGCGTTGACTTCTTAGGCCCTAACTATTCGGTCAGGTGGAGCAACGCCCTAGAGTGAAGCCTAGATTGCCCGGAACGTAGAAATGACCATAACTTTCATACTGGTTGCAATTATTCGTTTTATACGATGGAAATACTGTTGTATTTATATTGTATTTTAAGCTTCAGCGTTGACTTCTTAGGCCCTAACTATTCGCTGTGGTGGAGCAACGCCCTAGAGTGAAGCCTAGGTTGCCCTGAACGTAGAAATGACCATAGCTTTCACACTGGTTGCAATTATTCCTGTTATACAAGGGAAAAGCTGTTGTATTTATATTGTATTTTATGCTTCTGGCCTTGACTTCTTAGACCCTAACTATTCGATCTGGTGGAGCAACACCCTAGGGTGAAGCCTAGGTTGCCCTGAACGTAGAAGTAACCATAACTTTCATACTGGTTGCAATTATTCGTTTTATACAATGTAAAAACTGTTGTATTTATATTGTATTTTATGCTTCAGGCGTTGACTTCTTAGGCCCTAACTATTCGCTCTGGTGGAACAACGCCCTAGAGTGATGCCTAGGTCGCCCGGATCGTAGAAATGACCATTACTTGCACACTGGATGCAATTATCGTTTTATACGATGGAAAAACTGTTGTATTTATTTTGTATTTGGTGCTCCTGGCGTTGACTTCTTAGGCCCTAACTATTCACTCTGGTGGAACAACGCCCTAGAGTGAAGCCTAGGTGGCACGGAACGTAGAAATGACCATAACTTTCACACTGGTTTCAATTATTCGTTTTATACAATGGAAAAACTGTTGTATTTATTTTGTATTTTATGCTTCAGGCGTTGACTTCTTAGGCCATAACTATTCGCTCTGGTGGAACAACGCCCTAGTGTGAAGCCTAGGTTGCCCGGAACGTAGAAGTGACCATGACCTTCACACTGTTTGCGATTATTCATTTTATACGATGGTAAAACTGTTGTACATATATCGTATTTTATGCTTCTGGCGTTGACTTCTTAGGCCCTAACTATTCGGTCAGGTGGAGCAACGCCCTAGAGTGAAGCCTAGATTGCCCGGAACGTAGAAATGACCATAACTTTCATACTGGTTGCAATTATTCGTTTTATACAATGTAAAAACTGTTGTATTTATATTGTATTTTATGCTTCAGGCGTTGACTTCTTAGGCCCTAACTATTCGCTCTGGTGGAACAACGCCCTAGAGTGATGCCTAGGTCGCCCGGATCGTAGAAATGACCATTACTTGCACACTGGATGCAATTATCGTTTTATACGATGGAAAAACTGTTGTATTTATTTTGTATTTGGTGCTCCTGGCGTTGACTTCTTAGGCCCTAACTATTCACTCTGGTGGAACAACGCCCTAGAGTGAAGCCTAGGTGGCACGGAACGTAGAAATGACCATAACTTTCACACTGGTTTCAATTATTCGTTTTATACAATGGAAAAACTGTTCTATTTATTTTGTATTTTATGCATCGGGCGTTGACTTCTAAGGCCCTAACTATTCGATCTGGTGGTGCAACGCCCTAGAGTGAAGCCTAGGATGCCCGCAACGTAGAAATGACCATATTTTTCACACTGGTTGCAATTATTCTTGTTATACGATGGAAAAACTGTTGTATGTATATTGTATTTTATGCTTCTGGCATTGACTTCTAAGGCCGCAGCTATTCGATGTGGTGGAGAAAGGCCCTAGAGTGAAGCCTAGGTTGCCCGGAAAGTAGACATGACCATTACCACCACACTGTTTGCAATTATTCATTTTATACAATGGAAAAACTGTTGTATTTATATTGTTTTTTATAGTTATGGCGTTGACTTCTAAGGCCGCAGCTATTCGATATGGTGGAGCAACGCCCTAGAGTGAAGCCTAGGTTGCCCGGAACGTAGAAATGACTATAGCTTTCACACTGGTTGCAATTATTCCTGTTATACAAGGGAAGAACTGTTGTATTTATATTGTATTTTATGCTTCTGGCGTTGACTTCCTGGGCCCTAGCTATTCTATCTGGAGGAGCAACGCCCTAGAGTGAAGCCTAGGTTGCCCGGAACGTAGAAATGACCATTACTTCCACACTGTTTGCAATTATTCATATTATACAGTGGAACAACTGTTGTATTTATATGGCATTTTATGCGTCTGGCATTGACTTCTAAGGCCCTAGCTATTCCATCTGTGGAGCAACGCCCTAGAGTGGAGCCTAGGTCGCGCGAAACGTGGAAATGACCATTACTTTCACTCTAGTTGCAATTATTCCAGCTGTACGATGGACAAACTTTTGGATTTTGATTGTACTTTATGCTTCAGGCGTTGACTTCTTAGGCCCTAACTATTCGCTCTGGTGGAACAACGCACTAGGGTGAAGCCTAGGTTACTCGGAACGTAGAAATGACCATTACCTTCACACTGTTTGCGATTATTTATTTTATACGATGGTAAAACTGTTGTACATATATCGTATTTTATGCTTCTGGCGTTGACTTCTTAGGCCCTAACTACTCGATCAGCTGGAGTAACGCCCTAGGGTGAAGCCTAGGTTGCCCGGAACGTTGAAATGACCATAACTTTCATACAGGTTGCAATTACTCGTTTTAAGCGATGGAAAAACTGTTCTATTTATTTTGTATTTTATGCTTCGGGCGTTGACTTCTAAGGCCCTAACTATTCGATCTGGTGGTGTAACGCCCTAGAGTGAAGCCTAGGATGCCCGCAACGTAGAAATGACCATATTTTTCACACTGGTTGCAATTATTCTTGTTATACGATGGAAAAACTGTTGTATTTATTTTGTATTTTATGCTTCAGGCGTTGACTTCTTAGGCCCTAACTATTCGCTCTGGTGGAACAACGCCCTAGTGTGAAGCCTAGGTTGCCCGGAACATAGAAGTGACCATTACCTTCACACTGTTTGCGATTATTCATTTTATACGATGGTAAAACTGTTGTACATATATCGTATTTTATGCTTCTGGCGTTGACTTCTTAGGCCCTAACTATTCGGTCAGGTGGAGCAACGCCCTAGAGTGAAGCCTAGGATGCCCGCAACGTAGAAATGAGCATATCTTTCACACTGTTTGCAATTATTCCTGTTATACGATTGAAAAACTGTTTTATCTATATTGTGTTTTATGCTTCTGACGTTGACTTCTAAGGCCGCAGCTATTCGATGAGGTGGAGCAACGCCCTAGAGTGAAGCCTAGGTTGCCCGGAACGCAGAAATGACCATGTCTTTCACACTGGATGCAATTATTCCTGTTATACGATGAAAAAACTATTGTACTTATATTATATTTTATGCTTCAGGCGTTGACTTCTAAGGGCGTAGCTATTCGATGTGGTGGAGAAACGCCCTAGAGTGAAGCCTAGGTTGCGCGGAAAGTAGAAATGACCATTACCTCCACACTGTTTGCAATTATTCATTTTATACAATGGAAAAACTGTTGTATTTATGTGGTTTTTTATAGTTATGGCGTTGACTTCTAAGGCCGTAGCCATTCCATGTGGTGGAGCAATGCTCTAGAGTGAAGCCTAGGATGCCCGCAACGTAGAAATGACCATATCTTTCACACTGTTTGCAATTATTCCTGTTATACGATTGAAAGACTGTTGTATGTATATTGTATTTTATGCTTCTGGCATTGACTTCTAAGGCCGCAGCTATTCGATGTGGTGGAGAAGGGCCCTAGAGTGAAGCCTAGGTTGCCCGGAAAGTAGAAATGACCATTACCACCACGCTGTTTGCAATTATTCATTTTATACAATGGAAAAACTGTTGTATTTATATTGTTTTTTATAGTTATGGCGTTGACTTCTAAGGCCGCAGCTATTCGATATGGTGGAGCAACGCCCTAGAGTGAAGCCTAGGTTGCCCGGAACGTAGAAATGACCATAGCTTTCACACTGGTTGCAATTATTCCTGTTATACAAGGGAAGAACTGTTGTATTTATATTGTATTTTATGCTTCTGGCGTTGACTTCCTGGGCCCTAGCTATTCTATCTGGAGGAGCAACGCCCTAGAGTGAAGCCTAGGTTGCCCGGAACGTAGAAATGACCATTACCTTCACACTGTTTGCGATTATTCATTTTATACGATGGTAAAACTGTTGTACATATATCGTATTTTATGCTTCTGGCGTTGACTTCTTACGCCCTAACTATTCGATCAGGTGGAGCAACGCCCTAGGGTCAAGCCTAGGTTGCCCGGAACGTAGAATTGACCATCACTTTCACACTGGTTGCAATTATTTTTGTTATACAATGGAAAAGCTGTTGTATTTATTTTGTATTTTATGCTTCTGGCATTGACTTCTAAGGCCCTAGCTATTCGTTCTGGTGGAGCAACGCCCTAGAGTGGAGCGTAGGTCGCCCGAAACGTAGAAATGACCATTACTTTCACTCTGTTTGCAAATGTACATTATATACGATGGAAAAGCTGTTGTATTTATATTGTATTTTATGCTTCTGGCGTTGACTTCTTAGGCCCTAACTATTTGATCTGGTGGAGCAACGCCCTAGAGTGTAGCCTAGGTTGCCCGGAACGTAGAAATGACCATAGCTTTCACAATGGTTGCAATTATTCCTGTTATACAAGGGAAAAACTGTTGTATTTATATTGTATTTTATGCATCTGGCGTTGAATTCTTAGGCCCCAACTATTCGATCTGGTGGAGCACCGCCCTGTAGTGAAGCCTAGGTTGCCCGGAACGTAGAAATGACCATGTCTTTCACACTGGTTGCAATTATTCCTGTTATACGATGGAAAAACTGTTGTACTTATATTATATTT
Organism: Calliopsis andreniformis; assembly: GCF_051401765.1. Taxonomy (NCBI): domain Eukaryota; kingdom Metazoa; phylum Arthropoda; class Insecta; order Hymenoptera; family Andrenidae; genus Calliopsis; species Calliopsis andreniformis. Next base: position 11,300,222 of record NW_027480422.1, on the reverse strand, counting down.
TATGCTTCAGGCGTTGACTTCTAAGGGCGTAGCTATTCGATGTGGTGGAGAAACGCCCTAGAGTGAAGCCCAGGTTGCCCGGAAAGTAGAAATGACCATTACCTCCACACTGTTTGCAATTATTCATTATATACAATGGAAAAACTGTTGTATTTATATTGTTTTTTATAGTTATGGCGTTGACTTCTAAGGCCGTAGCTATTCGATGTGGTGGAGCAAAGCCCTAGAGTGATGCCTAGGATGCCCGCAACGTAGAAATGACCATATTTTTCACACTGTTTGCAATTATTCCTGTTATACGATTGAAAAACTGTTGTATTTATATTGTATTTTATGCTTCTGCCGTTGACTTCTAAGGCCGCAGCTATTCGATGTGGTGGAGCAACGCCCTAGAGTGAAGCCTAGGTTGCCCGGAACGTAGAAATGACCATACCTTTCACACTGGTTGCAATTATTCCTGTTATACAATGGAAAAACTGTTGTATTTATATTGTATTTTATGCTTCTGGCGTTGACTGCCTGGGCCCTAGCTATTCTACCTGGAGGAGCAACGCCCTAGAGTGAAGCCTAGGTTGCCCGGAATGCAGAAATGACCATCACTTTCACACTGGTGGCAATTATTCCTGTTATACGACGGAAAAACTGTTGTATTTATATTGTATTTTATGCTTCTGGCGTTGACTTCTTAGCCCTAACTATTTGATCTGGTGGAGCACCGCCCTGTAGTGAAGCCTAGGTTGCCCGGAACGTAGAATTGACCATAACTTTTACACTGGTTTTAATTATTCGTTTTATACAATGGAAAAACTGTTCTATTTATTTTGTATTTTATGCTTCGGGCGTTGACTTCTAAGGCCCTAACTATTCGATCTGGTGGTGCAACGCCCTAGAGTGAAGCCTAGGATGCCCGCAACGTAGAAATGACCATATTTTTCACACTGGTTGCAATTATTCTTGTTATACGATGGAAAAACTGTTGTATTTATTTTGTATTTGGTGCTCCTGGCGTTGACTTCTTAGGCCCTAACTATTCACTCTGGTGGAACAACGCCCTAGAGTGAAGCCTAGGTGGCACGGAACGTAGAAATGACCATAACTTTCACACTGGTTTCAATTATTCGTTTTATACAATGGAAAAACTGTTGTATTTATTTTGTATTTTATGCTTCAGGCGTTGACTTCTTAGGCCATAACTATTCGCTCTGGTGGAACAACGCCCTAGTGTGAAGCCTAGGTTGCCCGGAACGTAGAAGTGACCATGACCTTTACACTGTTTGCGATTATTCATTTTATACGATGGTAAAACTGTTGTACATATATCGTATTTTATGCTTCTGGCGTTGACTTCTTAGGCCCTAACTATTCGGTCAGGTGGAGCAACGCCCTAGAGTGAAGCCTAGATTGCCCGGAACGTAGAAATGACCATAACTTTCATACTGGTTGCAATTATTCGTTTTATACGATGGGAAAACTGTTGTATTTATTTTGTATTTTATGCTTCTGGCATTGACTTCTTAGGCCCTAACTATTCGATCTGGTGGAGAAACGCCCTAGGGTGAAGTCTAGGTTGCCCGGAACGTAGAAATGACCATAACTAACAGACTGGTTGCAATTATTCGTTTTATACGATGCATAGACTGTTGTATTTATATTGTATTTTATAGTTATGGCGTTGTCTTCTAGGGCCGTAGCTATTCTATGTGATTGAGCAACGCCCTAGAGTGAAGCCTAGGTTGCCCGGAACGTAGAAATGACCATTACTTCCACACTGTTTGCGATTATACGTATTATACAGTGGAACAGCTGTTGTATTTATATGGCATTTTATGCTTCCGGCATTGACATTTAAGGCCCTAACTATTCGATGTGGTGGAGCAACACCCTAGAGTGAAGCCTAGGTTGCCCGGAACGTAGAAATGACCATAGCTTTCACACTGGTTGCAATTATTCCTGCTATACAAGGGAAAAACTGTTGTATTTATATTGTATTTTATGCTTCTGGCGTTGACTTCTTGGGCCCTAACTATTCGATCTGGTGGAGCATGGCCCTAGAGTGAAGTCTAGGTTGCCCGGAATGTAGAAATGACCAGCACTATCACACTGGTAGCAATTATTCTTGTTATACGATGGAAAAACTGTTGTATTTATTTTGTATTTTATGCCTCTGGCGTTGACTCCTAAGGCCGTAGCTATTCGATGTGGTGGTGCAACGCCCTAGAGTGAAGCCTAGGATGCCCGCAACGTAGAAATGACCATATTTTTCACACTGGTTGCAATTACTCTTGTTATACGATGGAAAAACTGTTGGATTTATTTTGTATTTTATGCTTCAGGCGTTGACTTCTTAGGCCATAACTATTCGCTCTGGTGGAACAACGCCCTAGTGTGAAGCCTAGGTTGCCCGGAACGTAGAAGTGACCATGACCTTCACACTGTTTGCGATTATTCATTTTATACGATGGTAAAACTGTTGTACATATATCGTATTTTATGCTTCTGGCGTTGACTTCTTAGGCCCTAACTATTCGGTCAGGTGGAGCAACGCCCTAGAGTGAAGCCTAGATTGCCCGGAACGTAGAAATGACCATACCTTTCACACTGGTTGCAATTATTCCTGTTATACAATGGAAAAACTGTTGTATTTATATTGTATTTTATGCTTCTGGCGTTGACTGCCTGGGCCCTAGCTATTCTACCTGGAGGAGCAACGCCCTAGAGTGAAGCCTAGGTTGCCCGGAATGCAGAAATGACCATCACTTTCACACTGGTGGCAATTATTCCTGTTATACGACGGAAAAACTGTTGTATTTATATTGTATTTTATGCTTCTGGCGTTGACTTCTTAGCCCTAACTATTTGATCTGGTGGAGCACCGCCCTGTAGTGAAGCCTAGGTTGCCCGGAACGTAGAATTGACCATAACTTTTACACTGGTTTTAATTATTCGTTTTATACAATGGAAAAACTGTTCTATTTATTTTGTATTTTATGCTTCGGGCGTTGACTTCTAAGGCCCTAACTATTCGATCTGGTGGTGCAACGCCCTAGAGTGAAGCCTAGGATGCCCGCAACGTAGAAATGACCATATTTTTCACACTGGTTGCAATTATTCTTGTTATACGATGGAAAAACTGTTGTATTTATTTTGTATTTGGTGCTCCTGGCGTTGACTTCTTAGGCCCTAACTATTCACTCTGGTGGAACAACGCCCTAGAGTGAAGCCTAGGTGGCACGGAACGTAGAAATGACCATAACTTTCACACTGGTTTCAATTATTCGTTTTATACAATGGAAAAACTGTTGTATTTATTTTGTATTTTATGCTTCAGGCGTTGACTTCTTAGGCCATAACTATTCGCTCTGGTGGAACAACGCCCTAGTGTGAAGCCTAGGTTGCCCGGAACGTAGAAGTGACCATGACCTTCACACTGTTTGCGATTATTCATTTTATACGATGGTAAAACTGTTGTACATATATCGTATTTTATGCTTCTGGCGTTGACTTCTTAGGCCCTAACTATTCGGTCAGGTGGAGCAACGCCCTAGAGTGAAGCCTAGATTGCCCGGAACGTAGAAATGACCATAACTTTCATACTGGTTGCAATTATTCGTTTTATACGATGGGAAAACTGTTGTATTTATTTTGTATTTTATGCTTCTGGCATTGACTTCTTAGGCCCTAACTATTCGATCTGGTGGAGAAACGCCCTAGGGTGAAGTCTAGGTTGCCCGGAACGTAGAAATGACCATAACTAACAGACTGGTTGCAATTATTCGTTTTATACGATGCATAGACTGTTGTATTTATATTGTATTTTATAGTTATGGCGTTGTCTTCTAGGGCCGTAGCTATTCTATGTGATTGAGCAACGCCCTAGAGTGAAGCCTAGGTTGCCCGGAACGTAGAAATGACCATTACTTCCACACTGTTTGCGATTATACGTATTATACAGTGGAACAGCTGTTGTATTTATATGGCATTTTATGCTTCCGGCATTGACATTTAAGGCCCTAACTATTCGATGTGGTGGAGCAACACCCTAGAGTGAAGCCTAGGTTGCCCGGAACGTAGAAATGACCATAGCTTTCACACTGGTTGCAATTATTCCTGCTATACAAGGGAAAAACTGTTGTATTTATGTTGTATTTCATGCTTCTGGCGTTGACTTCTTGGGCCCTAACTATTCGATCTGGTGGAGCATGGCCCTAGAGTGAAGTCTAGGTTGCCCGGAATGTAGAAATGACCAGCACTATCACACTGGTAGCAATTATTCTTGTTATACGATGGAAAAACTGTTGTATTCATTTTGTATTTTATGCCTCTGGCGTTGACTCCTAAGGCCGTAGCTATTCGATGTGGTGGTGCAACGCCCTAGAGTGAAGCCTAGGATGCCCGCAACGTAGAAATGACCATATTTTTCACACTGGTTGCAATTACTCTTGTTATACGATGGAAAAACTGTTGGATTTATTTTGTATTTTATGCTTCAGGCGTTGACTTCTTAGGCCATAACTATTCGCTCTGGTGGAACAACGCCCTAGTGTGAAGCCTAGGTTGCCCGGAACGTAGAAGTGACCATGACCTTCACACTGTTTGCGATTATTCATTTTATACGATGGTAAAACTGTTGTACATATATCGTATTTTATGCTTCTGGCGTTGACTTCTTAGGCCCTAACTATTCGGTCAGGTGGAGCAACGCCCTAGAGTGAAGCCTAGATTGCCCGGAACGTAGAAATGACCATACCTTTCACACTGGTTGCAATTATTCTTGTTATACGATGGAAAAACTGTTGTATTTATTTTGTATTTTATGCCTCTGGCGTTGACTCCTAAGGCCGTAGCTATTCGATGTGGTGGTGCAACGCCCTAGAGTGAAGCCTAGGATGCCCGCAACGTAGAAATGACCATATTTTTCACACTGGTTGCAATTACTCTTGTTATACGATGGAAAAACTGTTGGATTTATTTTGTATTTTATGCTTCAGGCGTTGACTTCTTAGGCCATAACTATTCGCTCTGGTGGAACAACGCCCTAGTGTGAAGCCTAGGTTGCCCGGAACGTAGAAGTGACCATGACCTTCACACTGTTTGCGATTATTCATTTTATACGATGGTAAAACTGTTGTACATATATCGTATTTTATGCTTCTGGCGTTGACTTCTTAGGCCCTAACTATTCGGTCAGGTGGAGCAACGCCCTAGAGTGAAGCCTAGATTGCCCGGAACGTAGAAATGACCATACCTTTCACACTGGTTGCAATTATTCCTGTTATACAATGGAAAAACTGTTGTATTTATATTGTATTTTATGCTTCTGGCGTTGACTGCCTGGGCCCTAGCTATTCTACCTGGAGGAGCAACGCCCTAGAGTGAAGCCTAGGTTGCCCGGAATGCAGAAATGACCATCACTTTCACACTGGTGGCAATTATTCCTGTTATACGACGGAAAAACTGTTGTATTTATATTGTATTTTATGCTTCTGGCGTTGACTTCTTAGCCCTAACTATTTGATCTGGTGGAGCACCGCCCTGTAGTGAAGCCTAGGTTGCCCGGAACGTAGAATTGACCATAACTTTTACACTGGTTTTAATTATTCGTTTTATACAATGGAAAAACTGTTCTATTTATTTTGTATTTTATGCTTCGGGCGTTGACTTCTAAGGCCCTAACTATTCGATCTGGTGGTGCAACGCCCTAGAGTGAAGCCTAGGATGCCCGCAACGTAGAAATGACCATATTTTTCACACTGGTTGCAATTATTCTTGTTATACGATGGAAAAACTGTTGTATTTATTTTGTATTTGGTGCTCCTGGCGTTGACTTCTTAGGCCCTAACTATTCACTCTGGTGGAACAACGCCCTAGAGTGAAGCCTAGGTGGCACGGAACGTAGAAATGACCATAACTTTCACACTGGTTTCAATTATTCGTTTTATACAATGGAAAAACTGTTGTATTTATTTTGTATTTTATGCTTCAGGCGTTGACTTCTTAGGCCATAACTATTCGCTCTGGTGGAACAACGCCCTAGTGTGAAGCCTAGGTTGCCCGGAACGTAGAAGTGACCATGACCTTCTCACTGTTTGCGATTATTCATTTTATACGATGGTAAAACTGTTGTACATATATCGTATTTTATGCTTCTGGCGTTGACTTCTTAGGCCCTAACTATTCGGTCAGGTGGAGCAACGCCCTAGAGTGAAGCCTAGATTGCCCGGAACGTAGAAATGACCATAACTTTCATACTGGTTGCAATTATTCGTTTTATACGATGGGAAAACTGTTGTATTTATTTTGTATTTTATGCTTCTGGCATTGACTTCTTAGGTCCTAACTATTCGATCTGGTGGAGAAACGCCCTAGGGTGAAGTCTAGGTTGCCCGGAACGTAGAAATGACCATAACTAACAGACTGGTTGCAATTATTCGTTTTATACGATGCATAGACTGTTGTATTTATATTGTATTTTATAGTTATGGCGTTGTCTTCTAGGGCCGTAGCTATTCTATGTGATTGAGCAACGCCCTAGAGTGAAGCCTAGGTTGCCCGGAACGTAGAAATGACCATTACTTCCACACTGTTTGCGATTATACGTATTATACAGTGGAACAGCTGTTGTATTTATATGGCATTTTATGCTTCCGGCATTGACATTTAAGGCCCTAACTATTCGATGTGGTGGAGCAACACCCTAGAGTGAAGCCTAGGTTGCCCGGAACGTAGAAATGACCATAGCTTTCACACTGGTTGCAATTATTCCTGCTATACAAGGGAAAAACTGTTGTATTTATATTGTATTTTATGCTTCTGGCGTTGACTTCTTGGGCCCTAACTATTCGATCTGGTGGAGCATGGCCCTAGAGTGAAGTCTAGGTTGCCCGGAATGTAGAAATGACCAGCACTATCACACTGGTAGCAATTATTCTTGTTATACGATGGAAAAACTGTTGTATTTATTTTGTATTTTATGCCTCTGGCGTTGACTCCTAAGGCCGTAGCTATTCGATGTGGTGGTGCAACGCCCTAGAGTGAAGCCTAGGATGCCCGCAACGTAGAAATGACCATATTTTTCACACTGGTTGCAATTACTCTTGTTATACGATGGAAAAACTGTTGGATTTATTTTGTATTTTATGCTTCAGGCGTTGACTTCTTAGGCCATAACTATTCGCTCTGGTGGAACAACGCCCTAGTGTGAAGCCTAGGTTGCCCGGAACGTAGAAGTGACCATGACCTTCACACTGTTTGCGATTATTCATTTTATACGATGGTAAAACTGTTGTACATATATCGTATTTTATGCTTCTGGCGTTGACTTCTTAGGCCCTAACTATTCGGTCAGGTGGAGCAACGCCCTAGAGTGAAGCCTAGATTGCCCGGAACGTAGAAATGACCATACCTTTCACACTGGTTGCAATTATTCCTGTTATACAATGGAAAAACTGTTGTATTTATATTGTATTTTATGCTTCTGGCGTTGACTGCCTGGGCCCTAGCTATTCTACCTGGAGGAGCAACGCCCTAGAGTGAAGCCTAGGTTGCCCGGAATGCAGAAATGACCATCACTTTCACACTGGTGGCAATTATTCCTGTTATACGACGGAAAAACTGTTGTATTTATATTGTATTTTATGCTTCTGGCGTTGACTTCTTAGCCCTAACTATTTGATCTGGTGGAGCACCGCCCTGTAGTGAAGCCTAGGTTGCCCGGAACGTAGAATTGACCATAACTTTTACACTGGTTTTAATTATTCGTTTTATACAATGGAAAAACTGTTCTATTTATTTTGTATTTTATGCTTCGGGCGTTGATTTCTAAGGCCCTAACTATTCGATCTGGTGGTGCAACGCCCTAGAGTGAAGCCTAGGATGCCCGCAACGTAGAAATGACCATATTTTTCACACTGGTTGCAATTATTCTTGTTATACGATGGAAAAACTGTTGTATTTATTTTGTATTTGGTGCTCCTGGCGTTGACTTCTTAGGCCCTAACTATTCACTCTGGTGGAACAACGCCCTAGAGTGAAGCCTAGGTGGCACGGAACGTAGAAATGACCATAACTTTCACACTGGTTTCAATTATTCGTTTTATACAATGGAAAAACTGTTGTATTTATTTTGTATTTTATGCTTCAGGCGTTGACTTCTTAGGCCATAACTATTCGCTCTGGTGGAACAACGCCCTAGTGTGAAGCCTAGGTTGCCCGGAACGTAGAAGTGACCATGACCTTCACACTGTTTGCGATTATTCATTTTATACGATGGTAAAACTGTTGTACATATATCGTATTTTATGCTTCTGGTGTTGACTTCTTAGGCCCTAACTATTCGGTCAGGTGGAGCAACGCCCTAGAGTGAAGCCTAGATTGCCCGGAACGTAGAAATGACCATAACTTTCATACTGGTTGCAATTATTCGTTTTATACGATGGGAAAACTGTTGTATTTATTTTGTATTTTATGCTTCTGGCATTGACTTCTTAGGCCCTAACTATTCGATCTGGTGGAGAAACGCCCTAGGGTGAAGTCTAGGTTGCCCGGAACGTAGAAATGACCATAACTAACAGACTGGTTGCAATTATTCGTTTTATACGATGCATAGACTGTTGTATTTATATTGTATTTTATAGTTATGGCGTTGTCTTCTAGGGCCGTAGCTATTCCATGTGATTGAGCAACGCCCTAGAGTGAAGCCTAGGTTGCCCGGAACGTAGAAATGACCATTACTTCCACACTGTTTGCGATTATACGTATTATACAGTGGAACAGCTGTTGTATTTATATGGCATTTTATGCTTCCGGCATTGACATTTAAGGCCCTAACTATTCGATGTGGTGGAGCAACACCCTAGAGTGAAGCCTAGGTTGCCCGGAACGTAGAAATGACCATAGCTTTCACACTGGTTGCAATTATTCCTGCTATACAAGGGAAAAACTGTTGTATTTATATTGTATTTTATGCTTCTGGCGTTGACTTCTTGGGCCCTAACTATTCGATCTGGTGGAGCATGGCCCTAGAGTGAAGTCTAGGTTGCCCGGAATGTAGAAATGACCAGCACTATCACACTGGTAGCAATTATTCTTGTTATACGATGGAAAAACTGTTGTATTTATTTTGTATTTTATGCCTCTGGCGTTGACTCCTAAGGCCGTAGCTATTCGATGTGGTGGTGCAACGCCCTAGAGTGAAGCCTAGGATGCCCGCAACGTAGAAATGACCATATTTTTCACACTGGTTGCAATTACTCTTGTTATACGATGGAAAAACTGTTGGATTTATTTTGTATTTTATGCTTCAGGCGTTGACTTCTTAGGCCATAACTATTCGCTCTGGTGGAACAACGCCCTAGTGTGAAGCCTAGGTTGCCCGGAACGTAGAAGTGACCATGACCTTCACACTGTTTGCGATTATTCATTTTATACGATGGTAAAACTGTTGTACATATATCGTATTTTATGCTTCTGGCGTTGACTTCTTAGGCCCTAACTATTCGGTCAGGTGGAGCAACGCCCTAGAGTGAAGCCTAGATTGCCCGGAACGTAGAAATGACCATAACTTTCATACTGGTTGCAATTATTCGTTTTATACGATGGCAATACTGTTGTATTTATATTGTATTTTAAGCTTCAGCGTTGACTTCTTAGGCCCTAACTATTCGCTGTGGTGGAGCAACGCCCTAGAGTGAAGCCTAGGTTGCCCTGAACGTAGAAATGACCATAGCTTTCACACTGGTTGCAATTATTCCTGTTATACAAGGGAAAAGCTGTTGTATTTATATTGTATTTTATGCTTCTGGCCTTGACTTCTTAGACCCTAACTATTCGATCTGGTGGAGCAACACCCTAGGGTGAAGCCTAGGTTGCCCTGAACGTAGAAGTAACCATAACTTTCACACTGGTTGCAATTATTCGTTTTATACAATGTAAGAACTGTTGTATTTATATTGTATTTTATGCTTCAGGCGTTGACTTCTTAGGCCCTAACTATTCGCTCTGGTGGAACAACGCCCTAGAGTGATGCCTAGGTCGCCCGGATCGTAGAAATGACCATTACTTGCACACTGGATGCAATTATCGTTTTATACGATGGAAAAACTGTTGTATTTATTTTGTATTTGGTGCTCCTGGCGTTGACTTCTTAGGCCCTAACTATTCACTCTGGTGGAACAACGCCCTAGAGTGAAGCCTAGGTGGCACGGAACGTAGAAATGACCATAACTTTCACACTGGTTTCAATTATTCGTTTTATACAATGGAAAAACTGTTGTATTTATTTTGTATTTTATGCTTCAGGCGTTGACTTCTTAGGCCATAACTATTCGCTCTGGTGGAACAACGCCCTAGTGTGAAGCCTAGGTTGCCCGGAACGTAGAAGTGACCATGACCTTCACACTGTTTGCGATTATTCATTTTATACGATGGTAAAACTGTTGTACATATATCGTATTTTATGCTTCTGGCGTTGACTTCTTAGGCCCTAACTATTCGGTCAGGTGGAGCAACGCCCTAGAGTGAAGCCTAGATTGCCCGGAACGTAGAAATGACCATAACTTTCATACTGGTTGCAATTATTCGTTTTATACGATGGAAATACTGTTGTATTTATATTGTATTTTAAGCTTCAGCGTTGACTTCTTAGGCCCTAACTATTCGCTGTGGTGGAGCAACGCCCTAGAGTGAAGCCTAGGTTGCCCTGAACGTAGAAATGACCATAGCTTTCACACTGGTTGCAATTATTCCTGTTATACAAGGGAAAAACTGTTGTATTTATATTGTATTTTATGCTTCTGGCCTTGACTTCTTAGACCCTAACTATTCGATCTGGTGGAGCAACACCCTAGGGTGAAGCCTAGGTTGCCCTGAACGTAGAAGTAACCATAACTTTCATACTGGTTGCAATTATTCGTTTTATACAATGTAAAAACTGTTGTATTTATATTGTATTTTATGCTTCAGGCGTTGACTTCTTAGGCCCTAACTATTCGCTCTGGTGGAACAACGCCCTAGAGTGATGCCTAGGTCGCCCGGATCGTAGAAATGACCATTACTTGCACACTGGATGCAATTATCGTTTTATACGATGGAAAAACTGTTGTATTTATTTTGTATTTGGTGCTCCTGGCGTTGACTTCTTAGGCCCTAACTATTCACTCTGGTGGAACAACGCCCTAGAGTGAAGCCTAGGTGGCACGGAACGTAGAAATGACCATAACTTTCACACTGGTTTCAATTATTCGTTTTATACAATGGAAAAACTGTTCTATTTATTTTGTATTTTATGCATCGGGCGTTGACTTCTAAGGCCCTAACTATTCGATCTGGTGGTGCAACGCCCTAGAGTGAAGCCTAGGATGCCCGCAACGTAGAAATGACCATATTTTTCACACTGGTTGCAATTATTCTTGTTATACGATGGAAAAACTGTTGTATTTATTTTGTATTTTATGCTTCAGGCGTTGACTTCTTAGGACCTAACTATTCGCTCTGGTGGAACAACGCCCTAGTGTGAAGCCTAGGTTGCCCGGAACATAGAAGTGACCATTACCTTCACACTGTTTGCGATTATTCATTTTATACGATGGTAAAACTGTTGTACATATATCGTATTTTATGCTTCTGGCGTTGACTTCTTAGGCCCTAACTATTCGGTCAGGTGGAGCAACGCCCTAGAGTGAAGCCTAGGATGCCCGCAACGTAGAAATGACCATATCTTTCACACTGTTTGCAATTATTCCTGTTATACGATTGAAAAGCTGTTTTATCTATATTGTGTTTTATGCTTCTGACGTTGACTTCTAAGGCCGCAGCTATTCGATGAGGTGGAGCAACGCCCTAGAGTGAAGCCTAGGTTGCCCGGAACGTAGAAATGACCATGTCTTTCACACTGGTTGCAATAATTCCTGTTATACGATGGAAAAACTATTGTACTTATATTATATTTTATGCTTCAGGCATCGACTTCTAAGGGCGTAGCTATTCGATGTCGTGGAGAAACGCCCTAGAGTGAAGCCTAGGTTGCGCGGAAAGTAGAAATGACCATTACCTCCACACTGTTTGCAATTATTCATTTTATACAATGGAAAAACTGTTGTATTTATGTGGTTTTTTATAGTTATGGCGTTGACTTCTAAGGCCGTAGCCATTCGATGTGGTGGAGCAATGCTCTAGAGTGAAGCCTAGGATGCCCGCAACGTAGAAATGACCATATCTTTCACACTGCTTGCAATTATTCCTGTTATACGATTGAAAAACTGTTGTATGTATATTGTATTTTATGCTTCTGGCGTTGACTTCTAAGGCCGCAGCTATTCGATGTGGTGGAGAAAGGCCCTAGAGTGAAGCCTAGGTTGCCCGGAAAGTAGAAATGACCATTACCACCACACTGTTTGCAATTATTCATTTTATACAATGGAAAAACTGTTGTATTTATATTGTTTTTTATAGTTATGGCGATGACTTCTAAGGCCGCAGCTATTCGATATGGTGGAGCAACGCCCTAGAGTGAAGCCTAGGTTGCCCGGAACGTAGAAATGACCATAGCTTTCACACTGGTTGCAATTATTCCTGTTATACAAGGGAAGAACTGTTGTATTTATATTGTATTTTATGCTTCTGGCGTTGACTTCCTGGGCCCTAGCTGTTCTATCTGGAGGAGCAACGCCCTAGAGTGAAGCCTAGGTTGCCCGGAATGCAGAAATGACCATCACTTTCACACTGGTGGCAATTATTCCTGTTATACGATGGACAAACTGTTGGATTTTTAATGTACTTTATGCTTCTGGCGTTGACTTCTAAGGCCCTATGTATTCGATCTGGTGGAGCAATGTCTCAGTGTTAAGTCTAGGATTCCAGGAACGTAGAAATGGCCGTTACTTTCACACTGGTTGCAATTACTCATTTTATACGATGGAAAAACTGTTGTACATATATCGTATTTTATGCTTCTGGCATTGACTTCTTAGGCCCTAACTATTCGATCTGGTGGAGCAACGCCCTAGGGTGAAGTCTAGGTTGCCCGGAACGTAGAAATGACCATAACTATCAGACTGGTTGCAATTATTCGTTTTATACGATGTATAGACTGTTGTATTTATATTGTATTTTATAGTTATGGCGTTGTCTTCTAGGGCCGTAGCTATTCGATGTGGTTGAGCAACGCCCTAGAGTGAAGCCTAGGTTGCCCGGAACGTAGAAATGACCATTACTTCCACACTGTTTGCAATTATACGTATTATACAGTGGAACAACTGTTGTATTTATATGGCATTTTATGCTTCTGGCATTGACGTCTAAGGCCCTAACTATTCGCTGTGGTGGAGCAACGCCCTAGAGTGAAGCCTAGGTTGCCCTGAACGTAGAAATGACCATAGCTTTCACACTGGTTGCAATTATTCCTGTTATACAAGGGAAAAACTGTTGTATTTATATTGTATTTTATGCTTCTGGCCTTGACTTCTTAGGCCCTAACTATTCGATCTGGTGGAGCAACGCCCTAGGGTGAAGCCTAGGTTGCCCTGAACGTAGAAATAACCATAACTTTCATACTGGTTGCAATTATTCGTTTTATACAATGTAAAAACTGTTGTATTTATATTGTATTTTATGCTTCAGGCGTTGACTTCTTAGGCCCTAACTATTCGCTCTGGTGGAACAACGCCCTAGAGTGAAGCCTAGATTGCCCGGAACGTAGAAATGACCATAGCTTTCATACTGGTTGCAATTATTCGTTTTATACGATGGAAAAACTGTTGTATGTATTTTGTATTTGGTGCTCCTGGCGTTGACTTCTTAGGCCCTAACTATTGGATCTGGTGCGGCAGCGCCCTAGGGTGAAGCCTAGGTTGCCCGGAACGTAGAAATGACCATAACTTTCACACTGGTTGCAATTATTTCTGTTATACTAGGGAAAAACTGTTGTATTTATATTGTATTTTATGCTTCTGGCGTTGACTTCTAAGACCCTAACTATTCGATCTGGTGGAGCAACGCCCTAGAGTGAAGCCTAGGTTGCACGGAACGTAGGAATGACCACTACTTCCTCACTGTTTGCAATTATTCATTTTATACAATGGAAAAACTGTTGTATTTATACGGTATTTTATGCTTTAGGCGTTGACTTCTTAGGCCCTAGCTATTGGATCTGGCGGACCAACGCCCTAGAGTGAAGCCTAGGTTTCCCGGAACGTAGAAATGGCCATAACATTCATTCTGGTTGCAATTATTTCTGTTATACAAGGGAAAAACTGTTGTATTTTTATTGTATTTTATGCTTCTGGCGTTGACTTCTTAGGCCCTAACCATTCGATCTGGTGGAGCAACGCCCTAGAGTTAAGCCTAGGTTGCACGGAACGTAGAAATGACCATTACTTCCTCACTGTTTGCAATTATTCATTTTATACAATGGAAAAACTGTTGTATTTATATTGTTTTTTATAGTTATGGCGTTCACTTCTAAGGCCGTAGCTATTCGATGTCGTTGAGCAACGCCCTAGAGTGAAGCCTGGGTTGCCCGGAACGTAGAAATGACCATTACTTCCACACTGTTTGCAATTATTCATATTATACAGTGGAACAACTGTTGTATTTATATGGCATTTTATGCTTCTGGCATTGACTTCTAAGGCCCTAGCTATTGGATCTGGCGGACCAACGCCCTAGAGTGAAGCCTAGGTTTCCCGGAACGTAGAAATGACCATAACTTTCACACTGGTTGCAATTATTTCTGTTATACAAGGGAAAAACTGTTGTATTTATATTGTATTTTATGCTTCTGGCGTTGACTTCTTAGACCCTAACTATTCGATCTGGTGGAGCAACGCCCTAGAGTGAAGCCTAGGTTGCACGGAACGTAGGAATGACCACTACTTCCTCACTGTTTGCAATTATTCATTTTATACAATGGAAAAACTGTTGCATTTATACGGTATTTTATGCTTTAGGCGTTGACTTCTTAGGCCCTAGCTATTGGATCTGGCGGACCAACGCCCTAGAGTGAAGCCTAGGTTTCCCGGAACGTAGAAATGACCATAACTTTCACACTGGTTGCAATTATTTCTGTTATACAAGGGAAAAACTGTTGTATTTATATTGTATTTTATGCTTCTGGCGTTGACTTCTTAGACCCTAACTATTCGATCTGGTGGAGCAACGCCCTAGAGTGAAGCCTAGGTTGCACGGAACGTAGGAATGACCACTACTTCCTCACTGTTTGCAATTATTCATTTTATACAATGGAAAAACTGTTGCATTTATACGGTATTTTATGCTTTAGGCGTTGACTTCTTAGGCCCTAGCTATTGGATCTGGCGGACCAACGCCCTAGAGTGAAGCCTAGGTTTCCCGGAACGTAGAAATGACCATAACATTCATACTGGTTGCAATTATTTCTGTTATACAAGGGAAAAACTGTTGTATTTATATTGTATTTTATGCTTCTGGCGTTGACTTCTTAGACCCTAACTATTCGATCTGGTGGAGCAACGCCCTAGAGTGAAGCCTAGGTTGCACGGAACGTAGGAATGACCACTACTTCCTCACTGTTTGCAATTATTCATTTTATACAATGGAAAAACTGTTGCATTTATACGGTATTTTATGCTTTAGGCGTTGACTTCTTAGGCCCTAGCTATTGGATCTGGCGGACCAACGCCCTAGAGTGAAGCCTAGGTTTCCCGGAACGTAGAAATGACCATAACATTCATACTGGTTGCAATTATTTCTGTTATACAAGGGAAAAACTGTTGCATTTTTATTGTATTTTATGCTTCTGGCGTTGACTTCTTAGGCCCTAACCATTCGATCTGGTGGAGCAACGCCCTAGAGTGAAGCCTAGGTTGCACGGAACGTAGAAATGACCATTACTTCCTCACTGTTTGCAATTATTCATTTTATACAATGGAAAAACTGTTGTATTTATATTGTTTTTTATAGTTATGGCGTTCACTTCTAAGGCCGTAGCTATTCGATGTCGTTGAGCAACGCCCTAGAGTGAAGCCTGGGTTGCCCGGAACGTAGAAATGACCATTACTTCCACACTGTTTGCAATTATTCATATTATACAGTGGAACAACTGTTGTATTTATATGGCATTTTATGCTTCTGGCATTGACTTCTAAGGCCCTAACTATTCGATGTGGTGGAGCAACGCCCTAGAGTGAAGCCTAGGTTGCCCGGAACGTAGAAATGACCATAGCTTTCACACTGGTTGCAATTACTCTTGTTATACGATGGAAAAACTGTTGTATTTATTTTGCATTTTATGCTTCAGCGTTGACTTCTTAGGCCCTAACTATTCGCTCTGGTGGAACAACGCCCTACGGTGATGCCTAGGTTGCCCGGATCGTAGAAATGACCATTACTTGCACACTGGATGCAATTATTCGTTTTATACGATGGAAAAACTGTTGTATTTATTTTGTATTTTAGGCTTCTGGCATTGACTTCTTAGGCCCTAACTATTCGATCTGGTGGAGAAACGCCCTAGGGTGAAGTCTAGGTTACCCGGAACGTAGAAATGACCATAACTATCAGACTGGTTGCAATTATTCGTTTTATACGATGTATAGACTGTTGTATTTATATTGTATTTTATAGTTATGGCGTTGTCTTCTAGGGCCGTAGCTATTCGATGTGGTTGAGCAACGCCCTAGAGTGAAGCCTCGGTTGCCCGGAACGTAGAAATGACCATTACTTGCACAATGGATGCAATTATCGTTTTATACGATGGAAAAACTGTTGTATTTATTTTGTATTTGGTGCTCCTGGCGTTGACTTCTTAGGCCCTAACTATTGGATCTGGTGGACCAACGCCCTAGAGTGAAGCCTTGGTTGCCCGGAACGTTGAAATGACCATTACTTCCACACTGTTTGCAATTATTCATATTATACAGTGGAAAAACTGTTGTATTTATATAGTATTTTATGCTTCTGGCATTGACTTCTAAGGCCCTAACTATTCGATGTGGTGGAGCAACGCCCTAGAGTGAAGCCTAGGTTGCCCGGAACGTAGAAATGACCATAACTTTCACACTGGTTGCAATTGTTTCTGTTATACAAGGGAAAATTGTTGTATTTATATTGTATTTTATGCTTCTGGCGTTGACTTCTTAGGCCCTAACTATTCGATCTGGTGGAGCAACGCACTAGAGTGAAGCCTAGGTGGCACGGAACGTAGAAATGACCATAACTTTCACACTGGTTTCAATTATTCCTGTTATACGATGGAAAAACTGTTGTATTTATTTTGTATTTTATGCTTCAGGCGTTGACTTCTTAGGCCCTAACTATTCGCTCTGGTGGAACAACGCCCTAGTGTGAAGCCTAGGTTGCCCGGAACATAGAAGTGACCATTACCTTCACACTGTTTGCGATTATTCATTTTATACGATGGTAAAACTGTTGTACATATATCGTATTTTATGCTTCTGGCGTTGACTTCTTAGGCCCTAACTATTCGGTCAGGTGGAGCAACGCCCTAGAGTGAAGCCTAGGATGCCGGCAACGTAGAAATGACCATATCTTTCACACTGTTTGCAATTATTCCTGTTATACGATTGAAAAACTGTTTTATCTATATTGTGTTTTATGCTTCTGACGTTGACTTCTAAGGCCGCAGCTATTCGATGAGGTGGAGCAACGCCCTAGAGTGAAGCCCAGGTTGCCCGGAAAGTAGAAATGACCATTACCACCACACTGTTTGCAATTATTCATTTTATACAATGGAAAAACTGTTATATTTATATTGTTTTTTATAGTTATGGCGTTGACTTCTAAGGCCGCAGCTATTCGATATGGTGGAGCAACGCCCTAGAGTGAAACCTAGGTTGCCCGGAACGTAGAAATGACCATAGCTTTCACACTGGTTGCAATTATTCCTGTTATACAAGGGAAGAACTGTTGTATTTATATTGTATTTTATGCTTCTGGCGTTGACTTCCTGGGCCCTAGCTATTCTATCTGGAGGAGCAACGCCCTAGAGTGAAGCCTAGGTTGCCCGGAATGCAGAAATGACCATCACTTTCACACTGGTGGCAATTATTCCTGTTATACGATGGACAAACTGTTGGATTTTTAATGTACTTTATGCTTCTGGCGTTGACTTCTAAGGCCCTATGTATTCGATCTGGTGGAGCAATGTCCCAGTGTTAAGTCTAGGATTCCAGGAACGTAGAAATGGCCGTTACTTTCACACTGGTTGCAATTACTCATTTTATACAATGGAAAAACTGTTGTACATATATCGTATTTTATGCTTCTGGCATTGACTTCTTAGGCCATAACTATTCGATGTGGTTGAGCAACGCCCTATACTGAAGCCTAGGTTGCCCGGAACGTAGAAATGACCATTACTTCCACACTGTTCGCAATTATACGTATTATACAGTGGAACAACTGCTGTATTTATATGGCATTTTATGCTTCTGGCATTGACGTCTAAGGCCCTAACTATTCGCTGTGGTGGAGCAACGCCCTAGAGTGAAGCCTAGGTTGCCCTGAACGTAGAAATGACCATAGCTTTCACACGGGTTGCAATTATTCCTGTTATACAAGGGAAAAACTGTTGTATTTATATTGTATTTTATGCTTCTGGCCTTGACTTCTTAGGCCCTAACTATTCGATCTGGTGGAGCAACGCCCTAGGGTGAAGCCTAGGTTGCCCTGAACGTAGAAATATCCATAACTTTCATACTGGTTGCAATTATTCGTTTTATACAATGTAAAAACTGTTGTATTTATATTGTATTTTATGCTTCAGGCGTTGACTTCTTAGGCCCTAACTATTGGATCTGGTGGACCAACGCCATAGAGTGAAGCCTAGGTTGCCCGGAACGTAGAAATGACCATTACTTCCACACTGTTTGCAATTATTCATATTATACAGTGGAAAAGCTGTTGTATTTATATTGTATTTTATGCTTCTGGCATTGACTTCTAAGGCCCTAACTATTCGATGTGGTGGAGCAACGCCCTAGAGTGAAGCCTAGGTTGCCCGGAACGTAGAAATGACCATAACTTTCACACTGGTTGCAATTATTTCTGTTATACAAGGGAAAAACTGTTGTATTTATATTGTATTTTATGCTTCTGGCGTTGACTTCTTAGACCCTAACTATTCGATCTGGTGGAGCAACGCCCTAGAGTGAAGCCTAGGTTGCACGGAACGTAGGAATGACCACTACTTCCTCACTGTTTGCAATTATTCATTTTATACAATGGAAAAACTGTTGTATTTATACGTTATTTTATGCTTCAGGCGTTGACTTCTTCGGCCCTAGCTATTGGATCTGGCGGACCAACGCCCTAGAGTGAAGCCTAGGTTGCCCGGAACGTAGAAATGACCATAACATTCATACTGGTTGCAATTATTTCTGTTATACAAGGGAAAAACTCTTGTATTTTTATTGTATTTTATGCTTCTGGCGTTGACTTCTTAGGCCCTAACCATTCGATCTGGTGGAGCAACGCCCTAGAGTGAAGCCTAGGTTGCACGGAACGTAGAAATGACCATTACTTCCTCACTGTTTGCAATTATTCATTTTATACAATGGAAAAACTGTTGTATTTATATTGTTTTTTATAGTTATGGCGTTCACTTCTAAGGCCGTAGCTATTCGATGTGGTTGAGCAACGCCCTAGAGTGAAGCCTGGGTTGCCCGGAACGTAGAAATGACCATTACTTCCACACTGTTTGCAATTATTCATATTATACAGTGGAACAACTGTTGTATTTATATGGCATTTAATGCTTCTGGCATTGACTTCTAAGGCCCTAACTATTCCATGTGGTGGAGCAACGCCCTAGAGTGAAGCCTAGGTTGCCCGGAACGTAGAAATGACCATAGCTTTCACACTGGTTGCAATTATTCCTGTTATACGGGGGAAAAACTGTTGTATTTATATTGTATTTTATGCTTCTGGCGTTGACTTCTTAGGCCCTAACTATTCGATCTGGTGGAGCATGGCCCTAGAGTGAAGCCTAGGTTGCCCGGAATGTAGAATTGACCATGTCTTTCACACTGGTTGCAATTATTCCTGTTATACGATGGAAAAACTGTTGTATTTATATTATATTGTATGCTTCAGACGTTGACTTCTAAGGCCGTAGCTATTCGATGTGGTGGAGAAACGCCCTAGAGTGAAGCCTAGGTTGCCCGGAAAGTAGAAATGACCATTACCTCCACACTGTTTGCAATTATTCATTTTATACAATGGAAAAACTGTTGTATTTATATTGTTTTTTATAGTTATGGCGTTGACTTCTAAGGCCGTAGCTATTCGATGTGGTGGAGCAATGCCCTAGAGTGAAGCCTAGTATGCCCGCAACGTAGAAATGACCATATCTTTCACAGTGTTTGCAACTATTCCTGTTATACGATTGAAAAACTGTTTTATCTATATTGTGTTTTATGCTTCTGGCGTTGACTTCTAAGGCCGCAGCTAATCGATGTGGTGGAGAAACGCCCTAGAGTGAAGCCTAGATTGCCCGGAAAGTAGAAGTGACCATACCTTTCACACTGGTTGCAATTATTCCTGTTATACGATGTAGAAGCTGTTGTATTTGTATTGTATTTTATGCTTCTGGCGTAGACTTCTTAGGCCCTAACTATTCGATCTGGTGGAACGACGCCCTAGAGAGAAGCCTAGATTGCCCGGAACGTAGAAATGACCATAACTATCAGACTGGTTGCAATTATTTGTTTTATATGATGGAAAGACTGTTGTACATATATCGTATTTTATGCTTCTGGCGTTGACTTCATAGCCCCTAACTATTCGATCTGGTGGAGCAACGCCCTAGGGTGAAGCCTAGGTTGCCCTGAACGTAGAAATAACCATAACTCTCATA
Organism: Calliopsis andreniformis; assembly: GCF_051401765.1. Lineage (NCBI taxonomy): Eukaryota > Metazoa > Arthropoda > Insecta > Hymenoptera > Andrenidae > Calliopsis > Calliopsis andreniformis. Next base: position 11,279,374 of record NW_027480422.1, on the reverse strand, counting down.
CTGGTTGCAATTATTCATATTATACAGTTGAAAAACTGTTGTATTTGTATTGTATTTTATGCTTCTGGCATTGACTTCTAAGGCCCTAACTATTCGATGTGGTGGAGCAACGCCCTAGAGTGAAGCCTAGGTTGCCCGGAACGTAGATATGACCATAGCTTTCACACTGGTTGCAATAATTCCTGTTATACGATGGAAAAACTGTTGTATTTATATTATATTGTATGCTTCAGACGTTGACTTCTAAGGCCGTAGCTATTCGATGTGGTGGAGAAACGCCCTAGAGTGAAGCCTAGGTTGCCGGGAAGGTAGAAATGACCATTACCTCCACACTGTTTGCAATTATTCATTTTATCCAGTGGAAAAACTGTTGTATTTATATTGTTTTTTATAGTTATGGCGTTGACTTCTAAGACCGTAGCTATTCGATGTGGTGGGGCAATGCCCTAGAGTAAAGCCTAGGATGCTCGCAACGTAGAAATGACCATATCTTTCACACTGTTTGCAATTATTCCTGTTATAAGATTGAAAAACTGTTGTACTTGTATTGTATTTTATGCTTCTGGAGTAGACTTCTTAGGCCCTAACCATTCGATCTGGTGGAACGACGCTCTAGCGTGAAGCCTAGGTTGCCCGGTACGTAGAAATGACCATTACTTCCACACTGTTTGCAATTATTCATTTCATACAGTGGAACAACTGTTGTATTTATATGGCATTTTATGCTTCTGGCGTTGACTTCTAAGGCCGCAGCTATTCGATGTGGTGGAACGACGCCCTAGAGTGCAGCCTAGGTTGCCCGTATCGTAGAAATGACCATATCTTTCACACTGGTTGCAATTATTCCCGTTATACGATGGTAAAGCTGTTGTATTTATATTGTATTTTATAGTTATGGCGTTGTCTTCTAGGGCCGTAGCTATTCGATGTGGTTGAGCAACGCCCTAGAGTGAAGCCTAGGTTGCCCGAAACGTATAAATGACCATAGCTTTCATACATGTTGCAATTATTCCTGTTATACAAGGGAAAAACTGTTGTATTTATATTGTATTTTATGCTTCTGGCGTTGACTTCTTAGGCCCTAACTATTCGATCTGGTGGAGCATGGCCCTAGAGTGAAGCCTAGGTTGCACGTAACGTAGAAATGCCCATTACTTTCACACTGGTGGTAATTATTCCTGTTATACGATGGAATAACTGTTGTATTTTTGTTTTATTTTGTGCTTCTGGCGTTGACTTCTTAGGCCCTAACTATTCGATCTGGTGGAGCATGGCCCTAGAGTGAAGCCTAGGTTGCCCGGAGTGTAGAAATGACCATGTCTTTCGCACTGGTTGCAATTGTTCTTGTTATACGATGGCAAAACTGTTGTATTTATTTTGTATTTTATACCTCTGGCGTTGACTGCTAAGGCCGTAGCTATACGATGTGGTGGAGCAACGCCCTAGAGTGATGCCTAGGTTCCCCGGATCGTAGAAATAACCATTACTTGCACACAGGATGCAATTATTCGTTTTATACGATGGAAAAACTGTTGTATTTATTTTGTATTTGGTGCTCCTGGCGTTGACTTCTTAGGCCCTAACTATTGGATCTGGTGCACCAACGCCCTAGAGTGAAGCCTAGCTTGCCCGGAACGTAGAAATGACCATTACTTCCACACTGTTTGCCATTATTCATATTATACAGTGGAAAAACTGTAGTATTTATATTGTATTTTATGCTTCTGGCATTGACTTCTAAGGCCCTAACTATTCGATGTGGTGGAGCAACGCCATAGAGCGAAACCTACGTTGCTCGGAACATAGAAATGACCATAGCTTTCACACTGGTTGCAATTATTTCTGTTATGCAAGGGAAAAACTGTTGTATTTATATGGTATTTTATGCTTCTGGCGTTGACTTGTTAGGCCCTAACTATTCGATCTGGGGGAACCACGCCCTAGACTGAAGCCTAGGTTGCCCGGAATGCTGAAATGACCATCACTTTCACATTCGTTGCAATTATTCTTGTTATACGATGGAAAAACTTTTGTATTTATTTTGTATTTTATGCCTCTGGCGTTGACTCCTAAGGCCGTAGCTATTCGATGTGGTGCAGCAACGCCCTAGAGTGAAGCCTAGGTTGCCCGGAACGTAGAAATGACCATGTCTTTCACACTGGTTGCAATTATTCCTGTTATGCGGTGGAAAAACTGTTGTATTTATATTATATTTTATGCCTCAGACGTTGATTTCTAAGGCCGTGGCTATTCGATGTGGTGGAGAAACGCCCTAGAGTGAAGCCTAGGTTGCCCGGAAAGTAGAAATGACAATTACCTCCACACTGTTTGCAATTATTCATTTTATACAATGGAAATACTGTTGTATTTATACTGTTTCTTATAGTTATGGCGTTGACTTCTAAGGCCGTAGCTCTTGCATCTGGTGGAACGACGCCCTAGAGTGAAGCCTAGGTTGCCCGTATCGTAGAAATGACCATACCTTTCACACTGTTTGCAATTATTCCTGTTATACGATGGAAAAACTGTTGTATTTCTATTGTATTTTATGCTTCTGGCGTTGTCTTCTTAGGCCCTAACTATTCGATCTGGTGGAGCAACGCCCTAGGGTGAAGCCTAGGTTGCCCGGAACGTAGAAATGACCACGCCTTTCACACTGGTGGCAATTATTCCTGTTATACGATGGAGACTGTTGGATTTTTAATGTATTTTATGCTTCTGGCATTGACTTCTTAGGCCCTAACTATTCGATCTGGTGGACCAACGCCCTAGAGTGAAGCCTAGGTTGCACGGAACGTAGAAATGCCCATTACTTTCACACTGGTGGTAATTATTCCTGTTATACGGTGGAATAACTGTTGTATTTTTATTTTATTTTGTGCTTCTGGCGTTGACTTCTAAGGTCCTAGCTATTCGATCTGGTGGGGCAACGCTCGATAGTGAATCCTAGGTTGTCCGGAACTTAGAAATGACCATCACCTTCACTCTGGTTGCAATTATTTCTGTTATACGATGGAAAAACTGTGGTATTTATATTGTATTTTATGCTTCTGGCGTAGGCTTCTTAGGCCCAAACTATTCGATCTGGTGGAGCAACGCCCTCGGGTGAAGCCTAGGTTGCCCGGAACGCAGAAATGACCATACCTTTCACACTGGTTGCAATTATTCCTGTTATACAAGGGAAAAACTGTTGTATTTATATTGTATTTTATGCTTCTGGCATTGACTTCTAAGGCCCTAACTATTCGATGTGGTGGAGCAACGCCCTAGAGTGAAGCCTAGGTTGCCCGGAACGTAGAAATGACCATCACTTTCAAACTGGTTGCAATTATTCTTGTTATACGATGGAAAAACTGTTGTATTTATTTTGTATTTTATGCCTCTGGCGTTTACTCCTAAGGTCGTAGCTATTCGATGTGGTGGAACAACGCCCTAGAGGGAAGCCTAGGTTGCACGGAACGTAGAAATGACCATGTCTTTCACACTGGTTGCAATTATTCCTGTTATACAAGGGAAAAACTGTTGTATTTATATTGTATTTTATGCTTCTGGCGTTGACTTCCTGGGCCCTAACTATTCGATCTGGTGGAGCAACGCCCTAGGGTGAAGCCTAGGTTGCCCGGAACGTAGAAATGACCATAACTATCAGACTGGTTGCAATTACTCGTTTTATACGATGGAAAGACTGTTGTATTTATATTGTATTTTATAGTTATGGCGTTGTCTTCTAGGGCCGTAGCTATTCGATGTTGTGGAGAAACGCCCTAGAGTGAAGCCTAGGTTGCCCGGAAAGTAGAAATGACCATTACCTCCGCACTGTTAGCAATTATTCATTTTATACAATGGAAAAACTGTTGTATTAATATTGTTTTTTATAGTTATGGCGTTGACTTCTAAGGCCGTAGCTATTCGATATGGTGGAGCAACGCCCTAGAGTGAAACCTAGGTTGCCCGGAACGTAGAAATGACCATAGCTTTCACACTGGTTGCAATTATTCCTGTTATACAAGGGAAGAACTGTTGTATTTATATTGTATTTTATGCTTCTGGCGTTGACTTCCTGGGCCCTAACTATTCGATCTGGTGGAGCAACGCCCTAGGGTGAAGCCTAGGTTGCCCTGAACGTAGAAATATCCATAACTTTCATACTGGTTGCAATTATTCGTTTTATACAATGTAAAAACTGTTGTATTTATATTGTATTTTATGCTTCAGGCGTTGACTTCTTAGGCCCTAACTATTGGATCTGGTGGACCAACGCCATAGAGTGAAGCCTAGGTTGCCCGGAACGTAGAAATGACCATTACTTCCACACTGTTTGCAATTATTCATATTATACAGTGGAAAAGCTGTTGTATTTATATTGTATTTTATGCTTCTGGCATTGACTTCTAAGGCCCTAACTATTCGATGTGGTGGAGCAACGCCCTAGAGTGAAGCCTAGGTTGCCCGGAACGTAGAAATGACCATAACTTTCACACTGGTTGCAATTATTTCTGTTATACAAGGGAAAAACTGTTGTATTTATATTGTATTTTATGCTTCTGGCGTTGACTTCTTAGACCCTAACTATTCGATCTGGTGGAGCAACGCCCTAGAGTGAAGCCTAGGTTGCACGGAACGTAGGAATGACCACTACTTCCTCACTGTTTGCAATTATTCATTTTATACAATGGAAAAACTGTTGTATTTATACGTTATTTTATGCTTCAGGCGTTGACTTCTTCGGCCCTAGCTATTGGATCTGGCGGACCAACGCCCTAGAGTGAAGCCTAGGTTGCCCGGAACGTAGAAATGACCATAACATTCATACTGGTTGCAATTATTTCTGTTATACAAGGGAAAAACTCTTGTATTTTTATTGTATTTTATGCTTCTGGCGTTGACTTCTTAGGCCCTAACCATTCGATCTGGTGGAGCAACGACCTAGAGTGAAGCCTAGGTTGCACGGAACGTAGAAATGACCATTACTTCCTCACTGTTTGCAATTATTCATTTTATACAATGGAAAAACTGTTGTATTTATATTGTTTTTTATAGTTATGGCGTTCACTTCTAAGGCCGTAGCTATTCGATGTGGTTGAGCAACGCCCTAGAGTGAAGCCTGGGTTGCCCGGAACGTAGAAATGACCATTACTTCCACACTGTTTGCAATTATTCATATTATACAGTGGAACAACTGTTGTATTTATATGGCATTTTATGCTTCTGGCATTGACTTCTAAGGCCCTAACTATTCCATGTGGTGGAGCAACGCCCTAGAGTGAAGCCTAGGTTGCCCGGAACGTAGAAATGACCATAGCTTTCACACTGGTTGCAATTATTTCTGTTATGCAAGGGAAAAACTTTTGTATTTATTTTGTATTTTATGCCTCTGGCGTTGACTCCTAAGGCCGTAGCTATTCGATGTGGTGCAGCAACGCCCTAGAGTGAAGCCTAGGTTGCCCGGAACGTAGAAATGACCATGTCTTTCACACTGGTTGCAATTATTCCTGTTATGCGATGGAAAAACTGTTGTATTTATATTATATTTTATGCTTCAGACGTTGATTTCTAAGGCCGTGGCTATTCGATGTGGTGGAGAAACGCCCTAGAGTGATGCCTAGGTTGCCCGGAAAGTAGAAATGACAATTACCTCCACACTGTTTGCAATTATTCATTTTATACAATGGAAATACTGTTGTATTTATACTGTTTCTTATAGTTATGGCGTTGACTTCTAAGGCCGTAGCTCTTGCATCTGGTGGAACGACGCCCTAGAGTGAAGCCTAGGTTGCCCGTATCGTAGAAATGACCATACCTTTCACACTGTTTGCAATTATTCCTGTTATACGATGGAAAAACTGTTGTATTTCTATTGTATTTTATGCTTCTGGCGTTGTCTTCTTAGGCCCTAACTATTCGATCTGGTGGAGCAACGCCCTAGGGTGAAGCCTAGGTTGCCCGGAACGTAGAAATGACCACGCCTTTCACACTGGTGGCAATTATTCCTGTTATACGATGGAGACTGTTGGATTTTTAATGTATTTTATGCTTCTGGCATTGACTTCTTAGGCCCTAACTATTCGATCTGGTGGACCAACGCCCTAGAGTGAAGCCTAGGTTGCACGGAACGTAGAAATGCCCATTACTTTCACACTGGTGGTAATTATTCCTGTTATACGGTGGAATAACTGTTGTATTTTTATTTTATTTTGTGCTTCTGGCGTTGACTTCTAAGGTCCTAGCTATTCGATCTGGTGGGGCAACGCTCGATAGTGAATCCTAGGTTGTCCGGAACTTAGAAATGACCATCACCTTCACTCTGGTTGCAATTATTTCTGTTATACGATGGAAAAACTGTGGTATTTATATTGTATTTTATGCTTCTGGCGTAGGCTTCTTAGGCCCTAACTATTCGATCTGGTGGAGCAACGCCCTCGGGTGAAGCCTAGGTTGCCCGGAACGTAGAAATGACCATACCTTTCACACTGGTTGCAATTATTCCTGTTATACAAGGGAAAAACTGTTGTATTTATATTGTATTTTATGCTTCTGGCATTGACTTCTAAGGCCCTAACTATTCGATGTGGTGGAGCAACGCCCTAGAGTGAAGCCTAGGTTGCCCGGAACGTAGAAATGACCATCACTTTCACACTGGTTGCAATTATTCTTGTTATACGATGGAAAAACTGTTGTATTTATTTTGTATTTTATGCCTCTGGCGTTTACTCCTAAGGTCGTAGCTATTCGATGTGGTGGAACAACGCCCTAGAGTGAAGCCTAGGTTGCGCGGAATGTAGAAATGACCATACCTTTCACACTGGTTGCAATCATTCCTGTTATACAAGGGAAAAACTGTTGTATTTATATTGTATTTTATGCTTCTGGCGTTGACTTCCTGGGCCCTAACTATTCTATCTGGAGGAGCAACGCCCTGGAGTGATTCCTAGGTTGCCTGGAATGCAGAAATAACCATCACTTTCACACTGGTGGCAATTATTCCTGTTATACGATGGACAAACTGTTGGATTTTTAATGTACTTTATGCTTCTGGCGTTGACTTCTAAGGCCCTATGTATTCGATCTGGTGGAGCAATGTCTCAGTGTTAAGTCTAGGATGCCCGGAACGCAGAAATGGCCATTAATTTCACACTGGTTGCAATTACTCATTTTATACGATGGAAAAACTGTTGTACATATATCGTATTTTATGCTTCTAGCATTGACTTCTTAGGCCCTAACTATTCGATCTGGTGGAACGACGCCCTAGAGAGAAGCCTAGATTGCCCGGAACGTAGAAATGACCATAACTATCAGACTGGTTGCAATTATTCGTTTTATACGATGGAAAGACTGTTGTACATATATCGTATTGTATGCTTCTGGCGTTGACTTCATAGGCCCTAACTATTCGATCTGGTGGAGCAACGCCCTAGGGTGAAGCGTAGGTTGCCCTGAACGTAGAAATAACCATAACTTTCATACTGGATGCAATTATTCGTTTTATACGATGGAAAAACTGTTGTATTTATTTTGTATTTGGTGCTCCTGGCGTTGACTTCTTAGGCCCTAACTATTGGATCTGGTGGACCAACGCCCTAGAGTGAAGCCTAGCTTGCCCGGAACGTAGAAATGACCATTACTTCCACACTGTTTGCAATTATTCATATTATACAGTTGAAAAACTGTTGTATTTATATTGTATTTTATGCTTCTGGCATTGACTTCTAAGGCCCTAACTATTCGATCTGGTGGAGCAACGCCCTAGGGTGAAGCCTAGTTTGCCCGGAACGTAGAAATGACCATAACTATCAGACTGGTTGCAATTATTCGTTTTATACGATGGAAAGACTGTTGCATTTATATTGTATTTTATAGTTATGGCGTTGTCTTCTAAGGCCCTAGCTATTCGATCTGGCGGAGCAACGCTCTAGGGTGAAGCCTAGGTTGCCCGGAACTTAGAAATGACCAACACCTTCACTCTGGTTGCAATTATTCCTGTTATACGATGGAAAAACTGTTGTATTTATATTGTATTTTATGCTTCTGCTGTAGACTTCTTAGGCGCTAGCTATTCGATCTGGTGGTGCAACGCTCTAGAGTGAAGCCTAGGTTGCCCGGAACTTAGAAGTGACCATCACCTTCACTCTGGCTGCTGTTATTCCTGTTATACGATGGAAAAACTGTTGTATTTTTATTGTATTTTATGCTTCGGGCGTTGATTTCTAAGGCCGTAGCTATTCGATGTGGTGGAGCAATGCCCTAGAGTGAAGCCTAGGATGCCCGCAACGTAGAAATGACCATATCTTCCACACTGTTTGCAATTATTCCTGTTACACGATTGAAAAACTGTTGTATTTATATTGTATTTTATGCTTCTGGCGTTGACTACTAAGGCCGCGGCTATCCGATGTGGTGGAGCAACGCCCTAGAGTGAAGCCTAGGTTGCCCGGAACGTAGAAATGACCATACCTTTCACACTGGTTGCAATTATTCCTGTTATACAAGGGAAAAACTGTTGTATTTATATTTTATTTTATGCTTCTGGCGTTGACTTCCTGGGCCCTAACTATTCTATCTGGAGGAGCAACGCCCTAGAGTGAAGCCTAGGTTGCCCGGAATGCAGAAATGACCATAACTTTCATACTGGTTGCAATTATTCGTTTTATACCGTGGAAAAACTGTTGTATTTATATTGTATTTTATTAGTCTGGAGTTGTTTTCTAAGGCCCTAACTATTCGGCCGGGTGGACCAACGCCCTAGAGTGAAGCCTAGATTGCACGGAACGTAGAAATGCCCATTACTTTCACACTGGTTGTAATTATTCCTGTTATACGATGGAATAACTGTTGTTTTTTTATTTTATTTTGTGCTTCTGGCGTTGACTTCTAAGGCCCTAGCTATTCGATCTGGCGGAGCAACGCTCTAGAGTGAAGCCTAGGTTGCCCGGAACTTAGAAATGACCAACACCTTCACTCTGGTTGCAATTATTCCTGTTATACGATGGAAAAACTGTTGTATTTATATTGTATTTTATGCTTCTGCTGTAGACTTCTTAGGCCCTAGCTATTCGATCTGGAGGAACAACGCCCTAGAGTGAAGCCTAGGTTGCTGGGAACGTAGAAATAACCATTACTTTCACACTGGTTGCAATTATTCCTGTTATACAAGGGAAAAACTGTTGTATTTATATTTTATTTTATGCTTCTGGCGTTGACTTCCTGGGCCCTAACTATTCTATCTGGAGGAGCAACGCCCTAGAGTGAAGCCTAGGTTGCCCGGAATGCAGAAATGACTATCACCTTCACACTGGTGGCAATTACTCCTGTTATACAATGGACAAACTGTTGGATTTTTAATGTACTTTATGCTTCTGGCGTTGACTTCTATGGCACTATGTATTCGATCTGGTGGAGCAACGCCCAAGAGTGAAGCCTAGGTTTCCCGGAATGTAGAAATGACCATCACTCTCACACTGGTTGCAATTATTCGTTTTATACGATGGAAAAGCTGTTGTATTTATATTGTATTTTATGCTTCTGCTGTAGACTTCTTAGGCCCTAGCTATTCGATCTGGAGGAACAACGCCCTAGAGTGAAGCCTAGGTTGCGGGGAACGTAGAAATGACCATTACTTTCACACTGGTTGCAATTATTCCATTTATACGATGGGAAAACTGTTGTATTTTTATTGTATTTTATGCTTCTGGCGTTGACTTCTAAGTCCCTAGCTATTCGATCTGGTGGAGCAACGCCCTAGGGTGAAGCCTAGGTTGCCCGGAACGTAGAAATGACCATAACTTTCATGCTGGTTGCAATTATTCGTTTTATACCGTGGAAAAACTGTTGTATTTATATTGTATTTTATGCGTCTGGAGTTGTTTTCTAAGGCCCTAACTATTCGTCCTGGTGGACCTACGCCCTAGAGTGAAGCCTAGGTTGCACGGAACGGAGAAATGCCCATTACTTTCACACTGGTTGTAATTATTCCTGTTATAGGGTGGAATAACTGTTGTATCTTTATTTTATTTTGTGCTTCTGGCGTTGACTTCTAAGGCCCTAGCTATTCGATCTGGTGGTGCAACGCTCTAGAGTGAAGCCTAGGTTGCCCGGAACTTAGAAGTGACCATCACCTTCACTCTGGTTGCTATTATTCCTGTTATACGATGGAAAAACTGTTGTATTTTTATTGTATTTTATGCTTCGGGCGTTGACTTCTAAGGCCGTAGCTATTCGATGTGTTGGAGCAACGCCCTAGAGTGAATCCTAGGTTGCCCGGAACGTAGAAATCACCATGTCTTTCACACTGGTTGCAATTATTCTTGTTATACGATGGAAAAACTGTTGTATTTATATTATATTTTATGCTTCAGACGTTGACTTCTAAGGCAGTAGCTATTCGATGTGGTGGAGAAACGCCCTAGAGTGAAGCCCAGGTTGACCGGAAAGTAGTAATGACCATCACTTTCACAAGGGTTGCAATTATTCTTGTTATACGATGGAAAAACTGTTGTATTTATTTTGTATTTTATTCTTCTGGCGTTGACTTCCTGGGCCCTAACTATTCTATCTGGAGGAGCAGCGCCCTAGAGTGAAGCCTAGGTTGCCCGGAATGCAGAAATGACCATAGCTTTCACACTGTTTGCAATTATTCCTGTTATACGATTGAAAAACTGTTGTATTTATATTGTATTTTATGCTTCTGGCGTTGACTTCTTAGGCCCTAACTATTCGATTTGGTGGAGCAACGCCCTAGGGTGAAGCCTAGGTTGCCCGGAACGTAGAAATGACCATAACTTTCATACTGGTTGCAATTATTCGTTTTATACGATGGAAAGACTGTTATATTTATATTGTATTTTATAGTTATGGCGTTGTCTTCTAGGGCCGTAGCTATTCGATGTGGTTGAGCAACGCCCTAGAGTGAAGCCTAGTTTGCCCGGGACGTATAAATGACCATAGCTTTCATACTGTTTGCAATTATTCGTATTATACAGTGGAACAACTGTTGTATTTTTATGGCATTTTATGTTTCTGGCATTGACTTCTAAGGCCCTAACTATTCGATGTGGTGGAGCAACGCCCTAGAGTGAAGGCTAGGCTGCCCGGAACGTTGAAGTGACCATACCTTTCACACTGGTTGCATTTATTCCTGTTATACAAGGGAAATACTGTTGCATTTATATTGTATTTTATGCTTCTGGCGTTGACTTCTTAGGCCCTAACTATTCGATCTGGTGGAGCATGGCCCTGGAGTGAAGCCTAGGTTGCCCGGAATGTAGAAATGACCATCACTGTCACACTGGTTGCAATTGTTCTTGTTATACGATGGCAAAACTGTTGTATTTATTTTGTATTTTATGCCTCTGGCGTTGACTGCTAAGGCCGTAGCTATTCGATGTGGTGGAGCAACGCCCTAGAGTGAAGCCTAGGTTGCCCGGAACGTAGAAATGACCATGTCTTTCACACTGGTTGCAATTGTTCCTGTTATACGATGGAAAAACTGTTGTATTTATATTATATTGTATGCTTCAGACGTTGACTTCTAAGGCCGTAGCTATTCGATGTGGTGGAGAAACGCCCTAGAGTGAAGCCTAGGTTGCCCGGAATGTAGAAATGACCATTACCTCCACACTGTTTGCAATTATTCATTTTATACAATGGAAAAACTGTTGTATTTATATTGTTTTTTATAGTTACGGCTTTGTCTTCTAAGGCCGTAGCTATTCGATGTGGTGGAGCAATGCCCTAGAGTGAAGACTAGGATGCCCGCAACGTAGAAATGACCATGTCTTTCACACTGTTTGCAATTATACCTGTTATACGATTAAAAAACTGTTTTATCTATATTGTGTTTTATGCTTCTGGCGTTGACTTCTAAGGCAGCAGCTATCCGATGTGGTGGAGCAACGCCCTAGAGTGAAGCCTATGTTGCCCGGAACGTAGAAATGACCATACCTTTCACACTGGTTGCAATTATTCCTGTTATGCAAGGGAAAAACTGTTGCATTTATATTGTATTTTATGCTTCTGGCGTTGACTTCCTGGGCCCTAACTATTCGATCTGGTGGAGCAACGCCCTAGGGTGAAGCCTAGGTTACCCGGAACGTAGAAATGACCATAACTTTCATACTGGTTGCAATTATTCGTTTTATACCGTGGAAAAACTGTTGTATTTATATTGTATTTTATGCGTCTGGCGTTGTTTTCTAAGGCCCTATCTATTCGACCTGGTGGACCAACGCCCTACAGTGAAGCCTAGATTGCACGGAACGTAGAAGTGCCCATTACTTTCACACTGGTTGTAATTATTCCTGTTATACGATGGAATAACTGTTGTATTTTTATTTTATTTTGTGTTTCTGGCGTTGACTTCTAAGGCCCTAGCTATTCGATCTGGCGGAGCAACGCTCTAGAGTGAAGCCTAGGTTGCCCGGAATGTAGAAATGACCATCACTTTCACACTGGTTGCAATTGTTCTTGTTATACGATGGCAAAACTGTTGTATTTATGTTATATTTTATGCTTCAGGCGTTGACTTCTAGTGCTGTAGCTATTCGATGTGGTGGAGAAACGCCCTAGAGTGAAGCCTAGGTTGCCCGGAATGTAGAAATGACCATCACTTTCACAATGGTTGCAATTATTCTTGTTATTCGCTGGAAAAGCTGTTGTATTTATTTTGTATTTTATGCCTCTGGCGTTGATCCCTAAGGCCGTAGCTATTCGATGTGTTGGAGCAACGCCCTAGAGTGAAGCCTAGGTTGCCCGGAACGTAGAAATGACCATGTCTTTCACACTGGTTGCAATTATTCGTGTTATACAATGGAAAAACTGTTGTATTTATATTGTATTGTATGTGTCTGGAGTTGTTTTCTAAGGCCCTAACTATTCGGCCGGGTGGCCAACGCCCTAGAGTGAAGCCTAGATTGCACGGAACGTAGAAATGCCCATTACTTTCACACTGGTTGTAATTATTCCTGTTATACGATGGAATGACTGTTGTATTTGTATTTTATTTTGTGCTTCTGGCGTTGACTTCTAAGGCCCTAGCTATTCGATCTGGCGGAGCAACGCTCTAGAGTGAAGCCTAGGTTGCCCGGAACTTAGAAATGACCAACACCTTCACTCTGGTTGCAATTATTCCTGTTATACGATGGAAAAACTGTTGTATTTATATTGTATTTTATGCTTCTGCTGTAGACTTCTTAGGCGCTAGCTATTCGATCTGGAGGAACAACGCCCTAGAGTGAAGCCTAGGTTGCTGTGAACGTAGAAATGACCGTTACTTTCACACTGGTTGCAATTATTCCTTTTATACGATGGAAAAACTGTTGTATGTTTATTGTATTTTATGCTTCTGGCGTTGACTTCTAAGTCCCTAGCTATTCGATCTGGTGGTGCAACGCTCTAGAGTGAAGCCTAGGTTGCCCGGAACTTAGAAGTGACCATCACCTTCACTCTGGTTGCTGTTATTCCTGTTATACGATGGAAAAACTGTTGTATTTTTATTGTATTTTATGCTTCGGGCGTTGATTTCTAAGGCCGTAGCTATTCGATGTGGTGGAGCAATGCCCTAGAGTGAAGCCTAGGATGCCCGCAACGTAGAAATGACCATATCTTCCACACTGTTTGCAATTATTCCTGTTACACGATTGAAAAACTGTTGTATTTATATTGCATTTTATGCTTCTGGCGTTGACTACTAAGGCCGCGGCTATCCGATGTGGTGGAGCAACGCCCTAGAGTGAAGCCTAGGTTGCCCGGAACGTAGAAATGACCATACCTTTCACACTGGTTGCAATTATTCCTGTTATACAAGGGAAAAACAGTTGTATTTATATATTATTTTATGCTTCTGGCGTTGACTTACTGGGCCCTAACTATTCTATCTGGAGGAGCAACGCCCTAGAGTGAAGCCTAGGTTGCCCGGAATGCAGAAATGACCATCACCTTCACACTGGTGGCAATTACTCCTGTTATACGATGGACAAACTGTTGGATTTTTAATGTACTTTATGCTTCTGGCGTTGACTTCTATGGCACTATGTATTCGATCTGGTGGAGCAACGCCCAAGAGTGAAGCCTAGGTTGCTGGGAACGTAGAAATGACCATCACTTTCACACTGGTTGCAATTATTCCTGTTATATGCTGGAAAATCTGTTGTATCTATTTTGTATTTTATGCTTCTGGCGTTGACTTCTTATGTCCTAACTATTGGATCTGGTGGAGCAACGCCCCAGGGTGAAGCCTAGGTTGCCCGGAACGTAGAAATGACCATATCTTTCACACTGTTTGCAATTATTCCTGTTATACGATTGAAAAACTGTTGTATTTATATTGTATTTTATGCTTCTGGCGTTGACTTCTAAGGCCGCAGCTATCCGATGTGGTGGAGCAACGCCCTAGAGTGAAGCCTAGGTTGCCCGGAATGCACAAATGACCATCACTTTCACACTGGTGGCAATTACTCCTGGTATACGATGGACAAACTGTTGGATTTTTAATGTACTTTATGCTTCTGGCGTTGACTTCTATGGCACTATGTATTCGATCTGGTAGAGCAACGCCCTAGAGTGAAGCCTAGGTTTCCCGGAATGTAGAAATGACCATCACTCTCACACTGGTTACAATTATTCTTGTTATACGATGGAAAAACTGTTGTATTTATTTTGTATTTTATGCTTCTGGCGTTGACTTCTTAGGCCCTAACTGTTCGATTTGGTGGAGCAACGCCCTAGGGTGAAGCCTAGGTTGCCCGTAACGTAGAAATGACCATAACTTTCATACTGGTTGCAATTATTCGTTTTATACCGTGGAAAAACTGTTGTATTTATATTGTATTTTATTAGTCTGGAGTTGTTTTCTAAGGCCCTAACTATTCGGCCGGGTGGACCAACGCCCTAGAGTGAAGCCTAGATTGCACGGAACGTAGAAATGCCCATTACTTTCACACTGGTTGTAATTATTCCTGTTATACGATGGAATAACTGTTGTATTTTTATTTTATTTTGTGCTTCTGGCGTTGACTTCTAAGGCCCTAGCTATTCGATCTGGCGGAGCAACGCTCTAGAGTGAAGCCTAGGTTGCCCGGAACTTAGAAATGACCAACACCTTCACTCTGGTTGCAATTATTCCTGTTATACGATGGAAAAACTGTTGTATTTATATTGTATTTTATGCTTCTGCTGTAGACTTCTTAGGCCCTAGCTATTCGATCTGGAGGAACAACGCCCTAGAGTGAAGCCTAGGTTGCTGGGAACGTAGAAATAACCATTACTTTCACACTGGTTGCAATTATTCCTGTTATACAAGGGAAAAACTGTTGTATTTATATTTTATTTTATGCTTCTGGCGTTGACTTCCTGGGCCCTAACTATTCTATCTGGAGGAGCAACGCCCTAGAGTGAAGCCTAGGTTGCCCGGAATGCAGAAATGACTATCA
Source organism: Calliopsis andreniformis (assembly GCF_051401765.1). NCBI lineage: Eukaryota > Metazoa > Arthropoda > Insecta > Hymenoptera > Andrenidae > Calliopsis > Calliopsis andreniformis. The sequence continues at coordinate 11,263,949 of NW_027480422.1, read as the reverse complement.
CCTTCACACTGGTGGCAATTACTCCTGTTATACAATGGACAAACTGTTGGATTTTTAATGTACTTTATGCTTCTGGCGTTGACTTCTATGGCACTATGTATTCGATCTGGTGGAGCAACGCCCAAGAGTGAAGCCTAGGTTTCCCGGAATGTAGAAATGACCATCACTCTCACACTGGTTGCAATTATTCCTGTTATACGATGGAAAAACTGTTGTATTTACATTGTACTTTATGCTTCTGCTGTAGACTTCTTAGGCCCTAGCTATTCGATCTGGAGGAACAACGCCCTAGTGTGAAGCCTAAGTTGCCAGGATCGTAGAAATGACCATCACTTTCACACTAGTTGCAATTATTCCTGTTATATGATGGAAAAACTGTTGTATCTATTTTGTATTTTATGCTTCTGGCGTTGACTTCTTAGGTCCTAACTATTGGATCTGGTGGAGCAACGCCCTAGAGTGAAGCCTAGGTTGCACGGAACGTAGAAATGCGCATTACTTTCACACTGGTTGTAATTATTCCTGTTATACGATGGAATAACTGTTGTATTTATATTTTACTTTATGCTTCTGGCGATGACTTCTAAGGCCCTAGCTATTCGATCTGGTGGTGCAACGCCCTAGACTGAAGCCTAGGTTGCCCGGAACGTAGAAATGACCATCACTTTCACACTGGTTGCAATTATTCCTGTTATATGATGGAAAATCTGTTGTATCTATTTTGTATTTTATGCTTCTGGCGTTGACTTCTTATGTCCTAACTATTGGATCTGGTGGAGCAACGACCTAGGGTGAAGCCTAGGTTGCGCGGAACGTAGAAATGACCATAATTTTCATACGGATTGCAATTATTCGTTTTATACGATGGAAAAGCTGTTGTATTTATATTGTATTTTATGCTTCTGCTGTAGACTTCTTAGGCCCTAGCTATTCGATCTGGAGGAACAACGCCCTAGAGTGAAGCCTAGGTTGCGGGGAACGTAGAAATGACCATTACTTTCACACTGGTTGCAATTATTCCATTTATACGATGGGAAAACTGTTGTATTTTTATTGTATTTTATGCTTCTGACGTTGACTTCTAAGTCCCTAGCTATTCGATCTGGTGGAGCAACGCCCTAGGGTGAAGCCTAGGTTGCCCGGAACGTAGAAATGACCATTACTTTCATGCTGGTTGCAATTATTCGTTTTATACCGTGGAAAAACTGTTGTATTTATATTGTATTTTATGCGTCTGGAGTTGTTTTCTAAGGCCCTAACTATTCGTCCTGGTGGACCTACGCCCTAGAGTGAAGCCTAGGTTGCACGGAACGGAGAAATGCCCATTACTTTCACACTGGTTGTAATTATTCCTGTTATAGGGTGGAATAACTGTTGTATCTTTATTTTATTTTGTGCTTCTGGCGTTGACTTCTAAGGCCCTAGCTATTCGATCTGGTGGTGCAACGCTCTAGAGTGAAGCCTAGGTTGCCCGGAACTTAGAAGTGACCATCACCTTCACTCTGGTTGCTATTATTCCTGTTATACGATGGAAAAACTGTTGTATTTTTATTGTATTTTATGCTTCGGGCGTTGACTTCTAAGGCCGTAGCTATTCGATGTGTTGGAGCAACGCCCTAGAGTGAATCCTAGGTTGCCCGGAACGTAGAAATCACCATGTCTTTCACACTGGTTGCAATTATTCTTGTTATACGATGGAAAAACTGTTGTATTTATATTATATTTTATGCTTCAGACGTTGACTTCTAAGGCAGTAGCTATTCGATGTGGTGGAGAAACGCCCTAGAGTGAAGCCCAGGTTGACCGGAAAGTAGTAATGACCATCACTTTCACAATGGTTGCAATTATTCTTGTTATACGATGGAAAAACTGTTGTATTTATTTTGTATTTTATTCTTCTGGCGTTGACTTCCTGGGCCCTAACTATTCTATCTGGAGGAGCAGCGCCCTAGAGTGAAGCCTAGGTTGCACGGAACGTAGAAATGCCCATAACTTTCACACTGGTTGTAATTATTCCTGTTATACGATGGAATAACTCTTGTATTTTTATTTTATTTTGTGCTTCTGGCGTTGACTTCTAAGGTCCTAGCTATTCGATCTGGTGGAGCAACGCTCTAGAGTGAAGCCTAGGTTGCCCGGAACTTAGAAATGACCATCACCTTCACTCTGGTTGCAATTATTCCCGTTATACGATGGAAAAACTGTGGTGTTTATATTGTATTTTATGCGTCTGGAGTTGTTTTCTAAGGCCCTATCTATTCGACCTGGTGGACCAACGCCCTAGAGTGAAGCCTAGATTGCACGGAACGTAGAAATGCCCATTACTTTCACACTGGTTGTAATTATTCCTGTTATACGATGGAATAACTGTTGTATTTTTATTTTATTTTGTGCTTCTGGCGTTGACTTCTGAGGCCCTAGCTATTCGATCTGGTGGTGCAACGCTCTAGAGTGAAGCCTAGGTTGCCCGGAAATTAGAAGTGACCATCACCTTCACTCTGGTTGCTGTTATTCCTGTTATACGATGGAAAAACTGTTGTATTTTTATTGTATTTTATGCTTCGGGCGTTGACTTCTAAGACCGTAGTTATTCGATCTGGTAGAGCAATGCCCTAGAGTTAAGTCTAGGATGCCCGGAACGTAGAAATGGCCATTGCTTTCACACTGGTTGCACTTATTCGTTTGATACGATGGAAAAGCTCTTATACATATATCGTATTTTATGCTTCTAGCGTTGACTTCTTAGGACCTAACTATTCGATATGGGGGTACCACGCCCTAGACTGAAGCCTAGGTTGCCCGGAACGTAGAAATGACCATCACTTTCATACTGGTTGCAATTATTCCTGTTATACGATGGAAAAACTGTTGTATTTACATTGTACTTTATGCTTCTGCTGTAGACTTCTTAGGCCGTAGCTATTCGATGTGTTGGAGCAACGCCCTAGAGTGAAGCCTAGGTTGCCCGGAACGTAGAAATGACCATGTCTTTCACACTGGTTGCAATTATTCGTGTTATACGATGGAAAAACTGTTGTATTTATATTATATTTTATGCTTCAGACGTTGACTTCTAAGGCAGTAGCTATTCGATGTGGTGGAGAAACGCCCTAGAGTGAAGCCTATGTTGACCGGAAAGTAGTAATGACCATCACTTTCACAATGGTTGCAATTATTCTTGTTATACGATGGAAAAACTGTTGTATTTATTTTGTATTTTATTCTTCTGGCGTTGACTTCCTGGGCCCTAACTATTCTATCTGGAGGAGCAGCGCCCTAGAGTGAAGCCTAGGTTGCCCGGAATGCAGAAATGACCATAGCTTTCACACTGGTTGGAATTATTCCTGTTATACAAGGGAAAAACTGCTGTATTTATATTGTATTTTATGCTTCTGGCGTTGACTTCTTAGGCCCTAACTATACGGTCTGGTGGAGCAACGCCCTAGAGTGAAGCCTAGGCTGCCCGGAATGTAGAAATGACCATCACTTTCACAATGGTTGCAATTATTCTTGTTACACGATGGAAAAACTGTGATGTTTATATTGTATTTCATGCTTCTGGCGTAGGCTTCTTAGGCCCTAACTATTCGATCTGGTGGAGCATGGCCCTGGAGTGAAGCCTAGGTTGCCCGGAATGTAGAAATGACCATCACTTTCACACTGGTTGCAATTGTTCTTGTTATACGATGGCAAAACTGTTGTATTTATTTTGTATTTTATGCCTCTGGCGTTGACTGCTAAGGCCGTAGCTATTCGATGTGGTGGAGCAACGCCCTAGAGTGAAGCCTAGGTTGCCCGGAACGTAGAAATGACCATGTCTTTCACACTGTTTGCAATTATTCCTGTTATACAAGGGAAAAACTGTTGCATTTATATTGTATTTTATGCTTCTGGCGTGGACTTCCAGGGCCCTAACTATTCGATCTGGTGGAGCAACGCCCTAGGGTGAAGCCTAGTTTGCCCGGAACGTAGAAATGACCATAACTTTCATACTGGTTGCAATTATTCGTTTTATACCGTGGAAAAACTGTTGTATTTATATTGTATTTTATGCGTCTGGAGTGGTTTTCTAAGGCCCTATCTATTCGACCTGGTGGACCAACGCCCTAGAGTGAAGCCTAGATTGCACGGAACGTAGAAATGCCCATTACTTTCTCACTGGTTTTAATTATTCCTGTTATACGATGGAATAACTGTTGTATTTTTATTTTATTTTGTGCTTCTGGCGTTGACTTCTGAGGCCCTAGCTATTCGATCTGGTGGTGCAACGCTCTAGAGTGAAGCCTAGGTTGCCCGGAAATTAGAAGTGACCATCACCTTCACTCTGGTTGCTGTTATTCCTGTTATACGATGGAAAAACTGTTGTATTTTTATTGTATTTTATGCTTCGGGCGTTGACTTCTAAGACCGTGGTTATTCGATCTGGTAGAGCAATGCCCTAGAGTTAAGTCTAGGATGCCCGGAACGTAGAAATGGCCATTGCTTTCACACTGGTTGCACTTATTCGTTTGATACGATGGAAAAGCTCTTATACATATATCGTATTTTATGCTTCTAGCGTTGACTTCTTAGGACCTAACTATTCGATATGGGGGTACCACGCCCTAGACTGAAGCCTAGGTTGCCCGGAACGTAGAAATGACCATCACTTTCATACTGTTTGCAATTATTCCAGTTATACGATGGAAAAACTGTTGTATTTACATTGTACTTTATGCTTCTGCTGTAGACTTCTTAGGCCCTAGCTATTCGATCTGGAGGAACAACGCCCTAGTGTGAAGCCTAAGTTGCCAGGAACGTAGAAATGACCATCACTTTCACACTAGTTGCAATTATTCCTGTTATATGATGGAAAAACGGTTGTATCAATTTTGTATTTTATGCTTCTGGCGTTGACGTCTTAGGTCCTAACTATTGGATCTGGTGGAGCAACGCCCTAGAGTGAAGCCTAGGTTGCACGGAACGTAGAAATGCGCATTACTTTCACACTGGTTGTAATTATTCCTGTTATACGATGGAATAACTGTTGTATTTATATTTTACTTTATGCTTCTGGCGATGACTTCTAAGGCCCTAGCTATTCGATCTGGTGGTGCAACGCCCTAGACTGAAGCCTAGGTTGCCCGGAACGTAGAAATGACCATCACTTTCACACTGGTTGCAATTATTCCTGTTATACGATGGAAAATCTGTTGTATCTATTTTGTATTTTATGCTTCTGGCGTTGAGTTCTTATGTCCTAACTATTGGATCTGGTGGAGCAACGACCTAGGGTGAAGCCTAGGTTGCGCGGAATGTAGAAATGACCATAATTTTCATACGGATTGCAATTATTCGTTTTATACGATGGAAAAGCTGTTGTATTTATATTGTATTTTATGCTTCTGCTGTAGACCTCTTAGGCCCTAGCTATTCGATCTGGAGGAACAACGCCCTAGAGTGAAGCCTAGGTTGCTGGGAACGTAGAAACGACCATTACTTTCACACTGGTTGCAATTATTCCTTTTATACGATGGGAAAACTGTTGTATTTTTATTGTATTTTATGCTTCTCGAGTTTACTTCTAAGTCCCTAGCTATTCGATCTGGTGGAGCAACGCCCTAGGGTGAAGCCTAGGTTGCCCGGAACGTAGAAATGACCATAACTTTCATGCTGGTTGCAATTATTCGTTTTATACCGTGGAAAAACTGTTGTATTTATATTGTATTTTATGCGTCTGGAGTTGTTTTCTAAGGCCCTAACTATTCGTCCTGGTGGACCTACGCCCTAGAGTGAAGCCTAGGTTGCACGGAACGTAGAAATGCCCATTACTTTCACACTGGTTGTAATTATTCCTGTTATACGGTGGAATAACTGTTGTATTTTTATTTTATTTTGTGCTTCTGGCGTTGACTTCTAAGGCCCTAGCTATTCGATCTGGTGGTGCAACGCTCTAGAGTGAAGCCTAGGTTGCCCGGAACTTAGAAGTGACCATCACCTTCACTCTGGTTGCTATTATTCCTGTTATACGATGGAAAAACTGTTGTATTTTTATTGTATTTTATGCTTCGGGCGTTGACTTCTAAGGCCGTAGCTATTCGATGTGTTGGAGCAACGCCCTAGAGTGAAGCCTAGGTTGCCCGGAACGTAGAAATGACCATGTCTTTCACACTGGTTGCAATTATTCTTGTTATACGATGGAAAAACTGTTGTATTTATATTATATTTTATGCTTCAGGCGTTGACTTCTAGTGCTTAAGCTATTCGATGTGGTGGAGAAACGCCCTAGAGTGAAGCATAGGTTGCCCGGAATGTAGAAATGACCATCACTTTCAGAATGGTTGCAATTATTCTTGTTATACGATGGAAAAGCTGTTGTATTTATTTTGTATTTTATGCCTCTGGCGTTGACTCCTAAGGCCGTAGCTATTCGATGTGTTGGAGCAACGCCCTAGAGTGAAGCCTAGGTTGCCCGGAACGTAGAAATGACCATGTCTTTCGCACTGGTTGCAATTATTCGTGTTATACGATGGAAAAACTGTTGTATTTATATTATATTTTATGCTTCAGACGTTGACTTCTAAGGCAGTAGCTATTCGATGTGGTGGAGAAACGCCCTAGAGTGAAGCCTAGGTTGACCGGAAAGTAGTAATGACCATCACTTTCACAATGGTTGCAATTATTCTTGTTATACGATGGAAAAACTGTTGTATTTATTTTGTATTTTATTCTTCTGGCGTTGACTTCCTGGGCCCTAACTATTCTATCTGGAGGAGCAGCGCCCTAGAGTGAAGCCTAGGTTGCCCGGAATGCAGAAATGACCATAGCTTTCACACTGGTTGCAATTATTCCTGTTATACAAGGGAAAAACTGTTGTATTTATATTGTATTTTATGCTTCTGGCGTTGACTTCTTAGGCCCTAACTATACGATCTGGTGGAGCAACGCCCTAGAGTGAAGCCTAGGCTGCCCGGAATGTAGAAATGACCATCACTTTCACAATGGTTGCAATTATTCTTGTTATACGATGGAAAAACTGTGGTGTTTATATTGTATTTTATGCTTCTGGCGTAGGCTTCTTAGGCCCTAACTATTCGATCTGGGGGAACCATGCCCTAGACTGAAGCCTAGGATGCCCGCAACGTAGAAATGACCATGTCTTTCACACTGTTTGCAATTATTCCTGTTATACGATTAAAAAACTGTTTTATCTATATTGTGTTTTATGCTTCTGGCGTTGACTTCTAAGGCCGCAGCTAATCGATGTGGTGGACAAACGCCCTAGAGTGAAGCCTAGATAGCCCGGAAAGTAGAAATGACCATACCTTTCACAATGGTTGCAATTATTCCTGTTATACGATGGAAAAGCTGTTGTATTTGTATTGTATTTTATGCTTCTGGCGTTGACTTCTTAGGCCCTAACTATTCGATCTGGTGGAGCAACGCCCTAGAGTGAAGCCTAGGTTGCACGGAACGTAGAAATGACCATAGCTCTCATACTTGTTGCGATTATTCGTTTTATACGATGGAAAAGCTGTTGTACTTATTTTGTATTTGGTGCTCCTGGCGTTGACTTCTAAGGCCCTAGCCATTGGATCTGGTGAACCAACGACCTAGAGTGAAGCCTAGGTTGCCCGGAACGTAGGAATGACCATAACATTCATACTGGTTGCAATTATGCGTTTTATACGATGGAAAAACTGTTGTATTTATATTATATTTTATGCTTCAGACGTTGACTTCTAAGGCAGTAGCTATTCGACGTGGTGGAGAAACGCCCTAGAGTGAAGCCTAGGTTGCCCGGAAGGTAGAAATGACCATTACCTCCACACTGTTTGCAATTATTCATTTTATACAGTGGAAAAACTGTTGTATTTATATTGTTTTTTATAGTTATGGCGTTGACTTCTAAGGCCGTAGCTATTCGATGTGGTGGAACAACGCCCTAGGCTGCAGCCTAGGTTGCCCGTATCGTAGAAATGACCATATCTTTCACTCTGGTTGCAATTATTCCTCTTATACGATGGTAAAGCTGTTGTATTTATATTGTATTTTATGCTTCTGGCGTTGACTTGTTAGGCCCTAACTATTCGGCCGGGTGGACCAACGCCCTAGAGTGAAGCCTAGATTGCACGGAACGTAGAAATGCCCAATACTTTCACACTGGTTGTAATTATTCCTGTTATACGATGGAATAACTGTTGTATTTTTATTTTATTTTGTGCTTCTGGCGTTGACTTCTAAGGCCCTAGCTATTCGATCTGGCGGAGCAACGCTCTAGAGTGAAGCCTAGGTTGCCCGGAACTTAGAAATGACCAACACCTTCACTCTGGTTGCAATTATTCCTGTTATACGATGGAAAAACTGTTGTATTTATATTGTATTTTATGCTTCTGCTGTAGACTTCTTAGGCCCTAGCTATTCGATCTGCAGGAACAACGCCCTAGAGTGAAGCCTAGGTTGCTGGGAACGTAGAAATGACCATTACTTTCACACTGGTTGCAATTATTCCTTTTATACGATGGAAAAACTGTTGTATTTTTATCGTATTTTATGCTTCTGGCGTTGACTTCTAAGTCCCTAGCTATTCGATCTGGTGGTGCAACGCTCTAGAGTGAAGCCTAGGTTGCCCGGAACTTAGAAGTGACCATCACCTTCACTCTGGTTGCTGTTATTCCTGTTATACGATGGAAAAACTGTTGTATTTTTATTGCATTTTATGCTTCGGGCGATGACTTCTAAGGCCGTAGCTATTCGATGTGGTGGAGCAATGCCCTAGAGTGAAGCCTAGGATGCCCGCAACGTAGAAATGACCATATCTTCCACACTGTTTGCAATTATTCCTGTTATACGATTAAAAAACTGTTTTATCTATATTGTGTTTTATGCTTCTGGCGTTGACTTCTAAGGCCGCAGCTAATCGATGTGGTGGACAAACGCCCTAGAGTGAAGCCTAGATAGCCCGGAAAGTAGAAATGACCATACCTTTCACAATGGTTGCAATTATTCCTGTTATACGATGGAAAAGCTGTTGTATTTGTATTGTATTTTATGCTTCTGGCGTTGACTTCTTAGGCCCTAACTATTCGATCTGGTGGAGCAACGCCCTAGAGTGAAGCCTAGGTTGCACGGAACGTAGAAATGACCATAGCTCTCATACTTGTTGCGATTATTCGTTTTATACGATGGAAAAGCTGTTGTACTTATTTTGTATTTGGTGCTCCTGGCGTTGACTTCTAAGGCCCTAGCCATTGGATCTGGTGAACCAACGACCTAGAGTGAAGCCTAGGTTGCCCGGAACGTAGGAATGACCATAACATTCATACTGGTTGCAATTATGCGTTTTATACGATGGAAAAACTGTTGTATTTATATTATATTTTATGCTTCAGACGTTGACTTCTAAGGCAGTAGCTATTCGACGTGGTGGAGAAACGCCCTAGAGTGAAGCCTAGGTTGCCCGGAAGGTAGAAATGACCATTACCTCCACACTGTTTGCAATTATTCATTTTATACAGTGGAAAAACTGTTGTATTTATATTGTTTTTTATAGTTATGGCGTTGACTTCTAAGGCCGTAGCTATTCGATGTGGTGGAACAACGCCCTAGGCTGCAGCCTAGGTTGCCCGTATCGTAGAAATGACCATATCTTTCACTCTGGTTGCAATTATTCCTCTTATACGATGGTAAAGCTGTTGTATTTATATTGTATTTTATGCTTCTGGCGTTGACTTGTTAGGCCCTAACTATTCGGCCGGGTGGACCAACGCCCTAGAGTGAAGCCTAGATTGCACGGAACGTAGAAATGCCCAATACTTTCACACTGGTTGTAATTATTCCTGTTATACGATGGAATAACTGTTGTATTTTTATTTTATTTTGTGCTTCTGGCGTTGACTTCTAAGGCCCTAGCTATTCGATCTGGCGGAGCAACGCTCTAGAGTGAAGCCTAGGTTGCCCGGAACTTAGAAATGACCAACACCTTCACTCTGGTTGCAATTATTCCTGTTATACGATGGAAAAACTGTTGTATTTATATTGTATTTTATGCTTCTGCTGTAGACTTCTTAGGCCCTAGCTATTCGATCTGCAGGAACAACGCCCTAGAGTGAAGCCTAGGTTGCTGGGAACGTAGAAATGACCATTACTTTCACACTGGTTGCAATTATTCCTTTTATACGATGGAAAAACTGTTGTATTTTTATCGTATTTTATGCTTCTGGCGTTGACTTCTAAGTCCCTAGCTATTCGATCTGGTGGTGCAACGCTCTAGAGTGAAGCCTAGGTTGCCCGGAACTTAGAAGTGACCATCACCTTCACTCTGGTTGCTGTTATTCCTGTTATACGATGGAAAAACTGTTGTATTTTTATTGCATTTTATGCTTCGGGCGATGACTTCTAAGGCCGTAGCTATTCGATGTGGTGGAGCAATGCCCTAGAGTGAAGCCTAGGATGCCCGCAACGTAGAAATGACCATATCTTCCACACTGTTTGCAATTATTCCTGTTATACGATTGAAAAACTGTTCTATTTATATTGTATTTTATGCTTCTGGCGTTGACTACTAAGGCCGCGGCTATCCGATGTGGTGGAGCAACGCCGTAGAGTGAAGCCTAGGTTGGCCGGAACGTAGAAATGACCATACCTTTCACAGTGGTTGCAATTATTCCTGTTATACAAGGGAAAAACTGTTGTATTTATATTTTATTTTATGCTTCTGGCGTTGACTTCCTGGGCCCTAACTATTCTATCTGGAGGAGCGACGCCCTAGAGAGAAGCCTAGGTTGCCCGGAATGCAGAAATGACCATCACTTTCACACTGGTGGCAATTACTCCTGTTATACGATGGACAAACTGTTGGATTTTTAATGTACTTTATGCTTCTGGCGTTGACTTCTATGGCACTATGTATTCGATCTGGTGGAGCAACGCCCTAGAGTGAAGCCTAGGTTTCCCGGAATGTAGAAATGACCATCACTCTCACACTGGTTGCAATTATTCTTGTTATACGATGGAAAAACTGTTGTGTTTATTTTGTATTTTATGCTTCTGGCGTTGACTTCTTAGGCCCTAACTATTCGATTTGGTGGAGCAACGCCCTAGGGTGAAGCCTAGGTTGCCCGTAACGTAGAAATGACCATAACTTTCATACTGGTTGCAATTACTCGTTTTATACCGTTGAAAAATGTTGTATTTATATTGTATTTTATGAGTCTGGAGTTGTTTTCTAAGGCCCTAACTATTCGGCCGGGTGGACCAACGCCCTAGAGTGAAGCCTAGGTTGCACGGAACGTAGAAATGCCCATTACTTTCACACTGGTTGTAATTATTCCTGTTATACGATGGAATAACTGTTGCATTTTTATTTTATTTTGTGCTTCTGGCGTTGACTTCTAAGGCCGCAGCTATCCGATGTGGTGGAGCAACGCCCTAGAGTGAAGCCTAGGTTGCCCGGAACGTAGAAATGACCATACCTTTCACACTGGTTGCAATTATTCCTGTTATACAAGGGAAAAAGTGTTGTATTTATATTTTATTTTATGCTTCTGGCGTTGACTTCCTGGGCCCAAACTATTCTATCTGGAGGGGCAAGGCCCTAGAGTGAAGCCTAGGTTGCCCGGAATGCAGAAATGACCATCACCTTCACACTGGTGGCAATTACTCCTGTTATACGATGGACAAACTGTTGGATTTCTAATGTACTTTATGCTTCTGGCGTTGACTTCAATGGCACTATGTATTCGATCTGGTGGAGCAACGCCCAAGAGTGAAGCCTAGGTTTCCCGGAATGTAGAAATGACCATCACTCTCACACTGGTTGCAATTATTCTTGTTATACGATGGAAAAACTGTTGTATTTACATTGTATTTTATGCTTCTGCTGTAGACTTCTTAGGCCCTAGCTATTCGATCTGGAGGAACAACGCCCTAGAGTGAAGCCTAGGTTGCTGGGAACGTAGAAATGACCATCACTTTCACACTGGTTGCAATTATTCCTGTTATATGCTGGAAAATCTGTTGTATCTATTTTGTATTTTATACTTCTGGCGTTGACTTCTTATGTCCTAACTATTGGATCTGGTGGAGCAACGCCCTAGGGTGAAGCCGAGGTTGCCCGGGACGTAGAAATGTCCATAACTTTCATACTGGTTGCAATTATTCGTTTTTACCGTGGAAACACTGTTGTATTTATATTGTATTTTATGAGTCTGGAGTTGTTTTCTAAGGTCCTAACTATTCGGCCGGGTCGACCGACGCCCTAGAGTGAAGCCTAGATTGCCCGGAATGCACAAATGACCATCACTTTCACACTGGTGGCAATTACTCCTGTTATACGATGGACAAACTGTTGGATTTTTAATGTACTTTATGCTCCTGGCGTTGACTTCTATGGCACTATGTATTCGATCTGGTGGAGCAACGCCCTAGAGTGAAGCCTAGGTTTCCCGGAATGTAGAAATGACCATCACTCTCACACTGGTTGCAATTATTCTTGTTATACGATGGAAAAACTGTTGTATTTATTTTGTATTTTATGCTTCTGGCGTTGACTTCTTAGGCCCTAACTATTCGATTTGGTGGAGCATCGCCCAAGGGTGAAGCCTAGGTTGCCCGTAACGTAGAAATGACCATAACTATCATACTGGTTGCAATTATTCGTTTTATACCGTGGAAAAACTGTTGTATTTATATTGTATTTTATGAGTCTGGAGTTGTTTTCTAAGGCCCTAACTATTCGGCCGGGTCGACCGACGCCCTAGAGTGAAGCCTAGATTGCACGGAACGTAGAAATGCCCATTACTTTCACACTGGTTGTAATTATTCCTGTTATACGATGGAATAACTGTTGTATTTTTATTTTATTTTGTGCTTCTGGCGTTGACTTCTAAGGCCCTAGCTATTCGATCTGGCGGAGCAACGCTCTAGAGTGAAGCCTAGGTTGCCCGGAACTTAGAAATGACCAACACCTTCACTCTGGTTGCAATTATTCCTGTTATACGATGGAAAAACTGTTGTATTTATATTGTATTTTATGCTTCTGCTGTAGACTTCTTAGGCCCTAGCTATTCGATCTGCAGGAACAACGCCCTAGAGTGAAGCCTAGGTTGCTGGGAACGTAGAAATGACCATTACTTTCACACTGGTTGCAATTATTCCTTTTATACGATGGAAAAACTGTTCTATTTATATTGTATTTTATGCTTCTGGCGTTGACTACTAAGGCCGCGGCTATCCGATGTGGTGGAGCAACGCCCTAGAGTGAAGCCTCGGTTGCCCGGAACGTAGAAATGACCATACCTTTCACACTGGTTGCAATTATTCCTGTTATACAAGGGAAAAACTGTTGTATTTATATTTTATTTTATGCTTCTGGCGTAGACTTCCTGGGCCCTAACTATTCTATCTGGAGGAGCAACGCCCTAGAGTGAAGCCTAGGTTGCCCGGAATGCAGAAATGACCATCACCTTCACACTGGTGGCAATTACTCCTGTTATACGATGGACAAACTGTTGGATTTTTAATGTACTTTATGCTTCTGGCGTTGACTTCTATGGCACTATGTATTCGATCTGGTGGAGCAACGCCCAAGAGTGAAGCCTAGGTTTCCCGGAATGTAGAAATGACCATCACTCTCACACTGGTTGCAATTATTCCTGTTATACGATGGAAAAACTGTTGTATTTATTTTGTATTTTATGCCTCTGGCGTTGACTCCTAAGGCCGTAGCTATTCGATGTGGTGGAGCAACGCCCTAGAGTGAAGCCTAGGATGCCCGCAACGTAGAAATGACCATAACTTTCATACTGGTTGCAATTATTCCCGTTATACGATGGAAAAACTGTGGTGTTTATATTGTATTTTATGCTCCTGGCGTTGACTTCCTGGGCCCTAACTATTCGATCTGGTGGAGCAACGCCCTAGGGTGAAGCCTAGGTTGCCCGGAACGTAGAAATGACCATAACTTTCAT